>NC_090441.1:49396267-50646267 GCF_031143425.1 Pleurodeles waltl | reverse complement strand
TAGCCCTCCTCCAGCGCAGCGGGCAAGTACTGAAAACATACGAGGCTTGCTGTTTTCCGCCCGGTTTGTGGACTACTTTTCCTCTTTTTTCACAGCACTATCTCGCTTGTTTAGCAGCGAGATCGCGCTCGATTTTTTTCCATTTAATGAGGCAAGAAAACTGCTAATAACTCTAACTCTGAGAAATGCAGGACCTGTTGCATTGCAAATGCTTGTTTAGATTACAGTGTGGCCTTCGATAAAGTCAATTGGAATACTCTGTGGGGAAAGCTGTGAAAGTGTAATATTCCAGAGCAAATATTAAAAGCAATTAGAATGCTAAATACTAATACTCAGGTCTGTATTAAATTTGACAATGGACACACAGTTTCTAAAAAAAATAAAAAAAATCAACAGAGGGCTAAAACAAGGCTGCATGCTGGCACCGAAACTAGCTTACCTGTATACAGCTGACCTTTTTTTCTTTGGGATGGTGAAAATACATTCCCTCCAATTAAAGTAGGGTGTGGAATCACTTGCCATTATTGCAGTATGCTGATGATACAATTCTGTTGTCTCAGACACCACTAGGCCTGCAAAGGGCACTTGAGGGACTAAAACTAAGGGCCTCATTACAAGGCTGGTGGTCAGGACTCTGGCTGCTGTGGTGGTTCGACCGCCATATTAAGACCCTGCCAGTCAGACACTGGGGTTCCGCCGCCTCCGCCGGGATTAGTGATTGTGACAGGTTGACGGCGAGTGCAGGCCAGAATTAGCCAGGGCAGCGCTTATGCAGTGCCATCCTGCTGATTATGACCTGGTTCTCTGCCAGTCTTTTCATTGCGGTATTACTGCCATGAAAAGGCTAGCGGAGAACAGGTGCAGGGGGCCACAGCGGGCCCCTACACTGCTCATGCAGTTGGAATGGGCAGTGCAGGAGTCCCCCTGCCCAGCACCCTTGCAGTGCTCAATGCCTGCTGTGCAGACAGTGAACAATACGAGGGTGCTGGTGCACACTGCAGGCGACAGCATTGCCGCTGGCCCATTTGTGAGCCAGACACAATACTGCCACCACTTTCCTGCTAGGCTGACTCGCAGAAACCTCGGTTTCCGGCAGTCAGCCTGGCGGGAAATTCTTAATGGGTCCGGCAGGGAGGTAACAAGTGTGGCGGCAACCTCCCTGTCGGAAGTTTGGCGGACATGTCTTCTTGTCTGTAGAACTTCTAATGAGGCACTCAATCTTCCAAAGACCAAACTTTTGCAATTTAGAAGGGCTAAGACCAAGTACAATCACAACCACGTGCAGCTATCAATATCCGGGTGTTTGCTTAGACACAAAACTTCTATATAAACATCATCTTAGGGCAATAAGCATTTTGTATGTATATTCTGCAAAATTAGAGACGGAATATCAATACACATTTGCATAGCCCTAAAGAATTATACAGTTTGGAAATACTCAGAGCAAAACTGGCAACAGCTATCCTTTATGGGTCTCTAACATGGAGCTCCAAGCTACATAAAGATATAGCTTGAGTTGTACCATTATGGAGACATGTGTACACCTATGAGGAATAACTATTCAAAGCACTGAATAAGAATGGACTTTTCAAACATGTATTAAAAGTTGATGCTTGACTCTTTCTAATCACCTACTGATTATTTATAACAAGTTTCTGTTAGGTGTGCCGCACTACGTACCATTGTTTGTTGGGTTGTTTAAACCTGTAAGGGATGGGTGTGTTCCCTTGTGCTGGCACCCTTGCTTTCCTTGCTTTCATGCTTACTTGAATTGAATTCATGCCATTTATGATCCTGAGTGCCTATATAACCCCAATTTTTCACCCCACTATTAGAGTTACATAAAGATATGGGGAAGATTCATTTTGGGGCGCTTGGGAAATTATTTGGATTACCCAAAAGCACGCCAGTTTGAGAATTGTTTGGAATTCGACACCCATTTTATCAACTATAGCGCACGACTGAAGAACGCACTCAAAGGGTCACTAAAAAGTCTGGTATGGAAAGAACTAGTAGGCTTTCCCAAAAATATACATCGAGATTGGCAAACAGTACATGGATGGAAAATCTTAAATTAATTTGGGATACCGGAGTACTGGACTAACGTGACAGCTTACAATCAATTTAAGGTGGTCACCAAGTTAGTGGCAAAGCAATTCCCCTTTAAGAAAAACAGGTTTGATTTTCACAAATTATCATGGGCCCAGTACTTGAAAACATTATATGATACATCATCACCAGAGCCATTCTTCGGAATTAGCATGAATCAATTACTGCGGTATAAATATATAAATCTGACATTCATTCAGCTACCAATGAAGTATCTACAAATAGGAAGTTTGCCCTGGAGTGTGCTTGCTGCAAGGGGAACACCACAAAATAGAATCTATAGATCAGATATTCTGTGTTTGCCCCACTTTGCAAACCCCTCAGAAGGAACTATCTGTGTATATGCTTTACTGGATTGGGAACAGTCTGTTATGGCTGCAATGAAAGAGTGCTGGTGTGGCGTGGACCTGCAACTACCGGGACGACTAGTAAAGTGTTTAGAACTTGCAGTACTGACTCTAGAGAAAGCTAAACCATCTCCTCATGCACTCACTTGCACCCTCTATTAAAGGTTTCCATTTAACAAAAGGCAAACTTCGGTTATCCAGACAGAAATACAGAAGGTCAATCAAAATAAATGCTCTAAGCGCAACACAGCATGAGAGAACTAGTAGGAATGTTTACAAAAAGGTGAACTGTTGTAGGACCAATGGGCTAATTAGCAGATGTAGCACGTCACTTTAGTGCATTCATCACTTTCTGATAAGCACTGTTTAAAGCAAACCGTTTAACACTTGGGCCATCATTACAACCCTGGCGGTCCAAGACCGGCAGGGCTGTTTGGGCTGAAGACCCGCCAACAGGCTGGCGGTGCTTCAGAGGGGATTACGAGTCCCCGACCGCCAGGCTTTTCCTGGCGGTTTGAACCGGCAGGAAAAGGCTGGCGGTACGGGGAGTCGCGGGGCCCCTGGGGGCCCCTGCACTGCCCATGCCACTGGTATGGGCAGTGCAGGGGCCCCCTGACAGGTCCCCATGCAGCTTTTCACTGTCTGCTATGCAGACAGTGAAAAGCGCGACGGGTGCAACTGCACCCGTCGCACAGCCACTACAACGCCGGATCCATTTGGAGCCGGCTCCTATGTTGCGGCCGAGATCCCCGCTGGGCCGGCGGGCGGAAATGTTGCGGCCGAGATCCCCGCTGAGATCTCATAATGACCACGGCGGGGGTGCGGCCGCATTGGCGGGCACCCAGCGGTCAGATCGTGGCGGGCGGCTATAGCCGCCCGCCAAGGTCATGAGGGACTTGATCTTTAAGTATCCCCTGCACCACGCGATGTATTGTTAAACAAGTTACTTACCTTTAATAACGCCTTATCTGGTAGAGATTGTATCTAACTGCAGATTCCTTACCTTTGAATTTCCCAGGTGTCAGTCTGGATCCGGAAGATATTCGTAAGCAGTACCCCGCACATCATCAGGTGACATTGATTGTCTCCTCATGGATTGTCAGCATTGCCTGCACCAGGATGACATTGCAGTATCTAGATAGGTGCCACCCAGGTGCACCAATATCAGTTAAACGACTTTCCAAGCCAGAAGTACGGAGCCGTGAAGTGCACTAACCACTGGTGTGAACTAGAGCCCTAAAAGGGGTCAGCCCCATCCTAGAAATCCGTTCGCAGAGTGGGGAGGATGGGTGGGACAGTAAAGAATCTGCAGCTAGACATAGTCTCTACCAGATAAGGTGTTACTGAAGGAAAGTAACTTGTACATCTGATAGAGACTTTTAGCTGCAGATTCCTTACCTTTGAATAGATACCCAAGCAATATATCCCTGGAGGTGGTTCTGCAGACCAATTTCAAACAAGGACTGAATTGGTACAGTGCCCATTCCAACAGATCTGATTGTCCAGGCAGTAGTGTTTAGTAAACGTGTGCAGAGATGCCAATGTTGCTGCCTGACAGATATCCAGGATCTGAACTCTACATCTAACGCAGTAGTCGCAGCTTTATCTCTGGTGGAGTGAGCTCGCAAACCTTCAGGAGGTTGCTTCTTGGCCAGTGTGCAGAAGATTTTAATGCAGAGCATGACCCACCTACAGATGGTCTGCTTGTGCACCATTCTACCTTTCTTCGCACCAATCGATCAAGGTAAAAAGACAACACTCTTTTTGGGTCCAGATGTTGGAGTCGCACCTCTTCTTAATCAATCAATTAGGTGTTATTTATATAGCGCGATTTGTCACCCGAGTGGGTATCCAGGCGCTTGCTGCAGGTGTTTATTAAAAAAGGCAGGTTTTCAGTCCCTTTCTGAAGCGGGTCTGCGGGAGTGCATTGTGGAGGTGGAGGGCGTTCCAGGCTTTGGCGGTGAGGTGGGAGAAGGAGCGTCCTCTGGCACGGCAGTGGCATATTGTTTGTATCTTTGCGAGGGCGATGTGTGCTGAGCTGAGGTTCCTGGTCACTTGGTGGAGGTGAAGGCGGTGGTTCAGATAGGCAGGTCCTTCGTTATGGAGGGCTTTGTAGGCATGGGTGAGGAGTTTGAAGTGGCATCTTTTCTGGATTGGGAGCCAATGGAGGTCCTTCAGGTGCTGGATGTGATGTGGATTCTCTTGGGCAGGTTGAGGATCAGGCTGGCAGCTGCATTCTGGATCGTCTGGAATCTGTGCATGACTTCAGTGGTGGTGCCTGCTTAGAGTGTGTTGCTGTAGTCCAGTCAGCTGCTGATGAGGGGCTGCGTCACTGTCTTCCTCATGCAGATGGGGAGACACTTAAAGATCTTGTGAAGCACGAGGAGCGTGTGGAACAAGTCTGAGGAAACAACATTGATCTGGCATTTCATGGAGAGTTTGCTGTCGAGATTGATGCAGAGATTGCAGGCGTGATCTTTCGGTGTGGGTCCGAGCTCTGCTGGCCACCAGGAGCCATTCCAGGGGGTTGAGTGTCTGCCCAAGATCAGAATCTCTGTTTTGTCCATGTTGGAATTCAGGCAGTTGTCCTTCATTCAGGCGGATACGTTCTTCATACAGTTGTGGAAGTTGGTCTTTGTCTTGGTAGGGTCTGTTGAGAGCAAGAGGACGAGCTGCGTGTCATCAGCATAGGAGATGATGTTGATTGCGTGCAATCTCACAATGTCTGTGAGTGGTGTCATGTAGAAGTTGAAGTGTGTAGGTCTTAGGCAGAAGCCTTGGGGGACAACACAGATGGTGTGCTTGACCTGTCAGGTGAAGGGGGGAGGCGGACTCTCTTGGTGCGTCCCTTGAGGAAGGATGCCATCTATCTGAGTACATCGTCTATGATCTCAACCTGGTGTAGTCAGTTGATCAGTGTGTGGTGGGAGATGGTGTTGAAGGCAGTGGAGAGGTATAGCAGAATCAGGGTGGTTGCTTCTCCTATGTCGATCAAGAAGGCTGCTTCTCCTCTGTAGTCTGTTGCAGCAATCATAGTTATCTCGGTGCTGTGACTGGCTCTGAAGCCTTATTGCAAGGGGTCTAACAGGTTGTTTTTCTCCAGGTGTTTGGTGAGTTGGAGGTTGATGGCCTTCTCCAGGACTTTTGCGGGGAATGGGAGCAGAGAGATCAGACGGTCATTCTGAAGCTCCCTGTGTTCTGCAGAGGGCTTCTTGAGGAAGGGTCTGATCTCTGCGTGCTTTCAGGCTTCTGGAAAAGTGGCTGTAGCTAACAAGACAGTGAGGATGGTGGTGAGCCGGGGCTGATCTAGTTTCTTCTGGGGTTGAAGATCATATGGGGACAGGGGTCGGTGGGTGCTCCCGAGTGGATGGAGCTCATGAGTATGATCCTGTTGGGTGTGCTGAGTTGTCCCCATGCAGGGGAGCGGGTGGTCAGTTGTAAAGGTTGATGGGAAGTTTGGGAGGTCGGAGGTTTGGGGATCGAAGTTACTGTAGATGGTTTCAATCTTGGTGTGAAAGTGGTCGGTGAGGGCATCGTAGAGTTCATGTGAGTGTGGAATGGGGTTTTTGATGGCTGATGGGCAGACAAACTCTCTGACAATGGTGAAGAGTTCCTTGGTTTGGTTGGCATTGTTCTCGACCCGGCGGGTCAGGGCCTCTTTTTTTTGCGGCTTTGATCTGGCAGTGGTAGTAGTTCAGGGCCGTTTTGAAGGTGGCTCAGTCAGAGTGGTTCTTGCTGGTGAGCCATCATCTCTCCAGTTGTTTGCACCTGCGTTTTTGATTTGCTGAGTTCTAAGGTGTACATGCTGGCTTTTTGGGTGGTTCTGTGGGTCTTGGCTGGTTTGGTTGGGGTGACCAGGTCAGCGGCACTGACAATCCAGCCATTAAAGTTCTGTACTGCCTGATCCACGTTGGTGGTGATGGGCTGTGAGGTGCTGAAGGCATTGGTCCACTGCTGCTGAGTGACCTTGGTCCAGCCATGTGGCTGACAGGGGCGGTGCAGGGGGATCCGGCGAGGCTGAAGTGTATAATGCAGAGTTTTATGTTGTGTAGGTCAGTGGAGTTGGTGTCGGTGGGGTTGTCCAGGTGGTAGTTGAGGTCTCTCAGGAAGACATAGTGTTCGGATTCAATGACGAGTGAGGTGATGAAATCCGTGATGGCATCGCAGAGGCCAGTTCTTTGTCCTGGTGGTCTGTATGAGAGGGTGCCTTTGAATGTGGGTGCCTTTAGAGGGATAGGGAGAAGCAAAAAAAGTAGGCAGTGTGATCGATCGGCCCACATGAAAGGGGGTGACGACTTTTGGCAGAAAGGAGACCAGTGTCCGGAGAACCAATTTGTCAGCTGGCTTAAATGATGAGGCCTGCAGCTCACTTACTTTGCAGGCAGATGTAATTGCCATAAGGAAATCTGTTTTCTAAGTCAGAAGCCTGAGGAGACAATTGTGGAGAAGCAAGACGGGAGCGCACATTAAGAATTTTAAGACCAGACTGAGATCCCACTGAGACATTATAAATTATGAAGGAGGGGAAAAGATGAACAAGACCCTTTAGGAACCTGTGTACAACAGAGGACTTGAGCAAGGACGGTTGGGACAGGCAGCCGCAGAAAGTCAGAAAGAGCTGAGAGACAGATTTAAGAATGCCCAGCGATAAACCCTGCTGGTCAAGGAAAAGAATGAAGAGTAGTACTTCAGAAAGGGGACAGAGAAAGGGTCAACGTTTTTCTGTACACCCCGCCACAAATTTATTTCAATGGCAGGCGTAAACTGTCTTGGTCGAAGGACGTCTGTAGGAAAGTACCCCTTTTGACAGGTCAGATCACTGCCATAATACTGATTCAAACAATATTGAAACACAAAAATATCGGAAAATAAATGTTGTTAATACAAAAGTTTGGCTTGCTATACTTAACTAATAAGAGCAGAAATATCAACAACATAAATATATTGCTTTTTACTTTTATCGTAACACATATCAGAAACAAAAATACTGTCACCTTTAAATAAACATATAATATGTCAAAAATATCAAGTCACGCAATATCAACAACAATTATATTGCCAATAAATTACACTAACATTAATAAATATTGAATTAACAATTATTAGCACTATCATTAATAAATATAAAAACACATTTTACACAAAACAATTTTTTAAATAAAATATAAAACATTTTATACAAATGTTTAAATTAAAAACAAATATATTACATCATGAAAATATTTACAATTTACCCACAAAAAATACATACCCGTCACAAAGATGAAGGATACCCCATCTGCCATATTACAATCACATTCTATCATATGTGGGTCATAATATGGCGGATGGGATATCCATCACGTGTCTAACGGAGTATTCCCCCCGCCGAAATATGAATCAGGCCCCAAGACATATAAATACCTGAACATTTACCATTAACATAATGAGAAACCTTTCCTTTTATATAACAACCTAAACAATAAGGAAAAAATCCTAATATTCTCTATACCAAATAACATGCTAGATAAGCCAGTCATACTTGGATGAAGGATGGAACCTCCATAATTCGCCCCCAACCATTCACTCACATATACACCATACATGGTGAATATCAGAACACAATATCCTTTTTATATATGCCCTATTACCAAATAAAAAAAGCAACACTTATTACAAAACTCTTACAACACATTAGAAATAAAACAAATAACAAATAACTAATACCCAAAAAACATAATCATACACTTTGAAAAATCCATGATTCACACCATTTTATAAAAGTACCCCCGAGGAGCATGGCTTGGGCGGGAATGGAGTACAGCACTGCTGGTCTGTGATATGTGTTTCTGCCGGCCCATCAGCACATTTTCAGCCATCACAGCAGCTCTATCCTGATTCACTGTCATGGCCCAGCTCACCTTTAGGAGTCCGATGGACTGGAAGCCCCAAGTTCATGGCTGACTGATCTGAGGGAAGAGTTGAGGGGCCTGACCCTTTACCTCCTGACTCCCGCTGCAATTTTGCGAGCTGCTGCGCGGAGCGGCATTCGGAGAGGCTGCAATGCCAGGCATGATGAAGCCTGGGCTGGCCATTCCCAACTCCTCTCTCCACTGGAGGTAATACTGTCCTGCAGGTGGAAAAGTGTGGTGGTCTCTACCCCCGCCCACAATCAGCTGTTCCCTGAAGACCGAGTGGCCCATCTGACGCGCAGGAGTGCAGGCCGCCATCTTCCTGTCCGCTCCCCGGGTGCTCCCAGCCCGTGCCTCAGCCCTCCAACCTGGCCCTTCAAGCACCACGCAACACCTTGTCGGGGGAAGAGACCTAACATTACTTTTGCCGCTGCTCTGGACCTGGCTATAAGGAGTGGCCATGGGGAGGAGCAGGGGTGCATGCTAACCTGCCTGGGGGACTGAAGTGCTGGACATACCATTTAAGGCTGGGGCTCCTTCTGCCCAGACTACAGTGTCTGCCACATTGTCACTCTGAGGACCCACGAAGGCGGCACTCCTCTGCCACTGAACGGCGCTCTGGACACCTTGGCAACAGCACATCGTGCAGGCTGGGGGGCTGCCATTTTGGGCCCAATCTGCCTCTATCCTAGCACAACACAGCAAGACTGCAGACTTAAGAGACTCCAAAAAGTGAATCGCTCGTAGACTTTTGTGAGGAATTTAACTGTGCACTCCGTAGAGAATGGAGAACCTAGTGTGGGGCATACTACTCTGGTCTTCTATGCAGGGTCTCTGGCTGTTGGGAGAGAGTGAACCCTGCCTGGAAGTTAGACCCCCAATGCGGGGAGGACAAGCCCTGGCATGCCTTCCCACTCCTCGGATGGGAATACTTGGGGACTCACACCTCGCATCCTGCACTTGGACCACTGCTGGAACTATGTTTGGTAGGCTTGCCCTCCCAACTGTCTCCCACTGGGGTGAGTGACTTAGTGAACAGCACTAACTCAGGCCCCCAGTGCACTGATGCTCTCTACTTTCAACTGCTACTAAACTCTTCTCTGCGCCCCCCGCTACGCCAGGAGGCAGAACCTCTAGAGACGCTTCCATTGTCGCCCTGGGATCAAAACGTAAACTGATGGATATGACAAGCAAAGGAGACTCAACACTGCAGGCTCCCGAAGTGTCCACCATCCAGTCCATTTCCTACATTGAGAAATTCTTCAATGACATCAGACCTGAGATCTCCTCCCTAAAGACAGACTTCAAAATCTGCATGCTGGATCTCTGCCGAGACATTAATGAGGTGGGCATCTGTGTAGATGAGCTGTAGCACACTACAGACTCCCACACATAGGACCAGGAAATGCTCTGTTGCCGTATGACTGCACTGGAAGAAAAGCAGATCGAGCTTCAAGCCAAGCAAGAAGACCTGGAAAATCACAGCCGTAAAATGTCTGCATATGCGGGGGAGAGGTTTCCTGGAAGCACAGAAGTAGATGGCATCCTGACCTTCACCAGGGACTTCCAACAGGTAACCCATGGGGGACAAACACCTACTCTTAGACAGAGTGCATCGCACTGCATCCATGATTGGCCACCCGAACAGCGCTCCAGATATCCTGACTGGAGTACATTTCTTTCAGGAGAAGGATGACATCCTGAAGGTGGTGAGGGGCAAGGCAGATCTCATATTTCAAGGAAACTCCATACAGACTTTTCAAGACCTTTCTCCTCTGATGCTTAAAAAGAAGAGAGACTTCAAACCAGCCACAAAAAAACTGCAAGAACTGGGGCTCAATTATCAGTGGGCCTATCGATCTGGGCTCCTCTTTCATTGGAAAGGTAAACAGCACCTGGTCTGATGCTTGACGGAGGCCAAATATCTGCTGGGTCTCCCTAGCAAGTCTTCGAATCAGGGGTTCCCGGACCCCTCCCCAGAGTGCCGTGAGGGACTGCGTCCTATCTTGAGTTCGGCTGGAGATCGGAGCAGTACTTGCACCAGCGAAATGCCCACTCTTCACGAAGCAAAATCGGGCATAATCTCCCACCAACAGAATATGGAACAGTAAGACTCCTAGCTTGCTCCACACCACCTTGATCCCCACATAACCTATTATAGCTGCCTCTTGTCGAGTTAGGGGAACAATGTACATCTGCTCTTTTTGCCTGCAGCTAGGTCCCTGGACTCAGGGCCAGACTTCCTCTAGCACTTTGCCTTGCTTGGTATTGCATCCTAGCACAGATTTATACACTGTCTTACTCCTTGCAGTTATCACCAGGGATGACGGCTGACAGCTCTCGCTCCTCAGGGACAGGCAACAGCCTTGGCATCCCTGTCACCATCTCCCCCACCCACATGGGTTTTTGCCCTGTTGAGGGTGAGGCTTCTAAGGGGTACGATGGGTATGGTCACCTGCTTTCCGACGGAGAAGCCCATCACGCTGGGCCCGGTTGGCCCACTTATTTGTTTCTGGTTTAAGTTTCTTCCTTTTTCCCCTCTTGTCTGACCACTGTGTGGGGCAGGGGTGCCATGGCTCTTGCCGTCTAGGCCTCGCAGGTTTAGGCACTGCCCTCCAGTGACCCCCACACTGACCTAAGGCCATGGGCTCCTTGGCCAACTTTAAATTACTATCTCGAAATGTCACAGGGCAAAATTCCTCCAGCAAGAGGTAACAAGTCTGGCGCTACCTCTTACAGCAGGACTCTGATATTATCTTCTAGCAAGAAACGCATTTGCTTCAGGAGGACTGCCCTCATATGGTTCATCCTCGCTACCCCTGCCAACACTGGGCATACACCTCCACTATAACCGCAGGGGTGCTATCCTTTTTAAGAAAGGAGTTTACAGAAAGGTGCTGAAACCCTCCGGGGACCGGGAAGGATGGTTACTAACCCTAACAGTGGAAAGGGGGTGCTCTTTGTTGAACCTCCTTAATCTTTACGCTCCGAATAAGGTTGAAGATGCTTTCTTGTAATGGGTCCAGGCTCACAACATCCCAACCTGCCTCCTTTCGCTCAATGCAGTTAATGCATTTGATCAAGTTAGTTGGGCCTTCCTGCTTGCTCAACTCCACAAAATCAGCTTGGGGCCTCTTATGATCAGTAAAATCATGGCTTCCCCCACAGCTGAGATTCGGTTAAACGGCCGACCACCCACTCCTTCGCCCTGCACAGAGGCACCGGGCAGGGATGCCCTCTCTCCCCTCTGCTCTTTGCCTTCATGGTGGAGTTCCTGCCCATCAGTATCTGGCAGGACCGCTCAATAGCTGGCATCCCCCTGGGGAACGACAACACAAGACCCTCCTGATGCATAAGACATGCTACGTGAATCCAGATGGGGATGGAAGGTTGGCGGGGTGGTTTGCTTGTCCCTATCTTTTACACTATTATTGGGCTGCCCAACTGTGCTTCATCTATGAATGGGTGGTCAGGGAGAGAGAAAAACACTGGCTGCATATGGATCAGATAGTGGCCTGCGGACCCCTTCGGGACCTGGCCTGACTCCTGAAACACTTTCACCACTGCAGTGCATACCTAGCAACCCGACCCACACAGTCCTGGAAATCTGGGACTGGGTGCCAGTTAAGGGAGGCCTTACCTCTTCTCCTTCCTCTCACACTCCAAAAGCATGTAATCTGGAATTCATGCCAATCATTCCGGGCACCTGCCAGGACTGGGCAGGTGTAGGACGTTACAAGACCTCTTCCAGGGACCAACAATCAAGTCCTTTGAAGTATGGGAACCCAAATTCCCTCCAATACTTTCAGCTTCATCATTGTGCTCTTTCTCCCCTCAATGTTGCAGGGGCCCCCTTCGAGACCCTTGTGGTTGCTTTGAGGGCTCCAATGGTTCTATCTCCAAAGCTTACAGCACCCTTCAGCAATCCCGCACACTTCCCCAACATCCTTGTCAGACCAAATGAGAGCAGGAGAGTATCCTAGGCATTTCCCAGAAGCAATGGGAGCTCCTGTGGCATGAGATCCCCAAGATACACAGGAGTGCTGCCCAGCAGGAATCGGCCTATAAACTGTTACAATGGTACTACACCCCTGCGTGCCTACATACCATGTTCGCCACCTCTACGGACACCTGTTGGAGGTGTAGCACACAAGTAGTGGAATTCTAGCACATCTGGTGGTCTTGCTCGGATATCAATATTTTCTGGAAGGCAGCCCTCAGCCACATCAAGAGCATACTTGGCTTTCTCATCCCATTCGACTACTGCACACTCATACTGGGAATTCTGCTGGTCATCCCAAAGGCAATGACCAATGCAGTCTGGTACCTTGTCCGCCACATGTCAGGAACAGAGAAGCAACTTAGGGCTCTGGGCTGGAAGACCTCATCAGCTCCCTCAGTGGTGGTCTGGTTTACACAAATGTGGAACACGCTAGCTATGGAAAAATGTCACACAAAGTAGCACACTTTCACAAGAAATTCATCTGCCTTTGGCAGCCCCTCACTGACTATATATCTTGACTTGAACACCTATGCTTTTCCTCCCAGACACAGAGCCCTCCATATATTCATTTACTCGCCTTCTCTGGTGCTGTGGATGATTCTGTGGGAGTAGAGGGGTGTCCACTCCCCACCTCCCTCATTGGGCACCCCCTCTCCTGGGCACCCCATGCAACACCCCCTGCCTGGACAATCATATCTCTTTCTCATGAGCTATGGAACAGGTGAGCCCCTCCCTCCCTCCCTCCCTAGTCAGGCTCAGTTTTTTTATCTCTTCGTTCTTTCTCCCTCATGGTTGACCCAGTTGGCCCCTTGATGCCCCGTCATGGCTCAACTCCATTTTAGTTGTCCCCCAGTCACTCACTCTGTTGGGAGTGCTCCCCACCCACAGGCTTTCCCTTGACAACCATATTTCAACCAGCACCTATACATGGGTCTGGCACCTTGCCTCTGCCCATATGCCTAGTGATATAATCAGAGCCGCCATACAGCTGCAACCCTCCCAACCGGGCTTGTCTGGATAACTGGGGTCTGGCCCTGTTTGTCTACTTTATCGATGTAGGGGATGCCTATTGATGAAGGTGTGACACCACTGTATCTTTGTCAACTGGTTGATGCATAGCTTTCGTTGTTATAAATGACAATCACAAAGATTGTTTTATGACATGTAGTGTTTATTAGGAAAAAGGTAACTCCCAATGTCCATATGACATGTACGTTGACAAAAATACACTGCATTCCCAAAAATACATATGCATTACACTTAGGGTCTCATTAAGAGTGTGGCGGTCTGAGGACTGACACACTCCCAGTGACAGTCAAACCGCCGCACTGCTGGAGGTCTGACCACCACATTACAACCCTGGCGGGCAGACCCGCCACAGGACCACTGATCACCAACAGGAACATCTTTCCTGACGGACTGACAGCGGTCTGAGTTGGGTTCAGCCCGGCTGCGCTGAACTCGGCGCTGCCTGGCTGATTCCAACTCACCCCGCCATGCAAAGGTTAGCGGAAAGCTAGTGACGGGGGCCACAGTGGGCCCCTGCACTGCCCATGCTTACGCTCAGACAGTGCACATTCGGATGGTGCTGGTGTGCTACGGAATTGGCCTTGGCTCCCTTAAGGGAGCCGAGACCAATATCGAAGCTCTGTACCCACTGGTCAGCCCAGTGGGAACATTGTAATATGGTTGCGGGGGGACACCACCAGTATGACAGTGGTGTCCTCCCCGCAAATTTGGCGGTCGGCTCATCTGACCACCAAACTCGTAATGTGGCACTTAATCATCATAATATATGTAACATACCATAATGTAACATAATAAACAACATACTAGTAAAACACTACTATTAATGCAACTAAGGGCCTCATTACGAGGCTGGCAGTCTTGAGACTGCCAGCCTCACGGTGGCGGTCAGGACCGCTTCTGCTGTGGTGGTTCGACTGTCACATTAAAGACCCTGGAGATCTCAGTCCCAGTCTCCTCACCCCCAACCCATCCCATGCACGCATACAGACAAGCATGCACACAAAACATCAAACAAGAATAGCACAGTCAAACACTGGCAGCACACTTCAGGCCACAAGCACTCACACAAACAACAGACAGTTGTGCACACAACAACATCCACTGCCTCCACTGTCTCCCGTCCTCCTCCTCCCTCACAGTCACATCCACACTCACACCTGCATGCACTGCATCAACAGCCACCACCACCATCACCAAATCAAGCAGCACACACACCTCACTTGCAGACACCTCCACAACATCCATCCACGCGTCCCCTTTGTCCTCTCCCACCTTGTCGGCCCACCTCCTAACAGACACAAATTCACGCACTCAGACTCCCAAAAGCCATCCACCTCAAATGGGCACACTGCCCAATGCACCTGCACCCAAGTTCAGCAGCCGTACACCTCTGAAAACCACTGCCTCAACCTCCACTCCCATCCCTCCTCCCACATCCCACCCCAACGTCCCTAAGAAGCTTTTCCTTGCACATCATGACCTCTTCCCTCCCCCTCCACCCCCCATCCTGCCCATAAGAGCAGGGTCCCAACAACCCAGCACAGTACCTCAGACAAACAGTCTGCCTCTGCTCCCATCAAAACATCAGCTTCTGGCACAAAAGGGCTCCAGAGTGTGACGTGTAAGTAAGTGTAAATAATGAGAAGTCCATGTGAATGTAAAGTAAAAAACTGCAATGTCCACAGGTGTCTGGGAAGGAGGGTGGGCACGTTAGAATCTGCAGCACTACAGAGGTTTACAGGGTAAGTAACATATTCTGCTTTAAGGCATGTATAGCTGTAGATACACATGCTTTGCATACACTATAAAGAAGCCCTCCAGAGATGCGGTGGCTAACCTGTGGGTGTTGCAGTTGTCTGAAAAAGTGAACGTAGCACCGCCTGACCTACACTGGCTTGTTGGCGTTCTAGAACATCCACACAATAATGTTTAATGAAGGTGTGTGGTGTAGACCATGTAGCTGCTTTGCATATGTCAGCTATCAAAATATTTCCTCGGAAAGTCATGAATGCTCTTTTCTTCCTAGAAGAGTGTGCTCTAGGAGGTGTAGGTAGAGTTATTTTGGCTTTATCATAACATGTTTGAATGCACTTAACTATCAATCTGACTATACCTGATTTGGATATGGTCTCTCCTTTATGGGGTGCAGAAAAAGCAACAAATAGTTGTTTTGTTTTCCTGAACGTTTTAGTTCTATCAATGTAGAACATAAGGACTCTTAACATCTAATGTGTGGAGAGTCCAGAACTGAATCTGGTTGTGGAAAAAAAACAGTAATTCATATGAGGTGAAAATGAGGGACAACTTTAGGGAGGAATTTGGGGTTGGTGCGGAGAACCACAATGTCACTATGTAGTTGGTAGAAAGGTTCTTCCAAGGTTAAAGCCTGGAGCTCACTAACATGTTTAAATGAGGTAATAGCAATTAGAAATGCCACCTTCTAAGAGAGGTACTGAAGAGGGCATGTATGCAGGGGCTCAAATGCAGGGCCCATAAGTCATGTAAGAACAATGATGATGTTCCATGAGGGTGCAGGTGGAACCCGTGCGGAATAACTCTTTTGAGCCCCTCCTTGAAGGCTTTAATGACTGGTATTTTGAACAAAGAGATGTGATGTATATTCTGTAAACAGGCAGCCACTGCAGCAAGATGTAAACTTATGAATATGAATGCCAGGCCATATTTTTGTAAATGAAGCAGGTAGCAGATAATGTCTTGTACGTTGGCTTTGAAAGGATCAATATATTTTGAATGACAATAACAGACAAACCTTTACCATTTTGCCACGCAGTATGCTCGTGGTAGGCCTACAGGCTTCTTTAAGAATGCTCATTCACTCAGGTGGCAGATTGAGGTAAACAAACTCTTATGACCTCAGAAGCCAGATCGCCAAGACACGCAGATGCCAAGTTGAGAGCTTTGGGATCTGGGGGTCTGATTTCTACATGGCTGTGAGTGAGAAGGCTCGGCCTGTTAGGGTGTTTCTCATGGGGAACTAAGGGAGGTCAAAGACAGGTTGTGAACCAGGATGATGGGCCTAAGTGTGAGCCACTAGTATCATTGTGAGATGTTAGTCTGAGCTTCCGAACCAGAAATGGAAGGAGAGAGGAGAAAAGGTGCAGGCAAATATCCCTGACCAACTCATCTATACTGCGTTGCCCTCAAATAGTGGATGTGAACTTGGAGGCGATGTTTGGGCATTTTGCATTTTCTGAGGTTGGGAAAAGGTCTATCTGAGGGAACCCCCATCTGTGGAAGTATGGGAGAAGGACTTGTGGAGTTCCACTTGAGGACTTTTTGCTGCATCCTGCTAAGGAGGTCTGCAAAATTGTTGTCTGTGCCCGGAAGGTATTCTGCTAATAGGTGAATGTTGTGATGTAGAGCAAAATTCCAAATAGTCTGTGATAGACAGGATAATTGTGGAGACTGTGTCCCCCCTGCTTCTGTAGATAGAACATGGATGTCATATTGTCCACCCAGACTAGAACAACCTTATTAATGAGGTGAGGTAGGAATGCTTTCAACACTAATTGTACAGCTTGAAGCTGGAGGTAGTTGATGTGGAGACCCAGTGCTTGGCATGTACTGTGAAATTCTTCAAATGTGCACCCCATCCCATGAGTGATGCATCTGTCATGACAGTGATGTGGGGATCAGGGTTGAGAAAAGGCCGCCCTTTTAACAGGGTGTTGGTATTCCACCATTGTGGAGAGTGACCAGTTTGGTGGTCTATCAACACTAGATCCTCTAACTGACCCTGTGACTGGGACCAATGTCAAATTAAACATTCCTATAACAAATGCATGTGTAGTCGGGCCTGGGGTACTATGGAGAGGAAGAGGCCATCATCCTTAAGAGGCAAATGACTGCCCTCACTGTGAGTTGTTGATTTGTCTGAAATTGAGTAAATAGTGTCTGAAAATTCTGGATTCTTGAAGAACTGGAATAGGCTAATCTTACTTGTGTGTTTACAATAGCCCTTGGATATGGCTGAGCATTTTAAAGGGTTTAGGTGAGACTTAGTAACATCGATGGTGAACCCCAAGCGGTGGAGCATATCTATTGTAAGTGTGTTGTTGACACTATTGGTGAGCCCTGGGTTTGATGAGCCAATCGTCCAGATATGGAAATAAATACATGGACTTTTTGTCTGCATAGGTGGGCTGCTATCACCACTAGGCACTTGGTGAATACTCTGGGTGCAATAGTTTCCTCGGAAGGGAGGACTTTGAACTGGTAATGTTTGCTGCCCATCAGAAACCTCAGATATTTGCGATGAGCTGGGTGTATTGGTATGTGAAAATGGGACTAGTGTAGACATAAAGTCGCCCTGTTAAAGAAGCGGGATCACGTCTTGTAATGTGGCCATGTGGAAGTTGCCTGATATGATGTACTCGTTCAGAGGCTTGAGATCTAGGACTTTCCATAAAGATCTGTCTTTTTGAGGTTTTAGGGAGTATAGAGAGTAAACCCCTTAGCCATGGAGTTGAATAGGGACAGGTTCTTTGCGGAGAAGAGCTTGGACTTCCTGTTTGAACAATGTTTGATGTTCCAGTCATAGCCTGTGAGTGTGAGGTGGAATGTTGGGAGATGTGGTAGTGAGCTCTTGAAAATAACCATGTTGGATAATGGCTAACACACTCTGGTCTGATGTAAGTGCTTGCCATGTGAGTAAAAAATCCTGTAATTGGCCCCAAACAGGTGTTAGATGATTGGGGGGCAGGAAAGGGAAGTCATTGTTTGGTGGTAGGTTTTGCTCTACATGGGGAGGCACACCAACCTTTACCTTTGGCATTGTTGCCTCTGAAGGAACCAAGATAGTAGCTCCTGGAGGTGGTACTTGGACTCTGCTGATGTTGAAAGGAGGGGAGGCATCTAAGGAGGCAGCCTTTGTGTTCTCACATTTAAGTCAAAGGCGCCCCTGATAAGCAGGTGTCTGAAGAGCACCCATTGCTTTCACCATCTCCGTATCTTTTTTGATCTTTTCCAATGTGGCATCACCTTGAAACCCAAAGAGATCTTCCTTGTCAAAGTGCAAATCGTGTACATTCTGTTGTACTTCTGGCTTACAACTAAAGATTCATAGCCATGCATGGCGCCTGAGCAAAATGCTAGTATTAATCCCCCTAAGCTTCGGTGTCAGCAGCATCGAATGCATAATGTATTGAGGTGTAGGAGATAAGATTGCCCTCTGCCACAAGTTCTTGCGCACGTTTTGTATGCCCATCTGGGAGTCATTGGAGGAGATCCTCCATTTCATCATAGTAGGCACAGTCGTAATGAACCAGAAGGCCCTGAGAACTGGTGAAGCACCAATGATTAGCAGCTTGTGCTGTGACTCTCTTCCCCACAGCATCAATATGCTTCCTCTCCTTTTTAGGAGGCCGGGTAGCCCCACTTGCTTGTGAGTGGTGCGTTTGCGAGATGTGGTAGTGATGAGGGATTCTAGTGGTAACTGACTCCTAATGTATATGGGATCAGATGGGGAGGGCTTGTATTTTTTTATCGCCTCTGAGCGTTATGACCCTAGCCCTAATATGATCCTTAAATATGTCTGCTATGTGTCGTAGCGTGCCCTTTAACATAGGGAGACAGTGTGTAGTCCACTGTGTGGTTGAGAGGGTATCAAAGAGGAAGTCCTCTTCTAGTAACTCTTTGTGTAATTCCATGTTGCGGAGCGCAACAGCTGTGACTATAACCTCCGGATAAGATGTAGCATCATCAGGAGAAGAGAGGCGAGCAGGATATAAGTCCCAATCTGTGTCCGGGGGATCAGCATCATAGGTATCCCATAGGTCATCTTGTGGTGGTGTCCCAAAGGTATCTTGTGTCCCACCATACCCAGCAGTATCTGTGTAGGGAGACCCTTGAGGTGAGATGTCTAATGTGTCTTCCATATTCTGCGGTGGTGAAGGTGACGCTGATGGTGTAGGTGGTGAGGATGGTGGAAGGGGCAAAGGATTGATGGCCTTGTCCACTCTCTTCTGCTGTTTCGGAGGAACCCGCATGTCTAGAGTCTCTTGAAAAGTTAGTCTCCTTTTAGGTGGTAGTGGAGGCGTTGGAACCAAAGGTTTAGCAACGATATGCCCGGTGTGAGGTTGGCTGTGAATTTGTTTTTGTTTAACATCCAGCTGTTCTTGGAGTCTATGAAGAATGGGCTCCATGGAAAGGGATTTGGAACTCAGCTTCTACCTCGTTACTGGAAAGACTTCTTCAAAGAAAAATAACTTGCATACACATCTGGTCCCAACACTAGATGGCAGGAGTACCTACAGCTACACATGGTTCGAACAAGAGGCATTACCCAGACTCTCTAAAAGGAAAAACACAAGCAACAGAAGCGCAAAAGGGAAAGTGAATCTTGTATTGGACTCCCACAAGACCCAGAGTTACCAGCCCTGTCACTGGAAAACCGAGTCCAGAGGTGAACCTTCCAGCACTTCCTGGGGAAGCAGAGGTTAGAGAACCAGACCAAAGAAGAGCAAAATAAAATTCAGGTAGTTGACTTGTACGACTAGGAAGTTAAAGAGTTAATTACTTTCAGCACTGAATAATGATAACCCTTCACACAGGCCTCCACTACCATTCAATGAAACATAGTTGTGGAAAAACTATGACAAGATGCGCTCTACTATTAGTCTTACTTTAATCTCTACCTTTGAAAAAGTAGAATTTGCCATTGGTCTCTGACACAGCAGCAGCATCCACCACGGATGGCAGTCCAAGCCATTTCTTTTGTAGCAGCTGTGGCTTGTTAACAACACCATCTCTGGAAACTGTCCAGTAGTGGTGTCCTTTGAATACATAAACATTCCGAGTAGTATCTGGAAATCAAAAAACAGACAGAGCATGTGAAAAAACAGAAAAACAAAAAGACTGCTATATTACATATAAAGCTTATTTTTCTGGTTTCACAAAGACTGCTGATAAGGTCCTGCCCTAGAGTAGCTAGTGAGATTTTTAATTCTTCTAAAAAAATATTTTTCCTAATAGATAGTGATATAAAAGATGGTAATAAATATAATGGAAAAACCTGGTTTATGATATGTTCTTTCTAAGCAACATACTTAGTTTCAACATGGGTAATCTGGTATCAGTGCCCTATGTATTATATATTTATTACTTATTGTCAGAGATGTTATAAGCAAACTGATCTGTGGCTCTAAAGATTAAACCTGGTGGCACTCTTATGTATTACCACAAAATTATGAACAATTATTAGTGCATTAAAGAATTTAACAAACAATTTGCTTTTGGTTAATTTTTGGGTTAAAAAATAAAACTCCAGAAAAATGTTGGGGTTAAACAATAAAACTCCAGAAAGAGGCATAATTTGGCAATCTTGGTCTTTCCTGTTTTTAATCAATTCACAGCAACAGAATGAGTGAGACTGCTATTACACAGGAGGCTACAGTTTTGAGGTGTAGAAATTGATATACATGTTGAACAGTTATATTATCAATGAAAGTCCAGGAAAATCCACATCCCTGCTGATTCATGTTCCTCTTATTCCATGAATTCCCAATATACCAATATTGCCATCATAAGTTATCTACGGCCACCAAATACAGGAGCAACTGAGCAATCATCCATTGAGGGCACTTTGCTATCTATGAAATCTATCTTTTTGGCAGCCACAAATGCCTTAACCTGGCAGTCCCATTAACTAGATCTACAGGTGGAACTAAAACTCTGGCAACCGCAGTAATTAGTATGGAAACAAAAATACCAGAGCTGGAAACCAATCTCACCTAATACCATCAAGCAGACAGGTCTCCAGCACGCCCATAGTGGTCAAGCTCTGCACTCTCCCAGAACTACTCTCCATCCTGATAGACAATTTAAAACTAAACCTTCTCAACAATGCAAACTCTATAACAACAGATCCACTTAGTTCTTGCACTTCTGCAGAAAAGGGTTGCCATGTGCAATAGCAAGGCCGAATCAGGAAAGGCAACTGCCCCCACTGTCTGTGTTTTAGAGGCAACAGATCTGCCTGCCATTCCTCTATCTAGATGGCAGAAGAAAAGGCTTAAGAAAAACATGAAGAAGCCAGTGTTTCCAGCAGGCATAGTTCTAGCCTTTAATTGTATCCCTAAGGCACACACCGAAGCCCTCTCCTGCAACTTCTGTCACCTAAATTGTGTCCAATCTTCTGACACTCTGAAATTAACAACACATTTCAGCTGGGAAGTCACACTCTCCAGGCGCAGGAAGTTTAATACTTAGCTGACTGTCCTGGCAGCCCAGCAGTCGGGCATAACAAAACTGTCCAGCCATATCAAAATGTCACTACAAGCAATGCTAAATCGAAAATCTTGTTGCAGCCCAGTCAGGAACTATGCCCCCTACGGCTAATGATCCCTTACAGTCACTTGGGACAGGCCAAAATACATCCATACAGCAACCCTTTCTTCTATGTTATCTGCTAGCAACCAACTACAACAGCCTACTTTAATCCAGAGCACCACAGATTCAACTGTCCAGTTGCAAGTTGGCTGTATCAACACAACTGTCCAGGCCAGTTTGACTCGAGTCCAAAGCCTAGGTGTGGCTGGCCTGGGTCACCCTAGTCCACTTGCGTGTACTTACTACCTGCACAGAGGGGAGGTTGAATAGAGATTTAACAAAGTGAACCGAGAAAGGAATAGCAAAGTGGATGAATCACAGGTGTGGAAAAGTGGAGTCAATACATAAATTGGCCATATTTGAACAAACGGGGTCAAGAATATGTCCAAGTCTGTGGGTGGGTAAAGAGACAGATTAGTAGAGCTTGAGGCACTCCAAATCCAGGACAAAGTCTGCTGCCATAGGACAAGTAGTTTCATCAAAGTGGAGGTTGAGATCTCCGATGACTACATGCTGGAATAACGCAAAGCAAGTGGAGATAACACATCGGCCAGGGATGGAATAAATGTAGAGGCGGGCCTGGTGGGTGACAATTCAGAGTCCCTACTTGGATGAAATTACTGGAAAAAGTAAAAGAGAAAAAGCCCTTCAATTGATAAAGAGCAGAGCACAGTCTGCTTAAAGATAATGGCACTCCCACCCCCTGTCTGAGATTGCCTATCCAGTCGTGCAATGGTAAAGCCTTGGGGAATGACTAAAATAATATCTGGCGCGGAGTTCTCTGTAAGCCAGGTTTCTGACAAAAAGATCGTATCAGGCAAGTGGTGTAGCAGGAAGTCGTAAATCTCAAGTATGTGCTTGGCCAGAGATCTACAGCTAAGGGAGAAGAAGTGAAGTGAGCGGAGGCTGTGGTGTAGTGTTCACCTTCACACGTAAGGCAGAGGCAGGCGAGGGCGTGAACCTACACTTAACACAGCAAATCGCCGCTTGGTTAAGGTCCAGCACCCAATGACACGTATTATGTAGAGCAGTCTCCAGATTCATTAACTCAGTAGAGGAATACTGCCTGAAAGCTGACCCATACCGCCCAGGGGCCCCGGCCTCTGTAGCGTCCAGGCGCATGCAGACGGTCTTGCCTTTGGTGTGCCAGTGGCAGACGTGCACCTTGCAGGTTTAAATAGACCGCCTCCGTAAGGGGACGTGGCTATGGAGTGATGAAACGCTAAAACCAGGGGGCGGGCAAAACAAAAACAAAGTGGAGCCTGGAATACTCCCCCACCAGGGAGAAGTACTGGCAAAAGAATGTTAAAAGCAAAGAAAAGGTGAGAAAGACACAAAATTATTAAAACAGTTTGGGTAGCCTATTCTAAAATGGAGCAAGACACCTCCAGCACGGCAAACTGCTACAAGGACTAAAATTAGAGCACAGCAGTAACAATGGCAACAAAGTATCAGCTGTGAAAACAAGTGCTCCTCACAGGAGCTAAGACCAGCGTGGTATATTATAACAGATTTAACAGGTGGAAGATAATGGTAATGTTTCTTAACTCAGGAAATCTGCAACATGATTGGGATCTAACCATTGATGCTGTGCTCAGAGATCTTGAGGGCATGAGAAATCACTGCCCAAAAGTACTAATTAACCCAGCCTGAAAATTACCTCCTGGCTCTCCACCGAGGTATGATTACGCAAAACGTCCTTGGATGCTGTGACTAGAAGGTACAGGACGGACAAAAGCAACAAAGCTCTACAGGAATTAGGGGAAAAAAGCAGAGCACATTTTGTTCCGATGTGGAAGTCAGAAGCGAAGCTAGCGGAATTCGAACACATTCATTTATTCTCTCCAACGTCATGGAAACATTTAAGGCAGTTTTTGGCTTTACATCAACACACTAAATAACAAATCTGCCACCAGAGGGAATGGTGTCCAAAATCGAAATGGGTAGAATATGTATAGAACCTGTAGGCTGATCCAGGCTCCATGGTCCGTCACAGCACAGCTAACAAGAGGTAGGAATTAGATCTGGATTCTGAAGAAGTGATAACCAAGTCTTTGATATTCAGCTGACGGTCTGTGTCTAAAACTATTAAGACCATGAGAACTACCGGGGCCCCTGGCCCTAATGGCCTCGCAAGCAGCCTTTTTAAAACTGATGCAGACTTCTGGGCCACTTGCCTCACACACCTTTTCGTTGACTGTTTGAAAGTGCTAGGGTTCTGGAATCCTAGAAGGGATTCAGCCTTCACCCAATCCACGTAAAGAGGAGGAATGACAAACCAGGAACTATAGGCTAATCACGCTAATGGATGTAGAAGCAAACACCTACGCCAAAATCCTTCTCGATGAACTTGAGGCAAGGGTGGCTGAAGTAAATATGATACCCTTATACCAAACAGGATTCAGACAGCATTCTTCCACCATTCACAACATTGTGCAAGGTATGACAAGGCCGCAATGTGCCGCAAGCCCCTCAAGGCTGGCGCTAATCGCATGCTTTGTGGACTACTGCTTTTGACAGTATTGATCGCAATCTCCTCTGGGCAAAGCTGACTAATTGGGGCATACCAGCAAGCTTACTTAAAGCTATTATTGCACTGTTTTCAGACATATAGGTCCGAGTCAAGATCGGCACGGACAACACCGCGACCAAAGAAATCTCTACCAAAGGGGGCCTAATGCAAGGCAAACTCACTTCCACCGAAGACTGGCTCCACTAGGCTGCTGATGATTTAATACGCTGATGATCTTCTCATATTAGATCATACAAAAATTGGTCTGCAGCATGCTCTTAATGAGTTTCATGCTTACAACATACCTAACAATTTGGTGGTGAACCCAGACCAAACGAAGGTGATGATTTTTGGCAAGTACAAAAACAAAAAGAATCTTAGGTGGGGCTTGGCAACCAATGGATTTCTCAAACATCTAAGTACAATTAACTTTGCGTCTGCTTTACGGGCGCGGGCAAACCGAGCCTCCAGCTCAAACATATTAATAGGAAGCCTCAGGCAGTTACATTTGCTCTAAGCAGATGAAACCAGCAATTGCGCTCTCCAACAGCTGAGGCCATACTGCGAGTTACTCAGGCAAAGCTGTTACCCAGGCTCTCCTATGGTCAACATACCTAACCAGGTGCTTTCATTTCCAAATTGGACAACGCACAGTGTAACACCTTTGGGAGGCTGCTCCACCTCCCAAAATATACTTGTCGCTCGTAACTTTGTTAGAAATTTGGTCTGCATACTCAAGACAGCAAAAGTGAAGGTGCATTCCTTAAGTACTACTACTCCGCATTACAAGCCAAATCAGACTCCCTAAAGAAGGCTCTCCAAGTGATCTATACTGCCTCATCTAACCCATGGGCCACATATGTCAGAAAGGCAGCTTGTGATCTAGATATCAATCTGGAAATGCTGATAGTCATAGATGCCCCCTACTCCAGCCTAAGACCTATCCCGAGAAAGCAGGCTGCACCAAGCTAGAGGAAAGCTGACTTGGTAACCGTTCATTCCCATGCATGTGCTGCCCCTATTTTAATATCATACAAGGATGCAATGCGCAAATATACTTGAAGTCTCCTCTAAATAAAGAAACTAGGCACTGCATCCTGAGAGCACGACGTATGTGGTCCTCCGGATTTATGAATTTTGTTTAGACTGAGAAGGTGCATTGGGGAGCATGTCCGGCAGATTCTGAAATTACAAAAGAAAATTTATGCTACATTTATTATGCTGCTGTCCGGAGTTTTATCTGCACGTATTGCGATTTGTAGAGCAAATGGTGTTTCCACCTCCAAGGACGCATTGGGATATTGTATGACAATCTCTGTTCCAGTGAACTTGGCTTGCTTTGGCAAATTTGTAAACAAGATTTTTATTGCACTATGAGAGCAAATGACCAGATTGTGCTGGCTACTCCTTTTGTTGTACCATTAACTGTTTTAAAGTAAATGGCTCGTTTTTACAATGTGATGTTTTAACCCCTTCGCTGCCAGGCCTTTTCCCCCTCAGGTGCCAGGCCTTTTTTTGGCTATTTGGGGCAGTTTGCACTTAGGCCCTCATAGCTTTTTGCCCACATAAGCTACCCACGCCAAATTTACGTCCTTTTTTTCCAACATCCTAGAGATTCTAGAGGTACCCAGAGTTTGTGGGTTCCCCTAAAGGAGACCAAGAAATTAGCCAAAATACAGCAAACAATTCTTTTTTTTTTTTAACAAAAAGGGAAAAAAGGGTTGCAGAAGGCGGCTTGTGGTTTTTCCCTGAAAATAGCATCAACAAAGGGGTTCGGGTGCTAAAATCACCATCTCCCAGCTTTCAGGAACAGGCAGACTTGAATCAGAAAACCCAATTTTTCAACACAATTTTGGCATTTTACTGGGGCATACCCCATTTTTACTTTTTTTTGTGCTTTCAATTTCCTTCCAGTTAGTGACAGAAATAGGTGTGAAACCAATGCTGGATCCCGGAATGCTAAACATTTCTGAAAAGTAGATACAATTCGGAATTCAGCAAGGGGTAATTTGTCTAGATCCTACAAGGGTTTCCAACAGAAAATAACAGCTGAAATGAACAAATGTTGGAATTTAGGTGAAAAAAACAGCAATTTTTCTATGAGTTTTACTCTGTAACTTTTTCCTGCAATGTCAGATTTTCGAAAGCAATATACTGTTACGTCTGCTGGACTCTTCTGGTTGCAGGGATATATAGGGCTTGTAGGTTCATCAAGAACCCTAGGTACCCAGAGCCAATAAATGAGCTGCACCTTGCAATGGGGTTTCATTCTATATCGGGTATACATCAATTCATTTGCTGAAATATAAAGAGTGAAAAATAGGTATCAAGAAAACCTTTGTTTTTCCAAAATGGGCACAAGATAAGGTGTTGAGAAGGAGCAGTTATTTGCACATCTCTGAATTCTGGGGTGCCCATACTAGCATGTGAATTACAGGGCATTTCTCAAATAAACGTCTTTTTTACACACTGTCTTACATTTGGAAGGAAAAAATTTAGAGAAAGACAAGGGGCAATAACACTTGTTTTGCTATTCTGTGTTCCCCCAAGTCTCCCAATAAAAATGGTACCTCACCTGTGTGGGTAGGCCTAATGCTCGCGACAGGAAACGCAACATGGGCACATCACATTTTTACATTGAAATCTGTGTTTTTTGCAAAGTTCCTAGCTGTAGATTTTGGCCTCTAGCTCAGCCGGCACCTAGGGAAACCTACCACACCTGCGAATTTTTGAAATCTAGTGATAGAGCGTTCCTCCTTAATAATTTACCTGTGTTTGGACGCTCTTCGGGTCGATGAATCTTTTGGCTAAGTGAGACTCTCTTCACCCGAGATAAATCAATTTAATCTAATCAATAATCAATAACGAACATAAGCAATACCCTGATCAACATAACACTTAACAATTAATCCAGAATACATTTCGGCGAACCATGACCTTTCGGCCATGAATAACCACACCAGTTTATTCAAAGTTAATGAATTTATTTCCCTATATTAACAAAGCTAGCACAATATACATGTGTCTCAACACCAATTGATATATGTAAATGAACATTAATAGCTGTCCATAACGGCGGAAAAGATGCAATCTATGCAGTATTTGAATAACAGTGCATTCGATAATAGCAACGCAAACCACTAAAACTATAATCTGTAATGAGCTAATTGAATACATTAGTCAGCATAACAAGGTCTCAAATTGCATCGTGCACCAATGATTCCTCATCTAACCTCGAATTAGCATCTGCATGTGGGACTTCATGCAAAAACAATTTAGTAACATTAATTTAGAAAACTCCTAGCTAGGGCTCTTATCAAAATCAGCAGTTGGTTACCTAAAAGAAACACAATGCAATTGTACAATTTCCTCTCATATTTACCAATTACAATCAGCATTCAAGGAAGTCTTCGTCTCACAGGTACCGGTTTCGATCAGCATGGATACCGGTTTCGATCAGCATGGGACGGGGCAATGGGGCAAGGTGGACGGGGCAATTGCCTCACGGCGGCAAGATAAACTACTACTTCATGCAAAGGGACGAATCAAAGTTAAAGTCTCTAGGGCAAGAATTTCTTAAAGTCTCTTTCTCTCGATTAGAGAAAGCATCAAAGTCTCATTCAAAATTGCATCGGACATCAATTGGCATCGTAGAAGATGGCAAAATGACGAAGTCAGCAAGATGGGCCATAATGGCTGCAAAATGGCGGGTAAAAGGTTGGTAATGGCTGTAAAGGGTGCAAAATGGCTAAAAATGGCTGCTTTCTTCTTGTGCACCTGGTTTAAATAGACAACAGTTCAAATCCAGTAGGGTCTTCCATTGGAGGGTTCATAGGTTGGCTTCAAATTGTCCAATCAAAAACAACAGTTCTCAAGCTTCCACCTAGGCATACATTATCCTTGGAGACGGGTACGTAAGTTGCAACATTATACCAATTAACTCACTTTCAGAGCTTCCATTGTCCGCACCTGCAGATTGACCTTGGAGCAAAGAAGAAGATGCCAGGCTGGCACGAAACCTTAAAGATAAGCATGTGAACGATCTCAGTGGAAAAGTACAGCTTCAAGCAGAAATACACGTTTATTAGCACATTGGAAAAACACGAGCATCTAAACCGTGAGACCAGGCAACTAGGCCGAAGCCTCCACTAAAGTTATGCTAAGCTAAAACATTTCAAACAAGCAAATCATAGCACACGTTTACGATTATGGCAAATTCGTGCAATTCTAATACATCACGTTATATAAAGCACGCTTATAAATGTTGGCAAACTACTCTGAGGGCACATTTGTCCCCGTACAATCTTTATTATTTCGATTAAAGTCACACTTGATTATTGCAGCACTACGTTTATGCGCTAATAAATGTAAAACCTTCATTTCCGCGTCATCAATCCCTCCTCTGATGACTACTTGTCATCACACAAACTATTCCCACAAATTTTATTCCACTAAAATTCTGTCAGTTCTCTTTTCCTTTTAGTTCCCCTTGTTCTTTCTTTGTATTCTTCTGCCATTCTTTTCATCATTTTCTCTTCCTTCCTTCTCTTAATTCTTTCCATTATCATTATTATTCCCCTTTTTATTCCCCAAATCCCAAAGATGCAAATTATTACTATTAGTATTCCCTGTATTATTTTGAGTAATATTCCATTCCAAATGCCACCAAGCCAATTTCCCACTGAAGCAATTCCCTTTCCAACCTTCTCCCAAACTCCTGGTTCTTTCAATTCCTTCAAGTCTGCACTCTCTTTTGTTAGATTAGCAAGCATTGTTTTAATTTTCACACTGTTGTCAGGTATATATGTACAACAGTGACGCGCACCAAGCATTTTGCAAACGCCGCCATCCTTTGCTAAAAGAATGTCTAAGGCAAGCCTGTTTTGAAGAGTCATAGCCCTTTCTGCTGCAAGTTCAGCATCCATCAGGATCATAGCACCTGAAATCTTTGTCAACATGTTATCCACTATAGTAGACAACTTTCTTATTTTGATGGAATTCAACACAACTCCCAATGAAGGAATCATGGCTCCAAATATATCTCCTACCACAGCAGCTGCGGTCTCTCTTTTCTGGATACGATGAGATCCAGACGTCTTTGGAATCATCGATAGGTCATCCAGTTGATAAACCTTTGGGAACACTATACCCAAATAACATCTCCCCCACCACCCTTTTGGAAGACGATAATAGGCATTATACCCACAAATGTAATATACACCTGGTATGACAGGGTCAAGTCCGTTCAACATGAATGTCCATTTGGCTTTAAAGATAAACGTATGTTTACACTCACTCGCTCCCACAAAAATGTTGTCATAATAAGATTCACCACGATATATACAAAATTTCCCTACATGCCAAGCATCTAAAGCTATTCTCCCTTGTGTTTTTATTGCGGCAAAATCATAATGATCTACTGAAGTCCTCTTACTTAGCTCTTTTTCTAATTTCGCATTCATTTGTGCCCTTCTATCATCTGTGCGATCTAAAAAGCTTATTTCTACTGCAGAGAGCGAGCAGGTAAGGTTTTCCCTATGTGCGTGAGCCGTTTCAAAAGGTTGCATTGGCTCGAAAAATTCCCTCATTATTTTAGCATCCCAATCTTTAGCAATCTGACTTAGCTGCGCTATTATAGGAACATATGCAAAGGTAACATCATAATTTGAATAAAAATACTGTATGTTTGTCTGACCATAAAATCTAGAAGTTACTATACTACATGTAATCCCATATGTAAGAGGCATGTGGTGATAAGTCACCCCTTCCTTTACTGATGTCGGTATCTGTGTACACACATAACAATCTTTCGCATCCATAGTCTCAACATATTCTGTTAGTAGGCGATAGAAAACGTTATACGAAAGTTCCTTCTTATCATGCAAGTGTCTCTCATCTAATTCTAGTCTTTTCAATGCAGTTAGTTCAGTGACAGTAACAGGAGCAAAAGTAGAAGCATCAATTTTCTCATTCTCACCCTTTCCACGTGTTGCAAGCACTATTGCCATTATTATTAGTACACATGCAGCTTTCAAGCCTATACACGCATATTTACAATATTTCACTCTACTGTTTTGTGTAGCCATGGTCTGTATAGAATCAGAGAGCTGGAAGCACCTATAAAGAAAACGATTTAGCAATTAGTTACAAAGCTGAACGAGCGCAAAGTTCACACAGTTTTCTTCAGGAGCCCAGTCACTTATCGGTTAGCAACGTTTGTCTCAATTCGGCAATAACTCAGTCTTTTTTTTTTTTTTTTTTTTTTCAGTTAGCAACGTTGTCTCAAATCGATTTTAAGAGTCAATCAGGTTATCAAAGTCTTATCAAGTTAGCAAATGTCTCATCCGGTTTAGCAATGTCTCAGCTGGTTGTATCACGTTAGATCATAGCAAGCAATGTCATTTATCACCCTTTCAATCAACAGTGTCCATAAAACTTTTCTTTTCTATTGGTATCTCTTCTTCTTCGTTCTCGAGGCTAAGAGATACAAATTCGTCAGTCCAGTCGTCATTGATTGCATATGCCCATTCTGGACCGAAATATCTCCTGTTTGGTATCCTTTTCCTTTTCAATTTTGCATCTCTCTTTGATTCTGCCTCACTGGTACTTTCCTCTTTGGCAAAGTCTTTTTCTTCACTTGGTGTTGGTACCACGACAGACACTTCCTTTCTTTTCTCTTTCACTTTTGGCCCTTCACCGTCGTTCAGTTCTCTAGTCTTTGCTTTCACTGGTGATATACTTAGTCTCCTCTTTGCATTGTGTCCACTTGATGGACCTGCGATCTCTTCTGAGGAACTTTGAACAGTTTCGTCCTGTTTTGCCTTGTCCCCTCCTCCTGGGGAGTCAATCAGGTTTTTATTTTCTTTTTCTGTACCGTCTGCTTCTGGGAAAGCCCTCCTCTGATCAGGCTCTCCTGGCTTTTCACCTCTTTCGAGCCCTTCGTCACCGTTACTTTCTTCAGGCTCTTTATCACTTTCAGCTGCTTCAGGCTCTTTGTCACCTTCAGCTGCTTCAGGCTCTTTGCTACCCTCAGCTGCTTCAGGCTCTTTTTCACCTTCAGCTGCTTCGTCGCTGTCTGAGGTTTCTCCTTGGTCTTCCCCAAGCGAATCTGTTGTTTCGTTCTCAGAAAATATTTCTCTCTCTCCTGTTTCTGCCTGTTCGCTTCAAGTTCTGTTTTGCGCTGTCTCAGCGCTCGGCACTGTGTTGTCAGTTACTGGCAGTTTCAGCGCTTCAACTTCCTCATCTGTGGGACACAACACCTTCTTTGTGTGACTGGCGTGAATCCAGTTGGGAACTCCCGCACACTTCACAGCGGTAGTGGTCGTCAGGATCACTTGGAAAGGGCCTTTCCAACGGGGTTCCAGACACAACTTCCTCACGTGCTTCTTTATCACGACCCAGTCACCTGCTTTCAGTGTGTGTCCTGGACCTTGGATCGGTGGCAAGGTGGTTGCTTCCACCTGGTGAGAGAAAGAGCGAACCACGTCAGCCAGATCTTTGCAGTAGTCTAACACCATATCATCTGTAATATTCAGAAGCGCGTTTGCGGGAACTGCAGGAAGTCTCATGGCCCTGCCCATGAGAATTTCGTGCGGGGACAATCCAGTCTTTCTGTCAGGGGTGTTTCTCATTGACATTAATACCAAAGGCAATGCGTCAGGCCATTTCAAATTTGTCGATGCACATATTTTCGCCATTCTTGATTTCAGTGTACCATTCATCTGTTCCACCAGTCCTGAGGCTTCAGGGCGATAGCTACAATGCAGTTTTTGCTCAATGTTCAGTGCTGCGCAAAGTAACTTTATCACCTCGTTATTGAAGTGACTTCCTCTATCTGATTCTAAAGAGATCGGGAATCCGAAATGTGGTATCAACTCCCTCAACAAGAGTTTTGCAACTGTAAGGCTGTCATTCCTACGTGTGGGGTATGCTTCAATCCAGTGACTAAAAATGCACATAATCACCAACACATACTTCAGACCTCCATGCACAGGCATCTCAATAAAGTCCATCTGCATTCTGCTGAAAGGGCCACTTACCCTGCCAATGTGGCTCATGTTCACAACCGTTCCCTTCCCTGGGTTCATCTGCTGGCAAATGACACATCGATGGCAAACTGCTTCTGCAGCTTGACGGAATCTGGGGTTAAACCAATCAGTTTTGAACAATCTTATCATGGCATCTCTCCCTAGGTGAGCCTGCCCATGATAGAACAGCGCTAGCTGCGATAAGAGACCATTTGGTAAAACAAATTTTCCCTCATTTGAAATCCATAACTCATCTGGTCTCTTTGTACATTGTGACTTAATCCAGGAAACTCTTTCATCCTCCCCGACACTATTCTGTAATGCTTTAAGTTCATCCATTGTATCTACGACCTTCAAGGCAAATGCTTCAGCTGGTTCTAGTTCTGGTTCACTTATCAAATTCCATTCATCCCTGAGCAATATACAGTTCAAGGCACAAAATCTTGCGACTTGATCCGCATATGCATTTCCCAGAGAAACATAGTCCTGTCCTTTTGTATGCGCACTACACTTTACCACTGCAATTTCGGCTGGCATTTGGATGGCGTGTAACAATTCCCTTATTCTCTCCCCGTTTTTCACTGGGGACCCTGAAGAGGTCAGGAAACCTCTCTGTGACCATAGTTGCCCAAAATCATGCACAATTCCAAACCCGTACTGACTGTCAGTGTAAATTGTAACCTTCATCAATGTAGACAGTTGGCATGCTCTTGTAAGTGCTACAAGCTCTGCTACTTGTGCGGAATAGACTCCTTGAAGCCAGGATGCTTCCAAGACACCTGTTACAGTACATACAGCATATCCTGCTTTCAAAATTCCCAATGCATCTCTTAAACATGACCCATCAACAAAAACAATTTGGTCATTTTCATCAAGCTTAGTATCCTTAACGTCAGGTCGTGGTTTTGTGCAAAATTCAGTCACCTGAAGACAGTCGTGCTCGACGTCTTCAGCGTTCTCAATTTCAGCATTTTCACCGGGAAGCAAGGTTGCTGGATTCAACGTAGTGCACCTTTTCAGCTGCACATTCGGTGAGCCCAGAATTATTGTTTCATACCTTGTGAGTCTTGCTCCAGTCATGTGTTGCGTTCGGGAGCGGGTCAAAAGTATCTCAACTGAGTGAGGGACCATGACTGTTACTGGGTGTCCCATCACTATTCCTTCACTCTGAGTGAGGCTGATACCAACTGCTGCTACGGCGCGCAAACACCCTGGCAGTGCTGCTGCGACCGGATCCAAAGTAGCTGAAAAATACGCTACTGGTCGGTTTATGCCACCATGGGCTTGAGTCAAGACAGACAAAGAACATGCATCACGTTCATGACAAAACAATGTGAAAGGCTTTGTGTAATCAGGCATACCTAAAGCTGGAGCCCTGCACATGCATTCTTTCAATTCAATAAAAGCATCCATCTCATCTCCTTTCAGCTCAATTTGATCCAAGGCATCCTTCTGGGTCAGTTTCAGTAGAGGCTTCGCTAGAGTTGAAAAGTTGGGGATCCACTGGCGACAGTAGCTCACCATCCCCAAAAACTTCCTCACCTCCCTCCTCGTCTTTGGTGGACTCATTTGAAGTACACTTGTTATTCTTTCCTTCATTATTCTCCGTGACCCTTTCTCTATTTGATGACCCAAGTATTTTACTTTCTTCTGACAGAACTGCAACTTTGAAGGAGACACCTTGTGTCCATTCCTTCCCAAATGGTTCAGTAGGGCAATGGTGTCGGCTGTACAGCCACTTTCTGTCTTAGATGCAATCAATAAGTCATCGATGTACTGTACTAGGGTTGACTCGAATGGCAGTTCTAACGCTTCCAAGTCTTTCTTTAGAATCTGATTGAAAATTGACGGTGACTCCGTAAACCCTTGAGGAATTCGACACCAACTGTAGACTCTGTCTAAGAATTTGAAACAAAAGAGAAATTTGGCTGTCCTCATGAAGAGGCACCGAAAAGAATGCTTGTGACAAGTCAATGACTGAGAACCACTCGGCATCGCAAGGGACTTGAAACATTATCACAGCTGGATTGGGTACGACAGGGCAGCATTTGATTATGATGTCATTTATTTTCCTCAAGTCCTGCACTATTCGGACCTTCCCACTCGGCTTTATTAATCCCATGATTGGTGAATTACATGGACTGCTTAACACTTCTTTCAGTACTCCCTGTTTTACAAACTCGTCAATGAGTTGGGCGACTTTCATGAGGGTATCTTGTGCCATGTGGTATTGTGGGGTCTGGGGAAAGATTGCATTGGGTTTTACAGTCACTTTCACTGGTTCCACTCCTTTCATCAATCCCACCTCTTTCCCTGTCATATCCCACACTTCCTTTCCGACTGTTTCCCGTAATTCAGTTGGAATATCTTCTTCAGTTATCATTGGAAAAAGGTTAATCAGAGGATAATTTTCATCGACAGTTTCCATCTCATCCCCTTCTTCACTGTCCTCTTCTTCCCCATCACTGCTCGTCTGAATTCTAATTCCATCATTCGAACACATAATCGAACATCCCAATTTGCACAATAGGTCTCTCCCTAACAGTGCTATCGGGCTTGAGTCACATACTACAAATTTATGTGACCCTTGATAGTTACCAATTGTGACTGGTACTGGATCTGTTATTGGGTTCGTCAGGTGCCTGTTTGCTACTCCCACCACTTGGACTGTCCTCCCTGAGAGTGGCAAATTTGGTACTTCAATGCTCCTAACAGTTGAACGTGTGGCTCCTGTGTCGACCAAGAATGAAACGCTATGACCCATAACTCTTCCCTCCACATATGGACCCTTTTGATCAACTTCCAAGGATGCTCCAAGCACACAATTTCCCTCCTCATCTGAACTTTCACTCTCCCATACATTGTTTATTCCATTCTCACTGTGTAATGGGAACTGTTGTACGGTGCCATTTGTACTCATTACCTGACCCGAGACCTGTGGAGGAACCATCACTTGCTGCTGACTCACTGGTGCCAAAGGTATTTGCATTTGCTGATTAGGTACCATGGGAAACTGCTGTTGCGTTGGCTGCATTTGCGTCATCTGCATACGGGGCATCTGCATCTGCTGCGGCTGCATGGGCTGTAATCCCTGCAGCTGATTTATGGTCTGAAAATTTGGGTTTGGACCTCTCATTTTCGGTCCCCTCATTGTCTGGAATGCATTTACGTCATTGTTTTGCTGACCAACACCTGCACCTTCCTGCACCACCATCGGGCACTCGCGTTTCCAATGACCGACGATTCCGCTCACGTGACACGGCATCACCCTTTTCATTGCCTGCACACCATTCGGAATTACAACAGTGTTCAAATCCGGACCATTACTCCCAAAACCTCCTCTGCCTCTCGCCTGTGGCTGAAACACCATATTTCCCTGCGGCTGCGGCTGCGGTATCTGCTGTTGGAACCCTTGCAACCCTTGCAGACCTGTCTGAGCTGCTTTAAGTTGCATCATCATCACTTTCTCCTTCAACCTTTTCTGTTTCACTTCAATTTCGTCGCTACAGTATTTCGCGTAATTCAACACCTCATCAATAGGTTTCGACTGCCAACAAATCAAATGCGACTTTATCATCTGACTTATCTCTGGTCTCAGCCCTTCCACAAATCTAAACACAAAATGAAGCATGTCCTTCGCCTCTATTGTTTCCGTGCCACTGTAGTTCTTGAACGCCTTCAACAACCTCTCATAGTAACTATGAATCGACTCTTTAGCCTCTTGGGCAGTTCGATCAATCTTCTGCCAATCCACATTTTTCGAAGCAACTTTCGTCTTCAAATGCTCAATCACCTTATAGTACAAGCTCATCACCATAGGTGATGGTGCACCCGTATCCCTGTCTCTCTCTGGTTCACTTGTCGGCCAACCTACAGCCCTTTTGCAATCCTCCCACAAATCTGCCGGAACCACAATCTCAAAGAGGGTGTTCAGGTCTTCCCAGAGACATTTTGCAAGCTTCACAAACCTATCAGTCTGTTGATACCATTCTATCGGTTTCTCTCTCAGTTTGGGAAAATCATCCGTAAAAGACTGAATGTCGCTCCTGTGCCACGGTACATGTATTAATTTTCCCCCTGCTGTCTCCCTCATTGGTAACATGGTTATTGCATCACTACTCTGTGGTCTTTTCTCATTGTGCTCTGGGACACTGTCTTTCCTCTTTTCCTTTCTCTTTACCCATCTGCTTTCCCATTTGTCTAAGCACCTCCACACTTGCGCACTCTGCAGCAATTCTCTAAGGTGTGTCTTCATGCCTGCTGACCTCATGTGTTCAAAGTCTGTGGTCCCGAAATCCAATCTATAGCTCCTGCTCAAGTGTTTTGTCTTGTCTATCTCAACCCCGTTTTTGTCAGCTATTTCTTGCAACCTTCTATGTACCTTGTTCACTTCTCTCGTAATCCTGGGACATAGATACCTCAACTCTTCTTCCGAGAACCTATTCACACCCATAGTCCCTTCCACCAATTCTTCTGCTTCCATGTTCAACCTGACCCTATTCAGATAGTCTTCTCCCTTCCCACTGTCTGAGCTTTGTGTGGAATTCAGACTGTTGAACCACTGTGTCAGCTGTTGCGCATTCAACCCCATCAGTGTAGCATTCACATCGACTGCCATTGATGGTTGCGGCAACTTTTCAGTGTTCGATGATAGCGGTATCATCAGTGGGGGACTCGACCTCACCACTGTTGACTGAGCACATATGGGACTGAACTCCATCAAGGACCCAGATCCAGTTGGCAGAGCCGCTATCGGAGTTGTCTCTGGAGTGTTTTGTATGCACCTCCTTTCCATCCCACTCTGCACCATTGATCCTTGACCGCTCATACCTGAATTAGGCTGAATGTACAAAGGTACCGGTGGACCTACAGTAATGGGTAGGGATATCGCATCTACGTTCTGTCCATTCCCCATGTTCTGAGGCATGTTCATTCCCACTCTATGGGTCATCATTGCCGGCATGCCCATCTGACTCCCCGTCATCTGAGCATGTGCGGTTCCCCCCTGCATCTGCTTTTGAGGCATCAAAAACTGAGTTGATTCAGCTTGTGCCGATGTTGGGTTGCGACCATTCTGTACTCCCATTACGGTTGGATCTAGGGTCATTCCTGTACTGTTGTCACTGCTGTAGTACCTTGGGACCTGCGGCTGATAATTTTCTGCTGTTTTCAGTATAGGCACATCTGGATATATTCTCCTAACCTGCGGTATCTGCGGGGTGAACAGTAAACTCGGGTCCTTAGATCTCGATGGCGTTTCTGAACTCGGGGTTTCATTATTCTGTACCGGTGCCTGAGGGGCAGAACTGGTACTTGGACCTTGTCCACTCTCTGCATAAGGTGGTGGACGGTCGTTCAGCAATTGCATGATTAACTCCTCATCCTCTAACTCCTCTTCTCTCCTTAACTTTTCCTCGTCCTCTCTATCTTTGGAACACCTCCTGTTTGTCTTACAGGTAACTTTCTTACCTGTCGCCTCCTCTTCCTTAGTAATTGCGGGAAACAATTTTATCCCCTGCAATACATCTGACCTCCACACCTTCTGTGCATTATCCCACCTAGCGTCCGCTAGTGTCTTTTCTACCTTCCTTATCCTGGTCTCGAACTTATTTTGCTGTTGCTGTCTAGCCATTAGTTCCCAAATCGCTAGAGCCTCAAACTGTGCTGGCCTTGGAGGTACCTTCATGTCGTACATCGCGAATCTCAAATTCTCTAGGATCCTTATATTGAATGTCCCATGGATCGGGAACGCTACGCTCCCATGTTTCTCTGTCAGCTTGTGCCATTGTTTTAGCCAAAGGCACGGAGCTACCCCTTTTTCCTCCATTACAATGTAAGCTGGTGTACCTTCGGGCGGCGTCTCCTCTCCTACGCTCGCTTTAATGTAAGACTCCCCCTTCATCGCACTCTTTAATGCTTTAAAAAATTTCATTTTCTCGTCTTTTATTTCACAGAGTTTGTAATCAATAAGTGACTTTAATTCCCGGAATACTCTTCGCTTGCCTTTCCCCTTCCAATCGAGCCCCACGGACTGCGTCCAATCCGTGCGCGACTCTTCTCTGCAACCAACCTATCCCAGCGCGGCTCCTAGTGACGTCACACTCACACACACTGCGGCTGACAAAGCCTCGCGGCTTGTCCTCCTTCACTCAGCTCCTCTCGTAACAACTTCTGGCATGTATCGCGAGCTACCAAAAAAATAATAATAAAACAGATCTGTCGGTTTACTACAGGAAGGGTAACACAATCGCTTCAGGACCTTAGGGATTTTTCACTAGCCTCGGCAGTTATTCCATCTTTCTCGGTCCCCACTTTCGCAAGCAAATCTGACCCGCAGACTCTGCTCTCAACTTGTCAATGATCTATTCTAGTGCACTTAGAATTTGTCAAAGCCCGAAGTCGAAGTTTTCTTTCACTCCCTTAACACACGTACCGACTCGTTGACCACGCCCGGTCAACCTATTAAACCGACCAGACCACAACATAAAACAAGTGTTTCATACACTTTTCAACATACTCCGGAGTCTCTTGACCTCGCAGGGCCCGTCTCAACAACAACAACCACGTGGACCTTTTTCTGCACAAAGCGCCACATGCACATGAAGTTCGACGACTTCCCTACTCTCACACTCGGAGTCGCACCTCCGCTATTTCTATGAAGTTCGACGACTTCCCTACTCCTACACTCGGAGTCGCACCTCTGCTATTTTCTAAAATCCTCACAACCTTTTCAAACAGTCTGCGGCAATAAGCTGTGCACGCGCAAAATTCTAACTTCACTCATACCGTCACTAGTACCGCCAACGCCGATCTCACACCTCCATTCTCTCCATTCGCAAGCTCCGAGATCCCGGGAAAGTCACGGGGGACTTAGCCCATCATCATTTTCTCAATCTGTTTTATCCAAGAAAAATCTAATTCAACACCATATACCTCTCGAGTGGGGTCTCAAAAGTCTAAACCGTCCTCTGCTACCATCTACTGATAGAGCGTTCCTCCTTAATAATTTACCTGTGTTTGGACGCTCTTCGGGTCGATGAATCTTTTGGCTAAGTGAGACTCTCTTCACCCGAGATAAATCAATTTAATCTAATCAATAATCAATAACGAACATAAGCAATACCCTGATCAACATAACACTTAACAATTAATCCAGAATACATTTCGGCGAACCATGACCTTTCGGCCATGAATAACCACACCAGTTTATTCAAAGTTAATGAATTTATTTCCCTATATTAACAAAGCTAGCACAATATACATGTGTCTCAACACCAATTGATATATGTAAATGAACATTAATAGCTTTCCATAACGGCGGAAAAGATGCAATCTATGCAGTATTTGAATAACAGTGCATTCGATAATAGCAACGCAAACCACTAAAACTATAATCTGTAATGAGCTAATTGAATACATTAGTCAGCATAACAAGGTCTCAAATTGCATCGTGCACCAATGATTCCTCATCTAACCTCGAATTAGCATCTGCATGTGGGACTTCATGCAAAAACAATTTAGTAACATTAATTTAGAAAACTCCTAGCTAGGGCTCTTATCAAAATCAGCAGTTGGTTACCTAAAAGAAACACAATGCAATTGTACAATTTCCTCTCATATTTACCAATTACAATCAGCATTCAAGGAAGTCTTCGTCTCACAGGTACCGGTTTCGATCAGCATGGATACCGGTTTCGATCAGCATGGGACGGGGCAATGGGGCAAGGTGGACGGGGCAATTGCCTCACGGCGGCAAGATAAACTACTACTTCATGCAAAGGGACGAATCAAAGTTAAAGTCTCTAGGGCAAGAATTTCTTAAAGTCTCTTTCTCTCGATTAGAGAAAGCATCAAAGTCTCATTCAAAATTGCATCGGACATCAATTGGCATCGTAGAAGATGGCAAAATGACGAAGTCAGCAAGATGGGCCATAATGGCTGCAAAATGGCGGGTAAAAGGTTGGTAATGGCTGTAAAGGGTGCAAAATGGCTAAAAATGGCTGCTTTCTTCTTGTGCACCTGGTTTAAATAGACAACAGTTCAAATCCAGTAGGGTCTTCCATTGGAGGGTTCATAGGTTGGCTTCAAATTGTCCAATCAAAAACAACAGTTCTCAAGCTTCCACCTAGGCATACATTATCCTTGGAGACGGGTACGTAAGTTGCAACATATTATACCAATTAACTCACTTTCAGAGCTTCCATTGTCCGCACCTGCAGATTGACCTTGGAGCAAAGAAGAAGATGCCAGGCTGGCACGAAACCTTAAAGATAAGCATGTGAACGATCTCAGTGGAAAAGTACAGCTTCAAGCAGAAATACACGTTTATTAGCACATTGGAAAAACACGAGCATCTAAACCGTGAGACCAGGCAACTAGGCCGAAGCCTCCACTAAAGTTATGCTAAGCTAAAACATTTCAAACAAGCAAATCATAGCACACGTTTACGATTATGGCAAATTCGTGCAATTCTAATACATCACGTTATATAAAGCACGCTTATAAATGTTGGCAAACTACTCTGAGGGCACATTTGTCCCCGTACAATCTTTATTATTTCGATTAAAGTCACACTTGATTATTGCAGCACTACGTTTATGCGCTAATAAATGTAAAACCTTCATTTCCGCGTCATCACTAGACACCTAGGGAAATCGAAGATGGGGTGACTCGTGGGGCTCCCACCAGGTTCTGTTACCCAGAATCCTTTGCAAACCTCAAACTTTGTCCAAAAAAACACTTTTTCCTCACATTTCGGTGACAGAAAGTTCTGGAATCTGAGAGCAGCCACAAATTTCCTTCCACCCAGCGTTCCCCCCAAGTCTCCCAATAAAAATAGTACCTCACTTGTGTGGATGGGCCTATTGCTCGCGTCAGGAAATGCCCCAAAACACTATCTGGACACATCAAAATGATCAAATACAAAACTAACTCTTTTTGCGGGGGGCACCTGCGTTTTTGGTCCTGAGCTCAGCAGCCATCTAGGGAAACCTACCAAACCCAGACATTTCTGAAAACTAGACACACGAGTGTGTCCAGGGAGGTGTGACTTGCGTGGATCCCATAATGTTTTCTTACCCAGAATTCAAATTTAGCTAAAAAAAAAATCTAATTTTGCCCACATTTCTGTGTGGGATCACCGCACCGGGACAAATTTCCTACCACCCAACATTCCCCTCAGTCTCCCAGTAAAAATGATACTTCAGTTGTGTAGGTGGGCCAAGTGCCTGTGACAGGGAAGAGCCAAAAACATGTCAAAATTTCAGGGGGAACCAAAGCAGATCCAAAAGGGCAGTTTGAAAAAAAACATTGGCAAGTGCAGCAGAATTTTTATCGGTATAGATGAGACAATGTTGGGTGGTCGGAATTTTGTGGATTCCTGCAGATTCCGGAAGGTTCCATCACAAAAATGGTGGAAAAATGTGTGATTTTCAGCAAAGTTGGAGGTTTGCAGGGCATTGTGAGTAAGAAAATGGCGCGTGGTGCATGTGAAGCACACCACCCAGGAATCAACCAGATTTTTTGTTTTCAGATATGTCTAGGTCTTGTGGATTTTTCTACATGGCAGCGTCCCAAAGTCAAAAAGGTGCAGCCCTCACCATTCCAAGGGGGACGATTTTGAGAGTTACCAAGCTCTCATGGCCCAAATGTAAAACCAAAACCCAAAATAATTAAATGTCCTTTCACTTGCCGTGGGATAAGATGTTTTAGTGTGTGGGGGAGAGCTGAAAGACTGTTACCCCCTTCAGTTGGGGTGGGGGCTTAACCAGGCCCATACTGGTTGGTAGCCACCACCCCACTTTTTTATTTTTTATTTTTTTTTTCCTGGCATCTAGTAGACTTTCTGTCCCCCCCCCCCGGGTGTGGATTGGGGGTAATTGCCCAATCTGCCCACTTTTAGGCAGAACAACCTTGGCCCCCACCCTCTTATTTAAAAAAAACAAACTCTTCCCTGGTCTCTGCTGGGCTTTCTGCCCCCCTTGGGGGCAGATGGGCCTTCCAAAAATAGGCCGATCTGCCCCCAAGGGGAGCAGATATGGCCAATAGTAATGTGCCCCCATGGGGAGTGAACCTTGCCCAAGGGGCTGCCCCCTCAAACAAAACACACACATACACACACACCAATCCCTGGTGTCTATTGGCTTCTGTCCCCCTTGGCGGCAGATTGGCCTAATAAAAATAGGCAGATTGCAGAAATGGCCTCAATACAATTTGCCCCCCAAGGGAGTGACCCTTGCCTAAGGGGTCGCTTCCCGTACATGAAAACATAAAGTAAATAAAAAAATATATATATATCTCTAGTGTCTAGTGCCTGGGGGCAGATCGACCTGATTATATTAGACCGATCCCACCCCCAGAAATGGCCTAAAAATATTTTGCCCCCCTTGGGGATCGGCCCTTGCCCAAGGGGCCGCTCACCTTATGCGTAAGTAGAAAAAAAAAATCCCTAGTGTCTAGTGGTTTCTGCCCCCCACTGGGGGCAGAAATGGCCTAAAAATAATTTGGACCCCCTTGCCTAAGGGGTCGCTCCCCACAAATAAAAAAATAAATAAAAAATAAATTATCCCTGGTGTCTAGGGGTTTTCTGCCCCCCCCTCGGGGGCAGATCAGCCTAATTATATTAGGCCGATCGGCCCCCAGGGGGGCAGAAATGGCCTAAAAATTATTTGGCCCTCTGGGGAGTAGCCCTTGCATGAGGAGAAGAAAGAATCAGCTTGATTACTAGCATATTAAATTAAGTTATCCAGCTGAAGGAGGGGCAGAATATGTTTTTTCTTGCAAAGCCTCTGGACAGAGTAAGGTCTTTACTATTAGTGGCTAGCAGCAAAAGACATCACTGATGTCAACCTGTTCATCATCATTAAACAATGGCTTGGAGAGTAAAATAAGGAAAGGAGAGAGGACCAAAAGAACAAGTTACTTACTTTCGATAAAGCTATTAATAGTATAGTGTGTTGCAAGCCACTCACCTGAACTAAGTGGTTCTGATGGGGCCACAATAATCTCTGAATCCCAATGAGATGTATAAGCTCAGGGCTCATTTAGGGTCTAAGCAATGGAGTCTCTCTTTCTCCTTAGAGAGGTCAGGTGGAGCACAGAATGCCGGCAGGTTGATGGTTTGACCCATATGGAACAGCATCACATTTGGTCAGAATGATGCTCACGTCCACAGAACTAGTTTGCTTGGGAAGAAGGTGGTACACGGTGGGTTAATATAGACAGCCTGAAGCTCAGACACGCACTGCATTGAGGTGATGGCAACAAGAAACACCACCTTGAAGGTGAGGAGCTGCAAGGGACAGTCGCAAAGCGTCTCAAAGGGAGTCAGTATAAAATATGTGACAACTAAGTTGATTTCCCACTCAGATATGACTAAAAGACAGGGGGAATCCTTTCATAAAACACATCAAAACCAGTGACTTAAATAATAAGGGCTGGTTCTGTAACTGCAAATAGGCTGAAAGACCTGAGAGGTACCCCTTAACTGTGCCCAAAGCAAAGCCTTGTCAGGCAAGAAAAAAACCCAAATAGAACATCACATACCTAGAGGAGGTCAATTTGGCATATGCAACACTAAATCACAAACCTACTCCAACGAAAGCCATGTGCAGTTTTGGTTGAGGGACACCTGAAGGTCAAAGGTGTTAAGCTGTCGCTGTTCATTCACTATACATAAAGATGGAGATTGCAAAGGCTCAGGTGCAGAACCCTGTCTTTATGTTGCAACAGCAGGTCCTCCTGGAAGGGCAACGTGATCAGAGGACAGATGGTCAAACCCAGGAGTTCTGTATACCGTACTCTCCATGACAATTCAGGACCACTAGGATGGCTTGGGTCCAGCTGTTCCTTGTTTTCTTCACAACTCGAAGCAGAAGTTGTATCGGCAAAAAGACGTACAGGAACGCGTCTCCTAGTGAGAGATGCTTTGGAAACTCCAATGCCCAGAACTGCTGACATTGTGCATTCTCAGTGGGTGTAAATAGATCAAGCCAAGGTTCTCCTCTTTTGTGGAGGAGACCTTGCACCACCTCCAGGTATGACGTGAACTCGTGATCCACTAGGTGTTGATGGCTCAGCTCATCCACCCTGGCATTCATAGATCCTGCTAGGTGGTTCAGCACCAGGAAGATCCATTGATCATCCAGCCACTTCCAGAGGTGTAGTGCCTCCTGGCACAGGGTCAAGGGCCACACACCGCCCTGCTTGTTGGAATTCCACATGGCAGTGGTGTTGTCCATAAGAATCTGCACCAGCCCCCCATTGATAGATGGAAGAAAGGCTTTCAATGCCAAGAAGATGTCCCTCAGCTCAAAAAGGTTGATATGGAGCCAGGCATTCACCAGAGACCAGATGCCTCTGATCTCCACCCTTCCCAGATGGTCATCTCAAACAGTCTGAGATGCATCCGTCACCACTGTCAAATGTGGATGGGGTAGGGAGAGGGGTCTGCTGTTGAACTAATCAGACTTAAGATCCCACAGTAAAGCATACTCTTGGCACCTGATGTGCGTGACCAGCAGGATGCAGGAGAATATCAGTCTCAGCAGTCCCAGAGTCGATCTCACTGACATCCAGGACAGAGGCTGAAAGGTCAGAATCATAGCCTGAATGCCCTGGATTCTTCTTTCCTGGGGAGAGACAAGAAACCTAACTGTGTTCAAAATGACTCTGATATAGGGGAGCATCTAAGAAGAAGTCAGGTGTGATTTCAGCACATTGATGGTGAACCCTAAAGATGAGAGAAAATTCACTATAGTCTGAAGGTGGTTGATGACTGTCTGGGGAGGGCCCTCCTTCAACAGTCATTGAAATGGGGAAAGACCAGAACCCATGACCTTCGAAGGAGTGCTGCTACCACTGCCATCACTTTTGGAAACATCCGAGGGATGCTAGTGAAATCAAAAGGGAGCACAGTTAATTGGAAATGGTTCTGGCCCATCACAAACTGCAAATAACGCTGTTTGACTTGCAGGACAGGTATATGGAAATAGGCGTCCTGCAGCTCCAATGCTACCATCCAGTCTCCAGGGTTGAAGGGAGCCAAGACCTGGGATTTTTTTTTTTTTATATGTGGGGACCGACCCTTTAGGCAAAGGTTGCACCCCAGGTGGGGGAGGGAATTATTTTTAGAACATTGCTGCCCCACCGCCCCCCCCCCCCCCGGACCGAAACCACTAGACACCTGCCAAGACCTGGACAAGTGTGAGCATTTTGAATCTGCCTTTCTGGAGGAAGTTGTAGAGAGGACACAGGTCTAAAATAGGGTGAGGGCCTCCATCCTTCTTCAGCACCAGAAACTAGCGGGACTAACAAACACAACCTATTTCTGCCACTGGCACGCTCTCAATGGCCCTTTTGGCCAAAGAGCCTGCACTTCCTGCTGTAAGACGTACAGATGTGTTCCCTCAGTCACTCTGGGGATGGTGGAAGATGTGGCCTTCCAGGAGTATTGTCAGGATCCACCTGTCCAACATGACGGTATGCCAACCCGGCAAGAATCATTGGATCCTACCTCCAACCAGATGGCTGTGCTCCACTAAGGGCACACTAAAGGGATTTGTCAGACGGGGCAGTGGACTGACCAGATTGCTGGCCCTGACTACCATGGCGGTGGGGTATTGCAGCCACAAACTGTTGTGCACCCTGCGGAGGCTGAACTGGCTGACAGAATCAGCAAAAGAAATGGTGGGGCTGATGCAGCTGGTGGGGTGAGGACCAGATTGCTGGCCCTGACTGCCATGGTGGTGGGGTATTGCAGCCACAAACTGTTGTGCACCCTGCTGAGGCTGAACTGGCTGACAGAATCAGCAAAATAAATGGTGGGGCTGGTGAGGTGAGGCCAATAAGCCTAGAAAGCATGCAGTGTGCTGCTCTCTTTGAACTGCTCTAGAGCAGAATCAGGTTTGTCCCTAAACAGTCAAATCCTATAAAAGGCATGTCCATAAGGGACGATTGGACATCGCCTGAGAAACTGGTTGACCGCAGCCAGGTGTGAAAATGTATGGCAACTTTGGGGCAAATGGCTCGTCTGATGTAATCAGTGTTGTCTAAGTCACAATGAATTTTGAACTTGGCCGCATCACAACTATCCTGTATAGCTTGGGTGAGGACAGGTCATAGGTCTTCTGGGACACCTGGGAAGACTTGGCCCACCAAATCCCAAGGAGTGTGGAAACAGCAGATGGTGTTCACATATCTGAAGGTCAAGCTGGTGGAAGAAAATACCCTCTCTTCCCAAGGGTCTACATTTATTTGGACATCCTATCAGGGGAAGTACTTGCAAAGGTATTCAGGTTTATCCAGCTCATAGACACCTGCACCAGCAAGCTTTCATGGGCAGGTGCTGAGATAAAAATGCAAGGTCGCTTGGGGGAGGGTGGTGTCGTTTCGCAATCTAGCAACTGAATGTGGGGGTGTACATTTGGGGGAGAGGAGTCAGAGGAAGGTTTGGCCTTAGCCCCAAAAGGTTGTCTGTAAGGGCCTTACTGGAGGGCAAGAGTTGCTCAGAAGATGTTTACCCTGGCTGGAGCTCTTCCATTAAGGCATTGGATTTAATCTATAAGATGGGGAGCTGATGGTCAAGAACTTTAGCCACACGGTCAAGTGGGGGAGGCAGCACCTTTATGGAAGCCAAGGGCGCCCTCCAGCGTCGATGGAGTCGGCATCAGCTTTGAAGCTCTGGGAACAGGCGTGGAGTGTAGCGCCAGAGGCAGAGTGGGAATGGATTATGGAGGAGGCCGAGTGGTGGATTTCGAGGGTTCACTGGCCCTGACTGCAAACTTGCTGGCAGTGCTCCAGGTCAAGGGCCTCTTGGCTCTTTGGGCCCAATGGAATGCTAGAGGGAGTCGGTAAGGATCCAAAGAGGCAGAGCATGGCCTCACGGAACTCTTCGTGCTGCCTCGGTGTCACACATGGCATGGAAATTCGGCTGGGCAGAGACAAGTTGCGGGATAGGCTCCAACGTTGATCAACTTCGGGTACCAACTGATGGCCTTGTGCCTTTCTCAGGAGTGGGTAGTGGGAAGGCAGAGCCCCACTTGCATTTGTTGTGCTTTTTTCTTCGACTTACCTGAAGACTTGGAGAACCATGATGGTTGACCTCAAAAGCCATTTCTTAGTCCTTACAGGGTTTAAAACTTGTAGTTTTGGGAGATAACATTTCCCTTGCACTCTGAATTTTATGTAGTAAACCAGTCTCTAAGAGATGAATGGTAGCTCTAGGTCCACATCCGGTGGTGTGGAAAGAAAGGAATTGATGTAATAATGCCTAAATGGTACCTATAGAAACCCCACACATCATTTCTGTATTGGAACATCATCATTGCGAAGCTGCAAGGCACGACTTCTTTGAACACAGAGGTACTGCTCAAAAGTTTGCAGAAGGAGTCTGGCAACCGGGGAATATTCTAAAGGTGAAAAATAAATCTGCAGTCAGAAGTCTCTATCTGAAGAAAAAGTTACTTACCTTCAGTAAGAAACTTTCTGGTGGATACTCCATCTACCTGTAGAATGCTTACCTTTGAATATACCAGGTGCAAGAGATCCAGAAAACGTAAGCATTTCGACTTTGTGATGAAATCTACAGGGCCAGATAGCAACAGGACCTGCACACTAACATTAGTTCTACTCTGTTTAGACACGACTGTAGAAACATTGTATAAAGAGTGATGATTGTATAGTGGTGCAGTGTATAACTAACTTGGCATCCTATTTTACAGGGTGATAAACACTTTCCCCAGAAGGAGTGAATGGTGGGAGGATTGGTGAGGAATTTTCAAGTAGATAAAGTATCTGCCAGAAAGGCTGTTACAGAAGGTAAGTAACTTTTTCTTCTCAAGCGTACTTCTGCCAGCAGATTCTTCACCTTTGAATAGATCCCATAGTAATCCACACAGGAGAAGTGTCTCGAGTAAGATTAGACTAGGAAATCTTGGAGCACAGAACAGGCAAAGTGACTACCTCTTCTCACTTCGAAAATCAAACAATGTTTGGCTAAGATGTGGAGAAAGGACCATGTAGCTGCTTTGTATATGTCTGCAACACCTCTAGCTAATCCTCAACTAAAGATTTGGCTCTGGTGGAATGCCCCCATATTCCTTCAGGTGTTTCTTCCATAGCCAATATATAACAAATTGTCATACAATGATGATCAATCTAGTCTCTTTCTCAGCCACTTTACCCTTTGTACAACCAGTATAACAATGACGAGCCCGTCAACTGATATGATGTATTTTCTGCAGTTGATGTAGAAATTGACTGCACTTGTAGGGTCCAGCATGTGCAGTCTTTCCTCTTCCAAAGAAAGATGTGCAGGTAGATAGAATGCTGGTAATGTAGTGGACTGCCACAAATGAACAGAGACACCTCTTTTGGCAAGAAAGCAGCCTCAGTTCGCAGCACGAGCTGGCCTGATAAGAAGCACATGAATGTTGAGGGGAACAGAAAGTGCTTGAAGCTTTCTTACACAACAAGTGGAAGAAATGGCTTTAGGAAGCTGCCTCTGTATATACTATACCAAAGTATGGTATAGTGTGCAAAGGGTCCAGTGGATCCCCAGAGGCTTTACAGAGGCTAAGTTGATAATACTAATGCTCTCTTCTGTGGTAGGGAAGACAAGCAGTTAGGCTTATCAGAGGGTAGTGCTAATTTATGCACACAGTCAAGAAATGAGGCACAAACTCAATGACTAATTACAATCCAAAGTTTTATGTATCAAAAAATATACTTTGTTACTTTATTTCTAGAACCAAAATGATCTTTGTTGCAGTTAAGTAGAGTTTCAAGAATGTATCTCTTTCAAAATGCACTTTGTTTGCAATTCACAGATAAAACAATTTTCAGGTAAGAAATACTTTTTAATATCAAAATTAGACAGAGCAAATTAACATTGATGGCATTGCAGTCCTAGGAGGGATAAAGTACATACACAGTTTACAGGTAAGTATTAGACTTACGGTCCCAGTCTTCAGGGGTTAAAGCGTCCACAGGGCAGGGTATAGGGAGACACCAAGGGTGCACCACGAGCAACACGGGGCTGGCCTGATGCAGAGGCCAACGTTGGTGTTGGGCGTCCAATGGAATCCTATGGAGACTGGGGGCACTCAGAAGTGAATGGCTTGCAGGTAAAGTACCTGTGGTCTCAGGGCACAGGCCTTTGGGGGAATGATGGGGGGTTCAGATCAGTACCAGGGGTCAGGGAAGAGGACAGGTTAGCACCAAACACACACCCTCAGCAGCACAGGGGAGGCCAGGTGCAGATTGCAAACATAGCGTCAGGCACCCAATGCTTTTCAATAGAAAACTCCAGAACCTCAAAGAGGCTGCAGGCTGCACAGGTAAGTTAAGGCTCCTCTAGACGTCAATGGACCATTAGGTAGGTTCCACCTGGCAGAGCCAAGGGGCTGTGGGCACAGGGTTATCTTCAGACATCGGGTATCTTCACCAGATCCGGTCGCGGTCAGGGGGGTTCTCTGGATTCAGGCTGCAGGCATCATCATGGAGGCCAGGACGGGTCTACCCAGGGTGGGCTCGAGGTCAGAATCACCTGAGGACTCTCTCTGGTCAGGTGGGCTACGTGGACTCGGGCCGTGGGCGTCGGGTGCACAGTAGGCAGGACTTGCAGACCCAGAAGGCTCTGGAGTTCTTGTTGGAGGTTTCTTTGTGGCAGGGCCCCTATCCTCGGTAGAGCTGGTCTTTCAGAAAGGCAGGCAGTCCTCTGGGGGTTTGTAGAGGTCACTGGTCCTGCAAGATGAGTCACCTTCTTGTAGCAGGAGTCTTGGAGCTGCAGACAGGCCGGTAAGGCTGGGGACAAGTTAGTTGTCGTCTGGAATCTTCACTGCAGGTGCGGCTCTTCAGTCCTTCTTCTTCTAAGGCCACTGGGAACCTGAAGAGCAAGGTTCACAGGTACCCCTAAATACTAGATTGTGGGGTGTTAAAGGAGTCAGAGGGCAGTAACCAATGGCTACTGACCCGGAGGGTGGCTACACACTTCCTGTGCACACTCCCTTTCGGGAGGGACATTCCTAACCCTCTTGGTAATCACCCACCAAAACAAGATGGAGGATTCTGCCAGGTGGGGTTCACCTCAGCTCTGGGAACCCTAGCAGTGGTCCCAGCTAGGAAGGACAATCCTCCTGGGGAGGACACTCCTCCTGTTGTTTACTAATTTTACCACCAGATCTGCTACCAAAAGTGGGTCAGGGAGGGGGAGGCATCCCCACTAGCTGGATTGCTCAGAGGCAGCAGAACAAAAAGCAGGAGCCTTTGAGGCTCACCACCAAGTACTGATTTTCCTTCAGGGGGAAAGCAGGCTTTTTCCCTGACTCCTGACAGCACAAAGGCTCTCACCCCATGGGGTCAGTAACTCATCTGGTAGTGGCAGGCTGGCATAGACCGGTTAGCCATACACTAAAGAGTTGTGTGAATTTCAGGGGGCATCTCTATGATGCCCCATGTGTGCATTTTTCAATAAATCCAACACTAGCATCAGTGTGAGTTTATTGAGCTGAGAAGTTTGATACTAAACATCCCAGTCTTCAGTGATGCCATCATGGAGCTATGGAGCTCGTAATGACAAACTCTCAGCAATGTGCTCAATATAGCTACACTTCACTTACAGAGTCTGATAATGGATTTAGACACTATAGGGGCGTATTACTCGTGCAGCTATGCCCTCACCTGTGGTGTAGTGCACCCTGCCTTAGGACTAAAAGGCCTTCTAGAGGGCTGTCTTACCTATGCCAGAGGCAGTGGTATGTGGGAATGGCACCTAGGGAAGGGTGCCATGTTGACTTTACCTTCTTCTCCCCACCAACACACACAATCTGCAGTGGCAGTGTGCATGTGTTTGGTGAGCAGTACCTTAGGATGGCATAATATATGCTGCAGCCCTTAGGGTCCCTCTTTTTGCCACAGAGCCCTTGGTACCGCTGGTATCTTTTACAAGGGACGTATTTGTATGCCAGAGGTGTGCCAATTGTGGATACAATGGTACCGTTTTAGAGAAAGAACACAGGTAATGAGGCCTGGTTAACAGGATTGCAACACACACTCAGTCAAGTTAGCACCAAATATCAAGCAAAAAGTGTGTGTGGGGGGGGGGGTGCTGCAACAAGGGGACAGTTTCTTACAATGGCTACCAAAAAGCTGGGTCTTGGTAGTCTTAACTCACAACTGTAAAGCGGCTCAAATGGAACCTCCATAGGAAATGTCAGAGCTAGGTTAAGATCCCATTGTGGCATGATGAAGGATACCAGCGAATACATGTTTGTCAAGCCTTTGAGAAATACGAGAACCACCAGAAATTTAAACAGGAAGGGTTGATCTGGTAAAGAGAATGCTGCTTACCCTGTAAGTATCTGTTCATGGCATTTAGGGGTGTAGATTCACATGCTGTTCATACTCCTGCCATCTAGTGTTGGGTCTGGATGTGTGCAAGTTGTTTCTCTTCAAAGATGTTTTTCGAGTCAAGAGGTAAAGTGACTCCTCGTCTCAGAGATAATGCTCATGGGCATCGGCTCCGTTGTTAGATTGTTTCCTTGGATGGGAATGGAGTGTGAGTAAGTATCATAAAAGAGATGCCCATGCCTAAGGAATTATAAGAGATTATAAAAGGGAACTACATTGCCCACAGGTTGCCAGGGAGGAGGGTGTGTGCACGTGAGTCTATAGCACTACATGCCAGAAACAGATGCTAACAGGGTAAGTAACATTTTCATTCAAGCCATATGTGGCTGTAGAAACACATGCTGTTCACAGACTGTAAAGAAGTGCCCTCCTGAAAGCGGTGGCTAATTTGTGGGTGTTTCAGTTGTTTGGGAAAGGGTACATAGCACTGCCCATCCTACAATTGCTTGTTGGTGTGCTAACACATCCGCATAATAATATTTAGTGAAAGTGTGTGGTGTAGACCATGTAGCTGTTTTACAAATTTCAGCTATTGGGATATGCCCCAGGAGATCCATTGAAGCTCCTGTCTTACGTGTAGGGTGTCCTCTAGGAGGTGTGGGCACAGTTCTTTCTGCTTTGGCATAACGTTTGAATGCATTTAATTATCCATCTAGAAATGCCTAATTTAGATATGGGCTTTCTTTTGTGAGGAGGCACAAAGGCAACAAATGGTTTACAAAACTCTTTAGTTCTGTCAGTATAGCACATTAACACCTCTTTTTACATCTAGTGTTTTTAGAGCCCTGTCTACAACCAAAGCAGGTTGAGGAGGGAAAACTAGTAATTCAACAGACTGATTGAGGTGGAAAGTGAAAACCACCTTTGGGAGGAACTTTGAGTTAGTTCTTAGAACTACCCTATCTTTGTGTAGTTGGAAGAAAGGTTCTTCCAAGGTTAAGGCCTGAGTGAAGTAATGGCGACCAAAAGCATGACCTTCCAAGAGAGAAATTGGAGGGGGCAGTTACGCAATGGCTCAAACGGTGGACCCATAAGTTTGGTAAGTACAATGTTGAGATTCCATGCAGGGGTAGGAGGAGTCCTAGGTGGAATTACTCTTTTAAGACCTTCCATAAAAGACATAGGGCCAGATGTATCATCACAGCCCTTTGCGAGTCGGAAATAGCGATTTTTTAAAGAAATCGCCATTTCCTACTCGCAAAGGGCCATGTATCACATTTGCGATTCAGTAATAGCGATTTCTTAAAAATCGCAAATGCCATTACCGAATCGCAAATTGCGATACCGGCCCCATTCGCAGCTATGGGCCTGTTGGCCCATATCTGCAAATTATTTGCATTTCCAAAATTGCGATTTCTGAACCAGAAATCGCTATTTTGGAAATGCAAAAGCCCAGGGTGTGGGGCCTAAGGCCCCCTCTGCTGCACCCCAAAAATGTTTTGGGGGACATGTAAGGTGCACACATGCCAAAAGGGCATGTGTGCTTTACATGTTCAATTTAAAAATGTATTTAAAAATTTTGCACCAGGTTACCACCTGGTTTCTTTTCATGGTATTTTGCATGTGCATTATGCGAAAAATCGCAATTCGCGATTTTTTGCTGCATCTCCTTGCGATGTGGATTTTCCGAATTGCAAAACCAGGTCGCAACGCAAAAAATCGCAATTTTTGTGATTTCTTGCTTTTGGTCTGCGAATGACTTTCATGCATCGCAGACCACTTTTTTGTACTCGCAAACGGCCAAATATTGCGATTCGCACCGTTTGTGAGTGCAAAAAAATTTCATACATCTGGCCCTTAATTACTGTTACCTTGAACAAGGATACATATTGCCTGTGTTGTAGATAGGCAGTCACGGCAGCTAAATTTAAGCATACTGAAGTGTAAGCCAGGCCAAGGGTCTGCAAATGAAGAAGATAGCAGACAATGTTTGAACCACTGAATTCAATGGATCAATGTGTTTACTGCGGCAGCAGAAAATAAACCTTTCCCACATTTATCTGCGTAACACGCTCTAGTCGTGGGCCTACAAGCGTCTTTGAGAATGGTCATACATTCGGGTGGAAGATTTAGGTAATCAAACTCTATGACCTCAGGAGCCAAATTGCAAGATTGAGTTCCTTTGGAATTGGCTGCCTGATTTCTCCATAGTTCTGAGTGAGTAGGTCCAAGGTAAAGGGAAGCTTCTTGGGGGAACTACAAAGAGCTTGAGTAGTGTGGTGAACCATGTTTGTCGAGCTCACATGGGAGCTAGTAGTATGAGGGTGAGAGATGTTTGCCTTAACTAATGAACCACAAATGGAAGAAGGGAGAGAGGTCTAAAAGCGTAGGCAAATATCCCTGACCAGGTCATCTATAGAGCTTTACCTTTTCATAATGAATGTAGGAATTTGGAGGCAAAGTTTGGGCATTTTGCATTGTCTGCAGTTGCAAACAGGTCTATCTGTGAGAACCGCACTCGTGGAAGTATGGGAGGAGGACCTGGGGATGGAGTTCCAACTCATGGACTTGTTGCCGCATCCCGCTGAGGAGGTCGCCAAAGCTGTTGTCCATCCCTAGGAGGTGTTCGGCCAACAGGTGTATGTTGTGACATACTGCTCAACACCAATTTATTTGAGAAAGTTGCGATACCTGCAGAGCGTGTATCAGCCCCCACCCCCTTTTTGTAGATAAAACATGGCTGTTGTGTTGTCTGCCCGGACCAAAACAACCTTGCCTATTAGGTGACTTAGAAACGCTTTCAATGGTAGGTGAACAGCTTGAAGCTTGAGGTAGTTGATGTGAAGGTCCTGGTGTTTGGTGTCCCAAAGACTCTGAACTGTGCGATCCTGTAGGTGAGCATCCCATCCTGTGCGGGATGCGTCTGAGGTAAGGATGGTCTGGGGAACAGGGTTGAGGAATGGCCGTCCCTTTGTTTTGTGTGTTCCAGCACTGCAGAGAGTGATGAGTGTGACTCTCTAACAACACTACATCTTTTAACTGACCCTGCGACTGATACCATTGGTGGCTCCATACCTAGTCCTGCATGTGGCACTACTGCCATACATGAAATCTTCATGGCTAAGAGGAGCAGAACTATTTTGACTGTTATATGTTGGCTGGGGTGAAACTACTGTAGTAGAGCTTGGATGTTCTAAATCCTGGCTGCGTTTGGGTAGGGTAATCACAGTTGTGTGTTGAAAATAGCCCCTAGATACGGATGAACCTGTGGTGTGACTTTTATATGTTGATGGTAAAGCATAGTTGATGGAGAAGATGCAGAGTGGTCTGAGTGTGTTGTTGGCACAACTGAAGAATACTGGCTTTGATGAGCCAGTCGCCCAGAAATGGAAAGACATGTATGCTCTGTCTGCGCAGGTATGCTGTGACTACCGCTACAAATTTGGTGAACACACAAGGAGAAGTAGTGACTCTGAATGGGAGCACCTTGAACTGATAATGCCTTCTGCTATAACTAATCTGAGGAATCTGTTGTGACCTGGCTGGACTGGGATGTGAAAGTAAGCGTCCTTTAAGTCTAGTGCTGACATAAAGTCATCTGGTTTTAGCAGTGGGATCACATCTTGAAGAGGTACCATGTGGAAATGTTCTGGTAGGATGTAATGATTTAACGGCCAGAGGTCTAATACAGGCCATAGTGATCCATTTTTGGGGGGAATTAGAAAGTATAGGGAGTATACTCCTGAGCCTTGCTGTTGAAGGGGGCCAGGCTCTATGGCTTCTTTGAGCAAGAGAACCTGCACTTCCTGTTTGAGCAAAGTTTGATGTTCTGTGGAAAGTTTGTGTTTGCAAGGTGGAGTGTTGATGGAGTTTTGATGAGGGTTGATTGAGTTTTTGTTGAGGGTTGATGCAGCACTGGAGGACTGTTGATGAGCTTCATACAATAACCATGCTGGATAATGTCCAACACCAACTGATCTGTTTTTATAATTTTCCAGGCTGGAAAGAAGTGCTGTAGTTGTCCCCTGGCAGTTTTTAGATAATCAGGGGGAATGAGAAGGTTGTCACTGTTTGGAGGTGGAGGGTGCGGCATGATTGGAGGCACCTTTCTATGACCCTTGGAATGGTTTCCTCTATACGTGCTTCTGCAGTGTCTCTTGAAGGGGAGGGCTGGTGGTATTGTCTGGAGGAGGAGGAAGAGGCATCTGGCAGTGTAGTTTTGGTGCCCTGTTTGTATGTTGAATCCTGAAAGGCACCATGAGGAGTGGGGGTCTGAAGCCCCCCTTAGATTTAGCCATTTAAAAAAAAAAAATCTTTCTTCTTCTTTTTTAATGTTTGGTTCACCTGGGGACCAAACAGATGTTGCTTGTGGAATGGGACATTTAAGAGAGTCTACTGCACCTCTAGCTTAAAGCCAGATTTGCTTAGCCGAGCGTGTCTACGCAGCAGTACACTAGTATTAATGCCCTTGGCGGCTGTGTCTACTGAGTCAAGAGAACACCTAATTGAATTATTTGATATTAATTTGTTCTCTTGAACATTCTCATGACCCCTTTTCTTGTACTCCTCATGGAGATGTGGGAAGAGACCCTCTATTTCATCCCAATGGACCCTGTTGTATCTTGCCTACAAACCTTGTGTGCTGGCACTTTGCCAATGGTTGCCGACTTGTGCTGCCTCTCCCTTCCCTGAAGCATCAATGAGCTTGGACTCTTTATCAGGTGGAGAGCATCTGCTGTGGTCTGGGAATTGGCCCTCTTACGGTGTTAGATACCACCAGTGAGTCTGGAGGGAATTGGACCTTGATGTAAGCTGGGTCTGAGGGGTGCAGTTTTATAATTCTTATCCACTCTGGAGTAATTATGCATGCTCGCACCGGATCTTTAAAAATGTCATCCAAGTGGCGAATCATCCCTTTAACATAGGCAGGTATTGACTAGCCCTAGTGGTGGTGGAGAGTGTTTCAAAGAGAAAACCATCTTCAATGGGATCTTTGTGTAAGGGAACCTGATGATATGCTGCTGCCCTAGCAATCAATTCTTTAAAAGATGTTGCATTATCAGAGGCCGATAAGTTAGCCTGGTAAGGTCTGGGTCAGGTTCAGTATCCGAGGGGGAATCAATATCATAACTTTTCCAAGGATCTGTGGGCTGTTAATCTGCATCATCTCCGCCCGCACTCCCCCACCCCCCATGTAGGACTGTGGGAAGTCCTGTGGTGTAATGTCCCCTAAATCACTATGGGAGTGGTGTGGTGAAGGGGGTGATAGTGGAGAGGGGGATGGAGGAGGTGGTTGACGTGGTGAAGCATTCAAAGGACTCTGCAGATAATTGGTTGCAGTATACTTCTTCCTCTTAGGAGGCACAGGTAAGTCAATATCCTCTTCAAAAGATATTTCACGCTTTGATAATATGGGCACCGGCTGCACTGCTTTTGCTCAAAATCCGACCAGTGAGAGGCTGTATGTGGAGTTTTTTCTGTTTAGGATCAAGTCTCTTCTGCATGAATTTGAGGCTCAGCTCCAGGGCAGATGTTGATGCCGGTATAGAGGGTTTTAATGGCAAACTAGATTTTGATTTTGACGCCAAGGTGGTTGGAGCCAAAACGGTCACAGCCGGGGCCACGCGGAGCTGAGAGGAGGCTGGTTGGCTCCGCGCCGAGGCTGGTCAGCTTAGTGGGGAAGAGGGAGGTTTTGGCTTTGCTTTTGGTGCAGAGCCCAAGGGCAAGGCATCCTTAACAGATGATCAGTCCCTGTCATGGCTTGTTGGCAGTGATGGCCTATGAGATGAATTTTCGATCGGAAAAGAATGTCTCTTGATTGGTTGGACAGGGGAATGGGTACTCACTGCATGATGTCCCGAAGGAAGGTCCTGCATCTGTAGACTGATCTCGATATTGTAATCGGAGACGGAGTTCCCGATGGAAAGGGCCTCTTTCTCAGCAGCCGAGGCCTCATGCAGTTCTTCCTCTTCCTTCTCGACATCTTGTTGTCCAAAGATGTCGGGTGTCTCCTCAAAATCTTTACGCTGCATTTCCTTGTGAAACGCTCGACAGGACCGACAGGCCTCACAGTTTTCTTTGTTATGGTCCAGAGACAGGCAAAGGTTGCAAACCTGGTGGAGTTCACTATGCTGGTTCTTCGTGTGGCAGCTGGGACTGAAGCAAAATGGAGTCTGTTCCATTAGCAGCGCATCGTTCAATAAAACCGATGAAGTGAGAAAAGGCCCAAACGGGCGAGGCCTGAAGGCTGCGACTGAAGCACGTTAAATCTATAGTTGATGGTTTTCTCCTTTTTTCGAAGCACGATGATGGAACGCGATTGAAAACAATGATGACAGATATAGAGGACAGCAAGAAAGCAAAAAGAGCCTGAAACGGCCTTGAACCGGAGCACCGAAGAACATGTCCAAACCTGATGGTAGAAAGAATACAATCTCACAATGGAGTCATTGCCCTTGCACATTATCACCAAAAGCAGGAGTCACTTTACCTTGTTATTCAAAAGAAGTCTTCAAAGAAAAACAACTGGCACGCATCGGGACCAAACACTAGATGGCAGGAATAGGTACAGCATGTGCATCTACAGCCACACATGCCTCGAACACAAAGGGACACTGACAAGGCTGAGAGACATCCCTTAACCATAGCTACTGCACAGCCTCATTGAGCCAAGGACTGTGCACACTGTAGTACACTGGATAGGGAATCTTTGAAAGGCTCAACCCCTAAATCAGCGCACCAGGAATCAAATTTGCTCCACCTCCTTGAATACCGTGATTTGGTAGAGGGGTGGCATGCAGAAAGGATCACGTCTACCATCTCAGGTGGAAAGATTAAAAGTGCTCAGACTAAAGATGTAGGCTTTGAAGACAATTGTGCATGATTTGCTTTCCTAATTACCATTACAGATCCACTCTGAGCGGTACATGAAGATCTGTGTACCCACCCTTCTTAGCCAGTCCAGGGCACTGAGATTGGCTTGCCAAATCCAAGGGAATGGCAGGAAACTTGTAGGGAAGCAGAAACTTCCACATCAACTGAAATGCATCCCCACAGGGTCCCCATAACAGATACTGAACTGCACAAAATCTTGAGCAATAAGTGTTGTTCTGAATGGTGAACAGGTCCACCTGAGGTATGCCCTGAAGAGCATAGATATCCAGGACTACCACAGGCAAAAAGTGCCACTCGTGATTGCCCAGATGAAATTGACTCATGCTGTCTTCGCTGGTGTTTACGAACCCTACTATGTGTCACAGTCTACTCTTCGTTTACTGCATTTGTCAGCTGAAGCTGAAGTGCAACCTCGATTCTTGCAGGTCCTGCTCTGGCCGAGGTAGGGGGCGACCCTTTCCGGTAGCCACGGTGCTGCTGACAATGGTACGTCACTACAGTCCGTGCCCTCCAAAAGGAGTCCCAGAAGAAAAACCCCTAAGGGAAAAATCTCTTTGACAGGAGCGCCCTGGAACAGAAGAATAAAGGATCACTAGGCTAAAGGTATTTTGACCTTCTCTAACGAATTATCCTCGTGTTGCTTACTTACCTTTTACTACTGAGATTGTTTTACTGATATTGTAACCTGTTTTTACATGCCCGTGTTCAGTGGCATTTTGACACTAGTCTCCTCACTAAAAGTTTCCACTCTCCTGTTTGTTCCAACTAGAGCCACCATTTTGGGAGGCGGCCCAGTCTTTCTTGCCTGCAGCTCCGGCCCACTATAAAGGGCTTGATGAAGCGAGCGTGCAGGGGATCACTAGGCTAAAGGTATTTTGACCTTCCCTAATGAATTTTGCATAATCCTTGTGTTGCTTACTTACCTTTTACTACTGAGATTGTTTTACTGTTAATTTAACCTGTTTTTACATGCCTGTGTTCAGTGGCATTTTGACACTCCTCTCCTCACTAAAACGGCCATTTTCCACCCTCCTGCCATTTTGGGAGGCGGTCTAGTCCTTCTTGCCTGCAGCTAAGGCCCACTATAAAGGGCCTTATGAAGCGAGCGTGCAGCGGGCATGCTGCTGGTGAGCCTAAGGCAAGCCCGTCTGCGCCCATCCGCGCCCGATCGAGACCAGGGACCAGGAATGCTACCCAGGGCTCTCCCAAAAGCTTAGTCTACTCAGTTTCTCAACTGTTAGCTATCAGGAAGGACACTTTTCACCTCTGTACACACTCTTTAATTCCTGACTCCCCTATTATACATTGCAATGTGTGTCACTGGTCTCCCTTGTCTCATTTACCATTCCAGCAGCGGAACGGCTTTGGAGGAGATTGCCAAATCCTTCTACTCCACTGTCGTTCCCCGCCTGCGCATAAACTCCATATTTTCTCACTATTAATTGATCATGCTCCGGAGGCGTTATTTCTAACAGAAATCAGGCTATCCGAGGACTCTGGTCCCGATATAGCTATGGCTCTTCACCATGCTTATCATATACACCAATTAGACAGACCTCACTTCAAAGGAGGTGGAATCGCAATCATTGTTAAAAATACTATAAAGTGTACTACCCAAAATTTGGCTATTCCAGACTGTGAAAGTCTCTTTTTCTCGTTAACAATCAATCCTACCGTTACACTCTCCGGAACATTCATTTATCGTCCTCCAGGTCCAGAGAGGAAATTTCTTCAGGCTTTACCAGAACTAATATCATACTTTGCCTGTAGGAACTCTAACTTCACCATTTTGGGTGATTTTAATATTCACGTTGATTATGAATTTAACAATCTGGAAAACACTCTGTTGCAGCTTTAGATCTGCCACAGTTGATCCAAGGCCCCACTCATATTAAAGGACACGCCATTGACTTGGTGTTTAGTAATTTGTCAAACCTATTGGTTTTGCCTCTACTCCCTCTAGTTTGGACTGATCACCATCTAATTTCTCTTTCACTCCCTCCTACCCCTGCACCCCACACAGTCCTCACCTAGCACTACCACTCATCGCCTCTGGTCTAAGTTAAGTCACAAAAACTGGATAGATAGTTTAGAACTTCATAGTCCGTTCTCCACTACTAATGAGACTTGCTTGGCATCAACATTTAATGAATGGATTTCCAACTCCCTGTCAATGTACTTCTGGCTAATTCCATCCATAACATTGCACGTACCAAGAAGTCCTCTTGGTTTTCTCCTAAGATACGGCAACATAAAAAGATATGTAAACAGTTAGAAAGGAAATGGAGAAAAACCCATGATGATGACTCTAAACGTGAATATAAGGCAGCAAATAGAGACTATCATGCAGAGATTAAAACCGTGCAAGACTGTTCTATGCTGCCAGAATAGAACAATCCTCCAATTCTCCTAAAGAAATCTTTAAAATTTGTAAAGAATTAACTCAAGACGCTTCTCCTTGCAGCCCAATTCAAGCATCTTCAGAGCACAGTATCAATTTTGCAGCTTTCTTTCATGAAAAATTTCATGATAGTCAACGAGGCTTCTCCCACCCTCCGCACAAGAAGCCACTACAGCATTTCAAGACCCTTCGAATGTCACTTTCATAGCGTTTCAGCCTCTGACTGAGAACCTAGTTCTCGATCTCTAACGCACTATAAAATCAGGCTCTCCCCTTGATCTGGCCCCACTGTCTATATTAATGCTCAGCACGGACGTTAATGTGCCTGTTCCAACTAGGATTCTCAATAATTCTCTCACCTCTGGTCAGCTTCCACAAAACTGGAAACATGCTGTCATCAAACCTTTATTAAAAAAGCCTAGGCTTGATCCTAGGTTATTGGGTAATTATAGACCAATTGCCCTTCTGCCGATAAAATCTAAAATTATCGAAAAACATGTTAAACAAATTTCAGGCTTTCTCAAGGATTACAGTCTTCTACATCACACTAAGATGGGTTTCAGACCTTTGCACAGCACGGAATCTGCCCTGTTGGCGGTTACCGAGGACACCCGTCAATGCTTGGATTCAGATGGCTATGCAGCAATTATCCTTTTGGATCTGAGTGCTACATTTGATACTGTAGATCATAATATTCTCCTTCAGAGAATCTCTCGGATGGGCTTTTCAGGGACCCCATTTGAGTGACTCTCTAACTTCCTGAAGGACAGGACCTTTCAAGTCCTAGATCGATCTTTTTTGTCTAAACCTCTGCCATTCAGTTGTGGGGTGCCGCATGGCTCCAATTTGAGCCCTTCTCCCTTTAACATTTATATGTCTCCCTGGCAAGAACTACTGAGCCACATGGACTATCTCTAGTATCTTATGCGGATGATACTAAGTTGGTCTACTCCTTCTCTGCTAAGAATACCCAAGAACAGGCTACCTTATTTTCCTGTCTCTCAGATATCACCAGATGGATGATGGAGAGCAAGCTTAAGCTCAACAATGGGAAAACAGAAGTTAAGATCGTCGGGAATCCTTCCTTAATTAGGTCCCCATCCTTAGCAGTGAACTTGCCTAAGGATCTACCTCTGCCTAAAGATTCCATAAAAAGCTTGGGCTTTTGGCTAGACCGGCACCTTACAATGGAATGCCATTCTAAGAAACTGGCAGCTACTTGTTTCGGTTTTCTAAGAACCCTTAGGAAACTCTTTAAATTACTTCCCTTTTCAGCCAAAAAACTTCGAACTCAGGCTCTGTTACTTTCACGTCTCGATTATGGAAACGTACTGCTCCTGAGCATGTTCTAAAGAGACTTCAGGTGGTGCAGAACGCTGCTGCTTGCCTACTCACAGACACCCCAGGCCTCCATCTGCCACTCCAGCCTTGGCTTCCCTCAATTGGCTTCCGATTGAACAACGCATTATTTTTAAAGCTATGTGTTTTATTCACCGAGCCCTTCAAAACAAGTGTCCAGTCTTCCTCAGAGGAATGATAACTCCCTATACCCCTCGGAGAATCCTCAGATCTTTCTCAGCTTTTTTAATTAACTCCTTTCGTGCTAAGAAAGTTAGATGGGAGGGTAGATCCTTCGCCTGTAGAGCAGCTAAGATGTGGAACTCCCCCCCCTTGGAACTTCTTCATGACATGCCAGAATCTTCTGTTCGTAGAAAATTGATAACTGTATTGTTCCCTGTTTAGGTCTTTTCCTCTTCCCTAATGATCTTCCTCAGCGCTGGGAGGCCTTTGGGTAGCCATGCGCTCTACAAATCCTCAAAACTAAACTAAACTAAACTAAATTGGAATTCCATCGCCAAGAAAAGAATAACTGGAAAAAACAGGAATAAAAAGTGAAATCAGAGAAAACCCAGCTTGAGGGTAATCAACACCAAAGGAAGTGTTGCAACACAAGGAGAATAAGAATCTAACCCCTTACATACCTCTTAGCAGGAAGCGACATGCAGGAAGAAGCAAGAATGCCATTTGGGATTGGGAAGGAGGCTATAGAAGAAGGGAGAAGAAGGCACCATATTAGGGGAATAGATGCATGCAGGGAAAAGACAAGAAGAAAGGGCATGCTGGGAAGAAGAGAATATGGCCTTACTAGGAAAAAGGAAGAAAAAGAGAAGAAAGAAAGAGCCCTAGAACAGGGCACCAGGTAAGTGAAAGGCCGCGGGAGCAGTCACCCCACGTCAAACGTGGCGAGGCCCGACACACAACCCTGGGCCTCGATCTCATGAGGAAAACGGACTGCGGCTCCCACCGCAGCCCGAACAGAGGACACGTGGAAGCCCACGGCATGACACTATGTGATCAGTCACCAGCCATGGACCGTGTTGATGTACTCAGGTCCAAAGTCTCAGGGATTCTTGACAGAAAAATCTGAGATCCCAATCCTGCCTTGTTCAAGTACAGAGTCATGCTGACGGTCAAGATCTTGACTGACTGACCTCGAATGGAAGGAAGGAAAGCTCTGAGTGCTAACCAAATAGCCCTCAAATCCAGCAGATTTATGTGTGATTTCTTCTTTTCTGGAGGCAAAAGGCCTCTCATCTCCAGGTCCTCCAGATGAACCCTCCACTCAAAAGTGGAAGCATCTGTCACTATGGTGGTCACTGCTGAAGGGGCGCAAAACAAGTCTTCGTCAAATCAGGCTGTCCTCTTCTCTATACCCGCTCAACTCCACTTCAGTGTCCCTGGAGAACACAATGGATTAAGTTGAGTCTCCTTGATGTTAGAACCACTGTCAGCAGAGGCACCACAGAAGAGCCCTCATATGCCTGCGTGTCTATGTGGCTAGTAACATGCAGGAAGTCAAGAGACAGAGCAGTCATAGAACCTTCAGGACCAGCACAAGCTCTCTTGGAACCATATCTTGAATGTCCCAGGTCCTTTGTGGAAGAGGAAAAGCTTAAAGCTTGATAGTATCCAGTACTGCCTCAATGAACAGAGGATGTTGGGAGGGCTCTAAGTAACATTTGGGATGAGTGACTGAAAATGGCAAGTTGAACAGCAGTGAAGTGGTTGAGTGGAGTTGATCGGACACCATCTCAGTCAAACTTGACAGGATGAGCCATCCAGGTACGAGAATACCCCAATCACTGTCCGTCTGTGATGATTCACCACCACTGCCATCACATTTGTGAAGACTTGAAGAGCTGAGGTCAATCAAAAAGAAGTACTGTAAACTTAATGTGCAGAACCCAACGCAAACTGCAAGTATTTTCTGTGGGTTGTCGGGATCGGAATATGAAGGTACACATGCTGCAGGCTTATAGACATTATCCAGTCTTCTGAGCCACCATCAGTAAAACTTCCAGTAAAACTTGAGCCAGGAAAAGCTTAGTGAACCTGTCTGAAATTTGCCTGGCAAGTCCTTTTCCTTGTCCTCTGTAAAAGTGGATGAAAAGAGTTCTGCTGCTGCTGGTCAGGTACTGAAGGTTGATGCTGCTTTTGAAAACCTCTGGTACAGGGCTGTGGTTTCTGAAAGGCTCAAAAAGAACCACAAGGTGTTTATAGGGCTAGTGAACTGGCTGTTGTTCTTCGCCTTCTTTAAAATGTTTGAGAGCAGCATCTGTTTTTTGGCAAAATAAGTGTTCTCCATCACAAAACATATCCATGAGCACGTTTAGCACATTTGCAGAAGAACCACTGAATCAAGCCAACCGTGTATTCCTAAAGTGACAGCCGATCTCATGGCCCGGGTCAAACGGTCAGCAGTATGCAAGCAAGCCTTTTTAATGTGTCTGGACACTTCCCGTTCATCTTTCACAATCTCCATGAAGGTAGTCTAGAAGGCTGGGCGTGACTAAAGCTGCCGTATCCTAAATGGCATGTATGCATCGATTAAGGAGACAAGCTGATCTGAGGGCAAGTCTTCCTGCAGAAAATTACTTTTTTCCAATAGTCTCCAGGTTTTAGGACTCCCTATATTAAGCATGTGTAGACAAGGCTCTCACGCCTCGAGGTGGAAGAACTTTGAACACTAAGCTCTCTGGTGAAAAGATGAATAGAATAAAAGGCTGGTTCCCCAGGGTCTGGTCTGTACTGCTGAGTAATGGTTCTGTGGACTGCCAAAGAAGATGACAGCTTTGTCAGAAGCTGGTGATTCATTCTCTTATTACCTCCTGGTTGCACTATGCAGACTCGCTATTCAGGTGCCTCCCAGTATACCAACTTAAGAGACTTCAGGTGGTACAAAATGCGACAGCTCGGCTTTTATTGAAACTTCAGAAAGGGCATCATATTTGGAATCACCTCAAAGAGTTGCAATGGCTACCATTAGGTGAGAGAGTGTGGTTCAAAGTACTCATGTTGGTCCACAAAGCCTTCCACTAGTCTGGTCCACACTATCTGGCCAAAATTATTCCACCCGATTAGCTATAATTTCGTGCTGCCTCCACATGGAAAGCCCTCTCTCTTCCTTTAAGGGCCATGAAGGATGAAGGCCCCTTCAAACACAGCCTCAAAACCTGGCTGTTTGACTTGCATATCAGTAATTGACTCTAAACACAGGTATTCAATGGGCTCTATTGCCGGGACACTCTAGAGTTACTGCACGCTCCACAAAAACCCTGACTGATTGACTGGATCAGGGCTCTTCATCTCTGCTTCGTTAAAGGAGAGCAGTGGTTCACTGGTGGAGGAAGTCACCTATAAAATGTCTTTGAGGATGGTAGGTAGATGCTCCACAGTAGGTAATGCCAGGTCATAATGCTCTGCAATGTTCTTTAATATGTAAATATGTTTATTAATATGTAATAAAAAGATGCCATTTCAAGTAGAGCAGGAATTAGAGAGGAATCTACATCAATGTCTGGGGAAGTATTCAGATAACCCCCTGAAGAGCCAGGGTATCAGAAGATCAGTTGTCATCATCATCTCCTTGGTAAATTTAATCATCTGAGTCAAGAGCTGTGTCAAAAGGCTGCCAGGACTGTTCTTCAGAGTGTCTGACCGTTTCTAGAAGATGAAAGGGTACTCTGCTAGACTGCTGTCTTTTGACTCCCAATAAGATCCCCAAAGCAGGTTGCGGTGTTGGTGTCAACGCCAACAGTGATGCTGTATGGGACACCAGAACCATGTGTTCTTGGGCTGAAGAATCAACCAGTGCCGACTGCAGTGTAGAGGTCGACACCAGGGCAGCTCTCAGTATTAGTCTTTATGGAGCTCATATTCATAGCTATGTCAGCCTTGGTGGTGGGCCAGATAGGGATCCAAACTGAGGTAGCACTGGGAAAAATCCGTAAGGCACTTAAGGCAGTAATGGCATTAAGACCAAAAGAGCCACCAACCTGTCCCATGGGACCAGATGCTCTCCCAAAAATATCCATCATGACTTGTACAAAGCCAAATGGATTTGTATACTCTGGGCAGATATGTACCAAGGCCAGCTGTGGCAGGGGAGCAGATGGAGTGGGTGGTAGAGGAGACGCCACTTGATGCGGAATCACCAGAAATGATACGGGGGCCAACTCCACCAACTCAGACTTGGTTGTAGATGGAGTCAGAGGAGGCTTTGATATACTCTTGAAATGGGGAAGGAAGGAAAAAGAAAGTCCTTCTTGTGATGCTGTTACTTCTCCCTTGAAGACTTGGGTGGGGGAGTTGACTTAGAACGGTTCTGTGCTTGTAATTTTGAATGTGAACTGGTTTATCAATGGCTCCTACAAACGTTTTTGAAGCAAGCCATAAAAAAGCATAGCTCCACACTTCTCAATGGCCATCAGGAGCATTTGTTAACAGAGGTTGCACAACTACTTGTCATGCCTCGAGCCGAGACACCATAGAGAAGCGAGAAGTGAAGAAGTGTGGCTCAATGGTTAGAGCAGCAGACCCTGATGCAAAAATCTGGCCCGGGACCAGGGTTCAATTCCCGCCTTGGCGAGTCTTGGGCTCAATTTCCTCAGACCTGATCATTCTCGCATCGGTGCCTAATCTAATTCATGGGTCCCACTCTGTAACTCTGGGCCATAGCTTGCTTAATCTCCACAACGGCCCCAACAGCGCTGGGATGCCTGGCTTCACCTTGGAGGTTGCCCAGGAGTGGGCACCTCACAGGGAAAAGCCAGGAGGGGTTCCACAGCGGTATGCGTACAGCGCCTTGAGACCCTAAAGGGTGAGTAGTGCGCTATACAAGTACGAAATTTTATAGACAGTAAACGGAAGGTTCTACGATGGACATGTGTCATTGTGAACAAGGTTTAATGCCTGAGCATTTTGGTGGCGACATTGTCCCTACTGTACAATAACGAAAAGTAAATTTTGTGAGAGAAAACAAATCTGTGATACAATGGAAAGCGAAACTGCAAACCGCATCTAAAGGCTAAAGGCACAAAAATGCAACTAACATTAAGGTGCCATGTCTGTTGGACCCATTGACGTAATCAAAACTCTACATCTGACGTCAAAAGATAGTCAACACCACCAACCAGCACCGGAGAGCTATTACAGAACTTTTCAAGATCTAGACTTGCACCTGGGATATGCAAAGATGAGTAATCTGAAGGCAGAAGTATCCTTCATAAAATGAGGCTTAGACAAAGACAATAACTGCCTTACTGTGGTTTAAACAGGAGAGCTAACCCATCAGTCAACAGAAAATCTCTGTCACTTCTCTATCCACATCAAATCAGAGTTGTCATATCAGGACACATGGTTGCCAATTTAGTGGAAGTAGAATAATATGACTAACCTGCCTTTAGAGCTATTTTTTGTCTAATACAGGCCCATCGCAAAAGCAAACATACCAATGAGTTGAGGCTGCTAATCTGACAAGGTAGGCCTCAGTTCAGAATACTGCTGATTCAATTAGGGCAAGTCCTGTTTCGCTGATGAATTTGAAAGGGGAACCACCAAAAAAGACAAAAAAAATCTTAGTTTTGGACAGTTATTTGAGGGAGAGAGTGAAGAGATTAAGAAGGACACCTCATCATCAGTAGATACTGTCTTAGTAACCAAAAAGGAGCTTTCTGCTACAGAAATAAGTGAAACATATTTTCTACGGAGAAGAAAAAAGGATTTCTGCTTTTATTTAAAAGGACTCTCACACACACACACACACACACACACACAAGCATGTGGCATGCTTCATCATCAAGTCCTCACAGGTGAGACCACCAATACTGGGTTCAACCAGTGTTCATAGCAAGGATACAAGGGATCAGGAAAGGAGATTAAAATAGCCCAAAGGTACTCTCTATTCAATTTCTAGGGTACCTATGTCAAACTAATTTCAGAGCAGGATTTGTCTAGGGGAGGTTTTGGATCCATGAGGATGCTTTCTCATAGGAAACAGGTTTCACTTATTTCTCTAGCCGAAGACTCCTTTCTAGCTGTTAGGTAGTTGGACACACCAACACATAGCTTTGAAGATTAAAGAAGAAGCTGATGGAGATGACCCACTACAATCTGTCAGCCTTTTTAGGCAGGCCTTTACAGTCTTTGCAAACTACGATTTTGACTCGCAAATTCAACAGGAATATAGATTTATATTCCATCCTGGATCTGATTTAAAGTCTCACCCCTATGCAATTTGGTTATGAGCGAGGAATGTTTTGTTAAAGGAAATTCTGTAATCTAGAGCTTGTCCAAAGAAACCAGTGGCTGTAGTGGAAACCTCCTTTGTTGTCTCTCAGCCGCGGAAAGAAGATGGCAGCTGAAGCTAATCATAACTCCCTTTCAGCAGACAGGGACTCAGGTGTTTCTTCAGCAACCATCCAAGCTCAAGGTTCTATGTGAAGGTTGCACTTCTATTAAACTCTCTTTGGGCACCATTTCTGCCATATTGGAGTTGATTCCCCTAAGGATTGTGGGTTTCTCTAGAATGGGTTTTCTTCTTGCAGATTGCCGAGGGGGCAGCAAAATCAAAACTGAGATGGTAGAACATGATAAAATAGTGAAAGATTGGGTGTTTTCTTTAGAACTGTTGACTTAAATGTCAGATTAGGTCTATAGGTGGGATTCAAGGAATGTTACTGATGGTCAATTTAAATGTTCAGATCTGGAATGTTAAAAGCACTAGTAATCTATTAAGCATCAGCTAATTAGGGATATGATTCAACAATTTAATGCTATGGTGGTGTATTTACAGGAGACTCATACTGCTTTTGAAGATCAAGCACTATTGCAACCACTAGGATATAAACTTGCTGTTAGTACGACACAGCAGGCCTTATTACATGGCGTAATTATTTTAGCCAGGACCGGAACAGTACATGCAGTGAAAACAGTCACCACGTATCGCGTAGTTTATGATCATAAGACATAAGTCATTTTCTCCCAGTATAGATGACCCAAGCTGTTTTGATACTCTTTCCCTTCAACTCAGTTAAGCGGGAGGAGCTAATAATTTTTTCTGGAATTTTAATGTTTTTGATCATAATAGTCATCGAATGAATTCAAGGCATATTTTTAACTGAAGAATGTAAGAAGCCCATCTTAACGTCAGGGGAAGTTCATTGTCTGGAAGATGTCTGGGGCTCTCTCTGGAAGACTGAGCCTGGATTTACATTTTAATTATGCCCACACAAACAGTATTCAGGTATAGGTATGTTCTTTGTCTCACAGGGGATTCTTTAGCAATTACATCTGATATTTTTCTCTGAATTTCTTCTGACCATAATTCAATTTTAATTAAACTGCTGGAGGATGGGATTAGGTATAGATGAACTTTTAAACAGACCCTGTAAAGGGGTGATGGGTACAATGAGCATATTGTATCAATATATAATCAATTTTTTCTATATAATATGCGCACAAAATCGATAACCATTGTATGGGATTCTTTCAAAGCATTTGTCGGGGGGTTACTGTTAAATATGTATCGTTTAAAAAATAAAAAAAAGAGCTGAAAGTAACTTTGTGAAGAAAAAAAAACTACTTCTCAAATAGGTGGGATGAACATGATATATACATATGCCTCTTCACTTGGAGAAAGCAATCTTTAAGGTATATTACAAAAAGAGCAGCTGTGGCTTATTTATCTTAGGGACAAAAAGGACAAGATTAATGAGAAGCCAGAGGATGGATCTTGGCACATCAAATACATGAGAACATCAACTTTGATACAATTAGGTCAATAAAGGATGATAAAGGAGGTGCTTTTCCCCATCAGCTGATACAGCAGATCAATGTCAATCTTTTTAGAAGAACATGTATACAGAGGAAACTAATTACACACTTGTGAAGATAGAATGTTACCGGAGGCAAATGTCATTAGAGACACTTGCTCCTGAGATGGCTAGTCACCGTATAACTCCAACTGCTCTACTGAAAGCCTTACAAGCAATTACTGAGCTTCTTTATGGGAAGGAAACAGGTGAAGATGTAATCTCATTTAGTTTTAGAAAACCTTATCCTATTTTAGCTCCAAAATTATTGGAAGTTATTATTAACGTAGATATAGGTGGTGGAATTCTACTAGTGTGAAACTATATTAACAGGGTAGTGTTTCCTCAGAAAGACAAAGCATTAGCTGAATGGGGGTCTTATGGATCTATTGTCTTTAATTAACTATAATGCTAAAACACTATAGTACATTTTGCCAAGATTGATGAAAGCACTGCATCGTCCCAGCAGGACATATACCTAGACGAGACACAACTTCACATACAAATGAAAAAGTTACTCACCTTTGGTAAAGCCTTATCTGGTAGAGGCATTTTCTAGTTGCAGATTCTTTACCTTTGATTTCTCCCCAGGTGTTAGACTGGATCCTGAAGATTTTTGGGAGAAGGGCCTTTGTGCACCGTTAGGTGGTGTTGATTGGCTCTACGTCTGTTGTTGGCATCGTCCACGCCAGATCTGACATTGCAGGTCCCACTTAGACGCCACCACAGCGCTCTGACGTAATTTTCTTTTTAGGACTTTCCACGCCAGAAGCGCACAGCTGTAAAGACACTGACTAGTGGTGTGCCAAAACTAAGGCCCTTAAGGGGGAGTCCTTGCCGAAGAAATCAGTTCACAGAGAGGGGAGGATGGGTGGGTCAGTAAGGAATCTGCAACTAGAATTTCTCTACTAGATTAGGCGTTACCGAAGGTAAGTAACTTGTTCATCTGATAGATAGTCATGGCCTCTTGATATACTTCCACAAACAATTGTTGGCCAGAGATTTTCATTTTTGATTTCTGTTTTTGGATCATTTGAGAAGTAAGTTAGGTTGGGTAGACATTGCTAATCCGGGCCATCTTTTTTTAAGTACATTTTAAAAAATGGTAGATTTGTTGCAGTGATGATTTAATATTTCAGGAACTATAAGACGTATATATTTCATTTTGGTGGCAAAACATAGGTTTTGGGGGTCAAGTACCCTTACAGAGACAGAAAGTAACTCCTCAGAGCAACCCTTCTGCCATTTCCCAAAATGGCAGCTCTATAATGATGTGTTTTAGCCATCATATTGGTAATTTATTTTAATATTGCTTTTGTTTCAGGTTTTCTATAACAGTGAATCTTTATCTCCTAACAAGGTGTTGCTAACTACAAAATCTGAGGACTGCTTCTACAAAGAAAAATGTGTCATATGCCCAACTAATTTGAAAGAAGAGCTAACATCAACTGCAGCTAGGCAGAAGAGAGATTGAGATACTGCAGAAATATGGCAAGAAAAAGTTCATAAAAAGATTGAAACTGATGGGTGAAGAGGATCAAATATTTTTTCATTGTAACAACACGTGCTACAAGTCATATACAATGGAAAAAAACTGGGAAAAATTTGCCAAAAAATAGCAGAAACCAGTGAATCACAACAAGAATCCGAGACTTCTGAGAAAGCGACAACAACCAAACCAAAAGCCTATCCACTTAGTAGATAAGTGGCTCCCCCTTGTTCACCTCCAACAACTGATCAGAAAGCAGGGGATCTTTAATGGGTTATCTGTGTTTTAGCATGATCAAGGGCCAAAGGGATTGACAAAAAAACAAAGTACAGGGTACGTGAGTCACAAAGGGCAAATATGTTTTTATCTGCAGATAGTTTCTTCCAAGATGAAGTTTTCAACTGAGTAGCTGATCTAAACAGCGAGGTGAATGTATTTGAAGCGGATTTGTATGCCCACTCGAACTGCATGCATGCATACATTTGAAAATATGAATGTACTATGAGCTCCCAGCAGCAACGTAACCACCAGCCTTTAGTTAAGTTTGCACTCCTTGAAAAAGCAAATTAAGTTTTAAAGCCATTCTTGAGTGCTGGCTACAGGTTCACACTCAGTGAGATTAGAAAAATAATGATCAGCTTTGTGAAACTGTATTGATCCATAATAATGAAATTAAGATTTTTCTGGTGAAACTGTACAATGACAGAATTCGTTTTTGTCAGTCTAACAAAAAGAATGAGCCACTTATGTTTTTTTCAGCTGATTTGACTCCTGAAGTACCTGCTGCCAAAATAAGATCACAGGATGCAGTAAAATCAGCAGGAACTATTTATAGAAACATCCTGATAGATTTAGATTTTGGACTTAATGACAAATTTTGTGATGCCTCAGAGCTCCGGAAATCATGGGAGTCAACAAGAATGCCTGAAATTGTCTTAACATTTTTTACATTATTGTTTAATATCAGCAAAGCAATACTGTTACAAACTATAGTTCTTGAGTTCAGAACAGAAGCCGACAACATTGATGATGGCTTAGAAGATATAATCGAAGAAGTGGAAGACAATTTACCATGAGCCAACAGGCTTACGCTGTGCAAATGTACTGTCTTTTCCAAATAATGTTTTATGAATTACAACACGGCGAAAAGAAACCTCGGCTACACATGAGGATTGCCTACGCAATCTAACACAAGTGCAAAAGTAGAGAGCTAATCACTTCAATGAATAGGATTAGTGTATCAACAAGTAACGACAGAATGGAGCAGGAACTTTTTAGCAGCTCAGGCTGTAAAATCTTGTGAATCCGACAGCACATCACTTACAACTCACTTTACCAAAAAAGGATTTACAATTGCTGCTCTTGATAATTTTGATTTTGAAGACAGCTCTTCTTTGACTGGAAGATCCAGCATACCTGCTACTACAATGGCGCTTTTTCAAGACTCTACCACTGAAGTAGCTGCTGTAAAAGAAGCTGTGTCAGCTGTAGGCATAAACAAACAAAGTTTCAAATTTATAATCGAAGTGCCTTGCCAACGTGTGCAAAATCACTACAGCCATCAACACGTCCCAGTCTACCAGAAAGTTTCATAGTGGCTGAGGACATGGATACTCTACCTTATGCTGTGGTCCGCAAAGCTGATTTAACTGAATTTATCATATCTCTTATTTAGTGCAGACTGAAGGATGAAGAGAAGCCAGTTCCTCTGTGGGCTGGAATTCATGCTCTGATCTCCCTGAATACTGTCCCACTGAAGAATGTTAGACTTTTACCAGTAATACTATCTCCAGTCACAAACTACACAACAGTATACACAGCTTTAAAATATTCCGAAATGAGCATGCTCATCTTGAAGAGCAGCCTATCCTTGCCAATCTTCTGTGACGAAGGTGTTTTCCGTATTGCAGCTGACATTTTTTTGAGCAATCCAGTAGAATTTTATTATGTTTATCCAATAATGGTAATTTTCCATATGACGTAAGTTGCATTACAATGTGCAGGAAGTTCTCTCAGTGGCTGTGGCATAGACAATGCACTTACTGAGGCTGGAATATCTGGAAGGAAAACTGTCCAATCAGTATTGAGGGGGACTCATTATGTTAATCTGCTACAAGGTATTCTCATCATATCTGAGGCTATAGAAAACTGTGTTGGAATGCTTTCTGGAACAAGAATGACAAATTAGGTTTTGCATATCTTGTTTCAGAAGTGAACAAGGCACAGGGTGCACTTCATTCAAAAGACATAGGTCCTCATTCCGACCCTGGCGGTTTGAAACCGCCAGGGTGGAGGGCAACGGAAGCACCGCCAACAGGCTGGCGGTGCTTCCAGGGCTATTCTGACCGCGGCGGTAAAGCCGCGGTCAGAAAAGGGGAACTGGCGGTTTCCCGCCGGTTTTCCCCTGGCCCAGGGAATCCAGCGCCGCCATGGGGATTCCGACCCCCTTCCCGCCAGCCTGTTCCTGGCGGTAAAACCCGTCAGGAACAGGATGGCGGGAACGGGTGTCGTGGGGTCCCTGGGGGCCCCTGCACTGCCCATGCCACTGGCATGGGCAGTGCAGGGGCCCCCTAACAGGGCCCCACCATGATTTTCACTGTCTGCTATGCAGACAGTGAAAATCGCGACGGGTGCTACTGCACCCGTCGCACCCCTGAAACTCCGCCGGCTCCATTCGGAGCCGGCTTCCTCGTTGCAGGGGCTTTCCCGCTGGGCCGGCGGGCGATCTTCTGGAGATCGCCCGCCGGCCCAGCGGGAAAGTCAAAATGACCCCCGCGGTCATTTGACCACGGTGCGGTCTTTGGCCAGTTTCCGCCCGGCGGGCGGCGCCCGCCGGGCTCGGAATGAGCCCCATAATGCCAGGCAATGTTCAATACACTCAGTTCAAAATCAGAAAACCTGAAAACCAAATTCATAGAGTTTGTCAAAGAATGTGAAGAAAAATCAGAACTTTGCAAGTACTGGGTAAATGTTTTACACATAACTCTAGTGCTGATCGTGAAGGTATTTGGGAAATGTACGTGAAGACTGTGGAGTCCTTGATTACTGTGTTTCCTGAATTTGATGGTATAAGCAACGTCAGATATAGGTCCTGGTATTTGGAATGAGGGAAGAAGCCAGAGGTGTAAAAACCATACCTCTACAGAAAATGTATCCAAAAACATATTGTGGTGAAAGGCAAGAGAGGGGAGGTTCAATGATGTGGCTCAGGTATAAAACTGGAACAGACGATCCAGAGATTACAGAAAAGCTCAAAGGTAATTGTTGGTCAGACATGTAAAAGTGAATATGCTGTTCAATAGCAGCTAGTTTACCATGAGGTCCTTTCTATTTGCAATGTTTTCAGAGAGATCAGAAATAAAAAATTAATGGAACATCGTGAAACTGTTCCTTACCACAAACTTGTGGGAAAGAGAGGGGAACGTTTAAAAAAAGACGTTGACTGCCTTCTTCATTTCATGCAGCAGCAAGGAAACCCCTTTGAAATGACTGAGCCTCTGTGACTACACAACTTAGTGACCAAACAATATACGGATAACGATATAAAGGCATGTCTACTAGATGTCCTTGAACATGGATCGAAACTACACGCAGTACTGAAGCAGGAGAGATTTGTATTGACAGAGAAAAAGCTGCTTTAAAACAACTTTTGCAAGCACATAGAGAGATTGATGTAGCAAAAGAAAGGGGTAAATTAATCAAGGACATACTATTGCATGATCTTCTTCCAACAAACTTGATGCAGATGCTGCAACCAAACCAGTGAAGCACAAACTCGTACCAGAGCTCAAAGGAAAATGTTACTTACCCAGCAAGCATCTGTTTGTGGCAGGTAGAGCTGTAGATCAACATGCTCTGCATACCCCAGCCATCTAGTGTTGGGTCCGGAGTGTTGAAAGTTGTTTTTCTTTGAAGAATCATTTTTGAGTCACAGGATCAAGGGACTCCTCCTTCTCGGTAATACTGCTCTTGGGTATCGACTCCTTTGTTAGATTGTTTTCCCAGAGTCGGTGAGAAAAAGAGTGTAGAGGAAGTATAGCAAAAGAGATGTCCATGCAAATGTAACTACATATGTACAACTATATACAAGTATTAAATAACTGAAGCGGCCACAGGCGTCCCGGGAGGAGGGAGGGAGCATGTGAATCTACAGCACTACATGCCACGATCAGATGCTTACTGGGTAAATAACATTTTCAGCTCAATGGCATGTGTGGCTGTAGATACACATGCTCTGCATAGACTGTAAAGAAGTCCCTCCATAAAAGCGGTGGCTAGCCTGTGGGAGTTACAGTTGACTGGAAAAGTGTTCATAGCATAGCTTGACCTAAATTGGCTTGCTGACGTGCTAGTAGGTCCACACAGTAATGCTTTGTAAATGTATGTGGTGTAGACCATGTAGCTGTCTTACAAATGTCAGCTATAGGTATGTTTCCAAGGAAAGTCATAGTGGCTCCTTTATTCCTAGTAGAATGTGCTCTGAGAGTAACAGGTAACTGTCTCTTTGCTTTAGTATAGCAAGTTTGTATAAACTTTACTATCTATCTAGCTATGCTGTTTTTGGATACAAAGAGCTGTTTGGTTTTGCTAAAGTCTTTGGTTCTGTCAAGTTGAAACATAAGTGCTTGTTTAACAGCTAGAGTTTGGATAACTCTTTCTGCAACTGAGATAGGCTGTCGAAAGAAGACTGGTAGGTCAATGGATTGGTTGATAAGGAATTGGGAAATTACTTTAGGAAGTAATTTCGGGTTTGTGCGAAGGACCACCTTGTCCATATGGATCTGGAAGAAAGGTGCTTCTAAGTTTACGGCCTGGAACTCACTAACACATCTGAGTGATGTGACTGCGACTAAGAAAGCCAACATCCAAGAAAGATACTGAAGAGGGCATGAATGAAGTGGCTCAAAAGGAGAGCCCATAAGCCTGGTAAGCACAAGACGGAGGTTCCAGGATAGTGCAGGAGGCAGTCTGGGTGGAATAATCCTTTTAAGTCCTTCTATTAAAGAGCTTTAATGACTGGAATTCTGAACAAGGAAGTATGTTGTCTGTTCTGTATATATGCACCAATAGCTGAGAGATGTTAACAAATGGAAGTGTAAGCTAAACTTGCTTTCTTTAAGTGTAGCAAACAACAAACAATGTCCTAGACAGTAGCTTTAATGGGATTAATACGTTTGGGTTGGCAGTAGCATACAAAACGTCTCCATTTTGCAGCATAACATGCTCTGGTTGTGGGTCTACGAGCTTCCCTGAGAATGTCCTTACATTGCGCAGGCAATCCTAAGTAATCAAACTCTATGACTTCAGGAGCCATATCGCAAGGTTGAGTGGCTTGGGGTCTGGGTGTCTGATCTGAACTTGATTTTGAGTGAGAAGATCTGGCCTGTTGGGGAGCTTCTCATGGGGAACTATTGAGAGGTCTAGAAGTGCGGTGAACCAAGGATGACGTGCCAAAGTGGGAGCTACTAGGATCATGTGGAGAGATATCTGCCTGATCCTCCGAACCAGAAATGGAATGAGAGGGAGAGGTGAAAAGGCACAAGCAAATACCAGACCAGTTTATCCACAGAGCGTTGCCCTTCGTGAGAGGGTGTGGATACCTGGAGGGGAAGTTTGGACATTTTATGTTTCCTGCTGTGGCGAAACGTCTATGTGAGGAGTTCCCCACCTTGCAAAGTATTTTTGAAGGACTTGTGGGTGGAGTTCCAATTCATCGACCTGCTGCTGTATCCTGCTTAGCAGGTCTGCAAAGTTGTCCATTCCTGGGAGGTACTCTTCCACCAGTTGAAAATGGTAATGGAGAACCCACTTCCATATTGTCTTTGAGAGCTGTGACAACTGGGACAACTGTGTGCCCCCGATACGTTGTTCGTGCGGACTAAGACAAACTTATGAGACAGGTGAAGATAAAGAAATGCTTTCAGGGCCAGGAAGACTGCTGGAAGCTCGAGGTAACTAATATGTAGGGATTGGTGATTAAGGGCAAAGTCTTGAAGGTGACCGTCTCAACCAATCAGTTATGCATCTGTGGTCAGGATGACCTGAGGCACAAGGTCCGGAAAAGGCCACCCTTTCATCAGGTTGGTGGTGTTCCACCATTTCAGAGAGTGGTGAGCATGGTGGTCTAACAAAACTAGATCCTCCAGGTGACCCTGTGATGGAGACCACCGACGTGACAGACACTGCTGTAGGGGATGCATGTGGAGTCTGGCATGGGGAACGATGGCAATGCAGGACGCTATCAACCTCAAAGGTGCTTGATAGTCCTGACTGTGTATGTGTGATTCTCCAGAAACAGGGGGAAGAAGAGATTGAAAACTCTGAACTCAGGCCAGGTTGGGGTATGCTAGCCCCAACTCTGCATTTAGAATAGACCCTAGAAAGGGAAGTATCTGAAGAGGTTGTAGATAGGATCCTAGTGTGTGAAGCATGTCTACTGTCATCTGAGTGTGATATTAGCACTGTACTAGTGTGCTGACTTTGAAGACTCAGTCGTCTAAATAAGGGAGCGCTAGCATATTTTGCCTTTTGAGATGTTTGGTGACTACTGCTAAGCACTTTGTAAAGACTCTGGGAGCAGTTGTGACTCCAAAAGGCAAGACTTTGAACTGGTAATGTTTGCCTGCAACCACAAAACTAAGGTATTTTCGGTGTGCAGGATGGATGAGGATGTAACATCTTGAAGAGTAACCATGTGAAAGTGGTCTGAGAGAATGTAGTGGTTTAATGGTATGAGAGCCAAAATAAGCCTCAGAGATCCATCCTTTTTGGGGATGAGAAAGTATGAGTATAATCCTATCCCCAGGTATTGTAATGGAACAGGCTCTATGGTGCCTTTGAGAAGCAGGGACTGTACCTCTTGTTTGAGAAGGGTGAGATGTTTGTGTGATAAACTTTGAGATAGGGGGGGAATGTTTGGAGGTCTGGTAGTGAGCTCCAGAGAACAATTTTGGATAACAGAAAGGACTTATTGGTCCGATGTTATGTTTACCTATTGTGTATAGACATTTCAAAGTCGTCCCCCTACAGGTGTGGCGTTCGGCTCAGGCAGATGTGGATAGTCATTGTTTAGATGTTGAGAAAGCGGTATGGGTGGTAGTGCTCTTGCCTCTGCCTGGGTTGTTGTTGTCTCTAAAGGTCCATCTGAAGAAGCCTCAAGATTATGAGCATGAGGGTTGTCTAGTTTGGGAGGCAGATAGTTCTGAGGTTATTGTTTTGTAACCACCTCTAAATGTAGGATGACGAAAACTGCCTCTATGTGACTGAGACTGTAGGTCCATTTCAGGGCGAAAAGGTGCTCCTTGTCAAAGGGCATGTTGATCAACGCTTGTTGTACCTCTGGCTTGAAGACAGAACATCTAAGCCAGGCATGTCTCCTTAACAGTATGCTTGTGTTTATACCGCGTGCAGCTGTGCCTGCAGCATTTATGGCACAGCAGATAATTATTGGAGGTTGACTGTCCTTCTGTAACAATCTGCTGGCCTCATTTGCGGTGCTCATGTGGGAGATATTGGAGGAGCTCCTCTATTTCATCCCAGTGAGCCTGATCATACCTTAATTACAAGGCCTGTGAATTGGCAAAGCACCAATGGTTGGTTGCTTGTGCAGCAACTCTTTTACCTGCCGAATCCAGCCTTTTGCTCTCCTTGTCTGGTGGGGGAGTCTCCTCTGTGGCCAAGCTACTGGCTCACTTTCTTGCAGGAGTTGCCACTACTGAATTTGGTGGGACCGGAGACCTGATGCATAGTGGATCACAAGGAGCAGGTTTATACTTTTAGTCTACTATAGGGGGGATAAATCTAGAGTGGACTGGCTCCTTAAAGATGTCATCTGTGTGAAAAATCATACCAGGGAGCATAGGAATGGATTTAATATCCCTATGGGTGATAGTTAAGGTGGCAATCATAAAATCCTATTCTATTGGATCCCTTTGGAGCTGAACATTATGAAAGGCAACTACCCTTGCTATTACCTGCTCATAACTAGTAAATTCCTCTGGTGGGGAAGGTCTCGCAAGGTACAAATCTGGGTCTAAATTTATCAGGGGATCGGGGTCATGTGAATCCCAAGGGTCTGGGTCGTGACGTGTTCCACCCATTGTCCTTTTTATGGAGGCGGAGATGTGTCTAAAGCCTTTTGGAGGGATAATTTCTTCTGAAAAGTGACAGGGGAGAAAGCAATAATATGCCCTGTACCTTCCTGGATATGGAGGAGACGCTGTTTAGGGTCCATCGTGTCCAATATAGGCTCAATTGGAGATGGCGTAGTGGAGGACTGACCTGAGACCATGTGCTCCGAAGTAGTTGGCTCCTTTGTTTTCAGCAACAATGGTTTTGGTCAGTGACCCTTTGCCGGTAATGAAGCAGTTGCGGAGCCTCGTCAGCTCAGAGCTGAGGTGCTCAGTGCCGAAGGTTTGCTGGAAAAAGCTTGGACTGACGGGTTTGGAGGTCGATTCCGAAGGCCATACTGTAGTCTTGGCTGGTTTCAGAGCCGAGCCACGGGCAGAGCAGCCGAAGTAGTCTTTCGTAACCAGCCTTGGCCTGGTGGCAGTAGCGGTCCTGCGACCTCCATAAGGGGCTTTTTTTAACAGACTTTGGGTGGGCAGGAGGGGTCATAGTACTCACGGGCTGCGTTGATGTCACCTCTTGGCTCTCAATGTCTGACTGAAAGTCAGAGTCGGAGTCTTGAAAAGAGATGGCCTCCTCTTGTTTGGGCTCCTCCTGTGCGTGCTGCTCCCAAAGATGTCCGGGGTACGTTCTGGGGACTTGTGTACCATCTCCAACCTATGAGCTCTTTGGTCCCAAAGGGTCTTCTTTCATCTGGAGGGCTTGCAGACTTCGCAGGTAGATTCTTGGTGATCGGGGAGAGGCGGAGATTACACACCTGATAATGCTCAGTGTGGGGGAATTTCGAATGGCACAGAGGATAGAAACAAAATGGCATCTGTCCTATTAGCTCAGCATTATCTTCGGGCCCGCATGGAGACAGGCCAGAAAACAGGCAGGATCGCCCCAAAAAGGCACTCGGTTGGTACTCAACTTGATGATTGGAAAGAACAAACATAAAGGTGGAATATCGCGCTCGAGAGTATAACACTGTCAAATGCAGAAATACGGAAGGAAAGTTTCGAACTGGAGCGAGCCGAAGATGGAGCGGAGGTACATACATCCGAACCCGACGGCGGAGTGAAAACAATCTAACAAAGGAGTTGATCCCATGCACAGTATCACCAAGAAGGAGAAGGAATGGTTTCTTACCTGTAACTCCAGTTCTCTCGTAGGGGTATTTCCATGATAGTCATAAGCACTGAATAGTTCCGCGCGCCTGCGGGGACCCCGGAGCACTGTTGTGTAGTATATTCTTAAGTGCAATCATCAGCTCCTTGACAAAAAAGGTCTGTGAAAAACACTTAAGAATAACAATGTGCAGCCTATGTGAACAGCTACACAGGCCAAATTGTTAGAAGAAAAAACAGTTGTAGTGTAAATTCACGTTTAAACCTCTATTTATTCTATAAATACATAAATAAATACATTCTCATATTTTATTTACACCTCTCATGAGAATAAAACAATGTAGGGCAGTGTAGCCCATAGGCTGCCATTATACAGAATGAAAATAGAGCTGTGCCTTTAAGAAAGTAAAGTCTTCCTGTTTCCCATCATGCACAGCAAAAGGCAGTTGCCTCAGTTCTTTTTTGGAGGCTATTAACCTGACATGAAGAAAAACAAAACATTTGTTGGAGTACCAACCTCCATAATATTCATGTTCTATGTCAACTCCACCGGGGAGGAGGGAGGGTTGCTTATGACTATCATGGAAATACCCCTACGAGAGAACTGGAGTTACAGGTAAGAAACCATTCCTTCTCTCGTAGGGGATTTCCATGTATAGTCATAAGCACTGAATAGAGTAGCAAGCCCATCCCCATAACCGCGGTGGAGTAGATATAAGAATACTGAGAAAAACATGAATCATGCAAACAAATTCTTGAGCAAAGCCTGTCCAACCTGAGCATCTGCCCTAGCGTCTGTATCAAGGCAGTAATGCTTAGTAAAGGTATGGACCGACCTCCAAGTGGCAGCCTTGCATATTTCCGCCAAAGGGACATTTCTCATCAAGGCTACAGTAGCTGCTTTCCCTCTAGTAGAGTGGGCTTTTGGCCTACCACCAAGGGATTTGTTTGCTAACTGATAACATAACATTATACATGAAACAATCCACCTGGATAACGATTGTTTAGATGTGCCCAAACCTGTTCTGATTGGGCCATAGTTAATAAAAAGCTGTTGTGATTTTCGAAAGCTTTTTGTCCTGTCCAAGTAAAATTTCAAGACCCTCTTTACATCCAGAGAGTGCAGAGTTCTCTCAGCAGGAGTAGCTGGATTCTGAAAGAAAGTCGGTAATGAAATTGTTTGGTTCACATGGAAGTCGAAGACTACCTTAGGTAAAAATTTTGGATGAGTTCTCATTACCACTTTCGCAGAATGAAAAACCGTGTAGGGTTCCTGAGCGCAAAGGGCCTGGATTTCGCTGACCCTACGCGCTGAAGTGATTGCCACCAGAAAAGCAGCTTTCCATGTGAGATGCTGAAGCGATGCCTTATGTATCGGCTCGAATGGCGGCAGCATCAGACGTGATAAGACAACGTTCAGTTCCCATGGAGGAGAAGGCTTTCTAATGGGAGGAAAAACCTTCTTTAAACCTTCTAGGAAATCCTTAATAATCGGAATCCGAAAAAAGGAAGTTAGTGAAGGACTCTTTCTGTATGCCGTTATCGCCGCCAAGTGAACTTTTATTGACGACAGTTGTAAGCCCGATTTTGCCAAACTTAACAAGTATGGCAGGATAGATTGTTCTCCACAGGAAACCGGGTCAATGTTGTTGTGTAAACACCAAATGCAGAATCTCTTCCACTTGCTTGCATAGGCTGATCGTGTGGAAGGGCGCTTTGCTTCCTTCAGAATTTCCATACAGTCCTGAGGTAGGTTCAAGTGTCCATATTGCACTAGCTCAGGAGCCATGCTGCCAAACTCAACGATGAGGGGTTGGGATGAGATATCTGCCCTCTGAACTTCGTGAGAAGGTCCGGACGATATGGTAGCCTGATGTGTGGTTTGAGTGACCGGTGAAGAAGGTCTGGGAACCACCACTGGCGTGGCCACTCCGGAGCAATTAGGATAATTTTGGTCTGAGCATTGGACAGCTTCTGGAGGACCGCCGGAATCAGGGGAAGCGGTGGAAAGGCGTAAAGAAATGCTCCTGACCAGCTTATCCACAGGGCATTCCCCAGTGTCCCTGGATGGTAATATCTGGAGGCGAAGTTTTGGCATTTTTTGTTTTCTGGGGTTGCAAATAGGTCTGTAGAGGGGGTACCCCAGAGTGCGAAAATGGAATGAACGACGTCGTCGTGTAGTACCCATTCGTGGTTCTCGTCCATTACCCGACTGAGGGCATCCGCTTGAACATTCTGGATGCCGGGCAGGTGAGTTGCCACTAGCGACAGGTTCCTGGCTAGAAGCCAATGCCAGATTGTCTGAGCCTCTCTGGATAAAATTCTGGACCTGGTGCCTCCTTGTTTGTTCACGTAGTACATAGTGGCCACGTTGTCTGTCTGGAGAAGGAGAGTTTCTGTTCTCAGAGAGGGAAGGAAGGCTTTGAGCGCAAGGTGGACTGCGCGAAGTTCCAGCAGGTTGATGTGATAGAGACTCTCTCTCTGTGACCACTCGCCTTGGACTCGAAGATGTTCCATGTGCGCCCCCCATCCGAGCAGTGCCGCATCTGTTACGATGGTTTGAGATGGAGGCCGTTGTTGGAACGGAATCCCCACCAAGAGATTGCTGGGTAAACACCACCACTTGAGGGATTGTAGGGTGTGAGGAGAAAGAAGGACTTTGTTCTCCCAATCGTCCCTCAGTTGACACCACTGATCCTCCAGATTTTCCTGCAATGGTCTCATATGGAGGCGAGCATTGGGAACCAGATGGATACAAGACGCCATCGAGCCCAGTAGAGAAGCTATTATTCTTGCAGTGGCTTGAGGTCTTTCCTGCAGTTGTTTGCACTTTTGGAGAATCGATAACCGTCGTTCCTCCGAAGGAAACACCTTTCCTAGCCTGGTATCTACAATGGCCCCTAAGTAATGCAACCTCTGAACAGGTGTTGCTGTAGATTTCAGGAGATTGACTTGAAGACCAAGTTTTTGCAGCAGTTGTAGAGTCCATTCGAAATGTTGCTGTGCCTCGAGACAACTGGAGGCCTTTATGAGCCAATCGTCTAGATAGGGGTAGACGAATATTCGCTGTTTCCTCAAGTGGGCGGCTACTACCGCCATGCATTTGGAAAAAGTTCTTGGCGCTGATTTTAGGCCGAAAGGTAGAGCTGCAAATTGGTAATGGCGTTTTCCGACGGTGAACCTTAGGAATTTTCGATGTTTCTTGGTTACTGGGATATGAAAGTAAGCGTCGCAAAGATCTATCGCACATAGCCAGTCGCCCTGACGTAGATGTGGGTATATTTGGTGTAAGGCTAACATCCTGAATTTTTCTTTGCAAATCCATTTGTTTGCTGTCCTCAGATCTAAGATGGGACGAAACTCTTGTTTGTCTTTTTTCGGTACAAGGAAATATCTCGAATAAATCCCCTTCCCTTGTTGGCTGATGGGAACGGGTTCTATGGCTCTTTTTTGCAATAGGATATTGACCTCTAACTGTAGAGCTTCGAGATGGTGGTTGGCTGTTTTGGGTGGAACAGATGGTGGAGAACTGGTGAATCTGAGAGCGTAACCATGTCTCACAATATTCAATACCCAGGCGTCTGTTGTGATGCGTAGCCACTCGTCCAGATGATTTGAGATACTTCCCCCTACCGGAGTGGATAACGGAGGAGGGGGAAGCAAAGATTCAGGGCTTAGACGTGGGAGCCTGTCGAGTTGCCTGAGTTTGAGGTGTTGAACGACCCCTTGTCGACCTTCGCTGAGTAGAGAAACCCCTTTGATGCTGCTGTTGTTGCTGCTGCTGGGGGCGCGAAGACATCCAGTGTGGCGACTGATACCGGTGGGTGAAAAGTCGTCGTTGATATGGCCGGAAAACCTTTCTTTGTTCTTTCGGTCTTTCCATGCCTACCGCTTTCAGGGTATCTAGTTCAGCCTTCATTCTAGCCATCTCGTCATCGGCATGAGAACCGAACAAGGTGGAGCCCGAGAAAGGCAGGTTTTGTATTCTCTGCTGCGCTTCAGGTTTGAGTGATGTAAGTCTCAACCATGCATGCCTTCTGAGCGCTATCCCGTGTGCATAATTGTGTGCGGATAGCACCGAAGACTCAGCTGCAGCACTTATAATTTGGTTAGAAACCATGGCTCCCTCACCCACGACCTCCAGGAAATCTTCCCTTTTATCCTTAGGAAGATGTTCCGCAAACTGCATTAAAGAGTCCCAGAGGGCACGGTCGTACCGCCCTAATAACGCAGTAGCGCTGGCTGCCTTCATCGTGACGGCTGCAGTAGAACATACTTTTTGTCCTGCAGCATCTATCTTTCTGCTCTCTTTATCTGGAGGCGAAGAAGAAGATGGTGAGGTTGAATGCAGTTTCTTTGCCGCTACTATGACCACCGAATCAGGTACTGGGTCCGACCTCAAGAATAGAGGATCTTGTTCTGGTGGACGATATTTTTTAATAAGTCTGGAAGGAGCAGACTTTGTTGCGGCCGGTGCAAGGAAAATATCCATTGCTGGTTCAAGGAGACCTGGAACCAGTGGAAGCAAAGGTCTGGAAGATGTCCTGTGATGCAAGGTCTCGAAGATCACTGACGTCGATGGGGCAGGTACCGCCAGCGGGATGTTCAGCTTGGTCGCCCCTCGTACTAAGACCTCCTGGAACGTATTCACATCATCTATGGGGGACACTCTCGGGGACGGTGAGTCCGATAGGGTTGGAGAGTAGTCCCGTGTAGACGAAGAAGAACTCCTGTGATGTGAATGCTGAGATCTCTGTGAGTCATGACGCCGAGAGGAAGAAGAGCGTCTAGAGGAATGTCCCGAACGTCTTACAGACCGCGTTGGAGTCCTCAAAACAGACTCTGAAGGCGGAGCCGGAAGAGGCGCCGTAGGTGTTACCGGCGTCTGTGGCAATGGTGATTGTCGAGGAGAGAGTTGTGGAGACGCTGGAAGGAGGATGAGTGAAGCCGAGGATTCTGAGGTTGTATAAACCCTTCGAGGTCTTTTTGCTTGTCTCGACGTCGACACACTCCTCGACGTCGAAGTACGGTGACGGCGAGTGCCCTTCGCCGTCGATTCTTCTCACCGTTGAGAATCTCTCGACGACGACCCTCGACGTCGCCGTGATGACGGTGAACGCCTACGACGTCGAGCACCCCTCGACGTTGATCGTTCTCGCCGTGTCGACGGCGAGCCGGATTCAGATCTCCTCGACGTGGAACGTCCTCGGCGTGTCGACGGCGACCCAGATCTCGACGGTGAAAGTCCACGCCGTCTCGACGGCGAAATCGTCGTCGACGGCGAGCGATGTCTCTTTCTCGCCGGCGAACCACTCCTCGACGGCGAGCATGTTGGCGCCGTTCCTTGCCTCGACGTCGACGCCCTCGACGTCGTCGGAGACCTGTGCCGTTTTTGAGCCGGTCTGGTCGGAGTTATAGAGGAACCAGTGTGAGCCCTCGTAGAAGACTGACCTTCTCCTCGCTCTGTGGTAGAATGACCACTTTTCCTCCTGTCCTCTTTCGCCTGGAGTCGGATCTTCTCCCTGTCACGAAGGGTCCTTCTGGAGAAGGTTTTGCAGATGTCACACGACTCCGGTTTGTGGCTGGATGGAAGGCAAATTATGCAGACCCGATGTGGATCTGTTTTGGCCTTTTTTCTGCCACAAGAAGGACATTTGTCAAACAGTGAAGGCATTTCTGAAGTAGAAAAACCTCAAAATTCTGTCAGAATCTAACAGAAAAAAGTAGAAAATGATCACTCAATGTTAAAAACGTCGAGTGAAAATGAAATTCAAAAGATTTTAAATGAATTTCTGTCACAAAAGGATTTTGTGAGGTAGAGCTCAATGCTTCAGGGTCCTGTCAGAAAGGAGCCGGAAAAAAGAACTGAGGCAACTGCCTTTTGCTGTGCATGATGGGAAACAGGAAGACTTTACTTTCTTAAAGGCACAGCTCTATTTTCATTCTGTATAATGGCAGCCTATGGGCTACACTGCCCTACATTGTTTTATTCTCATGAGAGGTGTAAATAAAATATGAGAATGTATTTATTTATGTATTTATAGAATAAATAGAGGTTTAAACGTGAATTTACACTACAACTGTTTTTTCTTCTAACAATTTGGCCTGTGTAGCTGTTCACATAGGCTGCACATTGTTATTCTTAAGTGTTTTTCACAGACCTTTTTTGTCAAGGAGCTGATGATTGCACTTAAGAATATACTACACAACAGTGCTCCGGGGTCCCCGCAGGCGCGCAGAACTATTCAGTGCTTATGACTATACATGGAAATCCCCTACGAGAGAAGTCAATCAATCCTGTGACTCGAAGAAGAACAACTTGCAACACTCCGGACCCAACACTAGATGGCAGAAGTATGCAGAGCATGTGCATCTACAGCCAAACATGCCATCAAACAAAAAACTTTTACCTGAAGAATTTCAATTCGAAAAGGTATCCACATTGAAAACTGCTGTTGTGGACTATATGTCACAAATGCGAATGGTCAAGATTTCATCCATGCAAAAATTCAGAGAGGTCCTTCAGACTGTTCTGCAGATATCAAAGTCAGTGTGCTCCTTGCAAAAACTGCACATTGTCTTTGACAGTTATCTTGAACTATTCGTCAAAGAATGTGAAAGAATCAGACAACTATCTACAAGTGAAACAGCTGACCTTGCCTGCATCACAATTTCGACATCTATACCCGTGCAACCTGATAATTTATGGTCATTAACATCAAACAAGATGAACCTGGAGGTGTCAGCTTGCCAAAACATTGCTGATGTTTTAGTGAACACTGAATTTCCAATTATTGTAAGTGGAATAATTGTCAATGTGGAGTTGGTACCTGCAGGGATATATTCAAAAGGTATGGGCCATATTGTTCAAGAACTTAACAGCAAATTGGAGGAAGCTGACCTTCGTGTTGTGCCACATGTTGAGTGGGCTGTTCAAAATGGTTCCAATCAAGTAATTGTACTGTTAAATGAAACAGATTTTATTATTGTGCTACTTACATTTGTTGCAATGTTCATAAGTCAAGGATTGTCAGAGTTGTGGATACGTTATGGAACAGGCAAGAAAATACACTTAATCCCAATTCATATTTTATACAAGAAACTTGACCCAGAGATACCCAGTATCCTTAACAAGGCACATATTTTTATGGGTGATGTCACTATGAGCAAAACTGGAACAAAGCTTGGAGCTTTAACTGCTGAACATGTGAAGTTTCTAAAAGGATTTGCTGAGACAGAAGAAGAATATGTCTAAAACAAGAATGATAAACATTATTTTTTTCATATTCAGATAACAAACATTGTTTGGTGTATATATAAAAGGATTAAAAACCATTATTATTTGTTTCATTCCTATATGTGTCTCTTCTTCCTCTATTAGAGCCGCCATTTTGGAAAATGGAGGAAGGGTTGCTCTGAGGAGTTATTTATTGCCTCAATAAGATTACTTGACCCTCATAACCTATGCTTTGAAACCAAAATAAAGTATATACGTCTCATAGTTCCTGAAATATTATATGATCACTGCAACACATCTCCCATTTTTAAAAATGACGTCCAGAAAAATTCAGCCTGGATCAGCAATGTCTACCCAAGCTAAATTACTTTTCTAATGATCAAAAATCACAAATCAAAAATGAAAATCTCTGGACAACAATTTTTTACGGAGGTGTATCAGGGGGCCAGGATTAAGACTTCTAGTTGCAGATTCCTTACATTTGAATAGATAACCAAGCAATACCATCCCCGGAGGTGGGTCTGCAACCAATTTTATGCTAGAAAGTTCTGCAGGAACGAACGGGCAGAGTGCCCGTCCCTCTGGACCTGACTATCAAGGAAGTAGTGTTTGGTAAACATGTGCAGGGATGCCCACATGGCCGCTTGGCAGATATCAAGGCCAGGAATGCTGTGTGCTAATACAGTGGTCGCTACTTTGGCAATAGTAGAATGAGCATGCAAATCTTCAGTGGGTTGCTTCTTGGCCAGTGGGTAGCACATCTTTATACAGAGTACGACCCATCTGGAGATGGTCTGCTTCTGCACTGTCCGACCTTTCTTCGCACCCACATAACCGAGAAAGAGTTTTTCATCCACCTGTAACTCTTGACGATCAAGGTAGAACACCAACACTCTTTCTGTGTCCAGGCAGTAGAGTCTCTCCTCTTCCTTGGAAGGATGTGGGGTTGCATCAAAGTAGGCAATGTGATGGACTGGCCTACATTAAAGGGCGTGACCACTTTTGGCAAAAAGGAAGCACCACTTTGTCAGGATAGATGGAAAAGGAGGGCGGTTTAGATGACAATGCCTGAGGCTCCCTCACCCTGCTGGCAGAGGTAATGGCCAAAAGGAAGACCAGTCCCTGGAGGGGGAGAGTCAGACCAGGAAAGTCTGTATGCAGCTGCACGGTGGGGAGAGGGGGGAAGGAAGGAGGGTTGTGGATTGACCAGACTGCTGGCTCCCTGACCCACAAGGTCGGTCGATCCCACGTCCCCAGCCATACAGAGACTGGGCAGATGGAACGGACGTGGAAGGGTGTCTCTTCCATAGCCATGAAAGGGGCGAAAAGCAGACTGAGGGAGTGAGGAGCTGCTGCGAGGACCTGGCTTTAGCACGAGAATCCTTGAAGCGCTCAAGGTAAAAGTCTGCTTTTTCTCCGAAGATTCTGGTGCCATCAAAGGGCATGTACATATGATTGGCTAGGATATCCCCTGAAAAGCCAGATGTCCTCAACCAGGCATGGCGCCTTAGGGTCACTGTTGATACAAAATCCCATGCCCAGTGAGTCAGCTCTGTCCAGTCCACATCGCATCGTGAACTTTTCTGCATCTCTACCATCAGTAACTGCTTGAGAGAGTACAGCCCGGGCCTTCTCCGAGACCTATGCCAGCACTTGGGAAACTGTATCCCACAGCGTGTGGGGAAAAACACGCCAAAAGGCATGTGGTGTTTATTGACGCAATGCTGGACTATCGGAAGAAACATCTTCTTCCCAAGTGTATTCAGCTTCTTGGATTCTGTAACTGGGGTGCAGAAGTGAACGCACCATGGGGGTGGAGTTTTGGATAACCAAGGGGTGGGGTGTTGGGTCAGAAAACTTGGGTCACCCAGAGCAGGTTGATGGTGGCAGGAAATAGCCCCTGTGCTGGGTTTTGACTAGGGACCCAGTAAGACATCTGTAAGGGTTTAATTGAATGGGTGAAGGAGTTCGGAGGATGAAGCTCCGGGTTGAAGCATCTCTGTCAGGAGGTTAGCCCTGACTGCCACCAAAGGCAACCTAAGGTCCAGGACTTCAGCTGCTTTTCACACCACCATTGAATATGAAGCTCCCTCCTCCATAGCAACTGTGGGGGAGAAAGCATGCCAGTATCTGGAGAGGTATCAAGTCAGCTGGCTTCACCCAAGTCCAATCATCAGTCCATATATTCTTCAGGGTGCTGGTATTCTAAAGGGTCCAGCGACCACTTTCATTCATCCCTGAGGCCTATGCCATAAGCAAAAGGCTCAGGATCTGACCAGGGAGGCACGGCTCCCGCCAGCATCCAAACTGGCATAATGTGATGCCCATCCGGCTCTGTGTCAGAGTCAGGAATTACAATGGGGTTGGTGCCTGGGGGAGTGGACGGCGCTGGGAGCATTGGCATCAGGACCGGTTCTGGGGAAGGTGGAGGTGTCTCGACCGGCATTAGACCAGATTCATGGACGTGGAACCCGCAGAAGCCCCTTCTGACCCTGCGGGACCTAAGGCTTTTCAGTGGGACTGAGGTGCCCAGAAAAGAGGTGCATGGCCTCATAAAACTGTCATAAGTTGAGCAGGAGTCACTCCGGCTCTCGGAAACTCAGGGAGGGTGTGGAGTCAGCCCAGGTGCAGGTTCCTCTGGACGAGGCCTAGAGTCCTGATGCCAGCAGACAAGGAGAAGGCAAAGCACGTTTCAATTACTTCTTTTTCTTGTGCTCACCTGAATGTCCTGAGGACACAGAGTGGGACGACTATGACTTTGGGCTCTGCAACTAATCTCTGGACCTTTCATGTGACCAAGATCTCGACCTGAACAGAGGAGAGTGTCCGGCCGCCATCAAATTTAGAGACCACTCCCTCAAAGCCTTTGGATTCATGGTCAGACACTTGGAGCATGACTTCAGGTCGCGGTCGCTCTCCAAACACCAAACGCACATGAGTTGTGGATCTGTCACTGACATCGCCCGATGACAGGAACCTCAGGGCTTGAATTCAGTCTTCCTAGATGACATCCTTGATGCACCAGGAGCATAGAAAATCGAAAGTCTCAACAAAAGTGGAAAAACTGAGTCAAAATTTACATAGGAGAAGTTCTCTTCGGATCAGTACTTGTGGCACCGAAAAGAGAAGTACTGATGTAAGCATGCCGGCGTGGCGGCTATATAGGACCTGTGATGTCATATCCAGCATGGACGATGCCGACGATGGACAAGGAGCTGATCGACACCACCTAACGGCGCACAGCAGTACTGCTCATGAAAATCTTCCGGTTACAGACTGACGCTTGGGGAGAATTCAAAGGTATGGAATCCGCAACTCGAAGTCTCTATCAGACATTGCTATTACTTTATTTGACGATTAACATTTTACGTAAAGAGTTTGGTATGATCCATTTAAGAAAGAACACCTTTGATATGTTTTCTTAGCGCTATCTCAGGATACTAATGGAGAAGATGGTTTTCTGGTTAAATTGTATAAAACTGATTCAGGATTATAAGGATTGTAATCATGGAGATAGTATCCTGTCAAGTGAAGCACACATAAGGGATGTCCACTATCAACCCTGCTGTTTACAACATACCTAGAGCTATAGCTCAGAAGACTCATTATGAGGGAGAATATTAGACCTGTTGAGCTGAATGGCTACAGGATAAAAACTCTTTGCTTATGCTGACAATGTGGCAATAATACATACCACATTTGTCATAAATGCCATATTTGCACCTGAGTAGGGGTCTCTACAGTTTAGTGTCATGTCTGGTTAACATTTAAACTCATCTGAAACTCACATTATTATGAATCATAAAACTGAAATATCAGATAATCATGTTGTTAGAGACGCAGTTCACTTCAGGATTAAGATTATTAGTGGGGTTGGACACATATTTAAGATCAACTACCAGGCTTTGTTTGAACACTGTGTGGCTTTGATGCTTAAGTGGCATTGCTTACCCATCAGGCTTTTTGGACAATGTGATATGGCTAAAATGGGTACCCAAGCTGTATTTCTTTTCTTACTTAAATCTATTCTATTATCAGCTTGACAAGTGATAATACTATAGATGTTTCTCACAAACTAATATGTAGGGATTTAGACAAATTCAGTCAGAACATAAGGTCAGAAGTTAGGAGAGGGAAGGACAATCTCAGCCCTGGAGAACAGGTGGCTCCAAGGAGTTTACAGAAGGATAATGATCTGAAAGTCAGAGAAACAGACACGGGGGGCAACATTGCAGTGATGAATCAACAGGATTATGAACAGGAGATATACACTCAAATGACACAGCTTGTTATGAGAAATTATTTTTCAATCTTATTTTTGATCTTACTAGTCAAATTAATAGGCTCTTGAAAACATGGTATGACAAATGTTTGTTAGATGAGGATGAATATATGTACTAAGGGTAGAACACTCTAGGTTTCCTTGTCTTTATGCGCTTCCTAAGATACATAAATACCTTCCCTTTCCGCAGGGCAGGCCTATTTTGTCTGGCATTGGAGGTCCCACAGAAAGATTGCCTGAATTTGTGGACATCTTCTTACAACCCTTTGTCTCAAATCGTCAACCATTCATAAAGGATACTAAGCATATAGTGAGTCTCTTGGGAGATATCCAATGGGAAACTGGTATGACTTTAGTAACACTGGATGTAATATCACTTTATACTAGTATTAAGCATGAGTTGAGGATACAAGCATTAAGACATCCTCAACACTAGATCTGTGAGCCTATGGGGTCACACTGACATACTACTGTCAATGACTGATCTAATATTGAACAACAATTGTTTCCTCTTCAAGAATGACTGGTACAAACAAAAACAAGGAGTGGTTATGGGTTCCAGATTTTCTTCTTCTTTGTGAACCTCTTTATGGGGTGGTTGGAGGAGGAGCTGATCTGGGGCCAAGGGAGTGCGTGATGGAATGCCTCCATTTTGTACTGGGGGCGGTATATTGATGACTGTCATGATCTAGACAGGTACTATGTCAGATTTGCAAAAGTTCTGTGACTATCTCAATTCAAATTTTGTGAATATTAGATTAACACATCAACATAGCAAAGATAAAATTGTCTTTTTAGATGTGAAACTGTTTATTGAGGAATATGTCAAACATAGTTGATTACATCGAAAGACGACATCATGTATCTCTATCTTACATGCATTTAGTGCACACCCGAAACATCAAATCAGAGCAATACCTTTTGGTGAGATGGTTAGCGCTAGACGCAATCATAGCAAGCAATATGAATTCCAGGAATTAATCAATATATGGGAACACGTTTTATGCAGAGGGGTTATAGAACGCATGATAAGGCGGCCATGACAAGGTCATGAAATTGCAAAGAAGTGATACATTTAGGAGTTAAAGAAAACCAAAAAGTGAACTAGTACGTTGTATTACTGTTTACACACAGATGTCAAAATGTATTATTGAAGTGTATGCGGAAGCATTGGAACATACTATGTGCAGACAAAAACTTGAATGATAGCATATCAGACAGACCAGATTTGACATTTTGTAGGGGAAGAATGCTAACAACTATTTTATGTCCAAGCTACCCCACCAGCAGATCTTGGGATCACTGACCAAGCACAGTATGTTTTTTTTTTAAATGTGGCCACTGTGGTATTTTTTAAATGGGCCTATCATGAGAAAAAGAGTTTTGACAATACATTTAGAATATGTTCTAATATCAATTGTAACACCAGTTATGTGGTATACATTATCGTATGCAAATATGACCGCATCTATGTCGGGAGCACTATTAGGGCCTTGAGAATAAGGATTAGGGAACATATACGGGCCCTGAGACAAGAAGTCAAGAGGTATTCCCTGGCGACACACATCAAGGATTGTGCAGCACAGAGGTTGAATTAGGACTTTAAATTTTATGGAATTGAACACGTCACCAGAGACCCTCGAGGAGGTAATAGAGAGTTACACTTAAGAAGAAGGGAATTAATATGGATCATCTGCCTAGGGGCAGTGGAACAGGGTTTCAATACCGATCAAGAAATTGAAAATTGCCCAGGAAACTAGATGAACTGAAAACTAATAATTGAGCCATTATCAATTATTCCATATATGATGCAGTCTATTATATTAAAAAATGAGGCACTGAGGCCCTCATTATGACATTGGCGGTAAATGCTGCGGTGATGGCTGCCAACATACCGCCGCAGTGGCAAATATCCGTATATTATGACACACACAAACCAAAGCGACAGAATACTGCCACATACACAAATCTGTTACCCCAAATGTCAGTGCTAAAGTGGCGGTACGAACACCCATACCATTACGCCAACAAAACAACCCCCACCACATTCTGACCCAGGAATCACCACAGCGGACATTCAATGGCGGAAAACCACTGGCGGTACACACTGGCACGCTCCCCATCCAGAGGACTGGTGGTGGACCCCCATCTCCTCCCCCACCGCCCACAGCATGGGAGGAGCAACTCTTTGCAATACTGCATATTGAGGGACTCACTGAAGTTGCCGGAGGACTGGACACTGGTGAGTCAATATTCACTACTTATCACCCCCATACCTGCATGCCATCTCACCCCCTCACCCTCCCTCCCATCACTCCACTCCATCCCACACACAGCACCTACACATCTGACTAACCCCAATGCCAAGCCCTGCATGCTATACCAATGCATGGACAGCCCTCCCAGCCCTGCATGTACACCCATCACCAAAGCATGCACAGCATGCACAAACCCACAATACATCACCATACACAAACAAAGGTGGCAGGGCAACAGCAACAATAGAGAGGAAGCAAGGGATGTACAATATGTCACAGACATGAAGTATAATACATCACTTACATCCCCACAGATGCCCCAGCCAATCTCAGTGGCGAGGAGGTGCCACAACTAACTAGTCCACCAACAGAAGATGCCCCCAGTGATGACAGTAACTCTGGACCTCAGGATCTGGTGAACTACCTGGCCCATCAGGGACCACTGGTCAGTCGGTCACCCCAGCCCGCTCAGTCCACCACAGAGCCTCCCCCATCAGTATCCAACACTGCAGCACTCACCCAACATCCCCACACCTCTGTCCACAGGAAACATCAATCAGGAGTGTGCCCCCCTGTACTGGATTTACCGCCAATGTCATAATGAGGGCCTTAGTTTGGTACCACACAAATTGAATGGTGTTATAGATGTAAAATTCAATTGACAAGTATTGATAGCCAACATTTCTAATTGGGAGCACACTTACATTAGTGGATGAACATCCTGTGTTTTTACAGCAACTGAGGTAGAGGAAAAGAGCAATATTGGTTTGTTCAAGAGTTTTAAATTGATATCATAAGTAAAATTAGAGGGCTCTGTTTGATATTCAAGGCTGTACATAACATTTTAGCAGGTGTTATTGTCCCAATCACAACAGTACAACTGAATAGGAACGAATTAAACATATCCAATTTCGAGGTGTGAGCAATATTGGTTGACGATCATATCTTCCAATATGGTGGCTGCTCTAGTTACACGTTACATCACAACATGCTGAATTTAGTAACGGGAGTGTCACCGGTCTTCACGGTCTGGTTTAGCAAATACTGCCAGACAAGGCGCCTGACTGGAACGCCAATATGACTGTACTCGCTCAACCCCATATAGACAAATACGGTAGGTTAGCTGTGCTAGTCTACAGTCAAAGTCTTTCAATTTCAAAGTATTGGAAAGGCACATACAAGCTACACATATTGGAATAGCTTTGTATACTTTTTGAGTCACAAATATGATTTGTGAACCGATTACTGGGGAGCAACAGAACTGAGCAACATAGAAAAATATTGTCACTTCTGGGATGCTATGGTATCTTAAAGAGACTTGGTGAGTGTTCTGCTGTTTCTTCTGTTATGATAATTTGATTTACTAAAGATGGTCAATAGTGAAACATATTTAAATAAATGTTCATTCTAATTAGAGAATCAACCATAAGACATGTGGTTACTTGGACCAACAGGGATTTTATTTTTTCTAGAAGTTATTTGTATATTTTGTCATGGAGGGGGGCACTTGCATGTGTAATACTAACCTTGACACAAGGTACTTGGTGAAATATACTTAGTTGTGTGCAACCGATCTATTTTGGTTTGTAGTTTTTTCAGATTCTTACCACACTGCTCAGGGGTTTTGTGGTGAGCATTAAGATGTGACTATCTAGGTTGATTTGCACAAAAATCTTAAGTTGTAAATTATTGTGCAAATGAAGGGATTCAATATGGAATTCAACAATTGCCAATGTTCTCAACAATGAGTGTGTCTTTGGTGGCAACTTCACATGGGTTTCCACCTAATAGAATTACGGTGTTAATATTGCACATTTGTTTTACGTTTGGTGAAGGTGTTCAGAGAGACCAAGTATTTGTGATTACAATGGCAGTTGTTTTATGTTGTTTCTAGCCCTGATGAAGTCAAGGGGATACTCCCAAATTACAAAAACACATTGTGGCTGAGATCTGGCTGGGACTATAAATCATCAAAAGAGACAGATTTGTCCAGAAATAAACCAAAGGAAGAAAAATTCCAAATGCTTGAAGAATGCACATAATTTGGGGTGTGTGCCTTGGACCTGAAGTTATGGCTAAAATGGTTACCCTAGCTGTATTTCTCTTCTTATTTAAATCGATTTTGTTATCAGTGCCAATTTTTGTTAAGATTGGAATCAGTGTTAGATTGCTTTATTTGGTTACAAGGAACCTAGGACAGCAATGAGATTAATGAGTGTAACGCTATGTTAAAGGGGCTGGGTGCTTCATTTAGGAGCAATTTTTTAAGTCTGAAGCGTGGGTTGATAATATACCCTTTGCATATCATGCATACCTTGGCAAGAATGCAGTTAGCTACTTTTTAAAATTCACAGACCACAGTTATTACAAGAGAGTTAGATTGAATATAATGAAATCAGCCTGGTCTCTAGGGTGTCCTGGTGTAGATGTTTGATATCACAGATATTGACTTTATGCCTGTGGGGAGCATCGTCTGGTCTAGATGTTTCCCAGGACTGGATATGTAGAGAAAGAGGACAAAAAGAGTTTTAGACTGTGGGGCAGCTGTTCTATGATGCACATTTCTATTCATTTAGTGAATTACAGGAAAAGTGTGAAATTCCATGGAAGGATCTACATATGCTTGCCAACTGTAATGCAGTGAAGAGATACTGGGTGGCAATTACAGCTTTGTAAAATGATGAACACCAAAATAGTTTTCACAACACAAACAATCTTGCTCAAGTTGCTATAAGTGAATTTGCTTTATGGCTGTGACTTTTGAGCATCTGTGCACTGCCACAGAGTGGATGACCTCCCCCTACCCCAACAAGCAAAGACCAATGGGAGACTTCTTTGCGAACTATCTCTGAATTAGAGGCAGCTGTTTAGCAGGTCAAAGTTCAAATGAAATGAAAAAGCAATACCATCTGTGGATCCCTTAACGGTTGGGTATTCTCTAAAGTATGTTTTGAATGGAACATCGCCTATTTTGTTTTCGTCATTATTTACAGAATTTAACTTGAAAAATTACTGATGTATTTATCATTTTTCTACTTCCTCAATAATAACATCAACTCCATATTTACTGTCTCCAGGGAGAGTAATCTTGTCTTCTGCCTCCTTATTGTTTCAGGTAGTACATCAAGCCCCTGCTGTCTGTTTGGACAAGGAAACAAACTTACTTGAGCCCTGAGCTCTAGCTGGTTAACGACCTGTTCCATGTCTATCTTCTGTAGTCCATTCTCCTAGGAGAGATTCAGTTTGTATTGCCACAAGCCCACACCTTGGCTCCACTGAACCCCCATGCACCGCTCCCGGTATCTTATGTTGAGCCAGGCATTTGGCATTCAGAAGTTACACAAAGCAAGAAATCCAGGAACAGGTATCTGACAAGGTGTGAGTCATATGCAGCCTACCTCACTTTGCTGGATTGATGATCATTTCTTCTCCAAAGGGAAAACAGTATCTATCTAGGGTAGCTCCTAAAAAGTTCAACAACTTCACTGGTTTTGAGTCAACTTTAGTAACTTGATCTGGCGCTCTGGAGTCTGGATTTTGGGATGTGCTTGCTTTGATCAGCTAATAATAAAAGTTAAAGCAGATGAAGATTTGTAGTTTTCTCAGGTGTGCCACCCTCACACTGCCATACAGTTCAAAAACAGAATTGGGACCGACATAATTCCAAACAAAACACTTCGAACCTATTTGAACTTCTCAACATCGTAAATAGTTTTTGAAAAAGCAATGTGAAAACTTTCAACTGGATGGGGCACAGAGAAACACCTTGCAGAGATAGTTATCAGACCATCCCAATACCAATCACACACAATGCTGAGGTTGGTCACTAATATGTACATGAGAAGTCAACTTAAGCCCTCAAAAATGTGTCTGAAACATTCCTGTAGGATCTCTCAATATAATATTGTGATGAGTAGAAAGCCAGGCATAAGCTATCTTCTCTGGTTCTGTCAATCCTCACAAAGTGAGAGACTATAAGGAACATGACTTGCTGCAGTGCATACTCCCACAGAGCTACTGACAATTGGCAGAAAGGTGAAGTCAGTGCCACCTTGATTCCTGATCTAGAAACTTTCTGCAGTGTTGTCTGTGCTGAACATCACAGACCGAAACCTCAGTACTGATAGGAGAGCCTTCAACCCAAAGAAGATCGCCTTCAGTTTGTACACATTTATGTGCAGAGGCATATCAGATTTATCCCACAAACCACCGGTTAAGAGGTCTTGCATTGTGCCCTCCAACTGTACACTTACAAGATCTGAACAGGGCAGACAGAAGAGACCTCCATCAAGAAGTTGGAAGAATGACCCCCACCATTCAAAGGTCAAGACCCAAGACACATGGTGCAGAAAGAGCACTGTCAAGTTATCTCATAGCTGGTCCCAGTGTACTACCAGATTGAAGTATAGAAAGTGCATGTCAAGCTTATTCTGGAGTATCATGCCACCAGACTGTCAGTCTAAAAACATTACCCACTTCCTGGTTGAGGGTATTATCCTCTCTGAAGGATGGAATGGCTTTGGCAAAATGGAGTCCAGATTTGCTCCTATGAACTGAAATCCTTCAGAAGGGACCATAAAGAAATCTGGCTATTTCACTGACAGCAAAACTCATAACTGTAGGGTTAGGATTAATGTGTAGTTCACACCCTTCCTGGACATCCTTAAATGAGAGAGAACCTTAGGTGCTGTGTAGGTAGAAGCAAATCTTCTGCTGATGTAGGATGGGCATGATTGGGATGGACCAGGACCTTTCTAAAGACCTCAAGGCTGGTGCTGAGGACAAGTGGCAGTGTCCTGTCATAGTACTGATTTCCAGCTGAGAACCAAATATACATCCTGTGCTCTTTCAAGATGGGCACATGACTGTAGTGTTCTGGAGATCTACTAAGCACATCCAGTCTTTGCCCTATGAAGTGACCAGTACCTCAGCCAAAGTCAGTTGTTTTTATACTTTTGCAACAGGAGAAACTAGCTAAGATTGTAAAGACTTGGGGTGCCTGCCTCCAGACCTTAACCAAGCCATAATCTTGGTTATACCAAAAAGGGGGAAGCCATCCAACCAGTGTTCCTCATATAGGCCTAGCTTTCTGTTAAATACTGAAAGCAAGATCTTGGCCAAGGTCCTCGTAACTAGGCTCACATGGGTGATATTGGACTTGGTGCACGCCAACCAGACCGGCTTTACGAGCTGGCGGGCCATTAGACTGAACCTCTGTTGTCTACACTTATGGTTGGATTATCTGGGAACAGATGAGACCCCCAGAGGGCGATCATGTCTCAACGCCAAGAAGACGTTCAATTTTATCAACTGGCACTATCTCATGTAAACCCTAAAGCGGTTCGGCTTTGAATACCGGTTACGCAGATCGGAGGGTCTCCTGTATCAACGACCCATGGCAGCCGTAATGATCAATGGCCTGGGCTTTGACACATTTGTCTTGGGGAGGGGAATGAGGCAGGGATGCCCACTCTCACCCCTCCTCTTTGCTTTGTGCTTCGAGCCACTGACATGCTAGATGAGAAGAATAACAGACATTGTGGGCTTCCCACACAGTATGGCAGAGCCGGAGAAGATCTCGCTCTACGCAGTTGACGTCTTGCTTTACCTCGCAGACCCGGTAATCTCAGTCCCTACAGTTCTGTTGGTATTCTGTGTCTTAGAGACATATTCAGAGTTCTGCATCAACTAGGACAAATCTGTGACCCTCCAAATAGGGTGTTGAGACGGACTGGAGGACGTGGTGAGTGGAGACTTTCACCTGACCCGGACAGGTTTTAAATATCCGGGCATCCATATAACCAGGGATCGAGACAGGTTCTTAGAACTAAACCTAGACAGTGTGTTGAACCTGTTCCATGCTGACACAGATAGGTGGTGGGGATTGCCATTGACAATTGTGGGTAGGGCAGCCCTATTCAAAATGGCCACGTTGCCCAAATTGCTGTATGTCCTGCAGAATACTCCTTTATTATTCCCGGGGGTCTGCTTCGACAAATTAGAGAAGACACTGCACATTCTAATCTGAGATGGGGATCATCCATAATTGTAAAAAAAAAAAAAACCTGTACAGACCTACGTATAACCTGGGCCTGTAGCTCCCGAATATTAAAGCATACCACAGGCCTACTCAATTGAAGGTGATAACAAAAGGGTCCACAGCCCTTACTCTGAACCCACATATAGAATAGAGAGGAAAGCCACGGTGGAGGCATCCCATATTCATTATGTTTAGAGGAAGAATGGGTGATGGCTGCCGGGCAGACCAGGGCCGCTTTGTGGGCCTGGAATACCGCTATGGCTACTCTGGGCTGCAAGGGAGCGACTCACCGAAGCTACTCCCCTCTGGAAAAGCAGTGTGTTGCCTGGCACAAGCAGACTTGCAGGCAGGTTTGTAAAGGTTGGGAGTGAATTGGGATTGAAACATTTGGGTATGTGGCCTTGGGAGAGGAGTTTGAGACGTGCAACAGGAGTATGCTCTGGCCGAGACACAGCGGTCTCAATACCTCCAATTGACCCATGCCTTGAAGAGAGATCAGGTGTTAGAGGCGGGCCTTCTGGATCTTCCCCATTGAAAATGTGGGTGCTGGGTGACACACTTACTTGCCAGGTGGTCTCCCAGCTGTACTGCACAGTTGTAAATAATTTGCCTGATATACCAGGGAGTGCTGCGGGAGAAGTGGGAGGCGGACGTAGGTCTCATGAAGGATGTGGATTTGGAGGCTGTCTTGATTCTCCCTGGAGAGGTGGCTATTAGGGCCAGGTTTCACTTGATACAGTACAACATTCTGCATCGATTCTACTACCATAGGTCTCACCTTCATAAAATTGGGTAGGGAAGAGAGACCATCATGCCTTTGCTGTGTCACAGAAAAAGAGACCTTTGGGGTTGTTCAGAGACAGCATAATATTGGGAGTTCATTATTACAGAACTGGAGGAGGTGATGGATATTGATATCCTCAGGACACCTCAATTGATTGTGCTAGGCATACCTAATGATGTGGACATCCCTAGGAAGCAATTGCTGTTCTGTATGCAAGGATTTGTTGTCACTAAATATGAGAAAATAAGGGGGCATGGAGGTCCTACCATGTCCTCACAGACGATCTGGATGTTAAAACGTCTGATGAGAACCCAACTTGATACAGTCATCACTGAGGTGGATGCAGTCATGAACTTTGTGCTAAGACACTATGATGGGTTCCAATGGGGTGCTGTTGGCCATCTGGGGGGGGATGGTGATGTGGTGTTTGGGAGTAGGGTGTCTGTGCTTTTTTTGCGCATATTCTTGTGGGTTTGTAAAATCAATAAAATATATATTTTTTAAAAGATTGTAAAGATGTATTATGGAGTTCAGCACTCCCCTACTTATCCTTACACAGAAGTAGTGGTAATAGCAATCCTATCCTATTTCTGGGGAAGGGACCAGCTCAATTGCCTGTAAAAGAAATAGCCTTTCTATATTTGACAAAAACCGGGAATGGTGATTGTGACAGAGGCTGTCGAAATGGTGGAGGCCGTAGCAGCTGTAGATCATAGCCACTCACCATCAAGAGGACCCATACTTATTTATTTATCTTTGAAAAGTGGGGTTAGAGGAGGAAAAGCCTTCCTCCCAGTGGCATGGACTGAGACTCCTGAGAAGGTGCTATGGAGGGCTATGTGAGGCTGTGGGAGTAAACTTATTCTTTCCCAGGCGGTATCTGCTTCAAGAGAAAAAGGAGGATCCAGGTGAGATCTTAGGTCGAAAGTACTCTGGTATCACTTCAGTTACACTTGGATTTTGCCACAACCATGTCCATCTTGTATTATTAGAGGACATTGCCTGCTGTGGGATCAAATGACTTCTCACTGTCAAAGGCCCTCAGACCTTTTGTTCAAGGACTTGAGTCACTGCTACCACCACATGGCCAGATGAGGTCCCTGGATATCAGGAGATGTTGGTCCACAGAGTTTGTTCCCAGGTTGAGCATTAACCAGGTTATTTGGGAGCAAGCAGGCATAGTTGTAAATCTTGTGCCAGTGGTAGGAGACTGTAATTAGCCTGCCATTGAGAACAGATGTATCTTAAGACAAAGGCGCCACAGGTATCTCTCACCACAGGTATCTCTCTGGCATTCAACTCTGCACTCACAACATCCCAGAAAAAGTCTCAGCAGAGTATTGAGGTGGTCATGGAGGAAAATCTTGCAGTCAGATTCACAGGGGTCTGGGAAACCTGTTCTGTCTCCTGAAGTTGATCAGAGTCGGAAAGATCAGAGAAATCCAACCTATCCACCATAGAGTTCACAGCCCTCAAGGGATGGACAGCCATGAGAGAAGGGCTGCTGTTACTTAGTAGACTCAATAGAGCACATTTGACTGTGTTTGGGACTCCTGGCAGAAACGTACCAGGAGAGCAAACGGCAATTAATTTACTTGCTGGCACACGAGTTTCCAGTGTGGTGGTAAACTTCCAACAGGACTGATGCTGGTGGACCTCCTGTTGGGCTAGCTTGGCAACTCTGCAGCCACTAATTCTGCTTGATCTTGTGCTTATTATTAAGTTGGGGTTGACTCCGAGTACAAAAGGCTAGTCTCCTGTGAATTTTGTTCTTCACTGAGGCTCACCGCTCATTTACAGGGTCCTGTTCCTCTTTTTAACAGCATGTTCCAACTGAAGGAGAGAGGCAGGAGTCGGAAGAGGGTTCTATTGCAAAAACAGCGGACTGTGGCAGACATCAACAGGAGGAGGTGGGAGACTTCATTGTAAAGGCAGCTTTGGGCCAGACGATAAGCTAAGCTGAACTCAGCTGTGCAAGAGAGCATTAGAAGAAGGGCATTTAGATATCAAAGGATCTTCTGCTTCCTTGTGATTTAGGCCCTTCTCTTGGACCATAACTGGGTTCAGCTGGAACAAGTCTTCATGTATTGGGGGAAGACTGCCCTTTGACCAGATCCTTTCAAATTACATGGAGTTATTCACACCACTTGTGTAGGGCTGGTGAGGGTGACTGCCACAAGAATGTAATTTATTATCTCACTAGCTAGGAGAGTACTGTGCTCTATGGCAACTCTCTATGCGCCCCCTGACTCTTCTATCTAGTGAAGTAATCCAGCGGCTCTTCTGCAATTCTGCAACCTTACTCTTCATAAAAAGATCATTACTGAGGGACCTTCTAGTTACTGTAGCACATAGAGTGTACGTTTGTACTGCATAGCTATTCCCCAAAACATCAGAAGCAAAGAGTTTCAGGATTACCTGCTGCCATGGCTGGTGGTATTCTGTGTATGGCTTAAAGTCAGAGTGCTGCAGTAAAAGCTAAAAGATGCGAAGGAAGATGAAAATAGAGCAAACAATTAAATCTATGAGAACTATGGGTAAGGAATGCTCTCAGCATCACAGACCAATTTACACCTTTAGGCAAAAAAAAAAGCAACTGGAGAGGGAACGCTTATCTGTGGGGATGAGGGTGTACCAGATGTTATTTGAAGGTATTGTATTGAAACAGCAAGTCTATGGTCCACCACACCAGCAGAGAATAAGAGCAAGGGTGTAAAAATAATTATGTGAAGGTATGAAAAAATGAATTCCATTCATGGGGTACAAATGGGCAATATCAGAGCAAATGAATGCAATAATGCACAATTCATGTATAATAATCTCACTTTAGAGAGTTTACCTTCAGAGATGAGTATGTGATTCAGTCCCACTGCCAAAACCATATCATGCTTTCACTGAAATAATTAACATTAGGGAATATGGAAGTTGTGTCGAAAGTCAAACACAACAATCTGATTCTCTGAGCAAACAGGGGAAAATCGCTTTCAGTGAAGATTTCAGTGACAATTAACATTCAATCCTTAGTCTTTCACTGGAGGGTTAATCTCAGTTGACTTTAGGAAAACACAGCTTCCATAGCTATCCATTATATGACTTTTTTGTTTATTTGAAGGATTACATTTAAATGATGTATAAGAAGCTTAGTATGAACCCCATTTACTGCACAGTTGTGATATTGTTTTGAGTTTAAGGTGTAATGTTTTCTGAACACTGAGTACTGCCTATTGGAAATCATGAATAACTCTTGCAGAGATTATCTAATGATTATCCGCTTGACAAAACGGGTTACACAGGAAGCTTAGAAGGAGAAGAGTCATGGGGTAATAATGCATTAACTGCAAGACATCAGCACCAAATGATTGCTGTCTTAAATACTGGTGTTAACAGATTAATAAACAAATCAAGTAAAACCTGATTAGGAACTCAACCACGGTCTTAGTTGTGCTGAAGGACAACAAGGACTTTATGATCACCCCTTCCCCACTAATCACATTTCAATTGTCACCAAAGACAGATAACAATTTCTAGAAAATAAATCAATGTAGGTTTTGTGTACTTTTAGAATACTATAAATATGTATGGCGATAAAAGGGGAACATCAACATTGTATACTTGCCTACTGTAATGGCATCAAAGTAGGACTTGCAATAGGATCCCATGTGATTCGTAGGAGCACTCGGATCAGCACTCCACTCATAAGAAAACATCAACTGGCTGCCAGGAAGCTGAACAGTCGTGCCCTCAGGAGGCTTCCCTAGAAAACAAAAAGGATTATGTTACTTATCATGTAAGTATTTGTTTGTGGCATATAGTGCTGTATATTCACATGCTCTGCATATCCTGCCATCTAGTGTTGGGGCTGGAGTGGTGCAAGTTGTTTTTCTTTGAAGAAGTGTTCCGAGTCATGAGATCGAGTGACTCCTCCTCTTGGTGATATTGCACATGGGCGTCAACTCCTTTGTTAGATTGTTTTCCCCCTGGCGGGCGAGAAAGGAGTGGAAGGAAGCAAAGTAAAGAGAACGAGATGTCCATGCAAACAGTAAATACTTATGTACAAATATATACAAATATAATGTAACTGCAATGGCCACAGGTGTCCAGGGAGGAGGGAGGGCACATGTGAATCTACAGCACTACATACCACAAACAGATGCTTACAGGGTAAGTAACAAAATCTGTTTGATGGCATGTGTGGCTGTAGATACACATACTCTGCATAGATTGTAAAGAAGTCCCTCCATAAAAGCGGTGGCTAGACTGTAGGAGTTGCAGTTCACTGGAAAACTGTTCGTAGCACAGCCTGACCTGCATTGGCTTGTTGTCGTACTAGCACATCAGCACAGTAGTGTTTTGTGAATGTGTGGAGTGGACCATGTAGCTGCCTTACAAATGTCAGCTATAGGGATGTTTCCAAGGAAGGCCACAGAAGCACCCTATTTCTTAGTAGAATGTGCTCTATGGGTAACAGGTAAAGGTCTCTTAGCCTTACTAAAGCAAGTCTGTATATCCATCTGGCTTTGCCTGATTTAGGTATTGGGCTACCTTTATGAGGTTAAGAAAAAGCCACAAAGAGTTGTTTGGTTTTCCTAAACTTTTTGGTTCTGGCAATATAGAACACGAGTGCTCTTTTGATATCTAGAGTGTGAAGGGCTCTATTTGCAACAGGGTGTGGTTGCGGGAAGAAGACTGGTAGTTCAATGGACTGGTTAATGTAAAACCACTTTAGGGAGAAATTTAGGGTTAGTGCAAAGGACTACTTTATCCCTTTGAATTTGGAAGAAGGGCTCTTCCAAGGTTAGTGCCTGGCGCTCGCCAACACTCCTGAGTGATGTGATAGCAACTAAGAAAGTAACCTTACAGGATAGGAACTAAAGTGGAAATGAATGGAGTGGTTCAAATGGGGGACCCACAAGTCTAGTGAGAACAATGTTAAGGTTCCACAATGGTGCAGGGGATACCCTAGGCAGAATAACACATTTCCATGAAAGCCTTAATGATGGGATTCTGTTGTATTTTCTGTAGCTATGCAGCTGTAGCTGTGAGAAGTAGTCGGATGGAAGTGTAGGCTAGATTTGCTTTTTATAAGTGGCTTAATTAACAGATCTTCTCTTACTGTATCTTTCAAGGGGTCAATGCATTTGGGTTGGCAGTAGTAAACATTTCAATTTTTCAACATAACAGGCCCTAGTAGTAGGTCTATGGGCTTACTTGACATTGTCCAAACACTCTACAGGTAAGCCTAGGTTGCCGAACTCTATGACCTCAGGAGCCATACTGCAAGGTTGAGCGACTTGGGGTCTGCATGTCTGATTTGTCCTAGATTTTGAGTGAGACGGTCCGGCCTCCCATGAGGGATCTCTGATAGATCCAGGTGTGTGGAGAACCAAGAAATCATGATGAGAGATGTTTGCCTGATACTCCAAACCAGAAATGGAATGAGATGGGGGGGGGGTGGAAAAGCATAGGCAAATATATCTGACCAATTCATCCATAGAGTGATGCCCTTGGGATACCTGGAGCCAAAGCTTGCGCATTTTGTATTTTCTTCTGTGGTGAACAGGTCTATGTGAGGAGTCCCCCACTTTGTGAAGTATGAATGAAGGTCTTGTGGGTGGACTTGTTACTGCATCCTGCTGAGCAGGTCTGCAAAGTCGAGTCTGTCCCAGGCAGGTACTCCCCCACCAGGTGAATGTGGTGGTGAATGGCCCACCTCCATATGGTCTGAGAGCATTGTGAGAGCTGAGAAGACCGCGTCGTCCCTGTTTCTGTAAGTAATACATGGCTGTCATGTTGTACCATGCGGACTAAGATGACCTTGTGAGTCAGGTGAGGAAGGAATGTTTTCAGAGCTAGGAATACTGCTTGAAGTTCCAGGTAATTGAGGTGTAGGTGCTGGAGACTGGCATCCCAGAGGCCCTGTACTCTCAGGTTTTGAAGGTGAGCACTTCAACCTGTCAGTGATGCGTCTGTGGTCAATGAGACTTGAGGCACAGGGTCTAGAAAGGGCCGCCCCTTCAAGAGGTTGTTGGTGTTCCACCACTGCGGAGAATGGTGAGTCTGGCAGTCTAACATTACTAGATCTTCCAGGTGACCCTGTGACTGAGATCACTGGCGAGACAAACACAGTTGTAGAGGACACATGGGTAGCTGGCATGTGGAATGATAGTGATGCAAGAGGCCATCATCCCCAACAGACATATAATTGTCCTGATTGTGTAAGTATGGTTCTCCTCAAATTGAGGGAGGAGGGTCTAAAAATTCTGGGATATGCCATCCCTAACTCTGCATTCAAGAAGGTCCCTAAGTAAGGTTGTACTTGTAGGGTCTAAAGGTGAGATTTGGGAATGTGGAAAGTAAATCACAGGTTGTGAAGGAGCTCCACTGTTAACAGAGTGTGCTGTTGACACTGGTGTACTGTGCTGGCCTTGATGAAACGTATGAATGTTTTGCATTCTACCGCTAAGCATGTTGTACATACCCTGGGAGCAGTAGTGACTCCTAATGGAAGGAGTTTGAACTGGTAGTGTCTGGCTGCAATAATGAATCTTAAGTAGTTTCGACTTGCAGGGTGAATTGGAATGTGAAAGTAGGCATCCTTTAGATCTAGAGCTGTCAAAGTCGCCTCGCTGTAGGAGCGGAATGATAGCCTGCAGGGTGACTATGTGGAAGTCTTCCAAAAGGATGTATTCGTTTAGAGGCCTGAGGTTAACTATTGGTCTGAGAGCGCTGTCCTTTTTGGGAATCAGGAAGTATATGGAGTATACTCCTGTCCCTTGATGTTGCGGCAGAACAGGCTCTATCGCCCCCTTGAGAAGAAGGGTGTGGACCTCTTGTTTGAGAAGGGTCAAGTGTTCCTGAGATAGCCTGTGATTGCGAGGGGGAATATTGGAAGGAGTGGTGATAAGCTCCAGACAATAACCATGCTGGATAATGGTGGTGACCTATTGGTCCATGGTAATGTTGTCCCATGCTGAAGAGAAATGTTGGAGTCTTCCCCTGACAGGTGTTGGATGAGCAGGGGGAAGGTGGAGGTAGTCACTGCTCAGCAGTGAAGGAGGACCTGCATTTGGAGGTGCTCTTTTCCCTTCCCCTCTTTTCCCTTCCCCTTGTTGTTGGTACCTCTGTACAAGCCTCTGTAAAACTCTCTAGTGTAGGTGGATTGAGACTGTCTAGGGTGCGAGGTAGACGCCTCTGAGGTGGAGGACTTGTATCAGCCTCTGAACCCTTTGTGTAGGGGACTGAAGGGCACTCATGGTTTTGGCAGTGTTTGTGTCATTTTTGAGTTTCTCTAAGGTGGTACCTAACTGAGAACCAAACAGGCGCTCCTTGTCAAAGGGCATTTTGAGGACTGCCTACTGGACTTCAGGTTTAAAACCTGAGCATCACAGCCAAGCATGTCTTCGGAGAATGACACTAGTGTTTACGCCGCGAGCTGCTGTGTCAGGGGCATCCAGAGTGCACCTGATTTAATTGTTAGAGATGACTTGCCCTCTGCAACAATCTGTTGTCCCCTTTTGCGATGTTCGTCAAGTTAGAATTGGAGGAGCTCTTCCATTTCATCGCAGTGAGCCCTGTCATAACGGGCTACCAGGACTTGAGAGTTGGCTATGTGCCAGCTGTTCGCAGTCTGTGCGGCCACTCTTTTTCATGCAGCATCTATTTTCTTACTCTCCTTTTCATGGGGGAGGGGGGAGAATCCCCAGTGGCCTGACTGTTGGCTCATTTATCAACTGTTGTTGCCACTCCAGAGTGCCTTATGTACAGTGGGTCAGAGGGAGCTGCCTTATACTTCACTTGGCGTGATTACTCTGGAGGGGACAGGCTCCTTGAAAATATCTTTATGCAGCTCTAGGTTGTGGAATGCAGATGCCCTAGCGACTACCTGTTGGTAAGAGGTAGTGTCCTCTGTGGTGAGGGGCATGTGGGGTAGAGATCAGGGTCACTGGAAGGAATAGGATCATATGCATCCCAAGGATCTATGACATCCTGACTCCCCAGTGGGAAACAGTGGAGGACCGTGAGGTGTGCAATACTCCGGTAAGGGTGAAGTGGGGTAATGGGGAAGGGGAGTGTAGTTGAAGATAAAGGTGAAGATGGAGGTGGAGAAAGAGGAGGTGGTGGAGAAGACCTGTGTGAAGAGCTAGTAGCCTTGGCCTTGGTTTTCCTCTTAGAAGGGACAGGAACGCCCAAATCCTCCTGAAAAGACTGTTTTAATTTAGGTTGCACAGGAGAGAAAGGAATGGCAATAATTCGGCCTGTGCCCTCCTGTATCTGGAGTCTGCGCTGCCAAGTGTCCATTGTCTCCCTAATTGGCTCGACCAAAGATGGACTGGTGGAAGACTGGCCTGAGCCTATTGTCAACTCTGAAGATCTTGGTGCCAAAACCTTCGGTCTGTGTGGTTTAGTTGGCACCGAAGTTGAGGCTGGAGGCGGGGTCCTGAGATTTGGATCGAAACCCAAACGATCTCTCAGTCTGAAGAAATGGAGGTCGAAGCTGAGGACGCATGGCTTTCAGGCTTGTTTTCAGTGGTGAGCTGGAATATGGGGCACCAGAAGCAGTTTTTCGGTACCGATCATGGCCTAGTGGCAGCTGCAGACCGGCGACCTCCACGAGGGATTGGAAAGTCTTTTTAATAGTCTTATTTTGGGAAGGAGTGGTCACAGTACTGATGCACTGGGCAGAAGAGATTTTGTGGCTTTTGATATCAGACTGGACGTCTCAGCTGTCCTGAATAAAAAGGGCCTCCTCCTCCTGTGCAGGTTCCTCTCCAAAGATGTCCAGGGAGTCATCCTGCATCTTATGGGCCATCTCCAGCCGACAAGCTCTTTGGTCTCAAAGAATTTTCTTGGAGTGGAAGAACTTACAGGCATCGTAGGCTGCCTCACAATGATCTGGAAAGAGGCAAAGGTTGCACATGAAGTGTTGATCAATGTGCGGAAATTTGGCATGGCACCGAGGACAGAAGCGGAATGGATTTCGTTCTATCAGGGAAGCATTGCCTTTTGTGTCACATGGAAGGTAGGCCCAAAGTGGGAACTGGCGCCCCAAAAGGCAGTCGGTCGGTGCCCAAACTGACAAAGCAACAAAAGTGCTAAGATTTAGAATGCGACAACAAGGACAATATCGTCAAATTGAGACAAGGTAGGAAGAAAACCAAAGTGAGTCGACAGACGGAGCAGAGACACACCCCAAGTTGTCCGAACCCAAAGACGGAGAGAAAACAATCTAACAAAGGAGTCGATGCCCATGCGCAATATCACTGAGAGGAGGAGTCATTCAATCTCGTGATTATGAGCACTTTTTTTTAAGAAAAACTATTTGCACCACTCCAAACCCAACACTAGATGGCAGGAGTATGCCGAGCATGGGTATCTACAGCCAGACATGCCATAGAACATAAGTTTTTCGAACAGGTCATTTTGAGGTTTTTTATCCGAGGCAGTGATCAATAAGCGAATACATTCACTTTTGATGAACCCAAGAAACACTGTGGTTAATTACTGAACCTCACATAAAGATAAAATAACTGGTAATCCCACAATTTATAGCTGTGCATCATTTTTGCCAGGATTCAAGATGCCCAGATTATGCATGATATACGACAGCCCACTCGTCTCTCCAGCTTCCATGCAATGGTCACAGTTTTCACCTGCTAACTATTGCAAGCAGCCCCCTCTCCTCTCACTTTAGGCATTATTGTACATGCTTTCACCTTCCTCAGAATTCATACAGCAAATCTTATCTGCTTCTTGTCATCCTAAAATATCTTGTCTGGCACATTCTCTTTGGCTGTCAACTAAGCATGTCTTATTCTTTTCCCAGCCTCTTAGAGATAACAACATGTATTGTACATCTTGCTCCTTATTATAAAACACAGGAGGAGGCCAGCACCTTCTTTATAACAGACCACTGGTCTTCCATGTGCAACAGTGTATTTGCTACCATTGATTAGATTGTGCGTGAACCATTAATCTTACTATATGTATCGGAATGCAACATGGTTCATCAAATCTGTATGCTCCTGTGTGCCTCCCATCTCCTGCTGCCTTGCAGAACTGTGCATCATTCTCCTCACACACAGTTAATTTGCCAAAAAGCATAATGGATTTTATATGCTTCATCATGTGCTGCCAATGTCACTCACATTTCCCTGCATTAAGTAGACCCCACTTGACATCATGTACTTCACGTTGGAAACATGTCACAATGCTACCAGCTAGAAACTACTTTTACTTCCCCGTAATAACCATGGTAATAACCACAAAGAACTTGAAACCATAGTAGAAATGAAACTAACAGGAGAGACAAACATCAGGGCAAAACTGTCCGATTTACTTACAAAATTGATTCACCTAGAATCTGTGTTTATGGATTAAGAAATGCAACACATAAAATGGTCATCAAACTTCTTATGACTATAATGGTCTACATCACCAAACTGGAATTATTACCATGGCCATCTAGCTAAAGATTGAAGGCAAATGGTCCAATGGCCATATTCATAAACCTTTGAATCAACTTGCTGGTCCATTAACCATTTTCATAAACCTTTGAATGAACTTGCTTTTTACGCTTACATAACTGCTCCTAAATGTGTGCCTCAGAGCCACATGGACTTCCAATCGTCAGAATGCGTAGGAACAGAAGTGCCTACAACCACTTTGTAGGGGTTAGACAGCAGTAGAATAGATTACTTAGTTTACCTGGAATCATCTATATGGATTGGAAATTGGGGCATAAAATGTATGTAGTGTAGACAGCCTTCGAGCAGCACACAGCTGAAATCATAGAACAGCCACACCTGATCCCTTAAAACCTTTAGGGAACTCAGATAAGATGTTTCCAAAGAGAAAACAGTATGAAGCAGAGCCACCACACTTTGATTGGTGTTGAAGTCTTCACAAGGCATGAGATGGAAATATGTAAAGTAATGCACAGTGTATGCTACCTGAAAGAGGGGCAGTCCCAACGTCTCCAATGGTCAAGGAGAGAGAAAGTCTACTTACGCAGTGGTCAAAGAACACATCATAGGAATGGTGAAATAATCCAAGCTTTACACAACAAACAAGTATAGAAAATAAGCCTCATTAGTAGTGTATCTAGTGGCGATTTTTTAAACACATTGTCCCAAATATACAACTAAATTATGGTATGCTAGGATACTGTCAATTATGGAAAACACTTTTTCCACCGAAAGGGCCTCTTGAAATATCAACTAAAATAGCATCCGCAGTGCAGTTTTACAGGTAAACCTATATGGGGCAAAATGTTTGTGGAGGGAACCCCAAGACAGCCACCTCCATTTTGTGACCCCAGCTTCTATATGCCCTAAACAGCCCAGTGAGCAGGAGACAACGAAGGTGGTAAGAACACAACCTTTGTACTATGTATTCTTGAAATTTTAACAGTGCTATTTCCCCTACCCATGAAACAACTATTTAAATTTACCTCTTGGTTTCTGTGAATTTTGTACTTTGCAACTACTCAATTTTGTGTCCCAGCTTCCCTGTGCCCTAAACAGCCCAGAGAGCAAGAGACAAAGAACACAACTTTGTACTGTGCATTCTTGAAATTGTAAAAGTGCTTTTTCACCTCCCTATGATTGTTTAAATTTACTTCTTTGTTTCTGTGAATTTTGTACTTTGAAACTACTTTTTTGTTCTACCCGTGACTGTTTAGATTTCTCTCTGAGTTTTTCCCCTATACTGTACTAAGCTCCCGCCATCCCCACAAGGTAAAAAGACAAAATACACCCTAGTGGGTAACCAGAGTGTGTTTGAGAGACTGTGTAATCTGCCTTATGGTTTGAACTGTGTTTGAAAAGTGTATGTAGCAGTCATTTTTGTCTTGAAAAAATGATTAGTTTAGGTGTGCGAAAAAAGCTGTATTTTAGTGGCTTCAGAATTGGGCCTTACCTGCAAAGCTGAATTCAGGAAGCTACAACTTGTGGTTTGAGCCTGTCTGTATCCAAGGAGATTTTAAATTCAAGAGCACCTCCCTGCCTCCTGCCCCAGCAGCCTGTACTTAAGGTCACTTGCCCCTTATATATGTTTTTTACTGGTTGTTGGATTGGTTGCTAGGGTTTCTATTGGGCTAACGGCTTAGGGTTTGAGTTCTGACAGGCTGTTAGGGCTAGGGTTCTGCTTGGTTGCTATGGCTAAGGTTTCTACTGGACTAAAGGCTTAGGGCTTGAGTTGTGATCGGCTGTTAGAGCTAGCGTTCTGATTGGTTGCTAAAGCTAGGGTTTCGATTGGGCTAAGGGCTTAGTGTTTGGGTTTCGATTGGATATTATGGCTAGGGCTGTGATTGGCTAATAGGACCAGGTCTTCCACTGGCTCTAGGGTTTAGTGTTCGGGTGTTGAGACTAAGGGCGGAGAGGACAAGGGCAGTTACCTATTTGGGCCAGGTCAGACTTAGGGCCAGAAATGCTGCCCTGTTTGCCATTCACCAGCAACCACCTAAAGTCATCCACATTCACAAATATAGTAACACTTTCTCAGAAAGTGCACACTACTCGTGTATCACAAACAAACCTTATACATATTTCAATGTCTCAACAACCACTACAAAACCCCACAAACCACACCAATACACCCTTGTACTCCAAGTACAACACTATGGCACCTTCAGTCTCACACAAAACACCACTCTGTCCTATACCACTAACAAATCCACACATCACCAACACAACACAAAGCCACATTATACATAATTTTAATGCATCCACTCACACTCCCTGTTATACAAACCACCAGCTCTATCCTAACCTTCCTCCTAACAGACTCCCTTTCATCACCATAAAACCTATACCCAACCTTCCATCGTATCATCCATCAACACCCTCCTCCTCTTTTTACCAAAAACACACAACCAAACAATCCTTACACTTCACCACACATAATCCCTCTTCCAGAGATCAAATCTAACACAAACGCTCATAACTCTTGTACATCCCCTCTTACACACCACATACACTCTTCTCCAAATCACATTACCACCCTTGTACCATTCAGATTCCATTCACTAGCAGTACTTTACGTACAAATCATTCTCTGAAAACCACTACATCAATACCGCCTCGCTACTCCACAAAACAAAACATAACACACACATCAGTACATCAAACTCTCTCTCACACACTTTCATAATACTTTCCGTCACAAATTAGAAAAATACACCCGCTCCCACCCATGACTACATACATAACACACATCCTAAACCATCTTTAATCCCAAATTTTCTCTCTGTACCAACACCAACAACAAATCTACAACACAACTCTCATTCACCTGCCTCTCACCCACTGCACAATTTAGACTCTTAAAATATGACCCACATGCTCCACCATCACCCCTAACCTATAAACCTTCCACCCTAAACAGACACAAACAAAATAAACTACATGCCACTCTTCACAACCTCACACCTCCACGTCTACTATACAACACAACTCACCATCTCACTCTCCACCACCATCGTCACCACAGACACATGCAGACCCAACAAAATGCCTTCCAAGCCGTCTGGATGAGGAATACGATATAGAAAAACAATAATATTGCAATCCTCATACAGTTTATACAATCACTAATGACACACCTGCTCAAGTTCAAAATATACAGCTCACTCTTTTACAAAACTAATTCACACCACCACCAAAACACAATCTCTAAACTGCCTACTAATAAATGCTTGATCACTCTCTAAAAACAAGCACAACATCTACGATTTACTGACACACAACCTGAATTACTCTTCATAAATGAATCATGGTTGGGAGATGATATAGCTCCAGTGTTGCATGAAGCCGTCCCTCAAGAATATCAAACTATCACACAAAAGTGTATAGGCAAAAAAGGCGGTGGACTAGCTGTTATATTAAAGCAAACAATAAATCTCACCAAAACTGACATTCCCATACAAGATTGTGAGGCCCTCATCACCAGATGCAACCCTACACCAACTACCCCCTGTAACTTTCTCCTCTTTTACAGACCACCACCTAGCAATGCAACATTCCTAGACATGGTTCTAAACACAGTTCCAACACTTGTAATACTACACTCCAACCTATGCATTCTTGGAGACCTAAACATTTGGGTTTCACAAACTCAATATGCCCCATCCAAAAACACATCACTCGCCTAGTCACACTGAACCTACATCAGATCATACACAAACCTCCACACATCACTGAACACATCCTAGATGAAGTTTTTGCAAATCCAGAACTTGTTAGCTTTCAAAGGATTACTCCTGTCACATGATCAGACCACCATTTGGTAGCTTTCCAGCATAAAACACCACAAATCAACACACCCAAGGCCACCTTTCATACATCCACCTATTGACCATGGAACAAACTCAATTTTGAATACTTAGAAACACACCTAACAGCCAACGCAATCTAGACACAATAAATTCCATTCAAAAACTTTATGAGTGGCAACAGGAAGATTTCGATATCCTAATACCACTAAGGACAACAAAACAGGACAAAAGAAAACACACGCCTTGGGGGAATGGAGAAGTAAAAAAGATAAAACAACAAATCAGAACACTGCAACGAACCTGGCAAAAAACTAACAGCAATCAAGACAAACTTCACCTATGCAAAGTTAAGAGAATATACAAATCAACAAGCAAAACAGCTAAAAGGGATACTATTCAGGCAAAATTCAAAATACTAAATGTGCAAATAAAGAATTTTATAAAATTCTCACTGAATTTCGTAAACCTAAATGCACGGAAGGAACTCATCTCATTACTCAAGAATTTACAAACTGGCAAATCATGACCCACTCTGTGCCTGGCCGGATGACCTGGAGTCACCTCTTAAAATGGACCTTTCCTGTGCAAACTGATACAACGAGCAGCATTTGCCCAAATGTCACAATTCACTGAAGATAACGCCATACTTTCAGACTACCAAACTGGATTTCGTCCAGGAAGAGGCACAGAATCTGCCCTCATCACCATCTGTGATGATCTTAAAAACATAGTAGACAGCAATGGAATTGCTGCACTACTTCTCTTGGACCTCTCAGCTGCCTTTGACACAGTTGACCATGACACACTAATACAAAGACTCTATGAAACCGGCACAGAGGTGACTGCTCTCAACTGGATCACATCCTACCTTCAAAACAGAACAAATGGCATCCATACTCCACCTTTCTCATCGAAACTGTACTTCATAAAAGCAGGGGTCCCTCAAGGCTCAATCATCTCACCCATGCTTTTCAACATCTACATAAAGTCATTACCGGCAATGATCAATGAAGTTCAGCTCACATGCTACAACTATGTAGCTGATGCACAAATACTCCAACTGGAAAGCCCCAAAGACATTGGAAACTCAAAAATCTTCAGTTGCCTCAGAACCGTTGATCAGTGGATGACATGGGGCCATCTCAAAATGAATGGTTCCATAATGGAAATATCATGTGGCGAATGGAAAAAGTATGACCAACTCTGCGCCTTGCGATCTGGGGCTACCTCCTAAAGTATCTAAGGAAGTAAAAAAACTGTGAATTACCATGGACTCAAAGTTAACAATGAATACCCAAGTTGACAAATCAGCCAGATCAAGCTTCATCACCATGAAAACTCTGCAATGCATCTTCCCCCACCTGGGATTTCCATATAAGGTCCAGGCTACTAGCTCTCTTGTACTGTCTAAACTAAATTACGCCAATGGCCTCTACCACAGATGATCTCTATCAACTAAGAGAAGAATACAAAGGATTCGGGATTCTGCTGCCAGACTACTCCTACATGTAAAGCCACAAGCCCACATTTCCCCTGCTTGAGGGCCCTACATTGGTTACCGGTTGCCAGAAGATTCAACTTCAAGCTGCTTTTTCTCACCCACAAAGCAATATATGGAACAGGACTGCTTTTCATCAGGAATAAAATCACCGAAAACATTCAACAAAGGAACTTTCGCTCATGATTGGCACCTCACCTCAAAATCCCACCATACAAGAAAAAGAGAACAGGTTGTATATCTTTCTCTGTTCAAGCGGCCACACTATGGAATTCATTACCCCCAAATATAAGACCCACAGATAACAACCTTATCTTCAGAAGACTACTCAAGAGTTGTTCTTTCCTACATAACCACCATATTCAAACAGTAATGTACAACAAATCCCTATGTATGTAAACATTTATAATGTTATTATATGTAAATATCTAGATATGTGTATTTCTTTGTAGAAATATGTATAAGATCTATGTTTTGAAAAAAATATACAGATACTCTTTAGGCCTGCTTAACAAATGTATATATTACTTATGGTTATATACACACACACACATATGTATGTATGTATGTATACACAGAATAATATATATACTATTCTATGCTTAACATAGTCATAGGTCATTGCATAGTTTTTATATAAGTTGTTTGATTAGATGCTCATAGGTCTCTGTTTTATTCATCTATCACAATAGGTCAATATTATCATAACTATTTATCTATAAGCACTTCACTACTGAAATGTTGAGAAAAAGATAAAATGAAAAAATAAGTAATAAGTAATAAAAAATACACAAATAAATTACCTTCAAATACTGCAACACTTGAAAGTCTGTGTTTATACAACTTAAAATCTCAATATAGTATGTTCCTTATCCATATAACCCCTTCTATGTAATCATGTATCTATATTTTACTTTACTTCTAGCTTACAAGAGAAAAAAACATTTTCTCTTTCTAACTACTCTGTCTCACCCTATACCTCTCTTAATCTGTCTTCTATCTCCACTCTCTGATTCATCCCAAACCTCATTCTACTTCTCCGATCTTTAAAATAACCCTTCCTAGACTCTTCCCTCCTCTATCCCTCCTGGCTCACCCCAAACCTCAGTTTACTACTATGATCTCCCAAACAACCCTACATACTAAATTATTCCCTCATATATCTCTCCTTTGACTCATCCCGAACCTCTTTTTACTACTATGATCTCCCTAATCCCTTTACAAAGACTCTTACCTCCTCCATATTTTATTAATCCCAAACCTCATTTTACTACTATGATCTTCAAATTAACACTTTATAGATTCTTCCCACTTCAATCCCTCCATTATTCTATTAAGTCCAGCTAACAGACTCACATGTCCACTGTTCAAATTAACTCATATTTCCCTATACTAATCCACCACTAATCCTTTTGGATTCTGGAGTAGCGCGCTACTTGCCGAAAAATGCTTTGACGCCTCGTCAGGGATAGCAAGCGCTATATAAATACAATTACAGTTACAAAAAAACTGCCAGATTTCTGCTCCTATTGTGATATGCACATCCCACAAATGTCTTGGTTTGTTTAGCCCCCATTAAAATCTTTGCTCTCATCACACTTAAGAATTACAAACAACAATTTACCTCATTTGTACTTTTCTTTTCTGCTGATATATTACAAAATATTTCTTTACAAGTATTTTCAGTTTGTTATGTGTGAAAAAAGATTTGACATCCTGCAGGCTTTCCTTTAACACTTCCTGCACCTGGGCATGATCGTGGTTCAGAAGATATCCCCTGAGGTAGTTAATTTGCTGTTAGTTCAAAGCAGAGGTTAAGTTAAAAATAAAACTTAATGGCCTTCTTTATTGCTCATAAGCCTTCTGAACTCATTCAAGGTTCCCTTGGGTGTCGGGCAGTACCACTCAAGCCCCTACTCGCAGTGCCCTGCTGCATTATTTTGTGAACAAGCGCACTCAGAGGGCCTGCATCACAAATACATTATTTGGTTATGAAGAATCAGTTTAAGATAATGAACATCATAGTTAAACTCTCAAAACTTCAATTGTTCTCCCTGCTATTGTTGACATTTTTGTTTTTTTAATCGTTTAGGAGATTAGATGAAAACATAAACCTCTGATTGATGGTAAGAGTATTCTTTTAAATGATTATAGGTCTCAAAGCTAGAACCTTCCTATTTAATCTTTCAGCTTTAAATGGAAAAATCACAGCTTTGATGATTGAATCCCGGCACACAGACGTCATTACACTAAAGTGGAAGTAAAACAAACTGATGGACTTTCACTTTCTTAGTGCTCGGGGTATCATTGGAAAGGGGAGAATTCCCCCTTTCCAATGATATCTTCCCAATAAGACGCGCGATCCACAGCTGGGATCCACCCACTAGACAACAGGGATTTGGGGGGAGTGGCCCTTTGGGCAGGAGCTTGTGCTTCCTCACCCTCATATTATAACTCTAGGGGGTGGGATGGGAGGCATATGGGGGTAATTACCCCCGATTTGTCCTCTCAGGGTAGTTGGCGCAGAAAGCCCACTAGACACCAGGGATTTTTTTTTTTAACATATAGGGGTGGGGACTTTGAGGGGGTGGCCATGCCCCCACCCCCTCAAAAACTGTGGTGACAGTCTTTCACCCCTCCCCTCCATCCTCCTGAGGGCAAATGGGAGTGAAGAAAGCCCACTAGGGGTCAAGGAATGCTTTGATTAAATAAAAAAAATGTATAGGGGTGAAATTGTCCACCTCAGAGATGACCATGTCCCCATCCCAACAAGAAGCCAGACCGGGGGAGCAACCATGCTCTCCACCCCCTCACAGCACACTAGAATTCCTGTGGAGAGGGGTATTGACTACCAGTAGGCACAAGACCCACTAAAGACTAGGCATTTCAAAAAGGAGCCAAAACAAGCGAGGGTGCAGCGTACCTTGGCATCGAGCATACACCCCCCTGAGAACGGGCAATAGTGTCTTTCTGCCCCCCCCCCTGCCCAGGGGCAGGTGGGTGGTTTGGCCTAGTTGGGGAGATTGTCCCAAATATGCCACATGGGGTGGGCAGAAAGTCTACATGACACCTAGGGTTTTGCCTTTGTGGCAAAAGAAAGTGGTGCAGGTTTTGCACTCTGGCATTGGCAACACCCCAACCCACAAAAAAGGAAAGAACAGTCTTGTTGAATAGAAAATCTGTTGCCATTAATTGCTACTCCTGCTGCTTCATCCTATTGCCGCTATTATTTTATTTTAAACTGTATCGCTTCTACTATTTCTTTTAGTCAATTTTATTCCTCGGAAGATCACGTGTTAGAGCAACCCCAAAGAGAGTTTTTATCAACATCAGGGGTTGCTCAGGAATGTGGGGGCTGCATTGAAGAGCAGAACCGGGAGGAAGGTGGGATTTTGGTTGTAGTGTTAGTAGGGGGATTAAGTTAAGCGCCATCTTGGTTAGTGCTCTAGTGCTCATGGAAGCAGACATAAGAGCAAGGGTGCAGCACAGCAGGTGTGCCATAGGCAAGCCCATATGCGTCCATCTGTGACTGGACGGCGCCAGGGGCCGGGTCCCTGGTGAACTAAATGCCATACAATCAGCAGCGGCTGACACAAATTAAAAGTTGCGGGGTGGTGCGTGGGGGGGCGGCAGAGGGGGAACACAAGGTTAAAAAATAAAACACTTACCTCGTATTACCAGCTGCCTAGGACTCCTCTGCTTGCTTACTGGTCCCAGCATCAGACTCAAAGCATCAAAGACTCCCTGTACAATCCCCGCGCTGCTCTCATGCTATTACCTAGCACAAGAGCAATGCAAGGATTGGCCTGAGCAGGCTGGTTTGCGGCTCGGTCAGGCACACAGAGCCTGTGCTGTTTCTCCAACCCAGCTGTCAAATACAGCTGGGTTGGAGAAACCTAACTGTGCATGTATGTTTGGCCGTGCAAGTAAGGCTGGCCAAACAGACATGTGCTGTTAAGGGCACACTCCACTTCTCCCCTCTTCCCTCCCCCCCCCACAGCCTGGCCCTTGCACAGGTTGGCTCAGAATCAGCAGCAGAAAATTAAAACGATAATGAAATATCGTTTTATTTTTCTGCTGCCGGTTCTCAGCCAGCGGGGCAACGCTCCCCCACCACTGCGGAAGAGCCGCTGCTGCATACAATATACATCTAGTCCGCTTCTGAGCTTGCACCCAGAACCTTCCACTATCTGCATTGGGCCCTTGAACTACTGAAGTTAAACATAAGGTGCAGCCACAGTGTATTTTCGCCTGTTACCAGCTCACCTACATCAGGTAGGACTCATTTTGTAGATTTAAGACAGGACTTTACATTTGTTTCTCTCAACTGTAGGTCTAATATTTTGTTAGGTAGTTCACGGTGGGGTAGGTCTAAAATGGCTAATAAATAAACCACAGATTGTTAAAAGTGAAAAAGTGGCACACCACTGCACACAACACAGCACAAGTGAAAGTGTATGGAGGAAATTCACACACACATGCAAACGTGACTTACCCCGTAGTTGGGGGCGATTTGCCTCTGGTCTGGCTAATGCCGGGGGGGGGGGGATTTCCCTTGTAGTCACAATCTAAGGAGATTCGTTCCACTCCTAACCACTTTTTCACTTTTAACAATCTGTGGTTTATTTATCAGCCATTTTAGACCTACCCCACCGTGAACTACCTGTTCAGGTAGGCCTTATATATATTTTTCACTTCGAGCACCTCACTTATTTTCGTGTGCTCTGACCCCTTCCACTTGTAGAACTACATAGCACCCCCCTACGTGGATACTTTCCCACCATGACTTCCCCACTTCAGAGTCTTAAGCGACTCCAACACGGTGCACTGGGTTAATCGACCTAGGCCCACCCCCAGTTCCCACTACCCCACACCTTTAGTGATGATATAGTTTCCTTTGGGAGTTGGTGTGGGTTAGCAACACTCCCAGTGCTCTCCTTTTGTGTGTTATTACCAAAATGAATATTACCAACTCATCTCTCAGACACGGTGAACATAATATTCACAAAAAAGCAGAGGCTAATAACTCGTCATGTGAAATTTTTCAGACGGTAAAATCTCTGTTGCTAGCTTCTGTGTCACCCTCCCCTTGGCTTCCATAAAAGTATTGCAATATCTTAGGGCGTCATTACAACATTGGTGGTAAAAGGCGCTTACCGCCGTGCAGAAGACCGCCAATACACCGCCGCGGCCGCGGAATTCCGCCACAGCTATTATGACCCACATCTCGGAATCCGCCGAAATTCAGACACCCACACAAGTCCGCCACACCAAAGGTCAGTGTTAAACTGGCGAAAACAATTCCTCTACCATCACGCCAACAGAAACACGCCCATGCTATCACGACCCACGAATCCATGCGGCGGTCTTTCAACTGGGGTATTCCATTGGCGGTACACACCGCTGCGCTCAAAATACACACACATCTCCAAAACACCGCCGCATTGAACAATTCAAAATACACACACCTGATACACATCTAAACACCACTCCCACACACCCAACACAATATAAAACACACACCCACATCACCCACAAACCCCTACGACCAGAAATTTTGAGGAAGCCGAGAGACAGAGAGCACAGCAATTGAGAACCCCACCACACAGAGGCACACAACACCATCACCCAAACAACATTCCACGCACAAAACACCACACACCACTACACATCACCACACACATCAACACATACACCACCCCACACATCACCCACACCACCCCATGTCACGCCAAAGACACCCCAGGTTTTCCGAGGAGGAGCTCAGGGTCATGGTGGAGGAAATCCTACGGGTAGAGCCACAGCTATTTGGCTCACAGGTGCAGCACACCTCCATAGCCAGGAAGATGGAGCTATGGCGCAGAATCGTGGACAGGGTCAACGCTGTGGGACAGCATCCAAGAAATCGGGATGACATCAGGAAGAGGTGGAACGACCTACGGGGGAAGGTGCGTTCTGTGGTCTCCAGGCACAACATCGCGGTACAGCAGACTGGCGGCGGACCCCCACCTCCTCCCCCACAACTAACAACATGGGAGGAGCAAGTCTTGACCATCATGCATCCAGAGGGCCTCGGAGGAGTCGGTGGAGGAATGGACACTGGTAAGTCAAATCTTAACTATCATATCCCCCACCCTACCTGCATGCTATCACACATCCCCACCCTCACCCCATCCCCTATCATTCCAAATCCTCACTAATGTACTAATAACACAAACCACTCATCCCAACACCAAGCCCTGCATAACACAAGTAAGCATGGTCACCCCTCACCAAAGCATGCTCACTGCACATACCCATAACAACCCCCTAACCATCATCACACAAACCCACACACAGGAATGCTTGCACTGGGGTACATGCACACCACCCATTGCACACCATTTCACACACAGATGCAATAATCATGCTCTTATATCCCTGCAGGACCACTACGGAACGTCACCACACAGGAGGGTCCAGACATCTCCATGCCACCCACAGAAGAGGCCCACAGTGACGACAGCAGCTCTGGCCAACTGGATCCTGATGACCAGCCCAGACCATCGTGGGCCTCGGGACAGTCGGTTCCCCTTGCACAGGCACAGCCCAACACTGACCTTCCACCCTCTGGTAACACCAGCACAGCACCCACCCAGCGGGCCCATACCTCTGTACCCAGGACACGTCAATCAGCGGTGTGCCCACCACTACAGGGAACCCAGGATAACCCACCACCCCAACAACAACAGGGACCTGGGGGCAGTGGTAGTGGGCACACGGTCCAGGGGACGGAGGCCCAGGAACACAGGGGAACTGGGAGGGCTGCTGTGCGACAGGGGGCGGACAGGCCAAGGGAACCCACTCTCCACGAGGCCCTCTCCTCCATCATGGGAGCATACCACCACTCCCAGGAGACGATGGCGACGGTCCTGGCCAAGTTTCAGGAGACCCAGCGCCTGCAGGAGGAGCAGTATTTGGGGTTCAGGGAGGAGCTTAGAACCATCAGCTCCGCCCTGGGCACCATCGTAGGGGTGCTGAAGGACATACAGAAGACCATGAGGGACACCGTGGCACCCCAAGGGGCCCCTGACACTAGCCTGGATGATGAACTGCCCCCCACCTCTGCCGGTGCTAGTGGACAGGACGCCCGCCACAGGACCACCACACCAGCACCCCACCCCCTGCAGACGGAGAACCACCCCGCAAGCGGTCCCTTAGATCCAGGAACAGGACAGAGCAAGATGGCAAGACCCCGCCAGGAATTGAGACCACCCTGATTGTCCTCACACTGTCCCACTTTGTTACCCTGTCCATACTTAAACTGCCCCAGCTCCACTTCCTATGCCCATATGGGCAGTGCACCTGTGTGACCAATAGACTGGACTCTGCCATGGACATTCCTCCACCATCCCCCATCACCATTTTACAACCCCCCTCCATTCTTGAGCACTTAAATAAACACCCTTGAAGGACAAAACAATCTGGAGTCAGTCTGTGATTTGGTAAATTTGTATTATCAATGACAGTGTCAAAATGCGTTTTCATTTGTAATGCCAACATACCTATGTCACACATCACAAGTCCATGAAGGATGCAAGCAGATGACACACGTTGGTAACCACACCTGTGAAACCGTAATGGAAAGGTACAACTCAGTTACCAAATACTGCTACTAAATGACAGACAGGATAGAGGTAGAAGTGTGAAAGTGAATGTAATAGTAAAATAAAATGTTCTCACCTGTGTGTCACTGGAAATATTGCTGTATGACTGACTCCCTGTTGTCTATGTCTTCTTCCTCAGCTTCCTCCTCATCACTGTCCACAGGCTCCACAGCTGCCACAACACCGCCATCTGGCCCATCCTCTGGCAGAAAAGGCACCTGGCGTCGCAAAGCAAGATTGTGAAGCATCGAGCAGGCGATGATGATCTGGCACACCTTCTTTGGTGAGTAGAATAGGGAACCACCTGTCATATGGAGGCACCTGAACCTGGCCTTCAGGAGGCCGAAGGTGCGTTCGATCACCCTCCTAGTCCGCCCATGGGCCTCATTGTAGCGTTCCTCTGCCCTGGTCCTGGGATTCCTCACTGGGGTCAATAGCCATGACAGGTTAGGGTAACCAGAGTCCCCTAAGAGCCACACACGGTGCCTCTGGAGTTGACCCATGACATACGGGATACTGCTATTCCGCAGGATGTAGGCGTCATGCACAGAGCCAGGGAACATAGCATTTACCTGGGAGATGTACTGGTCTGCCAAACATACCATCTGTATATTCATAGAATGATAACTCTTCCGGTTCCTGTACACCTGTTCACTCCTGCGGGGGGACCAATGCTACATGGGTGCCATCAATAGCACCTATGATGTTGGGGATATGTCCAAGGGCATAGAAGTCACCTTTCACTGTTGCCAAATCCTCCACCTGAGGGAAAACGATGTAGCTCCTTACGTGTTTCAGCAGGGCAGACAATACTCTAGACAACACGTTGGAAAACATAGGCTGGGACATCCCTGATGCCATGGCCACTGTTGTCTGAAAAGACCCACTTGCAAGGAAATGGAGCACTGACAGCACCTGCACGTCAGGGGGGATTCCAGTGGGATGGCGGATTGGTGACATCAGGTCTGGCTCCAACTGGGTACATAGTTCCTGGATAGTGGCACGGTCAAACCTGTAGGTGATGATTAAATGTCGCTCCTCCATTGTCAACAGGTCCAGGAGTCGGTACACCAGAGGATTCTGCCATCTTCTCAAATGTCCCAGCTGACGGTGCCTAGGAAGGACAACAGCGACCACAGAGTCAACAAATTCCCAGGTATGTACCCACAGATACACAGGACACAACACCAAACACAAAACTCTTCCTGTATGTGTGTTGAGTGTAGGCCTAGGTATGTGTGACGCAGTAGTAAATGAAGCCATGTGGGCCTCTGAAATGGCGGTTGCCTGACCTCTAAACTGGGACAATGGGATGTGAGGTATCTGCCCTGGCGTTGTACACCGTCGCAGTAGGCGGTTGTAGACCGTGGCGCAATGCTGCATTGGTTAACATTGGACCCTACGGGTCCTAGGAGCCAATGATGAAGTGCGCCGGCCGTGATGATACGCACCGCCGCGGACGTCACTGCCGCGGACGTGACTGCCATTTTCTATCTGTTGAATCACTCAATACCTTATCTTCGACCGGAGATGTCCTACACTGCAATTGCTGCTGTGACCTCGGTCTGGAAGAGACAATGGCTGCTGCGTCTGGGGAAAGGACCCCTGCCTTCACTGCTCAGGAGTTGGAGAAGCTCGCGGGCGGGGTCCTCCCCCAGTACACGCTACTCTACGGTCCTCCAGACCAACAGGTAAGTACACAGAGAGCATGTTGTATGGGCTATGCCTGGGTGGAGAGGGCTGGATGTTAGTTGGAAGGGGACAGGGTTCAGGGAACATGAAGGGCTGTGAATGCATGTGCCACATGGCAAGGGTAGGGATGGGGGCCACTCACATCGACGATGCAGTTGGTAATGACTTCTCTTCTTCCCCTGTACATGTCATGTAGGTCAGCGCCCACCAGAAGAAGGACATTTGGCGTGCCATCGCCAAGGACGTCCGGACCCTGGGGGTCCACCAGAGATGGGGCACCCACTGCCGGAAAAGATGGGAGGACATTTGCCGCTGGAACAAGAAGACGGTGGAGGTTCAGCAGGGGATGGCCTCCCAACGTGGGAGGGGTGCCCGTCGCACCATGACCCCCCTGATGTTCTGGCCTACCCGGAGTTGGATGGGCGCTTGAGGGCATCACAGCAGACACAAGGGGGTGAGTACACTCTCATTCTGCGGACTTTGCGCGCATTGGAGGGGTCTGGGTGGGGGAGGAGGGCTGTGGGTTTCCCTAGGCCAGGGCGAGTTCCGTAGGCTAGGCCCCTCCGTAATGCAGGCCATGTGGCACTCCACCCCACCTCAGTAGAGTGCCAAGTACAGGTATACATGCCCCTGTGGCATCTATGTGTGCAGATCTCCACCATAGCCATGTAGGCCAGACCCCAGGAATTGCATCTGTAGAGGCCAAGAGCACGGCGTAGTGCAGGGGGCTGCTGTGTCTGTATTGTCCGCCAACGGTAGCGGTAAGCCATGCACTCAACCTTCTGTCGTCCCCCCCCCCTTTTTGTGCTCTCCCTGTTCTTTTGTGCATCAGCATCATCAGGCGGAGGTACAGTGGCAGCAGAGCACGAGGGAGCTGCATCCCACACGGCCATGAAGGGCCACACCACAGACTCTGAATACACCAGTGGGACGGAGGGCGAGGGGAGCTTCACGCCGGTCACCGGATCACCAAACAGTGACACAGACTCGTCTGCCGATGGGAGCTCCCTTGTGGTGGCGGCACCATCTGTGCCCCCCACTTCTACAGGTACAGCCGCCACCTCCCCTACCAGCACCGCCCTCCCAGCAGCCCCTCAGCCTTCGCCCCGTGCCCGCTCACCCAGGAGGGTGGGCATCACCTTCGCCCCAGGCACCTCAGGCCCTGCCCCTGTCACCCCTGCTGCCCTCAGTGAGGAGGCCATTGACCTCCTCAGGTCACTCACTGTTGGGCAGTCTACCATTGTGAAAGGGAGTTGCAACACGGTAATGCATTCCTGGATAGCATTCATTCTGGTCAGGCTGCCCTTCATCGAACCCTGCAATCTCTGGCCTCAGCAGTGATGGCAGCCATTGTCCCTGTGTCTAGCCTCCCCCCTCCAACTTCCTCCACCCAGACCCAATCCCCTGTACCCCAGCCTATCCCAAGCACACCATCAGACAAGCATGCATACACTTCAACACACAAAAGTAGCTCAGGCAAACATAAGCACCACACAACCCACAGGCACTCACACAAGCATCACCCACATACAGACACAGCAACATCCACTGCCTCCACTGTGTCCCCCTCCTCGTCATCTCCCTCCTCCCTCCCAGTGTCGTCTACACTCTCACGTGCATGCACTACATCTACAGGCACTAGGATTCGCACCAGAACACCCAGAACCACACCCTGCTCACCTGCACTCACCACCCACACTACCATTTACACGTCCGCTGTGTCCACTCCCAGTGTGTCTGTGACGCCCCCTCCCAAAGTACACAAACGCGGGCACCCACACTCCCAACATCCATCCACCTCACGACAGCCTCCAGTATCTGCACCTGCACCCAAATCACCTAAAGTTACACCTCCTACAACCACCTCCTCTTCCTCCACTCCCAGACCCCCTCCAGCTACCCATCCCAGTCTTCGTCAGCAACTCTTCCTCAGCAACGTTGACCTCTTTGCCCCCACCATCACCCTCCAATTGATAGGTCCCGTACCAGTGGTGCGAGTTAAAGGTGTGTGGAGTGCACCGGCCACCAGGGCAGCCAGTGTGACACGGAGCCAAAGCACTGCCAGTCCACCCCCTGTAAAGCACCTCAAGTTGGAAAGTGGCCGACGGGACAGGGTGAACACTCCTGGCGGCAAAACTGCTCACAAGGGTGCCAGGGGGAGTGCAGAGTCAGCTGTGACTCCTCCAAAGGTGGTGAAGGGCCAGAGGAAGTGCATGTATGTTTGGCCGTGCAAGTAAGGCTGGCCAAACAGACATGTGCTGTTAAGGGCACACTCCACTTCTCCCCTCTTCCCTCCCCCCCCACAGCCTGGCCCTTGCACAGGTTGGCTCAGAATCAGCAGCAGAAAATTAAAACGATAATGAAATATCGTTTTATTTTTCTGCTGCCGGTTCTCAGCCAGCGGGGCAACGCTCCCCCACCACTGCGGAAGAGCCGCTGCTGCATACAATATACATCTAGTCCGCTTCTGAGCTTGCACCCAGAACCTTCCACTATCTGCATTGGGCCCTTGAACTACTGAAGTTAAACATAAGGTGCAGCCACAGTGTATTTTCGCCTGTTACCAGCTCACCTACATCAGGTAGGACTCATTTTGTAGATTTAAGACAGGACTTTACATTTGTTTCTCTCAACTGTAGGTCTAATATTTTGTTAGGTAGTTCACGGTGGGGTAGGTCTAAAATGGCTAATAAATAAACCACAGATTGTTAAAAGTGAAAAAGTGGCACACCACTGCACACAACACAGCACAAGTGAAAGTGTATGGAGGAAATTCACACACACATGCAAACGTGACTTACCCCGTAGTTGGGGGCGATTTGCCTCTGGTCTGGCTAATGCCGGGGGGGGGGGGATTTCCCTTGTAGTCACAATCTAAGGAGATTCGTTCCACTCCTAACCACTTTTTCACTTTTAACAATCTGTGGTTTATTTATCAGCCATTTTAGACCTACCCCACCGTGAACTACCTGTTCAGGTAGGCCTTATATATATTTTTCACTTCGAGCACCTCACTTATTTTCGTGTGCTCTGACCCCTTCCACTTGTAGGACTACATAGCACCCCCCTACGTGGATACTTTCCCACCATGACTTCCCCACTTCAGAGTCTTAAGCGACTCCAACACGGTGCACTGGGTTAATCGACCTAGGCCCACCCCCAGTTCCCACTACCCCACACCTTTAGTGATGATATAGTTTCCTTTGGGAGTTGGTGTGGGTTAGCAACACTCCCAGTGCTCTCCTTTTGTGTGTTATTACCAAAATGAATATTACCAACTCATCTCTCAGACACGGTGAACATAATATTCACAAAAAAGCAGAGGCTAATAACTCGTCATGTGAAATTTTTCAGACGGTAAAATCTCTGTTGCTAGCTTCTGTGTCACCCTCCCCTTGGCTTCCATAAAAGTATTGCAATATCTTAGGGCGTCATTACAACATTGGTGGTAAAAGGCGCTTACCGCCGTGCAGAAGACCGCCAATACACCGCCGCGGCCGCGGAATTCCGCCACAGCTATTATGACCCACATCTCGGAATCCGCCGAAATTCAGACACCCACACAAGTCCGCCACACCAAAGGTCAGTGTTAAACTGGCGAAAACAATTCCTCTACCATCACGCCAACAGAAACACGCCCATGCTATCACGACCCACGAATCCATGCGGCGGTCTTTCAACTGGGGTATTCCATTGGCGGTACACACCGCTGCGCTCAAAATACACACACATCTCCAAAACACCGCCGCATTGAACAATTCAAAATACACACACCTGATACACATCTAAACACCACTCCCACACACCCAACACAATATAAAACACACACCCACATCACCCACAAACCCCTACGACCAGAAATCTTGAGGAAGCCGAGAGACAGAGAGCACAGCAATTGAGAACCCCACCACACAGAGGCATACAACACCATCACCCAAACAACATTCCACGCACAAAACACCACACACCACTACACATCACCACACACATCAACACATACACCACCCCACACATCACCCACACCACCCCATGTCACGCCAAAGACACCCCAGGTTTTCCGAGGAGGAGCTCAGGGTCATGGTGGAGGAAATCCTACGGGTAGAGCCACAGCTATTTGGCTCACAGGTGCAGCACACCTCCATAGCCAGGAAGATGGAGCTATGGCGCAGAATCGTGGACAGGGTCAACGCTGTGGGACAGCATCCAAGAAATCGGGATGACATCAGGAAGAGGTGGAACGACCTACGGGGGAAGGTGCGTTCTGTGGTCTCCAGGCACAACATCGCGGTACAGCAGACTGGCGGCGGACCCCCACCTCCTCCCCCACAACTAACAACATGGGAGGAGCAAGTCTTGACCATCATGCATCCAGAGGGCCTCGGAGGAGTCGGTGGAGGAATGGACACTGGTAAGTCAAATCTTAACTATCATATCCCCCACCCTACCTGCATGCTATCACACATCCCCACCCTCACCCCATCCCCTATCATTCCAAATCCTCACTAATGTACTAATAACACAAACCACTCATCCCAACACCAAGCCCTGCATAACACAAGTAAGCATGGTCACCCCTCACCAAAGCATGCTCACTGCACATACCCATAACAACCCCCTAACCATCATCACACAAACCCACACACAGGAATGCTTGCACTGGGGTACATGCACACCACCCATTGCACACCATTTCACACACAGATGCAATAATCATGCTCTTATATCCCTGCAGGACCACTACGGAACGTCACCACACAGGAAGGTCCAGACATCTCCATGCCACCCACAGAAGAGGCCCACAGTGACGACAGCAGCTCTGGCCAACTGGATCCTGATGACCAGCCCAGACCATCGTGGGCCTCGGGACAGTCGGTTCCCCTTGCACAGGCACAGCCCAACACTGACCTTCCACCCTCTGGTAACACCAGCACAGCACCCACCCAGCGGGCCCATACCTCTGTACCCAGGACACGTCAATCAGCGGTGTGCCCACCACTACAGGGAACCCAGGATAACCCACCACCCCAACAACAACAGGGACCTGGGGGCAGTGGTAGTGGGCACACAGTCCAGGGGACGGAGGCCCAGGAACACAGGGGAACTGGGAGGGCTGCTGTGCGACAGGGGGCGGACAGGCCAAGGGAACCCACTCTCCACGAGGCCCTCTCCTCCATCATGGGAGCATACCACCACTCCCAGGAGACGATGGCGACGGTCCTGGCCAAGTTTCAGGAGACCCAGCGCCTGCAGGAGGAGCAGTATTTGGGGTTCAGGGAGGAGCTTAGAACCATCAGCTCCGCCCTGGGCACCATCGTAGGGGTGCTGAAGGACATACAGAAGACCATGAGGGACACCGTGGCACCCCAAGGGGCCCCTGACACTAGCCTGGATGATGAACTGCCCCCCACCTCTGCCGGTGCTAGTGGACAGGACGCCCGCCACAGGACCACCACACCAGCACCCCACCCCCTGCAGACGGAGAACCACCCCGCAAGCGGTCCCTTAGATCCAGGAACAGGACAGAGCAAGATGGCAAGACCCCGCCAGGAATTGAGACCACCCTGATTGTCCTCACACTGTCCCACTTTGTTACCCTGTCCATACTTAAACTGCCCCAGCTCCACTTCCTATGCCCATATGGGCAGTGCACCTGTGTGACCAATAGACTGGACTCTGCCATGGACATTCCTCCACCATCCCCCATCACCATTTTACAACCCCCCTCCATTCTTGAGCACTTAAATAAACACCCTTGAAGGACAAAACAATCTGGAGTCAGTCTGTGATTTGGTAAATTTGTATTATCAATGACAGTGTCAAAATGCGTTTTCATTTGTAATGCCAACATACCTATGTCACACATCACAAGTCCATGAAGGATGCAAGCAGATGACACACGTTGGTAACCACACCTGTGAAACCGTAATGGAAAGGTACAACTCAGTTACCAAATACTGCTACTAAATGACAGACAGGATAGAGGTAGAAGTGTGAAAGTGAATGTAATAGTAAAATAAAATGTTCTCACCTGTGTGTCACTGGAAATATTGCTGTATGACTGACTCCCTGTTGTCTATGTCTTCTTCCTCAGCTTCCTCCTCATCACTGTCCACAGGCTCCACAGCTGCCACAACACCGCCATCTGGCCCATCCTCTGGCAGAAAAGGCACCTGGCGTCGCAAAGCAAGATTGTGAAGCATCGAGCAGGCGATGATGATCTGGCACACCTTCTTTGGTGAGTAGAATAGGGAACCACCTGTCATATGGAGGCACCTGAACCTGGCCTTCAGGAGGCCGAAGGTGCGTTCGATCACCCTCCTAGTCCGCCCATGGGCCTCATTGTAGCGTTCCTCTGCCCTGGTCCTGGGATTCCTCACTGGGGTCAATAGCCATGACAGGTTAGGGTAACCAGAGTCCCCTAAGAGCCACACACGGTGCCTCTGGAGTTGACCCATGACATACGGGATACTGCTATTCCGCAGGATGTAGGCGTCATGCACAGAGCCAGGGAACATAGCATTTACCTGGGAGATGTACTGGTCTGCCAAACATACCATCTGTATATTCATAGAATGATAACTCTTCCGGTTCCTGTACACCTGTTCACTCCTGCGGGGGGACCAATGCTACATGGGTGCCATCAATAGCACCTATGATGTTGGGGATATGTCCAAGGGCATAGAAGTCACCTTTCACTGTTGCCAAATCCTCCACCTGAGGGAAAACGATGTAGCTCCTTACGTGTTTCAGCAGGGCAGACAATACTCTAGACAACACGTTGGAAAACATAGGCTGGGACATCCCTGATGCCATGGCCACTGTTGTCTGAAAAGACCCACTTGCAAGGAAATGGAGCACTGACAGCACCTGCACGTCAGGGGGGATTCCAGTGGGATGGCGGATTGGTGACATCAGGTCTGGCTCCAACTGGGTACATAGTTCCTGGATAGTGGCACGGTCAAACCTGTAGGTGATGATTAAATGTCGCTCCTCCATTGTCAACAGGTCCAGGGGTCGGTACACCAGAGGATTCTGCCATCTTCTCAAATGTCCCAGCTGACGGTGCCTAGGAAGGACAACAGCGACCACAGAGTCAACAAATTCCCAGGTATGTACCCACAGATACACAGGACACAACACCAAACACAAAACTCTTCCTGTATGTGTGTTGAGTGTAGGCCTAGGTATGTGTGACGCAGTAGTAAATGAAGCCATGTGGGCCTCTGAAATGGCGGTTGCCTGACCTCTAAACTGGGACAATGGGATGTGAGGTATCTGCCCTGGCGTTGTACACCGTCGCAGTAGGCGGTTGTAGACCGTGGCGCAATGCTGCATTGGTTAACATTGGACCCTACGGGTCCTAGGAGCCAATGATGAAGTGCGCCGGCCGTGATGATACGCACCGCCGCGGACATCACCGCCGCGGACGTGACTGCCATTTTCTATCTGTTGAATCACTCAATACCTTATCTTCGACCGGAGATGTCCTACACTGCAATTGCTGCTGTGACCTCGGTCTGGAAGAGACAATGGCTGCTGCGTCTGGGGAAAGGACCCCTGCCTTCACTGCTCAGGAGTTGGAGAAGCTCGCGGGCGGGGTCCTCCCCCAGTACACGCTACTCTACGGTCCTCCAGACCAACAGGTAAGTACACAGAGAGCATGTTGTATGGGCTATGCCTGGGTGGAGAGGGCTGGATGTTAGTTGGAAGGGGACAGGGTTCAGGGAACATGAAGGGCTGTGAATGCATGTGCCACATGGCAAGGGTAGGGATGGGGGCCACTCACATCGACGATGCAGTTGGTAATTACTTCTCTTCTTCCCCTGTACATGTCATGTAGGTCAGCGCCCACCAGAAGAAGGACATTTGGCGTGCCATCGCCAAGGACGTCCGGACCCTGGGGGTCCACCAGAGATGGGGCACCCACTGCCGGAAAAGATGGGAGGACATTTGCCGCTGGAACAAGAAGACGGTGGAGGTTCAGCAGGGGATGGCCTCCCAACGTGGGAGGGGTGCCCGTCGCACCATGACCCCCCTGATGTTCTGGCCTACCCGGAGTTGGATGGGCGCTTGAGGGCATCACAGCAGACACAAGGGGGTGAGTACACTCTCATTCTGCGGACTTTGCGCGCATTGGAGGGGTCTGGGTGGGGGAGGAGGGCTGTGGGTTTCCCTAGGCCAGGGCGAGTTCCGTAGGCTAGGCCCCTCCGTAATGCAGGCCATGTGGCACTCCACCCCACCTCAGTAGAGTGCCAAGTACAGGTATACATGCCCCTGTGGCATCTATGTGTGCAGATCTCCACCATAGCCATGTAGGCCAGACCCCAGGAATTGCATCTGTAGAGGCCAAGAGCACGGCGTAGTGCAGGGGGCTGCTGTGTCTGTATTGTCCGCCAACGGTAGCGGTAAGCCATGCACTCAACCTTCTGTCGTCCCCCCCCCCTTTTTGTGCTCTCCCTGTTCTTTTGTGCATCAGCATCATCAGGCGGAGGTACAGTGGCAGCAGAGCACGAGGGAGCTGCATCCCACACGGCCATGAAGGGCCACACCACAGACTCTGAATACACCAGTGGGACGGAGGGCGAGGGGAGCTTCACGCCGGTCACCGGATCACCAAACAGTGACACAGACTCGTCTGCCGATGGGAGCTCCCTTGTGGTGGCGGCACCATCTGTGCCCCCCACTTCTACAGGTACAGCCGCCACCTCCCCTACCAGCACCGCCCTCCCAGCAGCCCCTCAGCCTTCGCCCCGTGCCCGCTCACCCAGGAGGGTGGGCATCACCTTCGCCCCAGGCACCTCAGGCCCTGCCCCTGTCACCCCTGCTGCCCTCAGTGAGGAGGCCATTGACCTCCTCAGGTCACTCACTGTTGGGCAGTCTACCATTGTGAAAGGGAGTTGCAACACGGTAATGCATTCCTGGATAGCATTCATTCTGGTCAGGCTGCCCTTCATCGAACCCTGCAATCTCTGGCCTCAGCAGTGATGGCAGCCATTGTCCCTGTGTCTAGCCTCCCCCCTCCAACTTCCTCCACCCAGACCCAATCCCCTGTACCCCAGCCTATCCCAAGCACACCATCAGACAAGCATGCATACACTTCAACACACAAAAGTAGCTCAGGCAAACATAAGCACCACACAACCCACAGGCACTCACACAAGCATCACCCACATACAGACACAGCAACATCCACTGCCTCCACTGTGTCCCCCTCCTCGTCATCTCCCTCCTCCCTCCCAGTGTCGTCTACACTCTCACGTGCATGCACTACATCTACAGGCACTAGGATTCGCACCAGAACACCCAGAACCACACCCTGCTCACCTGCACTCACCACCCACACTACCATTTACACGTCCGCTGTGTCCACTCCCAGTGTGTCTGTGACGCCCCCTCCCAAAGTACACAAACGCGGGCACCCACACTCCCAACATCCATCCACCTCACGACAGCCTCCAGTATCTGCACCTGCACCCAAATCACCTAAAGTTACACCTCCTACAACCACCTCCTCTTCCTCCACTCCCAGACCCCCTCCAGCTACCCATCCCAGTCTTCGTCAGCAACTCTTCCTCAGCAACGTTGACCTCTTTGCCCCCACCATCACCCTCCAATTGATAGGTCCCGTACCAGTGGTGCGAGTTAAAGGTGTGTGGAGTGCACCGGCCACCAGGGCAGCCAGTGTGACACGGAGCCAAAGCACTGCCAGTCCACCCCCTGTAAAGCACCTCAAGTTGGAAAGTGGCCGACGGGACAGGGTGAACACTCCTGGCGGCAAAACTGCTCACAAGGGTGCCAGGGGGAGTGCAGAGTCAGCTGTGACTCCTCCAAAGGTGGTGAAGGGCCAGAGGAAGTCTGCACAGTCTGGGAAGAGCAGCACAGCGGAGAAGGGCGCCATCCTCCCCGGTGGCCGGGACGCCACCACCAGCACTGTCGTCACTGGTCCGGAGACCACCGCCAGAGTCAGTGCCCAGGAGGGCAGCACAATCGTCAGTGGTCCGGAGACCACCGCCAGAGTCAGTGCCCTGGAGGGCCCCGGCAGCCACAGCCCCGCTGGGCAATGAGGGACCGTCATGCCACACACCAATGCACAGGTCAGACAGCAAAGGCAAGCACCGCTGAACAGGTCAGAGACCGCCATGGCAAAGCACCGCTGAACAGGGAAAAGACCGCCATGGTGAAGACCGCTGAACAGGGCAAAGCACCGCTGAACATGGCAAAGCACCGCTGAATAGGGCACAGTCCGCCATGGCAAAGCACCGCTGAACAGGGAAAACACCGCCATGGTGAAGACCGCTGAACAGGGCAAAGCACCGCTGAACATGGCAAAGCACCGCTGAACAGGGCAGAGACCGACATGGCAAAGCACCGCTGGACAGGGAAAAAAACGCCAAATCAAGCATCGTTAGCCCATGTGCAGCTGGGATAGTGACGGAACAGGAACCATCATGGGGAGCCTGATGCAGTCTGGGCACCAGTCCCCCTCCAGAACCAGTGGAGACTGTTATCCACTTGAGAGACTGTGGCTTTGCACTCCCAGGATGGTACAGTGGGCAAACCAACCACTGTTATCCACTTGAGAGACTGTGGCTTTGCACTCCCCAGGATGGTACAGTGGGCAACCCACCCACTGTATAGACTTGAGAGACTGTGCCTTTGCACTCCCCAGGATGGTACAGTGGGCAACCCACCCACTATATAGACTTGAGAGACTGTGGCTTTGCACTCCCCAGGATGGTACAGTGGGCAACCCACCCACTGTAGAGACTTGAGAGACTGTGGCTTTGCACTCCCCAGGATGGTACAGTGGGCAACCCACCCACTGTAGAGACTTGAGAGACTGTGGCTTTGCACTCCCCAGGATGTAACAGTGGGCAACCCACCCACTGTATAGACTTGAGAGACTGGCTTTGCACTCCCCAGGATGGTACAGTGGGCAACCCACCCAGTGTAGAGACTTGAAAGACTGTGGCTTTGCACTCCCCAGGATACATCAATGGGCATGGAGCCCCGTCGTGGATCTGGCGTGGTGCTGTAATCCGGCTGAGGTACCCCCCCCTTCCCTTCCCCCTGAGGTGCCTGTTGTATTTCTATCTGATGCCCCTGCAGTGTTCTCTCCGTTTGTGGACAGGTATCTAGTGTGGGCCTCGCCCATGCATTTTGAGCCCAGTGTTGCACGGACATTGATATGTGCATACCTGCACTACTTATCGTAATGTATAATATCTGGAATGTGTATATATATCTGTATATATTTGGTTACTGTATTTTGAGACATTACAATGTTTTAACTGATTTCCTTTTGTCTTTGCATTCTTCCGGTGGGGGGAGGGGGTTTGTTACTGTGCTGTTTGGACATGCATTGGTGTGTGTGTTGTAGTGGGTGAGGGTCGGGTTGGGGGTGGGGGTGTTGCATGTGTGTCCCCCTGACTTTTGCCTCTCACCTCCCCTATGTCGTAGGTGCAGTACTCACTGTTGTCTTCGGCGCCTACGTAGATGGTGATCGTAGAGGAGCAGAAAGACAAGCGCAGGGAGTATTTGTAGTTCAAGCTCCATGGTGGCCTCCTTCCTCGTGGAGTGTGTTAAGGTGAGCGTTTTCCCATTGCAAAAGCTGTTTCCGCCGTGTTTTTATCCACGGTGAATCCACCCCAGAAAAGGTGGCGGATTGGCGGGTTGTGATACTGTGGGCGGTACATTGTCTACCGCCTGTCTGTTGGCGGTGACCGCCGCGCTGCTTGTCTGTACCGTCGTGGCGGGCGGAGTGTTAAAGTGGCTGTCTATGTTGGCGGTTTCCGCCACGGTCATAATTCCCTTTTTTTGTCCGCCGGCCTGTTTGCGGTATTACCGCACCTTTAACACCGTCCGCCAGGGTTGTAATGACCACCTTAGTCTCCTTTTTTGTGGAAACTGTAGAAAATATATTTATTTTCCCACAGAAGTGGGGGTATCTGTGGTCTGCTCCGTCAGCCACTAGTTTTAAATTGGAACAATCAGTCCAGTCTCCCTGCAGACCTGGTCTCTTTAAATGCTAAGGTTAAATCTGGCTCACCGGTGGTTGTAATCACTCCTACCATTCTAGAGCAGGGCTGCGAAATTCTCCAACCTGTAGTTAGGGAAGTGATTAATCTCTCCAGGTCTCACAACAATGGAAACACACTATGGTGATCCCTTTACTGAAGAAGCCAATGCTAGATCCAACCAAGCCAGAAAACTACTGGCCTCTCTCCTTGCTGCTGTTGTTCAGCAAATTAGCAGAAAAGCATGTGAACAAACAGCATTCCAAATTTTTTAAAGTTAATAAGATCTTGCATAGTACTCAGTGAGGCTTTCACCCTTCGTACAGCACAGAGTCAGCTTTGCTGCTTGCTGCTAAAACCACAAGACAGATAATGTTGAAGGCAACATGGCTGCCATCCTTATGCTCGATCTCCACGCCGCTTTCAACACTGTGTCCCACAGTATGCTAACTGAGCTCCTGTAGAACTACGCTATAAGTGGTATTACACTGCTATGGTTAACCTCTTATATGCAGGAGTGCAGTTTTCAGGTGACTCAAAAGCTTTTTCAATAATCAATTCATTCCATGCAACAAGGAGTACCCCAGGGCTCTTCGATGAGCTCTTTAAGGTCTACGTCAGTCCTTTGGCTGAGGCCATCGAGCAGCATGGCTTTCAGGTCATCTCATACACATACATTGTCCCATAGCAGTGATTATATGGCATCCTCCCTTCGTGCGTATCCATCAGAGGTTGCCTCCTAGATGGAACACAATTGTCTAAAAATTAATACAGGAAAAACTGATTTTTAAATACTAGGTAAACATCTTGATCTTTGGTCCAATGCCTGGTGGCCCGATAATTCAATCCATTTGCTGTTACCTAAGCATATGGTGAACAATGTGGGCATTTGGTTCAGAGAGAAACTTTATTTTGATGCTCAAATCATCATTCTGGCAGGAAAGTGCTTTGGGCTGCTGAGGTCCCTGAAAAAAGTATTTTGCCTCTTACCAGAACCTGCCCAGAAAACGCTAGCTCAGCCTTAGTCATCGCTCGTCTGAACATCTGTAATAATCTCTATTTGGGTGTTACCCAAATGTGAATGAACAGGCTCCAACATGTGCAGAATGCAGCAGCTCGGACGTCTCTTGGTCGAGAAATGTTTCTACTATGATCACCCTGAATAAACCACACTGGCTGCTGGTGAAACAGAGAATTGTGTTCAAGGCCCTCTGGTACTGCTACAAAGCACTGGCTAGGCAAGGCCTGATTTATTTGCAAAACATGATCTCCCTCTATGCCTGAAACAGAACCAGAAGTCAATGGCTGCAAAACTGGCTGTGATCCCAAGATTTTAAAAAGCCAGAATAAGGGGGTGGTGCTTTTAGCCGTTTGGCCCATGCACTCTCTAAACTGTATTATTATTATTTTTAGACAGATCAGGCATATAGCCATGATAATTTGCTTGTCACCATAACCAACTCATTCCTGCTGCATAGAGTCTAAACTTTGCCATAAGCCAAAAACTGCAATACATGCAGTTTTTAGTGGAAGCATACAAACTTGGCTCAATCAAATCATGTACTTAGGAGAACCAACTTGGGTGGAAACTAATCCCCTCTCTCAGTAATCACTTAAGGTGGGGACAGTTGCACAGCCAAGATAGACCTACAAATCCATGTAGGTTAATGACTGCCCTCCTCCTATCTGAGCTGCAAGTAGAGGAAAATCACCAGAAATGATTTAGTTATCAAGCACATATTAGTAGCATTACAATGTTATGTGTTTGCTCCTCAAAGTTCAAGCTCAGTCAGCCAGATTAATAAACAAAAGAATAACAGCTGTGTGAAGAGCAAATACTTTTTCGTGGACACACACAATGTCTGCCTAATCAAAACATATACTCCTGGCTCCCAACATGTAAGTGGAGCCAAAGGCCCTCTCCTGGTGATTCTCACATAATTGTTTGGCAACAGATGTGCTGTCACTCAATGCCATAAAAATGAGGTGATTTTTGTTGTGCTTTCTGAGCATGCCAAAGTTAAATTCATCTAATAGCAAAGCAATATTCTGCCAGGTTAAACTTACAATGAATGCAACAACAGCAGTACTGTTCACATGGAATTAGCTCCATAGAAGCAGAACTGCGAAAGTCATGTCAATAATATTCTTAATTGGGTTGCGTAAAGGCAGTTTTTATCTTCTATGGAAGACTGACTCCTTTTGGACTACAATACCACAAGGCCATTCACAAATCTAGAAGTATCCCGAGTCTGACCTACATTCAGACACTCAAAGGCAATATTTATTACTTAAATCACATCAGTCACAGCTACATAGGTATTAAAATACATCTTGATTATATTGACAATTCCAGTAAGGAACTGGAAACATAATGCCCTCAGATGTAGAATGTATCTGATAATTATGGGTTTGTACAGGTATTCCACAAAAACGTATTTATCCTGAATGTCTACAGAAGCACACACGCAATGAGGAATCTGCGGTTAGACACAGTATCCACCAGAAATAGAATGATCTAAAGTAAGCACAAACTCCTCTCCTTGTGAATCAGCACCAGAACAATGCCCTCTTTGAGGAGCATTCAGGACTGAACAAACCTGAGAACTGATACTGTAGTGCCTGGTCAATGTATGGACTGATGGTCATGTGGCTGTCTCACAGATCTTTAGGGCAGGAACACCAAAGCCATAGCTATAGTAGCAGCTTTAGCTTTGGTGGAATGAGCCATAAAGCATACAGGACAATCGTTTTTGGCTGAGACATAACACAGTTATTGTTATAAGGTCCACTTCTAGACACCTTTCCTTTCTTTGCACCAGTGACATGTCTTATCAATGTAGAAGCTAAAGGCACACTGTAGGTCCAACCAGTGCATTCTCTTCGTTTCCAAGAGGGATGCTGTGGAGAAAAGAACACAGGGAGCTTGACTGATTTTCCTACATGAAATGGAAACACTACTTTCAGAAGAGAGGATGCATGGGTGCCAAGTACCAACTTGTCCAAGCAAAAAGGTAAGAAATGGAGGCTGAAAAGACAAAGCCTGTAGTCCACTGATGCCATGCACAGACATGACAGCAATAAGAAACATGTTTTTTGGGGTCAAAAGCCTCAGAGTACAGCTGTGGAGAGGGTTGAAGTGAGCAAGCATCACAATGTTTAAGACAAAATTAAGGTTCCCCTGCGACATAATAAAAGGAGCAGCGGCACACCCTTTTAAAAATAGGATTGCAAATGGTGATTTAAATAATGAGAGCTGATAAAGAAAATGAAGAAAGGCTGAGAGACAATAAGTAATCCTTAACTGTGCACACAGCAAATCCTTGCCAGCCTCAGAACAATGCAAACAACAGAACATCAGACAGTTTAGCCTGTTAGGGGTCAGCATGCTTCTCCTCAATTTTAGCCCTATGACTGTGCATAAAGACTTGGTGGAAGGGCAGCATGACCCTACCTATACTCTTGATGTAATTCTGCAGATGGACACATCAGTCCTGCAGCCATTTGAATATATAACATGATTTGTAAGTGGTATGTTGGATGTAGGTGGGTACTACACAATAGATGACCTATATCCTGAGGAATCCATAATCTCCTTCCAAGAGGCTCAGGACACTTTTGGAGTCCACCCAGGCTACTTCTTTCAGTATGCTAAATTAGCCAGGAGAGCCAGGGAGATTTGGACTGGCTCTCCGTGTGTGTGTCCCTTCCTGTACCCTTGATGTAATTCAGCAGATGGGTTTTTGGCATTGTTAGCGACAGCCCATAAGGATGACTGGAAAAAGCCACAATTAAAAGCCAGAATAATGTGGGAAGATGATGTCCAAGAACGGATTAGCAACAGAGAATGGGGGTGACATGCGCCCTGGTAAAGGGGACCTCATGTAAGGTCAGATTCAAACTCACAAATTATAACTTCCTATCCCACAAACATATGACACCAGGTAAACTGAAGAAAATCAACCTCGGTAAGCCTGCGGCCTCTCATAGATGCAGGACCACAGAGGACACATTCATGCATCTCAAATGGCAATAGGATATGGTGTCAAGTGTATGGGAGATAGTGGTTACAAGACTGAAGAGAGTAACAAGAATCCAGTAGGAGTTGTCTCCCAAGTAATGCCTATTAGGGATCCTAGGTCAAGATAGGATAGAAAATGGCATCACTGGGTTTGGCAGTAGGCGGGCTTGGTACCCGAGGGCCCTCAGAAAACACAAGGATTAGATATATATGAGGGCATGTAGAAGAGATGAGAACTCTGCTGAATACCTGACAATTTGGGCAGACATGATGCAGGTTCTAATTGGCACACCAAGAACCGGGGCTCAGGAGCTCATTCAAACCAGACTTTAGAAAACTATCTTGGTCACTAAAAGCACAGACCACAACTTAGTACATGGCAAAATCCTTCCACAAAGCTTTATACATCTACCATACTTACAGCTAACTCAGAGTAAAAAAAAGGTAGTTTCTGAACAAGACAATATCAAGAACTAGACTGCAAGCTGTTGGAGAAATGTTCACAGAGCTGCAACATTAAGGAAGTCCTATCCACGTAAAAGGAGTTAAAAACATACCACAAGCAAGCTACCACAACTAAACACAAAGACCTACTTTTGATAGCAAATGCAGCCAACAAAGTCATAAAATCACAAGATGCATCCACAAACACTAGAAAACAATCAAAAAGACATAGAATTAAAAATATATTTCATGGAATCCTTCTATTGGCCTACAAAAGAAACAAGAATGTACAAGATATGATTATACACATCAGTCCATGACAAAAGGATGATAAAACTGATTAGGAGAACTTCTCCATGCTAAAATTGAGAAATAGTGCATCATCCCAAGACCGATTTACAAGACAATAAAACGTGGTAAATACAAAATTGTATTTGCTTCATCAAATGCCCGTAAGCCAAATGCTACGTGGGTAAAACTAGTCTTCAATTAAAATTAGACTAACAGAGTACAATTGCAGCATTAGAATCAGAAACATCAAAGCACCCTTAACACATAGTTGGCAAAAAAATGCGCCATGAAATATTCCAAAGCCAGTTTTATGTCTTGGAGACCATAAAAAGACCAGTGAAAAGGCCACATGGCTAACACAAAGAGAATATTTCTGGAACTAAAGGTTACAGAAATAAAATGCATCAGGCTAAATTAAATATTAACATTGAGCTAATTTTCCTGACACCCACCACAAGAAGGTGAACATAAATAAAACAGGAAAGCTGGGATAGATCATGATTTGTACATAGCCCTACAATCTTGCTGTCAAATACTGATCCTTACCATAACTTTATGAACTCTTACGTTCAGTTGAATAAGGACCAAGCCAATATCAGAAACTCTTTTATGAATCATTAATGAAAGTGGCTACTTTTCCAGCCGCCAGCCAAATAGTACAAAATCATTGCTATTTACTTAGCAGCTGACAAAATACCACATACTTTCTGCTTTTTAACCAGCATTCAGCTAAATGTTTGAAACTTCACTATTTATCCCTATGTGTGCTAAATATTAGAGATCATGTACTATTTGACTGGCATCTAGTTAAATTGTGTAAACAAAGTCTTTTTTAGCCAGACATGAAGAAAAATGGGATCTAGGAAATAGCATTATGAAGGCAATCTTGTAACTGGGGTGCAGGAAAGTGTGTGAAACATTTGAAAGTAAATGCATATTCAAATTTACAAAGTATGTATTAAAGAAAGTGAAAGCTTTAAGTAAGGTTTATAGAATACAAAAACAGTAAGATTAATTTAGCAAAAAAGCGTTTGTGTTCATATAATACTAAAATAAAAAATGTAGGAATAAAAAATGTTCAACAGGTTCAGGATATGACACAGTTTGTGCTGCAGCCTAGGCCATACATGCCAATAAATCAGATTCAGGCATTTTATTCCAGATCTTTGAAGCCAAGAGTGGATTTATTTTATCTTTCTCCAGCTGCAAATTGTGCCCCCTTCAATGCAAGTCAACTAAGAAAATAAAGTGTCCTGATTACTTTTATAACAAGACTCCTGTTTCGATATTTACAAATGTTAGCATGTATGCCACAAGTACTTGGCTGCCTGCAAAGGATAAGGAGTATGCTTGTAATGCAGGCTACATAAATGTTTTCTTCACTCATCAAAATACATTGTTTTAATGTACATGACTCTCCTTTTAACTTCTGATTTGAGGGCTGGGCTCATTTGGGCTTCCCATTCACTGAGCAAAGTTGTTTTCAGCCATAGATGCTTACTGGTCCAATGTCATAAGTGGCCATTGCAGCCACAAAGGCATTTAAATCACCTATCCAATGTATCTTGGGAATGGCAGTTTTCTTTTCAACGTGTTACACGGTGTTTTAAGAGGGCTGGGTCCTGTCTCTACTGGGCCCCCCATTTCTGTACTTGAGAGAATTGTTTTGGGAAAAGAAATCATGAAGCCAAAAAAAATTACATCTGAGTGATTGCCTTGGTGGCTGTGTCCGACTAAAGCTATTGTGGAGGGGACCTGAGGAAGGCAGGAAGACTGGTAGTAGGAGGATGATGACCAGTAGCAGGGTAAGGACCAGGAGGTGGACCACTAGCAGGGCTAGGACAACCAGAGTCATGAGGACCAGGACAAGAAGAACTAGGTCGATGGAGACCTAATCCATGCGGACCAGGGTGGCCAAGGCCAGAAGGGAACAAAAACAAACAGAGGAGGCTGAACAAGGAGGACCAGGATCACAGAGATCAGATCAAAAAATACCAAAACACCAGAAACAGAAAGACCAGGTGTGGGAAGACCACGTCCAGAAAGGACTAAGGCTAGCAGGACAAGCAGGACCATAAGGAATATAAAGGACCAATAAATTCAGACCCATTGGGAGCAGGATCAGAAGGTCCAAGAGGGTCCGACTCAAGAGTACTCTAAACCTGATGACAATAGAAACTAGGAGGACTAGGGCTAGGAGACAAGGAATACCAGACCCAAGAGTATCATTAATAGGAGAACCAAGTCAGAAGCAACCAGTGTCAGATGTACAATAACAGGCTGGACAGGCAAACCAGGAGACAAAGAGGACCAGTAGGAGGAGTGGGCTAGGGGAACTATGGCAGGTGGAACCACCATCAAAGGACTAGATGAAGAAGTACTAGAAACCAGCATGTATGGACAGAAGGACTAAGAGTGGAAGGATAAGGAACAGGTAAACCAGGGGAACTAGATAAAGCATGGGAGGAGGACCCTAAGGAAAGAGGGTACAGAGTTAGAATGTGGTAGTTGAAAAGGCTCGGAGCGGAAGTCTGTCAAACATGAGAACCAGGATACAGAAGACATGGGGCATGAGTACACATGAATGAGAACCACACGGAATAGGACAAGGAAGGCAAGGACCAGGAAACCCTACACCATCAGAACTAGGAAAGGCTAGGATGATCAGTAGTGAGCCAGGAAACATTATTTTAGAATCATGAGGACAAGAAGGACTAGGACCAGGACGATCAGGGCCAGATCTAGGAAGATTAGGAAGATCAAAAGCATGGGGACTATGGCCAGTAGGACCAAGGGAACAGAATAAGCAAGAAAACCAAGGTGCAAGGATACAACAACAACATGGCATGAGGACTAGAAGGATGAGGTACAAGAGGGCAGTGAACAGGCCTAGGAATGTCAAGGGGACCAGGCCCTAAGAACCAGGGCCCAGAGTATCAAGCGGAGCAGAGAGACCAGGTCCCAAGGTTAGCAGGAGCAGGGTGAGGAAAACCAGGAAGACCAGGATAGCCAGAGCCAGGAAGACCAAAGGGTTTGGATATTGATGGCAAGCATAACCAAGATCAAAATGATCAGGCTCAGCAGGACCCAAACAAAGAGAACCAGGGCCATGAGGGCCCAGACCAGTGGTGCTGTGCCAGAAGGAACATGAGGGCAAGGCAGAGGGCCAGGAGAACTAAGATAATATAAACCTGGCGGACAAGCACTAAGAGGGTAGAATCTGATGAACAGGTTGAGAAGGATTAGAAGGACTAGGTTAGATCAGAAGCAAGAGGATCAAGTCTAGTTGACACAAAATCAGGAAGAGAACAAGGGCTGTAAGGACCAGGAATAGGGAGGCCAGTGCTATGCCAAACACAGATTAAAAGAACAGGTCCAGGAGGATCGGGAGCAGATGCCCAGGCAACCAAAGGCAGAAGGACACAACCTAGGAGAACCAGTGGTACCCTAACCAAGCGCCCAGGAAGATCAGGGAATTTAGGCCCGGAAGATCAAGAATTGGTATACCAGGACACAGAGGACCAGGTTAAGGAGGAAAAGGAGAACCACGACAAGGGGAACTGGTGTGACAGGAACCACTATAACCAAGTCTGGTTATAGTGAGCAGAACAAGGAGGATCAGGACTAAGAGGATGAGTTAGTGCAGAAGCCAGATAAAAAGGTGCAGGAGGACCAGGAGTATCATGACCAGATTGAGGAGGACCAGTCAGTCTGGTCAGATCAGCACATATACTTTGGCCATTAGAACCAGGGACCAGATGGAGGAGGATTAGGTGGTCTAGAATGATCAGGATAAGCAGGAACAGGGCCAATAGGACCAGGGGCAGCAGAACCAAGGGACAGGACCTAGAGTACCAAGTGGAGCAGGAGGACCGGGACTGGGATGGTAGAGATCAGGGTGAGAAGGGCAACCAGAGACAGGATAACCAAGGGGACCAGACCGGGACCAAGATTACCAGGCCTAGCCCAACATGACCCAATAAGCAGTAGGTGGCCCAAGAGGATGGGGACTTGGGACTGGAGGATCAGAATGACACAAACGAAGAGGACTTCAACTGCCAGATCCAGAAGGACTTGGACAAGAGGGCTAGGTGGGGAAGGATCTGGCAGACCAGCAGTATCAGGTGGAGATGATGAGTAGGACCAGAGCTAAGAGGATCAGAAAAAAAACACCACAAGGATGAGCCAGGACCAGGAAGAGCACTGCCAGAAAGACCTGGGCAAGGAAGGACTTGAACCAGGAGTACCAGATGCATGAAATCAATACTATGGTGACCAGGGCTACGTGTCTGGAATCGGGAAGACCAGAACAACTCAGGAAGAGAGGACTTGGAGCAGGACGGGGACAACCAACACATGAAGGCACAGAACAACCAGAAGGAGAAGCAAGATCAAGATCTAGAGAAGACCTATGTGATTCTATGCTACATGTGTAAGATATCCCTAAAATGCTCCTATTCATGTTTGTGATGCTGTCAACTACTAGAAGCCCCCATCTTTTCCCCATCACTTATAGAACTGAAGCTAAGCATTTTCTAAAAAATCAGGGCATGTAAACTGAATAGAATGCCAGGACTATTACATTCTCAGTGTGGCACAGTGGTCTGAGGGTAGATCAGAGGGCATAGGGACTGAAATTTAGCAGAGGGATTTAAAGGTGAATGGGTTAAAAGGATTGTGGTTGTGGTCTGTGAAGAATGGCAGAAAGGGTTTGAGAAACTCAGTGGAATGAGGTCAGCAAGAATAATGATTTGCTAATAGAGTATCAAAGGCTATGGCAATCAGCATAGCAGAGCTCAGGAGGATCATAAGAAGGCTCTGAGGGACAGATGGGGGGAGGGAAGGTGCAGATAAATGGGGTCAGATGGTCTACAGAGGTACCATGAGTGAAAAAGGATTATAATTGCCAGCTATGATAGCACTGAAAAACAAGGGCCAGGGACAGCAGCAGGACAAGACAAGTAGTCTGAGGAACTCTGAGGGAACTTGAAAGGTGGTGGAAGTACTTGTGTAGCAGAAGTGTTTGGAAGGCCAGGAAAGAGGCTCAGAGTGTCAAGACAGGAGGTAGTTAGTGTGACTCCCAGATCTTTGTGCTGACATTCTGTGTGTGTGTTGAGTTCATGTATGTAAGGTGGATGTGTAGCAAGTATATAGAAGTACGACTGTGTGTGTGGTAAAAGTCTGAGTGCTTGGACCAGTAGAATGCTTTAAGAAATTGATTTATAAGTTGAGGGGGGTAAGTACACACCTCAAGTGATAATCACAATCCTAGTCAAGGTAAAGCATTAATGTCATTAGTTAAATGTGAGCTCAACCTGCTGGTAGCTATGGTACAGAGCAGACAATGTGTAAAGTATTTATGCAGTACCAGAACACTAATAAAGTCAAAATGCAAAAAAAAAAAATCCTAAAGGAATGTGAAAAACAGAGGAAAAATGACACCAACAGAGCAAAAATACATTAACGGGAACCGGACCTATGAAGCACAAGAAGTATAAAGCACCAATAATAGGCAATGAGCCTCCACACGATTTTGCAACGGGCACATCTCAAATTGTCCCAGTCCTTCTTCCTGTGCCTTAGGCTCCCCATGAGGCATCTGGTGCATTCCCTAGGTTGTGGCAATGCAGTAGGCCCGGACAAGCACCTTGTGTGCATCCCACTCCAATGCCTGGTGTAAAGCAGTCCCCACATTCAATCTGAAATATTGCGTGATGATTGTCGCCAGTTCATCCCGGAAAGCCGCCATGCAGAGATAAGCCGTCCCCCATTGCAGAGTGAGTAAGAGCAGGCAGTGATCACACAACATCCGTGCTAGATATTCAGAATGGAGTGCCTGGGGGCAAACTCAGCAGTGCAGAGGAAACGATCAATCCAAGTGTGAAGGCTGTGTACTGAGGAATAGAAGGAGAACACACTTCTATCTGGGTGTTGGAGGCACCAAACATCATGTAACCTACCAGTGATTAGCTATTCCCAGAAGCGCTGGGATACCATGTGACAACTGACACCCAGGAGCTGCGAGGTGGAATGGACCAGGATAATGTCCAGGATGCAATTAGGGTCCCCTCCTTAGTCTGTGGGGGAGTGAGGGTCTTGAAGAAGAGCTGGTGTCTGGCATTTAGAGCGTGGATAGCTGGCAGTGTGAGGGGTGTTCCATCTAGTTGGTCCTCCACAAACACACATTGGTTCTCTTGGTCCAACCTGAGCATTGACATTGCAAAGGGGATGCCAGGCACAATCCAGATCGGGACTTCCCTAGCATATGCCAATAACGTCGTGCCACACACTTAGCCTCTTCACCGAGAGCAGAGTTTATGCAACTAAGGCACTGTCATGTGGGTTTCCTGTAAGTATGCTTATATTTGTGTGGTGTCAGGCATTAGCAGTGGGCTGTCTCACATCAGGAAGTTGTACATGCTGCGGTGTCAAATATGTTCCGGAAAGTATATGTGTATCTCATAACACTAAGAAACCTGTGTGAACAGACCCTTCCCCACCCTTTCTCACCCTCCCTGTACAGGCACCAACTGGTGTCCGAACAATAATAATATAACATAATCACAGCAGACCAACAGGAAAAACTGATAGTCAAAATAGATCCAATATGGTATGTTGGGGAGCATGACATGCCAGTCCCTGTTAATAATGAGTCTCCAGTCCCTACATGTTCCCCAGGATGGTCGGCCCCCACCCATCATCAAATGTCCCCCTCTCAGACCCCCAAGTTCCTGAGCCGGCGTGGAACATTTGATATGCCCGACCCTGATGTGGAGCTTGGGCCCTGCCGATCAGGTGATTCGGTGCCCTCAAAGTAAGTCATCCACCAGTTGAAGGGTTAGAACAGGCCCACGGTTCTCCCCTTCAGGGTAGTCTGTTGCGTTGTTCATGTTAGGAGTCTGCACTGGAGGCGTGATCATCCTGTAGAATAGCGTATGGGTTGCGATGCAGCACCTTTGTCATCGCCCACTCCCTGATGGCTTGATCAGTAGAAGGGTGGTTCTGTTATCCCCCTGAGTGTTGAGGTTTCAATCTTGGGGTCTGCCAACACTCCAATGACTGGGCCTCTGATGTGGCGACACCATCCCCTTTCACATGCAGGCATCCTCTGGAGATGAGAAGAATCGGGAATTCTCACCCTAGATGACTTTGAGCCTTGCCAGGAATAGCAGTGCGTAGCAGTCCAAGGTTAAGGAGTTGACATTTAACAGCTGCATAGGAATTGCGTAGTCTCCGCACTTCTGTAGTGTAGTCATAGTAGGCAGTGATGGTGGAGCTTCTGAACTGCCAAGGGCCAAAAGAGTGGAAGAGTTGAAGGATCAGATGCAATCCCTAAAATTCAAGTGGCACACTGTGACGGGGTGCGATGGGGCTCCTGGTGGTGGAGTGCAACCAGGCATGCGGTGAGCATGTTCAGTAGAGAACAATTCAGGTGTCTTGCCTGCCAGAACTGTAGACTACAGCCACTGCTCTAGAAAAGTTCAACAATAGGCCACTCCGTGCGCTGTGGGAACCCCAAGAAATGGATATTGTTCAGATGTGATTGTCCCTTGGCCTACCTCCGCCCTCCGCTGCAAGGTAGTGACATCCTCATGCAGATCACAGAGGTGCGGTTGCAGCTCCTATTCCCTGTGGCTTATTGAAATCAGTGAAGATTCTGTTTCATTGTCTCTATTTACCAGTTTCGAGTGGCCAGTGCAGAGCAAGCTCACATCAATTGACACCATGTCTAGCTTCAACTCCAGAGTAGTTTTAGTGCCCAGTACTGCCTGAAGTTGCCCCGATTGTTTGTCCAGCGTGGCTTATAGGTGGCTTCAAGGTGTCTGTCCCAGGTGTCAGCTCCCCGTCCCTGGCATCTGGATCCGGTCAATCCTGAGGGAAGGTTGCCCTGATGGGTTTGGGTTTCACCACTGTCACCTGCGAAGGGGTCTGGCACCATCCCGGGGGCACCTGCGGCATTAAACTGTTCAGTGTTGCCAAGTCCAACGCATCTGTGTACCCTTGCACCAAGTGTTCTTGTCGGTCACAAGATACCCAAGTGTCTGTTCTGTGTGGGCCAGATGCGTCATCTGTTGGGTTTCCTGTGCATAAATGAATCTAAAGGGGTCTCCCTACAGCACCTGCAAGCACACACAGTGTGGAGACGGTGTGATATTCCACTTGTAGAGCCCCCTATAGCTGAGCCTGAAGCGATATACCTGAACCACAGGGATTCCCTCTCAGGGATCTGAATGGCCAACTCAGGCCCCTGGCAGTAAGACTAACAGTGGGCCCCCACCACAACAATGCCCCGCAGCACTTCACAAGGCCAAGGGATGTAAACTTAAGCGTTCAGTCAGTAGTCCGACCCAGGTGTCATTCTCCATACAGTGATGGTCCCAGGCTCCTGATGTTTATGAGTGGTAATATGTAGGAGAGATTTCCTTGGCTGGGGGAGCACTGTCCACCTGGCCCCAGCAGTCAGCATTACCCCACGCTGGCAGCTGTGAGCCAATGCCTGGCTGTGCGGCCTCAGTAGAGGGGCTCTGCCATCCCGCTGGGAGAAACAATGGGCACAATGGCCCAACCAGCAGCCGAAGGCCTCTGTATAATGCGACCTGGACTGGTGGCTTCAGGAAGTACTTAGAGCTCCCGGTTCCACGGCCAAAGAGGGGAGACCGCACCCAGTTGCCAGCAGGTGGCAATACACAAAGGGGCTCCTCCATCAATCCTCCACAGGGCCACAAGTATCCCTCGGCAGCGGATGGCTCTACCATTTTGTTATGGGGAGCGGAGATGTCAGCGCCAGATGTGCTTCACTATGTTGCTAAAAGGTCCCCCTGATGCACAAGCTAAGTAGAGGCCTTGGAGCATAGCATTGAGGTCACATCAGGGGCCTCGGAGGCCGTCCCTGATAGGATGGTACAGGATGCACCACGGGGCAGGCCAGAGCTCTAGTTCAGGTGACTGCTCCAGCCGCCATCTTGGCTATGCCCCAACATTTTGTCCTGGTAGCTTTTAGACGAGGTCAAAGAAAGATGACCCTTGGAATCTCCCCCACCAAAAACACATCTCCCATAACCTGCGGATCCTCCATTGGCTCCCAGTAGAGAAGCAAATCAACTTCAAACTACTCAGCCACACCTACAGGGCCCTGCACAACATCAGACCAGCCTACCTGAACCACCGCATCCTCCTTCCATAATCCTGCCAGACCCCTCCGCTCTGCCCAGCAGGTGCTAGCTACCATCCGGCAAACCACCGCCAGAGGAAGATCTTTCGCATACCTTGAAGCTAAGAGCTGGAGCAACCTGCCCACGCACCTCAGACACAGCCCATCTCTCACCATCTTCAGGAAGAACCTAAAAAACATGGCTTTTCGAATGAGGCCCAGACCCACCACCAGCGCCTTGAGACTCTCACGGTGAGTAGTTGCACTTTACAAAAACTGCTTGATTGATTGACTTATCGATGCTACAGAATCTTGCCTTTAGGAGCTCAAAAGTCCACTGCATAACATGCTGTGTCCTTCCATGAGCTTCACTGACTCAGACTTCCCCTGGCGTATTTGGGTACCTCACTGGTGTCAACAACCAGGGACGGATTGTGTAGCTGGAGTCTCCTGTAAGGAAGCATTAAATGTGTGCAAACATTAACCTTGGACATCCTTACATTTGGCAGCAGACATAGGATACTAACACATGACATATGTGACTTACCAACCAGCCAGGCCCTGTCTGTCTGTGTTGTGTCATCAGCTCTAGGATAGCGCTGTTCTGCATGATGAAGGCATTATGGACTGAACCTGGGTACCGTGCACATACTTAGGAAATGTAGAGGTCCGCCGAACAGACTACTTGGACATTAATAGAGTGGAAGTTCTTCCTGTTCCGATGCACCTGTTCATTTACCATAGGGGGGAACAAAGGCTACATAGGTACCATCAATTGATTCCATTACATGTGGTATGTGTGCCAATCCTTAGAAATCTGCCTTCACATGGGCCAAGTCCTCACACTGTGGAAATATGATGTAGCTGTCGAGGTGTTTTAACAATGCAGACAGTACAGCCTTCAAGACCAGACTGAACATAAGCACATAAGCTGGGCCATGCCTGCAGATAGGGCCACGGTATTCTGAAAGGACCCTGTGGCTAGGAAATGCAGCACTGACATGACTTGTATAAAGGGTGGTATGATATTTGAATGACGAATGGCAGTCATCAGATCTGGCGCCAACTTACATGTTGATCCTCCATGGTCTGCAGGTCTGCCAGTGGACGGTACACTGGAAGGTGTCTCACGATTCTCATTCCAGGGTAACTATGTGAGGGAAAATAAGATGGCATGTCCTTCACTCACTGTAAGTTTCAAAACATATGTCTCATATCATAATGTGACATGGCATATGATATAGTAGCAACATGGTATATAGCACAGACCAATGTTAATGATGTCAAATTAGTGGAATCTTATCTCCTTCCCTCAATTATGACATGGAAATGTAAACGAATGATTCAGCGAGCCTCTGTTACATTGTCATCCAACTATGCATTGCATTAAAAAGCCAAAAAACTATATAGCCAATTGCCAAGAGGGTGCTGACTCTGCCACTAAAGATACTATTATCTTATCAACATGACAACGTGTCACTTCATTCTGGACATCCATACATGAATAGTTCATGCCAGCATTCAAGACTATACGGTAGATATTGTTTCCAACCTTGTGATGCATCATGAAATTAACTTTTCCGACCATCTAAGGGCCTTAAAATGGCGACTGCATGACCTACTGTACTGGACAATAAGAAACGACCTGTGACCGCCGGAAGAAGTCGTCATGGCGGTAGGTGGATACCATAGGAACACATTACTGTCTAGGGCGGTCTAGGGCCAATGGCGATGTCCGCCGGCGGTGACGGTCTCTTACGTGGTGGGCGCGACCGCAACCTCATACTTCATCTCTCACTTGACTCCTGACGCTGCTGCCAGCAAGACCTCCACGACCTGAGCTGCTGTGTACTGCCTCTGGGAGCAATCATGCCACGTCCTACAGGTGATAGGGCCCCTGCCTTCTCACCCGAGGAGCTGGGGAAGTTGTTGGAGGAGGCCCTACCCATGTATGAGCAGCTCTATGGTACACCCCAGGAGCAATGTCTCATTGGCTCGACTATTCTTTGATATGCTAAACAAAGGCTGATGGGCAATGTTTCGTATTGTTTCCTTAAAGACTTTTGGATGATAAACTTGTGCTAGAAAGGGTGACTTCCTGGGCATGTACTAATGTTTGGTGACAGAGTATGAGTCCTGAGACATTGTGTCATGTATGTTCCCTGAGTCACCTTGGGACTGTTGCTCTTGGTAAGTGAAGGTGTTATGCCAGGCTTCCCTGAAAAAACTCATCTTCATATGTGTTCGGGTATCTGAACATATGTGATAACATGACAGCTGGTGCTGGAGAGGCATATTGTCTTCCTGTTTCCAGCTCTCATACACCCTTGCTGTATATGCTCATCTATCAGTGGAGTGGATGTTCAAGACAGTCTGTGTTTAGGATGCAGAACTGACTTGTAAATAACTCTATTTGTTTTAGTGTGGTACATGTGGACATGACATTCTTTCTTGTCTTTGTCATCCATGCAGTTCAACGCCCATCAGAAGAAGGGGAGTTAGCATGCCATTGTCAAGAAAGTGCAGAACCTGGGGGTCCACAGCTGGCAGAGCAGCCACTGTTGGAAGAGGTGGTAGGACCTGAGACGCTGGGCCCGGAAGACCGCAGAAGCTTAGCTGGGGATGTCCTCCCAATGAGGAAAGGATGCCAGTCGGACCATGACACCCCTAATGACCAGCATTTTGGTGGTGGCCTACCCTGAGTTGGATAGGCGTTTGAAGGCAGCACAGCAGCCACAAGTTGGTAAGTATAGACCTAACACATGGTTGCCCCTTTACCAGGCGAATGAGTGATGAGACAGATTGTTAGCTTTGATAATATGGTTAGTGCAAAGTGTCACAGATCTATGAACACATGGATTTACAGTAGCCATCTATAGCACGCAGGTGTGCACATACAAATGTATTTTGGAACATGTTACTCAACTATTGTGTACAACGGCACATAGTGGTGCACATATGACTGTCATATGTATACCAATATACTGCTTTTTCTACCCTGTTGGTTGTCAATTCCTACTAACAGGTCAATCCTTCCAATGTCATAATGGTAAGGTGTGTAGGTCCTTGCTCTCTGTCCTCTGCAATGTCTCAAGGGGAGACATCCCCAACCACAACTCCCAAACAACGAAGTTGTGGACAACGAAAGCGGAACAACGCTTTGGTTAACCACGACTTCCGTGTTCGGTGCCTTAACCATGTGCTGAACAACATACATGCATGGTTAAGGCACAGAAGAAGGGAGTCGCCTTAGTCGGATGACGTGATCAGGTAAGCAGGGCGGGGGCTGTTTCAGGGGTGGGGAGGGCGGTCATTTTTAGTTTTTGGGGGTGGTGGGTTGGGGTGGTTTAGGGGCGGGTGGAGTGGTCAGGGCATTTTTAGTTTTTGGGGGTGGAGGGGTCGGTGTGGTTTAGGTATAGGGGCAGGGAGGTGGGGGGGGTCGGGCATTTTTAGTTTTAGGGGCAGAGGTGGGGGTATTTTTAGTTTTTGGGGGTTGGGGGTCAGGGTGGTTTAGGTTCAGGGGCAGGGAAGGGGGTCGGTATTTTTTGTTTTAGGGGTGGGGGTCGGGGTAGTTTAGGCTTAGGAGCGGGGGGTCGGGCATTTTTAGTTTTAGGGGCGGGGTGTGGGTCGGGGTATTTTTAGTTTTTGTGGGGGGCGGGTGGTTTAGGTTTGGGGGTCAGGGCATGTTTAGTTTTAGGTGCAGGTGGGGGATCGGGTGGTTAAGATTTAGGGGTGGGATGTCAGGCCATTTTTAGTTTGAGGGGCGGGGTGGGGGAGTTGGGGTAGTTTTTTTTGGGGGGGCGGGTGGGGGGGTTGAGGTATTTTTTTGTTTTTAGGGGAGGAGGATCGGGTTAGTTTAGGTTTTGGGGTTTAGGGGGTTGTGGTAGTTTTAGGGGTGGGGTGGCAGGGTCGGGCAGTTTAGGTTTTAGGGGAGTCAGGGGTTAACAGTAGTTTTAGGGGCGGGGTATGGGGGTCAGGGTAGTTTAGGTTTTGGGCGGTGGGGTGCTCTCTGTCTCAGGGTGAAACATCCTCAACCATGACTCCCGAACAACGAAGTTGTGGACAACGAAAGCGGAACATAGCTTTCGGTAACCACAACTTCCTTGTTCGGTGCCTTAACCACGCATGTGCTGAATAACACACATGCACGATTAAGGCACAGAAAAAGGGAGTCGGCTTAGTCAGAGGACATGATCAGGTAAGTGGGTCTGGGGCTGTTTTAGGAGCAGGGGTGGTGAGGTCGGGCATTTTTAGTTTTGGGGGGTGGGTGGGGTCGGGTGGTTTAGGGGTGGGATTGTCAGGCATTTTTATTTTTAGGGGCGGGGTGGTCAGGGTATTTTTAGTTTTTGGGGGTGGGGAGTCAGGGTTGTTTTAGGTATAGGGGCGGAGGAGGTGGGGGGTCGCAGCTTTTTTTGTTTTAGGGGGTGGGGTAGTTTTTGTTTTTGGGGGGTGGGGGTCGGGTGGTTTAGGGACAGGGGAGGGGGGTCAGGGCATTTTTAGTTTTGGAGGTGGGGGGTTGGAGTATTTTTAGTTTTAGGGGCGGGGTGGGGAGTCCGGACATTTTTAGTTTTAGGGGCAGGTTGGGGGGGTCGGGTTGTTTAGGTTTAGGGGCAGGGGAGGGGATCAGGGCATTTTTTGTTTTAGGGGCGGGGTGGGGTTGTCGGGGCATTTTTAGTCTTAGGGGTGGGGGTTGGGGTAGTTTAGGTTTAGGGGTGGGGTGGGGGGTCGAGGTATTTTTTATTTTTTAGGGGCAGGGGTGAGGGGTACGGGGTAGTTTAGATTCTGGGGGCTGGGGGGTCGAGGTATTTTTTGTTTTGTTTTTAGGCGTGGGGGTGTCGGGTAGTTTAGGTTTTGGGGGGTGGTGGGGTTGCAGTAGTTTTGGGGGCGGGGTGAGGGGGTCGGGCAGTTTAGGTTTTAGAGGGGTGGGGGGTCACAATAGTTTTAGGGGCGGGGTCGGCGGTCAGGGTAGCTTAGGTTTTGGGTGGTCGCGGTAGTTTTAGGGGTGGGTGTGGGGGGTCGGGTATTTTTAGTTTTTGGGGATGGAGGGTGGGGGGATGGGGTAGTTTAGGTTTAGGGGAGGGGTTGGGGGGTCGTTTTTTTTTAGTTTTTACAGGCGGGAGTAGGGGGTGAGGGGGTCGGGGTAGATTACATTTTAGGGGGGTCATGGTAGTTTTAGGGGTGGGGGCGGGGTTTGTGGTAGTTTTAGGGGCAGGGGTGGGGGGGTCAGGTTAGTTTAAGTTTTAGAGGTGGGGGTTGGGGTAGTGCTAGAATTGTTTTTAGGGGTGGGGGTTGGGGTACGATTAAGTTCGGGGGGGGTTGGGGTGGGGGAGTCGCATGCTGGAACCACACATGCCGTTCACGCATGCCTTTACCAGGAATGCCTTTACAACAAAAAATCATTGTTAAGGCATCCGGGTAAAGGCATTTGTGGTAACAACGCAGTCGTTGTTCTGTCCGTGTTGTTTAGGCATGCATGGTTCCAGCATGCGTTGTTCAGACCCCTATTCGTCTCAAGATTACTTCTATGTGCTACATAGAGTCAGACATGATCAACTAATCTCTAGTTTTCTAATGGTTTCTGATAAGTGACAGCATCATGTGAGGCTGTGATGTCCATTTGACATGTCATATGACATACAAGGTTAACATATTCACACCTGTTACAAGGTAATCCCCCTTGGTAAGTGAGGGATGTACATATACATTTGTGATGTCTCATCAGAGTGGACAATATGCATGATGGTTACCGTTGAGGTGTTGCAACATTACTATAGGCACACATATATCGATATCAGAGGTAGGAATGTAATTACCATGCTAATGTCCTGATAGTAGAAACTGGCCACAGAGCTCTGTCAATAGACATACTGTTGTAGGTATATGTAGTAGGTAAAGGTAGCCTACTCACAGCTATGGCCCAGACAGTAATTTATCAACATCAAGTGACAATGGAAAGGTTCAGTAATGACTCAACATTGCTATTTATTATGTGTACCCCCAGTTGCTATGAAGGAGATATCAAATGAGGCCTGCCTGTTTTGTAACCTTGTGTTTGCCATGAACACGTATTTGGTGCAGGTGTGGTATTTCATATACACTACTGAGTAGGTTGGTAAGTGTGTCCAGGCTGTTGGCTTTCATGATGGTTGGTGTACTAGTTATGTTGGCATCACATAATCTTTGGCTCTAGGAATCCTCCACAAACAGATGTCAGGCATGCCATGTCTTATGTGTGGGTAGTGATGTTGTTACTCAGTCAGTGGTCTTTTGATGGACTAATTGCATAGTTAGCTAGGTCTGGTTCTCACCTTCCTGCACAGTACAGTAGTCCATTTTAAACATACCCTTTATTGACAACTTTTTATTGTGTGTGGGTCTTGGTCTGAGCTTACTTGGTCCTTACATGACTGGAATTGCTCGTTTTCTGGAGACCATTTTCCTCTTTGTCTTGGTCCACATTGTATTGTCACTCCTTGGTACGTCACAATTGGTGCATGTGTGTGTGACATGTATTCTAACTCCTTGACTAAAATTTGGCATGTGTGACAATTTGAGGTGTCACATGTTGGCATGTGTCCATAGTGTATGGTAGTGATCTTTTCAGCCTCTGGCCTCCACACTGATGGCAGCCAGTCACCACTTGTCTACTGCCCCCTCTACCTTTCTCTTCCCAGTCCAAATCCTGCTTCCCCGACCCAGCCAAAGCACACAGACAGACTTGCATGCATCCGCTTCAGCAGACAAGGGAAGCACGCACAAACATAATCACCACAGGACACACCATTAGCGTGCACACAAACAACATCCACCTGCAGACACAGCAACAGTCATGACCTGCCCGGACACCCCCACCACCCTCAGCATCACAGACACAACACCTGACACACCTGCAGACACCACAACAACATTCACTTATCCAGCCACCACATCTATCCTACAAGTGACACACCCCAGCAGACCCTCAGACATCCACCCCAGTCACCACACCTTCAGACACCATAACCACTGACATGCCTACATGCAGCACATCCACCATATCTGCAGTCACCACCCCAACAGACAGCCACCCACCCACCACGGCATCCCCCAGCACCTCCCCTCCTCAGCCCAAGACACAAACGCCCTCACTCACCCACCCAACAGACACCCACAAGCACACCCTCCCACAAACACACACCCAAGACATCCACACATAAACGTCAACCACTCCCTCACCCTCCACACCCAAAGCCCCTTCTGATAACCGTCCCCATGTCTCTAAGAAATTTTTCCTTTGTGAGCTTGACCTTTTCCCTACTGTTCCATCCCCTGTGACACCCCTAAAATATCTGTTACCCTCCCCAAGGCCATCCCTTCTACCTCCAAAGCCTCCCTTACCCCTGCCAGCATTCAATGCCCCTCCCCAGCACCAAAAAGAAGTCCACCCTTCCCACCCTTCCCTAATGCTCTCCCTCCCAAGCCCAACCCCTCCATTCTGCCCCCTTGATGCCCTTACCTGTGGAGGTTACATGGCAGTCAGGAGTCAAGTAGGGGCAACATTTTGCCCCTTTGATGCTAATATTGAGGACTATGGACTGGCCTATGGCCTTGTGCATACATATGTATTGCCTATTTTCCCCCAATTAAAGCCAGCCAGTTGTTAGTGTTATTGGTTACATCTTTGTCCTGCATTTTCTTTCCTAGGTTTGAATTGTTCCTGGCTGACATTGGTTGGGTGCCAATATATGTGTGTGTGTGTGTGCTGCTTGTTCTTCATATATAGTTTGAGCATTATGTGATGGAGTGTGCAGTGCTGTTGTCCCCCAGGGAAATGGTGTGTGTTCTGTGATGGGTATGTATATGTAGGTGAAAAGTTATTTTCATGGTACTGTGTTGTGTTTGTGATGATATGTGTTTGTTGTTGTACTGTGTGGCTTTGTGTGTTTGGACTGTTTAAGTCTGCATGTATTGTGCCTGGCATTATACGTTTGATGCGCTGCGTGTGTGATGTGTGTGTCAATTGCTAGGTTGTATGATGGTGTTATTGTGTGTGTTCCATCACAGATGGTTGTAAATCGTGTTGTATATGTGTTGAGTCCCTAGCCAATGTTGGTTGTGAGTGTGTGATTTGTTGTTGTAACAAATTTGTATGTTGTATGTTAATCTGTGAGCCTGGGCCTGTGCTGTATTGCCATGCGTTACTGTGTGGTATAGACGTGTGGTGTGTGTGCTGGCTGCAGTGTGCCTGCTGTGTATGTGTAGGTGTCCTTGATGCAGTATTTGAGTGTGTGTGTCACTGTACTGTTACGTGTGAGTGCAGCCCTCACACTCACCTCCCTACTGTATGTTATGTAACTACATTTTATTACAATTGACAACTGTAACAGGTGAGTGTGTGTATTTAAGGTTGTTATCTTCCGCGTCAGCAATGATTTTATTGTCTTTCTGCAAGCACGAGCAGCGGGACAACGTCTAGTTGTGGTTCCATGGCAGCTCCAGACATGCATGGCTTCCTGGACGTGAATGTTTCATTTTATACTGTTAGTTTCTGCCTGGTTTTCTGTGGTGGTTTGAACGCAGCGGTTATATTGGCGGTGGGCAACCTCGTAATGGGTCCGGCGGCAGAAACATGATCTCCACTCCACTGTTGGTGCCTACAATCGACTGCGGCAGTCTGCCCTGCCAGGCGGTGCTTTGGAGGTTTTCCATGTGCACCACCGCCAAACTCGTAATTTGGCGGTCTTCTCTGCCAGCCTGTTGGCGGTCGGGCCACCACCGCCAACATGGCAGTCACAGGACCTCCAAACTCGTAATGAGGCCCATAGTCCCTAGATAATACACATCTACTGTCTAGTTTATTTTAAATTTCTCACACAGCAGTATTTCCCCAGTAAACCCAAGATGGCCACCAACAAAACTCAGTACGAGTCAATTTTCTATTTCTCACTAGTCAATAGACAAAAAGAAAAGACAATTAGTGGGTTTGCTAGTTATTCACAGAGATCAGCCACTTACGGATGCAACAATGTTCTTTGCACCAGGAATGCTGCTTTCCATATTAGGCTACATATGTAGAACTTTTGGAGTCTAGCATTCTGTTTTATAAATTACAAGTACAAACATGTTGTATTTCAAGATCCAAGATCCCTTTTTTCCCATATAGACTCCAAATCCATGCGAGTGCTACACAGGAAACAGATCATAATTTTGTGTAATCAATATGAATATCTCAGGCAATTTCCCAGCCAAATGCAGTTCATCCATATAAGAGTTTGTTATAGCAACAAATGCATGTTTTACCACAAAGTACTTTACAACATAATTAATAATTTTGTAAAACATTTTTCCAGAGGTAACATTAGGTGCGTGTGTGTGAATATATATATATATATATATATCTATATATATGTATAAATATATATATATATATATATATATATATATATATATACATATATATATATATTTATTTTTATATATTACCTAGTGGTGGTCGCCACTAGGTAGTTATAGTAAGGGCCATGTTTCCATAGAAAAGCGTTTTTTGACATGTCCATATCTTTGGCACCGTTTGATGAATCTTTGCAATGAAAGTTTCAGGGTGATCCATCAAGCAGGGGCCCAGAAAAAGGGGAGGTCAAAAAAGTTGTGTTTCCCATAGGACCTTTAGACACGACTACAGACCCAACCACTGGAATTACACCAAATTTGGCAGAAAGCTAGCTTTCGGTACCCAGATTACACTTTCTCTTATTTGGTTTAAATCCCGACAGTAGTTTAGGAGATATTAAAGGGAAAACAAATTTGTATATCTGTGATCACAACTTTGCGAACAATGACAAGCTTGTGCAGGGTAATGCACAGCTCTGATTGGCTGACAACACTTAAAACCAGAAAGTGTTAGCAGCCCTCTTGGGACTTGGCTTGAACCAAGTCCCAGAAAAAAAGTGTACAAAAAAAAAGAAAAAAAGACAAGGGGCCAGGGTAGAGACTTTTTTCATTCCTTGACTCCCAACACGTTGGTGCCAGCTCTTTAAGCCCCTCTTGCACGCATCAGTGATTGTTTCCTGCACTTTTTGTCTATTGACAGCACATATAATTGTGGACTGGTTTTCAAACTGGCTAAATGTGGATATCCAAAGAACAGATATTCTAGTACAACACTATAATTTGTTCCAGTCACATGTATATATGTATATAGCACCAGTGGACTTTTTTCACTTTGTCACTTTGCACTGCGCCATCACTATACAGGGGAACATTATATTTTATGCCATTATAATTGTTTTTCTTGATATTTAATACAACTGTATAATTGTTTTTTTTAAAAGTGACCTTCTACTACACTATATATGAAACAAAGTGGACAAGGAGGTGAAGGGCAACACTTCCCCCTTGGGGATCATTTGTGTCTGATACACACTGACCCCTTCCCTCTGGTATGGGGGCCCAGAAGGGATCCCCTGAGGTAAAAAAAGCATTTGAAAAAATAAATTACAGCAAAACCACAACGAAGTTGCAAATTTGCGGTAACATTTGTTTAAAAAAAATCAAGCACAGGCTCCCTAGCTTGTGTTTTTAATAACCCGCAGGTGGGTGGGGCATTGTTTTTTTTTTGGGTGTGTGTATTTTTTTTAATGGGAGGACCCCTTGCCCCCACCCCCCCACAGCCCCAGGGACCATCACCTCCCCAGAGCATTGCAAAATTTTGTGCGGGGGAGGCGCATGGCCCACTTGCACCCTGGAGATCACCACCTCCCCAGGACACAATTATTATTTTTATGTGGGGGAGGCAAGAATGCCCCACCCCGGCTCCCCTGGGACCACAGCATCCCTGGGGCAAAATTATTTTTATACGTAGGGGTGGCCCAACGGCCTCCCCCACAGCCCTGGGGACCACCACGTCCCAGGGCATTTAAGTAATATGGTGTGGGCCGCAAAGACCCCCTGCAGCCCCAGGAACCACCACATCCCCAGGGTATTTAACTAATAAGGGGAGGGGGGCGCACGGCACCCGCAGCCCCGGGGATCACATTGGTTGAGGGCTGTCCCCCCCCCCGAGGAGCCACTGATTGCCCTGGGGACCACCACCACCCACAGCCGGCTCCTGCTATTTCTCAGGGTGCCCATCCCCTGGACATAGCTGTTTGCTGTGGCTTGGCTGCAGCTTTGACAGCTGCAACCAAGCCACAGCAAACAGGTCCCACTGTCAGAGAGCGGAGCTTTCATCTGTCTTCCCTGCATGCAGATATGCATGCAGGGAAGACAGATGAAAACATTGCTTCAATAAGCAGGGAGCTGCTATGAAAAGCAGCTACCTGCTTGCTGGAGCAATGCCGGCTCAAGCAGGAGGCAGGAGCCGACTGATACCATAGGGGAGGCATTGAGGCTCCCCCTGCAGTCCCAGATAGCCAATAAAGGACAAAAATAAAAACAATCGAGTGGGACTACGGGGAAGGCAGTGAGGCTCCCCCAGTGGTCTCAGTTAGCCCTTAAAGGGCTAAAAAAAAAAAATGGAAAAAAAGGATACCGTAATAGTTTAAGTCACATGCCTTCACACTGAGAGTTCAGGGTTAGACTCCAGGTGGATCCATAGTCATTTCCCTCCTTTAATTTCTTTTCAACTGCAAATATTTCAGGCTCACACTGAAATGTGATCTTACTCTTTTTCATTGACAAATAAATGTTTTTTTTAATGTGGGCAGAAATGTCTCATTCTAAGTACATCATCCATCAAAGCCTAAAAAACCTTATCTCTCTCCTTCTCACTCTCTTTCGCTTTCTATCTCCTTTTTAATCTTTCCGCCACCCACTCTCAGACCCTTGCGCACCCACTCTCAGACCCACACACACACACCGACTCACAGACACACTCAGACCCTCGTGCACCCACTCACAGCCCCAGTCAGACCCTCATGCACCCACTCACAGACCTACTCAGACTCTCAAACACCCACTAACATCCTCATGTACCCACTCACAGACCTGGGCAGACACTGATGCACCCACTAAGACATTGATACACACACTATCACACCCAGACAGAGACTCTCACAGCCACTCTCACCCCCAGATACACCATCTTACACCTATTTTCACACCCAGAGAGATAGGCTGCAGCCAACTCCCGCCACGCACTGCCAAAGGGCCGTGTGCAGAGTAGGGGTGGGTGGTCAGGGGGGTTGGCCGCCGGGGCTGGCTGCAGACTAGAACTTGCAGGCAATCCCTGTGGCAAAGGCTGTGCACGGTGCAAGGTTGGGTGCTTATAGGGTGTTGGCCTCAGCGCCTGGCTGCAGGAAAAAAACACAGAAATTCACAAAAAAAAAACAAAAGGTTTTGGGGATGTTAGAGTTATCTCAAGGATCTATAACTCGTGCCCCAAGGTAACTATAACTTGCACCCTTGCCATGCATTGCTATTTACCCCACACATTTCGGCTCTCATGACATCTTTGATAACATCATTGATAATATCAATTGTTGGACCTGGCCCTTCTTGCAGGGTCATCTCCAAACTTTTTGTGTCCTCTCTCCTGTTTTGTTCCGACCTGTTTTTGTTGGCTTTAGGATTCTGGGCACTTTACCACTGCTAATCAGTGCTAAGCTCTCTGTCTAAACTGTATTGGTGATTGATTTATCCATGATTGGCATATTTGATTTACCAGTAACTCTCCAGTAAAGTGCACCAGAGGTGCCCAGGGCCTGTAAATCAAATGCTACTAGTGGGCCTGCAGCACTGATTGTGCCACTAACATACGTAGCCCTATAACCATGTCTCAGACCTGTCATTGCAGTGTCTGTGTGTCCACTTGCCAGGCCCAAACTTTCCCCTTTACTACATGTAAGACACCCCTAAGTTAGGCCCAAGGCAGTCCCCTGGATAGGGTACAGTAAATTTAAAATGTATGGCATGTACTAGAGTGTTTTACATGTCCTGATAGTGAAATACTGTCAAATTTAGTTTTCACTATTGCAAGGCCTATCTCTCCCATAGGTTAACATGGGGATTGCCTTGAAATATCTTTTAAGTGCAGTTTCCCATTGGGAGCAGATCGAGATGTGGAGGTTGGTGGCTCTGAACTCACAATTTAAATATATATATTTTGTTAAAATTGGTTGTTAGATTGTCTGTTTGAAAATGCCACTTTTAGAAAGTTGGCATTTTCTTGATTAATCATTCTGGGCCTCTGCTTGGCTGCTGAATCCATGTCTGGGACTGACTGACAGTTGGGCTGTTTGTGAATTCACTCTAGACAGTGACACAAAAGGAGCTGAGGTGTGCCCTGCATATCCTGATGAGTCTTCTGGGTTAGAGTGGGAGGGAGGAGCTGACACCTGCACTTGAAAAGGCTGCACCTGACCTCACACAATACCATTTCCAACCCCCTGGGTGTGTCTGGGGCAGGGCAAGAAACAGGCAGGGTCTTGTGCACTACAAAGACTTCCCTTTGAAATTTGTCTACTTTAAAGGCAGAAATGAGTATAAGTATTGGACTGCTGACCCCACAACTTCAGCTTACTTCGGGATCAAGAGGAACCTCTGCTAGGGAGAAGAGCTTGTTGTTTGAGGAGGACCTGCCACTCTGCCTGTTGCTTTGCTGTGCTGGCCTGCTGCTTTTGCCTTAGGAGGGAAAGAACTGGACTTTGCTTTCTGAAATCATACTTGTGAAGTTTCTCCAAGGGCTTCGCCTGAGCTTGCCCCCTGTTCTGAAGTATCAGGACCATCAAAGACGTCATCTGTCAGCACCTGGGCTCTCTTGCTGAGACCCCCACCCTGCCAAGTGGGGCCACATCCAGTCCCTGGGTTCTTGAAAGGAGAAGCTGGTGAACCCAAGGTGAAAATCCATTCTCCTGAGCCGAGCTGCAGTAACATTAATGCAGCGCCTGCCCCACGAATGAAAAATCGGCGCAGCGCCATGAAATCGATGCATCGCCAGCTCAGAATGGATGCACCGCTGCCGTGTGTCCGGATTTTCCATGCATTGTTCCTGGCCGTCAAAATCTTCAACATCATCGCACGGACCCAAGACTGCTTGTCTGGACGCAACTCTTCCCTGTGAGGAAAGAATCAACACATCACTTACCCGGCGGAGAAAGAATCGTCACAAGGCCTTAGTTGAGAGTAAGGGATCAACGCATCGCTTGTTTTCCTGCGGCTTTATTTTTGACACATACCAGGTACTTTGTGCTAAAACAATGCATCCATTGATTTCTATGGAATAAGACTCTTTTTACTTTAAAAATTGATATATTTTCTTGTGTATGTCGGATTTTTGTCATTTTGGTTTGATTTAGATAAATATTGGCTATTTTTCTAAACCGGTGTGGAGTCCTTTTGAGGTGTTTTCACTGTGTTACGCACCCAGTCACATATACAGTCACTCACACATCAATACAACCACTTAAAGTCACTGGATGATGTCATTAGTGATGTCATTAACCAGGTCATGAGTGATATAATATGTGAGATCATAAGCAGTGCATTACAGGGGCGCAAGTTATAGTTAGCAGAGGTAACTATAACTGCTGAATTTCACCAGTTTGCCTGTCTGAACTGTGAACCTAACTATAATGTTCTTGTAGCCTTTGTTTTTTTAAGGGAATTTCTAAGTTTTTTAAATTCTATTTCCTAACTATAATGTCCCGGTAATCTTTGTTTTTTTTCAATGAATAAATATATACATATATATATATATATATATATATATGTGTGTGTATCTTTAAAAATGTTTAATATTTATTTTGTTTTATTTTGGAGCAGACCTGCTAACTCATACGATCCCACCATGTGTCACAGGATTTCGGCTCCCTTCACATGGTCACCCGGTGAGGAGCCAAAATCACCCAATGGAGGGCAAGGCGAGCTGGTAACCACTACAGATAGTGGATGTCCAGCTCATCTTTTGAGGCTGCAAGCAGGTGTGTCCATCAAGGTTTGTGAACACACACTAGGACATCACCAGTGGCCTCAACAACCTTTTGTTCATGTTTTTTTTGGGTGAAAGGTAGAAGTGGACGGGGCAGAAGGCCCTCTCGAGAAGTTCTCTGCATAGAACCCCATACCTCAAAGGCCATGCCCCCTCCTCACATGGCCGATTTTGTTCTGAAGTTGACATGTCTGTTGGAGTTATGTCACGTAACACGGGGTAGTAATGTTTTTTTAGGGTTTATGGATGGTTAGTGTTAAGGGGTGGAAAGGGTTTTCTGGGGCTCAGGAAAAGGGTGGTGTTAAGTGGTAGGAAGGGTTTTTCAGAATTCAGGCATAGGTAGCTTTAAAAGGTTGGAAGGACATTTTAGGGTTGAGTGATGGGTAGTGCAAAGGGGTAGTAAGGATGTACGTTTAGGGTCTGGGGATGAGTGGTATTAAAGAGTAGTGGAGGGTTTTCAAGGTTCAAGGATGTGTAGTTTTTAAGGGGTAAGAAAGGGCTTTTATGGTCCAGGTATGGGTAGTATAGCATTTTTAGGGTTCAGGAACAGGCAGTGTTAAGTAGTAATAAGATGTTTTAGGTCTTAGGGAATGGTAGGATACTAAGAAGTTTTAGCTTAAGGGGCGGGAATGTTTTTTTTATAATATAATAAAAAAACACACACACACACACACACACACATATATGTAGAGAGGGAGACATACAGATATGGATATATATATATATATCTTATACAATGCAAGTTGCATGCACCTATATTGCCATCAAGGGGTTCTGGTTACATTTACAGCATTCATTGTTTGTCTGAGATTGACGATACGCATCTCAATGTTTTGAGAAATCTGTGTTTTGTTGGGAATAATGTGCTAATATTTAAAATGTGTTTTATTCAACAATGTGTATTATTATAAATCAAATTTTTAATGCAAAGTGCATTGTAAAGAATTTTAAAGAAATTCTTTCTAAAATGTGTTTTGATTGTATTTTAAGTACATTGACAGGTAGGGTTTAACAAACAACTTACTTACCTTCAGTAATGCCTTATCTAGTAGAGACTATCTAGCCGCAGATTACTCTGGAAATTTTTTGTGAGCACTAACCCTGAGTGCCAGTAGGTGGCGTCAATCAAATCTGCAGGAGTCGTCTGCATTGTTCGTGCTGGAAGTGACATACACAGTGCCTATATAGATTCCACCCCAGGACACTGACAAACAAGTTACTTACCTTCTGTAACTCATTATCTGGTAGAGATAATATCTAGTTGCAGATTTCTTACCTTTGAATTTCCTCAAGGCGTCAGACTGGATCTGGATATTTTTCATGAGCAGGACTCCTGTGTGTGGTTAGGTGGCGTAGATCAGCTCAGCATCGGTCATCATCCGAGCAGGATATGACGCTGTGGTTCCTATATAAGTGCCGCCCTGGTGCGCTGACGTCAGTTTCATTGCACAGCTTTCCACGCCAGAAGCGCAAAGCCATGAAGAACACTGACTACTTGTGCATCAAAACTAAGGCCCTGAAAGAGGAGTCCCTGCCCCATAAATCAGTTTGCAGAACGGGGATGATTGGTAAGAAATCTGCAACTAGATATTGAAAAGGCATTACTGACGAAAAGTAACTTGTTCTTATGATAGGACTTCAAGTTGAGGACTCCTTACCTTTGCATATATACTCATGCAATACCATCCCCAGAGGTGGGTCTGCGAACCAAGACCATACTAGAAAGTCCTGGAGGACCGAATGAGCAAAGTACCCGTCCCTACCGACCTCACTGTCCAGGCAGCAGTGTTGGGTAAATATGTGCAGAGATGCCCATGTTGCCGCAGTAAGATGTTAAGGACTACAACTCTGCTTGCTAACGCAGTGGTCGAAGCTGTGGCTAGGGTAGAATGAGTACGTAAGCCTTCAGGGAGTTATTTTGTGGCCAGTGCATATTAGATCTTAATGCAGCATATGCCCCATCTGGAGATGGTCCACTTCTGCACTGCTCTACCTTTCTTTGTAACCAAATAACCGACAAAGAGTTGATCATCCACCCAGAATTCTTTTTTTACGAGCAAGGTAGAACATGAATGCTCCTTTTAGGCTCAGGCAGTGGAGTCTCTTCTTTTCTGTTCCTTAGAAGGATATGGGGTGGTGTAAAAAGTACGGTAAGATGATGGACTGACCACATGAAAGGGCACAACCACTTTTGGCAAAAAAGGAGGCCCTAGTGCAAAGCACCACTTTGTCAGGATAGATGGAAATGTAGGGGGGATTAGATAATAATGCCTGCAGCTCATTCATCCCAGTGGCAGATGTAATGGTCACAAGAAAAGCTGTTTTCAAACTGAGAAGCCTGAGAGAACAACTGTGGACAGGCTCGAAAAGAGTGCACATCAGAAATGTCAAAACCACATTTAGATCACATTGAAGCATATTGAAAGGGGTTGGAGAAAAAAGATGTGTAACAATAGGGGACTTGGGAAAGTTGATCAGGCAACTGCAAAAAAAGAAGAAAAGGCAGACAAATATCCTTTAAGAGTGCCTGTAGCAGAGCCCTGCTGGCCAAGGGACAGGGTGAAACACAGGACCTCAGAGAGACAGCAGACTTGTCTGTGCATCATGACACAAATTTCTTCCAACGAAAGGCACATACCATTTTAGTGGAGGAATGCCTGGCTGCCCAGATTACATTAAAAACTTCAGGAGGAAGGTCAAAAGCTGTCAACTGCTGCCCCTCAACCTCCCTGCACGAAGGCAGAAAGTGGGCAGGTTTGGGTGCAGAACCCTCCCCTGCTGCTGCAACAGAAGATCCTCCCAGAGAGGCAGTCTGATCGGAAGATCAATGGACATGCTCAGCAGCTCGGGATACTAAACTCCCCATCCAGAGCCACAAAGTTACTTGGGCCCAGTCCTCATTCATCCTTAATCTTCTTGAGAACTCTCTGGCAGAAGCGGTATGGGTGGAAAGGCGTGCAGAAGGCCTGAGTTCCACTCAAGACGAAAAGCATATCAGAGCGGTACCTGCCTTGGAAACTCCAAAGCGTAAAACTGATGACATAGCACATTCTATGCACAGGTGAACAGATCTAACCAAGGATCTCCCAACTACTGAAAGAGACCTTGCACCACACCTCCTAATGGAGACGCCATTTGTGATCTGCTAGACATTTTCGGATGAGTTTGTCTGCTCTTGCGTTTAGAGAGTCCACCAGATTTTAAACCACCAGGGATACCTCCTGCTGCTCCAGCCATGTCCAGAGGCACAGAACCTCCTGACAAAGGACGCAAGAACCCACCCCACCGTGCTTATTACAGTACCACACGGCAGTGGTGTTGTCCTTGAACATCTGCACTATCTTTCCCTTGATAGAGGGAAGAAATGCTTTCAATGCAAGCTGGATTGCTCAGAGCTCCAAGGTTGATGTAGAGTCTGGCTTCTGCTGGAGACCAAAGTCCTCTGCTCGCCACCTCTCCCTGATGGCTGCCCCATCCCAGGAGTGATGCATTTGTCACTACCATTAGATCTTGTTGGGGAAAGGAGAGCGGTCTGCCGCTAACTCAAACTCAGTTTGCTAACCACTACTGGAGATCTTTTGCAGTGCTTTTCGAGATCTTGACCATGTCGAAGAGATTCACCTGATGCATCGCCCACTGGAACTTCAGGTCTCACTGCAGAGCCCGCATATACCACTGGAATTGTGTCACAAGCAGGATGCAAGAGGCCATGAGATGGTGCAGGCTGAACCACAGAGCCAGGCCTCAAGTGTCGACGCTCGCTCATCTTGATGGATGGGACAAAGTCGAAGATTGCTTTGTGACGTCATGCTATTCTTTTTCTTGTGGGACTTTTTTGGAGTGTGATGAATCTGACTGCCACGAAGATCAATGGCTCTGTGAAAAAACCCGGGACCTTCCTTTCGACCGGGATCAAGACCATTACAGCAATGCATGTTGAGGGGCAAGAAGCTTGAGGAATCGCTTCCTCAAAGCTTTGGGGGAAATTTGTGACAACTGACCCAGGTCTTGTCATCATGGTCATGCTAAAGGCACCAGAGAAAGATGAGGAATGGGTCCGTCACAAACATTTGTCAGTGACCGTAGGGCTTGGATCCATCTTTCCTTGTTCACATCCCTGTCACACCAAGAGACAAGTTTTAAAAAACTTTGAAAAAGGACAGTGAAAAAATTACTGAGGGTAGCTCTCTCTAGGTCTGTGCTGACTGAAGCGGAAAGAACAGAAATTATGCCAGCGTGCTGGGGTGGCGAAATATATAGCAGTGTGCATGTCACTTCTGGTGCAGGCGATGCTGACGACACCATGAAGAGCTGATCAACGCTACCTACCCGAGTACATGGGTACTGCTCATAAAAAACTTCCAGATCCACTTTGACATGTGGGAATAATTCTAAGATAAGGAATCTGCATCTAGAAGTCTCTATCAGATAAGACCCTCTTTTGGATGTGTGGGGTAGTTTGTGCTTAAACCTTCATAATTTATTTTACACAAAAGGTATCCATGGCAAATTTGCATTCTTTTTTGCCAACATACTTAGAATTCTAAAGATACCTGGGATTTATGAATTGACAAAATAGCCAAAATATAGCTATTTTTGTGGGGGTGGGTGAGGGTTGGGGAACAGGAAAAAGTGCTCGGCAAGAAAGAAAACATGGCATTAACAAAATGGTTGCTGTGCTGGGATCACCATCTTCACAGCATTCAAGAGCAAGCAGAGCTATATCAACAAACATTCTCTAACAGTTCTTGCATTTTTAAGAGGAAGTACATTTTCAGTAATTTTTGTGTTTTTAGCATAACTGATGTTTGTGGTAGAAACAGGTGGGAAACTCAGTGGTGATCTCGGAAGGCTATACATTTCTGAAAAGCTGACAAATATCTGAGTACAACAAGAGGTTCATTTGTGTTTTTCAAAGAAACATGATGAAAAAATAATGGAAATAAGAAGAACAAAATACTCACTGGTGACAATGTTATCATCTGCAATTTTTTTGTCACTATGGCCAATTTACAAAAACACAACACTGTTCAATCTGAAAGATCCTTCTGGTGGCGGGGATATATTGGGTTGATAGGTTCTCCAAAAGCTAACGATAGTCAGAGCCAACAAATGGACAGATGCTTATCATGATGCAAATGCTTTTTACTGTTCACCTACCATATAACAATTCCTTTGATAATATATGAATGAAAGATGAATATGAACAAAATTGAAGTATTTCTGAAATGTGCCCAAGATGCTGAGTTTAGGAACAGTGGCTTTTTCTACACCAATGAATTTGGGATTACCCATACTCTTGTGATTCAGAGAGCATTTTACAAAAATGTCTTCTTTCTTCCACACTGGCTTACTTTGAAAGTCCAAAATGAAGAGAAAATCAATAAGTCGTAACATATGTTATGATATTTTGTATTTCCACAGATCTCCTGGTAAATATTGTACCCACCTGTGTGGCAGGCCCAAAAAACACCCTAAACACAATGGGGAAATATCACATTTCACCCAGCAAAATCAACACTCATTTTTACAATGTGAGTAGCATGAGAATTTCAGCCACCACACAGAAAAACATACCAAACGCAGACATTTTTTGAAAACTAGATGCCCAGGGAAGTTCGTGATGGTGTGACTTGCTTGGGTCCCATGAGGTTTTGTGTTACCCTTGGCAAACATTGGCTAAAAACTTCCTTTTTCCACTTTTATCTGTGAAGTTCCTTAAACTGTGGGGGATCTATAAAATTCAGACCACTCGGCATTCCCACACAACTCCCAAAGAAACAGTATCCACCCTTGTGTGGTTGGGCCACGCACCTTTAAAACAACATACTGCAGAAGGAGACATGAACACATTGCATTTCACCAACTGAAAGAAATCCTTTTTTACTGAAGTGTTGTTTTGAGGAATTTGTGTCCCGGCTCAGCAGCTACCCATGGTAACCTATCAAACGCAGACAATTCTGAAAACTAGAGACCTAGGAGAGTGCAGGGGAGTGTAGCTTGTGTGGATCACATATTGATTTCTTATGCTCAATGCCCTTCAAATGCTGACAAAATAAAACATACATTTTCCTCATATTTCTGTGAGAGATAAGTCTGCATTCTGCAGGGATCCACAAATTTGCTACTACCCAATAGTCTCACACTTCTCCCAGAAGAACAGTACCGCACTTGTGTGGCTGGGCCTTACACCCACACCAGGAACAGCTCAATCAATCACTCAATCAAGTAAATTTGTAAAGAGCGGCTGTATCACCTGTGAGGGTCTCGAGGCACTGGGAGGACAAACTGCCAGTTCTTCTGTTGGTTGAACATCCATGTCTTGAGGTTCTCTTGCAGAACTGCTGGAGTGATGGTGAGACTCTGAGATGCAAAGGGAGGATGTTCCAGTTCTTAGCTGCCAGGTGGGAGAAGGCGTGGCCTCTGCTGTTCGTTCGGTGGATGTGACGTGTGGCTGCTAGGGAGAGGGATTCAGAGCAGAGTTTCCTGGTAGGTTGGTGGAAGTTCACTTGAGTGTTGAGGTACAACAATCCTTCGTTGTGTAGTGCCTTGTAAGCGTGGGTGAGAAGCCTGAATTAGCATGTCTGCGGGACTGGTAGCCAGTGGAGTTTCTTGAGATGAGGGGTGTTGTGAGTCCGTCTGACTGATGTGAGTCCACTGGCTGCAGTGTTCTGGAAAATCTGGAGTTTCATCATGAGTTAGGTGGTAGTTCTGACATAGAAGGAGTTGCCGTAGTCTAGTCTGCTGGTGACGAGAGCTTGTATGACTGTTCACCTGGTGTTGGGTGGGAGCCATCTGAAGACCTTCCTGGGCAGTCGGAATGTGAGGAAGCAAGCGGAGGAGACAGCGTTGACCTGCTTCTTCATGGAGAGCTGGCTGTCGAGAATGATGCCAAGGTTGTGGGTGTGTTCTGTGGGTTTGGGGGTTGTTCCGAGCTTAGGTGGCCATCATTCGTTGTTCCAGAGAGTGTTCTTGCCTTTCCTGAAGATGAGTACTTCTATCTTGTCGGTGTTGAGTTTGAGACAGTTATTGTTTTTCCAGGCATCCATGTCTTCCATGCCTCTTTGGAACTTGTTCTTGGTGGTTGTAGGGTCGTTAGTCAGGGAGAGGATGAGTTGGGTGTCGTCCCCGTAGGAGATGATGTTGAGTCCGTGGCTGTTAACGATGTTTGCCAGGGTGTCATGTATACGTTGAAGAGGGTTGGGCTGAGGGATGAGCCTTGGATTACACACAGGAGATGCTTTTGGAGAGTGAAGTGTAGGGCGGGAGGATGACCTTCTGTGTTCTACCTGTAAGGTTGGATGCGATCCACTTGAGGGCTGCTCCTCCCTATCTGGTGGAGTCTGTTTAGCAATGTGTGGTGGGATACGGTGATGAAGGCTGCCAAGATGTCCAGGAGGATGAGGGCTGTCATTTCCCCACAGTCCAACAGCAGTCTGATGTCATCCGTGGCTGTGATTTTGTGCTGTGGTTTGCTCTGTAGACTAATTGGCAGGGGCCGAGAAGGTTGTGGATCTCCAAGTGTCTGGTGAGCTGGATGTTCATGGCTTTCCCGATGACCTTGGCTGGGAAAAGGAGGAGGGAGATAGGTCGGTAGTTACCCTGGGTTTGTGGATGGCTTCTTCAGCAGTGGCTTCATGTCGGCCTAATTGGCAGGGGTCAAGAAGGTTGTGGATCTCCAAGTGTCTGGTGAGCTGGATGTTCATGGCTTTCTCGATGACCCTGGCTGGGTAAGGGAGGAGGGAGATAGGTTGGTAGTTACCCTGGGTTTGTGGATGGCTTCTTCAGCAGTGGCTTTATGTCGGCATGCTTCCATTTATGGGGGAAGTGGCCAGTTGTGACTCAGGCGTTGAGGACCTTGGCGAGTTCCTTGCTGATGGGTTGATTGCTGAGGCTGAAGATATGGTGTGGGCAGGGCCTGCTGGGGCTCTGGAATGAATGAATCTCCTGATGGATGCCGTTTCCTTCTCGGAGAAGATGTTCCACAAGTTTAGTTTGTGTGGGTGTGCATTGGTCAGCATGATGCTGTTGATGCTGTCCTCGGCAGGGGGTTGGGATGCGAAGTCTTAGTAGATGGTATTGATTTTGTTGTGAAAAAAAAAACAGGGACCATGTGTAGACCAGCCCCAGATGCGTATAGCCTCCCTGCACAGTACACAGGACCCCACTCCACTCTGCTTGTTACAATGACTCATGGTGGTGGTGTTGTCCATGAGAACCTGTACCAGCCTCCCCTGATGGATGGTAGGAAAGCCACAAAGCCAAGCGAATGGCCCACGATTCCTACAGAGTGATGTGGAGTTGAGTTTCTGCTGCAGACCAGAGTCCTCAGTTCTCCATCTCTCCCAGATGCCCACCACAAACTAGCATCCATCACAGCCCTGAACTCTGGATGTGGAAGGAAGCAGGCTCTGCCACTGGCCAAATTGCGGTTGAGCAGCCACCACTCCAAATCTTTTGCAGTCTCCGCCAAAACAAGTATGGAGTTGGAGAAGAACCGTTGGTGCTAGGCCCATTGAGTCTTCAGATTCCACTGCAGACCCTGCATGTGTAGCCTGGCATAGCCTACAAACACAATGCAGGAGGCCAATAGGTCAAGAAGCCTCACGACCACTCTTTGACACCAGTACTGAGGTTGAAACATTGGGATCATATCTTGAATGTTCTGAATGCCCGCTGTGATGGAGAGAAGGCCTGAAACTGTACCGTATACAAGGTGGTTCTTATGAAAGGAAGCCTGTGCAAAGGCGTTAGGTGCGACTTTGGAATGTTAATCATGTACTCCAATAATGTCAGGATGTTCGCCATTGTCTAAAAGTGGTCTAAGACTAACAGCTGTGAGCCTGCCTGCAACTGCCAGTCATCGTGGTAGTGGAATACAGGTGCACTGCAACCACTGCCAGCACTTTTGTGAAAATCCAAGTGGCTCTGGTAAGGCCTAAGGGCAGCACTTCAAACTAAAAATGCTACTGGCCTTCCCTGAACAACAGACACGATGTGTGGGACTGCAGGATGGGTACATGAAAGTATGCATCCTGAAGGTCCAAAGCTACCATCCAGTTGCCCATCTAGGGCAGACAGCCCCTGGGCCAGTGTGAGCATTTTGAATTTGTCCTTCCACTGGGCAGTAATAGTGGGGAAAGATCTAAAACAGGAGGAAGGCAGGTCTGTCCCTCGGCATGAGAAAATAGCAGGAGTAACACCCAGTCCCTATTTCCATGTTGGGTACCCTCTCTATGGCCCCTTTGGACAACAGAGCTTTTATTTCTTGCAACAAGATAACCACTCTGATGTGGACAGACCACGCGGCGGGTTGGAAACTAATGAAAGGACGTAGCCCCATTGAACAATTTGGAGGACTTATCTGTCAGACATGATAGCGTGCCATCCTTGAAGAACATGTTTGAGTCTGCCTCTCACAGGGTGGACATGCACTGCTAAGGGTAAACTAAAGCAGCTTGGAGGTTGATAGCACAGGAGTGGGAGGACTAAAAAGGTTGTTGCCAATTGTGACCAGTATGTGGTCTGTGTGATTCGTGTCCATGTCCATGAAAGGGCTGAGGGGACTGTAGTGGGGGTGAAGAGACCTGGCGTTGCCTTTACACCAAACCTCTGGAGTAGTCACAGAAGGGCCAAAACTGATGAGGGAACTGTCTGCCAGACGTCAAAAAGCCCAAAGAGTGTGCTGTGCCCTAACTTTCCTTGAAACCCTCTAGGGTGGAAGTAGCATTTTTGACAAAAAGGCAGGATCCATCCAAAGGCAAATCCATATGTGATGCCTGCATATCACCAGAAAAACCTCAAATCTAATCCCCCAGGGGTGACACAGCACCACACTGCAAGTGATTACTTGCTCCAAAAAACTGGTAGTGTCCAGGCCAGACCGAATAACGTATCTGGCTGAAATCTGACCATTTTGAAAAGTCTGAGTCTGGGAGGCCCTAAAATCTTCCACGGCCGCTGGCAAGATCTCTCTGACCATGCCCCAGAGGGCATGCTTACATAATTCTAGCAGACACCTTGTGATGACTGACCTTAAAGCTAAGCAAATGGAAGAAAATATTTTTTCCTGAATGCCTCAATTTACTTCGACTTCCTGTCCAGAGGCTGGGGTGTTGTAGGAAATGAATTGAGATTTTCTTTGCGGGTGGAAGCCTGGGCCACCAGACTCTCCGGAGTATGATGTTGAGTTTAAAAAAAAAACGTGGTTGCCACATGCAGGTCTGGGGCGCCTGGCTACCTGACTGATCACCAGTGAGCAAAAGTAATGATGTGTCAGTTAAGGCTTTACAGAATGGCAGTAAGGGTGCAGAGAAAGCCTGTCCATGCTGTAAAACATCAGTAAGAACATTAATTTCCACAGAAGGAAGTTGTAGATCAAGAACTAGGGCAAAGGAAGCACTTACTTCTGTTGAAGGCTCGGGCTGGGGGGGAAATCAACCTTGAATCAAGGCAAGTATCAGGCTCACTGGCCTCCTGTAAGGCTATAGACAAACTTTTATCATCACAGTGTGGAAGATACTCATTCCCATTATCATCTTCTAGTGGCTGCAAACTCTACTCCGAATCTGAACTGAAAAGTTAGTGGAACAACTGATGGCTGTTCTGTGGTAGAGGCAGTGTTTACCCTTACCCTGAATCTGACCTTACAGGAACTAGGTGCATCAGTATGAAGTCAGGACGCCATCGCACTAAGGGCGAGACAAGTTTGGCTCAAAATTGGACACTGGCTTCCGCAAAGGTTTCCCTCTGGCACCAGCGGTGTTAAAACTGGCATGGACATCAATGGAACCAAGGCAGCTCATAGAGCCAGAGGGAAAGTTGGCACCAGAGCCAGTGTGGAACCCAAGGCGGGTTTAAGAGGCACAGATATTGCTGATGACAGATCTGCTGGTAATAATCTGAATTAAGAACCCTGCATATCTTTGGGGTCCAAAAGCATATCAGAGATAACCAGTGTGTCTAAAATGCACAACATAGCCTCTGTAAAGGCCTCCATCTGCTGCACTGTCACCAATAAACTCAAGGTGCATTGGGATCAATTGTGGAAACAGAGCCTCAATCGGACATCAGCAGCGAGACAGACTGGCCTCCTTTTGTTTTTGTGACTTCTCTGAAGAGCGAGAGTAGTGAGATGGGGATGCGTCCGTTTGGCCTTCTTGTGTTTCTGTTTTGATTTTGACTTACCAGATGGACTTGACCGCCAAGAGGACTTGTCCCGGGAACAGCCACAAAATGAGGCATGGGTCCACACTCTTGACTTTGATCAAAACTTGCGTTGCTTTTTCCAGTGCTCTGCAATGTACAGATTCTCTTCAAGGTCCCAAAATGCCTTTGGGTTCATGAGGGAGCATTCTTCATACAACTTCCATGGAATCGTGCCCTGAGCCCAAACACCATAGGTAAATTTCGGGCAGGTCTGTCACCGTCATCTGTTTTCAACAATCGCAGCCTGTGGTTTAGTGAGGACATTGCTCCACACTGGATTTACATTTTTTTTCAGGAAAAAAATTGCTGAAAGGTGGTAGCAGAGGTCCAAATGTGTGTTTGAAAGTGTGGAAAGAAAGAACCTAACATTGGTGTGCAGGGGTGGTGTTTATTTGCGTCTCTGTCAGTTTTGGGGCAGAACAAAGTGAATGCAGAGCCACACAGTGCTACCCATCATCAGGCTGCAACACTGCTGTGAAGTTTTTCAGATACAGTCTGGCACCTGGGTATATTTCGAACGTGAGGAATCTATGGTTCGAAGTATCTATCAGAAAGGCTCTATTGCCCCTTCTGGGGTGGATGCATGGTCCAATTCAATGTGGTATGCCCCCCGTTTTATTTGCCCAAATGTAAAATTCCTGGTGTCCAGTAGGCTTACTAAACCCCCCTCCCCCACCAGGCGCAGATTAGGGGCAAACACACCAATCAGGGCAAAACTTTTATCTGCCTCCCCTGGGCGTAGAAAGACACTGTTGCCCATTGTGGGGTGGAGGAAATGGCCAATGCCAGGGTGGGATGCCCCTACCACTTTCTTTTGCCCAAATATAAAATCCCTGGTATCCACTGGGGTCCCTATCCCACTGGGAGGCAGATTAGAGGCAAACCATAAATCGGTGCAAACCTCCTATCTATCCCCAGGGGACAAGGGGACAGAAAGACTATTACCCCTTTTGGGTAGAGGCAAGGCCCAATGCAGGGTGGGATGCCCCAACCCATTTGTTTTTCCTAATGTAAAATCCATGGTTTCTAGTGGACTTTCAACCCCAAACCCTGGGGGGGGGGGAGGGTTAATATGGTACACACACACCCCAATAAGGGCAAACCTATCTGCCCCTCATGGGGTGGGGCAGGTAGGTTTTCCCTTCTTGGGTGAGGGCATGGCCAAATGATAGGGTTGACAGTCCTTACCCCTTTGTTTATGTCTAGTTGTTAAACTCCTGGTGCTACTGGGTTTGCTACTCACCCTGGGGCCAGATTTGGGTCCACCCCCCCCCAATTGGAGCAAACATCACATCTGCCCCCAGGATGGGTAGCATGAAGGTTCTATTGCCCTTCATGTGTGGGGGTATGGCCCGATGCCAGTTGGGTCACAACCACCCCCTTTTTTGGGGTAATGGAAACTCTCTGGTGTATAGTGGGAATTTCTATACAGCCAAGGACGACACTGGGGGCAAATCCCCCCTATCTACCTACCGGGGCAGGCAGAAAGACGGTTTTACTACTCTAAATATGGTACACACACATCCCAATCGAGGCAGAAGGACAGTTAGGTGTTTCCTTCTGGGGTGGGGGCATGGCCAATAGCTAGGGAGGAATGTCCTCACCTCTTTGTTTATGTCCAGTTGTTAAATTCCTGGTGCTACTTGGTTTGCTACTCACCCTGGGGCCTGATTTGGATGCGCTGGGGTTACTTGGCCCAACCATGTGGTTGAGGCTTTTTACTTTTGATGGCCTGGCCTCGTATGTATATGCTGGGCAACTGGGCCAAGTACCCCTTCTGCACTTGTCTCTCAGTAGTAGACATTAACAAGCAATCTACAGTTCCCTAAGGGGGAGGTGTGGATACAGATTAGTGGACACGAATTGCAACTCAAAGGGAACATTGGTTCACAGCAATGGCCCCGTACAGGCTTTGCCCTTACCGAAAAGCACTGGTACCACAACTTTCTTCACACAGCCCTCTCCTGGTATTCGAGGGCCACCAACTTTAATCTCCACATGGCAATGACCTAATCAGTGCAGTAGCTGTCTCCTCACACAGGAAGTCCACTCGACAGGGCTTCCTACTGGAACTCCCTCCCTCCAAGGCTCTCCTCTTCCTCACACTGGTCTTGGCAAGCAGGCAGTCACTGGTGCTCCAGGCTCCACAGCAAGTGGTCTTGCTTTCACTGGGTGATGTCCCCAGCAGGGAGACTCACAGTCTTAAGTCTCCGTCCTGGCAACAGGCAAAAATCTTGCAGAGCTTCCCCTCCTCACGGTTCCATCAGGCTGCTTGGCAGATGACAATTTTGGGGTCTCAACCTTGCCTCCCTAGAGCCTATTTCCAGCAACAAAGGTGATTTAGGGTCTGGGTCTTTGAAGTTTTATATTAGGGTTCTACTTATATTTAAGTGCATACTTCTATACTCCCTCTTCCTATTCACGGGCCATCTGTCACAGTAGGATAGACTCCAAAGCTGACAGTCCCACAACAGAGGCCATGGCACTAACTAGAGTTCACACTTGGATGTCAGCCACAGTGATATGTGCATCACAATGTTAATCCAGTGCTCCCAGTCCTTCTCTTTATGATTCCCTTATCAGCCTCTTATCCTTCCTGAGATGTGTCCAGGCTCTTTCTTGTGATCTCTCACTGAGCACCTTTTGAGGTGTACAGGGGGAGTCTTACTCTCCCTTCTCCAGTGGGCCCCACCGAGCTCACAGGAATGTAGCAATACACGAATCGGCCTTTGGGGGGGTGGGGGAGTTATCATACCTCCTCATATTTTCACCTGGGCATCACAAAATGGAACCTGGGGTCTTCTTTGTAGTAAGTATGTACATAGCGCACACACTGCCCAATAATGTTATCTCCATGTATTATGCCATCCCAGGCACGCAAACATTCAACACAAACATTCAGTCTGCATGCAATGCCCAGCACTGTAGCCTTTCTACATTGTTTCACTTGCAAGCAAACATGCATCCAGTACACACATTCATCATACACACGCTGCACACACATACACCCTTTAAGTACTGTACTCTTCACAGGTACACATACACTCAGTACATGCATTCACCATACACGCACTGCACAGCATTACATCCTTCAACTACTGTGCACATCACAGGTACTCGTACATCCAGTACATGCATTCCCCATGCAAGCATTGCACAGCACTGCTCTATCCCTGTGCTGTACCCTTCCCAGAAACACATACAACCAGTGCAGTCACCACTCCTGCACAGCACTTTGCATCTAACCAATATAGGCTACGGGGTGAGTTAAGAACACAGCAGCTGAACTTTAAAAAGTGAGTGAACTTGTAGGCCTCACTGAGGTGACATGGGTTATAAAGGACCTAGTCACCCCCTCATGGTACGCTGCTGCCACCGCACTCCTACTGCTTAACTCCTAGTTGAGGCGGTAGCCTTCCACCACTGTTAGGGTAGCGCATGGGCACCCCTCCGGATCCAACAAGATCGGAATCCATCAGACAGACCTATGTCATGTTTCACAGGCATGATCCATGTTTGCCTATGACAACAAAAATCAACATTAGGGATCCAGACAACAGAACAGTTGGGCACTCAGGGTGGGGGTACACGTCTATCACCACTACAGAGGACTTTTCCATCCCAACAGGGGCAAAACCCCACAATCTGCTTCTTGGGAGGCAGAAAGATTCTATTTTTGGCTTTCGGGGTTGGGCATGACCCTATGCCCGGTTGGGCCACCCAAACATTTGGTTTGTTTGAATTTCAATTACCTGGTGGCTAGCTGGAGAGCAGTGTTGGGGTAGAGATCCCTTGTATACTACATGAACTCTTTTAAAGGTAGAGAAATACATATTCATAAGATTCTGAACGGCAAAACTTGTTATGAAGTATATGTTTACAAACTTTCCAGTCAAAATGTGTGTATAGATAGCACTAAATCATCTGTACACAAAATAATTATTCAACATTAGAGCATGATTATCAAACAATACGTCATATTCAGCACCCAAACATTTTGTACATAAACATGAGGCAAATTAGATGAACTGAAATATTCTGCCATCAAAATGATGCCTCTTAGAAATGGAGTCTCTAGTTGGCAGATGTTTGTACTCTGTCCAAGTACGGACCATAATCCTAGTCAGGGCAAGTAAGATACACACTAAAAGTTTGCCTGTGCTCACGCTCTGGTAGCTTGGCACAGAGCAGTCACGCTAAATTAAAGAGGCAATGCATACTCACAGTAATGTAGTGAAAACGCCACCAAAGGACCCCATGTCAGTTTAAAAAAATAGCCAATATTTATCTGAGTCAAACTAGAACAAAATGACAAAAATCCAACATACACAAGTCAAGTTATGGATTTTCAAATATTCAATCAAAATGCAGTGGTTAGAAGATGATAGCTCCAATTGGAAAAAGCTGGTCGTGCTGGACCAGGGTAAATTCAAAAGTGCAGTCTGACCACGATAGAGTGTGGGACAGGTACAAGAGTCATTCAGAACTGCCGACAGTACCTTTGTTGCATCAATGTTCGGTGACTGGGAGTTGATCCATTCAAGAGGATGTGTTGACCTTGCTGGCGATGCGCCGTTTCCTGATCAGGCAACGTCGGCGATGCATCAAAGTCCAGAAGCAATGAGTACTGGTTCTGATGTGTCAGTGCTGCGTCGGCCAAGCTGGGGCTGCGTTGTAAGTCGGGGTTGTTGTGTCGTGCAGTTGGCAAGCGGTGTCCGCAGCTTCGGTGCAGGCAGCAGCAAATCAGCATTTCTGCAGTTGGATGCGTAGGTTCCAAGTAATGCGCCTGTGTCGTTGTGTCAGATCTTGTGTTGCAGCATCGCACTCCCCTCCAAGGGCCCAGGACTGGATTTGGCACCACTTGGCAGAGCAGGACTCACATGAGAAGAGCCCAGGTGCTGGTAGCAAGATGCAGATGAAGTCTTTGATATCCCTGAGACTTCAAAAACAGGGAGCAATCTCAGTTAGGCCCTTGGAGAAACTTTAGATTGCAGGATGTAGAGAGTTAGATCAAGTCCTCTCACTTCACTCAAGAAGTAGCAGGCAGCAGGGTAAAACAGAAGAGCAAACAGCAAAGTGGCAGTCCCTCCTTGCAGCCCGCAGTCCTTCTTTCTAGTAGAATGTCCTCAGTCCAGAAGTGTTTTGAGCATATGGGATCAGAGGCCCAGTACGTGTACCCAAATGTGCTTTTGAAGTGGGGGAGACTTCAAATAGTGGTTTAGAAGTGCTCAAGCTTCCTTTCAGCCCAATCCTGTCTGCCAGGAGGTTTGTGTGTGTGTGTGTGGGTGGGGGGGTTATATCAGTCCTTTGTGTGGGGTCAGGCCACTACCCTTTGAAGTGTGAGTCCCTCCACCCTTCCTGCCGAGGAAGACCTATCGGTTTGCAGCTTGAATGCAGGGGCAGTTGAGTGTCCTGTATTTTTGGATGTCTAGATGGAATGCATCCAGGTAGCTGTCACCGAACCTTACACAGACCAGACATGGACTAGAGGCAGGCTAAGGCACAGGAAAGTTAAAGTAAGAAAACTTCAACTTTCTGAAAGTGGTATTTTCAGACATGCCATTTAAAAACCACCTTTACCACAAGATGTGCTTTTTAATTGTGAGTCCAGAGACACCAAACTCAATTTTTCTATCTTTTCCCAATTGGAAATTACACTTAAAAGATGTTTTAAGGCAATCTCCAAACTAGCGTATGGGATAGATAGTCCTTGCAATAATGAAAATTTAATTTAAGAGTTTTTCACTACCTGGACATGGTAAACTTAAAAGTACATGTCCATCTTTTTAAATACACTCCACCCTGCCCTGGGGGCTACGCAGGGCCTTCCTTAGGGGTGTCTCACATGTGAAAATAGGAAGGTTTGGGCCTGGCAAGTGGCTACACTTGCCATGTTCAAACAGCAGTTTAAACTGCACACACAGGCTCTGCAATGGCAGGCCGGATGCATGTTTGAAAGGCTACCGTTGTGGGTGGCACAACCATTGCTGCCGGCCCATTAGTAACATTTAATTTACAGACCGTGGGCACATATAGTGCACTTTACTAGGAACATACTAGAAACTCAATTATGCCAACCATGGAGAAGTCAATGCTACCATGTTTTAGACACAGAGCACATGCACTTTAGCACTGGATAGCAGTGGTAAAATGTGCAGAGTTATAAAGCCAGCAAAAAGGAAGTTCAACACACAGTCAAAACAGGAGGTCAGAAAGCAAAAAGATGCCGGGTCTAACAGTACTGTTCAATGAACATGGGGGCAACTAGGAAAGCATTTATCAAGATATAGTGTGGAACTGGATATCAAGGAGCCCAAGGGATTAAATGAGGATGAGGAACTTCATGTATTTTTAGGAGAAGGAGCTGTAAAATTATTTCAATCATGTTTCTTTTTTAGGTTGCTGAAGTAACTGTCTGTTTCTCTGTATTCCCAGGATAGATACCTTTTTTCTTACGTCTTTTGATTGTCTGTTTTCATTTCTTTTCAGAGTGATGTATCTGGATTAATTAAGTAATGAAGGAAGAGAGACTTTTTTAAGAACTGTTTGGTGAGTTATTTTGTTTCACAACGGAAACCCAAATATATACATTTGAGTATTTAAATAATGCTTAAAGATTCTTGACAATAGATATTTTTTATGACATACTGGCATTGTGCAAAGATTTGCTATTTATCTATATGCTCACAATAGCATAATGATGTTTTTGAATTGGGTCACATGATGACAAGGAAACATTTTTAATTGTGATTGTAAATGAATGGCAACCAGAGTGAGCAATGGTGTGTTTTTAGCCGAAACAACTCATCTTCTGCATGTCAGGTAAAACTAAATCAACAAGTTAAGATTAAAGCACAATCTCTCATAGTCGTGGCCTCTGAACCTATGTGGCCTCTAGATAATTGTGGAGCATATTACACAGTGACGGTCACCTTCATGTAGTTAGTTAGGTCAGAGTTTCCATAAGAAATGTGTTTCTTATTTTCCTAAACTAATCACTGTGCCACTGTTTGACAAATCTGCATGAATATTTCCCCAAAAAAGAGTTCATCCATCTCAGCTCTTACCTGGAAAGTTTCGTGGGGATCTGTTAAATAGGGACCGAGAAAAATTAGGGGGTCCCAAAACACTGATTTCCCATTTTAATTTCCATAGGAAAATTCTGTTGTTCATACAGACAAAATGACTGAGCAGAATTACACAAAATTTGGCAAAAAGTGAGAACATTACTCAGAATGCATGGTTTTTGTGATGTGGTGTAAAACCTGTTCATCGGTTTTCAAGAAACTTGCTCTTAAAGAGGTAATGGAGGGGGTAAAAAAATAGGTGATTGGCTGAGGGAGCTTTTCCCTCTCTCTGCCTTTTTGGTAACACAGGACCAGTACCAGTCCCGTGGTACCGTGGGATATGATTGGCACACCGCAACTTGGAAGAAAATATTCCAGCTGCCATTGCAGGACTCCGGGAAAATTATTTTTAAAATAGTGTAAGGGGGCCAGGTAGGGATACCATGGCCTCCAGGCACATGTGGGGTGGAGCCCCATCCAGGGGCCAAAGGTTTTTTTTTTTTTCTTCAAACTACTTGTATTGCTTTACACACATCACCCCAACTGCACTGTGAAAGCTTCATTGCATGAAGCTTGCACTATACCATAATACCGAAAGGGTGAAACTTGCATGCTGGTACCCTGGGAGTATCAAAGTACCCTTGTATAATGAAAAAAAAAATGCATGAAACCAAATGTGGGTTGGGTGTCCATGGGCGGACCGCCTCCATGGCGGGACTGGCCACAGGGCCTGCCCATGCAGAAGGTCATTCACAGTAGGGAACTGGCTGCCTGTGGGGGTCTGACACAGTGAGCCCGTCCAGTGACCATGCCCTAAAGCCCAGCACTTGCTAAGCATGCCTGAAGGCCCCATGCAGCCGGAGAGTTGGCGGAATATGATAAAGAAACAGGAATTCACTGAAAAAACAAAGTTTTAAGAAATGTTATGTATGTATATGGTATTTTTATGGCCCAAATCTAGTCAAAAAGGCAGCAGAGCACTGTACATGGTCAAATACAAGTATAAAGTCAATGAGTAAGCGCAGATAGAACACAGAAAAGAATGGTTAATGCATTGTGTTTTAATGTTCTTTAAGGAGGTTCATCTTCAACCCTTTCCTAAATTGGAGCTGTGTTGGGGCAGTCCTGATGGATGTGCGGTGTTGTTTCAAATCCTGGGCACATAGATGGTACAAAAATGCTGTCTTGTTTTTTTTATTTTTCATACTACTTAGTTGTGGCTGCAGTTGTGCCAAGATCCACAGGAGATGATGAATTAGTTTGCAAGATAAGTGGGGGTGCAGGTTGTCTGGTTGTGATAGCTTTGTAAACAATGTAGTTGGTTATGAAGATGGTGCAGTCGGCAAGGGGAGCCAATAAAGTTATATTATGACTAGGGTGAGATGTGCGGCAGCAGGTAGGATGCTCATAACGGTTGCCACTGTGGAGTCTTGGAGGCTATGGAGCATGGCATTGCCACCACTCAGATGAAAGACTACCAGGGCTTGAGGTGCAGTTCTGAAGCACTTTTCTGGAAGAAATGTTTCACTCTCTTTAGAAGAGAGAGCTGGTAGGTCATCTTTGTTTTTTGGCAGTGTGTATCTTAAGGGTGAGGTTGTTGTCAAGGATGACACCAAGTAACATGCCATTCAGTGAAAGTTGGGGTTCAAAATCATCAAGGTTCATGTCACATTGGGTGTCTTGTTTGTTGTTCTTGGCAAACACAGGAATTCTGTCTTGACTGGCTAAACCTCAGGTAGGTGCAAGACACTGGATGTCTAAAGCAAAGAAATCTTTCAAAAACAGTTGTGTATCATATGCATTTTGGAGAAGCTGTTTTCTGTGACTAGAGCACCAAGTGGATCCACACTGAATATTAGAGGGGAAAGTATGGAGCCTGGAAGCCTTCTGCAGATGATAGGTAGCATTTGGGACCTGGAAGTGCCTACTGGAACAAACTGGTGTTGGTTGAATATATACAGGGATAACCAGTGAAGGACATTGCCAGTGAATCACACTCGAAACTCAAGAATGTGCATGAGGGTGGGAAAAGTCAACTGCATCCAGCAATATCAGGGGGAAGGAGTCACCTTCATCTGTGGTCAGGAGGGCATTGTCTACAACATGAAAGACAGCGAGATCTGGAGCCAGATTAGCAGTCAAGCAGTAGATGGTTAGCATTAAGGTGATCTTGAGGTTGACCATAGACTGCTTTCTTAATGACCGTGGAAAAGACTGGTAGGTGAGTCATGTGAGTGAAAGGAGCATTAATAGACCGCAGGAAAGTGAAAAGAAGAATAACTGATTACCAGGACAAACACCATATCCTAGCACCCCATCTTTCAATGCTGGCCCTTAAAGTATTGCTCACTACAAAGCTATTTTTTCAAGGTCAATGTTTCAGAAAAGAACACTGTGCATCACCAAAACTCAAAAAATGTTGTTAAACCAACGCAGAAAATCCAGGCATCACAGAGCACTTTAATGTAAAACAAAGTTTTCTGGAAAAAAACATACCTCAAAATAACTGCACTAAATACTGTAATCCTCAAGAGTTCTGTCTGCTCTGCAAGCTACAGAAACAGAATACTAGATAAAACTTTGTCTCGCCTCAGTAACACTGTCAACTTAAATCTCTTGATTTACAGGATGAACCTGGATTGTGCTACCGATATGCAATCCATAGCGTTTGGCCTCAAATTGTCGATTTGTGCTTGTTGGTGTCTTAAAACTTTAAAAAAACGTATATCTCTGTGTCCCTTTTTTGGATTTTTGTGATTGTGGTGTCATATTGTGTATTAGATTTGACTCTATTGTTTGAATTCTGATTTTTATTGTTTCAATTTTGTTACGGTTTATGTATCGCATAAATATTTTACTTTGTTACGGTTTTTGTATTACATAAATATTTTACATTTACACATTGTCCTAAATTAAACCTGTCTTCTCTGTGCCATAGTTACAACTAGGTTGAACTCAAGCAATGTTAGTATCTTGGAGAGCTGTGACTATTCCTTGAAGTGGGCAGTCACCTACTCTAAATAATCATTCACATTTTTACACTAGTATATATTCAAAGCGAGACAAGGTTACAAATCGCCAGTGTCCAGGGCTCAAGCTTGAATCATCTCTAGCAGACATATGGAATAAGTATTCTATAAATTATATTGCATTGTACTAATCATAACTGTGAGTACTGATTTTTTTTTTGTGATCAATTCTTCTGGGAAAGTATTTACAAATCCCCAGTTAGAAAAATACCTGAATGAAACAGTTGCTTCTGTTACTGTTTACATCGGTAGGGATACAGAACAGATCAGGAACAGTGACTTTCTTTCCAGGACTAAGTGCTTTCACCAGAATCAAAAGTGAAGTATTTCAATATTCACATGCTTCTCTACATTGCAGTAGATGAAAGAAGTTGCCCACTTAGATTTCTTCAATATACAATTTTTGCATAATGCAACAGAAGGTTTTCGCAATGTGAGGAGGTGACAAGGTTTAGAAACACCAGAAATGAGATCCTGAATAAGGAGGCACCTAAGGAGGAAATGTTGCTTCCCCAGATGTACATACCACCAACCATACTGGTAACTGACCAAAATTAAACTTTCCCGCTTTTTCTATCAAAATACCAAATATGTCTCTGGAGCAGGAATCAAATGGAGCTTCTATATCGATCTCATTAACTGGACACTTGATCTTGGTTGACTGACTCAAAAGAAAACTTAAATATGAGCTTTTTATAGTCTAAAAGGATCATTCATTTAATGGCGAGGATATTTCTTTGCATTTGGTTCTATGAAGAGTGATTGCTAGCCAACATGTGTTTTTCATTTCTACCAGAAACTGAATATTTACAAAGTGAAACTGATTCATTTAAAAAATCTAAACCGAACTGAAGCTAATGTCAGAAATAAAGATACATGCAGCCAAATCAAATTAGCATATTCTCATTTTGACATAGCAATTCAGTAGCTTTAACATTAAATAACTTTCTGAATAGTGGGCATAAACCATTAACTTTCCACAATGACACAGTCCCTGATGACCAGTGAGAGGGAGCAGAGGGATAACGTGTGGAAGGAAATAATTATTCTGGACAGTATTCCAACAGATATATCAGGCTGTTTGTAGTTATAGTCACTGGATTGGGTAATAACAAGCGGGCTTGGAATTACTGGGTCCACATCTGCATATGGAGCCTTTATTATGAAAGTAAATCTGCAGAATGGGTGGCCTGTGGGGGGAGGGAGGCAGGAACTGGGCAGCAGAAGTTGTGGGATGACAGAGGGGACACTGTAGGCTTTCCCGGCGCCCTAGGAGAGGGCTGGACAGAGTCCGAGGTGGGCTTTGTCTGAACACATGATTTTACCAGCTGAAATTTCAAGCAGCTAAAACGCAGATGTGAGAACACAGGGCCTCTTGTGACTGGGTGAATCCATATACCACCCACATATTCTGCTCCATTCGAACACGAAATGGGACCCATTGACCCAAGACAGAATGCCATGCAGGACCTCCCACACATTTAACACAATAAATACTTTGTCTGTAGAAACTCACCATACAAGTTCTGTATGGATATGATGTCATCAAAGCTCAGCACAAAGTCCTTTCCCAGTTTTTTGTAGTATGGTGACATCAGGGCACTCTTCACAGGCGAGTGCTCTAGACCCAGTGTGTGTCCGATTTCATGTACCATTACAATAAACAGGTTCCGGCCCTTGCTGTTAAGGGCCCAGCGCTCATCGTTATCAAAGTGTGCTTCTCCACGGCGTGGAAAGAAGGCATGAGCCAATGCTCCACCTTCAAAACAAGAGAACCTAGCATTAGTCAAGCACATTTTTGTACAGTTACACATCGACTTATTATTAATAATGTTGTACATCTAAAAGTGATGTAATATTGCCATCAGATTTGCATAATAAATTTACTGCTCTATAAATACCAGATTCAATAAGGTGAAAAATAGTCATTAAAAATTACAGTTCCAGCGTAATAGAAAAGGTATGTCATAAATTTGCTACACAGCCAGCATTTTGGCGAATTTACGAACTTTTATGCAACACAATGAAACATTTACACAATAATGAAGTTTACTTTAGCCACTTGAATATTATCTCCTGGTCCCCTCTCAAAGCTCTGTGGTTAACAACAGTAACTTTTGATGTGCAAATTGTAACACTCTATAGGCCCCCATAAAATCCCATACAAATATTGGGGGTTATTACAACTTTGGAGGAGGTGTTAATCCGTCCCAAAAGTGACGGTAAAGTGACGGATATACCACCAGCCGTATTACGAGTTCCATAGGATATAATGGACTTGTAATACGGCTGGTGGTATATCCGTCACTTTACCGTCACTTTTGGGACGGATAAACACCTCCGCCAAAGTTGTAATAACCCCCATTGTTTATTGTTGTGGTCATGTTAATAAGCATGTCATTGTGAGGACTTTCCACTTGCTTAGGTACAGACCATGGTCCAGTAGATCACGCCCATCACTTTAACTCATTTGTGGGCTTACCTTTAAAAAATCACTTGATATCATCAGTAATTGCCTTACGTTTGTCCTGCCTTGAGGCTGTTTTTGTCACGCCTTGCAGACTGCCCCCAATACATGGATTATTGCATGATTGGTGATATAGTTCAGAGTGGGAGAACTATATTTTTTGTCTCTTTCCTTCGTGCTGCATGGCAGCCATGACGCTCACAGCGCAAACGGTCAGTGTTATTGAAGCACTAGTCACATTGTTCACAGTTACCTAATCAGAGTCATTACTTGAGGCTTTCCCCATTAAACACTTGAAATTGGTACATGCTTTACATAAAACTGAAATCCTCAAAGAGAAAGTGTCTCTCCTGGCACACGGGGAGAACTGATACTACAATATTCACTGCACTCTGGAAAACTCGACCCATAATGCTTTGCAAGCATTCTTTTTCACATTTTTTACCATAAGTCAGCCTGTGGTGGTCCTAGGACAATAGGACCTGCACCAAAACATTTAGCACAACACGCTCTTTCTGTCGAGGTCATTTCTGGGTCCCCACACTAGGTTAGTGAAAACCCCTCCCACTTTTCAGTGTCTTTTTAAGCATTCTCATGGCTGAAACTTATGTTTTCTAACTGGGAATAGCTTGTTTTATAAGAGCCTTGTTTATAACATCATTGCTATGTCCCTGCTATCCAAGAAAATATGTAATGCATTATGCTCTCTAGGGGTTACAAATATGGTTACTCTACATTATTTATTGCTATTTTCTTTTTGTATTATTTATTGCCATTTTCTTTTTGTGTGGTTATGCCCTCTAGGGGCCTAACTATATATTACATGACAATGTTTCTTACAAATGCTATTTTCATTGTGGCGTCCTCTAAGGGCTGTTCTAAGCATTACCGTCATATCAACATATTAAAATATTCGTGGAACGAAAACTTGTCCCATAATGTTTTGCAGGGTGTTACTTTTACAAAACAATTCTTAACTTAACTCAGCCTGTGGTGGTCCTAGGACAATGGGACTACATCCAAAACATTGATTGACCACAATGTGGTCTGTCTACATCATCCCTGGGACCCCACACTATGTTAGTGGGGACTCCAAAATAATAACCCCTCCCACCAATCAATGTCTTTTAAGCTTTCACATGGCTAGAACTTTTGCTTTATAGTTAGGAGAAATTTAGTTTTAAAGGCCTTGTTGGTAATATTATTGCAGCAGGCCTCCTAATCCTATAAATACACTCTAGGGGCTAATTATAGGGTTACACTGCATTCCTTTCTTCTGTTTTTCTTTTTCATGGGGTTTTGCCCTCTAAGGCAGTGGTTCCCAACCTTGTGAGTCGTGAGGACGCCCACTGAATCATCTCTCCATAGTCCCTCTGACACATGTAATAAATTTGTTCTATAGCACCTCTCATATCACTGTAGGGTGTCAGAGCACTTTACAGGGGACTACACGGTGTACAATTCATGTCATCCACACTGGTAGGCACTTTCTAAGAGTGCTTGGTCTGGAGAAGCGCAAACACAGGATTCAGAACATAACACAGTGGTTAGCACTGACTTTAAAAATAAGGATGTATTTCTTCTCAAGAAACCTTTTTTTAGCAGCATAAGGAAAATGAAAGACTGGGGGAAAACACAACTTTTTAATTTGTGCCATGCAGTTTGCATATAGCTCTTTGACAGTTCATAGCTCACTGTGCTAGGATACAACTGCGACTTATGAACAGCACAGTAACAAAAGAATCTGTGAAAAAAGCAGTAACCCACTTTGCTGTGCACATAAAATACTGTCCTTTGCATGACACATGTTCTTTGCAGCAGGCATATTAACCAACTGCGCTACCTTAGATGAGTCAAAACTGACACTAGACAAAACGCCCATCTCTCTCCATCAGGTACATTAATCACCAGAGTTATCTTGACACTTATTTTTGCCTGAAAGCTGCAAGATGTACAAGGAACTCTGCAGTGCTTTTAAAACTGCTGCACTAAGGAAGTAATAAATATAATAACATGCACATGTTTCTATCCAAAGGCCCCAGCTGGAGAAGTACCTTCCTGCCAGCCCAGCCCAGCGTACCCCCTAGGTATGTGTCACGACCCTAGGTTGGGAACCTCTGCTCAAGGGGCTTACAATGTGGTTCCATGACCATGTTTCTTACAGATGATATTTTTGTTATGGTGCCCTGTAGGGGCTTTTTTGAGCATTAAAATATAATGTCAAAAGTTTATTTCTGATCAAGGTTTCATTGTATACGGTTTCATAATCTCTCCTTACTACATTTATGGCCATAATTCAGGCCAACATAACATCCTTATTATACTATGACTCTTTGAACACCCTTGATATGTTTCAGTGACCCTTCTAGTTTACTTCTCCTCTGTGGCTGTCTTATATCTTTTTGGGGGGGAATTGTGTTAGCCAGCCAGCAATTCTGATGGTGGGGTGGTGAAAGTAGTATTCTATTGGAATTAGCAAGGCAGTTTTAAATTAGGATGCTAAATGGCAACATTTTCATTTGTGCTGCAGATAGAGGAAGAAGGTAAATGGAAGAGATTTAGTTATATGCAGGGTCACTGGAATTATATGGCAGGAAAAGACAAAATTAAGAGGCTGGGTTGACCAATGTAGGTGGCAAGAAAAGTCCAGTTATGAATTTTCAATGCCAATAGCTCTAACTCAAGCAAATGCAAGACCTATTGCATTGCAAATGTGTGGGGGTGGGGGGTTGGGTTTCTTGTCTTTAAGGAGAAATAACCAAGTTCAACACGGATTATTTTCGCATAAGGAATTGCTATAATTGAAAGATTTTTAAGTCGTGATTAGGCGCAAAATTAAACATAAGTCATTATTCTTGTATTTTCTTCTCTCCTGTTCTAGGTCTATCGAAGGCAGTTCTCTTCTTCCATCTTCCTGAAGCTTCTGGGAATCCCTCGGATTTTTCCTTGGAAAAATAAACAGAGGACTGGCTGAGGTAAGTGTACTCTTGACTGGGGTTTGAAGGATGACGATATCGAGGAGGGCTGTGAAGGACAGTGAGGAAAGGTGGTGGTTTTTTTCTCCCTTCTTTTCTCCTTTTCCCAGTGTCATGCATATGTGTGATTTTCGCCCTTTTGGTTAATTTCACCAGGGTTTGTTTAAATTAAATTAAATAGTTTTGTGTCCTCTGTCACCCCACTCCTCCCCGCATGCATATCGGTATGATTTTGTCCCTTTTTGAAGAAGCCTCGTATCTTGTGGTGCCACGCCCCTTCAGGGACGTGGCTGGGCTGTTTGACGTTGCAAAAGTCCTCTGACCTCTCGTCTGGATTGGGGATCCGGGAGGGTTCTTCCCCCTCGACTTCGCTGCTAAGGCTCCTCTGTTCTGCGCCCTCTTTTCCTCCCGTGTTGCAGAGCTGCGCCTCCTCAGCTGTTAGCGTGTGGCTCACGACGCAACTTCTGGCGTTTTCTTCTTCCATCCCTCTTCTCAGCTTTTCTACCTCTTTTTGTGGGTGGGGAATGGCATCTATGCCCCCGGCGGATGCCCCTGCTGATCCTATTGTGCACCTGGGGTACTTATCGGACTGCCTGTCGCGGCCCATGACGCCAGTCCCGTAAAACAGCTCTCCATCCCAACGTGGTCGATTGGGTCATGAAGAACTTGGATATCGGGACAGAAAGTCTGCCGTAATCAGGTCCTTCCCAGGAAGATGGTGGGTCTAAAAGGAGAAAGGTTGGAGGGATAAAAACCAATGTAGAATCCTGGGGTTAGTGTTCTTGTGACACGCAAACCATGTTAAGGAAGCATGTCTAGAATGATCTGAAAAGCGCACCCTAATAGATAATATTGAAGAGCTTCTATCGCCCATTTAATGCACAAACACTCCTTTTCAATAGAGGGGTATCTTTTTTCTCTTGGGAATAACGTTTGGCTAATAAAAATCACCAGATGAAGATCACCAAGGTCATCAGGATGTAGAAGCACAGCCCCTAACCTCAGGTCAATGGCATTGGTTTGTAACAAAAAAGGTTTGGAAAAATCAGGACAAATAAGGACCGGGTGAGAACAGAGTATCGTCAAAACATTCTCTTTGTTGGGGAGTCAAGGAAATGTGCTGGTCTTTGTTCTTAGCTTGTAGTAAATCCATCAAGACCTCAGCTTTTTCTGAAAAATGGGAAATAAATCTTCAGTAAACCCGACCAATCCTAAAAAGGAATGTATCTTTTTTTTGTTGTAGGCTAAGGAATGTCTTGAATGGCTTGTATCTTCTCAATCTGTGGTTGTATAGTTCCTTTTCCAATACGATACCCTAAATATTGAATAGACTCTTGAGTTATCTTGCACTCACTGGGATTGGCTGTTAATTTCGCTTCCCTAAGGGTTGTGATTATTGCTTCTAAATGAATCATGTGACTATCCCAAGAAGGACTGAAGACGACAATATCGTCAAGGTAAGCTGCGGCATAAGTTTATGGGAATGAAGTATTCTGTCCATAAGTCTCTAGAAGGTGGCTGGTGCTCCATGTAAACCAAATGGCATTACTTTAAACTGATAAAAACTCGAGGGAGTAGCGAAGGCTGTTTTACACCTATCTTCGGGTGCTAAGGGTACTTGCCAATACCCTTTTGTTAAGTCTATGGTAATCAGATAGCAAGCAATCCCTAATTGTTTAATCATTTCATCTACATGTGGCGTCGGGTATGTGTCAAAGTGTGACATGGAGTTTAATTTCTGAAGTCAATACAAAACCTGATTGTATTGTCTAGCTTCGGGACTAACACAATGGGGGAACACCAGGGGCTATATGAGTGTTTGATAATATCATTGTCTAGCATTTTTTTTTACTTCCTCTTCTACTGCTGGTCGTCGAGCTTCCGGGATACGTACCTCCCCCTCACTTTGCTGCTAAGGCTCCTCTATTCCGCACCCTCTTTTCCTCCCCCATCGCAGCACTTCGCCTCCTTGGCTGTTAGCGCATCTCTCACGACACAGCTTCCAGCATTTTCTTCTTCCCCCCCTCCACTCAGCTTTTCCGACTCCTTTTGTGGGCGGGGAATGGCGTCCATGCCCCCAGTGGACACCTCTGCTGATCTCGCTGGTGTCATGCTCCCGGGGTACTTATTGGACTGCCTGTCGCGGCTCACAACATCAGTCCCAGAAAACAGTGCTTCTTAAAACAGCCTCTACCTATTCAAGTATTTCTAACAAGTGGGAGCTTATTGTGTATGGCACGCTGCATCTTTCTATTTAGCTTGTACATTGCTAGGTAGTCCTTCCAAAGTCTCTTCCCTATGGTCTTTCATCAAATTGCAGAGGAGAGTGAATGATAAATCTAGCTCCTTAAGCAAGAGGCCTGGGACCAACCATTGCCATATTGAGCCAACCAGAAAGTGTCAGCTAGATCAGAGTCACATAATACCATTCATTTGCCCTGTGAAACATTTGGATCAAACCCACCAAAAGACTATGTCAGAGACATCTGAAAAGGAAAAACTGATCTTTAGTTACTGTCAGCTCTGAAAAAAGATGAGGTGCAGGATAGCGTTTTCCGATAAATGGTGGTTACCCTTTTGGGGGCCCTTTCTCCAAAGTGAATGTGATTTCACAATCTCCTTTTTAGTTGCTTGTGAACCCTTATCAGCCCCACTTAGTTCCACACAGAATTCTGCGACTTTTGTAAACTTAGGTTTGCTCCAATTCTGGAGTTAACTTCCATATTTTTTTCTGCCCTTAACACTAGGTCTTCTTTGTCCAACTCTCATCCACTTGCCCATAAGATATCAGCTCCTGCAAGTGGTGGAACCAGCCTCACTAAAGGAGATGCTCTAGGGAGCGCTTTATTCTTACTTCCCAACATCAACTCCTTCTGAAATGATCTCCAGATGTCCTTGGCTGCTCCCACTTGACACTACCTCTCCTAATGTTATGACCGACGCCAATGTTGAAGCAGAGAGAAGGGTCAGTGGATTAACCACAGAACCAAGAACTAGGATGGAAGTAGAAAATGACTATCATTTGGAGCTATTAAATGTTGTGTATGAAAAAGAGACACAGAGAAAGCAACAGAGAGAGAAAGATATCAGGATTTTGGCTGCAAAATTAACATTGTCCCCACTGGGCAATGGAGGCTTCAAATTTCATCTAAGGCTCATCATGGAGGATCACTGATTCAGTCTCTCAATCTAACCAGCTACAGCTCCACATTTGGAGATCAAATATCTCTACAATCAAGTAAAGCTGTATTTAATATTTGTGCTTATGGAGATGAAAATTCCAGGACCAAGTGGGTGCTACCTCCAGTTTTACTGAGGCTTGTGCTAGCTGCCTGAATCCTTCATAACATGGCAGTCAACCTTTGTCTTCACTCCATCTGGACTTGCATCTCATAGAGTAGGCCAGAGGTGCAGGGACAATCAGCCTAACTAACCAGTTTGTGATCCAGAGAGCCATTAAGTGTGCAGAAATCAAGATGCAACGAGAACACTAAAAAAGCAAGCATCAGCATCCAGCTGCTAAAAATGGTAAACTGCAACATTTCCATATAACTTTCAAGTTACGTTGCTCCATGCGGTGTGAGAACAAACACTGTCAGGCAAGCTGGCGCAAGCTCATGGGATCCCATAGTCCTCATAAATGGGCTGCCATTTTCCTGACCAGAGAAATTATTTTTAATTGTGCAAATCCTAATGCTCCAGTTAAAGCAGAATGAAAGTTACTTATAGCTAACTTTAGCTTTGGTTTCTCAGCTAATTCGCATGCTTGAATTATTCCCCATCTAGATGCAGTCATGGGTATATGCAGAGTGAAAACCTAGCCAGAGGGGAACATAGCTGAATATGGGTGAAAACCATGAGATACAATTCACAATCATTTACAAAGAGGTAGAATATTAATTTGTGAGCATTGCTATCATGTAACGATATAGTTTTCTCTGGAGTGGCTAGTTTTCACTCCTTTGAGAATTATAGGAGGGTCAAGGGAGTTCTGATGTCGACTGGAATGTTCTGCATATACGGAAAGCACAGAAGAAAAAACTGTGTTTAGGATTTTTCTTCCTTTTTTCTTTTTAATGTAGACCAAAGATATAATACTTTCTGAGCCCATTCCAACATGTAGGAAGCAAGCTGCTGTGCATCCTCTGGCAACAGTCTACCTAAACAGGAACAGAATAAAATATGCAAGATCTCATGGAACGTGGCAAGTTTTGGTACCAAACTAGATGGATGACCATAATTAAGCAATTTTATACACATATGCTTCAGATGGGTACAACTAATACACATTATTGCTCAGAAGAGCAACAGCCATTCCTTATTTTGGCCTCCTCTCAATTTCAGGCCAGACCATATGATTGCTTGCTATATGGATGGCAGCTACTCTTTCTTGTAATTACCAATTCAGAATACTAGTTGCCAAAATATGTAACCTCTGGAAACTAATTATCAACAGCGGAGGTAAAGTATGTTGGTTAACCCCTTCGCTGCCAGGCCTTTTCCCCCTCCTGTGCCAGGCCTTTTTTTTCCTATTTGGGGCAGTTCGCGCTTAGGCCCTCATAACTTCTTGTCCACATCAGCTAACCAAGCCAAATTTGCGTCCTTTTTTTCCAACATCCTAGGGATTCTATAGGTACCCAGACTTTGTGGGTTCCCCTGAAGGAGGCCAGGAAATTGGCCAAAATACAGTGATTTATTTTTTTTTTTTAAAAAAAATTGGAAAAAGTGGCTGCAGAAGAAGGCTTGTGGTTTTCCCCCTGAAAATGGCATCAACAAAGGGTTTGCGGTGCTAAACTCAGCAGCTTCCCAGCTTTCAGGAACAGGCAGACTTGAATCATAAAACCCAATTTTTCAACACAATTTTGGAATTTTACTGGGACATACCCCATTTTTGCAATTTGTTGTGCTTTCAGCCTCCTTTCAGTCAGTGACAGAAATGGGCATGAAACCAATGCTGGATCCCAGAAACCTAAACATTTCTGAGAAGTAGACAAAATTCTGAATTCAGCAAGGGGTCATTTGTGTAGATCCTACAAGGGTTTCCTACAGAAAATAACAACTGAAAAAGAAAAATATTGAAATTGAGGTGAAAAAAACATCAATTGTTCTCTACGTTTTACTCTGTAACTTTTCCCTGCAATGTCAGATTATCGAAAGCAATATACCGTTACGTCTGCTGGACTCCTCTGGTTGCGGGGATATATAGGGCTTGTAGGTTCATTAAGACTCCTAGGAACCCAGAGCCAATAAATGAGCTCCACCCTGCAGTGCGTTTTCATTCTATACCGGGTATACAGCAATTAATTTGCTGAAATATAAAGAGTAAAAAATTGCTATCAAGAAAACCTTTGTTTTTCCAAAAAGGGCACAAGATAAGGTGTTGAGGAGCAGTGGTTATTTGCACATCTCTGAATTCTGGGGTGACCATACTAGCATGTGAATTACAGGGCATTTCTCAAATAGATGTCTTTTTTACACACTCTCCTATATTTGGAAGGACAAAATGTAGAGAAAGACAAGGGGCAATAACACTTGTTTTGCTAATCTATGTTCCCCCACGTCTCCCGATAAAAATTATACCTCACTTGTGTGGGTAGGCCTAGCGCCCGTGACAGGAAACGCCCCAAAGCACAACGTGGACACCTCCAAATTTTGAAAGAAAACAGGAGGTGTTTTTTGCGAAGTGCCTACCTGTAGATTTTGGCCTCTAGCTCAGCCGGCACCTAGGGAAACCTACCAAACCTGTGCATTTCTGAAAACTAGAGACCTAGGGGAATCGAAGGAGGGGTGACTTGCGGGGCTCGGACCAGGTTCTGTTACCCAGAATCCTTTGCAAACCTCAAAATGTGGCTAAGAAAACACATATTCCTCACATTTCTGTTGCAGAAAGTTCTGGAATCTGAGAGAAGCCACAAATTTCCTTCCACCCAGCGTTCCCCCAAGTCTCCCGATAAAAATGATACCTCACTTGTGTGGGTAGGCCTAGCGCCCGCGACAGGAAATGCCCCAAAGCGCAACGTGGACACATCCAAATTTTTGAAAGAAAACAGGAGGTGTTTTTTGCGAAGTGCCTACCTGTAGATTTTGGCCTCTAGCTCAGCCGCCACCTAGGGAAACCTACCAAACCTGTGCATTTCTGAAAACTAGAGACCTAGGGGAATCCAAGGAGGGGTGACTTGCGGGGCTCGGACCAGGTTCTGTTACCCAGAATCCTTTGCAAACCTCAAAATTTGGCTAAAAAAACACATGTTCCTCACATTTCTGTGGCAGAAAGTTCTGGAACCTGAGAGGAGCCACAAATTTCCTTCCACCCAGCGTTCCCCCAAGTCTCCCGATAAAAATGATACCTCACTTGTGTGGGTAGGCCTAGCGCCCGCAACAGGAAATGCCCAAAAGCGCAACGTGGACACATCCAAATTTTTGAAAGAAAACAGGAGGTGTTTTTTGCGAAGTGCCTACCTGTAGATTTTGGCCTCTAGCTCAGCCGCCACCTAGGGAAACCTACCAAACCTGTGCATTTCTGAAAACTAGAGACCTAGGGGAATCCAAGGAGGGGTGACTTGCGGGGCTCGGACCAGGTTCTGTTACCCAGAATCCTTTGCAAACCTCAAAATTTTGCTAAAAAAACACATGTTCCTCACATTTCTGTGGCAGAAAGTTCTGGAATCCGAGAGGAGCCACAAATTTCCTTCCACCCAGCGTTCCCCTAAGTCTCTCGATAAAAATGGTACCTCACTTCTGTAGGTAGGCCTAGCGCCCACGAAAGGAAATGGCCCAAAACACAACGTGGACACAGCATATTTTTTCACAGAAAACAGAGGTGTTTTTTGCAAAGTGCCTACCTGTGGAGTTTGGCCTCTAGCTCAGCCGGCCCCGGGGGGGTGGCAGAAATGCCCTAAAATAAATTTGACCCCCCCCTGCCCGGGAGCGACCCTTGCCTACGGGGTCGCTCCCCCTGCGTGACATTGGCACCAAAAAACAAATCCCCGGTGCCTAGTGGTTTCTGCCCCCTTGGGGGCAGATTGACCTAAAATCGGCCAATCTGCCCCCAGGGGGGCAGAAATGGTCTAAATACAATTTGCCCCCCATGGCAGCGACCCTTGCCTGATGGGTCGCTACCCATCTCTAAAAAAACAAACAAACAAAAAAAAATAATAATAATCATTTTTTTGCCCTGGCGCCTAGAGGTTTCTGCCCCCCCCAGGGGGCAGATCAGCCTAATAATAGGCCGATCTGCCCCCAGGGGGGGCAGAAATGGCCTAAAATAAATTTGCCCCGCCAACCCCCCAAACCCCCCCACTCCCCGGAGCGATCCCTGTCTACGGGGTCGCTCCCCCTGCGTGACATCGGCGCCAAAAAACAAATCTCAGGTGCCTAGTGGTTTCTGCCCCCTTGGGGGCAGATTGACCTAAAATCGGCCAATCTGCCCCCAAGGGGGGCAGAAATGGCCTAAATACAATTTGCCCCCCAGGGGAGCGACCCTTGCCTGATGGGTCGCTCCCCATCTCTAAAAAAACAAAACAAAAAAACACACACAAAAAAAAATTCCCCTGGCGCCTAGAGGTTTCTGCCCCCCCCCCCCCGGGGGCAGAAATGGCCTAAAATAAATTTGCCCCCCCCAACCCCAACCCCCCCCGGGAGCGACCCTTGCCTACGGGGTCGCTCCCCCTGCGTGACATTGGCGCCAAAAAACAAATCCCAGGTGCCTGTGCCTAACACAAAAAAAAAAATCACCCTGGCGCCTAGAGGTTTCTGCTAATAGGCCGATCTGCCCCCAGGGGGGGCAGAAAAGGCCATCCCAAAAACATGCCCCCCCTGGGAGCGACCCTTGCCCAAGGGGTCGCTCCCTTATGACAATATCACAAAAAAAAAAATCCCTGGTGTCTAGTGGGGTTTCAAAAGCCGGATTGCAAGCAATCCGGCTTTTGAAACCCTCGGAGAGACTTCAAAGGGAAGGAAATACATTTCCTTCCCTTTGAAGCCCCTCCGGGCCTCCCCCAAGTGATTGAATGAAAAATGCTTAGCATTTCTCTTTCAATTGCGCTGGAAGCTCTGCTTCCAGCGCGATGGGGGAGGCCCTTGTGACTAATCAGCGCACGCTCGCGCGCTGACGTCACAGGGGGGGTGGGGGTCGGGGTGGAAGGGGAAGGTCTTCCCCTTCCATCCCCGCCTTGGGGGGGAGGGGGGTGCACGGGGGGTGCGCTGTTGATTTAACATTGCAGCACAGTTTGATCTTTCTTGTACTATGATGGAAGGATTTACAGCGCCAATTTTTTTTTAAACACTCCTGGTGAACCAATCACGCCGTGGGAGGATTGGAAGGAAGGACTTGAAGCATATGTTTTGGCTGTGGACAGAGATATATTTACGGCATCTAGGAAATTGGCTATGTTAAAACATTATTTGGAACGGAAGGAAGACGCATTTTGAAGCGTTTGCCATATCCCTATGTGGAGGAGGATCAGGATAGCGATGAATATGAAATTGCAATGGAACAATTGGACGCCAATTTTGGGAAGAAAAAAAATGTTGTTGTGGAGCGATTCAAATTTTTTAAAAGAAGCCAGTTACCAGGAGAATCGGTGGAGAGTTATGTGGCGGGATTGAGGATTTTGGCAGCTATGTGCAACTATAAACATTTTCAGGATGAAATGTTGAGGAACCAATTGGTTTTGAAAGTGAACGATAAATACATTCAAGAGAAATTGCTGAATACAGAGCATTTCACACTACAAAAGGCCATAGACATAATTAAAAGAGTTGAAATAACCAATGAGGTTTTCAAGGAGCTGTCCACTGCTCCTGGGGCTGTGAGTTCCGTCAACGCAGAAGGTACTAAGTTTAAAAAGATGGATCAATTTGGGGGTTCCACTAAACTGGATGTGAAAAATGATTTAACTTGTTACAGATGTGGGCTAAAGGGACACATTGCGACTGACGCGTGTTGTCCTGCTATTGGCCAAGTTTGCAGGAAATGTAAATTCAAAGGACATTTTGCTAGAGTGTGCACGGGCACGGGTAAGCAAGTGGGTGTGAGGAAAAGTAAAGGAACAATTAATTTGGTGGGAAGTGATAGTGAGGATGTCGGTGCACAACAATTTATTTTGGAAGATGTGGGAAGTGTGAGTACTAATGGTCTGCATTGTGTTGTTAAGATTGACGGAGTGGATATGTTGGTGATGGCTGATTCAGGAGCAGGATATACCCTGATTGGGAAAGAAAACATGTCCAAATTTCCAACGCATGAAATCAAACCACCAGACGTATGGTTAGTAGCATATGGTAACAAACCAACTGAGCTGGTGGGAGACATGGAAGCCTCACTGGAGTTCCAAGGTACAGCAGTAACATCTAAGGTGTATTTTGGGGAGGAGGGTACTTATCTTTTGGGTTGGCTGCAACAAAAGGGTCTTGGTATCATTCTTGATCCAAATCATCCTGATCAAGTTTTGGGGTCAAGGTCCAATGTACACAATGTTGAAAAGGCCAATCTTGTAGAAGAGTTTCCGCATGTATTTAGTAAGGGGTTAGGAAAATTGAAAGGATTTATGCATAAAATTGTATTGAAGCTAAATGCGGTTCCTAAAGCGCATAAGCATCGTCCTGTTCCTATAGTGATAGGGAACATTTGCGGCAAGAGTTATCTAGGTTGTGTGGGCAGGATGTGATTGAGGAGATTGAGGCATCTGAGTGGTTGGCTCCCGTGGTGAGAAAGCTAATGGGGATATACGTTTGTGTGTTGACCTTCGTGATTTGAACGCTGCGATATGGGTGGATAGACACCCTTTACCTAATATTGGAGATATGTTGTCCATGGTAAAGGGGGCAAGTGTGTTTTCCACGCTGGATTTATCATCTGCATATCACCAGATAGAGTTGCATCAGGAGTCACGTGCGTTTACGTCTTTCATTACAGCGGAGGGGGCTTACAGATTTAAACGCATGCCTTTTGGTTTGGCATCGGCGTCACCTGTATTTCAAAGAGCAATGCATAATTTGTTAAAGGATATTCCTTGTGTCACTTACTTTCAGGATGATATTTTGGTGTTTGGTGCGGATCAAGCAGAGCATGATAGTACGATGAGGAGGGTTTTATGTGCTTTGAAGGAGAATGGTTTGACGATTAAATTGGAAAAGTATAAGATGAGCGTGCCTGGAGTGGAGTATTTAAGAGACTGGATAAGCAAAGATGGGATTTCCCCTAAATCTAATTTGGTGGAGGTGATAGAAAATGCTTCTTCTCCTGCCAGCAAGGATTAACTGAGATCGTTTTTGGGTCTGGCAGAGTATTACTAGAAATGTATTCACAGGTTTGCTGACAAGACTAAACACGAGGAAGTTGTTGTGCAAGAGTGGTTTGTATGGAGTGATATTTGTGAAATGGAGTTTTGTTCGTTGAAATTTTTTTTTGCCTCAGCACCAGCTCTTAAGCCTTTTGACACCAAGGATAGCATCAACATTAACACTGATGCCAGTTAGGTGGGACTAGGTGCGGTGTTGTTGCAAAATAGAGATGGTGAAGAACTGACCATTGCGTATGCTTCCAGACCATTGAGAATGGCTGAAATGAATTATTCTACCATTGAAAAGGAAGCATTGGCTTGTTGGTGGGGTGTAAACCATTTTCGCAGGTATGTATGGGGTATGCAGTTTGTGATTAGAACGGATCATCGACCTCTGATAGTTTTCAACTAAGAGGGCAGGAAGAGCTACACCTAGGATAGCTCGATGGGTGGCAAGAATGTTGGAACACAATTACAAATTGTTGGCAGATTGTTTGTCTAGACCTCTGGTAGAGTCTGATCAGGAAGGTGACGGTGAACCTGATGAGATTATAGCTATAGTTGGAGTTGATGTGGGAAGTGTGACAGAGGGTAGAGTTTCTCATGAGGAGTGGGTGTGTCAGGTTCAGAATGATGTTGTGTTACAAGAAGTGATGAATTATTGTCGACAAGGGTGGCCAACTAGAGGTGGTGCTTCTTGTGATGCAGAGTGTTTCTGTCAAGTTAATGTGGAGCTGTGTGTGGAGAAAGGAGTGATGTTTAGGGGAGAGCTTTTGGTAGTTCCATCAGTCTTACAGGAACGTGTGTTGAAATTGGCTCATGAGGGTCATCTAGGTATGAGTGCAACAAAAAGACGGGTCAGATCAGAGTATTGGTGGCCTGGTTTAGATAGAGATGTGGAACATCATGTAAGGAAATGCGTATTATGTGTGTAGAGCAACAAATCTCAGAAAGTCATTAAGAATTCCCCTGTGGAGTCTGAGAAATCTGATGGACTGTGGAAAAAAATAGCCATTGATATCATGGGTCCATTTTATGTGTTAGGAAAGATTCCAAAATATGCTTTGGTTGTGGTGGATTATTTTTCCAGGTGGCCTGTGGTGAGATTTGTGGAGAATGTCAACACTGATTTGTTTGATTCAGAAGGAGTTCCTGAAACGGTTGTTTCCGACAATGGGGTGCAGTTTGTGTCTAATTATATGAATGAGTTTCTGAACAGATATGACATTGAACACATAAGGGTATTAGTTTACTATCCACAAAGCAATGGTTTGGTGGAAAAATGGAACAGGACGCTGAAGGAGGGATTGTAATTGGCGATCAGTAATGGAATAAATTGGCGAAAGGCAGTAAAGGATTTGATTTGGTCTTACCGCACAACTCGCCATAGTGTGACTGGAAAGTCACCTTTCGAGGTCATGAGAGGTAGGGGCCCAAGGGCATTGTTTTCTAAAGAGGTGGAGAGAAAGAAGGTTGTAGAGGATGAGGTGCAGGGTGATTATAAACTTGGCAACTGTATACGTGTTGTGAAGGGTGGAAAATCAGTGAAAGGGGAGTCAAACTTTTCAGAGCCTCTGGAGGTGAGTGATGGTAACATGTGGAATCATAGGAAGGTTGTAAAGGTTCCAGTGTGTGTCAGACGGGATTTTTTTTTGATGTGGATAACTGTACTGGTATTACAGGGTTTTTATTGAATGAGAATGATAATATTGGATTAAGAGTGCGGGACAAGTCAACGTTAAAATTGCCTAAGAGATTTGATGATTTTGTTATGCAATAGTAAGTTTTTGTTTGTATGTTCTTGTTATGCATTAAGCAAATGCTTGTTATTATCTGCATTTTTCTGTTGTATTATTATTATGAGAAAGGGGGATGTGTTATGTCCTCGTGTGATGTTTGGTATTCAGCGCACGCTGTGGAATGCGTGCGTTGAGACAAGGGAGTCGCGTGCTGTCGAAGGTGACATTCAAGAGGCAGACCGTGGCCGTTGTGCGGAGTCTCCCTCCCGGTCCTCTCTCCTAATAAACCAACAAATGAACTCACCATGGTTTCTGGCGGATTCTTCAGTAACCCCTTGCATCCAGATTTTAATTACAAAACACATGAAAAAATGTCACACCATAAACCATATATGCTGACGTGCAGACTTTACTATGCTATTCACTATTCACTATTATCTTTGAGGGAGGGGACGGACATCACAACTCACTTGCAGCTTCATATCTCCTAAATCCTGAACCCTCCCTACTCTCAACAATGGTAATAAATAGCGATTTCTTTTTTTTTGCCTACTTCCATTCACATGGGGGGCCAGGAGGACACGCCAGCCAGCAACAAAGGGCAGGAGCCCTTTAAAAGCAGCATAGTGCTCCCGCTTTGCGGGACGCGCGCGGACGGCGCCCGGGCAAAGCCCGGGCCAAGGGAGGGCCCATCCTGAGCCCGTCAGAGACCGGAGGAGACTGGGCTGGGCCCACCCTCTTTCGTTTATAGCAAGAGATTAGATTGCCACTCGGTATTGAGATTTTATATATTTTAATTCGGGCTATAGTTTCTCTAGGTAGCTCTACTAACATTAGTCTCTCCCTTCCATCTCTCTTGTAGTTAGATACTTAGAATAATATAAATAGTATCACAAAGCAAGAGTCTAGAGTCCCTTATATTAGACATCAGATCTAGAGGAAAAAGCGAAGAATTAAATAGTTGGCAAAGAGGTATGGGGAAACGCAAGGCATTTGAACCACCACGGGGAAAAGAGAAAACTATTAAAAAAACTTAGAAACTCGGGTGAAAATTGTACGATATCTGAAATCGATGATTTTATAGAGGAGGTAGAATCTTTACTAAGTAATAGGACCTCATTTCGGGAGGGTTCGGACAAGAAGATAACCTCATATTATACAAAGAAAACAGAAGTAGGGAAAGCGGAATCAATCGATAGGAAAGAGAGTGACAGCCAGCAAGAGGAAAAATTATCCCCGTCAATAGGATAGACAGTTATGAAGATGGTATAGTCCGGCCAAGCGCTACCCTCTAATTACACAAGAAAGTACCAAGAAAAAGGACCATGTGCACAAGAGTGATATAGTGTGTTCCAATAAGTATGCAGTTCTGGCTGAACCTGCTATAAGTAAAGCGCGGGAGGCCCAAGAAAGTAAATCTGAGGGTAGGCACGTTCAAATTACCCCCTTAGAACAGAAAGCTAAAGAGAAGGCATTATTAGCTAACCAAGATCTAGAGATCTGTCTAAAACGTAAAACTAGGAGTTTAACAGATATTAATGATTTAATGACTGGATTAATGCAGGAAGTTAGAGAGCTTAAATTTGAAGTGGGAAAATTATCAGCTCTTGTGAAGAAGGGGGAAAACACAGGAATCACTAGAGACTGTAGTACAGAGGAGACTTTATCAGTAACATCACATGCACAAGGTAGACGTGTGTCCCTCCAAACTCTGAATGCCCAGACTATCTCTACCTTAACTACAGCTAGTAGAAATCATGTACCACAAGAATATGTGAGAGGGGAATATGAGTGTAGTAGAGGGACTCGCATTTATTCCGTGGGTAAGGCAAGAGAACTACAACAAGAACCTGTGAATCCCTTAAGGGAGGCATGTTTGGGAAAAGGGGTTCAAGAAGAAAAGATGGAAAGTACATCTAAACCCTATACTCTACCGCAAAAGGGTAGCATGCATTCTCTTATAAGGAGTAGTTACCATGAAGGAAAGGTAAGGTCCCCTAGGTCTGGCAGTTTACCTGTTAAATGTTCCGAAATTGGCTCAAAATTGTAGTGAGGATGAGGATTCCCTAAAGAATAAACTTACACACTGGATCAGACATAAACAACACTGCTTATCCCTAATCCGTTCAGATATTATGAGGGCAGAAAGGATCCCAGGAGAGGTTGGGATGCAAGATGTTATTGTTCTGACAATAAGGGATGAAAGACTAATTAAAGGTTTGATCTTCATGGAACAGAGAGCCAGTGCACCCATGGAAAATGCTATGAGATTTAGCTTGGATCCCTACACTTGTAAGCCTATAGCACAGAGGAGTAAATTTTTGGGGGGGAAGAGCGCAAATGAGAAAAAGTGACTCTCACCTCGAAGCAGTCGATTGACTGAACCAACTATACCTGAGACCATCCAGAGATCCATTAGTAGTAGAGATTCAGGAAGATACTAGCTACCAAGACACTGGGGGAGGAAGCATTGAGGAGCATTTATCCTGTAGAAAGGAATTGACCATACCTCAGAGCCCCACTACCAATGATATGATAGCTACTAGAAGGGGGTTGATTTCTATAGTTTCCTGGAATGTGGCAGGGTTAAAAAGTAAGCTTATAGATCCTGACTGGCATACTTATATAGAACAGTTTCATGTTTGCCTTCTCCAAGAAACTTGGCTAAAGGATCCACCGCATAAGCTGGGATACAAAACTTTTTGTATTAGCGCAACTGCTGCAGCGAGAGGAAGGCCGTCTGGGGGGCTGGTTATATGGGTAAAAATTTCCCTAAATATCTAGATATGCAAACGTGATACAGGGTCGGTTGATATTCTGTGGTTAGAATTAGGGGATAAAAACAAGGTGCTATACCACTTGTTTAATGTGTATATAAGGCCCAGGAGATCAAACCTGGAGTCACATGAAATAGAAAAATTGGATGATATGTTGGAAAAAATCTCGGTAGGAGAGCCAATCATGATTGGGGGAGACTTTAATTGTAACTATGAGCCTATAATTGGTCTTGAACATCTGACAGAAGAGGAAGCTCTCGCTAGGGTAGTCCCCCGCATCTCAACTGAAGAGTCGGTCCCTGGTACGGTCGCTGCGTTGCAACTTATGGGCCTCACATTAAAGTATGGATTGAGGGCGTGCAATGGTAGAGTGGGCCAAGGTGGTCTCAATATGGACACTTTCCAAAGAGGTAATATGGGTTCAAAACTAGATTATATTATGTATAGCACTAGTATGTGGGAGAGATTAGTGACCTTTAAAATAGATAAGAGGAGGGAAAGCGATCATTTTCCGCTAGTAGTTGAACTCAAGGGCTACTCTACGGAATTGAATTGCATGGAAGAGGATAAGATGGGGTTGCAACCCACTCTCAGTAACAATCGAAGGGTAGTAAAATGGCCAGTGATACTGGGCAATTTGGGTGTCAGGACCAATATTTATAATACATATATAGAACTAATGGAACCCCATGCTCTTAAGCTCTGTACTGATATCTCTATCATGGATATTTACCAATCCATGAGTATTGCACTAAGACCATATTTCACTAAACAGGTACATCAAAAAAACAAAAAGGGCAAGGAGCAAATTACATCATCCAATCCCTGGTATACCACTGAATGTAGAGAGAGGAAATAATTATTGGTAGAGGCCCTTAAACAGAAAGATCCAATAGCCGTACAACAGGCAAGGGCTGGTTATAAGAAATGTTTGGCTACAGCACAAAAAAATTGGGAGGATCAAAAATGGCATGACCTTCTATAGGCAGCCAAATGTAATGATACAGCTACATTTTGGAGAAAAGTTACTCATGGCAGGAAAGAGGGGACATACAGCACGATCATCCTATAGATCCCAGTGCTTGGGTTAATCATTTTACGTGTCTTTACTCTGACTCGCCCAACTACGATGTGCGACTTTCCTGGAACAAAGAAGTATCTCTTTGGAGTAGCTCTCCTATCATACAGTTCAGCCTGAAGGAAACAGTGGCTGCCATTGAAGCGATCAAATTAGGTAAAGCCCCAGGTTTGGACAAAATCCCTGGGGATCTGTTTAAGCATAACATAGAAATCTGGGCACCTTATGTAAACTTACTCAACAATGCCATAGCAAGGGGGGAGCCAGTTCCTGAGACATGGAAAGGTGCAGAAATAATCCCTGTCTATAAAAAAGGATCTAGGGAGGACCCTGGGAACTATAGGTCAATTAGCCTTATTGATGTTATGCAAAAAATGTATGCTAGGCAGCTGCTGAATAGAATAGGATGTTGGATAGAGGGAAAAAACATCCTGACAATATATCAGCAGACAAGTACAATTGACCAGGTCTTCAGGCTACTAGCAATATTGTGGAAATACACAAAACTAAAAAAAGGCAACTTGTACATTGTGTTTGTAGATTTGTGTGCGGCCTTTGATCTGGTTCCAAGAGACTCTCTATGGGCTGCATTGGGGAAGCAGGGTATGCCGGAGAGTCTTCTCCTCCAGATAAAGAGATTGCACGAAAATACTTTTACAAAAGTGCGGTGGGGCCCAAATGGAGAGTTGACTGACCCAATACCTATTAAAAGGGGAGTGAGGCAGGGCTGTGTGCTTGCCCCGACTCTCTTTTCGCTGTATATCAACGACTTGGTAGAGTATCTAAAAGAGAGTAATCATGACTCGCCAAGATTGAATGGAGAACCAGTTCCTGCCCTCCTCTTTGCAGACGATACTATCTTACTTTCGCAAACTCCCATGGGTTTACAATCCTTATTAGGAATGTTTGGCAAATACTGTAACCTGAAGGGGCTGGAGATAAACGCAATCAAAACAAAGTATTTGACTGTTAATCCTCACAAAGCACTTAAAAGGAGTATTGTGGTTAATGGGTACGATCTAGAACGTGTAAAAAATGTTAATTACTTAGGGATATTGCTGGATGCTAAGTTGTCCTGGACGCCGCAGATTAATAAAGCTGCAACTTCTCTAGTCCACAGCTCTGCGGCTATAAACAATAACTATAAAAGTTCAAGAACTGGGATTGTTTCACTAGTGTTTGAGGTCTATAGATATAAAGCGCAGGCTGCTGCATTATACGGTGCCGAACTTTGGGGTATTGTAAATTTAAATCCATTAGTATCTCAAGAAAATAGCTTTCTGAGGGGGGTATTGGGATTGCCACCATCTACCCTGTTAATCCCCCTTATTTATGATATAAATTTGAAGCAAATAGGTAAATTGGCAGTTTTGAGGCCATTACTTTACTGGTGCAGACTGTGGACAATTCCGGAATTGACTCATTATAAGCAAGCGCTAATGGAGATAATGGATCTTGATAAATCAACTTCTCTACCGTGGTTACACCATGTAAGGTACTGGTTTTATAACCTAGGATTGAAACATTATTGGGACGAACCTCATACACTTACCATACAATCCAAGACTCGACTAAAACAAGTATATTGGGAATTCTTATTGAGTACTCCTTTTCGCAATGAGAATTTGGGTAGATTGACGTTGAGTTTTCTGGACATTTAACCAATACCAAGAGCTGAGGACTGGTTAGATATAATTTACCCTAGGCAAGCGAAAACATTATTCATGAAGTTTCGATATGGGATCCTTCAAACTAAAGCTTTTACTATTAAATGGAGTCCCCAGAGAGAGAAGAATCACAAGGCGAAATGCGGACTATGCAATATGGAGACTATTGAAACAGTGGACCATGTTTTGTTATTCTGCAAAGCCTATGATAAACCAAGCAAAAAATGGATTCGACCTATTTGTAGGAATGGAGGAATTAGAAAATATAAAGAAGCGTCCAGATTACTTACGTCAAACACCACCCCATCTATTGTCTTTGGAATAAGTTGCTTTCTTTTAGCGACTTCATTTATCAGGGACAAGGAGTAAGCTCAGATTCACATCTACAGATAAATCCTATAAGATCAAGTGGTTAATAGGCCCTCCCTTAAGCAAGTTAATAGACCCTGAGAAATCGATTTGCCTAAGATGTAATATAGTCTGTTATATGAAGGAAGATATAAGCTTTTAGGTATTTTAAGAATTTTCTTTTCTTTTTATTTATTTATTTATTTATTGCCTGTATAATTGGTTAAATAGTTCTCCACTAGTCAGTTAATAAGTAGTGGTAGTATTCTGGATGGGAGACTAATTTTAGGAATTTTTAATATTTTTTATTTAAAGTAATAATGAAAACGATTGCTATTTATTGTTTTTAGGAGTGTCAACGGTCATTTATCTATGTAATTTGGTGTTATTACTTATGTGAACAATTGTTGCTGGAATGATGCGTTTATTACTTAATTGTATTTTCCTTTTATGGCTTACAGCCGAATAAAGGTGTGATGATGAAATAGCATATTACACTCTGTGCATTCATAAACATACTACATATTATATATATGTATTTTTTAATGCATTAAGTAACTTTTACTTAATCTATAGTCTTTATTAAAATGCTATTATATTTAATTCTATTTTATATTAACTTTATTAATTAATGTGTTTCAAATTATTTCATTAATCATATGTTCTGAAGACCCACAGGCAGCTCCTGCCAAAATAACCTAAGAATATTAGGTCTTCCAGAGAAAGTGCATGGGCCCTCAGTTAAATCACTAGAAGAATTTACATTGAACATTCTGAACCAAGGATATTGTCTACCTTTCCTTGATAGGAAGAGCATGAATAACGCCCAGTCCATGAATAACATCCAGATGTATTGTAATCCACCCGGGCCTACACTAGAAAAGTACAGGTGATACGCAAATAAGTCTGTTATGGTGAAACAGATGCTGATAGCAATGAACCTGAAATACAGACTAAGATAGCCTACAGAATGTAGGGTTGTCCATATCGGCAGATCTCATTTCTTCACAAGTCCAGAAAACGTCTGGGAAGGGATAGAAGTGAGTGTTACTGTACAGAATCCAACAGGTAGAGACGGCAACTATGACTCTAGGAACTGCTATGGATGATGGCTACAGTGCGAAATAATGTTGTTTCAAAGAACAGAGATGAGCACAGCAATTCTGACAGAACCATGGTGTGGAGGGTCAGACCCTGGTGGTGTAATCGGTGCGGCGGGAGGAGTCAATTGAAGACAAGCTCTTGGACCCAGAACAGGATCGTGACAATCAGATGAGTATAGGGGAGGAGGGCTAACAGATTGGTGGGGGATGGTAGACAAAAGATTCTGAGACGTCAGGTAAAAAGAACTGTCTAGGAACATCTGTTAGAATCACTAAGAGAGAAGCTATCAAGGTTGATTTTAAATGTATTGTAGGGGTTGTCAATCAGAAATGTAAACTTTTCTATTGTTGATTTTGCCATTGTGTAGGAGGAGGAGGGCTGAAGAAATGAAGAGGCAGATGAGGTAACGCAATAATTACAAGGAGAGAGAGTTAGAATCAAGATGGATTGGACTCATGATATGGGCTCAGCAGCTTGAGTTGGAGAAGGGCTCTCCACGATGCTGGGGGACTAGGTATTAAAGATGTAAGCAGTTTAGAGGGACAGACACCCAAGTTACAAAAGGTCAATAGTTAGTTGGCCTGTGGGGTTCACTAGTAGGAGGGCGTGAATAGGTTCTGGGTTATATGCAGTTTAGATTTACATGCTGCATACATTTACAAATCTACATGAAGGTAAAACAGTGTACCAAAGCGAGTATTAGCAAGATTAGAAAAGGTCAGGGAGGAAAAAAAGTAGCTGAACCCACAGAGTAGTAAACAGTGAGAGAAAGTGAATACATACACAATAGCACAGATATTGGAGGTAAATGAAGGTAGCCACATGGAATGCCAAAAGGCTTAACAACTACACAAAGCGATATAGGAGAAATTCCTAACCCAAGAGACCTGGTATTATGATAACAATGTTACAACAGACACACTTAAATGTCGACGAAATAGCGTAATTAAGCAAAAAAAAGGTCAGGGTAATTATATGCAGCACTCTTCTCCAAATACGTGCGAGGGCTGTTGACTTGTGGGGGCTCGGGTGCTCAGTTTCCAATGGATAAAGTTCAGGTAAACTCACGTGGGAAATATCTATTGATTTATGGAACACTAAATCGAAAGCGCGTGTATCTAATTAATGTATGTGCTCCAGATGTTGACTCTAAATGTGTCTTTTGGAAGCTACCAGCATTATCAATGCCCTATGAACATTCATAGCTGATGTGTGGCAGGTGATATGAATTGTGCTTTAGATGGTCACCAGGATAGATGTCCACCAATTAGGACTATTAACCTAGGTATGGCCGGTGCATTAACTCCTGTTACTCGATGAACAGCAGTACTTACATTAGATGAGATTATGTGATAGTACAGTGAGAATACAAATATAAATATAAGGAAGCCACATATTTGCCTATGTACCCGACGGATCACTCGTCGACCTGGAGACTTCGGGCTCAGATGCTGTTGGGTTGTGTCTTCTTGGAAAGACAGACCAGTAGTATAACAAATGAGTGGGAGGCTGTCACAATGATTTTTCTGATGGATGGAAGGTACGTTTTGAGGCAGTAGTTTGTGACAGTGTCTGTGGCCATGATGGGCTAGTTCAGCAGTGGAAGGTCTTGCCCTTTATGAGATTATCCAGGAGTGTTACTCAATTAGGGGATGCACTGACAATGTTAAGGCGTGTGAGGGTTTTTGCTGGATTTTGTTGAAAATAAGATTTGACATGAGAAGAGCTGAAACCATAGAAGCTCAGGAAGGATAGTTCATGTGTTCTGATCAATGATCACCAGCCACCAAAAGCTGGTCCAAGTTGCCAATTGCGACTTTAAAATGTCTAGAGCACTGGTGCCATTACCTCAGAAAACCCCTGTCTATTAAAGCACACTATTGGTACACTATTGGCCAAGTGAAAAGTGGTGCACACAAAAAAACATTAATATGTAACTACTTTAATAGAGAAAAGTTTTATTATAAAGCTCTTGACAAATAAGGTTGTGTAAAGTGAAACACATGCTTCAGGAAAAGCTTCCAGCATAAAAACAATGAAGGGTCAGATGTCTTTACACAAGTTAAACAAATTAAGTGCCTCTGTCATCGCACTGCATACTAAGAAGCTACATAAACCTGCCTCCTCAAAGTAACATCCTCTGATAACTCCTGCATAATTTCCTTTTAGGCAGGTGAGAATGAAGGGGTTTTGCTTAATCGAATTGGTTAAGCATTCATTTTAATTCAAATTAATTGTGGTTTTATATTTATTCTTATAAAAAGGCAGGAAATGTCTTCAGCAAGGCGAAGTAAAATTATTAATTTTGAACACAGATTTATCTTTCAAATAAATGTTATCAGAGTCCGATCCAATAGTGGATCTATTTAGAGTTTATACATAAAAATTGAGCTCCCATAATGGAGACGAAAACATTACTTACTTCGAGCAACAATTCTTTAGCTTCGGTGTTTTTCATTGATTCACATGCTTTTAAATTGTTTTCTGTCTTTATTGCTGAGAATCATTGGTATACTTAATACACTAGTGTGCGTAGTCCATGCACATCATGGTGTGTGCAGACACAGCAATCAATTATGTGAAAAGTCCCAAGCTCCACTTTAGAAAGCCATCATCAAAAGTGATACAAACATGTAAATTACAAGAAGCCTCATTGAGAAAGAGGAAGGTTTGCATGAAATTCTATGAAAGATGTCAACACCTGAGATATGTAGTTACCACTAAGAAATAGTTTCTTCTTTAGCATTGGATGTTTTAAACATTCACAAGCCTTTGAACTGAAATATATTTCAGACCATTGACTGCTTTCTTTTGGATTCCTTTCTGCAGAACACATCCAAGTAGTAGTGCTTGTGGAAATGTAGGGCCCATCCACAATGTGGCCACTTGCACACAGTCTCTGACACAGTCCTCTCAGATATGTAATGGTTGTACATAATGCATGCTGTAATCCATTTAGCAATCTTCTTGTTCATATCAGTCTGACCAAAAGAAACACCACTGCTTGCTCAAAGTTGTGAAACCCTTAGTTCTACAAAAATTATACGAAAGACCACACCTGATATCCAACAGACACTAAGATCTTTCTGCTAGAGAGGAAGGACTCTGACAGAGAAACAAGCAAGTTCAATCCATAGGTGAAAATCTGGTGGGATCTAAATGATACCCTTTAGATGTAGAACTGCTTTTTCTGTTTGAAAAATTAAGTATGGTCCTTCAGAGAAACAGCTTCTATTTCAGTCTACTTGCTGCTGTAACTAGTAAAATGCACACTGTTTCCCATGTCAAAATGTTAGGTCTGCCTTGTGAAAAAGCTTCAAAAATGTCACTTAAAATTCCACAGCACTAAAATGAGCTCTCATGATGGAGTTAGTTTAGTAACTAGAGGAACTGAATAAAATATATCCTTCATGAATTACTTAACTATGGTCTTTAAAAACAGGGGTACTGTATCGGGTTCCCGCCCGTAGTTTGTTTTTTTCTTTGTTGAAAATTATTTGGCTGCTGTTGCCAAAGCTCTGATTGGGTCACCTACAGAAAATATGGACGAATTTGATGAGCCACAGGGAAAACTGGATGCAGACTTGCTTCCACAGAGGAAAACCAAAATCTCCATGTGAAGCTTGTAAAGTAATGCTTCGAGATAAAAAAAAAACAATTCTTCTCTTAATTCCTTAAGCATGTAAACACTTCTAGATGCTCAGAAACCACTCCACTGGGTTAAAAAAAGCAGTATAAACGGGCTTCCCTCTGTAATTAACAAGGATGTATGCAGTCAGTTTGTAAGGGATGACTAATGTCTTACCATGCTGCACAAAATAAAAATGTCTTCTTCAAACTGTGACTATTAGCATAATTTTGTCTCTTCCCTTCTGGAGTTTGAGCGTCAACCTGTAAATTACACGGCTCAGCGGGCAGGCACATTTCTTTGAACATGATATCAAATGATATCAAAACACCTCTTCTCTCGTTTGCCAAAATCTCATGACAAATAACTGCCATTTTTTTTTTGTCTGTCAGGGTGAAGTGTTACAAAGATGGGTTCCCATCTCTCAAGGATACCTTGAGCGTATGTAAATACAACTCATGTGATACCCGAACCCTTGCTCAGCCGAGATGGATACTGCACTGTGATTCATCAAACAGTAGAGGTAGTGTGCTTCAACCAGAGAATCAATGGTTTTGTGCCATGTTGGATGGTTACAGAGAACACTTATGTTATGACATCTGTCAAATTTCCGATCTTCTTCTGTTTCACACTGAGAAAGAGGCCTCCAGGAACAACTGAAATGTTGTGAGAAACTCTCATGCTTTGTCTAATGTTCTTTTGTTGTTAGTTCTTGTACATCTGAGCACCAGTAGGCAGAACCCATCAAATGGGAGTATTATACTCTGAACCATATCCTGAAATAATCTGTTATCAGTAGATTGCCAGTGATTGCCCAAAAAGGGCAGACCTGAGCGTTTCTTGTTTCATTGACATGGTGGCCTCCGTATTCTCTGTGTGGAAGGCCTTACTTTCCCTTTCAGCATGCTGAAACCCGAACCCAGGAAAACAATGTTTCTTGTAGTTTTCAACATGGCTGACCCACAATACTTGTAAGGCATAGCCGATGCAGAAATTGAAGCGGCCCGTGGCCTCAGATGTCTTCTTTCCAGTTGAGGTTTATGTAGCCAGTAATCAAGATCTGAAAAGATGTGAAGGTTCTGCCAATTCAGAAGTGCTAGAACTAAGAATTTAATGAAAATTCTTGAGGTAACTCGAAGTCAAAAATAAGGAAATGGAACTGTAAGTGCTGATGGTTTGGGCAGCAGAAAGACTCTCAGCAGTAACAGAAAGATTTATTAAAGTGTTACCTTGATTATGCCTTCTCCCTTCAATGCAGATCTATGACTTTTAGCAAATGAGGAAGGAGTATGCACCCTCTTTGTGTTAAGCGTCCCTTTTACATACAGCTCATCTTCCTTGCCCATGGCATGGTGACATATTAATGATGTGAGATAATGGGCACGTGTGACTGTTTATTTTGACACGAAACTGCTACTTAGGCAGATTGTCATATGAACTGAAAACAGGACAAAAGGAGCATTATAAAAAGGTAGTCTGGGTCTGGAGGCACAGCGGCCTAATGAGTACACTGCACGTATCTGTGTTTGACCTCATGGTCACAGGTTAGAATCCCCGGGGTCCACTCAGCTTTCAACTTCCGAGATCAATAAAATAGGTACTAATGAGCTGAATAACAATAAACATCTGTTTTTTCTGTGTGTTTTACAAATTCACACATTACGTTATGTCAAAAGGAATCTCTCTTTCTATCACTCAGCAGAGGGTGATGGAGGCAGTGAAGACAACAGTAGCCCTTCCAAGACTGTGACCACAGAGAGGCATGCTGTACCCTTTCATATGTTACAGGTAGCGTGGTGGGGCATTCTGATAGAAGCAGCGCCTCATATCCTGGTGTTCACCCAGAATGTTTGAGATTGTACTAGAAGTAGCAAAGTAAATGGCAGGTTACTGATGGTAAACTTGGTAACAATAAAATGTACGTCCAATACATGATCTGAATCCAAGATCCCAATGAAAGGAATATCCGTGTCTTATCTAAAAAGAATACAACGTTTCTAATTTTCAGTCTTGATCACCTGTAGCGCCTTATGTTTCTTTCTTTACTCTTTATTTATTTATTTCGGTTTGAAAACACTTTTAAAATGTACAAAAGAATTAAAAGTGGCCACTGGAGAAAAACCATTGATCATAATAATACAATACTGCAGTAAAGACCTAATGTTACAGTGCGAGTACTGCCTACTGTTTCTAGCCACTGATCATAATTTAACAATGCGATCATAAAATCATAATGCGGAAATGCAAATAGTGCCTAGAGTCAATAAAGTTTGGGGTGACGTAGATGCTGTAGATTATTTGTGTTTCTACCCACGTTTATCATGTCCCATAAGTCTTGTCACATTCCCGGCTGACTATATGTATGAGGCGACCGACAAGAAGATTTCCTTGGGATCTGTTCGGCAGCAGAATAGATGAGCTTCCCTGCAACTTCTGATGTGTTTTATGATTAGCGGCCGCATAAAAGTTCTCCTTGTATGCAGAGATTTTTTCACAAAGCAGTATAAAATGCGTGATTGTTTCAAGTCCGCCGAGTGTGCATTCGCATTAATTAGCTTTATTTAGATACTTGATCCACCCCTTGTTGTTTGAAAGGACCCGGAGGGTTCCTGTTCTAAATTTTGTGTACAAGGGTTTTTTTGTTGAGAAAATCACGTTTAACTACGGCTTGTCTGAGAGAACAGGTTTTATTGAGGGGAATTGCAACAGGAGGGTACTCCTATCGGGTAAATCCTGTCTCTGCACAATAGCCCAGAGCTGGTTCTTTATGGTCAGCCTGTCAACTTTTGATATAAGCTCTGGGTTGGCCCTTACGTCCTGGGAACCAACTTCATTGAGTGTTTTAGCAACATGTCTGAACAAAGGTAAAGACTTGTGGTTTGGGATCCTCCGTAGGTCTTCCAGTGCTTTCAGGCAGACTGAGAATCTGGGATTGGAGCAGGGACATGCCCAATACAATGCAGGTTGGGGACAATGTCCTCAATTTTTTGCATGCCTAAGTTGGCTCTCAGTGCCATCACTGGAGTGCTTGGACTGAGAAAGAGCAAGTGTCACAGGAAGTTGTTCATGGTAGTATGTAAAGTTGTCAGGATTTTATGAACACATATCTCTGCTCCATATGAGTTTCCAATTTTGGCTTTAATTTTGAAAGCAGTGACAGCTGACCCAACTATTCTATCACCACATTTGCTTAAGACGTGGGGGATCATGGGAACAGATTCTTTCAATTGCTTTGCTATTGATACTGAAGGTTTGATTTAGTGTGGACCTTGGCTTGAGTATTAAGAACTTAGTTTTTGGATGTTAATCATTAGTTTTTTGTGTCCAGCGATTATCTCAAAACCTTTTAGAGGCAGCGCATGGCAATTTTTGTGCAAGGCAGTAATACCGCATCACCTGCAAATAGCAGAATTGACATTTTGTCCTTTCCCAACTTGGATGCATCTAAGTTAAGGGCATATTTTACCCTGGCTATATTATTGCTGTGTAGTTTGATCAGGATCTTCAATACTTGTCAGCCAGTCCATATTTCTTAAGTGTGTTCCATAGGATTAGCCTATCGAGGCATCAATAGCAGTTTTTAAATTTATAAAGAACATGTATAATCATGAGGTTCTCAATGTGACATATTTGCAGCAGATAAGATGAAACCATGTGATTTGACTGCCATTGCTTTGCTCCTTTCGGAAGCCTGCTTGTAGATGCATGATGATCTGTCCTGTGCCAATCCATGGTTCGAGCTGAGAGAGAAGTATCTTGCTAAGAGTTTGCCTGCTTTGTCAAAAAGGGAGTTTGGGCTATAGTTAATGGGATTATTTATTTGCCCTTTCTTGTGGATGGGTATGATGAGGCCGGTCCTCCATGCAACAGGTACTTCCTCACGGAGCCAGATGGAATTAAGGGCAAATGGTAGGACAAGGCATCTTGAACCTACTCCCCATAGGAACAGTCCAGCCCGAACTGCTAGGCCAGATCCTCCCTTGGACCGGAAACAAGCATCCTGGCACACCCTGGCCACTTAGGGTGACTTTAGCAACACAAACGGATGATTGACAGGGTGATGAAACTTTTCAAATACTCACACCCTGTCACAGACCTTGGTTAAATCTATTGTTCTTTTGCTCACCATGCCACCCCAGTTTGGATCCAGCCATATTCAATCAGTCTTGACCCTGCTCCCCATGGGACTAGTTCAAAGGTTCTTGGTATCTCGTGAGGATGGGCCTTTTACTAACCAACTGTCAATCTATGGGAAACTTTGGTGCAGGCACATGCTTCTCAGATAAAATGCCATTGAGGCCATGCACTTGGTGAACAAAAATCAGGGAGGAAGAACAAAGACACTGAACGGACAACAGCTACTGTTTCGAACCATAGCTGTTTTCCGTGTGTGGGATGCATCAGAGTGTGGAAATACACATGATGGAGGTCCAGAGATGCCATGTAATCCCTTTTATTAAGAAACTGGATAATTTATTGGAGCATAACCATGCAAAATGCTTGTTTCGTCAGAAATTTGTTTAAGTGCCAAATTTCGAATATCAGTCTCCATTCATCTGATTTATTTCTTATGAGGAAAATATTTGAATAGAAACCAGTGTTTTATTGAGATTAAGGTATGTGTTGTATTGCTTTTTTTTGAAGCAGCAAATTTATCTCCAATTGCAACTGATGAAGATGTTGAAAGGACCTCCTTTTTGGGTGGGCTTGGAGAGGGTATGTGGATGAATTTTAAGATGTGCCCATTGTTCACCAGCTCCAGGACCCAATGATCTGTTGTAATAGTTTGCCAATGCTTGCTCTAGTTGGAGGTTCGTCCGTCTATGGAATGAGGAGGAGAAATGTGACAGGGCCGGGGAACGTCACTGGTGTGTAGAGGATTCCTAGGATCTTTGCTCAACCGCAGACTTCTTGCGAGGTGTCTGTCTGGAGCGGGTGGAGGAGCTCTATATTGCTGAGGATAGTAATGTTGACGGCAACACTGCTGGGCGAGTTATGAAGGCTGATACCAGTAAAACTGGTAATTTCCTCTGCAGGGGTTTCCGTTGCTTCCTCTAGCACCCAAAAGTGTTGAAGCTGTTTCTATTGGAGAATTCTTAATGACCTTACAGTATCAGTATCCGATCTAACAAACTTTAAAGACTCATCAACATGATTTCGGAAGAAAGCTTCCGCATCATAAAGCACATCAAGAACTTTTGTTTGCACTGCTGGTCTATAGGAAGTTGCTTTAAGCCAACCCTATCTTCTAAGGACAGCTGTTCCAGAAAGTTGACGAAACCCACATACAGGCTATGTCCATGACTGTGCAAATGATCTGAGGATGCTCTCTCTTTCTCTCCTTCTTGAAAATAAACTTTTCTTCATTTATTTTGTTGTCTGTGAGAATTCAGATAAAAAACTTAAGTCAGACCATATTTGCCTGTCATATCTTCCCAGAATTGCAAACGAATTGGGTAGTCTTATGATGGTAGCAGCAACTGCAGAAAACAAGTTTTCCTATATTCTCAAATCTTCTACCTTTCCTGTCTGGTGGGGCAGAACAGGGACTAGAATGATTCCTTGACCTTCTCTGTGCTGCCTCTGCGCATCACTAAGGAGTCTGGTCTAGGGTGGCTTATGAGACAGGCTAGGGAGCTGTCTGGAGCTTTGTATTTCTTGTTCCGACTTTGGGCAATGGATACTACAGTTTCTGGATTTTTTATTACCTTCAAGCATTCCATCTGGATGTATTCAATAGAATTTACCGACTTGAAAGCTGGTTATGTAACATTTTATAGAAAGCATTCTAATGGCTTCATGAGCAGAGGTGTATCAAACCTCTTGCATGAAATCCTGATGTCAACCTGTGGAAAGTTTGCAGTAGCTAGAGTAAGTGGAGCTAATAATAATGCAACCCATAATTGACCCATTCAGAACCCACACCCTGGGAGCGATCATCAGGAATCTCACCTTCCTCTTGATTCTCATCAGAGTACTATCTTCTCGGGTTGGAGGAACAATAGGTGTTGAAGTTGCAGGATCAACAGTTTTAGGGGATATTATTGGGCTTCTGGGAAAAGGTATCCTTTTGGGGTTTGAGGTTTTGATGGCTGATGCTGGTTGAGCAGAATTTTCTGGGAATCTTTTACAGTAGTCTGTGAGCATTAAGCACAGATCCTTAACTAATCATCTGGGGACTTGCATCAGATATTCCTTATGGTAGTGGTTGTCCTTTCCAAAAGACTCATTAGCATATTGTTCTTCAAAGGAGTCTACATCTCCTGGATTGAGTGTGCCCGGCTGGGAAACAGGTTGTTTAGGATAAGAATTTTCTGTTTTTAGATATTAGTCACCGACATAGACCTCCTGATCATATAGCCTTATAGCCCGCCGTAGCAGGCTAAACCGGCCAATAAAGGCCCTCTCCAGCGTTAAAGGACTAAGCCAAAGGGTCGGGCCTTTAACAAGGCAGCAGGACTTCAATGCCGGTATAGCCCAGCTATGGAGGGCTATTAGAACATTCTGCCACTAGAGGGAAGAATGTTCTAATAAATAAAACGAAGGCCTCACAGAGCCCAAGGGGACTGAAATCCCCTCGGGCTCTGTGAGGCCTTTGTTCACAGCAACAGCTGTGAACAAAAAACAAACAAACATTGGAATGTGGAAGCTCTGGGCTTCTACTGGCCATTAAAAGCCCAGAGCACTCCATTGTTTTTAATGGAGCTCCCAACATTCTAATGTTCTAATTAATGTTAAATTTGGTAGGACTATTTCCCATAAATGACGTAGTGGAAATGGTGAACCTTTACCTCGTGAAGTGGGCTCTGGAAGAAGAGGCACTGGAAGACCTTTATCTGATTTAAAATAAACTTGGATGGCCTTGTTGATGAACCCACTGATGGTGTAGTCCACACCAGTTTTGTTACTGGGATGGTAGTCATCGACATCTTTAGGGATGATGTTGTAGTTGATGATGTTGATATCATCATCATATTTGTCATCAGAGAAGTGGTAGATTTAGGAACCATCCTTGACCTGCTCTTTTGAATGTGTTTTATCAATGATTTTTTTAAACAGTGATTTAGACTTTGACTTAAGAGTCATGAGGCTGTACCTTCAGAAATAGTGCAGAAGACTCAGAATGTGGCATTTCAAGACCTGAAGAAAGATATTTGTTTCTTAGAATGTTCTAAGACATCCAAAGCAGAGCTAAAATGTACAAGTAGACTCAGCTTTGTGCCCTAATGCATATACCTCATAGGTTAATCAGAGGGTCTTGCTTCTGAGAATATTGAAAGCCTTTTGACAAATATTCCTCTTCATCCTCTTATAATGGAGTTTCCTTGGCCTTGTTCTTTTGACACAAGGCTAGGACTGAGACAGCGGTGCTTCATAGGGAGGAGGCTAAGGGCATACGGCACTGCACAATCGCCTAAGAATAAGACAGACTGCATACCAAACCAGTTATACCATTACTGTGGTGATACCTTACGAGCTTTCTCTCACCCAGTCCCCTCTCAGACAGCTGTGGATCCCTTTATCCTGATCACTGCCACGAGACCTCTGCCAGCTCCATTCTTTTGTATTTATCAAGATGTTCCCTTCCATCCCTCACAATCCACTTCCCATCTACTTTGATCCAGATCCCACCACAATATTGGATTGACCATCTGAAATAGCTTTCCCGTTTGACCAAGAAGCCAAATGCTAGCTCCCTACTCATGATCCTAAAATTCCTGCTCCCCCTCAAGATTCTTAGGAGCCCTCCCCACCCCATCCCCTCTCTCCCAGTTAGGCATAACCCATTCTACTCTTACTCAGCTTCATACACCTGTATACTATTAAGCTCACTTTTTATGCATATCCTTACAGTTTCATGGTTGTATGTATTATTGTCTCCTTTCTATGTGCATTTGGGTTAGAGCTGTAAATACAGTTACTTCTCTACCTGAAATGACAACCTAGGTGTTTCTTACTTTGTTGTAGTCTAGTATTTTTCCATCTTTGCAAAAAATCAATAAAACGCATTAATAAAGGTCTGCAGCATTCACACTTTTATAATTGATCTTTTTTTTTCACTTACCCCTTGATTACTCAGATTTCCTTCCACTGATCTTTGAGGATCAGAATGGTTTTATTTAGTCTATGTTGAAGGTTTCCTAGCAGATGTAGGAGGGAAAACACTAGTGGATTTCCCTTCAAAAGAATAAGAGCCCTCGTTCAATTAAAATATGAAGCTCCTTTTTCTAATCATAAGGGCCTTAAAGGTAAAAAGTCAACATATCTCAATTCTCTTGTAAGCAATAAATTAAATCATTGTGTGGATCTTCACAAAATAATCTGTTTAGGCAACCTTTATTTCATGCTCTCAAAGAAAACATGTTAAACTTATTTAAAGGTATATGAGCTATGGCTAGAGACAAGCCAATCAATCAATCAAGGCATTTGTAAAGCTCACTACTCACCAGTGAGGGTGTCAAGGCACTGGGGTTGGGGGAGTGCTACTGCTCGAACAGCCAAGTCTTGAGGTGTCTCCTGAAGGTAAGTAGGTCCTGTGTCTGTCGGAGGTGGGTGGGAAGAGTGTTCCACGTCTTGGCGGCGAGGTGGGAGAACGATCTGCCGCCAGCAGTCGTTCTGTAGATGCGTGGGATGGTGGCGAGGGCAAGGTCAGCGGAGCGAATCTGTCGGGTCGGGGTGTTGAAGGAGATCCGTCTGTTGAGGTATTCTGGTCCGGTGTTGTACAGTGCCTTGAGAGCGTGGGTGAGGAGTGTGAACGTGATTCTCTTGTTGACGAGGAGCCAGTGAAAGGTTTCTCCAGTGGGCTGTGATGTGGCTGTGGATGTCAGGGATGAGGCGTGCAGAGGTATTCTGTATGCGTTGCAGTCTTTTCTGAAGCTTGGCTGTGGTTCCTGCGTAGAGGACGTTGCCGTAGTCCAGTCTCCTGTCTACAAGGGCTTGGGTGACCGTCCTTCTGGTTCCAGTGGGGATCCATTTGTAGATCTTCCAAAGCATGCGGAGGGTGTTGAAGCAGGAGAAGGAGACGGAGTTGACTTGCTGGGTCATTGATTGCGATGAGTCCAGGATGAATACCAGGTTTTGTGCATGGTCGGTGGGTGTCGGTGCGGTTCTCAGTGTGGCAGGCCTTCAGGAGTGTGGTGTTGAACGCGTCTGAGAGGTCCAGGAGGATGAGGGCTGCGGTTTCGCCGTTGTCAAGTATGGTCCTGATATCGTTGGTGGCAGTGATGAAGGCGATTTCGGTGCTGTGGTTGCTGCGGAATTCGGATTGGGACGGGTCCAGGGTGTTGTTCTGCTCGAGGAAGTGGGTCAGTTGTTTGTTGACAATTTTCTCAATTACTTTTGCCGGGAAGGGGAGCAGGGAGATGGGCCGGAAGTTCTTGAGGTCCTTTGGGTCTGCCTTGGGTTTCTTGAGAAGGGAGTTGATCTCGGAGTGTTTCCAGCTCTCCAGGAAGGTGGCGGTCTTGAAGGAACAGCTGATGATCTTCCGGAGTTGGGGTGCGATGACAGAGCTCACTTTGTTGAACATGTGGTGAGGACAGGGGTCGGATGGTGAGCCGGAGTGGATGGTGTTCATGATTTTGATGGTGTCGTTGACATGGGTCCAGGAGAGCAGGAGGCTGGTGTGGCTGGGGGCGGTGAGTCTGTGGTGTATGTAGGTGGTTGACGAGGGGCTCTGGGTATTGAAGTGGTCATGGATGTCTGCCATCTTGCGGTAGAAGAAGGTGGCTAGGGAGTCACAGAGGTCTTGTGATGGTGGGATGTCGTCGATGTTGGCGCCGGGGTTGGACAGTTTAAAGCTGAAGAGTAGAAGCTAGTAAAATGTCCCTTGTTTGTTAGCCAAGATGCTTAAAGAGAGGGAGTGCCCGACAAGGGGAGCAATAGAGTGAAACCAAACTAAAGAAGAAAGCAACCATCTGAAAGAGAATTATCTATGTCAAGTTCCTCTCAATAGTAGGTAAAGATTTGCAATGAAAGCAGAACCTTTATAACACAACATATGGGTGAACACCAAAACATGGCCTCTCCTGCATAGGAGGTCATTTTCCTCTTATAAGTTGCCACATGGTACAGTAAACACAGAATGAGGATAGGAGAGTAATGTTTTAACCATTTGCCAACTGCAGTAATAAATGTATTGGGGATTTCCAGTCTCACAATAGTGAAAAATTAAAAATCATGTGAATCTACTAAAGATCCAGTGCTGAAGAAGTAATGTTATTTCGCAATCATGTGATCTTCCTCACACATCATAACTACTAGGACAAATAGGCAAGTAGCAGCTGAAGAATATACAGCAGTGTGATAGAGGGGAATTGAGGCTTACGAAAACGGGTTTCTGAGAGAACCTAAGAGCAACTTACCCTTGAACAACTACTTTGGCAAAAGAATCAACATAATAATATTTATGAAAAGTATATGCTATTCTCCAAGTGATACCATGGCAAATTGAGAAATAGGAGTGGCTGCAGTAGGCTATTATTCTTTTATTGAGCAGGCCATCACCTTAACTGTTAATGTGCAATCTGCTTTCTTGCGACCCAGCCTCATGCACACATGAGTATATTTTGGTTTGTCAATGTCATATTCTCAGTCTCTTATGACAGCAAGTATGTTTAAGAATTACTTAGCTAAAGCAGATGGCTTTTCAGCAACTAACAAATGTCCCCCATGATTGACATTAGATTTTTTTTACATCAATTGGCAGGGTTTACAAATGGCCACAGCAATAGTGACTACAGGATTGTAATTAATATTTAGTACTTTGCTAAGAGGAATATAGGGGTCTCTGCACACAAAAATGAATTCTCCTTCTAGACAAAGCCTTATAAAATCTTTGTTTGTTGGGGCTGTCAGTAAACGTCATTAAACAAACTTGAAACCTAACCATACATCTTCATCTATATGGCATTTCTGCATAACTCATTACACATAGCTTTCTGTCCATGAATTCATTCAACCTATAATGGGAACATTTCCAAACTTTCAACACATATTCAGCCACTGCTCAGTGATTCCAGTGGCTTTTATGCCTCAGGTGCCCTAGTTTTCTCTATGGCCAGGTAGTGCATGACAGCTCGAGTTAACTTTGGCACCTCAGTTCTCAGTCTAAGCAAGTGAAGTGCAATGTCCAGAAGACCAGTGAGAGGTTGTTCACAATCCAACATAGTAAGAGGCTTGACAAGACACTAAGGCCCTGATTTAAATTTCAGCGTGCTGAATACTCTGTCACAAACGTGTCTGATATCCTGTCCACCGTACTATAAGTTCATTATGTCCTATGGCACTTGAAATATAGCGAATGGCATATCTGTCACATTTGTGATGAAGTTCCCCTGTCTGCCGAACTCTAAATCAGGCCCAAAGTTTTTTATATTGCAGAAGGGGCAATAGGGGGTCTATCCCTTCTGTAGGCTAAATATCTGAAGCACTCATGAGAACAGTACAGAGGAGATGAAGTTACAATACAACATCACATTTTAAACAAGGCTTCAGAAAGGAAAATCAATACCTGGTCCATCAAAAGCATTGTTGGCTCCATCGTTGTGGTCACCATGGAAGAACGCCAGGCGGATGTCTGGTGAGCCTTCTTTTGCCTCCCAGAAAGTCAATGATGACACGTTGCCCCATAACTGAAATGCTGTCTTCACCACTTGCCTTACCTGGTGTTCAGGCAAATACTGAGGCCAATTTTCTATCTTGTACGTTAGGTGGTGCTTATACCACTTCTTACCTAGAGGAAGCAAGAGGAGCAAACTTATCACATATATAAAGTACAACTGATTTCTTAATATCAGTTGTTACCACAGTTGCTAAACCTAATTCAGTGTTGTGAAGAAGTTATAATTATTTTTAAAGAACTATAACAATGAATCTTTAACAAGTCACAGAAACGCACCTTTCGACTACCTCATATCAGAATGTAGTGATTAAAACAAAGGGGTCAGTATTTGTTTTAGAACTTTGTGATGTCAGCCCTCGATTGCTACACTTAATTTAAAATTCCCTAATACCTCTTGTTAACTCAAAAAAGTCCACTTTATGGATGAAGCCCAAATAACCACAGCTCAATCTCCACCATTTCTTGCAGCTAAAATACAGAAAAAAGTTTATTCTGACAAGGTCCTGCATTACCCACTGTACAGTCTGATTTAAAATTATTTTCACACGTTTCAGGTAAACACATCAAACACATCTCTCTGAACGTTCCTTATTGATGGCATGCCATAAGCAGCGTATAACAAAGTAATGTAACTACCAACTCAATTTCAAAGCATCCTCCATCTTTTGGATCACTTTACAACCTACTATCAACCATGTTTATCTCTGGGGCAAAACATCTTTATGGTTACTCCAATAATTTAAGCCTGTATACTTTCTCCCACTAATACATGACTGAAACCATGCTTTCTTATTATGATACCGGAAATTTATTCAAAAGCTGTTTAATAAATAACTGTGCTCTGGATACTAGGCAGCTGGTGCACGTTATAAGCTGGCATGTCCTCCTTCCCCCAAAGTGTGCACAAAATCACCAGCTCTCTTCAATCCAATGGGTGTTGAGTTAGTAGAAGCGTGCTGACATTGGGAAAGTGCATAAGGAAGGTCACCCTAAAGTTAACTTTGTAATACTCGCGTCCTGGCTTTCTCTCATTCTCACAAGCAAAGAGAACAGAAAGGCAGGAGAAAAAATACCACAGGGCAGCTTACACCTTGGCAGATAGGTTCCGCAGAACTTCCTTGTTTCAAGAGGAAACCTCAAGAGGAAACTTGAAGGCTGTAGTGCTCACAAATTGTGTGTGGAGTAGGTCATTAGCTGCCATGCATATTTCCCTGGCAGGCACTTGAAAGGTGACAGACATTAAACCCACCTTAACACTACTAAAATATGTTTGGACAGTTGATGGGAGAGCTTGTCCCATGCACGGTATAGAATTTGGAACTGCAGGAAGCAATCAGTCTTACACAAATAAACTTGGCCATGGCTTAGCCAGCATCACTCCAAAATTCACGACTGCTGACTTGTGACACAATGCTCCTGGTCTTATGCTTGTTGCATCATAGACACCCAGTTGTCAACTTAAGACACTATGGCTGGTTTCCTTCCCACCGTACCTCTGCTTTGAAGTTTCCGTAATATAAAGGGACTGCTAAATAGCAATATTTTGGCTGTGGATAAAATTAGTAACTTCAATCAGTTCAACTGAATACTCCTTGCTGGCACTACAACACTGTTGACATAATAAAATGTGAATAAAACAAACTTTTTCCACTTTTGAAATGCATAATAAGCCTGTATTTTTTGCGAAATCAGTTTAATCTGTTTTCTATTACTTAGGTAGCAAACATACTTCAAAATCTAGAAGAGCTTGAAGTCACATTGGTGCCTCCACAGACTTTGGTAGGCACGCAGAATTAGTCTAACCCTTTTAACCTAAAGGAAGAAGCAACCTGTTTCAGTCGCTACATCTCAGGCAATCTAATGTGAATCCATTAAAATAAATGGGAATTTGTACGTGTTTGGCTACTGTAATTAAAAGTGCCCAAGCTCCCAAATCAATTCTGGCCCTTTGCTCCCTCTCCCCAAGGATCACCTTCCTCACCACAAGACGCAGTTTATGTTATCTTTAGGTGGCAGTATGAGAACATGAGTGCTAAATATTTTTAGAGAAACAAGGCAATGCCTGCAGCCAATGGGTGCAGAGGGGGAAGGGGGAAAGGGCCATGCATCGCAACAGTATGCCTGGTAGCCTCAGCTCTAAATTTATCAGAACTAGTCTCTTACCCCTAGGCAGTGCTTAATTTGTGCTTCTTGTTTCCCGTGCGGATCGTCACGACACCACCCACTCCACAGGACACACACTCGACCCTAATTTCTCCACCAGCAATCACGTCTCTTTCAGCCACACTACCGAACTCCACTGGACAGACCACTGCTGCAGAAAGTGGCGCCAAGATCAGACTCTGGACAACCACACAGCCTTCAAAAACGCCATCCGCAGACACCACCAACTCATCCGAGCCGCCAAAAGAACCACCTTCAATGGCCGAATCCACAACAATGCACATAGCCACAAGGAGCTCTTCAACGTCATGAAGGAACTCTCCAACCCCAGCTCCAATGTCAATGACATCCCGCCATCCCAAGACCTCTGCGCCTCTCTAGCCTCCTACTTCCACCGCAAGATTGCAGACATCCACAACAGCTTCAGCACCCAGACTCCCCCGGAAACCACCAACACCACAGATTCACCTCCAACCAACCTCCTACTCTCCGGGACCCCCCCATCAACGACACCATCGAAATCATGAACACTATCCACTTCAGCTCTCCATCTGATCCCTGCCCTCATCACATCCTCAACAAAGCATGCTCCATCATTGCACCCCAACTACGGAAGATCATCAACAGCTCGTTCAAGTCCGCCACCTTCCCAGAGAGCTGCAAACACGCCGAGAACAACGCACTCCTCAAAAAACCCAAGGCAGACCCAAAGGACCTCAAGAACTTCTGGCCTATCTTCCTGCTCCCCTTCCTGGCAAAAGTCATCGAGAAGGCCGTCAACAGACAACTAAACCGCTTCTTAGAGGAGAACCGCACCCTAGACCCTTCCCAATCCGGATTCCGCAGCAACCACAGCACCGAAACCGCCGTCATCGCCTCCACCGATGACATCAGAACCATACTGGACAGCGGCGAGACCGCGGTCCTCATCCTCCTGGACCTCTCGGTGGCATTCAACACCGTCTGCCACCACACCCTACACTCACACCTCAGCAATGCTTGAATCCACGACAGAGCCCTAAACTGGGTCACCTCCTTTCTCACCGGCAGAACCCAGAGAGTCCGCCCCCCCCCCATTCTGCTCGGAGGCCATCTAAATCATCTGCAGCGTATCCCAGGGTTCGTCGCCTAAGCCCGACCCTCTTCAACGTATACATGGCCCCGCTCGCTAACATCACCCGATCCCACAATCTCAACATCATATCATACGCCGACGACACCCAGCTGATCCTCTCACTCACCAAGGACTACACCAAGACCTACCTCCATGAAGGAATGAAGGCCATCGCTGAATGGATGAAGAGCAGCTGCCTCAAGCTCAATTCGGACAAGACGGAAGTCCTTATCTTCGGCTCCACCCCCTCCGCATGGGATGACTCCTGGTGGCCTACCACTCTCTGAACCGCTCCAACTCCCACCGACCACGCATGCAACCTAGGATTCATCTTGAACCCCTCACTATCCATTACCCTGCAAGTCAACGCCATCTCCTGCTTCAACACCCTCTGCATGCTCCGAAAGCTCTACAAATGGATACCCCCCGAAACCAGAAGAATAGTCACCGAAGCCCTCGTAAGCAGCAAACTGGACTACGGCAATGCCCTCTACTCAGGAACCACGGCCAAACTCCAGAAGAGGCTGCAACACATCCAGAAAAACCTGCACTGGCTCCCAGTCAACAAGAGAATCACCTTCAAACTCCTTACCCACGCTCACAAGGCACTGCACAACACCGGACAAGAATACCTCAACAAACGACTCTCCTTCTACACCCGACCCGGCATCTCCGCTCTGCTGACCTCGTCCTCGCAATCGTCTCACGCGTCTGCAGAACTACAACCGGCGGTAGATCATTTTCACACCTTACCGTGGAACACTCTTCCCATCCACCTGCGCCAGACCAAAGACCTCCTTACCTTCAGGAAACTTCTCAAGACCTGGCTGTTCGAGCAGTAGCAGCACCTCCCCCCACGCCTTCTCCCCCTCCCCACTTATTTTGTGGGCCGGTGCTTAATTTTGTACTTCAAGCATTTATTGCAAGCAAAACACATATATGGGGAAGACGGAGGAAGAGAAAAATGAAAATGCGTCACAAAGGAAGAAAGCAGAAAGCTGCAGGAGTGAGCTGAAGGGGCAGGGAGGAGGTGTAAATGGATTGAAGAGGCCCGAGATGGCTTCAGGATTACGCTGCCTCAGCATTCTGTGCTCACACATTCAATCACGGACATTTGTTACTCAAGTCAGTAGTCCCATTGTCTTCCCTAGTCTAAATGACCTTGTACCTGTTGCGAATTACACTGTTGCGCTCCACAAGAATGTCTCCTTGAGCAAGTCGGGTTCTCATGAGAAGATTTACTATGGTTACACACACATCTCTAACTTCTGGAAAAGTACAGCTTCATGTCCTTCAGCAAGTCAGCACATTGCACGTTAGAAAAACACATTTAATATGAAACCGGGCAGTTAGGCCCCGACTCATGCTAACTAAGGCCTAGTGATTAATTAGCAAAACCTTAACATATAACTCTTAATACTAATACAAAATCATACATTAGTACATTAATATTTCATTATTAGTAAATTTTATTAATCATCGAATACAATGGTGGCCACTCCCTGTGGGCACAATTCATAGACATGCGTCAATGTTTACATTTTCTATGCAATTTCACTAAGCATTATATTGCAAGGTTCTCATGTTAATTATTAGATTTTAATCACACTCCATCAATCCCTCCTCTGATGACTCTTGTCATCACATAAATCCTTTCCTTTCACAACATTTCACTTTCTTAGTTCCTTCATTTCAATTTCTTCCCCCATTTTTGACCTTTCATATTTTGCTTTGAATATTTTCTCCCTTTTCTTTTCTTCTCTCCTCACATTGCGTTTTGCCAATTTTTCTCTAATTCTTTTACTAATTTTACATGATAACCAAAGTCCGAATAAACAAGCTAAAACAATCAATTTTCCCTTTATTATTTTTGCAAATATCCCATGCTAAATATTACTAAACCAACTTCCCACTTTAGCAAGTCCCTTTCCAACCTTTTCCCAAACTCCAGATTCTTTCAGTTCCTTCAAATCTGTACTATCTCTTGTTAAGTTAGTAAGCATACATCTAATCTTATTACTATTATCGGGTATATAGGCACAACAATGCCTCTCATTAAGCATCCTACAGACTCTGCCACTTTTCGCTAAAAGAATATCTAAAGCAAGCCTATTTTGAAGAGTAATAGCCCTCTCCGCAGCAAGTTCAGTATCCACCAAGAGTATAGCTCCTGTGAAGTTTGTCAGCATGTTATCCACAATAGTAGACAACTTTCGAATCTTTATGGAGTTTAAGATAACTCCCACTGAAGGAATTATTGCTCCAAATATATCACCCACGACAGCAGCCGCTGTCTCTCTTTTCTGTCTGGTATGATGTAATTCAGACACTTTAGGAAACTTCCTTAAGTCATCAAATTGGTAAATCTTTGGAAAAACTATTCCCAAATAACATGTCCCATACAATCCCTTTGGAAGACGGTAATAAGCATTACGTCCACATATGTAATAGATCCCCAGGATTGCTGGATCCTGTCCATTTAACATGAACGTCCACTTACTCTGAAACAAAAACACATGTCTGCACTCACTCGTTGCCACAAACAAAGTGTCATGGTCAGATTTTGGCCTATGTACACAAAGCTTTCCTATGTGCAATGCATCTAAAGCTAATTTGCCTTGTGTCTTTATTGCACTATAAGCATAATCATTTGCAAACGTTAGTTTCTGTAATCCCTTTTCTAGCTTTTCTTTTAACGCTTTTCTACTATCATCAGTGTGATCTAAAAAACTCTTTTCTACAGGCGTTAGTCAGCAGGTTAGATTATTGTGATGCGCATAAGCTGTACCAAATGTCAGTGTAGGCACAAAGAATCCCCTAACTATTTTTATACTATGATCTCTAGCTATCTTACTCAAATATTCATTTATAGACACAAAAGAAAACACTACATCTAGATTAGAATAGAAGTACTGAATATATTCTTGATTATAAAGCCTTGTTAATAACAGACTACAACTCATCCCGTATGTTAGCGGCAAACTATGATAGGTGACCCCTTCTTGTACTGACAAAGGAATTTTGTGCACACATAACAATTTCTCGCATCCATTATTTCAACATACTCATTCAACAAGCGATAGAAAACATTAGTAGATAGTTCCCCTTTTTTGTTACTTCCCTCATGCAAATATTTCGTATCCTGTTCAAATCTCTCCCAGGGTGTCAGTGTAGCAGTCTCAGGAATTGAAGCACTGTTAGTATCACTCTTATCCACCAATGACATTCCCACAATCACAGCTATGATTACTATCGCACAGACAACACCCAAAATACTACTCAACCATCTACAAATCCTACTCCCCTTACTATTATCTCTAGTGTTAATCATGATCTGTAAAGAATCAGAAAGCAGAACAATATGAAGGCAAACAATCAACTGAGGAAGGTCTAAAGCTCTCCCCCTTTTTCAAGCAAAGTCTTTCTTTAGCAAGTATTTACATATTTCATTCACTCCCAGATCCTTGTCAAATCAGGTTAGCAGCTTGTCAAAATCGGTTTTTCTCAGGTCAATTCAGGTTAACAGTGTCACATCAAATAATGTACCAGTCTCTTTTTCTCTCAGCTTTACTTCGAATTTAACATAATCTCTCTTCTCTGTGTCAAGTTCAGGTGCCGTAGTATTGACCTGGAACCTCTCGATCAAAACAGAATGCCAAAAATTCTTGTTGCCACTCAGCTGATGTTGCATAAGCCCACTCAGGACCTGCGTACCTTCTGTTTACAATTCTCTTTCTTTTCAGCTTTCGGTCAGCCTGCAATTCTCCTTCGCTCAAATCTTCCTTCCTTGTGGTATCGACTTCTTCCTCTATTGTTTCGCTGATGACTACTTTCCCTTTTCCATTTTGCGACTCTGGCCACTTATCTCCTTTCAGTACCTTTCTGACTTTTCGTCTTTCTTGTGGCTGTTCTCCGCCCTCCTCTGATTCTATGGTGTCTTCTCGTGATGGACCTGCCATTCCACTAGTCCTGAGGCTTCTGACGGTAGCTACAATCCCTGAAAGGTACCAATCTCAACCTGAACCGGATCTGTAATTGGATTAGTCAGGAGCTGATTTGCTACTCCTACCACCTTTATAGTACGCCCTGAAATCGGCAATTTCTGAACCTCTGCACTTCTGACTGTAGAGCGTGTAGGTCCTGTGTCAACCAGGAACGAAACCTTGTGACCCATCACCTTTCCCTGAACATAAGGTCCTCTCTGATCTACTTCTAGAGATGCTGCAAGCCTGCACTCCTCACTATCTGAACAATCATCTGACCATTCATCGTTTATTCCATTCTCACCACGCAATGGGAAATGTTGTACTGTATTGTTTTGACTCATTGTTTGGCCTGTGACCTGTTGAGGAAGCATCACCTGTTGCTGTCCCATCGGAGCTAAAGGCAACTGCATTTGCTGTCTAGGTACCATGGGAACCTGCTGTTGTATTTGCTGCAACTGTGCTCGTTGAACGCGTGGCATTTGCACTTGTTGCATCGGCTGGAGACCCTGCATCTGAACCATATTGTTCTGGAAGTTCGGATTTGGACACCTCATTCTTGGACCCCTCACATTTTGAAATGTACCGACATCATTGCTTTGTTGAACAACACCATCCTGCCCCATCATTGGGCACTCCTGCTTCCAATGTCCCACGCCCCGCACGCATGGCATGGCAACATCTTTTTCATCTCTTGCACGCCATTTTGAACCACAACAGTATTCAAATCTGGACCACGGTTCACAAAACCTCCCCGGCCTCTGCCTCTTGTTTGCGGTTGGAACATTCCGTTCCCTTGAGGTTGCTGCTGTACCATCTGCTGTACTCCATTTCCCTGCATCCCTGCTTGAGCTGCCTTAATTTGCATCACCATCACCTTCTCTTTCAGCTTTTTATGTTTCAACTCAATCTCATCGCTACAGTATTTCGCATACTGCAACTCGGTTTCGCTTGCCAACAGATCAAATGATTCTTAATCATCTGGCTAATCTCTGGTCTCAATCCCTCAACGAACCTGAACACAAGATGATTCATATCCTTCGGTTCTATGACCTTCGTGCCACTATAGTGTTTGAATGCCTTTAACAACCTCTCATAGTAGGCATGTATCTACTCTTTGCCTTCTTGTGCCGTTCAATCAATTTTCTGCCAATCAGTGACTTTCGGCTACACCTTTTGCTTTAGAAACTCAATCACCTTATAGTACAACCTCATCACCTCAGGAGACGGTGCTCCAGTAATCTTGTCCCTTGCCGGTTCAACTGTCGCCCAATCCACACCCCTCTTACTACAGGAAGGGTAACACAATCGCTTCAGAACTTTACAGAGATTTCACTTGAAGCCTCGGCTGCTACTCTCTCCTTCTCAGATCCCGCACTCGCAAGCAAAATTTGACCCGCAAATTCTACTCTCGACTTGTCAATGGTTCGTTCTAGTGCACTTTAGAACTTGCCAAATCTCCATCGAAGGTTTCACTCACACACTTTGACTCAAACTCGACTCGTCAACCACGCCCGATTGACATATTAAACCGCACAAATTACAACATAAACCAAGTGTCTCATATACTTATCAATATACTCCGGAGTCTTAGACCACGTCGGGGCCGTACATCACCAACAACCACGTGGACATTTTTTTAGCACAAAGCGCCACACTCAAATGAATTTTGCCGACTTCCCTACTCTCATACTGCGGAGTATGCCCACTCCTACTAAAACATTACCTGGCCTAAATTCTCACAAAACTCACAATTCACCTGCGATATGCATAAGCTGGGGAAGCGCAAATTCTACCTCACTCATACTATCACTAAAACGCTGAGAACATACCCAACTCAATTCGGCAAGATCCGAGATTCCAGGAAAGTCATTTGGGACTTAGGGGCACATCATACCTCCAATTTGCATTATCTAAAAAAAACAATTCCAAACAATGGTCCCTCATCCTAGGGTCCCAAAGGGCCGAAACCGTCCTCTGCTACTAGAACTGATAACGTGTCCCAATCTAGATAATGTATTCACTCTGGGACTCGTTTTAGGCCGATGAATCTTTTGACCCTGATTGAAGTCTCCTTAAGACGAGATAACTAGTCAACATGTCAATCAATAAATCAATATTCACAATAGCAAGTCAATGAAATTAATCAATAACATCAATAAAATTAAAACACACCATGACCTTTCAGTCATGAATAAACACACAGAATTTAGTACATTTATTATATTTATTCCCTATTGATTACAATTCTACTAGCAAGTTTATTAGTCCAAAAACCAGAAAACACATCAACAATGTCATAATATGGCAACTCGAATAAGATTTCAGCAAAGCAAAGATCATGAACATTAGAACGTAGCACGACTTCAACATGGATTAATCTTAGCAGAGTATCATTAGCGCATTATTCAACAAAGCATAGATTCAGTCATTTGTCTATTTGCATCCGTTTAGTGAACTCCTTAACTAACCTCAAATCAGCATTAGCATGTTGGGCTTCATGCAAAACAATTTAGCAACACCAATTTAGAAAACATCTATCTATGGTCTCTATCAAACGAAGCAGTTGGTACCTAGAAAGAAAAGGCAAACAGACAATTACAATTTCATCATCATATAGTTACCCTCCATAATCAGTCAGCGTACAGAGTCAGTCTTCGTCCTCAGGACATCAGTTGATTCACCATCAGCCAGGAAACACAGCAAAGTTCAGCAAGACAGGGCAATAAGGAATACCTCCCTCATAAGGAGGAAAGTATAGAACGGGCTAGGCAAAGGTGAGGATGGTTTGAAGAGTCAAACAGCAAAGTCTTTAAGCACAGTAACAAAGTGGTTGGGTGATAGCAAAAAGGCACGTAATGGCTAAGGCAAAGGAGTGGCATATAATGGCTGATTTCTCCTCGGGTCATGCGGTTATATTAAAATTGTCGAACAAGTCTCTAATTTCCAATTGGTCAAGTTCTGGTGCATCATTATCTCCACCAATAGTCCATCGGTCACCTCATTACGATTTTCACCCCATAACAGTTCTCACTTAGTTTATTGGTTCCTGGGTTTGACACCTCCAATGGGTAGAATGTCAGGTGAGGAATAAGTGACATTTGTTACTCAAGTCAGTAGTCCCATTGTCTTCCCTAGTCTAAATGACCTTGTACCTGTTGCGAATTACACTTTTGCGCTCCACAAGAATGTCTCCTTGAGCAAGTCGGGTTCTCATGAGAAGATTTACTACGGTTACACACACATCTCTAACTTCTGGAAAAGTACAGCTTCATGTCCTTCAGCAAGTCAGCACATTGAACGTTAGAAAAAACATTTAATATGAAACCAGGCAGTTAGGCCCCGACTCATGCTAACTAAGGCCTAGTGATTAATTAGCAAAACCTTAACATATAACTCTTAATACTAATACAAAATCATACATTAGTACATTAATATTTCATTATTAGTCAATTTCATTAATCATCGAATACAATGGTGGCCACTCCCCGTGGGCACATTTCATACACACGCGTCAACGTTTACATTTTCTATGCGATTTCACTAAGCATTATAGTGCAAGCTTCTCATGTTAATTATAAGATTTTGAATCACACTCCATCACACAATTCTCCATTAGCTCGTATAACAAAAAATTATTATTACTAAGGAAATCACAATTGACTAAAAGGAAGCCGAGTACAGTTGCACCTCCATTTGTTCCAAGCCTCAGCTCGACTCCAAACTCACTTAAAAATGTTAAACTCAAATCCCGCTCATCCAGAATAATGAGGCCAAAAGTTTTATAATGGACAGGTAAAATATAATTATGAACTCATCCAAAATCTCTAGATGTAGTAGAGTGAAGCGAGACATCCAAAAGGAGGTTGGGGTGAAAGAACATGGGAGAACTTTGGGGTGGTAGGGCCGGGATGACACAAATAACTGCCCTGAAGGGACGGAGCCGGACGTGGACTCAGTGGCGTAGCGTGGGGGGTGCAGGGGGGGCCGGCCGCACCGGGCGCAACATCTTGGAAGAGACTAAATCCACGGGTTAGGGGGCGCAAATTACTTGCCTTGCCCCGGGTTAGGGGGCGCAAATTACTTGCCTTGCCCCGGGTGCTGACAACCCACGCTACGCCACTGCGTGGACTATCTGCCTGGGGAAATGTTACCGATATTGGACACCGGCTGAATTCATTCAGTTGATGATTCACTCGCTGCTCGGGAATGAGGCGGGCCTTGGACATGGGGATGCTGTGTATGATGTGTCATTGCACTGTTTATTACTTTTCATTACTTATAACAAATCAACAAAAAAATGTTATGAAAAAAACTCTAGATGTGAACACTGGGATGCAGTACGCCTTAAAAGAACTGAAGAGATTATACATTAGTAATAGTTATTATTGGCTGCAAAATGTCAACAGATTATAAGGTAACATAAAAGTATGAAGGAAAAAATATCCATATGAATAGGCATAATTTCATCAGACATAAGAGCACAATGCTTCCTGGCTCTGCTCCTATTTTGTTAAAATTGTCTGGTTTCACCTGAAAAAAATATATTCCACCCTTTTGATGATGGGATGATTACTTTAATAAAGAACTTCTCAGCTTCAACCACGTCTTTGCCGAACACCCCAACCTTCGACTTGTCTCATGTCGCTATGCTACTTGGCCCATATAATCTCACAACGTATTTGCCACTGCCATACTTCTGCATGCACGGGCTACTCATAACATGTTCTCTGTCCTTCCTCGTATGATCCACGCCATATCTGTAGCTCTCGTTTTCCCTGTGATAAGTTGTTTTTTTGGGTGTTTTTTTTAAACAAATACAAGCCTGAAACTACAGTATGTTCAGATCAAATTTGAAACGCCATCTATTCTACTGAGAGGAAAATGATCTTTCATGTATTTGTCAAATGACCTGCAGTTTCAAAGAGAATTTCAGACCTCACGGCTTAAAGTGACAGGGTCTGAAGGGGTGCCGCCTCTATGCCCACTCTCAATGTTTAGTTATTAAAAGTGGGCACTGAAAACCTTCAGAGGCCTCAATCTCTAATGGGTTCTGTTAAATATTTCATTGGCTATTGTAAGGTTAAAAAAAATGTGTCCTTATACAGGCATATGGTGGAAGTATCCTCTTTTTAAATGTTTTTCGAAACCTTTTATATGGACACAGGTATTTAACGTACAGAAATGTCAGCAGAGAAAAATAACTGAGCCAGTCGGGAGCAGGAGATGTGGGAGGCAAGTAAATTAGTTGAAAGGTTTACTTGCTTGGAATCTGTAGAAGTCGTCCAAGAGCTCTCACGCATATCAGGTTTTCACTCAGTGCTTTAGAGAGTTCTCCCCACAAATCAAGAAGGCAGTTTTCATGCAGAAAAATGGAACTCCAGAATAACCGATGACTAAATGCAGAACCCTTGTATTGGAGAAACATGTCCCCACATTACCATACCCTTACATTAAATGAAAGCAAGAAGTGAAGCTATGGTAAACAGTATTTGATTGACAAAAAGAATTCGCCAACCAACAATCAAAAAACATGTCTGCATATATTCCAGGACAGTTACTACAGAACGTAAGAGATGCATGGTCGTGTTCACTGACGCACCAGCGTTGATGTAAAAGTAGAGAACAACCTTAAAAATACGCACTTTGCAGGGAGTAGCGCTTCATGCGCCTTTTGCTGCGTCGTCTGCCTGTAAACAAGGCATTTACTCTCTCTGTCCATTGGGTGTAACTGCCTGAGTCCTTGACACCGCAACGTGGTACACTCATCAGATGTAGTGTGGCCTCATCAAGGAACCCGCTGACTGGTAAGTGGGACGCCCACTGGAACTGTCTAGAACAAACGAGAGAGAAGGACCATACTGCGCATAAGTGCGTGTTGGGATTGAGACACATTTCCATGTAATATTCCACCATAGCAGAGAAGAGAATATATTAAAGAAAGTGAAGGATACTCTCTGTAGTGATTACTATACCACACAGCTAACGTTACCTTATGTATCTGCCAACATCCACATCTCAGGTCTCTTTGCCTATATTTAGGAGCACACAGCGAGGAATGCTGCAGGGGGTTTCTTGGAGGAAGGCAGAGGAATCTACGACAGACTTACCTTTTACCTTCATGAGTACATCCCAGGTCCATTCTATTTCAGACTCATGGGATGACTAAACAGCAAGATTCAGTAAGAGGGGGCATGCAACCTTATATAAACTACAAGTTAACAGAGCGTGACCAAGCTCTGGCTCTGACAGTCTTCAAATGTCACCCTGGCTCCCACTGCATATTCAGGAAGATTCTTAGGAGGAGAGGGCTAACAACCCAGTACCATTTTGGTATGCAAGAGGTCTCTAGAGAGCAACTGTACAATGAAAGCCTGTCTCTCAGGAAAGGGATAAACCGCAGATGACAAATAACAAGCCGGTTCCTCAGATTCTTTTAGTCATGTTCAGTTGAAATTTAAGGCAACAACTAACATACAGATGATGAAGAGTTCCTTTAGCAGCAGACGTCATATTACCCAAAAACAAAGGTGGCACAATCTCCTGACTGGCATGAAAATCTGTTGAGGCTTTAGGTAGGAATGGTGAACATACAGGATGACAATTCTTGTGCTTCTCAACAACACTGTGGAGTTCTGATCAAGGGAAAAGCATCAAACCCAGTGCCACTGTCAGCAGAAAAATTCATAACCAAAAACACAGGTACATTTTCGTTCAAGTGACCCGTAGCCCAAATTTAAAAGGCAAAACTGAGGTCTCTGAAAGGGATCTTAACTGGAGATACAAATTTAACTAACTACGAAAGAAAACAATACCCACTTGTAATTGTAATTCTTCCTAGATATCTTTATTGCTTTCAGTAAAATATGAAGAATCCCTGTAGACATTTTTAGAACAAAACATTACTTTAGCAATGGTAATTTCAATAAATTCATAAATGCTGAACACGTATCTCCACATACAGGATCCCAGAATACTTTTTAAGAGGAAAGAAAAAATGTCACTTCCCCAGTGTACATCTGCTTGTGGCATGCAGTGCTGCAGATTCACATGCTGCGCATATCTCGCTATCTAGTGTTGGGCTCGGAGCGTTACAAGTTGTTTTCCGAGTTACGGGATCGAGTGACTCCTCCTCTTGGTGATAGTGCGCATGGGTATCGACTCCTTTGTTAAATTGTTTTTCTGTAGGAGGGTGAAGTAAGGAGTGAAGAATTGTGTACGTAGAACTATAGATATATAAAAAGTAAGTAATATATCCATGCAATTGTATATACATATGTTCAAATAAGTACTGCAACGACTACAGGCTCCCGGGGAGGATGGAGGGCACATGTGAATCTGCAGCACTACATGCCACGAACAGATGTACATTGGTGAAGTGACATTTTCTGTTCGATGGCATGTGCAGCTGCAGATACACATGCTGTGCTGTGAAGTAGTTTGAAGTAGTGTTTTTAGCACCGCTTGTCTAAACATTTGCTTGTTGTCTATATAACACATCCACACAGTAATGCTTGGTGAATGTATGTGGTGTGGAATATGTGGCTGCTTTGCATATATCTGCCATTGGTATATTTCCTGAGAATGCCATGGAGGTACCTTTTTTCTTAGTGTTATGTGATTTTGGAGTTATTAATAGCTGCCTTTTTGCTTTGAGGTAACATGTTTGAATACATTTTACAATCCATCTAGCTAATCCTTGTTTTGAAATGGGATTACCTTTATGAGGTGGTTGGAAAGCAACAAAAAGTTGTTTAGTTTTCCTAAAGTCCTTTGTTCTGTCTATATAATACAATAGAGCTCTTTTGAGATCAAGAGTGTGGAGAGCTCTTTCAGCAGTAGAGTCTGGCTGTGGAAAGAAGACTGGCAATTCCACTGACTGATGGATGTGAAAAGGTGAAACCACTTTAGGCAAAAATGTTGGATTTGTCCTAAGTACTACTTTGTGTTTGTGTATTTGGAAGAAAGGTTCTTCTAGAGTAAATGCTTGAATTTCACTTACTCTTCTCAGAGAAGTAATTGCTACCAAGAAAGCAACCTTCCATGTTAGAAACTAAAAAGCGCAAGAGTGCATGGGTTCGAATGGGGGACCCATAAGTCTTGTGAGTACAATATTAAATTCCATGCAGGAGCTGGTGGAACTCTAGGTGGAATAATGCATTTGAGCCCTTGCATAAATGCTTTTATTACAGGGACTCTAAACAGAGAGGTATGTTGTCTGTTTTGTAGGTAGGCTGATATGGCTGTTAGATTAATTTTAATAGAGGAAAAGGCAATATTTGCTTTCTGTAAATAAAGCAAATAACACACAATATCCTGTACGGATGTTTTAAGTGGATCTATATTTTTAGGTTGACAGTAGTATACAAACTATTTCCAATTATTTGCATAGCATTGTCTGGTTGTTGGTTTATATGCTCGTTTTAGAACGTCCATACATTGTAATGGAAGCTGTAGGTATCCGAATTCTATGACCTCAGGAGCCAAATCGCCAAGTTGAGCACACTGGGATTGGGATGCTTGATTTGACTGCTGTTCTGAGTGAACAGATATGGTCTGTTTGGAAGCTTGGGATGTGGTCCTACTGACAGATCTAGCAGTGTCGTGTACTAGTGTTGGCATGCCCACGTGTGAGCTATGAGTATCATGGTGAGGGAAGTGTGGTGCATTTTGTTGACCAGAAATGGAATTAACAGGAAAGGGAGAAAAGCGTAAGCAAATATCCCTGACCAGTTGATCCATAGAGCATTGCCCTTGGACTAAGGGTTTGGGTATCTGGATGCAAAGTTTGCCATTTTGCGTTTTAGCTTGTTGCGAAAAGGTCTGTGTTTGGTCTTTCCCACATTTGAAAGTAATATTGAATTACTTGTGGGTGAATCTCCCATTCATGTATTTGTTGCTGTGTCCTGCTTAGAAGGTCCGCTAGCTGGTTGTGTATCCCTGGGATGTATTCTGCTAGCCAGTGAATGTGATTGTGAATTGCCCATTTCTATATTGTTTGAGCTAGAAGGAACAATTTAAATGAGTGCCCCCCCTGTTTTTTCAGATAATACATTGTTGTCATGTTGTCTGTTCTTATTAAGAGTATTTTGTGTATGATCTGTGGTTGAAATGCCTTGATAGCTAAGAAAACCACTAATTCCAAGCGGTTTATGTGATAAATTTTTTGTATTGAGTCCCATTCCCCTTGTATCGTTAGATTGTTGAGATGGACTCCCGAACCTGTTATTGACGCATCTGTTGTGATTATGGTCTGTGGCACAGGGTCTTGAAATGGCCGCCCCCTTGTTAAGTTGTTGTGATTCCACCATTGCAGAGATTTGTAAGTTTGGCGGTCTAACAACACTAGATCCTGTAGCCGACCCTGTACCTGAGACCATTGTTGCAAAAGACACTGTTGCAGTGGTGTCATGTTTAGCCATGCATTTGGTACTATTGCTATGCATGATGCCATCATGCCCAATAGTTTTATGGCAAATCTTACTGTGTAAGTTTGATTGACCTGGATTTGTGATATGAGGTAGTGAAAGGCTCGTATTCATTGTGGATTTGGGTAGGCTAATGCTGACTGAGTATTCAGAATTACACCTAGATTAGTTTGAATTGGTGCTGTCTGCAGATGAGATTTCTGGTAAATGATTGTGAATCCTAATGTGTGCAGGGTATCTATTGTGTATTTTGTGTGTTGTTGGCATTTTAGAATTGTGCTGGATTTTATTAACCAATCGTCTAGATAAGGGAAGACATGTACGTGCTGTCTTCTGAGGTATGCTGCTACTACAGCTAGATATTTTGTGAACACTCTTGGTGCTGTTGTTACAACAAAGGGTAGTACCTTGAATTGGTAGTGCTCGCCTGAAATTACGAACCTTAAATATTTGCGGTGAGCTGGATGTATGGGAATGTGGAAGTTAGCGTGTTTTAGATCCAGCGCTGTCTTGTAATCTTGTTTTTGCAGTAGTGGAATGATATTCTGTAAAGTGAAAATGTTCTGACAGGATATATAGATTTAGAGGTCTGAGATTGAGAATGGGTCTGAGAGTACCATCCTTCTTTGGTATAAGGAAGTATAGGGAGTATACTCCTGTTCCTTGCTGTAAGATGGGAACTATTTCTATTGCCTTCTTGAGTAATTGAGATTGTACCTCTTGTTTTAGTAGAATAGTGTGTTCTAGAGAGAGTCTGTGAGAACGAGGTGGAATATTTGGTGGAGTGGAGTTAAGCTCTAGGCAATAACCACTGTGGATAATTGAGAGTACCCATTGATTTGTGGTGATGTTTTGCCAGTGAGAATGGAATTGTCGCAGTCTTCCTCCCACAGGAGACGTTTGGGATTGTGGAATGTTTGGGAAGCTATTGTTCAGTGGGTGTGGAAGTACCCTTTGAGGCTGCAAATTTCCTCTGGCCCTGACATTTTGTCCTCTGTAAGAGCCTCTAAATGACCACCCTGGGTAGTACTGCTGTCCTTGCTTTAGATGGGAGGTAGAAGCCTCTGTAGTTTGGGTTTTAAAACCTCCCCTAAATTGCGGTTTTCAAAAGGAACCCCGAAAGAGTGTGGTATAGAGGGCTCCCATGGTTTTTGCTATGTCAGAGTCTTTTTTGAGTTTCTCTATGGTTGTGTTCACCTCTGGTCCGAAAAGTTGCTGTTTGTTAAACGCCATATTAAGGACCGCCTATTGCATCTCCGGTTTAAAACTTGAGGACCTCAACCATGCACAACGTCTAATTGTGATGCTGGTATTAATTCCTCTAGCTGCAGTGTCAGCTGCATCTAGAGCAGCTCTGATCTGATTATTTGTCATAGCCTGATCCTCTTCCACAATTTGTTGCGCCCGCTTTTGGTGTTCCTTGGGTAGGTATTGCAAGAATTCTTGCATCTCATCCCAATGTGCCCTGTCATATCTTGCTAACAGGGCCTAGGAATTGGCAATACGCCATTGGTTGGCTGCTTGTGTTGCCACCCTTTTCCCCTGCAGCATCACATTTTCTGCTTTCTTTGTCAGGGGTGTGGTATCCCCAGACGACTGACTATTGGCACGCTTCCTGGCTGCACTGACCACAACAGAATCTGGTGGTAATTGTTGTGTGATGTAAATTGGGTCTGTTGGTGGAGGCTTATATTTTTTGTCGATCCTCGGTGTTAGAGCCCTAGCTTTGACTGTTTTTTTAAATATTTCTTCTGCATGCTTAAGCGTACCAGGAACCAATGGTAAACACTGGTATTGCTTATGAGTTGAGGATAGTGTATTAAAAAGGAATCCCTCTTCTAAAGGTTCTGCATACATTTGTACTCCATGGTATGCAGCTGCCCTGGATATTACTTGGTTATAAGCTGTACTATCCTCTGGGTAGAGATCCGGATCATTAGATGGTATAGGATCCGAATCATACATGTCCCATGGGTCTACAGTGTAACTGAAATCACCCCTATGTTCTTCCTGTGAGTGCGATGGTGAAGGTGGTGGTGGAGTAAGAGGTTCTGGTGAAAAAGACAGGTGCGGTGAATGTGGTGGAGAAAGCTGAAGAGATTTCAGCTTTTCCTTCTTGAACATTTTTGCCGGTAGTGGGGCAGTATCAAGAGTCTCCTGAAATGCTAACTTTCTTTTAGGCTGTGGAGGCGGAGAAGTAATAATTTTTTCCAGTCTCTTTATGGATTTGGATTATTCTCTGCTTGTTGTCCATAACCTCTAAAATAGGCTGAATGTCCAATTCCTCCATTTGATGTCCAGAGGTATGTTTTGTGCCCTTAGAGGAATGTATAGTCAATGTTTTGGGCACCTGCCTCATCCGAGCCGAAAGCCCTGTCTGCTCTGTATAAGATGATGTTTTCGGCTCCGAAGTCATACCAGGATGTTTCGGGTCTGAAGCTGTTGGCTGCAGTTTCGGCTCCGAAGCAGAGCATACTCTTTTCGGATCTGGAGAAGTTGGGTGTTGATTCGGTTTGGAGGTTGAGGCTTGTAATTTTAGGCTCGACCCGACACCGAACCAGGCCTGGTAACCTGTTGATGGAGTATTTTAGCCTTTTTCGGCACCGAACCCAAGGGTCGGTCGACGATTAATTTTCTTAGGGTGTAGCCATGGCTTGACAGCAGTGATGCACCCAAGGCCTTGCCTGATCTTTTAAAAGCTGGTGTTGGGGCAGGTATACTCACGTACTGGGCTGCTGCTATTGGCTGGCTGTCGTCGTCTGAACTCTGCTCGGATTCGGAGTCTGGGATCGAAACTGCCGTTTGTGCCTGCTCCTCTTTGAGGTTGTCGGTGGTGGACTCCGTGAGCTTGGACGCCATCTCCAGTCTTCGTGCCCTTTGATTGCGTAATGTTTTCTTCAATCGAAAAGACTGACACACCTCACAGCTTTCTTCTTGATGTTCCAGAGAAAGACAGAAATTACAGACCAAGTGCTGATTGGATATTTTGCGTGGCACCAAGGACAGAAACAGAATGGAGTCCGATCCATCAGGGTATAACATAGTAGGCCCGAACAGGCCGAAAGAGGGCACAAGCGCCCAAAAGGACGATTCCTTGATCCCAACAGTACTATCGGATCGAGTGCAGAAGAAACTGCTTTCAAAACAATACCGACGGTATGATAAAAGTTCAAGAGAAGACAGAGTTTCCAAATCAAAAGTCCCGGAGCGAGAGGAAATACGTCTGAACCCAGCGGCGGAAAGAAAACAATCCAACAAAGGAGTCGATGCCCATCCACACTATCACTGAGAGGAGGAGTCACTCGATCCTGTGACTCGGAAAAACTCTTCTTCGAAGAAAAACAACTTGTAACACTCCAAGCCCAACATAAGATGGTGAGATATGCACAGCATGTATATCTGCAGCTACACATGCCATCGAACATATATATATATATATTTTTTTTCTTTCTTTTTTTAAACAATTATTTATTTATCTATCTCTATAATACACATAAAAAGGTGCGTGAACACCAGACACACAAATCAAAAAAAAAAAATCTAATCAAACTTGTAATACTACACAAACTATGGAAATATGATTTATATAAATGTATAGGACTCGTAAGAGACCACACAAATAAGAAAACACTAGCAGGAATGCTACAAGAAGTAGATCAACAGAGCTCATTCAGTAAGCTCATTTTTTAGGCAACTTGGTAACACGTGCACTCCTTCTTAACCCAGAACTGTCAGGATCATGCGCTGAATTCTTAATGACACTTCCTATGTCACACTTCTCTACTCTAGCAACCCTCAACTTATTCCACATTGACCCTTATTTCCAATACTCTAACCGGATCTCTTAATTTAGAAGAACCTTTTCTTAACAAAATGTGGTCTTTGATCCACACTACAACTCTCACCTCAAATCTGATATTTCTGACACACTTGTCTTTACCAGTCATGTCTCTCTGACAATGAGCAACACTGTTTGTCACTTTCACGAGCTGCAGTCATATCACACCACTGGCCCATCACCTCCGCTTTCCAAAGAGAACAGAGATGACACCACTTTTCTCTCTCATAAGCTCAAACAGTACTTTCACAGTTATTGACTGGGGTGCTGATCTATAGGCCCAGATTAACTCTCAGATGGCAAATTCACAATTTACTCTGGATTTCACAGCACTCTGGATACATTCCACCAAAGCCCAGTTGACTCTCTCAAATTTACCATTGACTTGAGGGTGATACAATGGTGGACATAAATGTTTAATTCCACATTTGTCCAAAAGCTCAGTCATGGTGGATAAGGTAATTGGAACCCCATTATCCGTAGGTAATTCTTCAGATGTCCCATCTCTGGCACACACTTCACACAAAAAATTAATCACAGAATTCATGTTAGGTTCCGCCACACTTCATAACTCTACCCACCTAGCAAGTTGACCCACTAACACAATAAAATATTTAGTATTGAGAGGTAACACATGAAAAGATCACACATAATCAACAGCAACTCTCTGCCACACTTGGCCAGGAGTTGCAAAAGGTACTAGTATGGGCATTGCAGTTACTAAATATTTGTCACTGTAGCAGCACTGTGTGGCAATTCCCTTGTCAAGGTCTAGTTCTTGTGTGCAGCCAGCTACCCCAGGGGTGCTGGCTCAATCATGTTATGTTAAATAATAAATGTGGTCAACTGCATTGAATTACCATTGCTGGGTTTTATTTAAGGTTTGTTACATGTTGCTGATAATGTGCACAGTTGCCATTACCAAGGCTTGTTTATTCTGCTTTATTCTGCTCCCACAAGGCCGGTTTGAAACACCTCTGCACGTTTCTAGACAGTTGCTGTCCTGGTTGCTAGGTAACACCCTCCTGCTCTTCTGTTTGTCATGTGCTATACTGACTTCATACAAAATAGACTATAAATAGCCTCACACCGGTCAGGCAGTGCTTGGCTTTATTTCCTGTTTCTGCGGAGTCGAGGTCAAGAGGGCCAGCCAACTCCTACAAGCTTCTTCACTGTTGTAACTAGGGAAAGAACTAAGCTGAGGTCGAGAGCCAGGCCCAAGGCTTTCTTACTGTCGTCTGGCAACCAGGATCCAGGACTTCTCCCACTAAAGCTAAGTGACATAATAAAAGGCACTCACAGGAGTGTAAATGGTTTTGAACTAATCCTTCATGTATTTAAAAAAAAGACTTTGGTGACTTTAATTTCAGTAAGAGAGACATTCAAGGTGGTTAGCAAGAATGTCTGAAAGACTGTTTAGCCTTGACTATTTATATTATTGCTCTTATTCAATCACTTGTTGTCTTTAACTCATGACCTGTGAAAGAAAGCCTAAAACCTAAACCTAAAACCTGCTGTAAGAATATAACCCTCATTAATGTTTGTGTGCCGCCTGTTACTAACAAAATCACAATTTCCTAAAAATCATTTTCAGCGTTGATCCACACTCAATGTCAGTGATTGTCACAAAAATGAACATGGGGGTAATCATGTTTTGTAAGTCTTCTGAGCTTTATTGTTCAACCAGTGCTTATGCATATTTGCTTGTGGGAAGAAAATATTGTTTTGTGTGTTTTAGTTAAGTTACATGTATAGTGTGTGCAGCAACATCAAGAGTGATTACTTAACATGATATAAGACAGAGATAAGTCCCAGGCAATAGTGGCACATTCCTGCCAGCCCTACAGAGTGGAGAGAAAGTACAAGGAAGCAAGTTGAGTCACAGGTGATTATCTGGGGGTCTGAGTGAGTGCGCAAGCGTTAGTTGCTTAAAGGGCAGCTTGTCACTCATACCTGTTCCTTTCCTATATACAACCTGACTCCACAACAAGGCAGTGACACCAACCACCGGCACCAAGAGTAGGGGCCCAGCTGGACCAGGCAGCAGTGGCAGTACCTCTCTCTCGGTCATGTAAATCCCCCTCCCTTTGGGGACACCCGCTGGTACTCCTGTGTTAAGATCGACAGTGCCAAGAGGTATCCTGGGAGGACAGGGGGGAACAGTCATCTCCCCTGCAGAAGACCTGCTTTTCAGGTGAGTGGTCGAGCTCTCAAACACTGCACACAATTCCTTACTAATCTTGCTACATCTGCATCCACTCCTGGCTACCAGAAATCATTGCTTATTCCATGGTTCGTTGCACTTATGAGAAGATGCTCTACATGAGCTGTCTCTAGTAATTTTTGCCGATAGCATTCTGGGGGAACCAACTTTTCAACTCTTACCAGTAATTCTTCTTTAAATGATGACTCATACGCAACCTTGTTGTAAGATTGCAATGGTAGTTCTAGAGTCCATTCTTTTGGCCATCCAAATCTCACAAAATGCATAACCTTGCTCAAAACATCATCTTATTTAAATCAGTCACACCATACATTCATATCAGAACAAATTAGCAAGTCTTCAACTTTAGCAATGGTACATTGCTCAATTTCTTCATGTACCTCCTCCTTGCACAAATCCCTTACCACGCGTAATCAGGACAGAACATCTGCTTTAACATTTTTTTCTCCAGCAATGTGAATGTCTGTAGAATTAAATTCCAATAATTCTGTTGCCAATCTAGCCAATTGAGAAGTGACTTTTTTAAATCTTGTTTCCTGACAGGACAGCAACTAAAGGTCTGTGATCTGTTCTCAAGCAACATTTTCTACTCCAGAGATATGGCTTGAATTTCTCAACACATCAGACACATGCCTACGTTTGTTTTTCTATGACAGAATATCTGGTTTCTACAGCTTACATTGTTCTAGATGCAAACCCAACCCTGACCCTCCTCACTATCTTTTACCTGAGATAAAACAGCCTCCATTCCATACGCACTACCATCCACTGTCATGAAAATTTCAAGTCTTTTAACAGAAGGCTGTAGTGTGGGAGCAGACAGAATATTTTGCTTAATACAGTCAAAACTATGTTGACATGTCTCAGACTATTCAAACTCTACATATTCTTTTGTAGTTTCCTGAAATACTCAGTCATATCAGCAAAATTATTTATAAAGTACGCATAAAATCTGCAAAGTCCTAGAAAAGACCTGAACTATTCTTTCTCAGTAGGATGTGGAGCATTCACTATGCCATTAACAACACTGGGTTTGGGCTTGACCCCCTCGGACATCATGACATGCCCTAAACAATCTATTTAATTCACTCCAAAAACACATTTGTTTTCTCTGATAGTTATTTCATTATCCTCCAAAAGGGGCAAAACTTTCTCAACACATTTGTCATACTCCTCTTTTTTTAAATCAGAAAATATCAAAATACCATCTAGGAATATTACTACATTTGCCATGTTTTAAACTTTCTCGTCATGGCCTTTTGAAATACAGATGTGGTTTAGGTCAGCCCAAATTGGAATACACCATCAGGAGTAAAAAAGGCTGTGAGGTGCTGAGACTGTTTATTCACAATGGCTTGATAGTAAGCTGCTCTTTGATCCAGTGAAAAAAAACCATTTCGACTGACCTACATTGCGTGGAAGAGGAATGTTTTTCACTCAAATTGCATTGTTAATAGATCTTAAATCAACACAGAGGCACAGTTCACCAGACCTTTGTTAGCTAACATAGAAAGCCATGGACTTGCATCTACACATTCAATTATCTCATCATCTTGCATTTTATTTAGAATTGACAATAATTATTTTCTTACACTGCAAGAAACATTGCACACACTGTGTTTGAACTGAACAATGTCCTCCTTGACTTTGATAGTGTGAATGAAAGTCTTAATCTTGCCTACTTTATCTTGAAATAGCTCTTTTCATGTTTCTTTTCAAGGTCTTTTCTCAGTGACGGAATGAATAAGAATAACAAGATGCTTGTGACCTGGTCTAATTATTAAATGAAAATCAGCTTGGTGCCACCAGCTCAGAGCTACACAGACTTTCCCTCTGATGGTCTTGGTCTCAAAAGCAATGTCTGCCCAAAAATAACCCAATAAATCGATTCTGCTACCCTCAAATGCAGTGGCGATAACATCCACAGGTAACAAACCTTTGTCAGACCAACAGGCAGCATATTTTTAAAGTGCAATTATTGTTATTTCGCTCCAGAGTCTAGTAATAATGGAATGTGAATATCATCAATCAAATGGGGATGTGAGGAATACTGTGTTTTCTATTACTCTGTACACTGCCAGTGCCAAAGCAATCCACAGAAAGAACTAAGGCCCTCGTTACAACCCTGGTTGTTGGTGATAAAGTGGCGGTAATACCGCCAACAGGCCAGCGGTAAAGAAATTGGAATCATGACCGCGGCGGAAACCGCCAACACAAACAGCTACTTTAACACACAAACGCCACAGCGGTAGCAATAAACACTGCGGAGGTAACTGCCAACAGCCGGCGGAAGACAATGTACTGCCCACTGCATTACAAGACGCCTATCTGCCATCTTTTCTGGGGCGGTACCAACGAGATCAAAAGAACGGTGGAAACAGAACACTGAAGGGAAACTACTCACCTCTCGACACTCAAGGAAGAACCACAACGCCATGGAGCCCAAACTGCAGGTGTTCCCCATGCTGGTCTACCTTCTCATACACCAGGAACACCAACGCCGGTGAAGACGACCATGGTGAGTACTGCACCTAGCATACAAGGGAGGGGGGGGGAGGAAAAAGAGAGTGACACACAAACACGCAACACCCCTACCCTCAACACCATGCACACAAACACATGCAACAACATTACATATACAACCCGTAACCCTCAGGAATAATGCAAGGACAAAAAGAATGGAGTAAAAGGAGTGTTATATTAGTAATTATGAGAAATAAGTTCATAAAGCAATAAACAGTATGTACAATATATACAATATATACAAAAGGAGAGACAATGCCCACTCAAAAATGTCCGTGGCCCACTGGCCCAAAACACATAGGCCAAGGCCACACTTGACTCCTGCCTCAATACAGAGAGAACACTGCAGGGGCATCAGGTCGAAAACACACAGGCACCTCAGGGAGACGGGGAACGGGGGGGCACCTCAGCCAGAAGATGGTACAACGCCACTGCTCCTGGAGGGGGCTACATGCCCTCTGCGATGTCCTAGGGAGTGCAAAGCCACAGTCTCTCAAGTGGGTGGTTTGCCCACTGCTTGGTCCTGGGGAGTGCAAGGCCACAATCTCTCAAGTGGGTGGTTTGCCCACTGCTTGGTCCTGGGGAGTGCAAGGCCACAGTCTCTCAAGTGGATGGCTTCTTCCAGAGGTTCTGGAGGGGGCCTTGTGCCCAGTGTGCTTCATCCTGGCAAGGATGCGGTAAGTGGACGGCTTCTTCCACAGGTTCTGGAGGTGGCCTTGTGCCCAGTGTGCTTCATTCTGGCAAGGAGGGGCTGAGTGGATGGTTTCTTCCACAGGTTCTGGAGGGGGCCTTGTGTCCAGTGTGCTTCATCCTGGCAACGAGGGGCTGAGTAGATGGCTTTTTCCAGTGGTTCTGGAGGGAGCCTTGAGCCCAGTGTGCTTCATCCTGGCAAGGAGGGGCTGAGTGGATGGCTTCTTCCACTGGTTCTGGAGGGGGCCTTGTGCCCAGTGTACTTCATCCTGGATGGGGCAAGGTCACAGTCTCTCACCTGGGTGTCACACCGACAGGTGTTGGAGGGGCCAGGACGCACTGCAGCCCATGTAGTCACCACTACACACTGCTCGTCGGCAGTTACGGCTGCTCAGTGGATGCCAGTTGCTCTGCAGGTGGCGGTGCTGGCAGTGGTGGTGGTAGCCTCCAGGCCTTCACCTGCAGCCTCGGACGACTGCCCACTGGGGCTGCTGCTGCTGGCAGTAGTGTTGCTGGCGGCGGTGCATGTGGCGGTGCTGACTGCGGTGCAGGTGACGGTGCTGGTGGCAGTGCAGGTGGCAGTGCTGCCAGTGGTGGTGGTAGCCTCCAGGCCATCACCTGCAGCCTCGGACGGCTGCCCACTGGGGCTGCTGCTGCTGGCAGTGGTGCTGCTGGTGGCGGTGCATGTGGCAGTGCTGGCCGCGGTGCAGGTGGCGGTGCTGCCAGCGGTGGTGGTAGCCTCCAGGCCTTCACCAGCAGCCTTGGACGGCTGCCCACTGGGGCTGATGCTGCTGCCAGCGTTGCTGCTGGCGCATGTGGCGGTGATGGCTGTGGTGCATGTGGCAGTGCTGGCTACGGTGCAGGTGGCGGTGCTGCCAGTGGTGGTGGTAGCCTCCAGGCCTTCACCGGTAGCCTCGGACAGCTGAAGTGCCATGGCTGGTGTTCTGTGCCCCTTCCCGCCCTTGGCAGATGGTGGTGCCTCCTTGCTTCTGCCAGCTGGTGTCTTTGTCTTGCCCTTGCTGGCTGGTTGTGCCTCCTTCCCCTTGCTGGCTGGTGTCCCCTTCTTGCCCTTGCTAGGTGGCAGACCCTTCTTGGCCTTGGCAGGTGTTGCTTGCACACTGGCTGGACTGACGGGTGCCTCCTTGGAGCCTCTCACTCCTGCAATAGCTGCAGAAATCACAGTGGCCGTGGACTAGGTGGCTGAGGTGGTGGGCTGGGTTCTGGCCACCCTGGCCCGAGATGAAGGCCGGAAGGGTAGGGGTAGGAAATAGGTCAATGTTGGTGAGGAAAAGCTTCTTCTGGACACTGGGGCAGGAAGAGGGTGGAGGTTTGGGAGTGGAGGAAGAGGGAGTGGTTGTAGGAGGTGTTAGTCTGCTGTGTTTGGGGGCAGGTGCGTGGGCTATATGCTGTTGTGATGTGGATGGCTGTTGGGTGTGTGTGTGCTTGCATTTCTGTACTTTGGGAGGAGGGGTCACAGACAGTGGGAGAGGACACAGGGGACGTGTGCATGGATGTGGGGGTGGTGACTGCCAGTGAGGGGCGTGTAGTGATAGGCGTGCTGGTAATGGAGGTAGTGGATGAGGATTTAATGCATGCATGTGAGTGGAGACGCTACTGGGAGGGAGGTGGACGAGGAGGAGGAGGGGGACATAGTAGAGGAAGTGGATGTTGGTGTGTCTGCATGTGGATGGTGAGATGAAGTTTGGTGCTTGTTTTTGCCTGAACCACTTCTGTGTGTTGATTTGGGTGATTAATGGTCTGAAAGTGTGCTTGGGATAGGCTGGGGCTGAGAGGATTGGGACTGGGTAGAGGAAGTTGGAGAGGGGAGGCTGGAGACAGGGATAATGGCTGCCATCAGTGAGAGAGCCTGGAATGCTCTCTTTTCGGCCGCCACGTCAGAGTGAATGCCCTCCAGGTATGCATTTGTTTGCTGCAAATGCCCTGCTACACCCTGGATGACATTCAGTATGGTTGACTACCCAACAGAGAGGGATCTCAGGAGGTCAATAGCCTCCTCACTGAGGGCAGTAGGGCTGACTGGGGCAGGGCCTGCGGTGCCTGGGGCGACGGAGATACCCACCCTCTTGGGTGAGCAGGCACGGGAAACAAGCTGAGGGCCTGCTAGGAGGGCAGTGCTGGTACGGGGGTGGCAGCTGTACCTGTAGTTGGGTTGGGCACAGAGGTGTCCGCCACCGCCAGGGAGCTTCCATCGGAGGAGGAGTTGCAGTTGGTAGTGTCCTCTCCTGTCTCTGTGGTGGTGCTCCCCCCAACCTTCGTCCCACTGGTGCCCTCACCGTCGGTGGATTCAGCCTCCAGGCCCATGTGGAATGCAGCTCCCTCCGTCGCCGGTGCCTCTGCTCCTCCCTCAGTTGATGCTAATGCACACAAGGACAGGGAGACAAAACAAAAAGGGGGGGGGAGAGACAGAGGATACACTTGGTCAATGGCAGCAACAACACACAGGGAACAGCCCTATGCACTAGGCCATAAACTACCAGTTACACTGCTAGTCACCAGCCCATGGGGTAAAATGCCTACTGCCATTAGCTGCACACCTGAAACCCACAGGACCCTGCCCAGTAGTAGACGCCCACTAACACTATTGGGGTTGGAGTGCATCTGATCTTGCCCATCATTGAACATACCCTGCCATGTTCGCCTAGAGGCACCCACAGCCCACATCCCCCACCCAGGTAATACCTGAACGCATGCAAAGTCATCATTCAGAATCTGTACTCACCCCCTTGTGCCCGCTGTGATGGCTTCAAGCTCCCATCCAACTCCGGATAGGCCACCGCCAGGATGCGGAACATCAAGGGGGTCAGGGTACGATGGGCACCACTTCCTCGTTGGGAGGCCAGACCCAGCTGGGCCTCCGCTGTCTTACTTGCCCAGCGGTGCAGGTCCTCCCACCATTTGCGGTAGTGGGTGCTCCGCCTGTCAAAGACCCCCAGGGTCCGCACCTCCTTGGCGATGGCCCGCCAAATACCTTTTTTCTGATGGACGCTGACCTGCAGAAAAAATACAGCAGAAAATGTATTAGTCATACCCTCCGGACTGTTATACTCATGGCTCACCATATCCCCCCATCCACTTTCGCACATAAATTGCCCACCATATATGCAGCACTCTGCCCAGGACCCCTCAGATCCCCCCCTACACGGAGCTTACACACATAGCAATCCATACATTAATGGCCCACGCATCATGCTCACAGTGTACTCACCTGTTTGTCTGGAGGACCATAGAGTAAAGTGTACTAGGTTAGGACCCCATCCACTAGTCTCTCCAACTACTCTGAAGTGAAGGCAGGGGCCCTTTCCCCAGACACTCGAGCCATTGTCGCTTCCGACACAGGTCACAGCAGCACTCGCAGTGTAGGTCCTCTCCTGTTGAAGGACCGTAGCAAGTGAGTGCACAGATAGAAAATGGAGGTCACGTCCGTGGCGGTGCGTACCGTCACCGCCGGCGTACATCGCCATTGACCACTGGAAACCATAGGGCCCAATGATAACCAATGCGATGTTGCGCGGCGGTCATCGACCACCGACCACAACGGCGCACAACACCAGCGAAATTACCTAATTTCCACTTGTCTCTCCTCACAGGTCAGGCAGCCGCCATTTCAGGGGGGCACAGGCCAAGACACCTAACTGCGTCACAGCAGACATTGGCACATCAACTAACTTACGAGTTCACACACTGTTTCTGTAAAGGAAGAATTTAATATTAATTATGACATATGTGTGAATATGACCTTCTGCTCTCCGTTTTTCACCCGAGAGATCCAACCGCTGCAAATGAATAGGAGATGGAGACATCCCCCGTGCACAGAACCCTGGTGGACCTGGCGACAATGGAGGACAGGCACATTTTCCTGACCTACAGACTTGATAGGGCCACATTCCAAAAACTGTCTGCCCAATTAGAACCAGACCTGATTTCAGCTATCCGCAACCCCACAGGTATTCCCCCTCTAATGCTGGTCCTGTCAGTGCTCCATTTCCTGGCAAGTGGTTCTTTCCAAGCAACAGTGGCCATGGCATCAGGGATGTCACAGCCTATGTTCTCAAACGTGCTGACCAGAGTGTTGTCTGCTTTACTGAAACACATGCACAGCTACATCGTATTCCCCCAGGTGGAGGATTTGGCCATAGTGAAGGCTGACTTCTATGCACTGGGACATATCACCAACATCATTGGTGCCATTGATGGTACACATATTGCATTTGTCTGCCCCCAGAGAAATGAACAAGTGTTCAGAAATAGGAAAAGCTTTCACTCTCTGAATGTGCAGATGGTGTGTTTGGCGGCCCAGTACATCTCCCATGTCAATGCCAAGTATCCTGGCTCTGTGCATGATGCCTTTATCTTGAGGAATAAAGACAAAGGGAGGGGACGTCCCTATAACCCCCCTGGAACAGGGACAAGAAGTAATACAACAAAGAAGGAATCCAGAAGGAAAAAATAAAGACAAAACTATCCAAGCGAAAACCACAATTTCTCACTGGAACTTAATTTCTTTTAATGTAATCAAACTAATTAAATCATAGTGTCAGCGAATTACCTGTGCAACTAAAAAAACTAACTAAAAAAACTAACCCACCAGATAAAATCTAAATATATACAAATCTTATACATAAAGCACTGTAATATATAAAGCAAAAGGCTGCTTAAACCATCCTGTGGCAAGCAGTAGCAGAAACAGATAGGGACCGTAGTCCAAGGGGAGTATCTGGCCTCAGTGAGGGAAACCAATCACTGGAAAAAAGTCTGATACAAACCTCAAGTTATAAATCCAATAATTCAGAAATTCCGTTGGTCACTCCTTTGAGATAACAGTCGACGCGTTTCGGCCTTATAACATCCGGCCTCTTCAGGACAATGGAAAAGGTGCCTTACAGCAGAAGATGCAAATATGCATCAACTAAATGCTCGGTAGAAAACAACTGAAAACTCGAGCGCTGCTATTAAAAAGCAGCACACCGGCATTGTCAATTCCCGGAAACCCACTTATAAGAGGAATAGCAGCATCCCATATGTGATGTCTCAACTCCAGAGGCACCGGGTGTGGCTAATAGGTGAGCCCATGGTCCCCACCCGGTTGCTGTAGGTATGTGGGTGTGGGTTTGGCCCTAAGGGTGAGTGTGTGGTGAACAGGTATCCCTTGAATATTTTCAGGTGACTCTGGTTACCCCAACCTCTCATGGCTACTGACCCTAGTGGGGAATGCCAGGACAAGGGCAGAGGAACGTTACAATGAGGCACATGGGCGAACAAGGAGGATCATTGAGAGGACCTTTGGCCTCCTGAAGGCCAGATTCTGGTGCCTCCATGTGACAGGTGGATCCCTGTACTACTCACCCAAGAAGGTGTGCCAGATCATCGTTGCATGTTGCACAACCTGGCCTTGAGACGCCAGGTGCCTTTTCTGCAGGAGGATGAGCCTGGGGATGGTCGTGTGGCAGTGGTGGAGCCTGTGGACAGTGACGAACAGGAAGCACAGGAAGAAGATTTGGACAATAGAAGTACGCTAATTCAACAGTACTTCCAGTGACACACAGGTAGGACACTGTAACTTCACCTTCCATTGCAGTTTTGTGTTTGACATTGAACATGGCAGCCTTATTTCCCTATTTCTATGGCCACTTACTGTACCCTTTGGCATCTCTATTTTCAGATCTCTGTGCCCCACTCTGGCTCCTGGTGTGTTTACTGCTGCCCACTACAGGTCATACCTATGTAAATATTACAGTACATTTCAATTGCAATGTTTACAGTTTGTTAAACTGATACATATGTCAAACAATTGACAGACTCCATACTTGAATTTGTTCCAAGGGTGTTTATTTATGTGCTAATAAGTTGAGTGGGGGGGGGGAGGGGTATTGCAATGGGCTGGGTTGCTGATGGAGGAAAGTCCAGGGTAGAGTCCAGTCTATTTGTATCACAGATGCATTGTCCAAGGGGGCATAGGAAGGGGAGCAATGGCAGTTCAAGGTGTACAGGGTGACAGAGTGGGACAGAAGGGTGACAATCAGGAGAGTCTTATTCCCTGGCAGGAGTCTTGGTAATGTTCTCTGGCTTCTGCATGGATCACAGGGACCGTTTGCAGGGTAGTTCTCCTTCTGCAGGGGGTGGGGTGCTGCTGGTCTGTTGGTCCTGTGGCGGGGCCTCCTGTCCACTAGCACCAGCGGAGGTGGAGGGCTGTTCATCAGTTTGGCTAGTGTCAGGGGCCCGTTGGTGTGCCACTACCTCCCTCATGATGTTGGTCATTTCTGCCAGCACCCCTACAATGGTGACCAGGGTGGTGTGGATGTAAAACTGTAAACTTTGCACTTGTATAGCGCACTACTCATCCGCTGTACGCATACCACTGTGGAACCCCTCCTGGCTTTTCCCTGTGAGGCGCCCACTCCTGGACAGCCCCAGGGTGAAGCCAGGCATCCAAGCGCTGGGAGGGCCATTGTGGAGATTAAGCAAGCTATTGCCCAGAGTTACAGAGTGGGACCCATTAATTAGATTAGGCACCGAGGCGAGAATTATCTGGTCCAAGGGAATTGAGCCCAAGACCCGCCTAGGTGGGAACTGAACCCTGGTCCCGGGCCAGATCTCTGCATCAGGGTCTGCCGCTCTAACCACTGTGCCACACTTCTCCACTGTCCCTCAGGTCCTCCCTGATCCCCAGGTACTGTCCCTCCTGCAGCCGCTGGGCATCCTGCAGCTTGGCCAGTATCTGGCCCATACTCTCCTGGGAATGGTGGTATGCTACCAGGATGTTGGTGAGTGCCTCGTGGAGAGTCGGTTCCCTGGGCCTGTTCTCGCCCTATCGCACAGCAGTCCTCCCAGCTTCCCTGTTTTCCTATGCCTCTGTCCCCTTTACCGTATGCCCAATGCCACTGACCCCAGGTCCCTGATCGTCCTGTGTTTGTGGGGTTGCCTGGGGTCCCTGTAGTGGTGGACACACTGCTGATTGACATGTCCTGGGGACAGAGGGATGGGCCCGCTGGGTGGGTGCTGTGCTGGTGTTTCCTGAGGGGAGAGGCTCTGTAGTGGGTTGGGACAGTGGCTGGGTCACCGACTGTCCAGAGGTCCCTAATGGGCCAGGTTGGTCATCGTGATCAGGTGTGCAGAGCTGCTGTCATCACTGTGGGCCTCTTCGGGGGGGGAGGGACTGGATGTGGCTGGCACCTCCTCTCCGGTGACGTTGAGTGGGGGTCCTGTGGGGATGTAAATGCAGTGTTATTGTATCTGTGTGTGCCATCTTGTGCATGGGTATGTTTGCCTCTATGGTTGTTATTTCCAAGGTAGCTTTGGCTTGTGTGAGTTGTGCTTGGTTTGGATAAGTGATTGTCACTAGTGTGCATGCTGTGGTGATGGGTGTCCATGCAGGTCTGTGATGGGGGTCCATGCATTGATGTTTCATGCAGGGCTTGGTACTGGGATGGGTGGGTTGTGATGGTGGGGTATAGGTGAGGTGAGGTGGTGGGGTGATGGGGGTCAGGTTAGGGGTTGTTGTTTGTGATAGCATGCAGGTAGGGTGGGGGATGAAGTATTAATGATTTGACTTACCAGAGTCCAGTCCTCCTGCTACTCCTGCGAGGCCCCCAGGATGCATGATTGCCAAGACTTGCTCCTCCCATGTTGTTAGTTGTGGGGGAGGAGGTGGAGGTCCACCGCCAGTCCTCTGTACAGCTATCTGGTATCTTGCTACCACGGAGTGTACCTTCCCCGTAGGTCATTCCACCTCTTCCTGGCGTCATTCCTTGTTCTTGGGTGCTGTCCCGCGGCATTGACCCTGTCCACGACTCTCCGCCATAGCTCCATCTTCCTTGCCATAGATGTCTGCTGCACCTGTGATCCAAATAGCTGTGGCTCTATCCGGATGATTTCCTCCACCACAACCCTTAGCTCCTCCTCAGATAATCTGGGGTGTCGTTGTGGTGCCATGGGTGTAGTGTGAGTGGTATGAGTGAGGGTGTTTTGTGGCTCAGATTCATTGGGTGCTCCTGGCTTGCCTCTCTCTCACTTGCCAAAATCTTTGGGTCGTAAAGGGTTGTGGGTATTGTGTATGTGTGTTTTATAGTGTTGTGGGTGTGTTGTGTGTATGTGTATCAGGTGTGTGTATTTTGAATTGTCCAATTTGGTGTTGTTTTGTATGTGTGTGTGTATTTTGAGCGCAGCAGTGTGTACCGCCAATGGTTTCCGCGGTTGAATGACTGCCGCGGTGATTCGTGGGTCATGATGCTGTGGCCGTATTTCTGTTGGCGTAACAGTGTGGGTTTTGGTACCACCATTTTATCACTGACCTTTGGGCTGGCGGACTTATGTGGGTGTCTGTATAGTGGCAGATTTCTATGTGTGGGTCATAATACCCGTAGCGGTATACTGCCGCGGTCACTGTATGTTGGCGGCAGTCAGCATGGAGGTAAGCACCACTTACCGCCGATGTTGTAATGAGGACCTAAGTTTTCTGCTTTTTTTTGTCAATGTGAACCACATCATCCAAAACCTGATCTTGAACACTTCTTATTCCTACGTGTTTACTTCCTCTGCAAACTTTCACAAAATGACCGATTTTCTTACATTTCCAACATTCTTGTGTAGTGGATGGTCAATTTTTGAAATTAGATAAATAAGACGCGGATCCACATCTGTAAAACATGGGTTTATTTGAACCCCAATAAGACCCTCATCCTCTACTACTAGTGAAACTAGACACTTGCTGTTGTGACTAATTATAATGCAGATTAACTTGAGAATCAACCCTTGCCACACATGACTGCACGTTCTCCAACCCCAACTGTTTAGAGCCTTCTAATGAAGACTCTATACTCTTAGCAATGTCAATGGCTTCATCAAGTGAAGGATTTGTGCAACCCAAAAGCAGTTGTTTCCTTTTCGAGTAACATCTGGATACAATAAGGTCATGTATTAGTTGAGAAGTGAACCATTAAAATTCACAATAGGCAGCAAGAACTTTCAAGCAGTGACATACAAATCAACGGACTCATTGGTGTCTATTCATATGTAAAACGATTTGCAACAGTGTACCACGAAATGTACTTTTCCTTCAAAATAGATCTCTACTTCCTTAAGCACAACTTCAAATTCATGATACATTTCATCCTCACCACAGACATACTCAGGTAAATGATCAAAGACATTCTGATCTTCAAACCCTATATAATAATACAATAAATTACGTTTATGATCTGGTTTGAATTTTGATCTATCAATGGCACCTAAATATGCATTAAACGATCTAAACTATGACCTCCATTTTAAAGAAGGTTCTCCTGGATCTTGTAAAAATGGACTGGAAGGTTTAACAGACTGCATAAATGTTAATACTTATATGTCTTGTTATACAATGAAGCAAAATAGTAACATATATAAAGAAAAACATGAATTAAAAAGAAAAGTTATAAATGATATCAGTAATAACACTTCAAAGATAAAGCATGCCAATCGCTGTTGAATGAAGAAAATGAATGAACACAACGCAAACAGAAATCTAAAGTGTGATAATTACTGTGACTTGTAACGAGCAGATGGCACTGCAGACCCAATACACCATGAGCATCATTATTTAGTGTGCTCATCACCAGCAAGTGGCCCTGTATACTAAGTTCCAAGGACATTCTCCAAGCGGAAATTGAGTGATCCAGCCGATCAAATGAAATGGAGTAAACACCATGAAGGTAAGTTTAAGATTCTTTCTGGTTTCAATTACACCACCAGACAAAACACACACACCTCTATGTTTCTCCTAAGCTGCTGCTGTGAGTCCAATGCAGTGAAGACGCTGGACCACTTCGGAATGCCCAAGAGAGGTGCTTGTGCACTTGAAGTAAGACCTCACGAAGCAGTAGCACTCACAGCTGCCTTCACACGCTGAGTGAGTGTGACAATATCACCTGCAACTGCTGTTATGCGCCTTTCTTTTACTGAAATCGCCTCAAAACTCCAAAAGAGGCTATAACTCATGGAGAACAAAAAAAGGTTCCGGCTATGGCGCAAAGCTTAGAGCACACGATCCCTGGGCCATCTAATGTAAATAAACAGTACCTGGTAACTGTAGAAAATAAACAAAACTTCAAAAGCCCAGAAGGTGGTCTGTGAAGATCCAGTAGGTGACTACAACAACATTTACAACATAATAGAGTTGGCAACGAGCGGGTGACTACCCGCTCGTTGCCAACTCTATTATGTTGTAAAGGTTGTAAATGAACTGCCAAGATAAGCTGTTTCAAGATATATTTATTGTCAAACTGCAGAACCACTTAAACATGTACAAAAGGCCCAGGAGATCTGAATAACTGACCCACTGTTCAAACAATCACATAAACGTTTCCATAAAAGAGCACACAAGGAGTCAGTGGTCTAAAAATAATTTTTTACATCATATAACAAAGGAAGGTGAAGACATCCTACCAAGAAATGCCACACAAACCCTTTTTGAGTGTGCTCAGGCAGAGGCGTTGTGATGTGTAATTGTGGTAGGTGACAGTTCCTCCCCCTATGAAGTCCGAGATGGCCCTAGTTCCTATTCTTCCCTGACTGTTTCGTCCTTTTCCTCTTTCCAGCATTTCTCCTGGACATGTGTACTGCTCCAACTGTACTGGAACCGTTTCTCCAGGTAAGTGTTTTTCCTTCTGCTCACCCCCTCAGAGGCATTTGATGGAAGTGTCATGGAAAATAAGAGGGTCAATTCTGATGGTATGTTATACTCTTTTTCAGAAATGTTAACATATATTGTATATTAACTAGCAGACACCCTTGTGCACATTTAAACCTGGTATAGTGTTTAAAGTTAGAGTGTTTTCTAAGGCGTTATATTTTTGGTGAGTATGTCTAGCTACAAGAAACACTAACAAAACACCCTCTCTGCAGAATGTTGTCAAGTTGTTGCACCAGAAGTTTTCACTGACATACATATCCTGAAGAAGATTGATCTTCCAGATCTTCCAGTTGGTATGAAGGGAACGCATTGCCCTGGAGACTTTTGACCTCTGACAACCATAAGGGATTTGAAATAGGCCTGATCTCCTAATATTGCAAGGATTGTTAATCAATCTTTTTCACTGGGCTTTGTTACATGTTTCCTGAACATACCTGACTTACTATCTTTAAAAAAAACCTTCTAAAAGTCCTGCAGATCCTGCAAATTATGGACCGATAGCAGTAACTCTCTTTCTTGCAATGTCTGGAAAAAGTGATACCCAAACAACTCACCCAACACTACAAGCAAACAATTGTTTTGAGAACATGCAGCCTGGTGTTAAGCTCCATCACAGCACTGCACATGAGGGAAACTGCCCAAGAGGGGTTGGCAGCACTTTTTAGTTCATGTGGTCCTCTGCCACTTTTGAAACCGTCGTCCACTGCATCCTGCTTAACCAAAAGCAGTCTATTGCCAGGCACATCGGATGCTTTTGCTGGAGCCAGGTAACAATCCATTCTCTGCATCTCTTCTTTCTTTTTCTGTAAGCCATCTCAGTTGGTAAACAATGGTATATCAGTACATATAGGCATATAAGTGATTAAAGTTATGTGCCAAGTACCTCAAGGTTCCCCTCTTTCCCTCTTTAACATGTTAAGAAACCAATATGCAATCTATGGGATGCATGGGGTTAGGATTCCATCTATATGCTGATACGTAGTTGTCACTTCAGTGTAGTAGTTTCTTTAAGAAGGATTCCTGCACCTTCCTGGTAATGGCAAATGTCTGAGCATCACAGTGGGAGGATAAACTCAAGCACTGCAAACCCTTTGCTGCTGATTTACCAACCTCATTCACTATCCAGAGAGATTTAAATGGCAGGACTAAGCAGAAAGCTCCACCCACTTGCCTGACTTTGTTCCAAAAGGCACAACTCCATACTCCATTCTGTTCAATTGGCCAACACAGCAAATGCCATAGTACCAAATGGCTGACCCATGTCTCCAAAGGACTGTCTCTTTGCCACTCAGGCACAATGCATTGTGTTGTTTGTCACAGAGCTGCCAGATAGAACCTTTTGGAGGGGCACTGAATATAAGACTCATCTGAAACACGCTCCAGTATGCCCAAACAGAACATTAGCCAGCAACTCGCAATGCTACTGCTGCTAAAGATTGCAGCTTCTTGCTGCTGATGTATTTATCCATACATCTTGTGCATGGAGGTCCTGAGGAGAGAGACCATGTGGCATGATGCCACACCACACTGTTTTGCCACCCATGGACAGGAAATTGACACTCGCCCTTAGGTGACCCACCCATTATCATAAACAATTCAAAGGCCCTTTTGACTTATTCAAGATAACAGTGCCACGTCTGCACTAAGAAGAAAAGAAGTGAGTAACCTACCAGGCCACAGTGGTGAATTGGGGGACTTTTACCGTGAAAAAGAAGAGAAGAACCTGCCACACCGTTGATGAGGCTGAGTCAATTTAGAAGATAACACAATCACCAAGGATACATGTCCTTGGCTGTGAGTGCATCCATGTACAGCCAAAAGGAAACCCACTGAGAAAGAGTGACAAAGACTTAGCAATGTACTAGTGGGAGAGCAAGGAATAAGCTGCATGCAAGTGTATCAGATTTTTTACCCTGCCACTGTCCACCTTTAATGCCATGGCACCCATACCAACAGCAGCCACTAACACTTTGCATAGACTGAAGACATTCTCGTATCACCTCCAACTCATAGACCTACTGGAACACGAAATCCAGCCTTTTACCATCAAGAAGATGACCTTCAGATACAATAGGAGACTTGAGGGACCAAGGAAGAATCATCAGGAACAAGCCATTGGCACTCAAGAAGTTACAAGGCGAAGTTACAACCGTTCCTACTAATGTTTACAACAGTTACACCTCACTTATGACTTCACAGACCTAGGAGTAATCCAGTGAACTGGTCCTGTCATCAACTAGGAATGGATACGAGCATCCAGGTTGTGTAAGGGTGAGTGAGCTGGTAACAACCCCAGTCTGCCAGTTCTTGCAGCACTGGATCTCTGCAACTCAGTATCTGACTGGAGTCAGACATTCTATTCCACCCCACAGCTCTGCAGGCATAGCTGGCACTCGGGGGTAATCTGCTCACCCCACTGGAGTCATAGTTCAGTCTTCAGCATACCTTGACCATGAGTCACTTACCACAAAGTGCTCCCCGAGCAACTTGCCATTGGTTCATCATAGATCTTACAGACCCCCACATGGTACACATACAACCCCAACAGATCCATCACCTAATCTCGAGGCAACACATCCAAAGTGCCTCTTCTGAGACAAATACTCTACACTGCTTTTCTGAAGGATAACAGATTTGGAGGTGACTCTGAGAAAGACGCCAAAAACAGAAGCTTCTAAGTCCCTCAAATGCAGTCATGTGAGAGTCAAGCAACACAACCAATGGAAAGCAAGCTTCACAATAGACTTCACAGCACTGTTCTTTCCACTAATGCAGTTTGAAGTTTGTGACAACATCCAGACACTGTCAAAGACATCAGCAATGTGGATCAACTGAGGACTCTCCAAACATCATTCTGTCATGCATGCTGTCAAACATAGTGGGCCCTTCCACAGCAATGTTTATGCCCTGACTCACCAGGAGCTTAAACTATGAACTTGACAGACAAAGTCCTGTTGCAGCCAGCATCATTTGTCCACGCTGAGTGACTCTGAGACTGATAGACTTGTAGTTTCCTGACTGTTCTGCATCAGTTTTCCCAGTAGGACTCTGACCTCCCATAACGTTTTGGTACAAATATAGTGACCTTGAGGACAAATCACAATCACACACACACACTCACACACACACACACATCCCCTCATTCATCCATCCATCACAGGTGCCACCAGTCAGATGGCCCTGGCAATAAAAGGGAGCTGGGCACAAATGCCCTCAATTCTGTTCAATCTGATAGTGTCTGTGTTCTTCCCTTGTGGAGCATGCCCTGCACACCCAGGCCACTGCATTCTCATCAGGGACCATCCTAGTAAGAATCAATTTGGAAGCCTCAAACACAGGTTTACTTGTTTAAGGGTCTCCGAAATGAAAATGCACTTATCTGTTTTAAATGTGTGGGTGGAGACTGCAGGTTGCCCCTAGACACCAACTGCCATGTCCCCTACCCCAGTAGTCTAAATAGAACATCCTGTCAATAAGACTAAAAAGAACAAAAAAGAGTAATCAGCATTTCAATCATGAGCACCCAAAATCGCGATAATCTTTTCAATATTAAAAGCAAACCCGGGGCAGGGAGTCATGCAGCAAATGAAAAAAAAGCAACAGAAGCCCGATCCCTACCTTATAGCTTCTGCCAGCTCCACAGAACTCTCATGGCTGTGTTTATCTTTCAGATAGCCATATTTGATAAGATACACCTATTTTGAGAAATACAAAAATAAGAGAGTCACATAAAACCAACAGAAAAGGATAAATAAATGTTTACTTACAGAGAGTTCATAGACAAAATCTTCAAAGAAGCATGCAAGCTCAAATAGGTATACACTTCCAAAAAGAATTATTCTCATTTATAGAGTATACAACCTAACCAACTAAGTACCAGTGATCAACCTCTTACATATTTTCTTGGTGTTTTTATGATCTAGACCGTCACAGAAAAAAAGACTTGTCCAGAATGGCATTCTTTTGTTTTGAGATTAATACTATAGGGGCTATTTCTCTAGTCCGGGTAGAAGCGAAAACAGAACACTTTTATAACCTACAATATGGTTATCCACCTTAAGGGCGCATAACCACTACAACTCCTAACAAACTCTCCCTAAATATACTCTAAACCACTTTTCATCTTGTACCTGGATCCAGGATGAGCACTCACCTTACACTACATATGGATACTTAAGTCTGATGTTAGCACAATCTCTTCAGCCTCGAGGTCAGAGGCAATCATTTCTGCTTAAAACTATTATCACCCAGAGGGATGGCCTACTATTACAGAACTGCTCCCTTCAAACACATGAAATAGATATGAAGCATCTTACCCCAAGGTAGGCCAGTAAGTACCATCGAAGCATGTGAGCAATTGGTCAGTGAGTGTGGAGAAGGACCATGACCATTAGTGGTGAAGGTTAGTCTGCGTCATGATGCCCCTCTTCTCACAACAAAACAATAAATAGAATATTATTTTGTGTGTATCTGTTTATATGGATTGTACCATGCCAATTCTGATGTATAAAAGTTATAAAGAAAGGTACTGAACCGGACCAGATGTTAAGGAGTTACACGCAAGTGTTCCTTCAGTCTCATTCAACAGGCCTTGTGTTAAAAGCCCAAATTGTTTCCCATGTGAAGGGATCTTAACAAGAAGTCTGAGAGTCAGTCAATAACTGTGTGTTATTTTCTCCACTTAGACATTACTATGATAATTTTATGGAACTTGACATTTAAACTATAGTAATAAAGGTGTAAATGCACATTTTCTAGTACTCAGACTTTTTTAAAATGTTTGTATTGAGATTGTTTGGATGAACAACAGTAACAGGAAGTACAGAATCCCTCTACCACAAACTATAATAGACATATGGTCATGATTAGCAGAACTCCCAACATCAAGTGATCCCACTGTGGCTATTCACTCGAACTTGTGGTTCGAGGGGACAGAGTGTCTGTAGTGGACCGTTGCAAATAAGACCAGTATGGGCCCCAGTAGTTCTGCAGTGGGGTGCACTTCCGTGGAATATTGTTCCATAAGATCTGAACAAAAGGCCATGCCCCTGAGCCATAGATCGGTCATCGATGCCCTCTGCTGCATCCAGAGCATCCCCATGGTCCTCTCAGCTAGGAACGTTGGCGCTGTCGCTAAGCGCCTATGCTTGCTGGGTAACACGGAGGAGTCGCCCAACAGTTCATTTTGAATTGATGAGGGCACAGGTATCTCCAGCATAGCACGCAGCACATCAAACGAATTCTGACAGTATGATAATACATTTGGACAATTCCAAGACATATGGATGTAATTAGCATTCAGTTATCCACATTGTTTACATCATATAGATTCTGTTGCCCCAAATCTACCTATATGTTCAGGAGTATAGTAATAGTGATGCAAGAAACTGAAATGTATCCTCTTGTGTTTATAATTGATTGGCATGTCCTTCACTTGTGCGTAACATGTTTTATCTGTGAGGTGATGTCCCAGTGAGTCCTCTCCCATGTGTTTAGCCGACGTAAATTGGCCGATAGTACCTGATAGCACTCCCAAGTAGAGGAAAGACATGGAATGGATCATATCTGCCCTCAAAATGTAGTTCAACACAGCTGCAACTTGGGCGGTAAGTCAGGGATCGAGCAGGCGGCTCTGGAGGCCAAACGGAACCTATAATAAGTTAGCATTGCCATCGGGGAATCCAAACCTTTAGCCCAAAAGGACTGTAAGGTCAAAAACAAGATATTTTCAAAACGGTCACCCAGCATTGACAGTCCCAGTGTATGCAGTAGTTTCTGTACAGGTTTTCCTCTGGTTGGAGGGAGCAAAGGATTGTCTATCAACAGTTAGGGAATGGGGGAGAGTATGGTATGTCAAGGGTCAAAAGCTTTGCAATGTCCCTCCAAGCCTGGTATGGCGTACCAAACATGTCCACATCATCTCTCCCGGAGTGCGGTTTGGAGCAGACACACCCCAAGGTGATCTATAGCCGATGACAGCTTATTCAACTTGAATATGCAGTGCCATCGCCTAAGGAGTGGCCCAAAAACAAACGGTAAACTTGTGCTACAGGGTAATAGATAAAAAAAATCAGGAACTACAAGTCTCCCAGCTGACATGAGTCTTGTAAGTACAGTCCCAGCGAGGTTAGCCATTTCCCCATATCAAACATAGCAGCACCTTTCGGAGCTGTGTGAAAAATACTAGCCGCAAGCGAAACAGTATGTTGGCAAACAGGTAAAGAAATTTTGGTAAAACGACCATCCTAATAAGGGAGATTCGCCGAGTCAGTGAGAGGGGACCCTGAACAAGCGCTCAATGCTCATCCTCAGCAGGTCGAGGGCTACACCAAAATTACCACTGACAATGGCACTCGCGAGATACCCATACACACAAATATCTAACACCCCCGGGCTCCACTGCAATGGGTATTCTAGTGCAGGAGTTGGGGTAAATTCTGCAGATGGAACATCTCAAACTTAGTTAGTTAGTTAAGTTTTGAACCAAAGACGCCCCCAAAATGTATAACTTCCCATATGATGGGGACAGGCTCTCCTCAGATCTCTCAACAAACAGGATGATACCATCCGCATAGAGCGAGATGATGAGAGAGCCACCACTCCAGACTCACTTGTGAGTGCAACTCGGAAACAAAACATGCCTCCAGCTCGATTGCAAGAGGAAAGATTGGCAGCAACAGGGGTCACCCCTGACAGGTCCCCTTTCACTGCAAAAGGGATCGGATTATAATTTATTCACCTGAACTATGACCACTGGAGAAGTGTATGAGAGAACAATGAGCCTCTGGAAGTAGGCCCCCAGCCCCAAAGTATGTCTTTCATGAATAGCCACTCCAGTCCAACGCCTTTTCTGCATCTAGTAGTACAGATACTGACATCAGGAGCAGATCCACCCTATATATTAGCACCATCAGAGTTCGCAAATTAAGGGTAGTAGATCTTATGGGTATGAACCTCACCTGCTCCGGTAGCACTAGGTGATTGCTGTATAAGCAGCTGGTGGCATAGTGCAAGTATTTCGGCAAATATTTTGTTGTCAATATTTAGGAAGGAAAGGGGCCTACACAGAGTACAAACGTTGGGGCCTTTATTTGATTTGAACAAGACAGTTATGACCGTTTCATGGTGCAGTGAGGTAGGGTACCAGAGTAAGGCTGCGTTAAACATGTCTAACAGTCAGGAAACTAATAAATCGAAATACTCTTTATAAAATTCTACAGGGAGGCCATCTCCGCCGGGTGCTCTTCCACTTGGAAAGCTCACCACCCTTGTTTAATAGCTTCTAAAATAATTGGGGAATTGAGAAGATGTCTAGCTTCACCTTCTACCCAGGCCAGCTCTACCCTGTCTAAGTAAACTGCTATCTCTGCACCGTTCATGGATAGCCCAGGGGTGTATAATGGCTCATAACTTTGCCAAAACAGTGTCAGTATATCGGTGGGTACAGTAAAGATCACATTGCCATCGAGTCGAATGCTAGTAATCTGTCTGTGGGGTTATGAACTCGGGTCACCAAGGCAAGAGTTCTGCCTGGGTGTACAACCCTCACCGAACAGCTGTATGCAAGCATGATGACCAAGGAATAGAACTTCTCGCTCAGCCTCCTCCTTGAATTCTTAAAGGGTCTCCTGGAGTCTAGCCAGGGTGCATTTGTTTCTGGAAGCTGTGTAGTCATTCTCTAAGGTTTTTAAGTCTGTTTCCAACTTATCTAAATGATTGCAGAGTAATCTAAGAACACCCGCACTTTTGACTATACATATAACACTTATGTATACTTTGAGGGCTTCACCTGGCGTACCTACATCTGTCACCAAATGCTTTTTTAGTTTATAATAGTCCACTATCGCTGCCCTAATTTCCATCCAGAAAAAGATGGCATCTCGTACCTATGTGACCTTCAGTCACCAACTAAAGCATCTAGGTGATGGAATAAACCTGTTGAGAAGTAAAAGAACAGGTAAATGATCAGACTGTGTGTGCAAGAGGATGCTCACCTGTTGAACCATCGGCTGCAGGGAGCAGGACATCACCCACCGAACTATATGAGAGGACTTATTGTGTACTGGAGAGTGTAATGTAAATTCAGCATCAGTCGTATGGAATGCCCTACAAACCGCAACAAGATCAAATAAATGCATAATATCTGCAAGTGCCACACTGGCGTGTGAGGGAGGGCACTCCATTTTGGAGGCCCTATCTAAGTTGATGAAATTGATGGAATCAGGTAAATTAACACCCCCCCACCCCCACCACCAGTGGCCAATCTCTGTACTTGGAGCAAAGGTGCTGAATATAATTGAAAAACTTTGGCTCATTCATGTTAGGGCCATACACATTTCTAATAGCAGTTGCTGCCCCTCCAGAAGGCCTGCCACAATGACCACCCTTCTCACAGCATCCTTTATGGATTACACTAAGTGGAAAGTTAGAGATTCCCTAGTAAGAGCACAACCCCTTAGGAATAGGCTAAATATAACCCAAAAAACGATGTGGACCTCAAAAGGAAGCAAACAATGAGGGACTGAGAGGAGAACAGTGCGTTTCCTGTATTATGGCTATGTTCACTCTGTGGTGGTCTAGGTATGCCAACACATGCAGTGCCTTACAAGGGTTATTTATCCTGTGAACATGCCAGGTAACAAAATGAAACACGGACAATAAAGATGATCCCTTTTGATCCATTTGCACCCGAGTGTAGGCATCCGATGGTAGCGGACTAATGCATGGACAGTTATGCGGAGAGGCACAAAACAGCAAGAGCCTCACTGTCAGGGACCAATTGATTCACATGGTGTAAATCCCTAGACTCAATTTCCATGCGTCCTGTCCCCTTAGAAGCTCTAGAATGCAAGTTTCTTTGCCTTTCGTGCTCTCGGGGTATAGCACATAGAAATAGGCAATAGGTTATAGATGAAAATTTAATGACGTTTTAGCAATGGTGGAAATGTTCATTTTATTCTTGTTACCTGTAGCATGTCGCCTAGCTGTTTTTACACTACTCTGTGTGGTTGTTTTAGATGTACTGATTAACAGATTCTTTCTGAAGTGAAAAATACTTTTAACATAAAAGCATTTAATTCTTCTTAGTAAGATATGTTGGTAATATGAATAACAAAATGAGGTTGTTGGTGTTTCCACAATGCCCCTGATCCCTTCATGGGATTGTTAGTAACCCAAAAGTAATACTTCTATGTCAGTTACCCACTGAATAGTGTCTTACGGGGCTACAATGACTTGTCCTTCACACTCAGCACTGGTGTAACTGAACTAAGTTCAGTAGTATGACCCATGGGTGGGAGGGGGGCCCCTTGTAGAGTTATGCCAAAGTCCTAACTTATGCAACGCACAGGCTTATGGCAGCGAATCAGGCACCTAGTCTGACGTGTCTGGAGCAATGCAAGTAAACTTAGGGCAGCAGCTAACCATTTCCAAACTGCCGAAAAACGGAGCCGCTTAGACATCAAGTACCTACTGCTCACTGCACTCACATCATTCTCTCCCCCACGTGGGGACCACTATTAGCAAGGAGAAAGGTAGTCTACCTCTCCTACTCAAGAAGCTCAGCCCATTCAGGCCGAATGCCCAGCTGCAGTCAAGAAAACCACCAGACCGCAGATCCGGTTAAAAACCCTAGACCACACCTGAAACCCAGGCAAGGCCTCCAATCTGCATGCTCCCCACTCACACAGTCGTGCTCAATCCTGACTACTTTGCAGCACACCCCTGGCTCGCCTCAGAGCTGCAGCGGCACCTCCCACCTCAGGGCTCCGCACTGAAGACCTCATTGCCTCACTCATCTGGCTCAGCAATCTCCAGGCAGGGGATCCGCTAGAGCTATCCCCACACCTGAACGGCGACCTAACAGCAGACCTCAGCCCCGGTAGCCTCTGATCGAACAGGGGTTGGAGCATACCTAGGTCACTTTCCCGCACAGTGTCACACCTCATCTCAGCTCGCAGGAGCCACCTTGTTCAGCTCACATGATTGGCTCACCCTCTATACAGCCCCAACAACCCAGTACTGCTCATGGGTAGGCTGCAGAGATATGTGGCTGAATCCACTTACATCTAAGCGCTTCCTCACCAGACACGGCACCTGAGGCAGGCAGCCTGTTCTATCTTTGAAGGGTGGCTGCAGTGAGCCAAATTTGCCCCATCAGGCTAGCGAAATGGCAGCTTTCTTGTGTGCTAGCCGCAAGAGCTTGCCGTTCAAGAGGGCATTGTTAATGCTGGTTCCCTGGTGCCCCTCTAGCACTCTTAATCTAAATATCATGCTTCAGTGGATATTATTTCTAGAAGGAAAGATGTGTGTATAGGCAGCACAGCATTTCCTAGTCAAAAACAAAGCTCAGTAACTTTAAGGCTCTAGACTGTACCTGAAATCCAAGCAGGCTCAACTTTAGTAATTAAGGGCCAGATTGATACTTTTCACGCAAAACTGCGCTAAAAAGTATGCCGGCCGGGCACCATATTTATGGAATGAAGCTAGCCGGCGCTAATGCCCTGTTAGCGTCCTTGGAAAGAGAACGTGCGCCGAATTATGGCGCTACACTGTTTAGAGGCAGAAAAATGCCTCTAAGCAATGTAGCGCCATTTTCTCACGCACAACCCCCATGGACATGGCTACTGTCTTAGTAAAGACAGGAGCCATGCCGACCACCCCAATGGCCATGCCCAGGGGACGAATGTGCAGGGGTCCCCAAGTCAGGGCCCCCAAGCAGGAAAAAAATATATACTTACCGGGACTTACCTGGGATGGGTCCCCCATTGTGTGGTGTTGCCGTGGGGGTGGGTGGGGTTATCCCTGGGGCCAGGGAAGGGCACCTGTGGGCACTTTCCATGGTCTCTGACCATGGAAATATGCCTACAGGTTCCATTACGCCTGCCCATACCCAGGCGTTAAATAATGGCGCTAAGCAAATAATAATATAATAAAATAATAGTAATACTCATGAGGTAGGTCAATTTGCGACCCACAAGGTATTGCTAATTAGAAGTTGTACGTTTTGTTGCATAAGGAATTGCGATTTCCTAATTGCAATTCAATAAGAATCACAGTTTAGAAATCACAATTTCTACTTTTTGTACATTTAGCCCCAAGACTCGAACTAGTTAAATGAAAGACACATGGGGAAATAAACAGTACACCAGACTGTTCCTCAGGGATCCAAGACTCGTACCCCAATAGGAGACAAACTGCTTGCACATGGATTAATAATGGGTCACAAAAGCATCGATAGATGGACAACCCAGAGATTGTGAGAGAAAGTGCCTCGTTTTGCATTGCCACTCCAAATTTCTTTTGTGGACTGATGCTGCTAGGTTTTAAACACTACAGAAAGGGGCGATGCTGTCCAGTCTGTAGTATGTGAGCTCTGACACCTAAACACAACAGAATTGGCTAATTCCTTACCAGCATTTGTAACTTTCCAATAAGGCCACAATATAGGATGAATGAAATACATGCACCCCTGTGTAGACCATAAGCAGCTTGCCAAAGAGGAGAAAGGTTCTGCTATATTGATTCTCCTTGAGACTGGTGCACTGTGGGATAGTTTACAGTGAGGCAAAGAAGATGGAGGAAAGTCTGCCCTTAGGTACGTTTTACCCATTGCTTAAGGAGTGTCCAGGAATTATCCCCACCCACTGGCTAGTGCAGTGTACAAAGGTGGCACCTCATCATCAGCTCTTGCAAACACATCTGGACCTGCTGAAAAACAGAAGAGCAAGAAGCCTACTCTATTTGATCTACTTTGACTTGTACCGAGGACTGAGCAATGGAGTCCAAGGGTTGTCATAGGTTCATTTTGCACTTTGCTTGGGCATGTATATTTTAGCTTAGCTTAGGCCTATTCCCGTTTACCTACATATGTGCTCTAATTTCATTTATCAATTTTAGTCAGCCTGCTTTTCAGTGGGAATGTTTTATTTTTCCTAATCAGCTGTGACTCTGCGAAAGCAATATTATTTCTGTGAACGACATTTCACCATGTATCTATGCCCAAGACATAATATTCCAGTTAGTATGGGCACCACAAGAGTACGTAAACACTCTGACACCTAGGCACACACCCACGTCTGGCCTATTTCACCGAACAGAAATATGCTTATTATAAAAACATTGAACGGGCCAAGGAAAAGGAGGGAGGTCATTCTGGCCAGGATATCCATCCACTCTGTATGCCATTTCACTGCTGACCTCAGCCCTGTTGTCTTTACAACCAGCCAAGTAGACAACAAGAAGACCCCTGTTCTCACATAATAGGGGTAGGTGCTCCTCTCATGGACTAAGTACAAACAGATCGGCTATTACTGCTATGCTCTCGCCTAGGAGGTAGGGGTTAGGTAGGATTCCTATCTACATGTTATTCCATTATGCTTGGGTTGTTTATTTGCTTCTCATTGGTCGTAACAATTCTAATCTTACTATGTCTCATTGCCCTAATAATTGCAGCTCATATATTTTATCGCAGATTGCAGTCTTTTCAATAAATGTATTGAAAACTATTCTGCATCTTTTCTTTGGCCTACGTGTGTGCATGAGACCTTTGCTAACCAGGGAAAGGATTGAAATTTGTCAACCTCAACTTCCCTTAGAAGTCACTGAGTGTCATGTGTCAGTCTGCCTCAAATCACCTTTGCTTTCTGTTTGGATGAGGTCCTGATAGCTAGCCGAAAGGGTAAGGCTGACAGCTGCCAAGATGGTGTGATATTGACTCAGTCACCCACAAGCGGTGGCTGCCAAACTTGTAATTAGGCCCAATAAATGTATAACAGGTTCAGATTTCTACGCCGTTGGGTATTATGATATGCACAAGTTCCAAGAAACATGATTACTTCATTTCCAGCCCATTTTCTTAGCAGCGGACATGTATTAAGCTATAATCCATAAACAACCAAAAATAGAATAACAAGTAATGAACTAAAGCATCCGCCTCAATGGCAGCAGGACAAAGAAATAACGTACAGTTAAGTGAGTAAGACAGTAAAACAGCATTCGTCGATTGGAGCAAGGGAGTGTCTGCATAGCTGTATCAACCAGTAAGGTGGGAAAATAGACACAGAAAAAAAGAGTGTGTGTGGGTGGAAGAAGAGGAGCTTGGAGCCACACAGTGAGGGGAGCTGAGGCCAGAGTATTAGTGGGTCATTTCAGTTGTATTTAAGTGGGCTTGTGAGGGAGTGTTATATGCTGATTTAATCCTGTAATGGGGTCTGAGAGTTGACGAAGCCCATGGAAACATGCAAGTCAAAGACTTCTAGTCTCTCCCCTATGCAGTGTAGTGCTTTACTCTCAGTCTCTGCCCACCTGAGGGTGAACTGGCACTGTGTGGGGGGGTGCTAGAATCTTCCATCTTATAGTGATGGCATATTTAGCAAGGAGTAAGGTAAGATCAAGAAGGTAGGCAGCAATTGTCTTTTTTTAAGCCTTTCAAAGAGTCCAGTTGTGTACTCCTCCCAACAGTGAGGTAAGTCATTCCAGCTACAGCAATCAACTTCTCCACCACCGCCAATTAGTAGGTCACCAAAGACGGGTAACTCCACATTATATGATGGGAATTTGTATGGTGAGGACAGGAGGTGGTGGCAGATGTAAAAATGTTCTTAACGTTACTGGGAGATAACCCTATATAAAATATTAAACATAATGACTACACCCTTGATTTCTTATATAAATGTGGTCATAGTGTTGTCTATTTGGATCATCACCTCACAGGAGCAGACGACAGGATGATAGGAAGAAAAACCTATAGGGCCAATAAGCCTACCCTGAGACTTATCACATTTATGTGGAGATTAATCTGATTTATCCTAGGGACTGACTGGCAGGATTTCCTCTTCATGGTTCCTACCTAAAGCCTTCATTCTTGTAAAGTGCAGGGTTATGACCAGATGGGGAAGGGGACCATACCCTAAAGTTAAAGAATGGTTTCATGATCTTATATATTGTAATGATAAAATGGATGTGCATGCATCCATATATCCCTATACTTCATGTCACAAACTATATCTGGACTTCTCTCTGCACTCACCTGCTGGCTCAGGGTGCCTACTCCTCGCAAAACACTAGCTCAAACTGCCTTGTTTTTACTGAGTCATTGAGGTTGTCGCTGCATTCTTTGCTACTTAATTTCTTATAATTATAGCATATGTAGACTGCACTGTGAAAATCCGATAAACGGCGCAGGCATGTGTCCGCTCAACAGGTTGTAATGTCACACTATCAGGGGTGGGGAATTTAATAAAATACCTACTTGTCCATGGGACAGGTTGCTTCTTAAATCTACTTGGTCCTGTAAAAAGAAATCTACTTGTCCCTTTGGTGCCATGTAGTGCAGCGACAAATTATGCCAGCAATATCATTATGTAAGAGTTCTGCCTCTATGATTATGCCAGGGCTACTACTATAGTAGTGTTTGAATACTTGCAATTTAAATCCCTACTATAGCAATTTCCTTATTTTGCCACCTTTCCGCAGATCTACATACTGGGCCTGGAGGAAGCAGTGAGCAATAGTTCCAGGGCTGGAATGCCTTGAGTCTTCAAATCTACTAGCTTGCATGTTTAAAGGATTTAAGGATTTTCACCAGCTCTTGTCTAATCTTTTCCCATAATGAGAAAGGTTGGAAATGTACTCCTGACAATGGCAGAAGTAAAAGGTCTTCCAGGGTTGGGGAAAAAGTGGTTGGAGGGAAAGTGAACTTGTAAACGCTCAACAGATTTTCAGATGAGCAAATCTACACATGTATATTTGCTTGTGCTAAAATACAGTTCACAAATATTTTCTGGGAGTACGATTTCCTGGTCTACTTTTGTAAGTTTCTTGTGAATTCACGAAAGCCACTAATTTAAAAACATACATCATGGGTGCACTTGTGTGACTTTCTTTAAGAATTGGGTCCCTAATTACGTCTGGCATTAACAAAGACATTTTATTTTTATTAGACTTCTATTTCTCTCTCCATCTATCGGCTAGCTTTACTCTGAGTGATAACATTCTGCTCTTCCACAAGGAGCATATTGGCACACAAAGAAGTTTTGTTCACAGCCAGGAACTACTGTGGCAATCAGTGGCATAAAGAAACTGGAGGGGGTCTTCTGGCAAAGAACATGGAGGCCATCCCCTCCAGACTCACTCAGGGCAGGTGCTGTGCTTAGGTACCCCCTGGAGGGGGGCTGTGGAGCCTTTGTTACACCACTGGTGGCAATGTGTGCTTTTTGAGCACAAAAGCTTAATTGCTTTCCTTTTGCCAGTGTTTGTTACAATGGTGAGGGCCTAGCAGCTCCCACAACAATAAAGTGTTACAAAAGCCACACCAAATCAAGACACACATTGACAAAACCAAAAGACACACAGAAAATGTTGGATCAGTTGGCTTTGCAGTGCTTGTTTATTTTCATGCTTCCCATAATCTTGTTAAAAAGGGTTACACTGATTTTCCATTAGGAACGTTTTTTTTCTTACTTGCATTTTTTTCTTAACATTTTATTTTGAAAGCAAAGAATCATCACTCTTGCTTACAAGCTTTTGCAAACGTTTGCATCTAATCAGAGAGCATTCTGGGAGCATTATTTGTAGCATCATATTGTTAAGCTTTTCAAACGAGTGTACACTTTTTTTTTTACTGTTACAACTGTCAGTCGTGCAGTGTGACCTTAAAGCACTTATTTACAGCGCTCATGCTAATAATGAAGGCTTTTCATTAATGAGCCATAAATACAAGTTCGAACAGCTTTAATGTATTAACACAGATATTACCTCAGCTGCAGACACTTCCCTTTTCTGTAAACTGGCAGCCAAAGAGTTTGTGCTGCAGGGGGTTGGACCTACTTGTCCCAAGGACAAAATAAACATGAAAACATGTTGCCCTTGACCCCAAACAATAAAGCCCCGGGCGTCGTCGAGCGATAGGGATTTCCACATCCCTGCACTATGTAATGACCTATTGTACATATTGGTAAAACTTCACTGTTTTGTTGTTATAACTACATAAATAAAAAGGCTCCTACCCATACTAAGCCTTCACCACCATCTGCAGCCTGGATTAACAACTCTGCAGGTGGTCAAGTTGTCTGCTAGGTGGAGCTTTGTGGAGCATTTGAGAACCAGCATCATGTACTCGCTCAATACATGAATAAATGATTTTTTTAGTCCCAGGCGCTACTGAAATTGTCAAGTTCAAATAGATTATTCTGAAGAAACAGATCCACCTTTTAAGTAGAGGTTGATATTCTGTCCCAAGACCGGAGGTCTTTGGAAGTCTAGAATCTAGAATGGTCCTAATAAACTGGATCCTCTTTGAAGGCCTCAGGGATGAGTTTTGGTTTTCACAGAAAACCTAAGACTGAACGGAGTCCAGGTGGCCGCAGTAAGACTGGACCCTGATAGCTCTCTTAACAGAGTCCTGATCAGACAATTATCCAAGGAAGGCATCAGACAAGATGCCAGTGGGTCTAGGGGACACAAGAGTAGTCCTTGTGACAATTTGCTGTTAGGACCCTAGGAAACCATGTATTATTGAAAGCACACCAAAGCCAAGTACCCCTTTGTTGGCTCTGACTTTTGGGAGGTATAGGTCTGTACAACCATGATGTACTATTTGAGGGTGGTGTAGGTTTGCTACAGGACCCCATAAACATATTGATTAGTAAGCGCTATGGCCTGATTTATAGTTTGGTGGTCGGATTAAATACTGTTGCCAGTGTGGGGTTCTGTACTCCAGCCATGGCGAGGGTACTCCGCCTGCCAAATTTAGAGATGTGTATCGCCCAGTAGACATCTCTTGCATTTGCAGGAGTCAATGTCACTGCGATTCCTATAAACACACTGAAAGTTTGACAGACAGCTCCATCAACAAGACGGCGCCATTCGTCAAATCTCACATTTTTTTTTTGTTTAAAAAACAAAATCCCAAAACGGGATTTTGTTTTGAAAATAAAAAAGGAATGACCCCGTCACTATGGGAATGTCCTCCATTGCAGTGGGGGTCATTTTGCAGTTTTCACCGCCCCCGTCACCAAGTTTTACCTGGTGATGATGGACAGTGAAAATCTTGCCATATGTCCGCCAACTCAAAATAGGGCAGGCAGACAAATGTCAAAGCCTCTCCTAGCCATTACTCTGTCGCTGTTGGAGGTGTATGTCGGCGGCAGAGACAGAGTAGTTTCCACCATCGACCTAGTAATTGTCTGCCCAACTCTAAATGAGGTGGATGGTCCTTCAGTTTGAAGGGTACTCACTCACCATTGCAACAGAGTACCCTCTCCGCCAAACACTAAATCAGGCTCCACTTTTTAAGAAGGAACAAGATTTTTATTAACACACAGGTTTGATTTTCAGTACTACTGATATTGTTACACAGTTCAAATGATTCTACACAAATCTGAAGATATTCTGACGTCTCCGCTATGTTAGGAGACTTCCATGTTCAGAACATTTATTGCAGATATCAAAGTGTTATCATTTGTCATTTAGTGGTGCACAGCAGCGCTAGAGTCAGACCCTGGCAGCTAGTGGCCAGGTGTTCCAGGTTTGAAACGGGCTGTCAGAACCAGGTGGTACACTCAGGAGGGCACGTACAGTTCATGTGAAAGTGTAGTACCCAGCCTCAGGCGAAGGCATGCTTCCAGATCATGGCATAAGGAAATGCGGGAGCGCAACAATAAAAGGGATGTGAGGAGGCGCAGTCTCAACAAAGGATTTGTTCATTTGGGGGTTTTATAAAGCACTGCATGTCACCCAAGTCACTTTCAAGTGCTAATAAAATTTAATAATAAGGTCTAACTAACTACATGAGAGATTGAGTCAGCTGCAAAACCTACACTGGAATTCTTCGATTGTTCATGTATCCACCACAGATGTAAGTGAAAGTCTGTTTGAAAAGTTTGTATTTTAGGATTGTCCAGCTTTGTTTTAGAGATGGAGCTTAAGGCTGTTCCATGTTTTGTGACCCTTGAACACCAACAATATTCTGCCATATACAAGTTTCTTAAAAGAAAACCGTTTGATCAGCTGGGGCAAAAAAGAGTGCAGTTTCTGCTCTCTCTTGGGGCTGCTCTATGGTAACCGAATACCTCGGTCCCTTTCAAGCCTGGCAGCGGTGATACTCAATGTGTGGCAGGCTACCCTGCGCTTAACGGGATGGGACAAGGTATTGATGCCACTCAACGCACCTACAGGAAGAACGACGGCTACACTACACAATACAACTTGAGGGCTTCGAGAATGGGATAGGAATGGGCTTTCTACTGTGGGGGACGTCTGGCAAGGCGGGAATCTCTGTTCCTCCCAAGATCTGCAATCGAAGAGCTCCCAATTACAGAAGTGCCTACAGCTGCACCAAGCCCTGATGTGTCACCTGCAAGACACTACTGTTCTTCCTGGATTCAGCCCTCTCAGAACTAAGGTGCTCATGAATTGGCTTGGTAAAGGGGCTATTTCCTGCATCTGCTGCACGTTAGTCCTTCACGCCCCAGAGTACTTTCTTTCACACAAATAGAAATGGGAGGGATGGGAAATACCCCCTGGAGGAGGTGGAATGGCAAGATGTGCGAGCAGCACCACAGGTGATCACAATCTCCTCTAGACCATGTTTCGCCCAACTGTACTACCTGCACATTTCTTACCTCACACCTCGGCGCATGTAGCACACTGGAAGGCTCTCATAACCCACTTGCTTTTATTGCCCAGACACCAAATTCTTCCACATGGCTTTGTCCAGTCCCTGACTGCAGGACTCCTGGCAGGAAATAGAGCCAAACCTCTCCCAGGACCTGGATAGAAGGTTGGAGCTAACACAGAGGGTCATCTTTGTGAGCAGCCTGAAAGATCTGGCCTCTAGCACCCACCCCCCCATATGCAGCCCCACTTTACTGTATGCAATGTAATATTGTCTGGGTGATGCACTTGGAACAGTTTGATTGTGTTTTGTTTGCAGAAAAATCTATGAAATTGTGTTACTAAAAAAAAAATAAGAGTGCAGTTTCTGTCACAAGTGTAAAGTGGCATCCTAGTTCTTAAGCTAGCCAGAACCTTTGCACAAAATGCTTCCAGATATAAACCACAGAGTTTTGGACTTGATCCGGAGTCAACTGGAATTCAGCGGTGGGATGTCAGGGCTGGTTTAATTTGGTTCTGTTTTTATAAATGCAGGCAAATTCTGGCTGCCTGGTTTGGTACCCTTTGTAATACAAGCAATGAGATTCTTGAGGGAGCTGTTTTAGCCTACGTAACAGCAGTCCAATCGAGGCATGATAAGACAGCATACTAGCTCAATTTGTTGGTTTGTTATTGGAGTTTGAGGATTTAAACCAGGAGAGAATTAGAAGTTAGTTTTCCTTCCCACTTCCTTAATTTGTCGGGTGAAGTTAAGGTCTGAATGGAAAACGATTTCTTAATTTTTCACATGTTGAGAAGCGGTGGGAAGAGAGCCCATGCTAGGACATTTCAAATGAAATGATTCTGAGGTTACCACTTCTGCAATTAGGAGTCCTGTTTTCAATCTATTAAAAGAAAACTTTACTTTATCCAAAAGTATATAAAATATAATAGTAGTTGATGATAGTTTTACCTGTACAATCAAGTGACAGGACTATTGTGGACTGAATGCAGCAAAAAGCCAGGCAGACTGACGGTGCAGAAAAGACCATGTCACCTCAAATCATGAAGACAAAGTAAGATACAGTCACATGGAAGAAAGAGCTTATTGTGCTGTTAGCTTCAGATGCAACTGAACTGTTCCCCACACCATGAAGACACAACCTTATAGAAAAGCACACACTCTAAAGAAAATGTAGAGAAAGGCATAACAGACAACCTCTTCTTGGGTTGGCCAGGCCCTTTGTCCTCAGGTAGCACAGCCTCATGGTAGCATTCACAGCAGCTGTACCTTAAAAATATTCACATGATTTGGTTCAGAATCTCAGCTCACAAGACAGTGTCATCTACTTCTATTCAGGTGCAAGCAACAGCAGACAATTTCGTCCTTGATCTTAAGAGTCTTGTACTGACTCTTATTTTAACAGGTTATTTGTCAAGTAAAAACTCTAGTGCTAAATATCTGACATCATGGAATTCTATTGGAAGCTACCATAACATTAGGATGAAACAAACAAAAAGAAAAGATCTACAACACAAGTGCATGCTGTCAAACAAAAGATGATCTCTCAACATGTGTTTCTTGGCCAAAAAAATGATTCTTGATTGTAAAAACATCATTCATATAAAGCAGGAGATTTTGAATATATTTTTAAAATAAGTAGCCAATAGAGTTGTCTCAATAAATCAAAAGTCACTTCATATTTTTTTCAAATTAAGTAGCATTCTTGCAGCTGCATTTTGAATATGCTGAACACAATGTACCCTTTTCTGGGCAAGACAAGATATAGGCCCTCATTATGACCCTGGCGGTCAGTGATAATATGGCGGTAAGTACTGCCAACAGGCTAGCGGTACTTACCGCCATATTATGACATTGGTCACTCCGACCGCCACGGTGGTAACAGCCGTTAGGCTGGTGATATCCATCTCGGGATTATGACCCCACCTACTGCCATGGTTTTCGTGGCTTGCTTAACGGCACAAAAACCATGGTGGTAGGCACTATCAGTGACAGGGAATTCCTTCCCTATCACTGATAGGGGTCTTCCCCCTCCCTCTCCAGTTAACCCCCCCCATCCCCGTACCTCTCCCCCCAACATTCACACCCCCTTCACAGACACACACACATATACACACACACATTCCCACATGCATCCACGCATGCATACATCCATTCACAAACACATCCGCACACACTTACAAACATACACCCAGTCACGCATTCACATCACACAACCTACACGCACTCACACCTCCATACATGGACACACGCATTCCAACATGCAACACAAACCCGCATTGACACACACACATTCACACACACACCCAAACACACACACAACACTCACTACCCCCTCCCCTGTGGGAGACCCAGCTTACCTGGATCCAGGGGGTCCTCCGGCTGGAGACAGGACGGGGCGCTGCAGCCAGCAGCAGCGTCCGCCAGCAGAACACTGCCAGGCCGTATTATTTCTCATAATACGGCTAGCGGCGGTCTACCTTACCGCCATCCGCCAGCATGACCACAGCTAGATTTGTGCCACTCTTGTGGCGGAAATTAAGCTGTGGTCATAATACGGCGGACGGCTGGTAGCCCCAGTGACGGTCTTTTGGCGGCTGTCGCCGCGCTGGTAGGTGGTTTTTACCACCACTGTCATAATGAGGGCCACAGTGTATGTAAATAACAATCTGGGATGTATGAATGCATTAATTATGAAGAATTTGTGAGAAAACAAAAAGAATGGACAAATATGATAGACAATTTGAAATAACTGACTTCAAGATTTCTACAGTGCAGATTTCAAGATTATCAAAAGACAAGTCATTAAAGATCACAGTCACCTAATTTAATAACTGCCTTAGCTGGCTAAGGGCCTAGACCTAAAGACTGAGGCCACAGATAACTGTCTCAAGTACAGTGCTTGTTCAAAATGTCTTTGTTAGACGTATTAAAGTGTTATAAGACTATTGTTCATCCACTGCCTTGGGAGATACTGTGCTCCAGTGGTGCAGTTTACATTTTTAATGGAGTGGCACAACAGCACTGCTGGCATCACCTCTGTGGTTCCATTCCATGTCTCCTATTGGTCCTCGGTGAGGTCTGGGCCTTGTGCTTCCCCTAGATGCTACCATGTCCGTCTTTTAGGCACTGCTAATGATGTAGACCTTTAACCTGTGTATACCTTCTCCTACTCTCAGATGAGTGATCCCACAGGTTAAATGAATCCTGCATGCATATTATCTGCTTACATGTAAAACTCAATATTGTAATCATGCAGGAGATAAGCACAAGGGAATAAATACAGATTACATAACATGAGACTGAGGACCCTTGTGGGATACCCCATAAATAAGGATAAAGTTCAGTTGAACTGCAGTGCTTTGCCTGACAGACTCAATCCCTTCTTATTCATTATCTACAATAGAGTGTGGAACCAGTCTGTGTGTGAACATGGCACACTGTCAAACGTGGCTAAAATATTGAATTTGTTCTGTCATTATTCACATTCATTTGCAGAATGTCCACTAATGAAGCCACCGCAGATTCACTATCCATCTCATCCAACAACTACCTAGCTTCAATAAAAGTTGGAAGCTGTAAGACTACAACAATATATAGCAACTAAGCTAAATAAGGCAATAGAGAGATGGCAGAATCATCATTACTCAGGTGCATCTTTCCATGTAAACAATATTTCAGCCAATCAATGGCTGTTACAGGGCTTCAGCTCTCTCAGCAAAGATGGAAACATGATACTGTTAGGACAGACAAGAACCACATCCATTTGTTAGAGTGAAAGTAACCAGTAGGACCGTTGGTCACTTCTTTTATGTAGGTGTTGATTCTTGTAGGCAGCAGCCAAGCCTGCATAAAACATGTTCCTTTAGGTGGATGAACCACAAACCTCCTCTCTACTCTACAGAACATCTGTTGATTCAGCACAGGAAAAGTGCAACCTATGCTACATTCAGGAGATGCAGAGGAAAAAGCAATGCAGGGACATACTGGTAGACACCTTGAAGACAGCTACCATGTAGCCCAAGCTATCTCAATATCAATCCACAACTATGGTCGGCACACACTCATTGGAAGCACCATTTAGGGATAACTCATGCATTCCTGTACCCACAAACATGCCACACATACACCTCACACTCAGGTTGAAGTGAAGGGGTACTGGTGATAATGGACTGTGCAGATTTACCAGGGAGAGTCAGTACAAATAACAGAAAATATGAATTTAAGATAAGATTGTCTGAAATGTCTCTGGGCTTTTCAATCCGGCATACTGTGTTTGGGCCTGTGGCAACCATGCAAGCCAAGTTTAGTGTGTTTTTTTGTGAGATTAAGCCCTTTATGTTTATATATAGCACTTCAACCACTGCAATGGTGGACTGGGGGAGTAATTTCTTGTTGTTTGCACAAGAGCGCTGGTTTCATTTTCTTTGCGTTTTTTTGTTTTTGGGATCTCTAATAGGAGGCTTGATTTACCTCTAGAGCTCCTCTCACCTCCTAAGGTACACAGTTGACATTGTACACATTGAAATATCTGATAAGGTTAACATATTTTACTCAGTGTGTGGCACAGGCTATTTGAAAATTATTTTGGCAACAAGGGGCAGCTAAAGTAGATCACTTACAACTGGGGGTTACATAATCTAATCTCTTAAAACCTCTGATGAAAGAAGTTGCTGAGTGCAGAATTACTTTGAGGGGGCCAGGGTGTAATTTGAGAGACCTCTGAGAAGGACATTGCCCTTTCCAAAAGAGGCAGTTTTGAGAGTTTCTCAATGTGGGCTATCATCATGTGATTTTGATTATGGTGTAACCTAACAATTTGGCAGAGGGAAGTAGTTAGGGAGTGAGTCTGAGGTGTGAAACTTGAAGAAGCAAATGCGAACTGGTTGGGGTGTTTCTATGGAGCATAGGAGGAAGAATTCAGTTTTTTTGCTAGATTCAGATCCAGGCAGAAAGAAGACATCCAGTTTCTCGTATTTTCTAGGAATTATGTCAAATAGGCTCATTATTCGGTTGCATGTTAAAAGGTTGATTGTTAAAACGTTGATTACATTAAAGTTGGGGTGATAATGTTGTGTTCTTCATTAATACTTGTGACAATTTAAAAAATGTAGAATACCAAGTCATTTTATATTACATGCATTTTTAAGATACTTAACTGTACCCTAATAATCCTTTAGTATCTCTTAACACTTCCCATTACTTAAACCTTAAAACTCGAAACTACCTCTCAATGTTACCATTCCCTGAACCATAAAAATCCCTATTTGTCCCTTAACGCTACCCTTCACTGGTGCCTAAAAGCCCCTAGTTCTCCCTTAATACTACCAATTCCTGAGCCCTATTAACCAATTGCATTCTCTTAATGTCAGTGTTTAATTTGAGCCGGGCTGGGCCACCGCCACTCATTTTTGGGGACCAGCACTTATTTTTCCACATCAGACATTTCCCGTAAGCAATTAGAGAGAGAAAACACAAAGTGAAAAAAGAATGAAGAGAATGACAGAAAAATCATTTGAAAAGGAGAAAACAGGAGCCGGCAAGAGTGAGACAAAGAAGAAAGGGATGTCTGGTAGGGGATTAAAGAGGCATGAGGTGGATTGATAACCTCATAGATAATTAAAGGCGCCTGCAGCAGGCTTCTAAGCAGAGCTTTGGGCACCAGCACTCATTCTTTCACAAATTAGGCACTTCTTAACGCTATTCTTCCATGAACCCTAAAACTTCTTACTACTGCTGTACAGTACAATTCTCTGAATCTTAAAAACCATATTACCCCTTTACGCTATCCTTCACGAACCTCTTACAGTCCTTTAATGCTACCCTTCTCTGAACCTAAAAGCCTCACTTTCCCTTCTGCTACCCTTCCCTGAACTCTAAAAACACTTAATAACCTTTACACTACCCTCCCTTTGCCTCAAACACTCATTACTACCCTTTTATGCTACCTACACATGCACTCTAAACACCAAAACTAGCCCTCCCTTAATGTTACCGTTCCCTGGACATTAAAAAACCCTTATTATTCCTTATTTCCGCTGTAACCTGAACCATTAAAAAACAGTATTGCCCCTTAATGTTATCATTCCCTGGACTGTGAAAACCTTAAAACACCACTTAATGCTACCCTTCTCTGGACATTACAAAACCCTTATTACCCTCTGCTACTGTTTCCTGACCCATACAATCCCTAACTGCCTCTTAATGCTATCAATCACTGAATCAACCAATCCCTTAAAAATACCTTTCCCTGAATCCTAAAAACCCCTAACGAATTCCCACTGGCTTTCCCACCTCACTGTAAAGTCTTCTTGTACTTCAGCAGGGGGACACTCCCGTGTTACTACTCCAAAACCGCTAAAGACACCACTTTATATCTTTTTTTTTTTAGCTAAACGTTTTTTCATATTATTTATTCAGTAGACAACATTTTCAACACACATTGTTTTCAGTCTACTTTTCCCCACAATATTTATTTAAAACAATCTCAATATTTTCAGGCAGAGTTGTTCAACATTCACACAATGGTGTATCTTGAGCGCTTTCTCCTGTATCAACTGACCAGGAGGTTCCATGTAATAAACAGAGAGGGTGAAATGATGGAGCCCTGTGTTACACCATAGTTGCTAGAGCAGGATATCTGAAGGAGCCTAGCTTAACAAATTTTGATCTATCAGAAAAGAAAGATGCAAATCATTGTTGTAACCGACCCTTGCTTTCCATTTGGAGGATCATATTTGGAGTTGTCATGGTCAGGTGTCAAAAGCTGCTTGTAGAGCTAGACGTACCAGTAAGCATGTGCTACTGCTGTTCATTATATGGAGACTATAATCCATTTAATAGAGGGTTGTTTTCCTCCTACTACATTTAGGCTAGAAACCTGATTGATGTGAGTTTAAGAGGTAAATTTTGGAGATAAGTCACAGCAGTTGCATAGAGGTTGCATTTTTCAAAAAAGGGTAGTTGGGAGACCAGTCTCAAGTCCTGGATGTTCATCGGGTTTAGTTTAGGTTTTTAGAGTAGTGGGATAATCTGATCCAATATTAATGCTGAAGGGAACAATTCCATTTTCTACAGAGGCATTTATTGTATTGAGGATTAGAGGGACTGTGTCTTTGGCACAGATTTTTAGCAAATTTGGAGGAACGTGGTCATTAGTATACAAGAAGCAGCTTGATAAGGCAATAATATTGATTATATCTTCAGAGTCAAGCTTTTGGAATGATGACAATTCTTTCATGTCTCTTTCCAGAATCTCCATTTTGATTTTTGCATCTCAGTTTCAGTTTATGTCTTCATGTATTTTTATAGTTTTTCAGAGAGAAAATTAGAAATTTTAGTAGAATCGTTATTGGGAATGGACTGTTTGGTTTCTTGGTTGGGTCAAAGCTATGTTAAATTGTTTGGAAGAGTACTCCAGGTATGTTTGATGATTCCTTTATTTGTTTCCTGAAACAGTTGGTTTTAGACGTAAGAACTGTTTGTTTCTGGAGTTTGCTTCACATGTTAAGTGCCTTTGGAGTTTCAGGAGTTTGCATCATGTTCCTAGGTCTTTTCTAGCATTCATGTTTCCTTCTGTTAAAATTAAAAAAATGTCAACAAAGAGATGGGTGTTTGTCTTCTACCAATGTTAGAGATGGAGGGGCTGGTTTGTTGATGATGCTTAGGGGTGAGTAGTGACAGTAGTTGGTGAGATCTTCAGGTCATAATGGAAGGTCTTCATCACCTGACATGGATTTTAAATATCATCAGGTTTTCAAGACACAAATACTCCCTTGGGTCAGTGAGGTAGTTCATTTTTCAAGGTAAAGTAGTGAAAGTATGCGATATGGCAAACTCTTCCCACTCTGCTTCTGGTATCCCTGGGGAGGCAGGTGAGACGTTTATGGATTCAGTGACAATACCAGTGATAGGGAACAAAGTTAACAGATAATTAGCCCCTCCAACTGTAACTTTGTAGTTGGTAGAGGACAAACAGCCATCTCTTTGGTGAACACATTTATTATAGATAATTAACTTTTCCTTCTCCGTCATGGGATTCTCTTCAGTATTTGTACACAGTGAAATACGATGGCATGCTCAACAGTAAATCAGGTCTCCGAAGTTTGTCGCAACCATTGTAATAAACTAGAACTCATTCTAAGCAAAAATAATATTAAGGAAAGCTGGAGTGACTAAGCTACATGTTCTGGAGTCAGAGCCAATATACTGTGTTTGATGGAAGGCATCCCTACAAATGTCCTGAATAGGGACATTCCACACGAGGGCACCAGTTGCTGTTTTTCCTCTGATAAAACCAGCAGATATCAGTTTGCCTTCTGGTAACATGTTAAGATGCACAACCCTGTCTGTATCATCTGAGTTGTGGGGCAGGAAGTCAGGCAAATTGCCCATTAAAGACAACACCACATACATCATGGTGTACCCAGCCCCACCACGGTAGGTATACAGAAGACTTCAACTTAAACGTAAACAAATGGAGCAGTCCTGGCATAGCTCACATAATAAACACATTAAATGCATCTTGAAGTCAGTGCTCTGCAATTATCACCAGCATCTAACATAAACCTGACTTCTTGGATCCAGGAAATCATGAATTTGGCTAAGCACATTTTGATCACTGTAAAGGAATTTACCACTCTGTCTACCCGTTCCTTCATCATCATCCCATCACTTCTGCTCTTACCTTGCTAGCAAATTCTATGGTAAGATCAATTAGACTTATCCTAATTTCTCCCCAACACCCTCCCCACCTTTTGGGCTTCATTAGTATGCAAAGTGTCCTCTACATCTTACGGGGCAGCATTCAGTTAAAGCGGTCTTCTGTACGCATTACATCTTTTCTCTTGGCCATGAACTCAATGGCCTTGCACTCACCACCCTTTTTAACCTCTCACTATAGACTGTAGCTTACACCACTGAATCAAAACATTCCATGTTTTTGCTGTTGTTTAAAAAAAACTTTTGTTGATCCTATGAACTTGTCCGACTACAGACCAATCTAATTTCTTCCTTCTCTAGCCAAAGTCTTGGAAATACTAGTTAACCACCAACTCACCAGGTACCGGAGATTCTGACATATTAATGATAAAGGTGCTATTGCTGCTCTTATCCTTTTAGATCTTTTGGAAGAGTGTGACAGCAAAACACGTCATTCTACTCCGGTACCTTTTTCAAAGGAGGTGTCTGTCATTCTGCTCTTCAACAGTCTAGCTAAGGGTTCTGCAAAGTCGGTCCTGGAAAGCCAGGTCCATGCCAGATTTTTAGAATATCCACATTTAGAAAAAAGATGTTTCAGAAATCTAAAGTTTTCTAAATGTGGATATGCTAAAAATCTGGCATGGACCCGGCTCTCCAGGACCGACTTTGCAGAACCCTGGGTCATTCCTCTCTCACGTGACCCAATCGGCCCGTCTCCCACCGTCTCAATCTGCTGCTTCCAATCTTTTATACGGGGTGCCCTAGGGATCTTCAATGAGCTACACATTGTTTAATGTTTATGTGACACTGCTGGCACCTATCTATAGGTCTTTCGGTTTGAATATGATCTCTTAAGCTGATAACACTCAGATGATCCTCTCTGTCTCGGAATACACAGAAATTACTCAAACTAATTTTGCATGCTATATGTCTGTGGTTGCTGACTGGATGAGCTGTAATTGCCTAAAGTAAAATATTATGCGTGACCTATTTGGAAAAGATACCCATCTCTGGAACACCCCCTAGAGGCCTCCCAAATTTGGTCTTTTCCGTTAGTTTTCGCAAGCTATCAGAAACCTGGGCATCAGCTTTGTATGGTGAACCAAATCACTGCGGTGTCTGTCTGTTGCTTTAACACTCTCAAAATGCTCACTTTCAAAATGCTCAGAAAAATGTTTAAATGGCTACCCCTTAACATGTGGAAATCAGTGACCCAAGCACTCATTGCCAGTAGACTGGACAACTGAAATACCGTCTATTTTGGCATTTCTGCACACCTTATCAAGAGACTTCAGGTGTTCCAGGACACACCTGCCAGGTTTGTTCTCAATTTACCTCCTCATTACACCATCATCAGCCTTCACTGGCTGCCTGTCCATAAATGTGTCCCTAATGTCCTCTACAGGCTTCTTATGCACGCCTACAAAGCATTTGCTCTGTAAGATTCTTGTGCCTGCCTACAAAGCACTTCAGAACCTTGGCCCTTCCTACATTAGCAGTCGCATAAATTTCTATGGTCCTTTGAGACAACTTCTCTCTGCATCTCATCTTTATGCTGGACAGCCTCACATTTGGCGTGCTAGAGGAGGATGGCAATCCTTTTTCTATCTGACTCTCAGTGGTTGGAATAAACGTCCCCAATTTGTTCCAAGGGATATCTCTTGGAATGTAGGAAGAAATTTAAAACCTTGCTATTATAACTAGCTTTTTTTGAACCTCTAGGCAATAACTTTCTGTCCTGTGCCAGGATACCCTTCTTGGTGAGATGACCGTGTTACAATTACAAATCACATAACATTACACCTTATCATTACCAAACAGATGCTTGGATTAACTTGCCTCTTTTCTATTTTCCAAGTAATAAATCAGAACCTTTTTAACATCTAATGCAAGGAAAGCTCTTTTGGACTGGCAAGAAGTGTCCAGAAAAAAAAGTTGGAAAGGAAGTCACTTGACTGAGATTGAAATCTAGGAAACAACATTAAATAGGAAAGATGAAAGAATTTTTAGAGTTGCTTTGATGCAATGATAAGCAGTATAAGGTGATTTTGTGTGGAGAGCATGAAGCTCCCTTAATCTCATGGTTAAAATAATACTTAACAGACATACCACTTTCCAAGACAGATGCTGAAGATCAGATTTCTGTATAGATTCTAAGGGTGGCCCATCAATTTGGTCCCATAAAACTTGAAAGTGTAAGAGACTCTGTTAATCAGCAGTTTACAGTGTAGATGGTACTACCGAAGTCTGATATATAAATTCCCAATCAATCAAGTTTGGTGTCTAAATTGCTATGGCATAGGCGTTTGCATGCTTGTTTATGACATCTATAAGAAAATGGCTTTTTTGTTGAGAGGGGTGTGAGCCCCACTCAAGTAATAAACACAACCATTGTCACTGTGGACCACAAAAGTCACTAAATAAACCTGTACTCAACCCTCTGGTACCGTGGCACAAAAACAACCAGGCTTAATTTAGAGGCAATTGGCAAAGTATTTATGCAGTACTCAAACAGTAATAAAACGAAAATGTAACACAACAAAAATACCAAACGTATTGAAAAAATAGTGTTCATTTTAATAAATGAATGGGCACCAAAGGGACAAACATCCAAACAGTAAAACAAATGTAATGAGTTTTTAAAGTGTCTAGTAAAAGTAGCTCCAAAAAGCACAAAGCACCAATTGTAGTAATCTGGTCACCCTGGAGTGGGTCAAAGTCATAATTTAATTCAAATGTGATGGAGCGCAGGTCAGATACAGGAACCAGGCGTGTCCCACTGAGGATTTTACCTTCTCTGAGTCCAAGTCCACTAAGGGGAGCTGCGGAGGAGCTTCGTGCTGGCGGTCAATGCAAGGAGACCGTAGTTTGTGAGCGGAGCAGGATGGGCATCGGGGATAGCTGCTGTTCACAGCGAAAAGTCGGCGTGGTGGACGTTTGTGTTGGTGGTCCATCTGGACAGTTGCTATTGGCGATAAATCTCAGAGCTGATTTGAAGCGCAGGTCATCGCTGGAGATTCGCATTGACAGGTAAGGCAATACCAGGAATCAATTCATGGTAACGAAAAGGGCAAAACGTCTGAATTTCCAACTCAAGCACAGGACTTGTGGCTTTGAGGCAGGAGGAATCCTCTCTGAAGCAACCAAGGGTGTGCGACCTGGAAGTGCACCTCTTAGGGAGCAAGATTCACTCCAGCAGAAGGGCTCAGGTAGGTTCAGTTGGTGCTGATCAGCTGGGCAGTTGCAGGGAAGGCCTCTGGAAGTTTGCTGTGCCCCTAGTGCTCAAACATGAGGTGAGCCAAGTGACCCTTGGAGTCAATTCTGAGAAGCCTGGTTTCAAAGATAGCAGGTACAACCCTCCTTCTTTACACTGCAGGGCAGTCATTCTGAAACTTCTACAGGTCCAGGAGTTTTTTCATGAGAGGTTCTGAAGGTGCCACTTTAATCCCCAGTGCTAGGCTACAGCTAGGGGACGTCCTCTTTGTCTAAGCTTTTCCATTTCTTGGGTTTGACTCCAAACTGTACAGGGTAACAAAGAGCAGGCAGGCCTATGTGTGAGCTGCATTTCCCAGTGGCAGAGCAGGCAGCCCTTCGAAGTCCGGAAGGGGGTAGGCAAATCCTGAGGCTACCCTTTGATGCTAAGGAAGGCTGAGTACAACCCCCAGGACATCCTGCTTAGGAGAGGAATACCCTGCCTCACACTCAAGGTCCTTTTGTCCCCATGTCGGGAAGGAATACACAAAACACCACTGGAGGACCATTTACACTCATGTAGCCCTGAATACATGCAGAAATGCTAAAAGTGGCAACTTCAGGAGAGCAACTTAAAATCTGATTTCACCATTAAGGAGGATTTTAAATTACAATTTGTTTGAGTGGAAGAAGCATTTCTCTATCTGTTCCCAAACTGAAGTCATCACTTATTAAGTGTCCTTAGGTAGCCCAGTGTTAGTTTATAGAAGAGATAGCCTGGTAACAGCAAGAAAAGACTTTAGGAGCTTTTCACTGCAGGAATATGTAAAACCTAAACACACATATTTTGCTTTTCAAATACCATGCACCCTGTCCTGTAAGCCCTTATGGCCAACCTTAGGAGTAACATATAAGTATTACAAAAGGAAGCTTTATTTTGCCAGGTCGAAGTGGCAGGGTAACACTGCAATACAGGCTGCAGTGGCAGGCCAGAGACATGTTTTACAGGGCTACTTTAGTGGGTAGCACAATTAATGCTCCGGCCCACAAGTAGCTTTTATTTTACAGGCCCTGGGTACAAGTAGTACCATTTATTGGGAACTTGTAAGTAAATTAAATGTTACCATGTTTATAAAATAACTTGCCCCCTACTCAGATATGTGGGCCAATTTTCCTATTCAGAAAAAGCACAAGGCTTTTTGCTGTATAACCCTCACACCCCGATGCATACCCCTTGGTGGCATCCTTCATCACTGGGTTCTTCCCATTCCGTAGTGGAATGGGGCATGCTGTTACCTATGACTTACACTGGAGCACTGCATTGTCTACATGATGGAGGATAGGAGCTGGAGGGGTTTTTAAGATGTTAAAAGTACCTATCTGTTAGGAAAACTTTGTTTTATTCCGTACTCCAGATGGTATGGTTAAAGCAGTGAAAAACAGTAGAAAGTGTGTTTAGATTTAATAATCCTTCTTTCTAAATGGTCTAAATGTTTTATTCCGTCCTTCTGTGAGGCTTTCACCAGGACCAAGGAATACACTCCCTGAGACCACTACTAGTTCAAACTTGTCAGGAAATGCAAAGTGTTATGACTTCACACACTCTGCATGTGCAAATAAACCTTATACCTACTTGGTGTCTCATTCTGTGTTATATATAAAAAGCAATACTATTACTTCATAAGCCCTCCAGTGGCAAGGCGAGTCTGTAGTCACAGTTGCATCAAGATCTCATGTGGTCTAGTAACCTAAGATTGCACTGATGTACTTTCAAATAAGGAGGATGAGCCCACCTTTGTAAATACCTCTTTTCTACCCACTTCTTTATATAAACTTTTACCATGTTGTCAAGGGACAACACAAGCACTTTACCACTGTTTAGAAGGACTAAAATGCACAGAGTCCTACAAACTAAATAAACGGGGCTCACCAAAGAAAGGCAAAACTCTTTGGTCATCCTACAGGAAGGGCACATTCTAACAATGTCAAATATTAGAAACAACTTACTGAGTTTCAAGGCTGTGTTTCTTTATGGGACAACCACCAAGTGAGACACATCCTCTTTTCTGCCTATCACTGTAGAAAAGTTATAAACAATTTTCCTAACTACATTTAAAAGAGACAAACGCCATAGAGAGTCAAAGGATTCCTTCCGTTTGGCTGTCTAAATGTTGGGTCACAGAACACATTTTCTATCCATCTGGCATACTTTGTCAAAAGTTCAATTCAGAACTTGACTGGTGAACTGGTCAGATCCATATGGTTTGCTACTATCCATGTGTGGGATTAGCCATTTGATTGTTTGCTCTCCTCAGTCATAAGGCATGGCAAATAATTAGTGGCCAGCCAAAGTAGGCTCTGGCTCTGCACTCATTCTAATTTGCTTTGTACACAATCTTCTATGGAAAAGCTAAAAGGTAAAAGTTAATTGGTAATTACACCATCATTTTTTATATACATAACTGAACTGTGTTTTTTGAACTAGCGATTCACCTGGTCAGAGCTATACCAGGTGTATTCCTTTCAATGTGTTGCCTTCTGACATATTCCATTGCATAATCTATCTCTTCTCTATTTGCTGAAGAGCAACACTGCTGACAGACACTAGGTGCTGTTCTAAATCCTTAATCTGGTCTGTAACATCCCTATTCAAAGCCATCAAGGTGGACTGAATGTATTCCATGAGGGTGACTTTGTTTGTGCATAACTATTATATCCTAATTTAATAGTTTTACTCTGTTACACACATGCATAATCCCTGAAAGAGTTGTGCCGTAGAATATTTTAGCCCTTAACTGCATGGCAGTATGTGACGTCTAGTCATTCATTCCAGACTACACTAGAGCTTGGGGTTAGTAACAGAACAAAGTACAGTTCCTTTGTTCTGCCTCACTCATTTTGCACATTCACATAAAGGAAGGGGTAGTGCACATGCATCAGAATAAACAACAACTACCACCCTCATGCAGATCCCTTCAGGCATCACAAAACTATATTTAGACACTACATTCAATAGTGTGTTGGATGCCACAACTAACAGTTGTGTGAAGTGTGTTGATTGATTAAGAACTGGTTTTAAAGACTACTGAAAATGTCATTCCAAATGAAAAAAACAGCTGAGATGATTGTGCATCAGTTCTGCCACTGTAGTATTACTGTGGTGTCACCCACGTTAGGGGTATAAGCATTAATAACAACACCTTAACTCCGGCTATTCTGCCTCATGCAAATACCTATTTCTACCACTCTACTCTTAATAGTTATTAATTGCAGAGATAGCAATACTTTCCATCCCATGCAGAGGACTTACATAACTAGAATATTGGGTAAGACATTTAAATTGCAGCTTCTGGCGTTCAGCCTTTGTAAGTAATTTTTCTTTAAGCCTATCTGTCATAAACTATCATTTCTGAAAGTACTAGTTTGGTTTATGGTGCTTAATAATGGTATTATTTTAGACTTGCACCACAACACATTCGTATCACCATGCAAACACAAAACTGTACAAAGTATAGTCATAGTCAATGCCTGGTGTGTACCCATTGCCTAGGTCTCTAACAATCTCCAACACTTTATCATCAATTCGACCCAGGTATCTCATTCCCCAACCCGCGGACCGTAAACTCACTCCTCATCCATGCCACAAACACGAAAAACATTTGGGGTGGAATCAATCATTATCCGAGAAATACAAGTACATGAGCCAGAAATATGGGCTTCCACACTGAATGAAGTTTGTGGAATAAGTTAACTGTGAATAGGGCTTGTTGAAAGTTGAATGTTGCATGAATTCTAGGCCCACTACGTGTATTCATTACATGTAATTAATAAATTTACATAGTCAAGTAAATTCCTGATTTCAGCAGAATGAATGGTGTTGTAGCCATTTTAATTTAGTGACTCACAGTCACCATTAATGTACAACCATGATTGCGGCAATCGTGCATATTTTAGAATGATTTACACAACACAGTTTCTTCAAGGCATCAAATAACTTTATCGTTACACTCTTGTGAGGCCTTTTTAATCACTTACTGTGAGAAAATGGGGTGTATTATACAGTGTGGTTGTGCGACCCAACTGTGTAGTACATTTACCAGTCGCTTTAGGACCGTAGGCTTCATATGTTAAAGCCCTTATCTCAACCCTGGGTCTCTGTGGCTCTGAGCAGCAAGGCTTACACAAAGGAACAACTGAAAGGCATTTGAACAGCACCAAAACATTTGAAGAACTACATGAGACACCCAAGAAATCTGACACCAATTTATAAAAATAGACTATTTGTATGTATTTTTACACACAGCAATCAAAAAGATCCACCTCAGGATTCTGGAGGTATAGGGCCAGATGTATCAAAGGTTTTTACCCATTCTATGTCTATGGGAAAATGTGTTCATACATAAGGCCCATAGATATCACCAGGTGCTGTAAATATGCAAAATATAAAGAAATAAATTTGCAGTTTTTACTCAAGCATTGGCAAATTCAACAAATTTGACACTTAGAATATTTTTTCAGCAAGAACTTTGGCTAAATGTATTGTAGTCAGTTAGAGTGACTTTGGGCAAACAGTGAGCAAGTTAAGAAGACCAGCAAGACTCTGAGAAACCGTTATCTCAGTTACAGGTAAAGCAATCTTCGGTCAGTTCCAGGCACTTATATCCTCTGCTGTAGGTTCCTATGGAATTGGTCCTGATACAAGGCATGCATGATGCTGAAGATGTTCAAGAATGCTTTGGATGCAATGCGGTCAACGGGGTCTTCCCACAGCTACCCCTCAGTTCAGAGAGGCGGTGTGGTGGTCTTCCTGGAGTCGATGTCCCTACCAGTCGCCCAGTATATCGGTCATAGTCAAATCCTTCCCTGGGTGATACCTCATCTTCTGGATGAGTAGCTGCACTCCAAAAACTCTCCCAGGTCCAGAAAATTCGGGTGCAATTATGGCATCAGGTCCTGCTCTCTGGTGCTTCCTGGTGACAGCTAAGGGCAGAGTGAAGACCCTAGGCTACCAACTTGCTTCAGGAGGTTTTTTCAGCTGGTGTGGCCCTTTGCTGCGAACAGAAGGTCATTTAACTGACCCTTTGAGTCTTTTACTTCGGCTGGGCTCTGAAGAGGACTTCTCCACGAGCAGGACACAGCAAGCACAGTCACTCTCTTTTGCTAACCACCAGGAAGGCAGTCCTTCTTTAGTCATTCTTCCACTCCAGTCAAGATCGGAGTTTGGGGTGCCAGGGGTATAATTTTATACTTAGAAAATCCCTTAAGGGTAGGATGTATTTGGTAGCCAATGGGCTACTAGGTTTTCTCACTCCTGATGACCACTTCCTGTGAAGTGCGGCATCTAGCTATCCCAAGATGCACCATTCTGCCCACTTCTAACACAGCAGAACCCCTCTCTCAGTGCCAGAGCTCTCTAGCCCACCCCAGAGGTGTAACTACCAAAGGGGCTTCACAACCCTGGAAAAACAGTCTGGCAACTGATTTCCCCTTCCCATCCCTAGTGCCAGCCTATCTACCTAGACAATAGAGCTGCGCCTCTCCCAAGTGTTATCCATCCACTTGCCCTTCAAAGGTGTCTTCTCCTTTGAAGGTCCGCTTTTGGGCCAATATCCATGTGGCTTCCTGCAGAATGGAGGTAACTTTCTCTCTAGCGCAGGCATATAGTGTCTCTTTTCCTGGGAGTCATTAGCATGTTCCCCCGGAGGGCACAAAGTTGTCTGCAGAGCAGACTCTATGTACAAGAATAAATGGGCACTGGAAACCTTGGACAACTACAGTGGCAGCTTCTAAAGTTGCACTTTGTCTACCAGTGACAATAAATTTGACTCAACCGTTAAAGCGGATTTAATGCACTGATTCTTTTGATACCTTAATGTACCAACTTTAGTGGTGCTGTTCAGAGGTTAGCCGGGCTGAGATATCAGTCTGTAACTCTGTATTTGCCAATGCGGTTACTTTTCTTTGCACAGTAAAAAAACAAAAAAAACAAAAAATGTTGGCTCAGGGGTAACTTTCATATGTTAAAAAAGGAGGGTAGGGCTTTGCCCTTACTTTAAATGGCAAAGTTGAGTTAGCAGTGTTAAAGTGTCCTTTCAGTCTGCAGTGGAAGACTGGGAGCCATGTTTTACCTTGCCCTATGCCTTGTAGAACAACTAGTGCTGCAGTCAACGAGAGACACTTCAACTTACAGGCCATAGGTAACCCTGGTAATATATACTAGGGACTTATAAGTAAGTTGAGCTATGCCAGTTGTGGGCAGGTCAATTACACATGCATCATTTTAAGGGTCAGACCACATGCACTGAGTCCTGTTTAGCAGGGCTAAAGTCATTTCAGACCCATTACACCAGAACTTAGTAATCAAAATGTGGGTAAAAGTGGGGGGTAAATCCGCAAAAAACAGTGTTTCCTTGCACATAGAGGAAGCTATTTGTTGAGCCACGTGAGCACATCATCTTGGCATTGATGTATCCTTTACTATTATGAGATACTGGTTCTGAAAAGCTATTCATTTCATCAGATTATCTTTTGAGCACCTTCAAGGAATGGTAAAAATGCATGATGGCATTAAAACCAGAAATGTGTGTAGCCCAGTGATAAGGTTTTGTGTGAAGCCAAAAAGATTTCAAGCATGCTCTAAGGGAAAAAGTCAGTTGTGCAGTGTCCACGTGATAACCTGCTTCTGAGTTTCTCATTGTGACCAACCAATAACATTCTCTTATGCAGGAGACCCATTTTGTGTTGTGGCTTGATCCCCTGTCTACAAATGTGATTGGTGTGAATGAGAAAGCTTGAGCACATGAGAGGTGGGGGGGACACATGTTGCTTCCTAGAGGACATATGTAGTCATGACCCTAAGGCTGTAGGGTGCTGCTTAGGTTTTAGTGCCAGGTTGTACTGCGTTTACCAAACCCCCAACATCTAACACCCCTCAAATCTCCCCACAGGTGCTACTTTCCATGTTCTAGGATGCCAGTAGGTTTTACTGTAAAATCAGCTGATTGTATCTGTTGTGGTTTGAATTCACAGCTATCCATTGGACCAGGAAAGATCTTTTGACTTATACATTGTTCACGTTTTCCTTGAAAAAGCACTTCAACGTTGTGCTGAGGAAGGCTGAGACCACAGGCAAAATTATTGGCTATTTCCTGCCCAAAACACACAAAAGATGTGGAGGGGGAAACTAAGTTAAAGTGGGTGCGCTCACTGGAAACTCAACCCAGGTAGAAGCATACTAATAGTTCCACAAGCAATCTTTTTTTTTTTTGGAAGAGGTGGTCACACACCAAAAAAAGTAATGCTTCATCATAGACCACCTCTCCCCACCCTGGTAGGACAAAGCCTCCAGGGAGGATTCAACCTCTTTGTGCGGGCCTACCAGAGGAAATTCTTAGATAAAGCTTACTGGATTATTCTGGGATTCAGGTTGCTAAAAATACCTAGTAGACTACCAGTAATTTACCTTAAATTGGGGTTTCCACTGATATAGTTAAAAACAAGAATTGATGGCAAGCTTGAGTGCAATGACTCAGCTCATCTTTAAAAAAGCCAACATGTTTCTGCCCACTCTAAAAGCCTGTATTGGTCTGGGGCATTCATCAGGGCTATGGATCCCTAGCTGTATTGTCATGGAAAGTTACCTTACTAATTATTTAGTGGAAACAAATTAAAAGGAACACACTCAGGACCTACCTGAGTGGCAATGATCATCCGAGAACCTATTAAGGATAGATCACAAGTCAAAAATCTTTAAGAAGAAACACTAAAGAAAGTCAGTCAACACGGCGGGCAGCCAGAGGTTGGGGAACTTATCAGCTGGCCAAATCCCCAATCAACACACACATGCTGAGGTTAGCCAAAGAGTATTGCAACAAAAACAAAGCAGAATTACTGGTAATATATGTTTTAAAGAAGGTTTCAAGATTCCATTCAAAGGCCAGATAGCGGGTGTTAGAAATGGGATCTTTGGTTGACAGTCAGGTTACCCCCTGTTCAAGCAAGGACCCTCACTCTAGTCAGGGTAAAAGAGAATCACCCTCAGCTAACCCCTGCTTACCCCCTTGGTAGCTTGGCAGAGCAGTAGGCTTAACTTCAGAGTGCTAGGTGTAAAGTATTTGTACCAACACACAGAGTAACTTAATGAAAACACTACAAAATGACAACACCAGTTTAGAAAAATAGGAAATATTTATCTAAACAAAACAAGACCAAAACGACAAAAATCCAACATACATAAGTCAAGTTATGAAGTTTTAAAGATTAAACTCAAAAATAGCACTTACAAACAAAAATGCTTCGATGAGGTGTTAACACGGCGTCGTGACGGAGTCATTCCCAACAAGCCGACACCAGCAGCGCAGGACACGGAGTCGCGTAGACCCCCAAGTGCAGTACCTTTGGTGAAGAGTGAAAACAAGCCGATGCGCGAAGTCGGGGATCGCGGCGTCTGTGCGAAACGTTGAATCCGCGCACTTCGAGCGGAGTCGGTCACGACGTGGTGCGGCGACTTCCACAGAGTCGCGGACTTTAGCGAGGCTGCAGCGGCGTCGGGCCTGCGAAGAGCGTCGCGTTCCAGCGAAGGTCACGGCGCCGGGTGCAGGCGGTGTCACCGGATTCAGCAGCGGCATCGGTCCGAAGTCGTCCGAAGTCGATTTCCTTGGATTTCCACCAGCTTTCTTTCAAGGGCCCAGGGACGGGATAGGGCACCACTTGTCAGAGCAGGAGTCTCTCCAGAGACTCCAGGTGCTGGCAGAGAGAAGGCTTTGCTGTGCCTGAGACTTCAAACAACAGGAGGCAAGCTCTAACGCAAGCCCTTGGAGATTTCTTCACAAGATGAAAGGCACACAAAGTCCAGTCTTTGCCGTCTTACTCTGGCAGAAGCAGCACTGCAGGAAAGCTCCACAAAGCACAGTCACAGGCAGGGCAGCACTTCTTCCTCAGCTATTCAGCTCTTCTCCAGGCAGAGGTTCCTCTTGGTTCCAGAAGTGTTTCTAAAGTCTGTGGTTTTGGGTGCCCTTCTTATGCCCAGTTTCTCCTTTGAAGTAGGCCTACTTCAAAGTAAAGTCTCTTTGGAATGTGAAATCCTGCCTTGCCCAGGCCAGGCTCCAGACACTCACCAGGGGGTTGGAGACTGCATTGTGTGAGGGCAGGAACAGCCCTTTCAGGTGCGAGTGACCACTCCTCCCCTCCCTCCTAGCAAAGATGGCTCATCAGGATATGCAGGCTACACCCCAGCTCCCTTTGTGTCACTGTCTAGAGTGAGGTGCAACCAGCTCAAACTGACCCAGACAGGGAATCCACAAACAGGCAGAGTCACAGAATTGGTATAAGCAAGAAAATGCTCACTTTCTAAAAGTGGCATTTTCAAGCGCACAATCTTAAAATCAACTTTACTAAAAGATGTATTTTTAAATTGTGAGCTTAGAGACCCCAAACTCCACAAGTCCATCCGCTCCCAAAGGGAATCTACACTTTAATCAGATTTAGAGGAAGCCCCCATGTTAACCTATGAGAGGGACAGGCCTTGCAACAGTGAAAAACGAATTTAGCAATATTTCACTGTCAGGACATATAAAACACATTACTATATGTCCTACCTTAACCATACACTGCACCCTGCCCTTGGGGCTACCTAGGGCCTACCTTAGGGGTGTCTGACATGTAAGAAAAGGGAAGGTTTAGGCCTGGCAAGTGGGTACACTTGCCAAGTCGAATTTACATGTAAAACTGCACACACAGACACTGCAATGGCAGGTCTGAGTCATGACTACAGAGCTACTTATGTGGGTGGCACAACCAGTGCTGCAGGCCCACTAGTAGCATTTGATTTACAGGCCCTGGCACCTCTAGTGCACTTTACTAGGGACTTACTAGTAAATCAAATATGCCAATCACGGATAAACCAATCACATACACATTTTGTAAAGGAGCACTTGCACTTTAGCACTGGTTAGCAGTGGTAAAGTGCCCAGAGTAACAAAAACAGCAAAATCAGAGTCCAGCACACATCAACAACCTGGGGAACAGAGGCAAAAAGTTAAGGGAGACCACGCCAAGGATGAAAAGTCTAACACGTGTTCCCCCAGCTGAAAGTGGGGAGCAACTACCCAACCTCATGGGAGTTGTCATCACTAAGGCAGAAGAACCTGGACAGACCATCAGCATTGGCGTGCTCTGTACCAGGACGGTGTTCCACCGTAAAGTCCATCCCCTGTAGGGAAATGGACCACCTCAACAGTTTTGGATTCTCACCCCTCATCTGCATTAACCATCTGAGGGGCCTGTGGTCGGTCTGAACTCAGAAGTGAGTCCCAAACAAGTAGGGTCTTAGCTTCTTCAGTGCCCAGACCACAGCAAACGCTTCACGTTCTATGGCACTCCACCTACGTTCCCTGGGTAGTAACCTCCTGCTAATGAAGGCTATGGGTTGATCTAGGCCCTCTTCATTAAGCTGTGAGAGTACTGCTCCAATACCATGCTCTGAGGCGTCTGTTTGCACAACAAACTCCTTAGAGTAGTCAGGTGCCTTCAGCACAGGTGCTGTGCACATGGCAGCCTTCAGGGTATCAAAAGCGTTCTGACAAGCCTCTGTCCAGATCACTTTCTTGGGTTGCTTCTTAGAAGTCAACTCAGTTAAGGGGGTAACAATGGTACCATGGGCCAGATGTAGCAAAGCTTTAGCGACTCGCAAACGGCGAAAATCGCCGTTTGCGAGTCGCTAAAGACACTTTGCTATGTGAAATGCATTTTGCGAGTCGGAACCGACTCGCAAAATGCATTTCCGAGTCGCAAATAGGAAGGGGTGTTCCCTTCCTATTTGCGAGTCGCACTGGTATGCAATTTCATTTGCGACCGCGATTGCGGTCGCAAATGAAAGCGCAGTTACCATCCACTTGAAGTGGATGGTAACCCAGTCGCAAACGGGAAGGGGTCCCCATGGGACCCTGTGACAGACCGAACAGTATAAAGGCAACGGAGAGGTGTGGAATTGATTAGGTAAGTGGTTTATTCTAATTAATTGGTGAAGATAAAGTGTTTATAACAGAGGTGGGGTTGGATTTTCCCGGACTTGTGGCCTTGTTCGTCTGCTTCCCCGGATTGGTGATTTCTTCTATTTTTCTTGCCCTTGGTTAGCCACGACCCTCCAGGGTCGTGGCTGGCGTTGTGGCGATCCTCCTGTCGCTCTCTCCTTCCAGGGTTGTCCAGCTCGAGCTCCTCGTGATCTTCAGGATTTGCTCGTCCTTCCGTCCTCGTTAGTTTTTCTTTCAGGTGTTCCTCTTCGCTGGCTGTCTCCTCCGGTCTCCTGCTCTCCTCTCTCCTCACGGGACGCTCCCCCGGTTGCGGCGCGTTCCCCTTTTCTCCTTTGCCGTGCCGGGAAACCCTAATGGTTTCCCTGGCAACGGCATTCTGCCAGCCTCGCTCTCGTCGCGTTTCCCCAACAACGGGGAGACGCGGAAGTGACGTATCGGCACCGTCCGATACGTCACTGGTATCGATCTGTGCCGGGAACACCCGGTCACACACCTCTCCCCATGGACGGTCCTGTTCGAGGACCGTAGTAGAGTCCGGGAACCGAGACAAATAATCAGACGGGGCCTGTTGGGGTCCTGGTATGTGACGGACCTGAAAGGAAAATGGTTGGAGTTGAAGGAACCATCTCAAAATCCGGGAATTTGTATCCTTATGAGTGGATAACCAAGTGAGGGGAGCATGATCCGTAAAAAGTATAAAAGGTCGACCTAAAAGGTAATATTGTAAAGTGTCCACGGCCCATTTAATGGCCAAACATTCCCTTTCGATGGTAGGATAGTGGCGTTCCCGGGGAAACAGCTTTCTACTGACATAGACTACCGGGTGATCCCTACCTTCCCCATCGGGTTGGGCCAGTACTCCCCCAAACCTACATCAGAGGCATCCGTGTATAGATGGAAGGGTTTTGAGAAATCCGGGCACCGTAGTATTGGGTCTCTAGTCAGATAGGACTTCAGTTGCTCAAAACTAGCCTTCTGTTGATCCGAAAAAGGGGCTAACCGATTAGGATGGGATTTAGACAAAAGATCTGTGAGGGGGGCGGCAAGGGTGGAATATTCGGGTATGAACCTTCGATAGTAGCCTACTAACCCTAGGAACGAGCGCAAATCTTTTTTTGTTATAGGGTTAGGTGCATTTAGAATGGCGTCTACTTTCTTAGTTTGAGGTCGTAGGCTCCCTTGACTGATTTTGTATCCTAAGTATGATATGTCGGGTTTTCCTATAACGCACTTTTTTGGGTTGGCAGTTAACCCAGCGTTTGCAAGAGTGTGGAATATCTGTTGTAAATGTATTAGATGATCATCCCAGGTTTCACTAAAGATAACTACGTCATCTAGGTAAGCTGCTGCAAAAGTTTGAAATGGGTTTAAGAGTCTATCCATTAACCTTTGGAACGTAGCTGGTGCTCCATGCAGTCCGAACGGTAACACAGTAAAATGATAAAGACCGGTCTGAGTGGCAAAAGCCGTTTTCTCTTTATCCTCTGGGGCTAATGGAATCTGCCAATACCCTTTAGTCAAATCTAATGTGGACATATATTTTGCCTTTCCCAGTTTTTCTAGTACGTCATCCACTCTAGGTATTGGATATGTGTCAAACATTGAATTTTCGTTAAGCTTCCGGAAGTCAATACAGAATCGAATAGTACCGTCAGGTTTTGGTACCAGGACAACTGGGGAGCACCAGGGACTAGTCGAAGGCTCTATCACTCCTAGTTCTAGCATTTTCTGGATTTCGTCCTCCATAATCTGTTTCCTTGCCTCGGGGATACGATACGGCCGTAACCTAATAATTTTACCCGGTGTAGTCCTTATTTTATGGGTTATCAAGGTGGTTTTACCTGGCACTACTGAAAAGAACTTTCTGAAGTGCTCTAGTAAGCTATATACCTGTTCCTTCTCTGATATCGTTAATGTTTCGTTTACTGCGGGTAGCCTCTCCCCATCATTGTGTTCGGTTGGACAAAACTCGATATGCAAGTTTTTGCTAGGACATAGGAATCGGCCCATTGCTCCGGAAGTGTCGGAGTTGTTTGGTTCTTCCCATTTTTTAAAGAGATTTATATGATAAATTTGGGTTTTCTGAGGAGTGTTCGAGATTTCAACTAGGTAAGTGATAGGAGATACGGCTCGTAGTACCTTATAGGGACCCTGCCATTTTGCAACCAGTTTTTGTTCAGACGTGGGACGCATTATTAGAACCTGATCTCCCGGTTGTAAAACCCTTAACTTACTCCCTCGGTCATAATACTGTTTTTGGTTTTGTTGAGCTCGTTCCATATTTACTCTGACTGTTTCCCATAACCCTTGTAGTTGAGACCGTAAGTTGTGGGCATATTCTAATAAGGGTCTTCCCCCTTCTTCCGCCTCTTCTTCCCATGTTTCAATAGCCATGTCTAAAAGGGACCGAGGCTGTCTTCCGAACACGAGCTCAAAAGGGCTGTGGCCTGTTGAGGCCTGTTCATGAGTTCGTATCGCGTATAACACTAATGGTAACTTCTGATCCCAGTCTCTCCCTGAATCCTCTACTACTTTCCTCAGTAGGGTTTTTATTGTTCGGTTGTACCGTTCCACCAGTCCATCCGTCTGTGGATGGTACACCGAAGTTCGAATTTGGGAAATACCTAATGTCTTACACACCTGCTTCATGAGCGTAGACATAAAAGGGGTTCCCTGGTCGGTGAGTATTTCATGCGGAAACCCAACTCGAGAGAAGACATTTATCATTGCTTGGGCAACCGTTTTGGTTGTCATACTTTTTAGAGGAACGGCCTCGGGGTATCGGGTGGCATAATCAACCATAACTAGGATATACATGTGACCTTTCGTTGAGGGTACTACAGGACCAATCAGGTCCATTCCCATCCTACTAAAAAGGATGTCTATGATGGGTAGGGGCATTAGAGGGGCTTTCTTAGGTCTACCCGGTTCAGTAAGTTGGCACCTGGGACATTGGGAACAATATTTGCGTATGTGGGCGAAAACCCCCGGCCAATAAAACCGCCAAAGGAGGTACTCTTTGGTTTTTTCCCTCCCATAATGACCCCCACCGGGTTGACAATGAGCCAAAGTTAGGACATGTTCTCTATAATGCTCGGGTACTAATAATTGTTGTTTATGGTCCCCTGTACGAGTAGTGGTTACCCTGTATAAGAGGTTTTTCTTAATTAGGAAGTAGGGACCCACCTCCTCGGTTTCTTCTGATTTTGCTGACTTCCAAGCTTGGGCGAGAGAAGGATCTTCTCTCTGTCGCTGAGGAAAACTGACAGGTACCTCATGTGTTTCGGCAATAAGACCTGGGTTTTGTCCTGATACCTCTCTTCCCCGGTGATTCGCTCTTTCTGCCCGTTTCTCTCTACGTGACAATTTCCTACAGTTTATGGGACATTCAATATCACTGTCAGAAAAGGGCGCTTCCCTCCACCAGTCCTGTGTCAGTTTGGGTTTTCTGACGTGATCCAGGATTTCTTGGAAATGTTCATAATCAGTCCCGATGATACACTCCTCGATCAGATCTGTCATTATTCCCATAGGTAGGACATCCCGGTAATTTCTCCACTCTACTGTTAGTTTATGTAAGGGGTATTGCTCTTTGTCCCCATGAATACAGAAAATATTCACCCATCGTTCTACTTCCTCGTCTGCTATGTTTACTATATCGTTCCTCACTACGGATTGGCTACACCCGGAATCAATAAGGGCCCATACCGCTCGTCCATTAATGTTCAGGGTCTGCTTAAACTTCAGGTTACCTCTGCCTGTACACAGTACCCGTCGCCGAGTTACTCCGATCTCCATTGGCTGACTACTATCCTGTTTCCTTGGACACATGCGGGCGATGTGTCCCCATTCCCCACAGTTGTAACATTGGGGTCCAGTTACTGGTGGATGGTCAATTAGTCTGCGAGGAACGGGTTCGTCGGGGAGGGCTCTGGGAGTGCTTTTAGGGTTGGATAGCCCTGGTTTTATGCTGGGTCGGGGTGGTACACTTCTTATATCCACCGAGCGATAATAGGCACATGCTAAATCGATCGCCATGTCCGTATTCACCTTTGGATGTTGACGGATCCAATGTTTTGTAGCCGTAGGCAAGGCATCTAGATATTGTTCGAGAACGATCGTTTGGATCACTTCTTCCCTGCTATTCCCGGAAGGACCCAACCATTTCAAAGCCAAATCCTTTACCCGATAGTAAAAGGTTCGGGGGTCCTCATTCGGTCCCCATTTGATTTTCCGGAATTTGACCCTATAATATTCAGTGTCATGTCCCACACGTTCTAAGATACTAGTCTTTATTTCTTGGTATGGCGTGGTTCCACCCGGGTTTGCTGCTTGATATGCTGCTTGTAATATCCCCGTAAGTAGGGGTGCGACATACTGACCCCATCTATCCTCAAGCCATTGGGCTGATGAAGCCACTCTCTCAAAATTAGTGAAAAAGGATTCGGGGTCTTCACCTTCTTGATATTTCTGTAACACAGAACTTGGAACATTGGGGTGAACCTTACTGACAGCAATAGTCTCGGTTAATTTCTTCATGGCCGTCTCGTGGACCAGTTGATTATTTGCAAGGATTGTTGCCTGACTTTTCAAAGCCGACTGTAAGGCTTCCCTGTCCTCTTTTGCTTCTCGCTGGTGGGCCTCCCACACCAGCTGCAGGTGTCGCTGGCCTTCGGCCAATTGCTTTATCATATCCTCCAACGAGGGGGTGTCACTCATTGTGTATACTGTTCGGTTGTCTGGGAGGGGTCCAAACAAAATCCCACTTCTGACACCACTGTGACAGACCGAACAGTATAAAGGCAACGGAGAGGTGTGGAATTGATTAGGTAAGTGGTTTATTCTAATTAATTGCTGAAGATAAAGTGTTTATAACAGAGGTGGGGTTGGATTTTCCCGGACTTGTGGCCTTGTTCGTCTGCTTCCCCGGATTGGTGATTTCTTCTATTTTTCTTGTTGTCTCTTTCAGGTTGAATGCTGGCTTGCCCTTGGTTAGCCACGACCCTCCAGGGTCGTGGCTGGCGTTGTGGCGGTCCTCCTGTCGCTCTCTCCTTCCAGGGTTGTCCAGCTCGAGCTCCTCGTGATCTTCAGGATTTGCTCGTCCTTCCGTCCTCGTTAGTTTTTCTTTCAGGTGTTCCTCTTCGCTGGCTGTCTCCTCCGGTCTCCTGCTCTCCTCTCTCCTCACGGGACGCTCCCCCGGTTGCGGCGCGTTCCCCTTTTCTCCTTTGCCGTGCCGGGAAACCCTAATGGTTTCCCTGGCAACGGCATTCTGCCAGCCTCGCTCTCGTCGCGTTTCTCCGACAACGGGGAGACGCGGAAGTGATGTATCGGCACCATCCGATACGTCACTGGTATCGCTCTGTGCCGGGAACACCCGGTCACAGACCCCTTCCCCTTTGTGTCTGGACCAAAAAATATTTTTTCAGAGCAGGTAGTGGTCCAATGGACCACTACCTGCCCTGAAAAATACCGAAACAAAAGGTTTCGGTTTATTTTTCAAAGTGCAGCTCGTTTTCCTTTAAGGAAAACGGGTTGCACTTTGAAAAAAAAAAACTGCTTTATTTAAAAGCAGTCACGGACATGGAGGTCTGCTGACTACAGCAGGCCACCATCCCCGTGAGTGCCCTGAATCGCTATGGGGTCGCAAATTGTGACCCACCTCATTAATATTATTAAGGTGGGTCTTTGCGACCCCATAGCGACTCGCAGAAGGTGTCTGAGACACCTTTCTGCATCCCAAATTGCGACTTGCAATTTGCGAGTCGCAGGGACTCGCAAATTGCAAGTCGCAATTTGGGAATTTGCTACATCTGGCCCCATATCCCTTAACAAACCTCCTGTAATATCCTGTGAGACCTAAAAAGGCTCTCACTTTAGTCTGGGTCTTGGGAGGCTCCCAAGCCAGAATTGTGTCAATCTTAGGCTGTAGGGGTGCCACCTGGCCACTCCCCACTTGGTGTCCTAAGTACACCACAGAACCCTGCCCTATTTGGCACTTGCTCGCCTTAATAGTGTGGCCTGCCTTCTGCAGGGCCTCTAACACTCTCCAGAGGTGTTGCAGGTTTTCCTCCCATGTGTAACTAAACACAGCAATGTCATCCAGGTAGGCGGCACTGAACTCATCCAGTCCTACCAACACCTGGTTGACCAACCTCTGAAAGGTGGCAGGGGCATTCTTCATCCCAAATGGCATCACTTTAAATTGAAAGTGTCCATCTGGTGTAGAGAATGCTGACCTCTCCTTGGCCCCCTCAGTTAAGGCAATCTGCCAGTACCCAGATGTTAAATCAAACGTACTGAGGTACTTGGCAGCTCCTAACCGGTCAATGAGCTCATCAGCTCGGGGGATGGGGTGTGCGTCAGTCTTGCTGACCGCATTGAGTCCCCGGTAGTCCACACAGAACCTGAGTTCTGGGGTGGCACCAGGTGCAGCAGCCTTTGGGACCAATACCACTGGGCTGGCCCAAGGACTGCTGGAGTGCTCAATAACCCCTAGGGTAAGCATTTTGGATACCTCATCCTTAATGCATGCCCTGACCCTGTCAGTCACCCTGTAAACCTTCTGTTTAATAGGTGTACTGTCCCCAGGGTCCACATCATGTGTGCACAAGTGTGTGACTCCTGGGATCAGGGAAAACAGTGATGAAAACTGTCCCAACACGTGGCGACAGTCACCTTGCTGCTCCTCAGTCAGGGAGGGGGAGAGGATCACTCCCTCCACTGACCCATCTTTTTCTCCTGCAGACAGGAGGTCAGGAAGAGGCTCACTCTCCTCCTCTACCCCATCATCTGTAGCAAGGAGCATGGACTGTTCAGTCCGCTCAAAGTGAGGTTTGAGGCGGTTGACATGCAGGACCCTTAAAGGGTTCCTTGGAGACCGCAAGTCCACCAGGTAGGTGACTTCACTCTTGCGCTCCACCACCTCAAATGCCCCAGTCCACTTATCCTGGAGCGCCCTAGGCTCCACTGGTGCCATCACCCACACTTTTTGACCAGGTTGAAACTCGACCAGAGTGGCATTCTGGTCATACCACCGTTTCATATCCTCCTGGCTTGCTTCCAGGTTCTCCTGAGCGAGACTCCTGAAGCGGGCAGTCTGGTTTCTCAAAGCCAGCATGTAACTGAATACATCCTGGGGGGGTTTACTAGGAGCTTTCTCCAAAGCTTCCTTAACCAGACTCAAGGGTCCCCTCACAGGGTGGCCATAAATCAGCTCAAAGGGACTAAACCCAAGTCCCTTTTGAGGCACCTCCCTGTAGGCGAACAGAAGGCATGGTAAGAGGATGTCCCACTTCTGCCTCAAGGGCTCTGACAGGCCCATGATCATGCCTTTTAAGGTGCGGTTGAATCTCTCAACCAGACCATTACTTTGGGGGTGGTAAGGGGTGGTGAACTTGTAGGTTACCCCACACTCCTTCCACAGAGACTTCATATACGTGGATATGAAGATGGTACCCCTATCAGATACCACTTCCTTGGGGAAACCCATGCGGGTAAAACCCCCCATCAATGCACGACCCACCACAGGGGAAGTGAATGATCTCAAAGGAATGGCTTCTGGGTACCGGCTGGCGTGGTCCACCAAGACCAGGATAAACCTGTTTCCCATGGCTGTCTTGGGATCCAGAGGCCCCACAATGTCAATGCCTACCCTCTCAAAGGGAGTACTGACAACAGGCAAAGGTTGGAGGGGAGCTTTACATTTCCTCCCACTCTTGTCACTTGCCTGACAAGTCTGACAAGACCTGCAATGTGCATCTGAGTGCCTGCGCATTAGGGGCCAGTAAAAGTGGATGACAAGCCTCTCAAAGGTCTTGTCCTGCCTCAAATGTCCAGCTAAAGGCACATCATGAGCCAACCCCAGTAGGAAGGCCCTGAAGCACTGGGGTACCACCAGCACACGGGCTGACCCAGGCTCAGGAACCTTAGGCTCGCTATACAGGTCATCCTCCCAATAAATCAGGTGTGATCCTGGCTCCTTGCCAGCCGCCTGGTCTGCCGCCTGCTGCCTGCTGCCGCAAACCCTCTAAAGTAGGGCATGACTTCTGTGCTGCACAGAATGCTTCCCTGGTGGGCCCCCCTTCCTGCTGCCACTGCGACAGCTCAGGGACCTCCCCCAGCTCAGCCACCTGTTCCCCTGTAGGCTCCGGGGCGTCACCCTCCGGCTCTGCCTCCTCCCGGACCGTGGGAACTTCTGGGGCCGGTTTCCCGCGCCCCCTGCCCTTCCTCTTCTTGGCGGTCTCCTGGGCCACTGTTTCAGGCTCCAGGGGCTCTTGATTACCCTGACGGGCTGCCATTGACCGGGTGGATACGCATACCCACCCAGGCAGACCCAACATCTCCAAGTGAGACCTGTGTTCCACCTCCTTCCAAGGGGAATCCTCCAGGTCATTGCCTAGCAAACAATCAACAGGCATGGTTGGACTCACAGCTACCTTCAAGGAACCTGAGACCCCCCCCCCCATTCAAAGGGAACCTGCGCCACTCTGCACAGGCACTCTGAGTTGTCCACTGCAACTACTTGGTGAAGTACCCGGGGATCAATCTGCTCTTCAGATACCAGCTGACTCCTCACTGTAGTGACACTGGCTCCTGTGTCTCTCAGAGCCTCCACCCTCTGTCCATTAATGGTCACCCACTGCCTGTACTTCTTAGTGTTTTCAGGCACTAGGGTTCTCTGGACCATCTCACTGTCCAATAATGAGACAAGGGTCATCTCAGCTGGTTCCCACCCACCTGAAACCAACTCCTCCCCAAGCGCTACACTGGCCAAACCCTGGGACGGTGCACCAGTGGGTGCTGGTGTACTTTTGGGGCATTTGGGGTCCCCCCTCACATGACCCACCTGGTTACATGCATAACACTTACGTGGGGTACCACCTGCCACTGGCTTCCCTTTGGAGAACCATGGCTTCTTTTCACTGGGGGGTTGGGAATCCTTACCCTGGGAATCAGTTTGGGGCCCTTTAGAGAACTCCCCCTGTTTGCCCCTACCCCCCCTTTCTTCTGGCGTGGTCTCCCCCATACCTCTTTTGGACCCTGGTGCTCTCCCAGCGGTCCGCTTCCTGCGCAAGCTTCCTTGGGTCAGTCAGCTTGCTGTCAATCAGGTGTTGGCACAGCTCTGGAAAACATAAACTGTACAAGTGCTCCCAAGCAATCAGATTGTAAAGCCCCTCATAAGTAGTTACCTTACTGCCCTTCACCCAACCATCCAGTGACCTGCAATAAGAATCAACACATTCCAACCATGTTTGGGATTCCTTCTTCTTGTAGGATCTAAACTTATCCTTGTACTGCTCAGGGGTAAGACCATACCTTGTAAGCAAGGCATCCTTCATGTTAGAGTAGGTGAGATTCTGAGCATCCCCTAAGGCTGTCAGTGTATCCCTCCCCTCTACCTCAAAGTGCTTCCACAGACCCGCCCCCCAATGAGCTTCAGGGACCAGATTCATGTGGAGAGCAGACTCATACCCTTTGAACCACAAGTATAGGTCATCCTCCCTCTTGTAATCTTTCACAAGGTCTTTAGGAATGTGCACCCTCCTCTCAGGCTGCACTGTAGGGTTGCTGCCACCATCTCTACTGGACTGGCTTCTATGATCCATCTCTTTCAAGCCAAGCTCATGAGCCATTGCTAACTTCCTCTCCTCAAGGGCTAGCCTCCTCTGCTCCAATTGGTACTCCCTTTCTGCCTGTCTGTCTTGTAACTCCTCAGGTGTCAGACCCTTGGATGAGACACTGCTACCTGCCCTGGAGACCTTCTCCCTGGACATAACAGGCCCACCCACAATACCATTGTGTACTGAACACTCTTCCTCATCCTCCTCATCTCCCTCATCCTCTGTGTGCCCTTCAGTGCTCTTGGCTGTCACCCAGGCCCTCAGCACCTTTTGCAGCTCCTCCTTCCTGGATGAGCTCTTAATGGGACAGTCCAAGCTTTTACAGAACTGCTTCAACTGAGCTTTGGTATAACTCTCCAATTTCTCAAGGTCAAAGTCAGCTCCAACTGATGGATCTCCAGCATTGGACATGATGAAGATTCAAAAACAAGTGCAAAGTTCCAAAGGCAGAAAAACAAGTTCCCAAATGAAGTTCCAAAGAAAGTCAATCAAGGAATCAGCGGAAAAATAAATGGAAGTAGAACAAAAACAGTCCCAAAGAGAAAAAATCAAAAGATCACCAAACAAGTAGTATGTGGTCACGTAGTGGTCTGAACTCAAACAGTAGTGTACACTTAATCACTGTATGTCAAGTACAAATACCAGTCCAAATCCCAACCGCTGATCACCAATGTTAGAAATGGGGTCATTGGTTGACAGTCACGTTACCCCCTGTTCAAGCAAGGACCCTCACTCTAGTCAGGGTAAAAGAGAATCACCCTCAGCTAAACCCTGCTTACCCCCTTGGTAGCTTGGCAGAGCAGTAGGCTTAACTTCAGAGTGCTAGGTGTAAAGTATTTGTACCAACACACACAGTAACTTAATGAAAACACTACAAAATGACACAACACCAGTTTAGACAAATAGGAAATATTTATCTAAACAAAACAAGACCAAAATGACAAAAATCCAACATACACAAGTCAAGTTATGAATTTTTAAAGATTAAACTCAAAAATAGCACTTAGAAACAAAAATGCTTCGATGAGGTGTTAACACGGCGTCGTGACGGAGTCGTTCCCAACAAGCCGACACCAGCGGCGCCGGACAGGGAGTCGCGTAGACCCCCAAGTACAGTACCTTTGGTGAAGAGTGAAAACAATCCGATGCGCGAAGTCGGTGATCGCGGCGTCTGTGCGAAACGTTGAATCCGCGCACTTTGAGCGGCGTCGGTCACGACGTGGTGCGGCTACTTCCACGGAGTCGCGGACTTCAGCGGGCTGCAGCGGCGTCGGACCTGCGAAGAGCGTCGCGTTCCAGCAAAAGTCACGCGTCGGGTGCAGGCGGTGTCACCGGATTCAGCAGCGGCGTGGGTCCGAAGTCGTCCGAAGTCGATTTCCTTAGATTTCCACCAGCTTTCCTTTCAAGGGCCCAGGGACTGGATAGGGCACCACTTGTCAGATCAGGAGTCTCTCCAGAGACTCCAGGTGCTGGCAGAGAGAAGCCTTTGCTGTCCCTGAGACTTCAAACAACAGGAGGCAAGCTCTAACTCAAGCCCTTGGAGATTTCTTCACAAGATTTGAAGGCACACAAAGTCCAGTCTTTGCCCTCTTACTCTGGCAGAAGCAGCACTGCAGGAAAGCTCCACAAAGCACAGTCACAGACAGGGCAGCACTTCTTCCTCAGCTATTCGGCTCTTCTCCAGGCAGAGGCTCCTCTTGGTTCCAGAAGTGTTTCTAAAGTCTGTGGTTTTGGGTGCCCTTCTTATACCCAGTTTCTCCTTTGAAGTAGGCCTACTTCAAAGTGAAGTCTCTTTGGAATGTGAAATCCTGCCTTGCCCAGGCCAGGCCACAGACACTCACCAGGGGGTTGGAGACTGCATTGTGTGAGGGCAGGCACAGCCCTTTCAGGTGCGAGTGACCACTCCTCCCCTCCCTCCTAGCACAGATGGCTCATCAGGATATGCAGACTACACCCCAGCTCCCTTTGTGTCACTGTCTAGTGTGAGGTGCAACCAGCCCAACTGTCAAACTGACCCAGACAGGGAATCCACAAACAGGCAGAGTCACAGAAATGGTATAAGCAAGAAAATGCTCACTTTCTAAAAGTGGCATTTTCAAGCGCACAACCTTAAAATCAACTTTACTAAAAGATGTATTTTTAAATTGTGAGCTTAGAGACCCCAAACTCCACAAGTCCATCCGCTCCCAAAGGGAATCTACACTTTAATCAGATTTAAAGGAAGCCCCCATGTTAACCTATGAGAGGGACAGGCCTTGCAACAGTGAAAAACGAATTTAGCAATATTTCACTGTCAGGACATATAAAACACATTACTATATGTCCTACCTTAACCATACACTGCACCCTGCCCTTGGGGCTACCTAGGGCCTACCTTAGGGGTGTCTGACATTTAAGAAAAGGGAAGGTTTAGGCCTGGCAAGTGGGTACACTTGCCAAGTCGAATTTACAGGTAAAACTGCACACACAGACACTGCAATGGCAGGTCTGAGTCATGACTACAGAGCTACTTATGTGGGTGGCACAACCAGTGCTGCAGGCCCACTAGTAGCATTTGATTTACAGGCCCTGGCACCTCTAGTGCACTTTACTAGGGACTTACTAGTAAATCAAATATGCCAATCACGGATAAACCAATCACATACACATTTTGTAAAGGAGCACTTGCACTTTAGCACTGGTTAGCAGTGGTAAAGTGCCCAGAGTATCAAAAACAGCAAAATCAGAGTCCAGCACACATCAACAACCTGGGGAACAGAGGCAAAAAGGTAAGGGAGACCACGCCAAGGATGAAAAGTCTAACAGCGGGGAGTGTCATCAGGAATTTAAAATCAGAGGTGGTTCAGCAAAAATAGAAAAAGAGATGAGGCTGGGTCGCATCGAAGGTCCCCTGCCTCTCCCCACTCCCCAAAGACTTAGGGCTACATGTATCATTGTTTTTTTTTGTGACTCGCAATTTGCGAGTCGCAAAACTGTATGTAGGATAGTGTCCTTGACACTATTTGCGACTCGCAAGAGGGTGGCAAATGCCCACCTCATGATTATTCATGAGGTAGGTCACAATTTGCTACCCCCTTGGGAATGGCGGCCCTCACAGGGATGGTGGCCTGCTGGAGACAGCAGACCACCATGTCTGTGACTGCTTTTAACTAAAGCAGTTTTATTTATTTTTTGTAATGCAGCCCGTTTTCCTTAAAGGAAAACAAGATGCATTACAAAAGCAAAAAGCGAAACATTTTTGTTTCATTTTTTCAGAGCAGGCAGTGGTCCGTAGGACCACTGCCTGCTCTGAAATTTTTTTTTCAGTGACATTCACAAAAGGGAAGGGGTCCCATGGGGACCCCTTCCTGTTTGCGAATGTGTTAGCACCAATGTGACACTGGTGCTAACTACGATTGTTTTGCAACCACATTCGCGGTCACAAAACAATCATACATGGGACTGCGAGTCGCAATTAGGAAGGGAACACCCCTTCCTAATTGCGAGTCGCAATTCCGTTTTGCGATTCGGTAAAAAGTTTACTGAATCGCAAAACTGGGTTTGTGCATCGGGAACTGCATTTTGCACGTCGCAAACAGCCAGATTCGCTGTTTGTGACGTGCAAAATTGTTTGTACATGTGGCCCTTAATTTCCCCCCTAGGCGTAGTGCCAAAGAAAGAGGCAGGACAGTACAGACTCATACACCATTTATCGTTCCCAGATGGTGCGTCAGTAAATGATGGTATCCCTCCTGAATCATATTCGGTAGGACACACCACCATGGACGATGCCTTTGATATGATAAAGGCAGGGGGGCGTTCATGGCAAAGGCAGACACTGAGTGAGCTTTCCGCTTGCTACCAGTCGATCCAGACAGTTTTCACTTGCTAGGTTTTCAGCACAACGGGGAGGTGTATGTCGACAAGGCCATGCCCATGGGCTATTCCATCTCATGCGCAAATTTCAAACAGTTCAGTACATTCTTGGAATGGGCTCTACATAGGCACCATCCATCCGGGGGGAAGATGCACTATCTAGATGATTTCTTATTTGTGGGTAAGGCAGGTACAAACAAATGCGCTAGTCTACTGAGGACTTTTCAAAATTTGGCAAAGGAGCTGGGTGTCCCATTAGCAGAAGAAAAGACGGTAGGTCCAGTAACAGCACTGGTATTTCTGGGCATTGAATTAGATTCAGTCGCGGGAACATTCAGGATTCATTACGGAGGGCACAGTGTCAGAGTTAAGGGAGGAGATCAGGTCCCTACAGGGGAAGCAGAAAGCAAACCTAGGGGAACTACAAAGGATGGTTGGCAAACTGAACTTTGCAACCAGGGTCATCCTGGCAGGAAGAGTGTTTGCAAGGCATATGAGCAGATTGACAGCAGGTTTGCACAAAAAACACCACCACGTCAGGCTAGGAGCCGGGGTAAAGAGCAACTTCGCAACGTGGGATGTATTTTTGGCGCAATTTAATGGACTGCTTATTTGGAGAGATGGCTTGATATCAGCAAATGAGATAGCACTGTTCACGGACGCTGCAGGCAGCTGTGGTTCCGGGGCGTTATTGGGCAAAGGGTAGTGCGCAGACAAATAGCCAGACAGGTGGTGCAACCTAGGAATTACTGGGAACATCACATTTTTGGTGCTGTTCCCCATAGTGGAGCTGCGGAACATGAAACTGACAATGTGGTCAGACAACCTGGGAGTGGTCTTAGCTATAAACAGGCAATCAGCATCATGCCCGGATACACTGAGGCTTTTGAGGCGATTGGTTAGTCTTCAACTTGAGGGGAACCTTGACGTCAGGGCAAGACATGTCCAGGGCATAAACAAATTCACAGGCGGATGCACTCTCTCGTTCCCAGATGGACAAATTCAGGAGGCTAGCCCTGGAGGCGTGACGAGGGATGACACCTTTTCCAAAAGAGCTGTGGGATCTGGCAGAGTGGACTTGTCAGTATTAGTTCACAATGCACTCAAGCCAGAGACGCATAAGAGGTACACCAAATATGTCAGCTCACTGATGAACATAGGGGGGCTAAGGTCACTGAGGGATCTGGAGGCAACGGCACCTGCAGTGGAACGCTTCATCAAATGGGCCTACCAGCAGGGGAAGACGAAGTCCTGGGCGCAGGCCCATGGAGCAGCGGTGGCTCATTTCTCAAAGATACAGATGGGCATAGATCCCACAGACTCACACTAAATTAGAACAGCCATGAAGGGTTCGAGGCGCGACGAGGGACAAAGACAGGACAACAGGTGCCCCATAGATTTCACAAAGCTGACATTGCTGATAGACGCGCTGGAAGCAGTGGTAGACAACCGGTACGAGTTTGGGCTATTCAAAGAAGCATTCACAACAGCTTTCTTTGGGACTTTTCACGTAAGTGAAATAGTGGCCACAGCAAAAAGAAAGAGGAAGGGGCAGTTGCTTCCAGGTGGAAGATTGCTGACTGGAGACAGCCTGGGTGCGGCTGCTACTAAGGAGCTCAAAAACAGACCAGCAAGGCAGGGGCACTTGGGTTCAGCTCGGCTGCATAAAGCAAGCAAAGTACAGTCTTGTCTGCAGTCTAAAAGACTACCTGACGATACGCCCTGGCTTCAAATACCAGTTCTCTGCGGTCATGCGCAAAGCATTAAGGCAGGGAGGCATGGAACCATCAGTGTTGGTTCACATTCCTTTCGTATGGGCGTGGCCACACAGCAGCAGATTTTGGGTTGGAGGAGAACGCCATCAAGGCGGTGGGAAGGTGGGGCTCAAAAGCATACAAAAGTTATGTACGGCCACATTTAATATAACAGACCATGGCCCCCGTGCTCTCTTGATGAAGGTTGTCTCTTGATTACATTGACAGGTGCGCTACCCAGAACAGTGTGGGTGGTTGGGCACACATATATTCATAAAATGCAGGCATGGTGGAACCATAACACCAAGAAGGTGAGAGGTGACCTAACGGCGATACACATCAGATGGTGGGGCTACCCTGGCATGAGGTGAGTCCAGCTCTCCGAGACACTCCGGGGATTACAAGAGACAGCACAGAGGCAACCAGAGATTATAATCATACATCTTGGGGGCAACGATTTGGCTCAAGTAGGGAGAAGGGACCTCCTGAACGAGATCAGGCACAGTTTAACCGAAATAACAAGGTTTTTTGGCAGCACCACCATCATCTGGTCGGAAAAAATCCACAGGATCAAATGGCTGGGGGCCATATCGAGCAGGGTGGTGGATAACTCCAGGAGAAAGCTGAACATTGCAGTCTGCAAATACTGCAAAGCAAATGGGCCGGAAAGCATATGCCATGGGTTGATCCACCCCAGACGCCCAGAGTTGTTCGCACTGGATGGCGTACACCTATCATCAGAAGGAACGGAAATCTTCTGGGCGAACCTAGTTTCAGAAATGGCCCAGGCGGGCTGCCCCTAAAATAAAATAAAAAAAAGAATTGTGGGGAGCTGCCAGGAGACATGAGCCTCTCAGGCAGCGTGGCGGTTAATTAAGGAGGTTTTACCAAGGTTGACAGTAAGCACACCTAGTAAGGCGGTGTGCTAATGGAAGGCCATTCACCATGGGATGCCTTACGGCAGGGTGAAAAGGGGCCAGCAAAGGGGAGTAAGTGGAACACGGCACTCGCAGCCCAGACCCGCCAGGACGTATGGCAGGGCACAGAGACATGCAAGGTAGCGAGTTGGGCCTAATCCAAAAACAAGAGGCTCCCCTCTCAGAGAAACATGGTAAAACAAACACTATGGAGTGAGCCCCCTCCAAGTGGAAATGTGGGATTGCCAATAGATAAAAGTGTCAAAGAGACATGACAAGCAGAGGCCAGGACTCAAAGGCCGATCAATCACTGTTACTCTTGATTTATAAACTCAACGGTTGATTTTGATTTATTTGGATTTATGAGACCACCGAAAGCTGGTGATGATGTGTCAATAAAAAATTTATTATGAGGGCTATGCGATAGAAACTGATGCCTCACCATAACAATGATTATTAATGCTTATAGGCAATTGTCCATGTGTTTATGTTAATAAAAGCGGCCAAATTATACTCCACAAAAGATGGCTGCGCATTGTTTGGTTGCTATGAAGCGTGGTTGCGGGGTAATCATGGACTATGTAAGAGTACTGGAGTGAGACAGGTGCGGGAGTTACGCTGTGGGAGTGAACAGTACTCTGGGATGACTTGTGTGGGAAACACCTGATACAGCGGTCATGCTTGAGAGTTAGGGGCTTGCAAGGACGTTCTCACAAGCCTGTGCTTTTTTGATGGAAGAAAGTTTAAGGTTCTCTAACTATTTTTGTATCTGAATCTTATAATACGAGTTCTAGGAGAAAAAGAACGCAGTTAACTCAAACGCTGAAGGAAAGAGTTCCATCAGACTACAGAATGGAGTACGATTTTGTCCCCAAATCAGTATTAATACAGGGAAGCGAACCAAGCTCAGATGGGACATATTGCAGCAGCCTTGAACAATCACTCCACCGGCTGCCAGCTGAACAGAGGGCCAAGAAAAGTATACAGTCTAATGTCCAATATCGAAAGTCTACGAGCAGGGCCGGCTTTAGCGCTGGTACCACCCGGTGCAGTAGTCTTTTTTGGTGCCCCCCCCACCCATGACCCCCTCCTCAGATTCCTTCACTATCACCAGGTGCCCTCATCGCTCCATAGCCCCTCTCACATACATTTCTTTTGTTTTAAAGAGCTTGTAACCAACTCAGTTATAGACATAAGATATAGTTCTATTCTTTACAGCAGCCACATTAACCCTCTGCGCTACTTTATTTTGAGTCAAAATTGCCACTGGACAAAACGCCGATCTCTCGCTCCCTCTAGCAACACTATTTATCACAAAAGTTATCTTGACATTTTAATTGCTTCCTGAAGGCTGGACGCAAAGCAACTTTTCAGCAGGTGCTTTTAAATCGCACCTTTATCTACCAGTGCAGGCTGGCGATCCAAGCAAAACTGAAATATAGGATGCAGACTCTATCAGCGTGCAAAGTTTCTGCTGTTAGAATGCTTGAACCATCACCACCCCTGTAGTGACACATCTATCAATGGTGCAGCAGGTGCAGTGGCTGCAGGCCTGAGAGGCCCACGGAACACTGGTTATTGCTGTATTTTTAACACACCTTTGTATTGTTTTGAAAAAGAATAACAAGACATAGCAGAACAACCTTATGCTGGGGCACCCAACACAGCAAAAAATATCTTTAAGTAGCATCTTTTGTGAAATCACACCCTCCCCCAGACCAGGGGCCAGCTGCCCTTACTGTTTAAGGCCTCCCAGTTTTGAGCAAAAAACTCAGGTAGGCCCAGAGTGTGTTATATATGAGCCGTTCACCTCTTCACACTATATTTAGAAGGGATCCCAGGCCCTGATGAATGCCCCAGACCAGTAAAGGCTAGATGTGCGGGCAGAAGCATGTTGGCCAGTAGGATTAGAGCAACATAATGAGTCATTATACCCAATAGTGTGCCGCCTTTGTTTTTATTTTACCAACAGACATTATTATTAAAAGGTGTGAACTACACTGGTGATCTGCTACGTAATTTTATTAATATAACTGGATCCCTATATTATTCAGAGAAATAACATTTCGGCACTCCCTTAGGGTTCATTTAACCACAAGGTTGAGTCCGCCCAGGTGGTGATAGTATCCTACCTGACAAGACGGAAGTCCCCATCTTCGGCTCCACCCCCTCTGCCTGGGATGACTCCTGGTGGCCTGCCAAGCTCGGAGCCGCTCCAACTCCCACCGACCATGCACGCAACCTAGGATTCATCTTGGACTCCTCATTATTCATGACCCAGTAAGTCAACGCCATCACCTCCTCCTGCTTCGACACCCTACGACCCGACATCTCTGCACCCCCGACCTCGCCCCCGTCCCACGTGTCCGCAGAACTACAACCGGCGGTAGATCATTCTCGCACCTCGACGCCAAAACATGGAAAACTCTTCCTACCCCACCATCGCCAGACCACAGACGACCTTACCTTCAGGAAACTTCTCAAGACCTGGCTGTTCGAGCAGTAGCAGCACCCCCCCCCCTACTCCCCCTCAACGCCTTGAGACCCTCACGGGTGAGTAGTGTGCATTACAAATTCCTGATTGATTGACCTAGGTGGGGATAGGTGCCCACATGATGAAGCATGACACTGTAATGTGTGTGAGACCACCTATTCTGTAAGGAAGAACTTCTCAAATAGGTCCCCAATACATGGTTATCACAATCATACTTTATTTCTGACTAGATCACGGGAAAGAGTGATCTCATTACAAGTTCAACAAGCCCTGCGGGTCCGTTCACTAGATCCCCCCCATACCTTTTGTGTATATGGCTTTTGATTCTGGGAGGTAGTATGGGGGTTATAACCTTCCTTGTCTCTCTCTATGTATAACACCTTTCGAGTATATTACATGCATATGAAATAAGAGTTTGAGTTTGAGTTTATGGCTTTGTAAAGCGCATAGCTACCCCGAGGCATCCCAGCGCTGAAGTACGTGAGGGTCCAAGAGGAAAAAGAGAAAAGAAAAGATTAGGTCAAAGAGTTGACAGCAAAAAGAATAGCTTTTAATTTCTTCCTAAATAGGAGCTCGGAAGCCTCGTGTCGAAGCTCTGAAGGAAGGGAGTTCCATAGCCGAGCGGCTTTCACAGTATAGAAGTTCCTTCCCCAGGATTTCTTGGATCGCGCTATAAGTACTTGACGGGAGGTAGATGAGCGCAAAAGTCTAGGAGGAGTGTAGATGGAACAAAAATGTCTGAGAAAAAAGGGGCCCCTATCATGTAGGGCTTTATGAACCAGACATAGTGATTTAAATTGGATACATTGTTTTATAGGGAGCCAATGAAGTTTTACAAGAGCTGGCTTGGCAGATAGCTTCCTAGATAAGTTGGTGAGCAGTCTAGCTGCAGCATTCTGCACCACTTGGAGTTTCCTTATGACATAGTCTGGTGAACTGAGAAACAGAGCATTGCTCTAGTCGAGGCGGGAGAGAATCAGGGCCTGAACAAGGATCCTTTTAGCCCTGGGTGGAAGAAGATTCAAAATCTTCCTAAGGGATCTCAGAAGGCCAAAGCATATTGATGAGAGCTTTTTGGACTGGATTTCCATAGTAAGTCGGGGCTCAAGCCAAAAACCAAGGCTCTTGATATGGATCTTTGGAGATGGAAGGTTAATAAAAGCCTCTGAATAAGAAGTTAAAGGAAAAGCAGGAGGGCCATTACCTATAATCGTAACTTCGGATTTCCCATCATTAAATTTCAGTTTAGATAAGTTCATCCAGTTAGCAATGTCTGCAAGACAGCCAGAGAGACTGGAAAAGGAGAACTGCCTAATGCTGGCGAGGGATACTACTAACTGAGTATCGTCGGCATAGGTAACCACAGAAAGATTATATGGGGAGACGACCTTTGCCAGAGAGGATAGGTACACATTAAATAGAGTCGGACTCGGAGAAGAACCCTGAGGGACTCCACATGTTAAAGGATAAATATCGGACAAAAAAGAACGATCTAAGACTTGAAAAGATCTTCCTGTGAGAAAAAGAGAGGCGCCACGACAAAGCAGTGCCTCTTATCCCCATCTTAGAGAGTCTGTGAGACAGAAGGTTGTGGTCCACAGTATCAAATGCTGCGCTAAGAACAAGTAATATAATAGCGGCATGGCCGCCTTAATCCAGAAGTTGCCTGGCAGATTCAGTGACTGCTTAAAGGGCAGACTCAGTGCTATGCTGAGCTCTGAAACCCATCTGAGAAGAATCCAAAAGATTCTGGTTCTCCAGATGACTTGTCAGCTGAAGATTAACATGTTTTTCCAGCACTTTTTTTAGAATGGGGAGGAGAGCAATTGGCCTATACTTATCTAACAAAACGGGATCCAAATTAGGTTTTTTGAGGAGGGGTTTAATGATGGCATGTTTAAAAGACAGAGGGAAAAAGCCTGAGGATAAAGAAAGGTTTAAAAATTTTGTCAGAGGGGGAACAATAATATCTCAGTCTAACAGCAAAATAGAAGAAGGGGCCGGATCAAGAGGGGAGCCAGACTTGATGCTGCGAAGAAAGTTAATAACCAGAGTGTTTGTGAGGGGTTGAAAAACATTTAGAGTAGTGCATGGGGCAGCCACATCAGTTAACTGGAGGTCCATGGATTCTAAGGAAGAGGGCGAAGAGAATGAAGAATATATTTGAATAATTTTATCCCAAAAGTGAGAGGCAAATAAATTACTCTGTTTAGTAGATGCATCTATGGGGGAGTCAATTTGAGGGGCAAGCGTCAATTCCTTGATTCCTTGATAAGAGGCTTTGACATTTCCAAACCAATGTGATTTTTATTCACATCGATTTATGTCCTGCATAAATGTGCTTTTTGTTTTTAATTTTAATATCACTAGGCGTATGTAGGTCGTGGGTTATTGTGAATGTGTTATTTTTAAGTTATCACCTGGTTGAGGGGGTCATAGTTTTATATGTTTTTTTATATACATTGCAGCCCTGAAGAAGTTATTTGTTAAGATTTTAGGAACGAAACGCATTGTCTATGGCTGTACACGGTTTATCAGTGTGAAATTAAGAATGTCAGAAGAAAAATAAAGGGGACACACAACTTGAGGTTTGAGACTTATTTTTTCTGGGGGCACTGCCACATCAGTTGTACTACATGTATCTGTGCTTGCAGTAGTTCCATCTGACGGCTGGAACTATGGCGTAAATGCCCCAGATTGGAGTTTGAGGAACTCCATTGGCAGTGCAATATAGCTTGTCCCGCCACTACACCCTTTTTTTGTATTACCTGAATTCATCACTTTCTGCTGGAGGAGCTGGGAGTCTCCTTAATGAACACAGAAGCCTTCCTGCCTGCCTACTGAGTAAGGGAAATACTGTGTCCGAAACTTAGTGAGAAGAGACTGTCTAGGAGGAGAAGCCCAGGATGCTTCAAGAGAGCAATCCGGGAGTAACTAGTGATGGAAAGGGTCTCCCTACCTCTCTATGCACATTTGCACAGTTTGGAAGAAAACTGGTCCAAGCCAGAACCACAGCATTTAACCCAGAATTATACTTAGGAGATGTTTACTGAGTCACCTTCCCAGAGGCCACACCTGTCCCCCATAGTCATCATCACAAGAAAGCTGATCTGGAGGCCATACCAGCCATCGCTGAGCAGAAGACTGTAGCTACCGCAGATGGCCAAATTGCCAAAGATGGGTTTTGCTGTGCATGCATCCAAACCCCCTCCCCTGCCATCTTGTCCAGAAGCGAGGGACCACAGAAGCTTCCCTTGCAGAATATGAGCCAAGGCACAAGAGGGGTTATGTACCAATGTTCACCACACAGCCTATATCACCATGAACAAACGCAGATAAACTGCTGGGCTAATCCTGCACAAAGGGACAAAAGAATGAGGAATGCGGGCAACCATAAGGTGCCTACCTGAGACTACTGTGTAAAGAAACAACAACTGACATCGAACTCAGCTGCTCCTCAAAACAGTGAAAACGTTTTCAGCCATCTGCACCTGAGCCAAATCTTGCCTTGTTCCACATGAAGTAGGGAAAAAGAGTGAAAGTGGGAAACCTGATCCTAGCAGGAAGGTAGACGATTTCTACCTGGAAGAGGGGAGTGCAGTGCTCACTATTAGGATGCCACTTTGGTAACGACATAACATACATAGTGAATTATGTAGTACTTAGTTCTGTTGTGAGATTAATGTAATTTCTTTTTTCCACAAATGGTAAGCACTGGGTAGGACATTATATTATTGTGTCTGCTGACAGAATGCTGAGTTCTGAGCTCTTGCCCCACACTCTGACTGCTCAATCTCGTTGCTCTGAGAGCCAAATGCAGGGAGGTTTGTACTTGGCCCAGGCTGCAGAGCCACAGTAGGATGAACAAAGGACACCGGGTGCAAACACCATCAACCACAAATGTTGGGGCTCCATAACCCCAGTCTGCGAAGTATTGATTCCTCCATCCCCTAACCACAGCCTGACAACAAGCTTGGAACATAATTTCAAAATCAGCATTAAAAAAAGTCTGACTTCCCATAGAAACAATCTGATTTTCAAAAGTTGGAGATAATCATTTGACTTTGCTTTGGAGTGACCGACTAGAGGACTGTAGTTCCTTGTACAAATGTGTGTATTATTTTGACTTCTACAGTCATAAAGCCTTGACCCTTTTAGGGAGTCGTCAACAATCTAGAAAAACAACTGTAGGGTTATGAGCTTAATAACAATCACATTTAACAGTTATCATGCCAGAATACATCAAATCATAATTTCTTCCATAGATTTGAAACAGTAAACACACAAATCCCTATAAACAGAGAATGCTAACAAACAAGGGTCTGCCTGGCACCTTCTAACTAGTACTGACTTACCCATTAAAGCAGCACCTGTCAAAGCAAATCCAGAAAGAATGGCAAATTAGAGGCTCCTCTCCAATCTTCAGAACATTGCCAAACGTCTAGAACAACTGGGCAACATCAACTTAACTCTGTCAAACCTAATCAAAGTTTAGATATAGTACAGATGACTTTTGGCAACTAACTGACATGGATTTGTTGGGATCAAACATGCCAAATGGCCTCGGGAAAAACTGATGGAGTTCTCGGGCACCAATATTTCTGGGTTTTTTATAGCATTTGACCTTTTGAAACATAAGAATGTTCCAAAAAAGACTAAATAAAACTTCAGTTCAGGGAGAGGCTCTGATGTGTATAGAATCTTCCCCATCACACTGATTTGATTTGATTCATTATTTATAGAGAGCTGTTCACTTTAAGAGGTTTCTTGGTGCCCAGAATGATCAACCTCAACATGAAAAACAACACTGCGGGCAAACACAGAGAGATATCATGATACGTTGCAGGGAAACAAACTTATGACTAGCAGAATAAGGCTTTTAAGGCTTTCTAAAAAGCCAAATGAAAATAGATGATTCTGAGGAAATCTATTCCAGAGTTGAGTTTCCAGAAGGATCAGAGAGTACCCTCCAGGTCTCGATCTTTTGAATCTCAATGTGGAAAACAACAGTTAGGAGTCTGAAAGCAGGTTTCCTCACAAGGAGTAGCATCTACAAGGAGTGTGCATATACAATATTTCTCGATGTCATAAAATATCTTGTGCGTGAGGCAGGGGGCTTTAAAGCAACCCTCTGTTTGACAGAAGCCACTGAATTTGAGTTCTGGCTTAAGCAACATGGTTGTAACCTTTGAGGTTGGACACTTTTTCAGACTGCAAAGTTCTGGAATCCTCTAGAGCATGGGTACTCGCAAACATTTTCCCAGGGGCCAAAAAGTTTGGTCTGTGATGTGCCCGGGGGCCGCATTGATGCCAGTGCAGTGGCGGTTGGCTGGGGTGCCTGGGGTCATTGGTGGCAAGGTAGGTGTAGGATAAGCAATATATATATTTTGTGGCTGAAAGGAACAATGGGAAACCAGAAAATCTGGATTTAATCCCGGCTTCCCCACTTTTCCAAATTGTGTGATTCTGGGCAATTGTTTAACTTCACTTTCCCTCCTTTTTCTGCATTATCGCATATAAGACCTCAAAATATATGATTTCATGGTGTGTGCTGTACAAAACCTGCTTCTATGTTTGATTTAATAAACTATAATGTTAATCTATGAAAGGAACACAGGCCACCCATAAAGTGCACATAACAAGTGACATCCCTCTTTAAATTTACTATTGGTGGTGTTCTCAGGGTAAGGGGAAGAATTACTGTTTGAAAACTATCACTTTTACATGAATACACCTCAAAGTACTGATATAACAAATTGTACTAGGGTGAAAAGGTTCTGTATGTTAACTAAATACACTTTTTTTTAATTTTGAAGTGACTGACATAGTTTTACACTTATGCTGCAAGATGTCTTTAAAAATGAAGGTGTTTCTAAAGTTAAGTGCAAGAGTCCCCAGTCACTTCCTTTCTTTAACACCAATTAAGTTTAAATAAATGATTGTGTCTATTTAATATTTTTATTGTAAGTGCTGACTCAAACAAGCAGCTGTCCAGTGCTCATCTTGCCCAGGGGGCCGCATGTTAAGGTCAGAGGGGCTGCATGAGGCCCGCGGGCCATACTTTGAGTACCCATGCTCTACAGCATGTATGAGCTTGTTACTGCAAGTCGAGATAGAAGATGATGTTGAGATAGGCTAAGAGCAGAAACAATTTAGGAATGAGAAAATCTTCCCTATAAAACTAAGAGCCTCATTTAGAGTTTGGCAGATGGATTATTTTATCAGAACATAATGGATATCCTGTCCGCCACATTACAAGTGTTACAGGGTACAATGAACTTGTCATACAGCGAACAAGATATCCGCCGTGTCTGTGACAGAGTATCGTGTCTGCCAAACACACTATAAGGCATCAAGTGTGCGGAGGAAAGTCTCAGAGACAGAAATTATTTAAGATTTAAGGAAGAAGTAGTTGTTGACAGTTACTTCTAGCGACTGAACACACAGTGGCAAAGCCAACAGGTCTGGTTTGCAGTCCTGAATAAAGCATTTCAAGCCACCTTTTATAGTAAAATAGAAAACAAAATGCATTTATGAGATACACAATTTAGTTTGTGATACTTATGCCTACTTTGAGATGTAAACTATTTACTCATGCATTGCAATGCAAGCACTCCAGTGCATCGGGTTAGAGAAATACTCCTTCTGTGCAGAGCCAATGATAAATATGCATTTTATATACATATATGATATATAGATAGATATATTAAAGCATTGTTAACAATAGGTCTTGGGAACATCTGCCATGCTTAACAAACACACAGACACACACACGTTTTGAGTCATTTCTCTTTAATCATTGGTCTGTTTAACTGTCAATCACAAATTGCTAAAAAGAAGTGCACATCAGCGACAATACTAATAAGCGTGCAATTTACTTTGAATTCTGTCCTTCCATTTCTTAATTTTCTTTCTGTGCCAATGCTTTTTTGTTTGTTTCTTTATCTTTTTATGATTTTTTTGGGAGCACTCACAGTTTTCCAGTTAGAGCTGCCTGACCACTCACCTATCACTCATTTGGCATGCATTTTGTGCACCTAACGCCTTCACTAACTCTACAGCCGGCAGCTGTCATGGAGTGGCATTATCACTGGTGGCCCTCCACATTTTGAACATGCACAGCACTGACCCCACAATTGCACTGTGTCTGATGCGTGTGCATTCAAAACCTAGTTAGTTTTGCTGTTGGGAAGTTGCTCGAAATAACAATGACCTAGTATGTGACGCTACTTCTCAATACATGGAACATCAAATTATCAACATAAACAACATGTCTTCAAGTGAAAGCAGCAGGAGTTTCAGGATGCCGATTTCGAATATTACCTAATCGTGAATGAAGTCACAACTAGCATACTCACTAGCTCATTCACCCATATTGTCATCTCAGTGACTTAAGCACCACTCTAGAGCTCTATTTGTAACCTACATGACACTCATGCTTTACCTGTTAATATTTTGTGAGAGACGAAAGCTAGAACTAGTCTGCCCTGCTGGATCTGTTCTGAGGGACATGGTAGATTGCATGTATTGCCTTCTGTGAGAGAGGGAAGTTTGCTTTGCTACTGTCTTACTGTCCCTCCACTGTGAGAAAGTAAACCTGACAACCTGTTTCCCAATTTGTACCTGATCTGTGATTGGAAAACTTGTGCTGATGACTAGCTGCAATTGTCCTCTGAAGTTGGGATGCTTGCAATGTTTCTGCCCAAGGACTAGCTATTCTATGAAGAAGAGAATTTGAAAGCACTTGCATAACACGCCATTCAGAAGCTTTTGTTGAACACAGAGCAAAAAACATAGTTGTGTGGCCCTGACCCAGAGATCTTGGTTTCATTCACAACTTCCGAGCTTGACCAAACTGGGTGACCCCTGGCAATTACTTTTCTTCCCTCTACCTCCTTTTCTGTGATCATCTCATTTGAGAGCACCTTGAAAAAATTCAGTTTGGGATGTTCACTGTATAAAAACCCCACTTGTATATTGATTAAGAAACTGTAATGTTACTCCATCGCTATCAAAATATAAAGGTCTTGTATGGGCTGCCACAAAACAACTGACTTGAATCTTGGATCACAAATAAACTTTCCATAAGGGCAAAACAGAGAAAGAATGCCATACACCATATCCAGGTTCTGAATTGCACAATGTCTAATCAGGAACCTGGTTTAAGTCCTGGATTCCAAGCTTGAACAAACAGTGTAACCATATGCAATTACTTTTCTTCACTGTGTCTCCTTTTCTATAACTTTCACATTAAAGGGCGCCTGCAAATAATTTCGGTCAGGATGCACACTTACAAACTCTCTTGTTTGATTTTATAAAGGTTTATATAGGGGAAACAAAACAACTGACTTGCCCCTTGAGTCTTAAATTTAAAAAAAAAGAAACTGAAAGGGTCAGGTTCAGTAATTCTAACAAAGGCAGGCTACCCAGGTCAGTGATGTCATTTAAGGTACTAAAGTGAAACTATCCAAAATACACTTTTAATGTAAAGGTTTCTAGGTCAGCTATAAAAAAAGTGAGATTCCGAGATGACGCAGCAGTGAAAACGGTTCAGGTTAAGGTAACAGATGTTCTCCTCAGAGCCATTTTTCCACACTGGATGCAGCACAGACAGGGGCCTCAGAGAATTCTAGAACCGGCCACTACTGCCTCACTACCACTGCCCTATCGACACTGGTAGCAAGGAAGGAGATGCTTTCGGAATTGGGTATGTAGTGCATGGATTCAAAGTCTGTGCAGTCCCACTTCCCACACCCAGGGGGCACTGCTTGTTTCATAGCACAGGATCCGATTACAGTGACTCACCCTGTGAAACGTGGTGACAGCCTCAACAGGGGTACTAAATCGACGAGTGTAGTTATTTCCTTGGGAAATATCTAAGGAATTAAAAACAAATCTGGGTATTTTACAGAGTTGGTTTCTTTACAACTGGATGCCAAAGCATATGTTACCATTGCAACCGGGAGTACCTTGTTTTGCGGTGTTGTGATAGCACCGCAAAACCAAAGCTTTCCTGAAAGGTAGTCATGGGCTCGCATCCACATGGTCTCAACCTAAAGCTTACGTTAGAGAGGGGAGACCGAGAAGGTTGCTCTTTCACATAGTGTGTCATTGTTAGCAGACAAGCTTCTAACATAATTCAGAACTCCGGAATTAAAACTGATAACCGGGGCACTCAGCTCACTCCCCAAAATAATATAACATTGATTAAATCACTACATGACTTCTCCTGTTTGAAGTAATAGGCCCCCGGGAGTACCGTGTTCTTGGTTCCTCCTTCATCCCCTATTATGTGCATGAAATTAACTGCGCCCTGAAGAAGGTGGCCCGCAGTTCTGGCAGCTTTCACCGAAACGTGCGTAAGTGCTGGTCAAAGGTCCTAGAAGATCACATCCAATCAGAATCTTTGACTACAATATTTCAAACTTGTTCAATCGTGTCTGTAATACCATCTATGAACATATAATGCATCATTATCTGATTTGGTACATGCAGTGATTGATTATGTAGCAACTTGTAAATTGAAAATAGGAAATGGTTGATGTGTAGGACAATCTATAATATGCTATAAAGATAATAGCTGTGTTATAGGTTTTTGTGAACCTGCAATTGCTGGATGTTTTCATTGGATTAATGTGAAGTTAAGACGTGTGGATGTAGTATGACTGGGACATGACAGTGTGTGAAAATTGTTTTTTTGAGTGGGTGATGTGAGAAACCCAGAGAGTTCCTTATCGTTAATGTTTGACTTTCCTGAGAAAGCGCAGATATTTAGCGATCATATGACAAGTAATATGAAATTAACAAAGAAGATGAATATATTGGTTGTAAATGCTAAATAAAAATATATTAAACATATTTTTTGTATTCTAATTAAAGTGGTGTGTGTTAGTGTTAATTGTGGCTCCAATATGATATGGTATAAACTGATTCTGGAGACATTTTTGAGCTTTCAGAATTTGGTTTTGTTGTTTCTATCTTTCCCTGGTCTGCAGCTCTATATTCCAGTTTCCAGGTGCCCTCCTCGCATTTTTTTGCCTCAGGCAGCAACCGTCATTCGGATTGCTCCTGAGGCGAAGAACCTGCTCGGAAGTGCGCGCTCCATTTAGAGATTTATCGAGGCGTTTTCCCTTTGGGAACAACGTTGTGTTGTACCAATTCAGCACTTACTTTATTATTAACCTCTGCCCACGTATAGGTTTGGTTTTTTCCATCCATTTTTCTTAGAGTGACCCTCGTTTTTTCCTGGCAAGTTTTTCTTTAATAACTTCAGCAAATTTATTTCAACCTAATTTTTTCCCCCTTTAATACAGTTTTTTCTGTACCTTGATTTAATTATAATTTTTTTTATTTATCTTTTGTTCTTTATTAATAATTTCCCACCATGGAACCTGGCACTTCCACAATGGAACAGGGTGTTTCCACTGCGTTAGAGGATATAAGACAGGAACTCTGTAATTTCATTAGGAGTTCTGTCCATCAGGCAGTTTCGTCCTCAATACAAAAATTATCAAAAAATCTGGAAAACAATTTTTCTAATTTACTCTCCAAATCTTCGGCCCAGACTGCGTGGGAATGCCGTTAACGTCCACCAACAAAGCCAGGTGCGGGGACGCAAAAGGAAAGTGAGTCCATCTCACACACGCCAGAGGACGCGGTTAAAGAACGTAATGTTCTCCCTGTTATAACTCCCGTCATTTAGGATACAGATGAGGACATGCCTGATGTAGATTCAGATTCTTATATATCTGACAAGGACTTTTTCCATTCCTCCCCCTAAGAAATCAAAAGTAGCCTCAGCTACTCCTTCTCTTTTTGATTCAGAAGGGTTCCCCATGTTTGATCCCTCTCAAATTCATCATCCTAATTCTACGGAGTGGTTCCCGGCTGACCATGTGGGTCGTTATGTGGCTCAAAAATTATTTTCGCCTCTAGATAAACAAACTAGATCTAAACTGAAGTCAGAATGCCCTCGTCTTGTACTTCCAAACAAGGCTACCATTACCCCTACTATTGACCAAAAAATGTTGACTTTCTTCACCCAGCAGGGTAAGGACCCTTGCAAAGGCGTGGACAAAGCGTGGTCCTCTTGCCAGGACAAACTTTTGGACGTTACGGGTCCACTTACTAGGATTTTTGATCTTGTCGAGTCAGCCAGACTAGAGGGTGCCTTCTTGGATCCAGAAGAATTATCGTTATGGGTTCAACGTTGCTTCTGTCTTCTGGGGAATGCAAACTCCTCTCTAATTCATGAGATGCGCAAAGGCCTACTTATTAAACTAGACCCCAAACTCATTAATTTGGCGACAGTTCAACCCCAGCTTCAATCAGATGGACAACTTTTTGGAGATTTCTTCATAAAAGATCTCAGCAAATACGTTGTTACTTTTACCTCGTTGGACAAAGCCCAAAAGTCCATGAGGAAGAGGTTTCACCAACGTGTTTTTGCCAGGGCCGGTAGAGGCAGGGGTCGCTTTACCGGCCGCGGATTCACTAATCAAGGCTCCAGAGGTTATCACAGTTCCTACCAGCAAGACTTCAGACCACAAAATCTACCCCCAACATGGCAGAGGTTATCGCTCCAGGTCCGCCAGACACTCCAGAACCTCCAACCCAGCAGGTAAGCCCTCATGTAGATTTTTTCCCGACAGGGGGTCGTATTTTCCATTTCCTGTCAAATTGGCAAACAATTACCGCAGATGTTTGGGTGTTAAACACAGTGCAAGGTTACAAAATAGAACTTTATTCTACTCCGGTGCAAACTTTTTTCCAACCTCCTCCCCATTTTTCCACAGAAATGGTTCATCTAATATCTCTCGAAGTAGACACCCTGTTACAGAAACAGGCGGTTGCAACCACTCATCCCCATCCGTCGGGATTTATCTGCCCAATTTTTCTTGTTCAAAAGAAGAACAAAAAGATGCGTCCAGTCATCAATCTAAACCATTTCAACCAGTTCGTAGTATACCGGCATTTCAAAATGGAAACAATTCTCCATCTCAGAGATATACTTCTTCAGAACGACTGGATGGTCAGACTGGATCTACAAGACGCTTATTTAGTGGTTCCTGTTCATCCGGAATTCAGAAAATTTCTTCAATTTCAATGGTTGGACCAAAGGTATCACTTCACCTCTCTGCCCTTCGGTCTATCGTCAGCCCCGTGGTGTTTTACTAAACTCATTAAGCCCGTAGTAGCTTTTCTAAGAGCTCAGGGGATAAGATTATTAATTTACCTAGACGATATCCTCATTTTAAATCAGTCTCCTCAGACTCTTCTAGTCCACTTACAAACGACCTGCACTCTTTTAGAAGACTTGGGTTTTATAATAAACAGTGAAAAATCTCTCCTAATACCCTCCCAAATCATAGAATTCTTGGGATTTCAGATCAATTCTCTTTCGGCTACCCTTCTTTTACCCTCGACAAAAATAAAATCTATAAAATCAGAAATTTGACAAATTCTTCGCAATTCTCTTATTTCTCTCCGAACTTTAGCTCGAATTGTAGGCCTTCTCTCCTCCTCTATCCAGGCAATCTTTCCAGGTCCCCTTCATTACCCCTCACTTCAAAGACTGAAGATTCAACACTTGAGAAAGGGGCTCTCGTATTCCGATCTCGTTACTTTAGACGTAGAGTCACGCACAGAGCTTCAATGGTGGATAGACCATTTAGATGCTTGGAACGGATAAAGTATTTTTCCATCAGCCCCAGATCTTGTGTTAGAATCCAATGCAAGTCATCTAGGTTGGGGGGCCCGTTGTGGTCCCATCTCGACTGGAGGTACATGGTCAACCGAGGAGTCCAAATTGCACATCAATTGTTTAGAGATGCTTGCAGGCTCCTTTGCAATCAGAAGCCTAGCAAAACACAAAAGTGCATTGTGCAATCCTTCTCAGAATGGACAATATCTCTGCGGTCAGATACATAAACCATCTTGGGGGAACAAAGTCCAAACCTTTGGCGGATCTATCCAAGAGTTTTTGGGAGTTTTGCCTCTCAAACCATCTTTCGGTCCATGCAGAGTACCTTCCAGGAGTCCTCAACACGGTGGCAGATTGGCATTCTCGTCACCTTCGAGACTCTAGCGATTGGAGACTTCACCCTTCAGTGTTTCACAACATACAATCTTTATGGGGTCCGTTCTCCATAGACCTATTTGCATCTCGACTGAAAACACAGCTCCCTCAGTTCTACAGCTGGCGCCCAGATCCCTTAGCCTTAGCATCAGATGCTTTCTCACAAGACTGGTCTCATTCCCTCAACTACGCCTTTCCCCCTTTTATAATGATCAACAGGGTCCTGGCCCATGCCAGACGTCAACATGCCTCTCTCATTCTCATAGTCCCGTTTTGGCAATCCCAAATTTGGTTCCCCACCCTTTTGGAACTGTCAATAGATTTTCCCTTGTTAATTCCGTCCTTCCCGGATCTACTGCTAGACCCTCTTCAACATTCTCATCCCCTTATTCTGAACAATATCCTAACCCTATCCGCTTGGAAGATCTCAGGGGTTCCCAATCTTCCCCTGTCATTTCGGCAGAAGCTTCCCAATACATCTCAAATTCCTGGGCCCCAGGCACCAAAAAAGCCTATATGGCAGCCTGGTCTCTATGGGACTGCTGGTGTGTGGGAAGGCAATTTGATCCCTTTTCAGCAGATGTAATTTTTGTCGTAAAGTTTTTGGCCTCAGAAGCCAGTAAAGGAAAAGCCTTTCGCACTATCAATCTTTATAGATCTGCTATTTCTTCCAACTATATTCATGTCAATGGAAAACCGGTAGGCGAACATCCTATGGTATGCAGATTACTAAAGGGAGTAAAATTTTCCAAACCTCCTCTACCAAAGTATAATCAGTTGTGGGACGTTAATATTGTTTTAAAATATTTGATTTCTTTACCAGATAATTCAAGTTTATCATTGAAACTATTATCAGCCAAATTGACAATGTTATTATGTTTAATTTCTATTAAACGTTTATCAGATGTTAAAGCTTTGGACGTTTCCAATCGTCAATTCACTCCTTCGGAGTGTTGTTTTCGGTTGTACGACGTACCAAAACTAATTTATCGTCAGTCTTTTATCCTTATTTTCTGCTTCAACCGAAATTATGTGTAGGTCAATGTCTCAAGGTTTACGAACAAAAGACCGCAGATATGAGAACATCCTCCTCCCAACTTCTTATCTCTTTCAGGAAACCCTACAACCCGGTTTCATCTGCTACATTAGCTTGTTGGGTGAGATGGATTATGTCCCTAGAGGGTATTGACATATCCAGATTTGGAGCTCATTCCTCCAGAAGGGCTATGGCTTCCAAACCCTTCTGGGCAGGATCTCGTTTGGAGGATATTCTGAAATCTGCAGACTGGTCTAATGATAATACTTTTAAAGTTTTTTTATTGCAAACCGGTTGACAATGTTTCATTGAATGTAATTAATATGCTTTAAACTCGCATAATAGGAGCCTCCGGTCTTGTCATAAAATGTAGATTTTCCTAGTTTATGACAGAAAGTCTTAATTTTATTAAAGACATGGAGGCGAGTATTATCCCACCTCTTGTATAACTTTATTTCTCCCTCCCTTTCTTCTAGTACCGGTCTCGACCACTCAACCAACATCCTAATTGGACCTCGTCTGACCATCCGACTGTTCCGCTTCTTTCAAGTTTTGGATCGTCTCTTCCTGTTTTGCCGGACCATTCCTTCCTCTGCAAGATTTTAGACTTTTGTTCTGATGTGTTTGCATTCCTTATGGCACTGTTTACTCTTTGTTTATTACTTCCGTTGTTCACCGCTAATTAACTTTATTCGCAAGAAAAGAGGGCTGCTTGCAGTCAAGTGACATCACAATGGCATAACATTATTACTATTGGTTCTTCTGTGTTTTGGACTACGTTTTTAATCCCATTGGCTGTCTATGTTAAGCCTTATGGGATTTGTAGTTTTCTTGACTGCTGCTCATTAAATAAAGCGAGAAAAGAAAAGCATAATACTCGCCTCCGTGTCTTTAATAAAATTAAGACTTTCCGTCATAAACTAGGAAAATCTACATTACATTCAACAATGACATTTATTTTAAATCAAAATATTTATTGTAAGCAAATGACCTCCCCTATAGGAGGCTGCATGTTTCTTATTCCTGTAGCGTTTGCTTACAATAATAATAATTATAAAAAAAATCACACCAACTTGTCAAGGCCAGACCTCCTACAGGGCTTGTTGATATTTACATTGTACCTCTGGGGAAGCTTATTCATTCCTATGGTATAAGATTTTACAAGTAGATTGACAACACGCAGTTGTTGGTAACTTTGGACCCAAAAAACACAAAAGCTGAATATTATTTTTCACAATGGCTGATGGGGATTAGTATATGAATGTGCCAAACGAGTCAAAAGATTAAGAGAGTATTTTGGTGTTGGAAACAACAAACCTCTCCTACTCCTGTCCTACTTGGTGTGAAATGCACTTGTGTGCGTCCCAGGTTAGATATCTTGGTGCTCTTACTGATTTTGAATTGCACTCTGGAGCCACAAATTTTCATTGCAGTGAAAATGTGCTTTCACCATCTAAACTACTAGAACGTTTCTGGTTTTATCCGACTTTCCCAATAAGAAACAAGCAATTGTGCTTTTGGTATGACGCATACATGGAACTAATAGCAACTATCTACTAAATTCAAAGTCTATTATGCTTCACCTACAGATGATCGAAAATGCTAGGGCCTATATGAATTGTGGGCTCTTTAATTTAAAAACACCCGCATGTTGGACCTAATTACAAATGTCCTGGAAAATTATCACATGTTGCAATATTTATTGCACCCAGTAACTACTAGATGTGATAAAGTTTGCAACCCTTTGTACATTTTGGCCGCTCGTACTTGCTGAAGTTAAAGGCTGAAGAATACACACTAATTGCGGAGACTTGCAGATTTTTGGGGTGTTGTGATAGCACATCAAAACCAAACAGGTGCAGCCCGTCTCTTAGGGCGGAGGGATCACGCCACCCCCACCTGTTGCCCCTCATGAAGAGTGTTTGTCAGGATGAACAAAGGTCAGCCTGACAGACGCTCTTTATGTTCAGGTCAGGCAGCCAGGAGCAGACATGCGCGATTTGCGCAGACTCCTGGCTGCCTGAGCTGAACTTTGCTGGGCTGAGGAGGTCATAGCTCCTATGGGCGTGACCTCCTCGGCTCAGAAAGGTGCCTCGAGGTCCTCTCCCGGGTGACGAGGAAAGCATCACACACTGACTTCGACCTGGGCGCTTCAGGTTTAAGCCCTGAAGCGCCCAGGGTGAGTGTCAGTCAGTGACACCTCGTCACAGAATGGGGTGGGGTCCGCAGTCTCCCTGACCCCATCCCACTCTGTGACGAGGCTGGGACTGCTGCCTTCCCTCACTGGCTGACCTATGGTCAGCCAGTGAGGGAAGGCAGCAGTCCTAACCCTCCTGGGACCTCCGAGGCTGAAGGTAAGTGTGTGCATGTGTGTGATCTTTTAAAACCAATGTTTGGTGCGTGCATGTTTGAATTTTATGAGTGTTGTTAATGGATGTGCATGCGTGTGTGTGTGAAAGAATGAGTGCGTGTGTGTGCTTCCGGCCCGCCCCCTCCCTCCTAAAGCTGCCTGCCACCACTGAAACCAAAGCTTTCTTTAAACGTAGTCATGGACTCGCAGTCACATGGTCTGAACCTAAAGCTTACGTTAGAGAGGGGACACCGAGGTGGTCGCTCTTTCATAGATTCTGTCAAGATAGCAGGCAAGCTTCTAAAATAATTCAGAACTCTAGGATTTAAAAAACAAGCATTTGCAAGGCAATGGGTCTCGCATTTCATCGAGTTAGAGCTATTAGCGTTGTAAACTCCTAACCGGACTTTTCTTGCTCCATTAAAAGGGGGGGAAAAAACAAGCATGATCGCGCTGCGAAATAAAGAGAAAAAGTAGTCCTGAAACCATACGGAAATCATGGAGCCTCGTATGTCTCGAGGAGGACTAAACATCGGAAAAGGCATGACGTATGCATGCCTTTCACTAATGAAAGCAAGCAGATTTTAAAAGGCAAGCCTACGAACCAATGTAAGGGACTGACGTGACATGGGCGTAGTTAGAAGCCCAAAGAGAGATTACATCAGGGGACAGAGCGCTTTGCGCTCGCCCCTAAAAACAAATAACCTGGGCACTTAGCTCACTCCCAAAAACAGTATAACAATAATTAAATTACTACATGACTTCTTCCCCTGTTCGAAGTAATAGGCGCTGTTTATTTATGCACAACCAGACCCCTCGTATGCGGCCCCATATCAAGTCAATATATATGCTAGGTTACTCGCAACTTTCTTTGTCTTAAACAACATAAATCAATAAATCAATCAGTGTCATCAATCAAGTCGTAAATGCATAGAGTCATAAATTATTGGCTTGGCAAAGAAACCACAGTCTTCAGGAGCTGGAGTTTTTCCTTTGTTGCTGTGGGGAGTGACCCTTTACGAGTGTTTAGGTTTAACTCGCTACCTTGTGTGTTCTCTGAGCCCTGCTGTCTGGTGGGCCTGGGCTGCGAGTGCCATGCTCCATCTAATCCCTGTTAGCAGGCTTACTCTTCCACAAGGCATCCCAAGGCACATCCACTCTCAAGCCCCTGTGTGCCCTCTTCATAGGCAGGCCTTCGTCATAACCAGGGCATTCAACTCGCTCCCCAAAACAGTATAACATTAATGAAATTACTGCACAACTGCTTCTGTTGGAAGTAAAAGGCCACAGTTTATTTACCCAAAATATGACTGCTCGTAGGTAGCCTCAAATCAAGCGAAGTCAATTGAATCACAACATACCTCACCTTAAAAAAAATTTAAAAAAATTAATCAGTGTCATCATCAATCAAGTCATACATACATTGATATATAAATCATTGGCTTGGCAAGTAGATCACAGTCTTCGGAGCTTGAGTTTTTCCGTTGCTGGTGCAGGGAGTGGTCCTATTCATGTGTTAAGGCTTAACTCATTACCATGTGTGTCCCCTCAGCCCTGCTGTCTGGCGGGCCTGGGTTACGAGTGCCAAGCTCCATGTACTCCCCGATATCTGGCTTACCTTGCTGTAAGTCATCCCAAGACGTCCACTCTGTCAGCCATCCCTCTGTGACCGGGTATGGCCTTAAGGTGATCCTTGCAGAGACCGCAAAGCTGATTATGGAGCTTATTTCCCCAAGTGTCTACCACACACCGTTTCTTCCTTTAATTTTTGCTCTTTTTTTTGGAGCAGCATGCCAAGGTCATGGCTCCCCAAAGGTTGCCCCTGAATGGCTCCAATCCTGCTTCAGACAGGTGCACTCCATTTGTGTCGTACAATTCCGGGCTCTCAGGTTGATCAGTCCATGCCTGATGATTTCCCATCCGTTAGCCCTGCAGAACTTGTAAACTGCCACATTGAGGATCCTCAGTGATTTCTTGATTCCCCCCCTCCATTGTAAGGACCTCTCTTCAGTGGTGCTGGAGGATGACTTCTGACCACATGACTATCATCATGCCAAATAGCTTTGCCACCTCATTTAGCCCCTCTCTTATGCCAATAGTTCCTTTCTATCTAGGCGTGCTAGCTCATTCCCCCTAGGTGAATGATTAGAATATCCAGTGGGGGGTTCTCCCCTATTTGGCCTTCACTGTAGCCAGCAACTGCTCCCATCTCCCCCAGGGCCGCCCATCCATTCTGAGTTAGTGTTGTGTGCTATCCAGCCTTTCTTCCCCACATTTGAGAGCACCACAATCTCAGGATTTGCACATAAGAGTGACCAATCACCCAAACTGTCCACCGGCCACAACCTGTCGAGGCAACTGTGAAAGTTCTACACGAAGTCTGTTGTGGATCACAAACTGTGGGGCGGCGGGGTTGATAGTGGGGGGACAGGGAGTGGTGGATGGCATACCTGTCGTGTTGCGTATGATCATGGTGTGTCCATTCACAGGTGATGCGGGCTCACATAGCCACGGTATGCCCCTGACTGCCATCTCCCTATTGCCATGATCTCTCTTTCTTGCAACCTGTGCTGCGTAGCAGACGTGGCTGCACCTATCCTGAAGGAGTGCGAGCCACATTGTTCTGCTGGCACTCCTTTTGCCAAGGCACAGCGTAACACTGCTAAGAACTGCAACTTGCTGAGTAAGTTTCCATCCTCAAATAAGCGGCTTCCTCCTGTTGGGCACAGAGCCAAATACCTTCTTAATGTGCATACGTGGAAGCATACCAGATCCGACAGACATACCAACTGCACCCATGTCCCCTTCCCTGCTTGGTCAGTTTTAGATCTCCTCAGTAGTATTGCAAGCCGGTTGTCCCCTTGACTTACATTCTCGAACTGCAGATATGCTTTGCCTGCCCCCACATTCGATGGGGCCACCAGCTCATTCACTCTGAAAGCACCAAAGAATGCCAGCGCAAATGCAGGCTGAATCAATACTATCTCGAAATGGCTGCCAGCTCCCGCCTCAACTACCAGCATACATTTACCCAGGTGCTGAGAATCTACTTGGAGCCTTGTACCCTGCTCAGCCCCCTCCAATCACTTAGATCCTTTTATGGCTGTCTTTATTTAGTATTAAGTCTGTGGGGTCCCTGCCAGTTTTGTGAAATGAGCTACTGCGACTAGGTGGCCAAGTGCAAAGACTTCTTCTTGACCTCGAAGGCCCACTCAGAAAGTGTTCGACTGCCCTGTTTGCTAGCTCCCCTGTTACCTGCTTCACTGTTGCTGCGTACTTTGCATAATGTTTTCCCCCACACAAGACTAGGCACCAGGGTCCAGATGTATCAAGCGTTTTTGCATCCGCAAACAGTGCGAATCGCAAAAACGGCCGTTTGCGAATGCAAAAATGCCTGTTGCGATGTATCAAAGGCATTTGCAGCGCGAAAATGTTTTGCAAAAATTGTGATTTTTTGCAAATGCGACGTAGTTTTGCGTGTCGCAATCTGCGTTTCGCAAATAGCGACATGAAATACCAAATCACTATTTGCACATCGCAAATTGCGAGCTAGAATTGCAACTCGCAAATTGCGAATCTGTAAATCATGTCGCTATTTGCGAAATGCAGATTGCGACACGCAAAACCAAGTCGCAATGCGCTGCATCAAAAAATCGCAAATTGCAAATATTCGCAGAGTGGCGTTTTGCACATGCAATTTACCACAAATTGAAACCAGGTGCATACTATAAAAAGAGGCCCAGAATGACTCAGCCTCTTTTTCACAATGGCTGCACTCTACATGATGGCGAGGAGAATGAGGATCTTGGCAGGTTTGAGGAGAGGGAGGAGGAGACAGGAGCGCATTTTAGGGTGCTCATAACCCTTTTTGACCAGACTGAGGAGGAGACTTATGAGAAGTACAGGTTGAGCTCGGTCATGATACTTGACTTGATAGCTGAGCTACAACCCATGCTGCCGCGCACAACACGCAGGACCAATAGCATGCCCACCCATGTGCAGGTATTATGCTCCGTGCACCTACTAGCCTCAGGGAGCTATCGATGGGTCATAGCAGCAGCTGGAGGGGTATCACAGAGTGCCCTCTTTAGATTGTTCATCGCATTTCTCAATGCCATGCTTAGCAGAATACACCAATACATCAGATTCCCCCACACTTCACAGGAATTACAGCACACTAAAATCACATTCTACCAGATAGCACAGTTCCCACATGTCCTAGGTGCCATAGATGGGACACAAGTTGCAATCTGTCCACCATCGGCCACAGAGTATGTGTACCGCAACCGTAAAAACCAACATTCAATGAACATACAGGTGATATGCAATGGCTCCTACATCATTACGGATCTCGTCGCCAGGTACCCAGGGAGCACACATGATTCATACATATTCCGCCACAGCGGGATTCACACAAGACTGCTAGCTGGGGAATTTGGTGAAGGCTACCTATTAGGTAAATAGCCACTTTATAATGTTGCATTGATGTCAGTGTGGCGTCAGATGGCACAAGTACTCATTTTACTCTCTGTTCCTTCTAGGAGACAGTGCCTACGCAGTGCAAACCTTTATGATGACGCCCTACCTGAACCCTGCAACACTAGCAGAGTGGAGATTCAATTCAGCACACAGGGCAACCCGCAATGTGGTGCAGTGCACCTGCGGGCTGCTGAAGAGCCGCTTTAGGTGTATTCACAAAAGGAGAGGCGCACTACAGCACAGCCCAGAGACAACATGCAAAATAGTGGCCACATGTGCCATCTTGCACAATATAGCTACCACCAGGGGCATACCAGTGGAATTAACAGAGCCAGACTCAGATGAGGATGATGATCCCATACCACCCCTTCACCCAGCAGACAGGACCAGTGCAGCAGAGGGCAAGCAGAGGCGTGATGACATCACGCGTAACCATTTCTGAAGTAAGTAATGAAAACACAACCTCAACAATATGTATTCCGGTAGTCAGCATCTTTATTACCTTGACCTCAGGTAACATATGTGTCAATAGGACACAGCTATGCACTATAGGCAGACATGAGCAATTAACAGTGTCACACTATTAACATCATAGTATGATTGTATTGCTACATGTGATGGTGGCCCCCTGTAGCCCTCAATGTCACTTCTTACGTCCACTCATTCCACTCGAGTGCGCAGTGCCCTCGCTGGCACCTCCTGTAGCGGGGTCAAAGGCTGTACTGTGTCTGGCACTGCGACGCCTAGGATCCATCACAGGGACTGTTAGACTGCTGAGGCTAGAGGACTCCTAACTATCCCCAACACCCAGTTCACTGGTTGTAGGACTGCGTGCTGTCTGCATTGCATCCAGAACGTTTGTTATTTGCACCAATGCCTGTGCAACGTCCCAACTGCAATGTGCCGTCTCCACCTGTGCGGCTACAGCACGCCGTGATATCAAGGCAGTTGAACTCGCGAGCCGATTGACGGATCTGCAGAACCCATTGAACATTCCCATGAATTGGTGATGGCGCCTGCGATGGTTGACACGCTCATGCTTCATCTCAGTGCAGAGTTCCTTAATGGCGTTTGTCAACTCCTTAGTGTTTTCTGCCGCTTTTTGCTTGCCCTCATGCAGAGACTCCAACTGCTTGTGCAGTGCTCCCATATTGTCATTATGAGACTCCAACTGCCTGTGCACTGCACCCATGTTATGATCAATTGACACCAACTGCCTGTGCATTAACCTCATGTGTTTGCATTGCAGGCGCTGCACTTTCAGCATGGACGCTTCAAGGCCGCCGAATATTGATGGGCCCTCTCCTTCATCTGTGCACGGTCTGCCTGCTTCGTAACGCCTCCTGTGGGGAGTTGACTGACGCTGGGGCAGGGATTGCTGTCTTCCTGTGGATGTAGCTTGTGGGGGTGGTGTGTGGACTTCATCTGGCATTTCGTCTGAGTCCATGTTCAACTCAGGGAAAGGTAACATCCTTGCCCTGCGCCTAGTTGGTGCAATACTCAGTGACTCACTGGGGTTCGAGTCGGACTGTGGCTGTGTTTCAACATCCCCCACATATCCACATTCTGCTGCGGCAGGGCCTGAGACATCTGCAACGACAATGTGCAGCATGTCATTTATGGATGTACCACAAAATGTTGCACAATTTTAATATATGTACACTTACATAGTAGCACTGTGAGTTTTGTGTGTTTTGTTCCTCTGTGTGGCTGTTCACTTACTTGCTATCTATGTGTTATTTTCAGGCTAGGGTTGTGGGCTACCACTCAAATAAGGCATTGGTGCGTTGTATGTAACATGTGGCGTGGACTACTTATCTCATTGCATTGCACTGATAGCTATTTTCTAAGGGGCATTTTATACATGCACATATGGGGATACACATCATTACTGTCCTTACCTTTGCTGGTGCTGGGTGTGCCTGAGGTGTCAATGTCAGTGATCCCACTGACAGCTTCAGGGAGCAGTGTGGACTCCACCATGTCCACCAGTGGTATAGATGGTGGGTGGGTGGTCCTCCTCCGGTGCTCCTTGCCTCCTGAAGCCTGCTGGCTACCCTTTCTTTGGCACGGGAACACAGGTCATACCACCTCTTTCGTATCTCCTCCACAGAGCGCTGCGCAGTACCCACTGTGCATATTTTTGTCTGGATTTCCAACCAGAGTTTCCTTTTCTCACTTTCTGGCACCCGTAGTGAGCTCTTTCCAAACAGTCTGTCATGGTTCCTGACAACCTTTTCAATGAGCACCTCCAGTTCCTGTTCACTGAATTTGATCTTGTGCTTTCTGTCTCCCTCGTCCTTCTCCTTCCCATCATTGGCCATGGTGCAGTTTGATCCTGGCAGGCTCACTAAGCTGGCTCCCTGGTGCTGGGCTGTGTCTCCCTGCATGCTCCTGTGGGTGTGGCTCCTGGAAACAGCATGGGCTGACTCACTTCCTGGTCGTGATGTCATCGGCTATTCCGGTTTGCCGTTTTCGCAATTTGCGATTTTCAGATACCAAATCGCTATTTATTTTGCGATTGGGTATTTGGACCTTGCAAATTGCGTTAGCGAATTTTAAGAAACTGCTATTTCCGACTCGCAATTTTGATACACCCCATTTTGCATGTTGAAAATACCGATTTCTTAAAATTTGCTATTTGCGACGTGCAAACCAAAATCTTGATACATCTGTCCCCAGATCTTTGGGAATGTGACCTTCGTGTCTCCAGAAGGCACTGGGGGAACTCTGCCACAATTATGGCTGGACTTCGCTCTGATGTCCTACTCTCTGAGGCTTAGCTCATGGGAAATGTTCCTCTACTCCATGGTTAGTCTCTTTTCCTCCAAGGCTGTTTCAGCTTACACCTTTTTCCTTTGTCAAGGCTCTCTCAGACTTCCTCTCCTCTGCTTCCAACTTGAGCTTGGCCATTTGCAACTTAAAATCCCTTTCAGCCTTCCTGCCAGACAGCTCTTCGGTAGAGTGCCCTTGTGAAGAGACACTTCATTACTCTCCCCTGTGTGCTACCCTTCCATATCATCATCCCTTTGTTGCTGTAGCCAGTGACAGATGGACTCTAGCCCACTCCATCAGTAGCTTTTAAAGCTCCACCCTTCTGGTGCTGCTCATAGCTAGAAGTCCCCTCTCCTTGCAGAAATCTTTGAGCTCAGCCACAGTGCAGGCATCCATGTTGGCAAGCGCAAACTCCATCCTTGCAGGTTTACGTCCAGGCAAAACAGTTAAGTGGAATGAGGGTGAATTTGGAAAAAGCAAAAAGGCCAATCAAGGAGAACTTAAAAGAAACTGCAGTTGGATCAAACTATTTATCTGGGATTTTAGTGTAACACCAAATCAATGTATGGCACTGTACAAACAAGTCCTAATCTCACTGTTACTTTAGTGATGAAAAAAACAATAGACTATAGGAGCTCAGAACAGTAGTGGGACTGTTTGTGGGGAGGGAGGTGCTCAAATGCAATGCCATCTGTGTCTTGGAAATTCAGACATCATTACGAGATAAGCAGAGTGTTCCCCCCAGGGAAATGTCACTTTGGAAAATTTTGTTACCACACCTGAAATCGCTGGGTGCTGGAACACAGAGTACAGTTTTGCAGGGTTCATTTTTACAACTGGTGTAACCACCAGCGTCTTCAAAGACATTTCCTTCCTAACCTGAGCAGATGGAAAATATGCTTGGTAATGTCTCTGCAATCAGGAATCCATATGTTGTAATGGACTGGGGTCAGAATTAGCTACTATGTCCTGCATCTCCCCCCTGATTTTCAGGCAACTCGTAATGGGGCCCTAAATAGGGTACTACTCTTTTGTTCGCAGCCACAGACCAATGTACTCCGAAGGGGACAGTTTTCCAGTAGTCGTATTGTGCATCTTGTTAGAGTTTGCTTGCAACCTTATTGTGGAACATTTTTGTGATGTCTTGAAGATCCCCTAAGATGCAGCTGGAAACCTCCGCTTATGCCACAATGTTTCCTTACACTATATTTTTTTTAGAAAGCTTACACATGAGCATTTTACTGGCTCAGGTGGAGAGTTTACAAACAGACATGGGTGCTGTAAGATGGCTGAGCACTAGATGATGAAGGGATGGAGACAATCAACACCCCACGGGAATGGACTACCCCTTTTATAAACTCATTCTCTAGAGGTTCTAGGCATAATTAGTAGGCACCCTCATTACAAGACTTCTGTAGATATCTGACAGACTCAGTTTCTGTGACGAAATATAGAAAGATTGAAAGACCACCGTAATTTCATGCCAGTTACTGAGTAGCCGATGTTCTAGTACAGACCGTAGACCAGTATCCTTTGCTGCTTACTCAGTTTCAAAATGGTGCGCTTCTCTTTCCTTCAAGCTCCAGAACAAGCAGCTACCTTGGTATCCTTTCTCAAGTTAGGTGGGGTGATGGTTGACTGGAAATAACTAAGCAACACTTGGGAGGCCCGCAGTTGTGGGTACAGCCGATAGAAGAGGCTGCTTAATTTCTTGACATATTTTCTCATACACTAAATCAGCTCCAGAGATGGAGCAGTGATTGTTGTAGTCAGACATACTGGTGCTTGGTGGCGAAGCCGCAGACACAGCTGGAGCAAGAAGTAGAGGGCTGTGCTGAGAAAGGACTGGTGTTAGATGGAGAAGAGAGAAAGGACCGTCCAAGGGGAACTTGTTCCTTAGTTCAGGCTGTAGAAAAACAAGTCAATAAAACAGTCTGATGTGGAAGCCACCTGAGATCTTGTTTGAGTAATCTTAGCAGGTTTTACAAGAAAAGTGAGGCTTTAGGACCAAGAGCACAGAGAAGTCAGGTGCTCAGGTGGCATGACTCGTGGTAATCTTCTGCCTCCCAGCTCATGGAAGGGGTCTTTTACAATCAGGGGCCTTCTTTCTTGACTGAATTTATTTATCAGCCAGAGTATATTTTGCAAAGAGACTGCCCTATTCACTGGTGATCTCTAGACACAAGCTCCCCTATGGAGGCAGCACGAGGAAGTACGTTTTTTCACATCATACAACATATTTTCTGAATACCGACCCAAGACATTGAAGCACATCAAACCCCTCAGAAAAAATAATAATAATAATTCCCCCACCTTAATTATGTAGTAGCGGGCCCAAGAACCCACATCAAAAGCTGCTGTTGTGTTGGTTGTACGATGATGGCCCCAAAAACCCTTGCAGTGTATGAGCACTCAATAGGACTAAAATAATATGAAAAGATGTGCATCAAAGTGGTGCCAGCCCAGAGTTCAACTCTAGGTGTTAGTGAAAATTTAGAGTACAGATAAATGCTTGTAAAAGAATCCAGCTAGAGAATAGCAAGACTTTTATAGTATTGTAAGATTCTCAACACCAGCGACCACAGGGTAGCCAGTTATACTACTGCCTGGGAAATATAATCAAAGACATCAGCCCAGTGACATTGCTTTAAAAAACAATGAACTAAGAAAAGCTCAGTGTAAATGGCTTGATATTCGTTCAGTACAAATTTGAGCTACAGTAACCATGACCAAGGTATAATAAAATATCATGTCTAATTGACAAGTTCCCTTAGTCCTTTTCTTTGTCCCTTGGCCCTCAGTTGGCAGGGTTTCCATTAAGGAAAAGTGGTTGCAAGAGTAGAGACAGGACACAGCTAAAGTGAAAGGAATAGGGAGACAGGTGGTAAAAACAGGAGAAAGACTGGAAAATAGGATAAAACTAAAACCAGATCAATAACATAACTTTAGAAGGTCCCCATGCAAGGTATCCTAAGGGGATTCAGCAATAGTGACTACATCAAAGGGAAAACTATTCTGCCCCTGAAACTAAGGGCCTTATTTAAAATCGCCTGGCGTGTGGGAGACATTATTTCCTCAAAACAAGCTTTCATGTAGGCAAACAAGACCTCCAAAACAACTTGAACTTAAAAAAATAAAATAACTAATATCCCCAATGCAGCAACGTCAATTTTAGGAGTATTTCTACCCGAGACAGCTTACGTGTCCACCCCCCGTAATAAGGTAGCCAACCGCAATGGCTATGAAGGGTATTTCCCAAATTGGTTGGCCCCTCTGCTCGCACTTCCATTGGTGCTGGCTAAATCACAAGTGTGTGTTTGATGGTGACGCAAGTGGCGGCTCAACTACTGGAAACATTGTATTCCTGCACAGTTTAAATGATCCTGGGACCATCCGCCAAAGTTCTGTTTGGTCAGTCTCTTCCATAGATTATACAGTATTTGAGTAATCTTTCAGTCAAAGCTGTGGAGAAAGTCACAGAAATTACTTCAACACTTGGAAAAACAGCACCAATAGTTATTGTGTAAGCTTCACTAACGCCACAAGACGTACCAATAAGTGGCAGCACTGTTAACTTCAGACAGATACAAAATAAGCAGGAAAGCAAGTTCTACACTGAGCACCTAAAACAACTTATTTATAGAGACTACAAATCAATGAACCATCATTAGCTCAGAGTATAAACTAGGATTCTAGTTAAAATCCTGTGCATCAACCACAAGACCTCCTGGAACAAAGAGTCCAACTATCTTTGGATTCTAGTCACACATTAAGTTCCAATTACAAGCCTTCAATCAATGGACCTGCACTTAATCTAGCAAAAACAGTCAAATGACCAAAACATTAATGCAGATTCTTGGGTATCCAGGGCCACAAACTCTGGAATGCCATAGTTTCTCAGCCTGAGTTCAAAGCACAACCACCTCCTATTCAGAAAATGCATGAAAACTGAACTCTTTAGACAGATACTCTGCTTATCTCAGAAAAGAGAGTATTAGTGGAATACTGATTAGGGACACTTCACCACACATTCGGCTTAACTCATCCTGTTACTCCCTAAGATACCGGAAGTTGCTGAGCTTGCTTCTGAGCTACAATTAGGGTGACCACCTCATTCTATAATCAAGGACACCGTTTACAGTCATTGGCTTTACCCACAAATCAACAGTATCAGGTGTGTTAGTCTAATTAACTCACTGGCATTAGCTAAGACTACAACACCCAGAATACAGTTGGATTCACATTAAAGACCAGGACTGAAAACAGTGTCTGTGATGACATGGGGTGAGGTGGACACCTTACTCACAAGGTTTTTCATCAAGTACTTTATAAAACTCCTAAACAAATTAAATCACTCACAAGCACATGTCCAGCAGCACTACTGTCAAAGTTAAATACAAGTTTATTCGGATTCAGAAAACACATAAAAATGATAAACATCATAAAATATTTCTCCTAAATACACAGAATACAAATCGATCCTACAAAAAGATAAAATATTGTAAACATAGCAGTTTAACCCAAACACAAGTATTAGCAGCACTTGTAAATCACATGCACAACCCATAAACTAATCTTTATCTTGCAGCAGTTAATACAGCCATTACAAATTTCGATAGATAAAAATAAACATTTTCTGTGGCTGAAAATTGCAAATACAAAAATGCAGGCCTCACCTGAGTAAATTGCTCAGTTAAAAAAGGGGTTTTATATACTTATGCCTAAGAGAAGTATAAAAAGAGCATAACAGTACTAAATGCATAGTGTCTTTAATAGAGACCGTATCACAAGAAGAAGCTGGGAGATCAGAAACTTTACACCATGTCCCTCCTGGAGCAATCAGCTGATGAAATAGGCTCAGCCTAAAATAAGTAAGTAATAAGCATAGGCCACTGGGCATATCAATTGAAAGATACAGCTCAAGGCCAGGAATAGTTTTTGTCATAGCAAATTTCCAAAAAGTCCCCTTTTGTAGGGCCAAAGCTTCCCTCTCTGCAGCCACATTCTTAAGAAAAGCTTCCCTCAGCCAAGCAACATCCTGCTTAGTAATGCCACATGGATTAAAAAAAAAGCTCTGCCCTCCCCAAGGCTTTAAAGGTGTCCTTGGCATAAATCAACCATAGCATTTTTGCCATGCCTTCCAGTTGCATGCAATCCTCAATAATTGACCTTTTAAGACTTAGTTCAACCTTCCCCCAGATGGCACACCACAACAAAAGTGGACGCATGCAAATATAATCAGCAGTGTATCCCATTCCCAGCTCCTTGTGAAGAATCTCTGTCACACTGCCTTACCCAGCACCCAGAAGGCCCCTTAAGAATGTGTTTTCTGCAATCCCCAAGGCATCTATGTTGGCATATCCTCATATGTCACAACCAAAATTGGAGATGGGTAGACATTTGGCATTATAAATCTCCAACATAAGTCTCAATGGTCTGTGGCCTAATCATTAAGAGAATTCACAAACAGCCGCACAGGCCCTTACCCTTTTACCTAAGGTTTTCTTGATCAGGGGCTGCCAGTTGAGTTTTGAGTCCAGTAAGACCCACAAATAGGTAAAAGTCTCAACCTTACTTAAAATTTGTCCTTGAACACAAAAAGTTGCACTTTAGTTTTTTTTTAGACCCTAAACCATCATGTGTGACTTTGTAAAATTAGTTATAAGATCCAGTCCAGCCATAAAATTCACAAAAATATTTAAAAGCTTTTGTAGTCTTGGCAGTGGGAGCAATTACAACAGCATTGTCTGCATATAAAAATACTGGAAGGGGCCTCCCCCCTACTTCAGACACATCCAACCTCTCCTTCAAAAGTGCATTCAATAAACGAGTAATATACAAAATAAAAAGGAAGGGGGCCAGGATACATCCCTGCCGAACTCCACGTCCAAGAGAAAAGTGTTTAGTGCATTTCCCATTAGTCCCATAGTGTGCAGAGGCCGTCAGGCCCTGATGGAAATCCCTAAAAAAATATATCAGAGTCACTTCCACCCTCATGGAACCCAGCTGTGTCCAGAGTTTCTCTCTAATCACTTTATCAAATGCAGAGCTGGGGTCCAGAAAGGCAAGATGCAGTGAATCCCTCTTTGCCCTGATATACTTATTTTAAAGATAAGGTGAAGGTTCAAATTCTGTTCGACCGTTCCCCGGCCTGGGCGAAACCCATATTGAATATCAGATAAAATATTATTCTCTTCTGCTCATTGTATTAATCTATACAAAACAACCTTTCCGATAATCTTTGTCTCAACATCTGTTAAGGAAATCGGCCTATAGCATGATGGGTCACTTCTGTTGCCCTCCTCAAAGATTGGTACAATAATAGAATGCCGCCACAAGGGGAGAATAGTATAACTAATAGCAGCATTAAAATAAAGGGTCAATAACGGGGCCCATAATTCAATAAGTGCCTTAAACACATCCCAAAGGACACCATTTGCTGCAGCAAGGCATGCAAGGTACTAAATATACGGCTTTCAGTAAGAACTGATAATTCTCTTAGCGCTCAGGGAGCCATTTTTGATCTACAACATCTATAAAAAGTAAGACTACTTCAACAAACCTGCCAGCTTTTGTTTAATGGAAAATGCATTAGCCTACCTCATGAACTGGCGCAGAAATCCAGTTTGATGTTTTTTTTGTCCTCCTACCGATAAGCCCTGCAGGAAAAGGCCACAAATTAAATAGGACTATGGGATTTATTTGCACATTTCCCGAATGCCTTCAGAGAGGTCAACATCTGAATGTGAATGGTAGTTCTTGTCACACAATGCTCCTAGGGACATGACCTAGGGCTGAAGTGTGTGTTCACGTGGTCATTCGGTCTTAAATGATGAGAGGAATAGTTAAAAAAGGGACTGTCCTAACCCTTTTTACAGTGCGTGTGGAGGGAGGTTTTAGCTTAACTGACAAAAATCCTGGTGCTAAGGTGTGGGTAGAATTCCCAAATCAACCGCCTGAACCAGCAGAAGTTACAGCAAAGGACAGGGACAATATATTGTTAGTCATGAAACCCAGACAGGACAAGTAGGAACACTTACCAGATGATAAATGTTATTTGCAAGAATGATCATACATGTTTCTTTTACAGATCATGCTGCAAGGTGTCTTTGTGCTGCTTGTACTGTGTGGTCGGTATTTGGGCGTGTGCGTGTGGGGTCGGGAGGGACCGAAAGCCCCCAGCTCTAAAGTGATTGACCAACCGCAGCGATCAACACCTTTACTGCATTTAAATTAAAGCATATGGACACAGCTGGCACATACTGTGCTTAACAGATCGGATTTCTGCATGACAAGTATGAAGAGTACTGTTGATGTGATTTCAACTTGTTTGTTCGCCATATCGACTCCTGCAAGCGTTTTGCTGCAAATCTTTAGTGCCACCAACAAAGATGAAGCAGTTCAAGAAAGTGAGGTGTTGTCACACTTTACACCTTATGAGTACTGCAGGTTTTGCCAAGAGGTAACGGATGAAAAAATGTGACAATCTGACCCAGGTGATTACTTACAATATTATAACTGGTGATGTTTGCTACAACTTAATTTGCAACAGTTAAAAAAATCGGAAAATGTGGCCAAATGCATCTCGAACCAACAACGGGGTCTCCTCCAGAGATCCAGTGGGAACAACGAGTACTGTCAGCATAGAAACAATAACATTTGTAAAAATATGACCAATAGCATGTCTTGCCAACACATCGTGACTGCTGCTGGTCACATCAAGCAAGTTAAACTACCAGTGGGGTGGTTGTTATCTTATAGAAATACCACCTATGCATACATTTCTGCCAATATACCCGGAGGACCGTGTGCTTTTACGCGGTTAGGACTCATGATGTTTCCATTTCAGTCTGTACATACTCGCTATCCAAGGGAAACAGTTCAACTAAGCGAAGACTGTGACTCTGAAATTCAGTTATTATCTAAATCAGAATATGTGCGGTTAAGTATTTCTATAGTAGGAGTTCCAGAATTAGCTGTTCATAATACTCGAGTTATTAACAAGTTAGCATGTTTGATGATCAAGAATATTAATAACACATCCTTCACCTTGGCCGAATTACTACTGGATATACGAGGCACTTGAAAAGCTGTATTTCAAAACAGGGCAGCCATTGATTAGTTGCTCTTGAAGAATGATCATGGTTGCTCAGATTTTGAAAATGTGTTGCTTTAATTTATCAGACCACTCCATCTCTATTCATTCCTACATTGACACTTTGCATGAATTGGTGAAGGGAGTAAAACAAGATGTAGATAAAGGGTGGTAGGACCGGTTATTTAGCTGGTTGCCTTATTTTGGACAATAACGCAATATTTTAGGTGGAGTACTTGTAGTGATTTTTATTTTAATGATGCTGTGTTGTTGCATACACTGCATACCTAATCTACTTATAATGTTTAGACCTAAAAGGGTTACATTTAGACCAATGTGTGTCAGAAGATTACCCATTAAATCAAACTTCCACAGGAGCAGATGCCTTTTACCCAACTCCCTCCAACAGATGCATGATCAGGCTTTAACTGATTATCTAAACTCTGCAGCCGCTAGGGGAAAGGGGAATGGGAATAGAAAAAGAGAGACAGTCTCCAGATCCAGTTCCAGCCTGTGATTCTCACTTGAAGATAGGATATTCAGTGTGTGTCTCTGAAAACATGCACATTTCTTCTTATTGGGATTTCTTTAAACGAAGGACCTGCAGTCGGCTGATAAGAGCATAGATAAGTACATTCCTATGAGCATTCAACTGATCAGCCATTCACATTCACACAATTCTATTGTTCTCCTAACCTGGATCGTTTGAGAGACTAGCCTATCTCTAAGAGAACAATGTTAACTTAATATCTTCTTTTCTCCAGGAGTCAGAGATTTCCAAGGTTCTCTGGAGAACAGTTCAAAAGTTCACAAATATACAAACTACTAATTTCTTTTACGGGAAATGAAAACTCCTTCTCAAGGTTCAGTTTTCTCAATCACAGTCTCTTAGAATTAATCTGAGCACTGAAGCTTGTCTCCAAGACTGACAAGTCTGCAAAGCAAAGAGTTCTTGAATATATATGTACATATATATACTGGAAAGTCTGGAAATCATACAAAAGGATTCCTTACTGCAGTTGCTTGAACTTCTGTTAAGCCAAAACAAATTCTCCTCAGAAAGCCAATAGGTAGTTGTTGGAAGAAGGAAAAAATTCAGCTTCTTCAAAAGGGAAAAAGTAGCTGGTGTGCACACCGTAACAAGAAAAATAATTAATTACTCAAAACTAGAAGAATTCTCTATGAAACGAAGCGCCTCAGGAACACTGCTCATTCTCCTCAGGATGACAGTTGAAGTGCAGGGCTCCCAGAGAGAAACAGCTGGAGGGAAGCTTCAGCACAAGACTAAGGTAGAAACACTAGAGTGCTGACCTCACAAGGATTTGCGGCCACCATCTTGAGTGGCAGTTAAACCTGAATAAGCTAGTTCGAAGAACAGCCTCAGCAAGAGCCACCATGAGTGAGGACGCCGCTGCAACCAACGTGGGTACAAGGAAAAGGGGAATAGTTTTTGCTGAGGGAAGAACTTGACAAAGCTGGCAATAGTTTTCCTGACGGTATGTTATGAGAGTCACTGGTCAAAGGGTTGAGTGTAATTCTATCTGTATTTACCCACCGGCTCCATCTTCACCACTGTTAGACTTTTCATCCTTGGCGTGGTCTCCCTTAACTTTTTACCTCTGTTTCCCAGGTTGTTGATGTGTGCTGGACTATGTTTTTGCTGTTTTTTTTACTCTGGGCACTTTATCACTGCTAACCAGTGCTAAAGTGCAAGTGCTCCTATACAAAATGTGTATGTAATTGGTTCATCCATTATTGGCATATTTGATTTACTAGTAAGTCCCTAGTACAGTGCATTTGGAGTTTGGGGTCTCTGAGCTCACAATTTAAAAATACATCTTTTAGTAAAGTTGATTTTAAGATTGTGTGTTTGAAAATGCCACTTTTAGAAAGTGGGCATTTTCTTGCTTAAACCATTTCTGTGACTGCCTGTTTGTGGATTCCCTGTCTGGGTCAGTTTGACAGTTGGGCTGTTTGCACTTCTCTATAGACAGTGACACAAAGGGAGCTGGGGTGTAGCCTGCATATCCTGATGAGTCATCTGTCCTAGGAAGGAGGGGAGGAGTGGTCACTCACACCTGAAAGGGCTGTGCATGCCCTCACACAATGCAGTCTCCAACCCCCTTGTGCGTGTCTGGGGCCTGGCCTGGGCAAGGCAGGAATTCACAAACAAGAGAGACTTTTCTTTGAAGTAAGCCTACCTCAAAGGGCAAAATGGGTATAAGAAGGGCACCCAAAACCACAGACTTTAGAACACTTCTGGAAACCAAGAGGAACCTCTGCCTGGAGAAGAGCTGAAGAGCTGAGGAAGAAGAGCTGCCCTGCCTGTGACTGCGGACAAAGACTGGACTTTGTGTGCCTTCCTTCTTGTGAAGAACTCTCCAAGGGCTTGAATTAGAGCTTGCCTCCTGTTGTTTGAAGTCTCATGGACAGCAAAGACTTCTCTCTGCCAGCACTCTGCTGAGATTCCTACTCTGCCAAATGGTGCCCATCCAGTTCCTGGGACCCTAAAAGGAGAAGCTGGCAGACCAAGAGTGAGAAATCCACACACTGACCGCTGTGCGGAGAAAAGATCGACGCGGCTGAAAAATCGACGGGCTGCCGGCTTCGTGGCTGAAAACTGACGCTCTCCGACAGCGCAACTGGAAGATCAACGCACGTGGCTGGAAAAAACGACGCGCAGCATCGCTGACGGAGGCTGGTGAGATCGCAACCCGTGCTGCGTGGTTTTCGGATCATTGTGAAGCAGGATTTCCGCAACATCACTGGGCGTGTAAAAACGACGCAAGGCCTGCCTGGATCCGAGAGTACTGTTTGGATCGATGCATCGCTCTCCTGCGGAGAGAAGAAACATCGCATGCCGACCCAACTGAAGGAGAAACGCTGCACGGTCTCGCTCGTGAGTGATATCAACTCATCACAAGCCCCTTTTGATGCACACTCGCCCGTGCGGGGTTATTTTTTGACGTGCCCAGGAACATTTCCACGGTAACAGCGTTAGCTTTGTGTTTAAAATCACTTGAAGACTCTTTTTGGTTTTTAATTGATAACTTGACTTGTGTATTGTGGATTTTTGTCGTTTTGGTCTTGTTTTGTGTAGATAAATATTTTCTAATTTTTCTAAACCTGTGTTGTGTCATTTTGTAGTGTTTTCATTAAGTTACTGTGTGCTCAAACTATTCATGACATTTATTCTTGCAAAATGCCATTTTTGGAAATTTATGTTTTTGCTTAGTATTGATATGGCTCTGTGAGAAATACCGCTCTTGGTGTATTGAGGCACCTGCAGGGCTCAATCTTCATGGTCAGGTGTATTATTTGTGCTATTATCTTATTTTATGTGTAATTGTAAAGTGCACCATCACCCACAAGGGTATCCTGGCACTGGGAAGGTATGTGTTCCTAGTCCTGCCTATTGTAGGTAGTTAAACCAGGCCTTCAGCTTCTTGAGGAAGTCAAGAACAGAAGATGAGCCTCTGATGTGGAGTGAGAAGCCATTCCACACTTTAGGAGCAATGTAAAAGAATGCCTAGCCTCCTGTTTATGAGTGTCAGGTGTGCGAGTAAGAGTCCTGGGGAGCGGAAGTGTCTGAGTGGTTGATGGAAAAAAGATGCAACTGTTCAGGTAGGGGAGGGTCTAAGTTGGCTGGTGCCTTGAATGTGTGCATGAGGAGTTTAAATTGAGTGTATTTGATTAATAGAAGCCAGTGGAGCTCCCTGACGTGTGGTGTGATGTGAGTTCTGTGTGGGAGGATTAGGATACATCTGTCTGCCAGGTTTGGGATGGTTTGTAGTCTTCTAGTGAGTTACTTGGTGAGCCCGGTGTAGGGCGTGCTCCTGAAGACTAGGTTGCTAGTGCCTAGGGCATAAGTGACAGTTTTTCTAGTGTTGCTTGGGAGCCATTTGAAGATCTTCCTCAGTATCTTCAGCGTCTGGAAGCAGGATGCAGTGTTGACGTTAACTTGCGCAGACATATCCAGTTTGCTGTCAATTATCCTCATGTTCCTTGGGTTGGTGCAGGCCTGAGTTCGGCTGGCCTCCAGTTGGAATTCCATGGTGAGGTGTTTGTGTCGAAGATCACTACTTCTGTCTTGTCGGTGTTGAGCTTGAGACACCGTTCTTTCATTCAATAAGTACATTTAGTGATTCAGACAGTGAACTTGCTTCTTCTAGAGGCGTTGTCCGAGAAGGAGAGTACGAGTTGTGTGTTGTTGCTGCAGGAGATAATATTGAAGTTGTGTGCACGGATGAGGTTGGCCAGAGGGATTACGTATGCGCTGAAGAGGTTGAGGCTGAGTGATAAACCTTGAGGCACTTGGCCGTTTCGTCTGCATGCTTCTGCGACATAAGATGCCAGGCTGACAGCTTGTGTTCTATCTGTTAAGCAGGAGCAGACCCAGGGGAGAGCAGGTCCTTGGATACCAATCTCATGCAGGTGCTTGTAGAGGATGGGGTGTGAAACAATGTCAGATGCTGTAGAGGTCCAGGAGAATGAGGGCTGCCGTGTTTCCTCTGTCAAGGATCATGCAGATGTCAACTGTGGTGATGTTAAGTACTGTTTCTGTACTGTGGTTAGGCCTGAATCGGAACTGCATGGTGTTTAGGAGCTGTTGGTTGCAGAGCTGGTTGGTGAGGCGTTGAGTGATTCCTTTCTCCAAGACCTTTGGCAGGCATGGAAGGGGGGAGATGGGTTTGTAGTTGGAAAACATGGCTGGGCCACCAGACAGTTTCTTCAACAGCAGCGTGACAATGGCATGTTTTCAAGTGTCCTGGAATGTGGCTGAATCGATAAAGGTGTTGCACAGGGGTGTTAGTGCTTCACTGATAGGTAGGAGTGCTCTGGATGAAGGCGCGGTTAGGGCAAGGGTCAAATGGGGCCCCAGAGTGGATGCTCTTCATGGTAGCAGCAATTTCAACAGTGGTGATAGTGGACCAGGAGGTCAGGGTTCATTCTTCGGCAGTGATGGGAAGTTGAGCTGCGACTGTGACAGGGTCTGGTTAAGGGTCACAGCTTCTGTAGATGGAGATGATTTTGTTACAGAAGAATTCTGAGAGCTTGTTGCAAAGGTCTTGTGAGGTGCAGTGAAATCTTTGATGGTGAAGATTTCCTTGCTGCTGTTAGTGCGGGAATCAATGCAGCATGCAAGACCTCTGCACTTGGTGTACCGCATCTGCTGGTAGTAGCAACTTTTGCTTTTGATTTAAAGATGCCTTCATCTGTGGTGTCCTGTTCTCCATTTGCTCTCTAGTTCCCTACAGTGGCGTTCCGCCTGTCTGAGTTCCTGTGTATACCAGGTGGCTTGTGGTTGGGCTCTTTCTGTTGTATTGTGCATGAAGAGAGCCAGGGTGTCACAATCTGCGGTGATCCAGCTGCTGAGGTTCCAGATGACCTACAGGAAGTTCCTGGTGTGCTGGGACTGTGACCATTGCCCACACTAACACAGAAGACAAAGTATGTTATATGTCTGTCCTGGTAAACTCCCTGCAACTCCTGCACTCAGCAGTTAATTGCCATTTTAAATGTAGTAACTGAGACTGACTATTGTTGAATTCCCTTAATGGGATTAAAACATAAGGAGCTAGAACTGTCACGTTGTGTTCATTAAGGTCTCTTCACCTCACCCTCATTGTCATCTAAAAGGGCACCATCACAATCCAACCTCAGACGTACCATTCGGTTTGTCATTCAAAGATGATGCACTGGCCATTAACCACCTATTCACGGTTCCTTCCTTGCTTGCTTCCTCCACCCGTATCATCGGACATTCCAGTCCCTGCAGCTGATTACCCAATCTCACTGAACCACAAGCAGCAGATTAACGTCAGCCACTATGTTTCAAGGTGGGACACCCACACTTGGCCTTGTGGTCTCTCACTGGCTGCAAAAATCTGTATAGAAGCTGTTGATTACCAGCTAGAGACTTCTTTCAAGCTCTTTATGCATTATTAGGCTATGCTCAAGTTTATTTTTCATTGCACTTAGCAGGATTTATGAATTGCTGCCTGAGCCTTTTAAAAAAGCAACAGGAAGGGACATTCAAAAGTAAAGGTAGTACGACGGAAGCAAAAGCCCCAATATACTGCCTAAATCAGACGGGTTGGCACGTATGCCCAAGTTCTCACCCCAAAAGGTCCCCTAACCCCAAGCTTCTATATAAAAGGGCCTCCTACCACAAAGCCTCACTTTGAAGAGTCTCACACCGCAGATCCTCATTGTTAAGGGGCCTCACCATGGAGCTACCTCACAGTTTCTCCTGAAAGAAAAGCTCAGCAATAAAGCCCCTCCAACCTATCTCTATCAACAGGCTCAACAGATTCCTGCTTCATTTTAAAGGTTATTTTTTTTATTTTATTTTTTAGTTCACTGTGGTTGAGGTATCATGAAAAACCCAAAATCCTCAATGTTGCTGTTTTTCGCTTTCTGCTTGTACTTGCACACTCTGTAACAGAGAGACACACTGGCACACCTCCTCAGTAGGGATTCTGTTCACAGCAACAAAAACGCAAACATTTTAAAACTTTGTTGCAGCATGCCATAAAACCTGCAAAGCTTGCTTTCTGGAGCCAGGTAGGTGCTGCTGCTGAGAGAATCTCACCGGGAGATGGCTAGTTTGCCAACAATGCAAAAGAGGTTGCGGGAGCCTCTACAGTGTGGGGATTTCTGCACCCCACCCAAACAGCAGGGGCTTGTGGTACATCCCTGACTAAAAGAATCATTCGTACAGTGAGACAGCACTGACATCTCTGGGTATGAGGAAAGATGAGGCCTTTGCCCCAGTTCCGGCTGTCCACTCCACTTCCCATTAGACCAACGTCATCTGTGCTGAGTGTCAAAATAGAAAAAAACAGACACTACACCTTCTCATATACATTGTGTCCAAGTACCTTTCACTGCCAAACAGTGAGTGAGGCAACACGAGCCTATGCTTGCTTAAAATGCATAAACATGAATTTGTATGTTTCTTTTTCTCAGCTCTGTATGTCACAACAGCCTCTCTCTCTCTCTCTCTCTCTCTCTCTATATATATATATATATATATATCACACACACACACACAGTGCTGTATAACAGGATAATAGAATAGGCCTTTGTTAATACAGTGAGAACTAAGTACCAATATGGCTTTAGAAGTGGCCTTGGCACAATTGACCGATGTCTTAATTTGAACATAATCATTGGCAAGTATACAGTGGCCAAAAAATCCGAACTATACCGAGCATTTATGGATTTGCAAATGGCATTTGACTGTGTGACTTGAGGGAAGCTGTGGCAACTTTTAATGGATTTAGATATGGATCCCGCTCTTGTCCGTATGCTGATTGCCCTCCATACAGGCACCAAGGCTAAAGTGGGATTTGGGAAAAACAGTGAACTCACAAATGAATTCAGTATAAGTCAGGGATAAGGCAGGGGTGTGTCCTCGCCCCACTCCTTTCTATCTTATACATAAATGAAGTATGGAGCTTAGTTGGTGCACGCCTGATATGCCTATGGTTAAAGGCGATCTTCTCCCTGTGATACTCTATGCCGATGAGGCAGTTTTAATTGCGCGCACTCCCAATGCCTTGCATTGTTTGGTGAACAAATTTGTGGATTTTATGGGGAAATTAGATTTACACACCAATTTTACTAAGCCATTCTTAATGGCATGGGCATAAGTTTAAGAAACCCTTACCTTTTCATGTAGGGAATAATGTACTGTACAGCACAAGTACTTTTTCCTAATTGGGGGTAAATTTTAGTTCATCCAGCTCCTGGGCCCAGCATATGGTGAATAGTAGGATTATGTTTTCGAGGGCTGTGGGTTCTTTGTTGTCTCTCCCCTCATCCAATGATGATAGACCATTAAACTCCCTTTTGAAAATATATTCTACTCCCTGTGCTCCAATAACAACCTAAGGGGCAGGAATCTGGGGCCTGGGGGATTTCACAAATCTGCAAAGGGAGGAAGATCGCTTTCTTCAGAGATTACTTTTAGTACCCCCATCAACTGCCAGTTTCACATGTCACAATGAGCTTGGTGTAGGCTACCTGGGTGATATCATTTGAAATAGACCAGTTTCTTTATGGTTGGCTGTGCGGAGCTCCGATTACACCATATTAACTAAAGAAATATTATCAGATTGCTTGGCTTGTGACAGGGGGGTTTCTATTCCATGGCTATCCTATGTTAAGAATGCTTTGGCCTCAGTTGGTCTAGGTAAGTGCTTTTCTTATGGGAACCAGGGCATGCCTATTAGTAAAAGGCATGTTAAATAGCTGTTGTAGGAGCACGCCGAAGAAGTGCGGTTGAGGGCAGAAGGGTTAAAGCCAAGCATAATGAATTACATGCGCTTCACCTTGGGGGGCCCGTCTCCCAGCTGTTTGTGGAACATTAATGTAAGCTGGCCAAGATCTTTATTGTTCAGGTTTAGAGCTGGCATTGTGAAGTACTCCCTTTGCTTCCCTATTGGTTACCAAACAAACCTCACTTCTAAGCTATGTCCCTGCTGCAATTTACAAAAGCAAACCATGATTCATTTTCTCTACTTTTCTGATTACTTAATCCCCTTTTAAAGCATAGGAATATTTGCAGTTGCCTCAATGCTTATCATTTTTGTTATGGAGTTAGCTGATGATGAAATTTGCAGCCAAATGTCATTATTTCTTCAGGCTGCAACCCGATTGAGGAGATCTATGAGCTTAGATTAGACACTTAACTGTATGTGTTACAGCTGATATACTTGTGTGAAGTTTGGATACTCTAGTGTACTATTAACTGTGTATTTTATTATATGGTGCTTTGCATTTTATCCTTTTTACTTTATTTTTATTGTTTCCTATTTCTGTTTTATGTGCTTTTATGGCTATTATATTAGCAGAACAAAGATGACATTCACTTTGACTATGGAAATTTATACAGTTTAGATTATTTGATTTTTAGAGAAAAGGGCATTTCTGATACTTGGTTTTTACACCAATGTCTTGAAACCTCCTAATGGTGAATATAATGTTTTATTAACTATAAAACCAAAACCAGATAGTGTCAATTTAATACCCAAGCACAGCAACTAGGAATTAAGGGTGACTAGTTAATTTTTCCAAAAGCCTTGCCACTGTTTAGCAACACATTGTAGCATCTTTAGTAACTTTTTATCCGTTTTAGTTAGAAACAGTTTTTTTTCATAAATTCACATATTATACAGGAGATGATGAATTATATGACAAGCATGGCAAATTTGTAACCAGGTGGAAAATGCCATGGCTGCAGAATCATATAATTCCAGGATCCCAATACTAAATTAGAGCTGGAAGAACAAATGGCTTACCTTTGGCAAAGCTCCTTCTGGTAGAGACTATCTAGCTGCAGATTCCTCGCCTTTTGAATATTCCCCAGGTGTGAGACTGGATCCAGAAACTTTTCAGCAGTTCCCCTACTCACTAGAAGGTGGTGCTGTGCAGCTCTGCACTGACACTGTTCCTCTCTGGAAACTTATGTGCAAAACTGATATAGGCGCCACTTCAGTGCGCAGACTTCAGTTGCTATTGAAGATGTCCGTGCCCCCAGCTGCAGAGCCCCCAAAAGCAAATTGGTGTGACCAGTGTGGAGATTTTTAGATTTGGATCTTATTAATGGATTAGAGGCCAATCACAGAACTGGGAGAGTTGGTAAGGAGTCTGCAGCTAGATAGAGTCCCTACTAAATAGAGCGTTACTTCTGCAGAGACTTCTGGCTGCAGGTTCCTCACCTTCTACCTCTTTGGAGGTGGTCTAGGGATGGACCCAAATCAGAAGGTCCTACAGGACCGAGTGGACAAACTGCCCCACCCAGCAAACCTGACTGTCCAGTCAGGAGGGATGTCTGGAAAATGTTTAGGATAGAGATTGCGCGCTAATGCAGTGGTAGCTGCTTTGGCCGTGGTAGAACGAGCATGCAGTGCTTCCGGAAGCTGCATACTGGCCAGTGCGGAACACACCTTAATGCAGAGCACGATCAAATAGGAGATGGTTTTCTTCTGCACAGCCTTGCCTTTTTTCGCTCCACTGAACACAACAAAGAGCTGACTGTATACCCTGGTGTTTCTTGTTATAATCTACGTAAAAGCTTATAAGTCTCTTGGGGTCCAAGCAATGGAGTTTTTCCTCCTCCTTACATGGGTGAGGTGGAGCACAGAATGCCAGCAGGGCGATGGACTTAGCAACATGGAACGGTGTTACATGTATGCATAATTTTTATTTTTTTTAGTAAGAAGGATGCTCACATCCACACAACCAGTTTATCTGGGAAAAAGGTGGTGTATTGAGAATTGACACAGAGTTTTCCTCTCACTCCTCCTTGCTGCAACAATGTAATTGCGACAAGGACCACAGCCTTGAGGGTGTGAAGATGGGAAGGGAAGGGGCAGTTGTGAAGCAGCTCGACGGGAGTACACATAAGGAACTTATGGATTAAATTAAAATTCCACTGTGACATGACAAGGGGCAGAGGAAGGAAACAGCTGATGGAACCCTTTTAAAAAATGCATAACAACTGGAGACTTAAACAACGAAGGCTGACCTGGCAAACACAGAAAGGCCAAAAGATACCCTTTAACACTACCCAGAGCAAAGCCTTGCAGGACAGGGCCAAAACAAATAACAAAACGTCAGATAACTGCCTATCAGGCGAATGCAGCACCAAGTCACAAATTTATACACTTTTTGCTGAGGGACGCCTGGCTGCCAAGATGATATCAGCCGTCTAAGGTGGGAGGTAGAAGGTGTTCAACTCAGTCTCAAAGCATGAAGGTGGGAAGGCCGAGGTGAAGATCCTTGCCCTGCTGCTGTGATAGCAGATCATCCCAGAGGGTCAGCCTGGATAGATGCTGAATACCATACCCTCTTGTGCCCAATCAATAGCCCCTAGGATACCTCTATCCTGATCTTCTAGAGAACTTAAGGTAGGAGTGGTATCGGCAGACAGGCATTTAGGAGAACCAAGTTCCACTCAAAGCAGAACGGGTCTCTAAGCAAGAGACACCATGGAAACTTCAACAGAAGTGCTTTCATTGTGTGTCCTCAGTGGTGGCGAACAGACTGAGCCAATGTTCTCCCTATTTTTGGAAGTGACTTTGCGTCACCTCCAGATGCAACTGCCACTCATGATCTGCTAGGCATCAAAGGCTGAGTTCATCCACCTTGGCATTCAATGAGTCTGCCAGGTGGTTCACCACCAGAATGATCCATTGGCGGTCCAGTAATTTCCAGTGCTGCAGTGCGCCTCCTGGCACAAAGTCTGCGACCCCACCCGACCTCTTTGTTGCAGTACTGCATGACTGTGGAGTTATCCTTGACCACCATACTAGCCTCCCATTGTTAAATGGAAGGAAGGCTTTAAATGCGAAGTGGATGGCCCTCAGATCCAGAAGACTGATATGGAGCTTGGACTCTGCCAAAGTTCAGAGGCCTTTGATCTCCACCTCTATTAGCAGCCCAGAAGTGACGCATCAGTCACCACTATGGTGGAGAAGTGTGGCACAATGGTTAGAGCGGAAGACCCTGATGCAGAGATCTGGCCCGGGACCAAGGTTCAATTCCCACCTCGGCAGGTCTTGGGCTCAATTCCCTTGGACCAGATAATTCTCGCCTCAGTGCCTAATCTAATTAATGGGTCCCACTCTGTAACTCTGGGCAATAGCTTGCTTAATCTCCACAACGGCCCTCATAGCGCTTGGATGCCTGACTTCACCCGGGGGCTGTCCAGGAGTGGGCACCTCACAAGGAAAATCCAGGAGGGGTTCCACAGCGGTATGCGTACAGCGCCTTGAGACCCTAACGGGTGAGTAGTGCGCTATACAAGTGCAAAGTTTTACAGTTTACTATCAGTTTTGGGTAGGGTAGGGAGAAGGGTCTGTAGCTGACCCATTCTTTGTCCAGTAACCACCAATGCAGATCTTTTGCAGTCTCCTCCAAATATGGATGTGGTTGGAGAGCTCCCCTTGATGTTGGGCACACTGAAACTTCAGATCCCACTGCAAAGCCAGCATGTGCACCTGGAGTGCTTGACCAGCATTATGCAGGAAGCAACCAGTCCCAGCAGCCTTAGAGTCCAATGAAATCCAGTCCAATGAAATCCAGGACTGAGGGTGAAAGATCAGAATCACAGCCTGAAAGTCCTGGACTCTTTCCTAGGAGAAAGTCATGAAACTGAACCATGTTTAGAATGGCTCTGATGAAGGGGAACATCTGAGGGCACAGGTGTAACTTTGGCACACCGATAGTGAACCCCAAAGACGGCAGGAGGTTCACCCTAGTGTGGAGGTGGTTGATGACTGGAGCAAGCCCGCCTCCAACAGCCAGTCATCAAGGTAGGGGAAGACTGGCGTTCCTGACCTGCAAAAGTGTGCTGCCACCACCGCCAACACTTTCATGAACTCCTGGGGGCGTTGGTGAGACCAAAGGGAGCACAGCAAACTTACTGTGAACTGCAGGTAGCTCATATGGACATGGAGGGTAATATATAGAAATATGCGTCCTGCAGGTCCAACACCACTATCCTGTCTCCAGAGTTGAGACCAGACAAGACTGGAGGGTGGAGGTCTACAATAGGATGAAGGCCTCTGCTCTTCATGAGCACCAGAAAGTAGCAGGAATAACAAATTCTACTGTCGCCCGCACCCTCTCAACAGCCAATTTGGTCAAAAGGGCTTGCTCTTACTGCTGCAAATTGGAGAGATGCATGTCAGTCACTGGGGAGGACGGTGAAAGATGCAGCACAAGAAGAGAGCAAAGGATAAGGCATATCCCCTGCAAACAATCCGTAGGACTCGCCTATCTGATGTTATAGTTTGCCAACCCAGGAAGAATCACTGGATCAAGCCTCCCACTGGGAGACTGGGCTCCCCTAAGGGCTGGCTAAAGGGGTTTAGCAGGTGGGGCTGCACGGGGCGGCAGTGGACTGGAAGGCCCGTTGACTTTGGCGGGGGCTGGACAGGCAGAAAAAGAAACAGAAGATAGTTGTAAATCCAAATGAGAAAATGTGGAATGGTATAGGCAGTGAAACAGACAACCTATCCACTGTTTAAGAAGCAATAGTGTGAGGAACTCCATAATACCCCCTCACAAAAGCACTGAAGAATGCAGATAAGACACAAAAAAGGCCCAAATGCTGCACCCCAAAGGCTACCAACTAACCTCTCATGCACATAGCACTCATGCAGCCGGCAGATCCTCTTGTTGAAGGTAACTGAATAAAAGCACCTGCAGTGTAATTTCAGTGTCCAAAAAGCCAACCACAAGGGGGTGGGGCATCCGGGAAGCCGCTGACTCACAGTAGCCGGAGACACAAAACTGTTGTGACCAAAGGAGTTGTTTTATTGATGCAACTCCCCAGCAACCACCGGAGATGCCATCAATGTAACACCCCTGCAGCCGTAACAGACGAGGTGTGGCACTTGGGCAGCTGCTAAGAAAGGGACACAACACCTGGGACTCACAATCAAGAAAACGTGGTGCCTTAGCAGCCACAGAAGTCCAGGGCAGTCACCGAATACAGGACGCGACATCTGGAGCAGCCGCTCCGTAACACAGGCAGTGTTGTGTGCAACTGCTGCAAAACAGACACAGCACCCAGAGCAGCTGTTGCATAACACAATGAGGCACCCAGAGCAGCAGCAGTCGTATCAACGCAGCATCTACGAAGCTGTAGACTAAAGAAGGGGTGTACAGCCTGGACAAGACTGACCAGCTCTAGCAGAGCTAATCCATCAAACCTCACACACTAAGAGAAACATTAAAAAAGAAACTTACCCGGCAAGAAGTTGTTTATGGATGTACTACAGCAACCTTCAACAGCTCAACAACTAATTGACCTACAAGCATTAAACAGGAAGGGTTTGGATAAGGGTAGGGATTTATTGGAGGTCCTTGACCATCTTTCATAGAAAGGAAAGACAGTTTCACACTCTCTCAATCAGTAAGTAATAGGACGAATACTGAAGAATCTGAGAAAAGAAAATTACCAGTAAGTAATCCAAACATTTGATTTCTTTGTGAGCTCTGGAGTAGCTGAGCCTTACTGACCAGGCCTCACTTAAATTTGCTTAGCTTAACAAAGAATCTGTTTTCAGTTTACAGTTGCCATACCTGCGACTTGGTATATCAGCTATAAATGAATACAGTATTTGTAAGTTGCTCGAATGGCAGATATTGGGTATCAAGTGAAGGAAAATCTTTTCTCATTACAACATAATGTTTTGAATACTTTCATAAGCGCACTTTTTCTGCATCAACGTCGTAAAAACTGCTTTAAATGCCAAATCTGGATACAAATCTTTTTAAAGGAACATACTATCCAGGGGCGCCTGCCTGATTGTGTGGTGGACAGACCACCAAACGTTTCGTGCTGCCACTCATTATTTAAGTTGTAGAATGATTCCCAATGTCATGTACACACAAGTACAATCAATAAGGAAAGACGTTTGGGTGACAGGCCTGTTTCTATAAGCAGTGCGTATGTAAAGAAAGTTTTGCAGATGGTGAACATATGGGAGTGGAAAGCACCCTTGTTCTGGCAAAACTTCCCCAATTCCTTCCTCCCTGTGTTCATTTGAAGAGGAGGCGATGCACTGGGTGAAGCTATCAATCATGAGACATTCAGCGTTTCTATCATACCGTTCTGATTCCACTGCTACAGAGCTTCTGCAAAGAGCCACTGGAGGACCACTTGGAAGTAAGTGTAAGAGGGTGGAAAATAGCTTGTATTGTGTAGACATGTATGTCTTGTATGATCCTGTGAATGTCAGTGATTGAATATATGTACGAGTTTGAGGGAGCAGATGGGAAGTACTGAGTTTATCACTTTATGGTATGGTACAGCGGTCCAATTCCTATATGACTTCACCTTTGATCAGTTTTGCTTCACGACAGAGATATGTGGCTCAGATTTAGCAGCAAGGCACCCTGGTGCGCTTTAATCATGGAACATTGGGGTCTCTCTCAAAATCAATTTACGCATTTTTGACTGTTCCACGGGCCACATCTCTTTGGCACTTATTTGGAGAATATGATGGAAAGTCACTGATAGACGTCAATAACTTCATTCGGACCACAAGCTCACTAGAATTGCAGAGGGTCTGATGCAACCTGGTTGTTCACTTGTGCCCACCCAATTTTTTTATTTTTTTTAAATGATGCAACCACGTCATTTCCAATTCAATATATTGGTTGTTGATTCGTTTTTTTATGATGTCAGGCCTTTCATTACTCAGACTAAACCATGCAATATTAAGCCTTCAGTGACTACCCAGGTCTTTAGGACTAGCGCCCCCCTCCTTCTACTCTCTACTCTTTGTTCTAAAATTATATTGCTTGTTGGCAGCAATATGTCAATAGATGAGTTTTAAGTTCAGTATGGACTTGACCAATGATGGCTGCACTGATCAATGGCCTTTATCTCTGTACTTGCGCTATAAGGACTGCAATGTTTGCCCCTTTTTCCTGATCTCGTATTACAAGTTATGCCCTGTAACTAAAATAGTCTATCCACTTAATGAATAAAAAAAAAACACAAATAAAACAGAAGCTAACCCTTTTATGCTCTCTTGCTTGGCCTCTTCTATAATCATTAATTCTGATTCTGACTGACAAAGGGCACCAAAAAGCTCTTTGCCGGCATGGTAGATAAGCTTCTTCTCTTCTTGACTATAAATAACAATAACCTTATACTTCTCAGTCTGCCCGCAAGTCATGACACTATCCACCTTGCAATACTGCTGGAAGGTCTCGAAAGATGGACAGCATATCTGGAGCTTATCTGCAATGTGTCCCATCCTTTAAATAATAGACAAAATTTGAAAATCAGATCTATTGAATCTTCCACCCGCCCAACGATCTGTGATGCTCCTCTGGGATTATCGCCCTCATGTCACTAAGTACAGCATCTCCAATATTACCAAACTTCCAAATCGTCTCCGAAGACATACAAATACCCATCTGCTTAGAAAACTTTCCAGGGAACCCAACAAATATTTAATCACATATGGACTTCAATCATTGTTATTTGGATATCAACATCATTTAAAAGCATGTATGCCCAACTATGAGCTTCATATAACAGATCCAAGTAGACAGAAAAAATAAAACTGAAAACAACAAAGCAAATAATTACTACTTCTCCTGCCTTACTGTGGGAGGAGGATGTATGGGGAAAAGGGAGAGAGAAAAAAAGAGGGGATCACACTGGCACAGACCTCTGAGAGCAACTGTTAACCATGTAAGCATATAAACATCTTTCGACTTCTCAAGGCTACAAACTGAGGCGAGATACATCAAGCACACATAGCACCCATTGCAAGTAACCCAGTCTGAGCTATGTCTTCTCTCCTGACTCCTGGTTCTTTTGCCTGGCCTTCAGAGAAGACTCTGCTGCCTTTGTTTAGATGAAGATGTAATGTTGTCTTTCAAGGGAGACAAGGTTTTGCTGGATGCCACAAGGAAGCTTCTAGATCTAGATACAATTCTTTTTTTAACATTTTGCGGTCTTTGAAGCCCGGGTGTATCCAGAAAAATTGCAATTTCTTCACCCTGCATAGCTGTAGGATGACTACCGCTGGCCTCGTCCAGGGCCCCTTGCTCTTTCTTGCTCACTTCCCAATTCCCAATGCCGCCATCATTGTTCCTTAGGTTACTATATCACCAGCCTTATCCCTGGTGGGCAGACAATATGCTTTTTCACCTGGAATTTAAGGTTCCCATCTGCAGGAAGTAAGTCTATCTCAAGGCACCTCTAGAATATACATTTAAGAGAGCTGTTTTCAGTCACAGGTAACGATACACCCAAAAGCCGAATACTGGCTTTTCATATGGTGTCTTCCAAACACTCAATTTGTAATTCAGATCTGACATATCATAGTCCTTAAACTCTTTGCACAGTGTGTTGTCCTCAGCAATCTCCCTCACTGTGGTTTCCGAAGCAACAATACTCTTCCGTGTTCTGAAGGTAATTTTCTGTTCTAGATGGTCTCTTACTTAGAGATGTCACAGGGGTACCAATCGATATGACTTTCTGTTCAATACTAGCAGTGGTTCCCCGGAGATCTTGTAACAGGGCTAGCATCTAGGCCTCTTCTTGTGACGTGCACTCTCCAGCTATGTTATTCAAGTTGGTCAACAATAGTTCTCCTTCCCCTGACAATCTAGATTTCCTGGGGGAAATAAATCTGATTCACCCCTTTTTTACTTCAGGCCTCATCCTTCTGTGGTGTCATTATATGGCAGTAAGGAAGGTCAGTCCACAAGACAGAAGATCTCTCCTCCACCCAGTCCTCAAGCACTCACTGGTAGACAATTACTTGCAGTTTCTCAGCATCAACCCTCTTTTTGAGTCCTCCTAGACCCAGGGTGCCTGTACATCTGTTAGCCTCACCCACTATCCTGTCTTATTCATCACATCACCAGTCCACAATTGCTCTGGTTTGCAACCTGCCTCAGTTTACAATACTGACGACCCACTCTCTGTGTCCCTGTCACACACAGCCCACGCCCAGCCAGGTTATCAGTCTCATTGGCCTAATTCACATGCCGGCATCATCTTGGACATTACGATTGAAACACTACTCTGAATTTGTCCCATACTGTGGCTTCCTTTGAAAGCATCAAGAGCAAATTACTAGTGCTGAAATGCTTCCTCAAGCTTGAGCTCCAGTCGCCAGCCTAATGCCAAATGGTACCTCGAAACAAGGTGCTGCTCTGGAGTTCTGAGAATCTGCATCCTCCTGTGAGCCTACCTAGTTCTGCCTCCCCTTGAAGTTATATTTAGACCATGTGTTCCAGAGGGATGAAATTCTAATGCACGAATTGTGCTAAGACTGCGATTCTACTGACTAAAGACCCTGTACCCAAATCACTGCTTTTCTGAACACTTAGAAGTTCTTAGACCTTACCTTTACTCCTCAAATAATAATCAATGTCCTAAACATGCAGCACTTCCTTCGCCAGAAAGTCCTCCCTCTCGTTCCAACAGGCCATAGAATTGGGCTAACTAGATCTCTTATTCTGATAGGCCTTGACTACTGCAACATCATCTACTATGTCCACATAAGTAATTCACTACCAGGCTCCAAACACTTCAGCAGTAGCCAGAAGCAACATGACTTAACCTATATAACGAGGACCACATCAAACCCACCCTTAAAAGCATTCCACTAGCTCCAGCGGGATGGCGGGATCAAATTAATGGTACACGATTCACAAAGCTTGTTGGTACTTCACAAAGCTCCAATGAGAGATCTTCACTTTGTCTGTCCAGTTGATCAACCAAATATCCTTGAAGAGAATGAAACAGAGGCAGCTCTTTGGTGGCACAAGAGGGACGGCTCTGGAACACCCTAAAATCAGACCTGAATCCAACTACATGCAGTTCAGGACCCTCATGAAAATGTAACTTGTCAAGCTTGCCTTCAACTGATCTTAACACAGTATGGGGGTCAGCTCTTAAGAAAAGCAGAGTCTGCTACCTACCTGACACTATTGAACTATAATTACTCCATCAAATCTCAATTAAATAAAAAGAGAACTGCAGCAATTTACAAAACGCTTTACATACCTCCTAAATAAATACATAGATATATCCGTGTTTGATTTTCTGTAATAAGGTGTCTTGTACAGCTCTGATTGGTTTGAGTTTGTGCAATATAAACACCACCTTCAATGACTGAAATGCACTGGGCCTTTAAGATGAGAAATTGATAAGTAGTTCAGGAAACAGGATAAAAGTCTATCACTTTGAAGCCTATACAGAGAAGCATAGCCTCACATTTCCCAAATTTACTTGGGAGTTGACGCTACTGGAGAGAGCACACAGACCTTTCACTAACAGGGGTGCATGAGCAGGGGGGAATGGCTAGCTTCCTAGAGATTCCCTGGCATGCATTACACCTGAAGTCAGCCCTGGGTTTTTTCATGTGAATTTCTGCGCCCATACTTCTAACGGGAAGTATGAAAGTGCCACAAAGCAAGGAGCTCTAGACTAAAATCCAGGGCGGCTGAAGGTGTCAAACACAGCATGGTGTAACATGGCAGCTATGAAAGGTAGTGAGGGGTAGTATTTCTTCCCCAGTACCTTATCATTCACAGCACCTTACCAAGTAATACTGCACGTCTTGCCTTGTGCTAGATGATAAGTAAGACTGGCACAAACATGCAGAGCGTGGCATCTTCTTGGGCAGTAAACAGACACCTAGTGGAGACTGGTGGGGTATACGGAATGGTTAAGGGCATCGATACATGATTGCCGAGTTCTCACTCTGTTACTAAATGTACCGCATCATGTCGGGTTGATGTTTGACCTCTGGGGAATTGACAGCCTTGAGTTTCCATTAGCTTGGATTCAGAATAGGCAGTAGCTGCTACCTGCCAGCAGTAGTTACAAGCATTACACTCTCTGCTGGACAGGTTCCCGTCTGCTGTGCACTTCTACGTGTTTGTACATGTGTACATCTCACCTTTGCGGTGAGCGCTCTTTTTTCCACAATACTCAAGGAACAGGACACTATACATGGACCTCAAGACAAAACGAAGCTTCGCCAAAAACACTTCAGTTATTGCTGTAAAGGCCTTGCACAGTTTGACAAAAACAGCAGCCGCAGGGCAGGGCGTATACGGAGGAGGAAGGAGCGGCAATGATGCAGCATAGTTAAAAGAAAGGAATTTCCCACCAGCCGGAGGCTGTCAATGCTGCCGTTGGTAGCACTGACAGAACGCGAGCTGGGAAAATATTTCAGAAACAATTCTTCCTGGCAGGCCAGCTGGCAGACCCCATCAGGAGAGATGAGAGCTAGCGCCTAAATTGCCGTCTTCGGATCGGGGAGGCCTGGCGTCTTCTAAACGCAGCTCCTCTTCTTGACACTGTGGCCCGGGCAGATTACAAACCGGGTGGGGGATTATTACTGGGTGGGTTACCGCACAGGATCATAAATGGCTTGGTGTTCCTGCTTCCAGGATTACCAAATTCCCGGGTCCGTGCGTGACTAGTTAGTCCAATATTGGCTTTTACTAGAATTCTGAGACGTGTGGTCCTGTGTTTTTTGTAACGAGGTTAAAAAACGAAGTCCTAGCATTTTAATTTTTAAGGAAAAACAGAGACTGACCTGAGTAGTCACGCCTTGAAGTGGGAAATTTGCAGCTACGGAGACCTCCTCCAACAGCACAAGGGGAGCATCGAAGCCTCTCCCGCCACGGACCGTGTAAGCGCCTTCCAACCGGCAGCCATTCCCAAGCTCCCATTAAGCAGCGGAACAGGGCCCATTGCTAGGTCCGAAATTGGAATGTGTTTGCAGTTTTTGAGCTGGTAAATCCGTGCCTGCATGTTACTGAAGTGCTAAGGAACTTCAAGGACTATCTGAAGCAACCACTGACTACAGTATTTGTCTTTCTACAATAGAGTAGTTCTGGTGTTGCGGAAGCAATGCTCTAGTTTGGAACACCAGACACTTTGGCGGGAAATATCTTAACCTCCAGAACTCAATTGATTGTAGGGTCTTAACAATGCTGCACTTGTAGCCTTCCCTGCAACAAAATATGAGTTTGGAATAAATATACATAGCTTTGCCTCCACGCTCATGTGACAGAAAGGAGTAAATTGGCGAAATTTGTGCACGGAAATACTGCAGATAAACGCAAAATTACTGCACCTCTCGGATTTGGAGGCAAGCGCTGTTTATATCCCATTTCACTTTGTCCGTAGCTCGTTATGGGAGCCTTCACAGCCATTAAAAAGTCGATGAGGCATTAGTGTTTACGTCGTTCTGAAATGCTGGTCCACCTCAAACTATTCATTAAAATGCCCCACTGAATGACCAGTTAAAGTCCCATTTTGTGGACTTGTGACAGTACAGAAAAGGAAGAATATGATGTATGAAGAGTATGCATCTGCACTATCTTCCTTTTTATGAGTTGGGCACTAAAAATGGAAAAAAACTGGAACAATATGCACAGTACTAAGCTTGTCATATTGGCACAAGTCAGTAGGACATCCATTTTCCAGTACAGGTCTTCATTGTTTTCTGTTCAAAATATTTTCTTGCTATTTTATTAGAAAACAAGGTACAAAAATACAGCATATACGAATCAGGAAGGAAAGAGTTTAAACAGAAGAATAACCATGCCAAAACATTAACATCCTTGAAAGTACAATATTGGTTCTTATACAACTGTACAATAGACATATACATTGATAGGTGACAGATTATATAGGTAGTATTTTGGAAGTGTCTGGAAATGAGGGCAGTATATCGTACGTCATTATAACTGAAAGTTGAATGACTACTTTAGAGTCAGGTGGGACGTGGGGAGCATGTGCTTGGGAGAATACCTTAATTAAGGTAGTGTCAGTGAAGTGATAATCTGATGGTTAGGATTTCCTGGCAGGGAAGGATTTCCCATCAGGGTGGTGGGTTGTGAATAAAGAAGTCAAGTGTTTTCAAGATGTATGGCAACATAGCTGGCCGGGTTCTGCCATTCATTTGGGAAATGTGGGTGATTCTTAGATAGGTAACCCAGGCCCACCACGTGTGGTATTAGACATTTTTATTGGACTTTCATTCCATCAGAATTAGTTGATGGTAATAGCGAGTAAGAGGTCAAGAAGAAAGAGGTCAATGTCTGGGAGGTCAATGGGGGGGGAGATCGTCTAGGAGCTGGCCCAGTATAATAAGTGGGAAGCATAAGGGAATAGGCTTTTTGAAGATAGTCTGTAACTGTGCGGGTATCTCTCACCAGTACCCATGCAAGTAGGGGCAAGAGAAAAACGTGTTTTTCGCCGCCTTTGGGTGAGCCGCATGACCAACATGTGTAAGTGTCCTTAAGTTTTAATCAAAACAGTTTAGCTGGGGTCCAGTACATAACGTGTGCCGCAAAGAATTTAGTTTGGGTGAGGGATGGTATCAGTTTATGTATAAATAATTTGGCCTCATTTTCACCCATAACTCTATATGGGGAGGATAAGGTCTTTAGACGAGAAATAGGTGTTCCATTTTTGAGCTACAGGTGAGTGACGTAGGATTTTATTGGTGGTAAGTATTTAGTCAAATTGTGAGGCAGCATGGCCACTCATGCGAATTGATTTAAGTTTTTGTTTTACTAGTGGGTTTTGGATGGGACAGAGTTGAGATATCTTGGCTTTGATTTGGAGGAAGCCATAAAAATCCATGTTGGGGAGATCGTATTTATGTTGCTGTGAGGCGAATGAAAGTGGTTCTGAATTAGAGTACAGGTCAGCTATCGTCAAGATACCTTTGGCCGCCCAAATCTGATCCATGGTTATTGAGTTGGGGATTTGTAATTTCTTATTGTACCAAAGGGATGTGAGAGGTGATTCTCAAATATTAGTAGTCGGGATCGAGTCTAAAGATAGAATAGCAGATATGGTGTCCTTAATGATTTTCTTTGAGTGTTTGAAAGGATGATGTGACATTGTGAGGGTGGATATTAATGAGAAGGGGTGGCAGACAGAGGATTCAAAAGCAAGTCAGATAGGTTTTTTTCGTGTGCTTTTTTCAAATCATTGTGCACCTTAGGTTGCTAAGAAAGCCATTTGGTAAGAGCTCCAGTTAGGACAATTGCACCCTTTTACTGTTGTGGGGGGTCCTCAGTTTTTTTTAAGACTGATTCAGGTTTTTTGTTTTCCCATAGAAAGGAGCAAACCACCTTGACAATTTTAAGGAAGACTTCTGGTGGGAGGCTTGTTGGGATCATGCTGGTTAAGAAGTTAACTAAGGGTGAAACCATCAAGAAACCATCATTTTGATGGTCTCCAGTCTACCTCACCATGATATATCTTTTGGTGTCCACATGGCTAATATGTTTTTTTATTTTATTCAGAGTTTTGTGTTCATTGGTTGCAACCGACTCAGCGAGGTCATTGGAAAACCAAATCCCAAGTTATTTGATCGAAGATTTCCATTGAAAGTTGAATGAGCCAAGTACCTAAGGGTGACAGTGGACATTAGGAGGAAGGATCTCCGTTTTGTCCTTATTTAGTGAGTAACCCAAGAATTGGACAAATCTACCAATATCGGATAGGATCCCTGCGATTGCAGGGCCAGGGGAATTCTGTGAATATCAGAATTTCGTAGGTGTAGGCCGCTATTTTATAGGTTGTGTTATCGAAAGGAGATGCCCAGGATATCAGTTGCTTCATTAAGCATCAGAGGCAAAGGGTCAATTGCAAGTAGGAACAACAGGGGGTGCAGGGGGCATCCTTGACTTGTACCTTGTAAGTAAAATGGTTGATTCTTATTCTGCCTGAGGGGTTATGGTATAGAACCATTGTCACTGTAATAAATTCTTGCCCCAAGTCATGTTTCACGAGAACGGCTTCGAGGTAAGGCCAGGAGACCTTCTCAAAGGTCTTCACCGCGTCTAGGGCAATGGCTGCAACAGCCGGAGAAAGCAGGTTGGAGGTTCTTTAGATAATGTGTGAAAAGAAACAAATGTTATCGCTCACTAAACGACCCTTGATAAATCCAAATTGTGTAGGGTGGACTGGTTTGGGGATCAGGGGAGAATGACGGTCAGCAAGTATTTTCACATATATTTTCACTTCCATGTTAATGAGAAATACAGGTCTGAAGTTTTTAGGGTCAGATTGGTCCTTCCCATCTTTGCGAATGACTACAACGATGGCTTGGAATGCAGATCCAGTGACTCTGTTCAAGGTGACAAAGTGGGTTAGGGTCCTCCCTAGCGCGACAACAATCATTTCATTGAAAGTTTTATAAAATTTGATTGGTAAACCGTCCGGTCCCAGGGCTTTTCCAGACAAGATGGTTTTGATAGTGCAAATGCTTTCCTCCCTGGAAATTAGGTTGGTTAGCATCTTTCAGTCAGAGTTTGAGATCTGCTGAATTTGTAAGAAGTTCAATAATTCTTAGGAAGCAGCCAGGAAGTGTTAACTGTGTAGAGTTTAGTGTAAAACATTCAAAGACTTTAAGTATCTCAGAGGTTTGGAGTTTGTTTCGGTTGTCTTCGATCGATTGGATACGATTGGTATTGTGTTTGAACTATAGATAGGTTGTTAGGGATTTGCGAGCCTTGTTTAGGTAGAATAACTTTTTGGCATGAACCCAAAGATGTGTACACTTGCTAACCATGGTGTTGAAGTCATATTAAAGGCATTTTAAGTTTGCCAGGGTGGTTGGGTCATTATTTTGTTGGTAAAGAATTTTGTTGGCTTGTATGTCTTTTGCTAGCTGGTCTAGGGTCGATTTATTAAGTTTGATCCTACAAGACATCCGGCTAATAAACTGCCCTCTCATGTAGCACTTGAGAGAGTCCCATAGAGTTATTGGTGAAGATACTCAATTTTGGTTTATGTGAATAAATTGGGAGAGTTCCTCCTGAAGATCGTTGATCATCACTGGGTCTTCCAGGATTTCTAGGTACATTCGCCAGTTGTTAGATTTAGAGGCAAATCGTTATGGCCGCATGGTCCGAAATAATGATCAGTTTGTTGGAGGTAGAGGCAGTGTGTTTTAGGAGCAGGGAGTCTACCAGAAGATAGTCGATTCTGGAGAAGGATTTATGTGGGGGTGAAAAAGGTTAAATCACTACCCGTGGGGTTGTGGAGTCTCCAGACGTCAATTAAGTTGTGGGCTGTGTATAAAGCTTGCAGTGCTTTATGGGATCTAGTTGTTCTGTATTGAAAAGTATATTGCCTATCTAAAAGAGGGTCCATTGGTAAGTTAAAATCGCCCCCAAGGATGATCCGTGCATCTGGTGGGAGGAGTGCAAGTTTGGCAGAGAGGGAATTCCAGAATTGAGGCTCGTCCCTGTTGGGTGCATATACGTTTACTGCATAGATCTCTGTGGAGGCGTTTTGTAGTTGTGTAATGAGCCATCTCCCATCACTGTCAGGTTCAGACGATATGATTGAGAGATTCGAGGATTTTGAAATTAATGTACTTTTTTTTTTCCTAAAGATAGGAGTGAAGCAGGTGATGTCTGAAACCCGACCTGTACAGAGAGATAGGGTGTCTTTATATCCAAACTTGGTCTCTTCTAAGAGGATTAGGTCACCTTTAAGGGAGAGGCAGTAGTCTAAAAAGTTTCTTCATTTCGCAGGGTGGTTGAGACCCTTAGCATTGAGGAAAATCACTTTCAGTATGTTGGTGTAAGAAAGTCACTCTTTTTTGCATGCTTACTGCCACTTTTTGCATGTTGACAGTGTGCTTAGACTGTTTTTACTAGGATCCTGCTAACCAGGGCCCTAGTGATTGTGCTCTGTCCTCTAAATCTGGTTGGCTTGATACACTTTCAACCCACAATTGGCATACTGGGGTACCCCTGTAATTCCCAAGTATATGGTACGTAGGTACCCCAGGCATTGGTACAACGGGGTCCCCCATGGGCTGCGGCATGTATTATGTCACCCATGGGAGCCCATGCAAACTGTGTTCACAAGCCTGCCATTTGCAGCCTGAATGAAAAGGTGCATGCACCCTTTCACTAATGGTCACTATACTAGGTCATTGTAAGTCACCCCTGTGGTAGGCCCTTCCAACCCTATGGGCAGGGCGCAGGTCCCTGTGTGTGTGGGCACCCCTGCATGCACAGAGGTGCCTCTACAAACTCCAGTTCCAATTCCCTGGACTTCATAAGTGCGGGGAAGCCATTTTAGCTATGTACTGGCCATATAGGTCATCACCTATGGTCCAGCTACATCATGGTAACTCCGAACCTAGACATGTTTGGTATCAAACATGTCAGACTCATACCCCAATACTGATGACAGTATTGGTGGCAAGATTCCATGCACTCTGGGGGCTCCATAGAGGACCCCCCAGTATTGTTCCTACCAGTCTTCCAGGGTCTGCGAAAAGCCCAAGCTGCTGCAGCCCCTCAGACAGGAATCTGCCCTCCCGCTGCTTGACCAGCTCAAGCATGGGAAGGCAGAACAAAGGAGTTCCTGTGGGAGAGGTGTGCAACCTCCTCTCCCTGGGAAATAGGTGTTACAAGGCTGGGGAGGGATAGCCTTCCACATGCCAACGGCTTGCTTTGAAGGGCACATTTGGTGCCTTCCTTGCATAATCCGGTTTGCACCAGTCCAGGGACCCCCAGTCCCTTCTCTGTCACAAAAATACACAAAGGAAAGGAGAGTGGCCATTACCCTGTCCATCACCACCCCAGGGGTGGTGCTGAGAGCTTCTTTAGGTGGCCATTTTAGTCTGCCATCTAGAAACCAAGATGGGCAGAGCCCCCTGGGAGCATCTGAGTGGTCAGGTTAGGCAGGTGACGTTAGTGACCTCCTCTGATAGGTGGTCACCTTGCAAAGTGACAAGCCCCCTTTTGGGCTATTTAGGGACTGCCTTGCTAGTGGCTCCCCAGATTCGGCATGCAAGTCTCCACCATGCCTCCTCTGCATCAACCTCTTCTGCTTCTAGCCACTGGAACCACTGCTGGACTTCACAGGAACCAAACAAGTCTGCAATACTGAGAAAACTTTGCCCTGCAACATTGTTTCTGTGGCTCTTGTCAGCACTTTGCCTAATTTCCACGGCTGTGCATCCTCTAGGGTCAGCAAGACTTCAGCTGCACCAGAGAAGCAAGAAAGAATCTCCCTTGGAGTGAAGGAGTCACTCCCCTGCATCCGCAGGCACCTAAGGCAACAAAGTCCTGCTGCTGAGATCTTCTGTCCTCTGGATCTGCAAAGATTCTTCAACACAGGTGGTAGTTCTGAGGAGTCCCCTGGGTCCTCTTTGCCTTCTGTCTAACTTTGGAGACGGTGAGCCCTTGCCTTTTCCTCCAGGACAGAATCCCTGTGCACCACGACTGTTGCAGTAACCAAGGCTTGTTAACTCCTGCTCCAAGGGATCTTCAGGCTCCAAGTAGCCCCAGCACACTACCTCTGCAAGGACAGTCTCCTCTTTGCTGCTCCAGTGAAGTGGACTCCTCTTCAGGTGTGCTGCTTGGGCCTCACTGCGACTTACTGTGCCTGCTGCCAGTGGCGTGCTCGTGGGGGCTCCAACTGCTTCTGCTGGCTCTCCTGTCTTTTGAGGGTCAGCCCGGACTCTTCTCCAAGGGTCGAGTCCCCAGGACCTTGCTGATTCTCTCCAGCCCTTCAGATCTTCTGACCACTGATCCGTCTGCAACCTGGCGACCATCGAGGGACATCACCTCGGTGACTTCAGGGACTCCTCTACAGCTCCTGGACTCCACAGCTGGCCTGCATCCATCACTGTTGTCCCAGATCTTCACCCACACAAGGGTGGGTATTGCCTCCTACCCTGCCTGGATACTCCTGCATGAACTGGACTCTGTCCCCTTCGTCTACAGGTCCTCTTCATATGCAATCCACTACTGGGTTCCACTGGTCTGGACCTGTTTTTGCACTTCCAATTCCAAGTCCTCCATTTAGTCTATGGGACAACCAGCTAACTTACCTCTGCTCTCCTGGTCACTGGGAGTCTTCAAGATACTCATCTTTTGGGGTTCCATACTCTTGCCGCCCTTGGCTAACAACTCCATATTCTCTGGTGGGGGACCCATTCTCGCATTCCACTATTTTAGCATATGGTTTGCCCCCCCCACGGGGTTCTTGATATTTCTAATGTTTTTATGCTAATTCCTAGTACTTACCTGTGTATATTTTGTGTGTACTTACCTCCAGAGAGGGGGAATCGCCCATAGCATTCTAATTCAGTGTTACTATAATAAAGTACCTTTATTTTTGCAACTGTGTTGTTCCTTTAATGTGTGATGAGTTACTGTGTGACTACTGTGGTACTGCAAGTGCTTTACACTCCTCCTAGATAAGTCTTGGCTGCTCACCACAGCTACCACTGGAGAGCCCTGGCTTCCTAGACACTAACACTTACTAAGAAGGGTTGCCTGGACTTGGTAGAAGGTGCCAACACCATAGATGTCCACAAAAGGCCAACCTGCTACAGTTGGTGCTTGGATTAGTCATTGAGTGCATTAATTTTGTGGTAGGCATGGTGATGTGGAGGTTTATGTATTGAGCATTAGCTCTGGATGACTTGTACAGCGCACATGGCAAAGGGTGGAGAGGAAATGGACGAAGACCATGTATATGGGGAAAAAAGTTAGGGGCCATGGGTAGGACAGACGTTACCCCAATACTGATGACAGTATAGAGTGTGCGGCAATGAGTGTCTCTTGCAAGATATGATAAGCACACAGGATGCACACAGTAAGCATTCATAAGAAACAGGAGGGCACGGTCCTGCCACGACATTTACAATTTAACAACTATGTCTTGTGAGGCCTTGAATGGCAACCAATATCAAGAAAAGACCTCAGAATCACAACATAACTCTTCATAATCAGGATATCGATACAATTAACATTTACATTACTGAATGATTTAGAAAACCTTGAGAGTGCACAACATCTCTGTTAATGAGATTAACTTTTCTAGGCCTGAGATAATTGTAATGGTTAACGTATCGACAAGTACAGTCAGGCGTACAGCATTATGTGAAAGTTACGTGAACATTCCTGAAGGTGTAGGCTTGTATAGGTGGAGCTGTAGTTGTAGTATTGTCTATACTGCTCCTGTAGTTGAACTAGTATTTACAGTTATGTTTTTAAGGAAAGAGCTAGATAAAGACATATAGTTAGCATATGCAGTAGGCAACTCCTGATCTAGTGGTCCTGGACTATAGCAGTATAGCAGACACACCCTAATGCATTCCCTTTTTCCCAGCACACAAGCATGTGGACAAACAGACTTGTAAAAATATATAGAGAGATCTGTGAGAGTTTGTGTGATTGTTTTAGGGTATGTAGGTGTTGTCTGTGTGCCCATGATAACATATATATGGAGATGCTGGACTTGAAATGCGTCACTGAGTGACCACGACTGGGGCTGTGAGAGTAAGTAGTAGTGTGTTGAAAACCTGCGTGGGCTTATGAATGTATGTGTGGGAATATGTGAACATGTAAGAATAAATGTGAGCCTGTATAGACATGTAGAGTCGAGTCGACCTTGAAATTCAAGCTTGTATAATCGTTGATGGACATATGTGAGCTTATGAGTTCATAGTTAGAGATGAGTGGGTGTGAGGGGATTTACATAGATAGTGTAGTCTTAGAGAACAAAACATAGCAATACCGAAAACATTGAAGATATTATAACGTGCTAAGCAACATATACAACAAGTTAAGCAATCAGAGAACAATTCTACGGCAAAGTGGAACCCATTAAATGATATAGGTATTAGAGAATGTATAGTGTCTTCAAGTGTGCTCATTCGGAGAGTCTTCCATTCGGGCCTTGGCAGTGTTGTCCAGAAATATACGTAAGTCAGACGGGTCAGAGAACACAGGGTTCTTGCCTGATGGATGACCTTGAATTTTGCTGGGCCTATGACGGAGCAGAGGATTGCTCTGTCAAAAGTAGTGAACATTTGAGGGCTTGAACCTTGCCAACGTCTTTGAGATCCCTTCTGATTGCTGCAACCTCTGTTGGTAGCATATCAGTGTTGGTCTCAGTGCTTTGGGCAAGATCATGAACGCTGTTAATTCTTTTAGGATCATCTCAAGGGTAGAGTGGTTCTCATGTTTTTCTTTGAAACGAGAGTCAGGGTTCAGTGTATCATGTTTTGATCTTTTAAGACCAGACCTGCTTTCTTTACCCTTGAGTGGTTTATGGTCTCTCTGATCGGCCATGTTTGTGGTGAAGTCGATAGGTTTTGGTGTAGTAGTAAAATTAAGTGGAGAAGAGTAGGAGCTACGTAGACAGAGTGTATTTTTATTACCTAAATAGCTGTGGGCAAATAAAGAGCGAAGGGGTCACAAGATACACTCAAGCTCAATGGCATCACCCTCTAATAAACGTCAGGGTCTAGGTGATGATATGACTATGGTTTATGCCTTGTGACTCATGGCTTTTGTTGTTTATAGCACCGCAGGCTCAGGGTTGATTCCTTACAGGCAAGCAAATGTGAGGCTTATGGACCAAGATAGCTCAGAGGGGCGATCCATCAAAAGTGAAGTGCTCTGGGAAATCAGCATAGCTGCTATCCGCATGCCCTCATGCGAGATTGAGGCATCGATAGGGCAACTATTGGGCAGCAGAGGGTGGTCACTAACAGGGGTTCATTCATGCAGGTTTCAGAGAGTAGGCCTCGATGACCGCCCCACATAGGTTGTTGGAAGCACCATGGACGCAGATAAGGAAACATGCAAACGAGAGCAGTCATACAGTCTACCAACGATTGGTAGGTCATTGATGCTGGGTGTTGTGAAGGGTGGTGACCAATGCTAGCCCCTAGTCTGGAAGAGAATGATAAGTGACAGAGAACACAGCACACTGTCTCTGAAGGCTTGGTATCTAAACTGCCATCTTATATATCCATGGAGTCTCCCAAAGCCTTACAGAGCTTCTCACAAAGCTTTGCAGCTGTCTCCAGGGTTCTGTAAGGATAAAGACAGTACCGCTCAGATCAGACAATCTAGGCGTAAAGCAAAATGATGGGGCCTCTCGACAAGATGTGATGAAGGGTCAGAGTCTCCCGTATCTCACGGATTCACACTGGCCTTGGGCTAAATTGGGTTCCGCTGAAGGGTTAGGATCCCCTTTTAGGGCTGGGGTCACCCCTAAAACAGAGGGCCTAAAGTGGTCTGTATTACCCCCCCTTCAAACTGAGGGAATGGAAAACTGCTTCAAATATGTTAATTTAAAGCTATGCACAGCGGTACTGTGGGCACAAGTGGGAGACATAAGCAGCATTGCCACCTCCCTCTGCTCATATCCAACCTCATCAGTTCCCTTTGTACACAAGGAGCCAATCAGTCTTTGTTTCACAGTGGGTGGATTGCAGGAGGCCACTGATCATGAGGCAGTATTTAAAGACCAAGAGTAAATAGCAGCCATCAAAGTAACCTCATCCCACTCAGGCCTCAAAATCTTAATGTTACTAGACCTGCAAGTCGAGTAACTTGAAAAAACTACTCGACCTGACTGTAATGTATTTGAACGGTAAACGGGTCTCAAAATTTGTGATCCTAGGCAAATATTTTAGTGTAGAGAGTCACCTTTTTCTTCATTCTCACATATAAGTGCACCTTCAAATATGTGAGCTCAGCATTTCTGCTGTACAAGAAAAAATCTTTTATTTGAATAAATAGACTAAACATTTGCTCCATGTATAATAAGAATCTAGCCCATATATAGGGAACATATGATCCATGTCCTGTCTCTTAGTTTACTGAAGCATTGCCATCAGGGCAGGAGTGTTTCTCAGTTTATTGTTTAAACACTCCCTTTCAATAAATATATTACTAAAGCATGATGTGGTAGCGCACTGTCATTTACAGACAGTAAATTTCCAAGAAATGCCCAAAAACCTTCCTACTGACTTGCAGCTTTATATTGAAAACTATATCATGTATTAACAATAATTTATGAAAACTGTTTTTTAGAAAACATGTATCCTTTGCACATTATCAAATAAAGTGTTCTGATTTGTTTTCGTCCTATTAAAATATTTTTTTCATCACAAGGAAGTACACAAATGGGCTTTCACAACTACAAAAATATATTTTAAAATGTTTATATAGTTGACTTTTTAGCTATTTAAATGTTATGTGTTAGGAAAAACCAGACACCTTACAGCCCTTCATCTTACACTCTTTGTACAGCAGGTCAGACAGTTCACCTTACAAAACCCTGGATCACTGCAGTCAGAAGGAAAATTAATTGTAAGAAAACAAACTGACTTTTGACCTCTGAACACAGAGCAGGTGTCACAAGATAAGAACAAGATTTAAAAAAGTCTTTATTGTTTCTTCACTTTCTGACTTAACAGAACATCTGTTCTTTGAGAACTCAGCAAAAGGGGAGAGTAGGTCCTAAAAATAGCTTGACCTGATAAAATATGACTCACCATTGCGAGTAGATTTTTTTAGGCCTGCCACTCCTACATCCTGGCCCTTCCCATTCTCAATCTGTGAGTAGGCTGCACATCATGAAGAAAGGGAAAGGAAGGAGGTAAAGGCAGCATTTTTTTAAAATCCTTTTTTTGCAGTTATAGTAAAAAGACAAAAGCATGAAACATAAAAGAGGTAAGGTAGCATCAACACACACTCTATAGAATTGTGATTCCTCATTTGTACCTGGATTCCCCTACCTCTTGCCAACCTCATTCCCCCAACCCCCTGCAATTCCACTGGATGAATTAAGTTGGTAAGTGCCTTCTATGTCGGCCATTGCAAGTGGTGTTCTCTATTGGGGCAAAAAGTATTCCTCTATGTTCATTCCATTTCCCCCAAACCTTTGTCCATTTGCGGGAACAGCCTCTGCCTTCATAAACTGTACATTCTGCAGTCATACACCATATCTTCTTCAAGGCACACAGCTACTGTGCGTGTGACGCTCCCCAGAGACGTGCAATGTTTCACTTGGAGACTATTTAACCTAGTGTAAGCCAAATCTGATCCATTCTTGTAAGGTCAGAGTCGCCCCATACATTCAGGAGACACCATTTAGCAGAAACCGCTCTATTGCATCCACTTACACCATTGGGACAAGCAACAACAGATTCCTAATATTGCTCTATGACAGGACATCTCCATATCAGATATCATATGGAAGAATGTCCAGACTTGGCCACAGTTTCTCTTGCAGAAAGCGATGCCCTTACTATCTTTCCCATCCCAATGCAGTCATAGTAGCTCCTATGCAGGATCTTAAGTTGGACTAAACGGAATCTGGCTACTTCTCGAGGGGAGGCTAGGGCTGATGGCCATTCATCTTCTTCTAGATCTACAAGGTCCTGCTCCCACAGTTTCCGCAATCTGGTCAAGCTGTCAGGGGTGTTTATCAGTTTGCGATATGTCACTGAGGTTGTGTGTCTGGGCATTGGGTTGTCCAACAGTCAAGTGTACAAATATTTTATTGTACAGATATTAAAATCCATTACAATTAAAAAACCACAAACAGTCAATCATATAAAACGCAATTAAAAAGCCAAAATCATTGCATGTGAGCGTAGAGGTAAAACAAACATGTGACTAATAAATACATAGTTAATTAATCTCTATGTTACAATTTAAATGTAAAACAGTAATTAAAATCAATCCCTAACAGCCTCGCTACCCACGTGACAACAGAATCTGGCCCTTGAAGTCTTAGTGCGCTTAGTGAACAACCACTAGAAAACCCACCAGCTGGGAATAAAAAACCCCATGGTGCTGAAATAAAAACTAAATTAGGACACAAGAGTAGCTCAAATCTAACAGAGCAAGGGGTCGATAAACTATGCTCACAGTGCCCGAAGAAATTTAGCTAGAGCGGCCCTGGTAAACTTAATCAGTAGAGCATTCAGCACTGTGTTACTGGGATCCAAGGACGCCTGTCGACAGGAGCGGACCCCCAGCTCGTTCCACTTATTCCGCAGCAGGGTTCTACGCTCCTGAAGCAGGGATGGACACAAACAAACCACATGCTCGAAGGATTCGTCCACAGTTCCACATCCCCTGCACGTAACACCCTCCCCTGGAGCTAAGCTCTATATGTGACGATGCTTCAGAAAGATCCAATCGCCCATCCTTAGGGCCATGAGTTTCTCTTTCAGATGGATGCCATATGTGCAGAAAAAACCTAACTGGGGTACCAGGCTGAAATGAATAATAACCGACCAGGCATTTTCGCGCTTAGTGAGAAGAGCTCGATCAGAATGATAGGACCAGAGAGTGGACACTCTTCTTTATACCCTGTTTAAATGAAGATTGCGAAAGGTTAGCAGCCCAAAGCTCATCGACCTTTAGTAACCGTTGACAGTCAATCAAAAAACAATAATGGGACCCTTTCACCTCCATCATGCGGATTTCAAGCCATAACACTGACTCCAGACTTCCCGCCGTGGCCCGGTGCAGTTTATGGCAGAGCTTCAAAACAGCACCAGCGCCTTCTGCTCACTGTTCTGAAAGGCCAAACTCCAACCGCACCTGCGAAGGTGATGCATATTGAGGAAGATTTAAGACCCTCTTATAAATCCTAGTAACTAGCCGATTAAGCAAATTTTAACCAATGTCCAGCAGAACTTCACGGCCATAACACAAAGCGGGGATAGTCTTAACTCTCATAACTCAAGGGCTCAGTCCCCTCAAAGATCTAGATAGCTTTGAAAAGGCAACTTGCAGTGCTGCCGCTTTGACCTCAATCTCTTTCTGATGAATAACAAACCTACCCCTGGGGTCGAAATGCACTCCTAGGTATTTATAAGACATATCTGAAGTTAATTTACTAGTCTTATAAAATCAGCTAGCCCCCCGTTGCCTTTTCCTGCCAAAAGAAACCACTTTGGTTTTGAGCGGATTTACCTACAAGTGGTTTGTGTCTGTATATAAGGCCAGCTGGTTGAGAGACCCCTGAAGTCTGACCCTGGTATGACTAAACATTGCCAAGTCATCGCGTAAAGGAGGAGACTAAGCTGAAGTCCCCCAATTTTGGTGGGATGTGATTTAACAGCGTCCAGAGAAGGTGACAAATCGGCAATATATAGGTTAAAGAGCAGGGGAGCGAGAACACAGCCCTACTTCATTCCACAAAAAAGTTGGAATTCTCCTGAAGACAGAACAACCGTCTCCTAATTTAATACTGATCCCTATTGCAGAGTGTCATTCAATTAATGGCTCCCAGGAGCACCGGGGGGGGATTACCCAATTCCGAAGTTTTACCCATAGAGCATTCCTGGGAACCCAATCGAAAGCAGCCTTAAAATCAACAAAACAACAGTGCAACACTGAACCCGATGAATGAGCCTTGTCCATCACAATGGACATGGCCAATAGGTTAGTGGACGTACCTGATGAAGCTGAAAACCCTGTTTGGTTAATGGGAATGAGGGCCTTCGAATTAACCCAGGAACTGAGTTCTTCTGGAAGAAGAGTAGCATAAACCTTGGCCTCGTTATCGAGGAGGGCTATCAGCCTAAAGTTGGCTGGATCAGACCTTACACCATTTTTATAGATTGGACGAATAATGGCTCTGCGCCACGACTCAGGAATCCTTGAGGACAGGACACAATAATCAAAAAGGTTTACCAAGTGGTCGACCCAGAAAGAAGTATCTTGTTTAAACAGTGCCATCGGGATACCATTAGGGCCTGGTGCACCATCCAGTTTTCCCTTACTAATAATGCGATGTAAGCGGAAAGGAGAAAAGGTAATTGCCTCCAAAGAGGAAGGCAAAGGGCCTACCGACTCGATCTCTGAATTTGCCAGGATTACACTAGGGGAATTGACCTCCGGCTTGATTCATTCAAAAGTGTTAATCAGAAAAGCAGCCCATTCACCTTCCGGAATACTGGCAGAACAGGACCCCTGCTTGCACTAAGAAGTTCCGCCCAGAACACGTTGGAACTTCTCTGATTTTCCGCAAAGACTGCTTTCCTATACACTTTCTGAGAGTCCCTATAGTTAATAGCTATCTCCTTGGAGTCAGGATGCTTTCTAAATACCCTGGCTGCTTTATTTTGAGCTTTCTTTAATTCCTGAGTTTCCCTTGTAAAGGGTATGAAAGGGAGACAGGATTACAGACTGAATGTTGGAACCTCGACAATAAGAAAACAAAAAGTTTGTCCCATTGCTCAACTGGGGACGTTAGGACGACGCAGTCAGATTAAAAATAATTAACACACTCAGCCATAACTACAATACCTGAGGAAAAAGTCAATTTAATGCGTTTTAAGGACTCATAACAGACACCAAGACCCACTGACCGAACTTTAGCATGACAATGAAGAGTCGATTTTATGTTTACAATCTGGGGCAGATAACTCTCCCTCTGAGGTAAAATTAGAAGACTTTCAATAAAGGGGAAGAGTTCCACATTATAGATGGTATAATCCAGATAAGACCGAGTTCGCCCATTGGACAGTGTCCAACACAGGGAACATCTTGTTGCAGTCGGCCATTCAGGACTTTAAAACCCATACTGTTCAGATACATTACCACATGTTCCCCCAGGGCACTGTATGAACAGCCCCTGGGTCTAATCTGATCAGGACTAACTGATGACTACAAAGATCAGGCCCTTCCAGTGCTTCAGATAAGTCCTGAAAGAGATTTGTGTTAAAATCCCCCGGGACCAAAAAGTCAGCTCGGGATAAGCACCTACTAGGTCACCCAGAATCTGAATCAAATGTAACAACTTCCCTCATTTATCCTTTGTCTCAGGTGCAATGTAAACATGAATCACAATCAGGGTTAATTGCGAGCTATCACAGATCATAATCCCCTGAACCCAATTCTCTTCCCAGCCCAGTGGCGTAATATGCCCTTTTAGTTTGACAGCCAAATAAATCAATAAACCCCCCTCGGCATGACCACTTCTCCTCACTCTATAGACGGGCTTCCAAAACTCCTGAAACCCCAACAACGGGCAACTGACCCCAGCCCAGGTTTCCTGGAGAGTTATTATGTTGTGAGAATTTATCTAGAAAGGACATTAGATCGGTGGAATCAACTTTATGAACCAGCCCATTAATATTCCAGGAACACAGGGACAGACATTCAGACCTTGACACAGGGGAGACCTCTTGCGATGGTCATACAACAGGTCCTTGAGAAAGTGCAGATGGCACCCAGTCCCACTTGGCCCCCAGCTGGTTACCAACACCAGACACTCTTATGCAATTAAAAGAACTAGTACTACCCTGTGCACCCTTCAAAATTGAAAATGGCTTCTGGGCAAAATGTACTGCAGGTAAAAGCTTGGGATAATCTGGGGACCTATAAAGGGTGATTGTAATACCCCACGAGTAGAATATGTCCTTTCTGGCAAGAATCGACTGTGCTAGTGCGAACCGAAGCCAGTGACATCAGGGTAGTTCATCCAACAGTCTGTCTTCGAATGGGGAGGCTTCAGGTAGATCTGCTCCTCTCCTCTCGGCTATGAGTAAGGAAAACATTGGTTCTTGTCCAACAATATATGGATATTTAATGAATTAAATAGATATCTGTATAATACCTACCCAGATGACGGAAGGGAGCTCCATTATATTTAGAACAATGCAAATTTCCAAAATTAGGATAATTTATATTTGTATTTGAATTACATCAAAAACAACCTAAGTGTAATAATTCATATTAATAGAAATTGGCGTCCAAAACAGAAACCCAAAATAAAGCCATATTAAAAGAATCCATTTGTTCACACATACACAAAAAAAGGTTTCCAATACCCAAAACATAAATGACCTAAAACCACCCATTGTCCATATTAATAACCCAATTCACATCAAAGGGTTACATTGCTAGGTCCACTAATGACAGTTGACGACGTTTCAACCCTCTAACAGATAAGAGGTCTCATCAAGAGCAAGAGATAAAAGGACATCTATAACAAAAGGAAACAAATTAAATAGAAGATAGGAGTGTGTCCACTAATCACATACAAGTAAGATAACTAAGGAACCAAATGAACACCAACCTAATAAGGAGGAAACCAACAGCCAGGTGAAAAACACAACAAGCCTGATCCAAAGAGTAAAACACTCACAGGGGTTTTGACACTATAAAAAAAATTGTGAAACATAAGAAGCCAATTAGTGTAGGAGCACAAGTTGACTAGAAGGTCAGAATCACACAGAAAAATGCTTACCTCACAGAGTAAGGGATACTCTTGTTGCTGCATAGATAAAAAACACATTCAGAGCCAATAAAACCCATTAACCACTACAATTAGCACTGTGGAAACTCACTTACCATTAATGTGCGGGAAGCCTCGTATCGCTCACTAATACTGCTACCATGGAAGAATTACCATAAGGCAATCCATCAGAAGAATGATGTCCTCTAGTGTCAGAAAAATATTCAATGTCAATGCGTGCTGGGTGAAGAATCCAACCGAATTAGCACATTGTCGCTCAGTATAGCGACATCAACGTTATTTCTCAATGGGGACGCTGTAATTGTGTGTCATCGCCGCACATAAACAACATACGGTCGGTCAAGGCGAGGCTTGTACTGCACCGTTCAAGCATGGGGGGGCGTGACTCAGATCATCACAACACCACACAATATGGAGACATGACTCTGCTTGCCAGAAGGATACTCTAGTCATGTGACAACTCTAAGCATAGAGGAAACAAGAGTTCATACAGTGCGTGAGCGAGGAGGCCACGGCTAAAAATGACAGAACTTCCTAAAAGCCTATCAGGAAAAAAAAAACATACCTGTGAAGGGTGTTAATTACTATACGAAAAAGAAACAACCTTATCAAGAAAAAATAACATATCAATAAAGAATATAATAACCACTCAAAAAACAAAGGTGGTGGGGGGGGGGGGGGTAGTATGGAAACTCCAGCAATCAGAAACTGGGCTGCGCTTTATGCGAAATCGATATAATCAAAAAAAGTTATAATAGCCAGCCAAAAAAGATAACCAACTCCAGCAGTCAAGATATAATTAGACCGTGTTTAAGGCGAGAAAGGCATAGCTTATGAATTCTAGGTCGAACATACATGCATACAAGACAGGGAAAATTATAATACGAAGAACAGATGTTGTCCAGGCAGACAAAAGGTCCAAAAGTGAAATCAAATACCCCCACAAGGCAGAACTTGCTCTCCTCTCAGCAGCACTTACTGTAGCACATAACAAATTTGCAGGTAGCGATATGTCTCTCTGGGAGTCAACTGGTACTCCTGATGCAGCCGCGTGCAAGTAATCACCCCTCCCTCCTGTCCCAGGTCTCCCACCTTTGAAATACCTATGAGGACCCATTTGTCAAAACCCCCTCACGCCCTTAGTGTGCCCAGTCTGACAGAGTCCCAAAAGGGTGGGGCTTGTGTAATTCAGTCTTGCCAGCCCAGGTAATTTTTTGCCATCTGCCAGATTTTGAGCGGGACTACCGTGTGGTGGGGGATGGGCGTACTACGCTTACCTCCGTATAAGTCTCCAAGGCACCCACCCGGTTGCATCGCATGTCTGTCTATACAGAAAGCTATTCACTATTATGGGGCATGGACCCATTGATTAATTAGTACAAGCTGTGCCACCCAATAGTATTTCTGTGTATTTGGTAGGACAACCCTGCCATCGTTCCATGTTCGCATCAATCAATCAATCATTATACTTGTAAAGCGCACTACATACTCACGAGGGTCTCAATGCGCTGGGTAAGGGGGAGGTGCTGCTACTGCTCGAAGAGCCAGGTCTTGCGGTGTCTTCTGAAGGTGAGCAGGTCTTGGATCTTTCTTAGGTCGGTCGGGAGGGTGTTCCAGGTCTTGGCGGCGAGGTAGGAGAAGGATCTGCCGCCGGAGGATTTTCGTTGGATGCAGGGGACGGAGGCGAGGTTGGAAGAGCGGAGCTGTCGGGTGGGGGTGTAGAAGCTGAGTTTGTTGTTCAGGTAGGCTGGTCCGGTGTTGTGGAGTGCCTTGTGTGCGTGGGTGAGGAGCTTGAAGGTGATCGTCTTGCCGACGGGGAGCCAGTGCAAGTCTCTCAGGTGGGGGGTGATGTGGCTGCGGCGGGGTATGTCGAGGATAAGTCGGGCGGAGGCGTATTGGATGCGTTAGAGGCGTTGCAGGTGCTTGGAGGGGATACCTGTGTAGAGTACATTGCCGTAGTCGAGCCTGCTGCTGACGAGGGCCTGTTTTACTGTTTTTCTTGTTTCGGTTGGGATCCACTTGTAGATCCTGCGGAGCATGCGGAAGGTGTTGTAGCAGGAGGAGGAGATGGCATTGACCTGTTTTGACATGGAGAGGGATGAGTCAAGGATGAAGCCAAGGTTGCGTGCGTGGTCAGTAGGTGTCGGTGGGGTCCCCAGCGAGGTTGGCCACCATGAGTCATCCCAGGCTGAGGGGGTGGGCCCAAGGATGAGGACCTCCGTTTTGTCCGAGTTCAGTTTCAGACGGCTGACTCTCATCCAGTCGGCAACAGCCTTCATGCCCTCTTGAAGGTTGGTTTTGGCTGTGTGTGGGTCCTTGGTGAGGGAGAGGATGAGTTGGGTGTCGTCGGCGTAGGAGATGATGTTGAGGTTGTGTTGGCGGGCCACTCGTGCGAGGGGGGCCATGTAGATATTGAACAGCGTCGGGCTGAGGGATGAACCCTGGGGTACGCAGCAGATGATGTTGGTGGCTTCGGATTGGAAGGGGGGGGGGGGGGAGGCGGACTCTCTGGGTTCTGCCAGAGAGGAAGGATGTGGTCCAGTCGAGGGCTTTCTCTTGGATCCCCGCTTCGTGGAGGCGGATTTTCAGAGTGTGGTGGCAGACTGTGTCGAAGGCAGCTGACAGGTCTAGGAGGATGAGGGCTGATGTTTCTCCATTGTCGAGTTGGCTTCTGATGTCGTCTGGTGCTGTGGTTCCCTCTGAATCCGGACCGGGAGGGATCGAGGATGTTGTTGTCTTCGAGGTAGCAGGTCAGTTGTGTGTTGACAATTTTCTCGATGACCTTCGCTGGGAATGGGAGCAGGGAGATGGGCCGGAAATTCTTGAGGTCCTTGGGGTCCGCCTTCGGTTTTTTGAGAAGGGTGTTGATTTCGGCGTGCTTCCAGCTTTCTGGGAATCTTGCTGTTTCGAAGGAGATGTTGATGACCTTCCGTAGGTGGAGTGCGATGGCTGTGTCTGCTTTGTTGTATATGTGGTGTGGGCACGGGTCTGACGGTGATCCTGAGTGGATGGAATTCATGGTCTTGTCTGTCTCATTGTCATTGACGTTGGTCCATGAGGTCAGGCGGTTGGTGCGGGTGGAGTTCGTGGAGGAGGAAATTGGCGTGGTTGAGGTGGTAGGGGTGTTGAAGCTGTCGTGGATTTCAGCGATCTTCCGGTGAAAAGCGGTGGCTAGTGCGTCGCACAGTTCTTGGGAGGGTGGGACGTCGTTTACGGTGGCACTGGGGTTGGAGAGTTCCTTCGCGATGTTGAAGAGTTCTTTGCTGTCGTGAGCGTTGTTTTCCAGGCGGGTTTTGAAAGAGGATCTCTTGGCTAGCCTGAGGAGTTGGTGATGTCTGCGTGTGGCGTCCTTGAATGCTGTGTGGCTGTCGGGTGTGCGTTCGTGGAGCCATTTCTTCTTGAGATTGCGGCAATTGCGCTTGGAGGTCGTTGGTGAACCAGGTGGCTTTCTTGCTGGTTCAGTTGTTGGTGGGCTTTTTGAGTGGTGCGAGGTGGTTGGCGCAGTCGTTGATCCATTGCCTGAGGTTGTGGGCGGCGTTGTCAGGGTCGGTGGGGTCAGTGGGTGGTCTCTGGGCTAGGGTGTTGGTCAGCTGATCTTCGGTGACTTTGCTCCAGGATCGACGGGGTGGTCGCTCGGTGTGGTGGTGTTTGGTTTGTTTCTTGAAGGTGAAGTGGATGCAGTGGTGGTTGGTCCAGTAGAGTTCGGTGGTGCGGTTGGAGGCGATGTGGTTGCTTGTGGAGAAGATGGGGTCTGGGGGCATCAGTTTGTTGAGTGTTATCCTTGGTGGCCCCCATCCCAGAGTAGTGTGTAAGTGTCCAGGGGTCGCTGGTCCACAGAGGGTGCTGGAGTGTAGCCCACTAACTCAACCAGAAATACATGAAAAAGTTGATTTTTGCAGCTACGGTAGCAAAAAGGAAAACAGACAAATTGACACACCTGTCACTTCGAATGCTTTCATTTCTGTTCTCTGGGTGGTGACCGGGCTAAGTGCACATCAGCAGTAAAACGACAGGGTTATGAGCAGAGTTCTGACAAGTGCGCACGTTTGAAGGGTGCTTTACATCCCAGCTCCCTTCAAACATTAGCAAGCTGTAGATACGCTGCGCATGCCCAAATCAGTGCAGCCTCTCTGAAGAATGAAGCCTGCTCCGGCAGTGACGCATTTTAGCCCAGTTATCAAAACACCCTATCAGAAGCCAGGTTAGAGTGGGGTGAAGCAGGGTCATTCCAAGCCCTAGTCTGACTTCTGTTCGGGCGTTCAACAGACCCACAATCAGTTGGACGGGAGCGCACAGCTCAGATTGCCAGGTGCCTACAGGCAATATCCGTGGAGTTCAAGTCAAGCAAAAAAGGTACACCTAACGAGACGCTTCTTGGCAGTGACTATTGTATAAAAACATCAGATTTCCAGTGCATAACGTTCACTGTAAGTGCTGTAGCTGCCTTTCGATGTTTCACTGACTGCATCCTCTCCCTCAAATCATGTTTTCATCTGGTACTGTGCACCAATACGCCGTGGGACATACGCCGACTTCCAGGTGTTTTTTGATTCCCTTGTCCTTAGCTACTCCATCTCTCTCTAGTAGGAACAGTAACTGTGGGAGTGAGGCATGCTCCCGCACGCAACAGCTGGCTGGAGAGACCTGCCCAAACTTCCTAAGACACCCTGCTTTGTGCTTTTTCCGCTATCCGGAGAGTCTCATGGCCGGTGGCTCCTATCTGCCTTAAAACTTGCAGCCACTTCTACGTCATCCGCTAAAAGGTAGCAGATTGTCTTAATTTCTTGCAATAGCTATCATGAGGTGGACGGTTTTGCCTAGGTTATCGGCATGCCAATCATATGCAGATTAAAGAGAGTGTAAGATTCAGAAATCACCCAATTCTTATCCAGAGGGTCTGTTATTATGTTGTTGCATTTGTTCTGAGAGTACTTGTCCATAAATGATGTCATATACTTTTCCGTCTATGCTGTTTGTTGACTTCCAGAAGTTTTACTGAAAGTCCTTCCACAAAAGATCTATAAATCTACTTGCCACTTTGCAAGTTCTGCCATATAAGGTTCTACTACTTGAATGTATCATATGCAGGCGATCTATTCTCCTTTGCACAGGCCTTTATTTAACTCCTGTCCCCTGAGGAATTCCTGTATTCTTTCATTTTGAACATTACAGAAGAAAGCCCATCTTGTGCTCCCCATACAGAGGCCACAATAGAATAGCCTCTTGATGTATGTGGGGTGTAAAGGCGATCTCTTGTTCTGTGTGTGAGTAGAAAAACTCTTTGACTTAAAAGTAAATCTCTTTCTCCCAGAAGAATGTCTCTGTTCTTTCATTCACACAAAAGCTGGCCTTATGCTGCCAATTCGTACTCTAGTACAGTAATTAGCGCCAGCCCTTTAACACTCATGTCAATACTCATGTAGTGGTATGATGAGGCCTTTAAGGCTTGCCTTAGGGAAGGGGTTACTTTGTAAACTCTTATTAGTTTTACTAACACTTTCCTACAAAATACAAAAATATGTTTCCTTTCCAAGCAGACTTGTCTTCACTCATTGGCGTAGCTTCCCTATTCCTCCTGACACTGCCACACCATCCTTTCTCACCTCTCATTCACAAGAAACTGACAAAAAATTTCATTTGTGGGTGCAGTGCATCCACAGATTAATTTGGCCATGCCATGAACCCCTTGGTGTTTACAATACAGTCTGCCAAAAACCCTGAATTAAATAATAGTAAAAAAGAATATCAAAAAGCAACGTGCAGGCTTGGACAGGATATTTAAGGATCGGCTTAATTTAAGATTTTATAGCCAGCTGAGCTAAAGGCCCCAAAGGTATGCGGTTTTGGATTACTTGTACCAACTCACGACAGGAAATGACAGTGATGCCATGCGAATGGCAAATTGTGCACTATAAAAATGGCAACAACCTCGTTACTGCAAATACAAATGAGAGAAGATGCCCACGTGCTATAACAAGTGGCTCTAACATACGTATTTGTAGATCATAGCTGTCTCCCCCTGGGGTCTCGGCCTGTTGAATGATAACATGTTTTTTGTTACCTTCTTCAAGGATAATCGACCTTTGAAAGATGAAAGGCTGAGTGGATAAGGTGGAATTAACAATTTTGACATGCTGGTGAAATAGTCCACCAAGTTACCAGACCCAGCTTCTATGATAAACAAATATAATGTCCACTCAAAAGAAAACACTCTGATTGCACGTGAAACCTTTTGAAAACTTTTTCACTATTGAAATTCTCTCTCAAAAAAAAAATGTGTGAGCTTCAGTTGATCTAAAAGGCACTCAAGGGCTACATTGCTGGAGCAGAGAGTTTTAACAATTCAAAACATCATCCACGGGATGCCCCGCTAATGCAAAGCTTGGTTTACCAACTGGAAAAGTTAACCTAGGGCTGCACTGCTAGCGCAAAAAGTGTTTTACCAATTCAAAAATATTTCCAGGCCCAGATTGTTTTCAAGGTTTCTAGGAGGAAGGCCCCCACTGAACCCTTTTCAAGGACACAGGGCTTGTTAAATGTGCTTACTAACTTGGATCTCAGGCATGTACTTTCACCTCACCACTTTCCAAGTTCTACAGCTGCCACTACGTGTTTCACTTTCTATTGCTTAAAAGTAGGTTGAGGGAACTAAGTAATGGGTGTTTTAGAGCACATATAAGAGATGTGGTAGGGCCATCAATTTGAATAATGCAGCCTCCCCTAGAAGGAACAATGGCGATGCCCGCCAGTACTTTACGTCTCTCTAAGCACTCAAGCATTGGCTCTAAATTACGAGCAAAGACGACACTCGGGTCCACTGTGACATATATCCCGAAGTAGCAGAATCCCTCAGTGACGACAGTTGCCTCATAGTCCCGGGGTAGTCGCGAGGTAGAGCCGTAAAGCATATAGAACAAGGATTTATTACAGTTACTAGTGTACCTGTAGTGTTGACGATATAGTGCAAATATATACATTATTCTGTCTAGTGTACTGGCCAGGTCTGACATATAGAGCAAAATGTCCTTGGCGTACAAGGAGATTCTATCTTCTCAGCCATCAGACCACCGAAGCCCTCTGATTAGTGGGTCGCGCCTAATCCAAGCTGATAAGGGCTCTAATATCACAGAATATATTAGGGGGGAGAGTGGGCTGCCCTGGTATGTACCACACCAAAGGCAAAACACCAACGGCATAACTCCATTCATTTTCACCTGTGCAAGTGGATCCATGTATGAAAGACGTATTCAGGCCCGAAAGGATGGGCCAAAGCCCAATTTGGTGAGAACTTAAACATGAATGGCCATTCTACTGTATCAAAAGCCATACGTGCATCTAGAGAAGGTACAAGGGCCTTGTCTAGGATAGTGGTAGCTCGTCCCAAGACATGGTGTAGGTGCCACAGATTGAGGTACATGTCACGGCCCAGCATAAACCTGGATTGGTCTGGAATAATAATGTTTTGATCACTCGGACCAGACGTGAAGCCAACAATTTTGCTAAGATCTTACACTCTGCATTTAACAGGGAAATTGGCCTATATGAGGCAGATTGATCTGCCATCTTTATGAAGAACCACTATGCTGGCTAATCGTTGATCCCTGGGCAGGGATCCCAGTTCATGCTCTCTGTGAACATATGTAAGAGGTGTGGCACTAATTTGGCAGCTTCAAGTTTATACAGCTCTATGGGCAGTCCATTGCGGCCCATCACTTTGCCGGATTTTAAGTCTCAGATGGCCTGCACAATCTCTACTTCTGTGAAGTCTTGGTCTATGGAGGCTCTATCATATAGTGAGAGGTCTGGAAGGTGAATGGCTGCCAAAAATTCCCACGCTTCTCCAGCCGTGGCTAGGAGCATAGGGGAGTAGAGTTGTGTGTAATAGGGTGCAGAGGCGTTTGCCACATCTGTTCTGTTCCTCACCGATGCCCCCTATCAGTCAGTATTTCCAGTACCCACCACTTGCCTTCTTCCCTCTTATCGAGCCAGGCCAAAAGTTTACCAGTCATGTCCCCTATCTTGTATAGTCGGTGTTGAGCTGATCGATGACTGGCCTTAGCGTCCTCTTCCACTATGTCGCTGTATTCCTGCTGCTTTATAACAAAATTAAGGCTCAAGTCTCTGCAGTCTGTGTTGTTAAGCCTGCATGCTAAGTCCATGATCTCACTTTTAAGTGTCTTGAGATGGGCCCTTTTCTCTTTTTCTGTGCCTCACTATCAGCAAGAGTCTCTTGCCTCTTATAACTGTCTGTTATGCTTCCAATAACATCTGTGGCAAGTTCACCGACCCCTCATTTCCCTCGAAGTACCACTCCGTAGCTTTGTGAATGCCCGCTCGGATACAGGGAATGTTTAGGTACCATAGGCTAAGCACTATATTTCTAGTATGGCTACTGTGTGGCAGTTCGTATATTGCCCAGACCGGAGAGTGGTCAGAGATGCCCTACGCTAGATGGCCTACCTCTCTAAAATGTGGGAGGAGGTGAGACAGAGTGAAGATGTAATTGTTACGTGAAAAGCTACTGTGTGCTCCTGAGTGAAACTTGTATTGCTACATAATGGGATTATGAGCGTGCCAGGTGTCAACAAGTCCTAGCGCTGTCAGGAAGACTGCTAGGGGACTGCGAGGGGATTCAACTCGTCTAAGTGGCCAACATTCCTCAGTGTCACAGAGGGTACTGTTAAAGTCTCCACCCATCACCAATTCACCCTCGGGACACGTAGCAGGAGGGCACTCAAGTCTGAAAACATAGCATCATGTAATCTTGGGGGAGTGTACAGAGATGATGTTCAGCACTCGCCCCTCCCACACCTTTGAGACTGCCACATATCTACCCAAGTGTGTTAGCCCAGATATGTTGAACACTGAAGGGTGTGGTTCTGTGCACTAGAATTACCACTCCCTGAGAGCCTGTGGTATAGTCAGCGTGAGCTAACATTCTATATCGCCACTTCTCCAGAGCCCCATATGTGTTACCCTGTAGGTGCATGTCCTGCAGGAGTACCATATCAGGTGAGTGTCTTTTAAGAAATTGGAGTACCACCCCTCTCTTGATTTTGTCCCCCAGCCCATTGACATTCGAGGAGAACACTTTTAATCTTAGCTCCACTTTCTTCGTATCCATAAGTGCGGCAGGTTATGGGACCAAGGACTGGCCCGTGTTGAGGCAATATGGGCAAGGGACTGCATGTTAAAGCTCTTACCATGGAATCGTGACCATGTCAGTGATACAATGCTAGATACAGAACTGTTTAACAAACACAACGGAACCCCCAACTTACCCTCTCTTCCTGCACTGCAGGCAGAAACAGGCCCACCACCCCAACGATGCACAGTGCCTGTCCCCCCCAACATAACATACTACCTCTGAGTCAGTGGGGCCAGTGCCTAAGTGCCCCACAGCAACAATCCTAGAAAGAACAAGAGAAAACCCTACCTTACCAAAACACTACACAAGAACATGAGGAGTGGATGGCTGTCCCGCCTAGCAGTATCTTCTCTGCTGCAGTAGTCACATTTGTTGTTTTGGAGCATTAGTTCCATTGCCTTCTGGTCTGATCAAACTGCGGACAAGTCATTAACAGTTCCATCAGGGGAAATTGTAATCTGCAGCCTAGTACTTTCACATTTATGCTGTCCGATGGTGTGAAGAGTCATAGCATCTCTGATGGTCAGTAGGTCCATTTTGGGGTTCCACTGTGGCAGGTTTTCCCCCCTGTCTGTCTGAGTGCACCTAGGCCTTCTGTCTGTACACCTTCCTCCAGCCCGCAAGCCAATGCCAGGCTTCTTCTGGTTTTGCAAAGTACCATGTTTTGCCTTTGGCTGCCACTCACAACTTTGCTGGAAAGATAATTGAATAGTTAATATCTCAGTCCCTCAAGGTGAGTTTGATTTCAAGGAAGCTAGGTCGCTGCCTCTGGACCTTGAGCGGGGAAGTCTGGGAAGAAGGTGATAGAGGCATTTTCGTGGGTGAGAGACAGCGCCGCTGGGTGCCAGTTGTAGTATTATATCTCGATTTTGGTAGCTGAAGATGCAGGGTAGGATTATGCAAGACAGTCCGCTTGGCTTCGGTGGGATGCCTGGAACTCAATGGGCATGTTCCACCGAGAAGTATTTGGATAGGCCTCGTGGTTGCAGTTTTTCAAGGATTAGTTCCTTGACAAACAAATCTACTGGTGGTTTTTCGGCGCATTCGGGCACTCCTACTATGCAAATGTTTTTTCGCTGCGATCGGCCTTCGTAGTCTTCCAGTCTGGCCTCCAAAGTCCTGATAGTTGCACACAGTTCACCAATTTGGGCTGTAAGTGCTGCTGTGTCCACCTTAAAGGTGGCCGTGGAATCTTCCACCTCCTTCACCCTTTTAACCATTTTGCGCAAGTCTGCCCACACCAAGGTAACCTCTATTGCGACTGAGTCTATTTTGATTTCTAGGGAGGTACACATCCCTTAGATTGCAGTCATGAGGTCTTGCAGTGTGAGTGGTGTCCTCTCTGCAGGGTCACACTCGACGGTTCTCCCCCTGATCGTCAGCCAGTTTGTGAACCCTACTGCACCTTGCAGGTCCCAAAACTCTGCCCAAGCTAAGTGTAGGAGTGTTGCCTTGTTTTCAGAATTATAACCGGTCACTAAGCATTGAGGAGAGCCCACCATGGCCAAAGGCTGGCCTTTCCGGCAGTCGTTAATTCCCAGCGTTATTGCATCATTCAATGGCGATGTAGTATTCTTCCATCTCTAGAGGGGTGTTTATCTGCTGGTACAGCCACTGCGATTCACCCCTCCACCCCTTCTGCACCCCCCCATCTCTGCCTTTTGCCTCATGGGTGGCAGTGCCCTGTCAGATGGCTCCTCTCTCAGTTCTCTCCAAGGCCCCCCCAGGTGATCACCTGTTATAGCGGGTCTGATCAGGAGTCGCCGCTTCTCATATCCCAGCTCAGCCCCGTCGTGGCTCACATCACACCCTAGGTCTGGGCTCCGCAGCACTGCGTAGGCCTCTCTGTTTTAGCAATCTCTAATCCATCATTGAAACAAAAAAAAAAGTGTGCATTGGTATTGTCTCGGCGACCCAATGAAAAAAGTGACGCATACTCTCTGAGAAGAACGGATAATTTTCTGGATAGCAAGGGGAGTGAGCGGATGGGTGCGAGAGCCACTCTGAAGAGCGGCCGTCTTTTCCGGCGGTTGGCCACAAGCCCCAAGAAGGCACCATTGGATACCACAATCTTAGGTAAATGGCTTGTAAATAGTTTTACTAGCCAAATTTAACATCACTCCAGGAGGTAATCTCAAAATGGTATTTTGGCCGAACAGAAGTGAGGTGGTCTCCACAGCGATCTGACAAGTGTCTCAAACAGGCACATTCTTCAGGAATGTCATAAAAGCTATTTTAGTTTGTCGAACAAAGGACAGCAGTTTGACTACATGAAGACTGTGTGCTATAAGAGGTAATCTATCTGGCAATTGTGGCTATAGCCACACAGGCTGGCTGGTACTGACAAAGGTCACAAGAAGCCGATCAATACAACCCTGTTTCTATAAAAGTGAAAGGCATGCTGGACAAACAAGTTTGTGAAGCACCCTCTCAGGAGAGGAGGTATCAGAACATAGGAAGAATGTAAGGAGATCAAACTCCTCCAATTTAAATTCCTTCAGAACCTTAGGTGCTAAGGTGGCGTGTGTCCAGAGGAGTGCCTCCTTAGAACCAACAGCCTTATGTATCATTTTTGCTTTCTTTCCTGGTTCCAGCCATCTGAACCACTATGAGCTCTCCCTGGAGCTGCTGACACGAATCCCAATCAGCTGCCATCACAACTCAGGGATCAGTAATTGATCACTGAATTGTGGCTTGAGTTGCAATTACAAACTATTGATACATACCTATGTAACTTGGAAACAGGAGGAGGAAATCCCTTTCATCACCCCTTCTATTTGCAAATCACAAAAGTGCTGATCTTCCGTCTGTTGAGTGGGCTGGGGTGGCAAGAATACCAATTAGTACTACAGTAAAAAATGAGACAAGAGTATAATGTCTACAGGGCAATTTTCACACAGCTCAGGAGCTGCTCCAAGAACAGTGATGCCAGAATGCCCGTACCCTGAGCACGATAACCACAAGTTTGTAAAGTATGCAAAGCTAATCATACGGCATTTGATCTCCATTCACATCACGAGGGTCATAATTAAAAAAAAAATATGTTGAAAGATGAGTGAAGGATGTTAGTTACTTGACTAGAGATACAAAAAAAATCCTCTATTGAGAGATTAGTAAGGTTTTGGTGTACATCTTGAGCCTAGCTGACAGCTGCGAGTATCTACATAGACTATTTCCAGGGAGTAAGTTCTACCCTCTACTACAGGTGGGATAAACACTGGCTGCATGGGTACCTTCCCTCAATAGCAGAGGTTGTTGGTCTGCTGGGGAACATCAAAGAATAAATGATGCATTATCTTTGGATTTCCAGTTTTTTGAGTTCACAAAATGGAGGGCATCCCAGAAAAAGTTAAACAAGGGCCGAGTGGTCTAACTTTCCTTGCAAAGAGTAGGAGAGATGAGGGAAGGTGGCAAAAAGGGAAAATATCAGAGAAGGAAAAAGTGAGCAGGAGCAAGACGTATGGTTTAAGGTTTCACTGAGGACCAGTGAATTATAATAGCAGATTTAAAAGAGGGAGACTTAAGGACCATGTTATAGGAAAGCAGTTCTTAACCTGTAGTCCGGGGACCCTCTGAAGTCCACAAAACCTACTCAGGGGTTCTGCCACTGCTTAGAAAATCAAATAATGTTAACAGTTTAATGAAGTGTATATGAATAAAGAAGTAAAATGTAAAAACGTGAAGTGATTAGAAATTGGTGGCTAAAAATAAAGTTGGTATCTTCAGATTGATTCGTAGGAGCGGTGCAAGTGCATCAAACATAATATGGTGTGGATAATGGCTGGCCTCAATTGAATTTTGAAAAGCTCCAAACTTCACATTAGAATTTATATGTTTTTATATTTGTATTGTGAATTAAATAAAATATTTCATTGTTTATTTGTTTGATGAATGCTTGTTTCTGTATTTTTTAGTATTGTTTTGTGGTTCAAATCCTCGGCATTGCCTACAGCAGGGTCCCCAGATTCCAATAATGATTCAGTTGGGGGTACCCGGTTTGCCGTGATGAATACGTTGGTGTCCACAGAAGTCAAAAGGTTAAGAACCACTATTCCAGAATAAAAGAGATCCAGCAGGGGCATAAGGGTGGTGAGCTAAGATGGTGGCATTGCCAACACTCTTATACTTTTTCCATAACCTCCCGGTCCACAGCCCTAAATCCACCTTTTGGGTGCTGCATGCAGATTTAGGTAACTTCATCTGGAATAAGAGGAGGGGGAGCGTGGGCTCCTCAAGCTACAGTTGGCCATAAAACAGGGAGGGTAGGGAGTCCTGTTTGAGATACATTACCTGGCAGCACAGCTGCAGTGGCCACGTGCTGGCTGGCGGGTCGTATTACTGAGAAGCTGGATCTTCCTGACAAATCCCAGGTCCCGTAGATGGTGCATCATGCCTTTCTACCAAAAACCTGGCTCCCGCACAGAGCGAACAGTCTGTTTTGAATTGCCTTTTTCAGCTTCCAACACAGCGTACGACTCATGCCATGCATCCCCAGGTACTCCGCCGAGATTCCATGAAGTTCACTATAGCCCTTTGCGTGCATGCTGGGTAGGGTGGGGATGGAAATCTGGGAGGCAGCATCTGTGCGCACTTGGGTGACTTGTTCCGTGATGGCGCCTTATTGCCCTACGAGCAGCTTAGGGAGGAGTGAGATCTTTTGTTGGAACATTTTCTGGCATATGGTGGTCTCCTGGCGCTGCTGGAGTGACACTGGAGTGTTACAAACACTTAACCTTCTCAACACCCCTTTATACATACACTGTATATTATGAGAGGTGGTCGTAAACTTAAGTGGCTTGTCCGTGCACTGGCACACACCACTTGAGACACATTGGCGCCAACCCCAGATTGTTGGGAGGCGGACGTGGGCAAAGAGTTCACACCAGAAGGAACAGGAGACAGTGTTACAATACCCTAGGAAAGTATCGCAGAACGCAAAGTTCTAATATATCCAGCATAATATACTCCATAGAGCCTATCTCGCTCATGCTCGTCTGCATCGGGTGTTTGATTCCTCCTCGAAGTGTCCCAGATGTCCACAATTAGGAGCAGAGCTCCTGCACATGTTCTGGATGTGCCAGGCAGTGGTATCTCTATGGGGGAGGTTTCTGAGCCTTTGAGGAAAGTGACTGTTCATTCAGACCTGTGCTTGATAGAGGGAGTCCTTCTAGGCCTGTTTAAATGTCCTTGGGGGGTAAAACCAAGTGCCCAGTTCATTGATTTAGCTCTGCTAATCAGCTGTCGACGTATTGCCATGCATTAGAAGGCACGGGTTTTGCCAGGACTATTGCATTGGTGTAGGGAGACGCTCAAATGGGGACGCGCAGAAGTGGTGGTGCTCAGGTGTGAAGAGATTTGAGGCCTGCGTGAACACCCAGTTGCAGCTGACTGGGAAACACTGCTGTCTGATTTACACACTTGCATCAAAAGCCTAGTTGCTTAGTGTCCCAGTACCGACTAGCTGTTGTGCACTCTACCGCCTTTGGTCTGTTGGAGGCTATGCTCCCGTCCACACTGGGTTCTTGCTCCTTGTATTAAAATGGCCTGCTGGACTATCGTCGCTCTATATCTATTGATTGTACCCATGCTGCTTTATCTTAGATGTCATTCTATAAGTATTATATAACCTAGCGAAGCCCATAATGGCCATCTGCAGAGACTCCCTGGGGTCTCAATGATTTACTACGGCAAGGATGTACAGCAATGGAGATTTTCAGATTGAGTACTGTCACCACATTTTACTGTTGGTAATTGTTTAGGTTTTTTTTGCCTGTTATACACCCAATTGCACTGGCTGATCCAGAACTCGTACTGTTATTGCACTTATGTCCTGCCTGACTTCATTGATGTAATGGAAGCGCTGTATTTGTGCAATTGCCATATGATGGAAGTGCTGTATGCTGCCTGTGTTGCTTTTTGGTGAAAATAAAAATTGACTAAAAGAAAAAAAAAAAAAAGAGTGGTAAGCTAGAGGAGGATTGATGACAATGTTGTAGATAAAGAGGATATGGAATGGAAAGTTCAAGAATACAGGTTAACATTTGAGATTAAAATAAAACGCAATCAGCGCACTGGTTGTCGGCTTCACCAAGAGGATAGCTACTTGTCATGAATTCTAAACTTGGCCATCAGCCTCCATAGTCAATGTCATGCGCTCTCTAGGGCTGCGTGAAGAGCAGGAAATGCTATGTAGTTGATGGAGTTGACAGTAGTGGGAGAAATCAGCAGTGCTGACCACTTTAACACCAGAGGAGACAATGAGAAGTTGGCATCAATGAGTAGTTTGAAAAAAAAACACACCAGTGGGAACTACTGACCAGAGGTGATACTGGTGGAATATGTGAGTAGATGATGTTAGTGGAAAGCTTGAGAAGACAGCACCAGCAGGCATTGGGAGTTGAAAGGGAGACGGGTAGTTTGACAAATTGGAACTGGTGGGAAATCTGAGAAGCACGCACTGCAGCAGAGTGTGAGTAGCAGACACAGGTGAGCTCAAGGGGGTCAAAAGCAAAGCAAAACACAAACGCTGTGGGATAGCGTAACTGGATGGAAGGAATGCGGAACCAATCAAACATTCACCCCCAGTCACAGATCTGGGTTTAATCCATCCATTATTTTGCTCACCATGCCACCCCAGTTTGAACCCAGCCATATGCAAATCAGTCTTGACCCTGTTCCTCATGGGAACAGTCCAGCCCGAACTGCCAGGCCAGGTTCTCCCTGGACCGGAAACAAGCATCCTGGGACCGGTTTCGGGGTTTCACCCCTCATCAGCCAGGCTAGCTTGAATCCAGTGGCACAGTGAGCCCGGGACCCTAGTCTGGGCATACCCGGCGCACTTAGGGCGGCAAAAGCAAAGCAAAACACAAACGCTGTGGGATAGCGTAACTGGATGGACGGAATGCGGAACCAATCAAACATTCACCCCCAGTCACAGATCTGGGTTTAATCCATCCATTATTTTGCTCACCATGCCACCCCAGTTTGAACCCAGCCATATGCAAATCAGTCTTGACCCTGTTCCTCATGGGAACAGTCCAGCCCGAACTGCCAGGCCAGGTTCTCCCTGGACCGGAAACAAGCATCCTAGGACCGGTTTCGGGGTTTCAACCCTCATCAGCCAGGCTAGCTTGTATCCAGTGGCACAGTGAGCCCGGGACCCTAGTCTGGGCATACCCAGCGCACTTAGAGCGGCAAAAGCAAAGCAAAACACAAACGCTGTGGGATAGCGTAACTGGATGGACGGAATGCGGAACCAATCAAACATTCACCCCCAGTCACAGATCTGGGTTTAATCCATCCATTATTTTGCTCACCATGCCACCCCAGTTTGAAACCAGCCATATGCAAATCAGTCTTGACCCTGTTCCTCATGGGAACAGTCCAGCCCGAACTGCCAGGCCAGGTTCTCCCTGGACCAGAAACAAGCATCCTGGGACCGGTTTCGGGGTTTCACCCCTCATCAGCCAGGCTAGCTTGAATCCAGTGGCACAGTGAGCCCGGGACCCACGTCTGGGCATACCCGGCGCACTTAGGGCGGCAAAAGCAAAGCAAAACACAAACGCTGTGGGATAGCGTAACTGGATGGACGGAATGCGGAACCAATCAAACATTCACCCCCAGTCACAGATCTGGGTTTAATCCATCCATTATTTTGCTCACCATGCCACCCCAGTTTGAACCCAGCCATATGCAAATCAGTCTTGACCCTGTTCCTTATGGGAACAGTCCAGCCCGAACTGCCAGGCCAGGTTCTCCCTGGACCGGAAACAAGCATCCTGGGACCGGTTTCGGGGTTTCACCCCTCATCAGCCAGGCTAGCTTGTATCCAGTGGCACAGTGAGCCCAGGACCCACGTCTGGGCATACCCGGCGCACTTAGGGCGGCAAAAGCAAAGCAAAACACAAACGCTGTGGGATAGCGTAACTGGATGGACGGAATGCGGAACCAATCAAACATTCACCCCCAGTCACAGATCTGGGTTTAATCCATCCATTATTTTGCTCACCATGCCACCCCAGTTTGAACCCAGCCATATGCAAATCAGTCTTGACCCTGTTCCTCATGGGAACAGTCCAGCCCGAACTGCCAGGCCAGGTTCTCCCTGGACCGGAAACAAGCATCCTGGGACCGGTTTCGGGGTTTCACCCCTCATCAGCAAGGCTAGCTTGAATCCAGTGGCACAGTGAGCCCGGGACCCACGTCTGGGCATACCCGGCGCACTTAGGGCGGCAAAAGCAAAGCAAAACACAAACGCTGTGGGATAACGTAACTGGATGGACGGAATGCGGAACCAATCAAACATTCACCCCCAGTCACAGATCTGGGTTTAATCCATCCATTATTTTGCTCACCATGCCACCCCAGTTTGAACCCAGCCATATGCAAATCAGTCTTGACCCTGTTCCTTATGGGAACAGTCCAGCCCGAACTGCCAGGCCAGGTTCTCCCTGGACCGGAAACAAGCATCCTGGGACCGGTTTCGGGGTTTCACCCCTCATCAGCCAGGCTAGCTTGTATCCAGTGGCACAGTGAGCCCAGGACCCACGTCTGGGCATACCCGGCGTACTTAGGGCGGCAAAAGCAAAGCAAAACACAAACGCTGTGGGATAGCGTAACTGGATGGACGGAATGCGGAACCAATCAAACATTCACCCCCAGTCACAGATCAGGGTTTAATCCATCCATTATTTTGCTCACCATGCCACCCCAGTTTGAACCCAGCCATATGCAAATCAGTCTTGACCCTGTTCCTCATGGGAACAGTCCAGCCCGAACTGCCAGGCCAGGTTCTCCCTGGACCGGAAACAAGCATCCTGGGACCGGTTTCGGGGTTTCACCCCTCATCAGCCAGGCTAGCTTGAATCCAGTGGCACAGTGAGCCCGGGACCCACGTCTGGGCATACCCGGCGCACTTAGGGCGGCAAAAGCAAAGCAAAACACAAACGCTGTGGGATAGCGTAACTGGATGGATGGAATGCGGAACCAATCAAACATTCACCCCCAGTCACAGATCTGGGTTTAATCCATCCATTATTTTGCTCACCATGCCACCCCAGTTTGAACCCAGCCATATGCAAATCAGTCTTGACTCTGTTCCTCATGGGAACAGTCCAGCCCGAACTGCCAGGCCAGGTTCTCCCTGGACCGGAAACAAGCATCCTGGGACCGGTTTCGGGGTTTCACCCCTCATCAGCCAGGCTAGCTTGAATCCAGTGGCACAGTGAGCCCGGGACCCACGTCTGGGCATACTCGGCGCACTTAGGGCGGCAAAAGCAAAGCAAAACACAAACGCTGTGGGATAGCGTAACTGGATGGACGGAATGCGGAACCAATCAAACATTCACCCCCAGTCACAGATCTGGGTTTAATCCATCCATTATTTTGCTCACCATGCCACCCCAGTTTGAACCCAGCCATATGCCAATCAGTCTTGACCCTGTTCCTTATGGGAACAGTCCAGCCAGAACTGCCAGGCCAGGTTCTCCCTGGACCGGAAACAAGCATCCTGGGACCGGTTTCGGGGTTTCACCCCTCATCAGCCAGGCTAGCTTGAATCCAGTGGCTCAGTGAGCCCGGGACCCACGTCTGGGCATACCCGGCGCACTTAGGGCGGCAAAAGCAAAGCAAAACACAAACGCTGTGGGATAGCGTAACTGGATGGACGGAATGCGGAACCAATCAAACATTCACCCCCAGTCACAGATCTGGGTTTAATCCATCCATTATTTTGCTCACCATGCCACCCCAGTTTGAACCCAGCCATATGCAAATCAGTCTTGACCCTGTTCCTCATGGGAACAGTCCAGCCCGAACTGCCAGGCCAGGTTCTCCCTGGACCGGAAACAAGCATCCTGGGACCGGTTTCGGGGTTTCACCCCTCATCAGCCAGGCTAGCTTGAATCCAGTGGCACAGTGAGCCCGGGACCCACGTCTGGGCATACCCGGCGCACTTAGGGCGGCAAAAGCAAAGCAAAACACAAACGCTGTGGGATAGCGTAACTGGATGGACGGAATGCGGAACCAATCAAACATTCACCCCCAGTCACAGATCTGGGTTTAATCCATTCATTATTTTGCTCACCATGCCACCCCAGTTTGAACCCAGCCATATGCAAATCAGTCTTGACCCTGTTCCTCATGGGAACAGTCCAGCCCGAACTGCCAGGCCAGGTTCTCCCTGGACCGGAAACAAGCATCCTGGGACCGGTTTCGGGGTTTCACCCCTCATCAGCCAGGCTAGCTTGAATCCAGTGGCACAGTGAGCCCGGGACCCACGTCTGGGCATACCTGGCGCACTTAGGGCGGCAAAAGCAAAACAAAACACAAACGCTGTGGGATAGCGTAACTGGATGGACGGAATGCGGAACCAATCAAACATTCACCCCCAGTCACCGATCTGGGTTTAATCCATCCATTATTTTGCTCACCATGCCACCCCAGTTTGAACCCAGCCATATGCAAATCAGTCTTGACCCTGTTCCTCATGGGAACAGTCCAGCCCGAACTGCCAGGCCAGGTTCTCCCTGGACCAGAAACAAGCATCCTGGGACCGGTTTCGGGGTTTCACCCCTCATCAGCCAGGCTAGCTTGAATCCAGTGGCACAGTGAGCCCGGGACCCACGTCTGGGCATACCCGGCGCACTTAGGGCGGCAAAAGCAAAGCAAAACACAAACGCTGTGGGATAGCGTAACTTTTTGTGTTACTAATGTTGCCCTAAGTGGGAAGGGTATGCCCAGACGTGGGTCCCTTGCTCACTGTGCCACTGGAATCAAGCTAGCCTGGCTGAAGAAGGGTGATACCCTGAAACCGGTCCCAGGATGCTTGTTTCCATTCCAGGGAGGACCTGGCCTGGCAGTTCGGGCTGGACTGTTCCCATGAGGAACAGGGTCAAGACTGATTTGCATATGGCTGGGTCCGAACTGGGGTGGCGTGGTGAGCAAAAGAACGATGGATTAAACCCAGATCTGTGATTGGGGGTGAGTGTTTGCATTGTCAGCACTCCGTCCATCATCTTTTTGTGTTACTAATGGAGCTCAAGGGGGTCACCAGAAAAACAAATTACACCTTTAAAAACCACAGGTACATGAATGGAGAAAACCTGGCTGTCCATAGATGAATTTCTGGCACCCTTTTATCCTCCTTCCATCCCCTTCTACCTTTTCTTAAATTAATATGTCCATCTTTTCAACTTTCCATACACCCATCCATTGTCTCATCCATCCTTTTGCCCATCGACCCATCAATATATATCATGTATACATCAGTCCACCTTTCCACTCTTCCTCTCACCATTCTTTCATTATAGCTATCCATCCTTCCATCCACCCTTACATTTGTCAATCCTGTCAGCGTTCCTTTTATCCATCCTTTCACCCTTCTTCTATTTCAAACTTCAATTTTACTTTTCATCTTTTCTTCCATCTTTCCTTTCATGTTTCCTCCCTTGCTTTCTATCTACACCCATCCTTTCTTTTTCTTCATTATCTTTCGCTCTCATTCTCACTTAGCCTTTGCTTTCTCTCTCTGTTTCCAACAATGTACATGCCGGTCCGTGTATTACACCTCTTTGTCAGGGTGTTGCTTCAGAGGATTTTTTCCACAAAGCTTTAGAGAGAAGAGGCCTATAAACAATGAATGTTTTAGTTTGGCCCAGTTCACCAACCCATCAGGTCAGTGGCTGCCCCTGCTTAGGCTGCTGTATTAACCATTTTCACAGATAGGAAATGTGTGCAGCTGGTACTGGTGAAGAAGGTTAAGAAATAAGGTATGGTGGACGCTTAAAGAATCTGGAATTGTATGACTGTGCAAACATATGACAAAGTAAGAGGACCTTAGATATTATTTCAAGTTGTTTATAATTTTAATTGCCATACATTTCTATCTGAAAATAAAATACACATCCTTCATCCCAGATACAGTTCTGACTAGAAATTGAGATTATTGGGTATGATTACTGTCATGGAACATCTGAGTTCCAAACCTCTACCCCCTGTTACAATATGCCCGAGTGCTCGAATCGCTACCTTTGGAGACTCAAATTTACAAAGGGAGTAGCAAGGATATCCATGTCAATATGAGCCCTACAGTCTCAAAAGCCAATGTTAAAGACAAGTATACAACAGGGATGCTGCCACAGTACCAGTGACTGCCACCCAACTGAGAAAAAAGGCCACAGATATAGGAAGCATCACAATACATACTGATCAAAAAGAGGGGTCCCCACTGTGAACAAATGGACTCACTTGTGATCTTCCTTAAAATTGTCTGTTCAGAGCATTCACTCTTGTACTCTGTCAGCCAGTAAATCGATGTTAAACATGACATTTTTGTCAAAGTCCATATTTTCAAATGTAGAATATTGCTGTCTGACAAGGATAACCTAAACAATCAACCCTACTATTAAAGGAAAAAGAGCTTTAAGAGTGACTCCGATTTATTGGTGTTACAATTGATTTCTGTGGTCTCCATTTGAGGTGAAGGACAACTGACCAATACTTTTCCCACATGACTAGTAGTGAAGCATTCCAGGACTGGAGTGCAGTGATACCCGACATCACTGCACCTTCCATCCCTTCTATGGAAGATACAGGTTACTAACGGCACTTGCTACATTTATCAGGAATGGACGATCCCTATCTTAGGTTTAGGCTCCTGAAACCACTTCCCCAGATAACAAAGAGTGCTGCTTGATAACTGTACTGGTTCTTCCGTCTGCTTAACATCACTGATAGAGACCTGCATGTAGTTTATGTCCAGGATGCGAGCCACACAGGAGCAATGTTGACCCAGCAGCCCAGCTGGCTAGAACAAACTCAAGGAGTATTTTCTGGACAAGAGAGCGAGAGCTTGCAGGATTACCAAATTTGGTGAACCTGCATCATTCTGGACTCCCTCAACACTTACCCTATATTCTAAGAAAGGACATAAATATTAGTATTAGTACCGTTCTATGGAAAGGGCTGATCTTCTGAAGCTCCAAGTCCAGAAACAATGCAGTGCTTCTTTAAAATCCGTAACGGATATTTCAATAGATCTTTTGCTTCACTCGGAAGGTTAACAACATTATCTTTTTGGAGACATCTTGTATGTCTCTCACTCTTAGATGGCAATTTAGTATCATAAATATTTAAGATACCATGATACAGGTATGGAGTTTCTGAATGTTTCTACTCTATGCCTCTTTATTCATGCTATTTTGCCGCATTAAAACTGATACTGATCATTAATGCATGGCCTTTTGAACCTGCTTGACTTTCCCAGACTTGCCATTGATTTATGATGTTGCCCAGCTATGAGCAATAATCGCTGGTGGGGGGGGAGAGGGTGACAGAGGGATGATTCCTGTAATCAACGCAGTCTATTTACTGTGAATTGGGTAAACCCATGGGACATCGGAGCCTTATACTGTCTTTCTGCCTCAGCCCGTACAGCAACAAAGTGATTGCTCCAAGTCCTGCTTTTCTCTTGTAGGACATGCTTCCTGCTGGGGGAAGCATTTGCTGGAATTTGTAATGGTCAAATGATGTCAGAAATGGCCCTTTAACTTGTTTCACTCTAGAGATCACCTCGCCTCTTTTCCACCTCCCCTATCCCATCAGATGTGCTCATTTCCCAGCAACCCTTGTCGAATGCTTGGGAGTGGTGTAATTGGTGGCAAATAGCTCTTTCTTCCAAGATAAGGAAATGTGTGGCTGACCCTACGCATGCCTGTGACTCCATAATCAAGCTGTTTTCAACAATCACTGGATCCTTGCGGTAGGGGTGTGGGGTTGTTGCCACTCCTTATCTTAATTCTATTGTGGGACCGCCAATGTCCTGGGAAACATGGCAAAAGATTTGCTGATCAAAATCTGTATTTTCTTTTTATGTATTTTTTTTATTGTTAGTGTATGGCCATTTTTTATATGTAATTGCATCTTATATGGTCGCTTTTTGATCTACTGACTAAAGAATAACTACATTGTGTGAACAAACGAACCACACTGATTGTTGTCAATGTAACTTCCACCAGCTATGTTCTTGGCTATGGCACTATTGACTGAGTAGTCTTACTAGGTTGATGCTAATGCTTTGGCTCCAGGCAGTAAATGTCCACACTACACAATGCAGCATTGCAGATGTATAGAGAACTACAGGTCATGTGTCCTAGCACAGCACTGCTGCACTGTGTTTTCATCAACATCTCTAAAGTTTACAGCACAGTGGATTAAGCTTCTGACATGAGGAGGTTCCACGGAGATAACATGTCTTAATTAATGAGTTATATCAAAATATGAGGACAGCTATTAAGAGCAAGACAGTGGTACCCATGAAGAAAGAAAGCTATAGGGGCGTTCAGAAAGGCGGTACCCTGCCTCCTTTGCTATTTACAACATAAATGGGTGATTTGCAGAAATAATTTAATACCTTAGAACTGTTTCACCTGCAACTTGAAGTTGGCAATGTTACAGCCTTTACTGTGCAGATGGTGCTTGACTCTGAAGGATTGCTATTGGCCTAAAGAGATCACTTGAAATCCTAGCAGGATGAGCACAATAGGACAAACTAGTAATTAACCTAAAAAACAAAGCCATGAAGAGTAACATTTGAGGGTAAGAGTAACGTTTGAGGGAGCTGCTACTCGAGAACAGATTAACTATCAAAGGTAGGAGAATGTAAATACCTCTCAATAACAATCAATAACAAATTTGTCAACAACTTTTGAACCATAAAGGAAGACTGCACACATTCTTTTTAGCATGTAACTGTGCTCTAAAAAATATGGATGTCACTCTTATAAAACATTGACTGAAGACTCTGCAAGTTAAAGTTGTGCCTTTCTTTATTTAAAGGACATTGATTTGATTTTTTTTTCTATAAAGAGCAAGATGCTTCTGTTACCCTCATTTGGAGGAAATGTCTGAGTCTGAAGAACTAGAGCATCCTGGAACTGATAAGTCAAGCTTAGTTTCAAAGCTTTATTCAGCAGTTGTTAACATTAAGGTAATAAATCTTACTAAAAAGCATCGAAATACATTTAATAATAGTTGCTATAATATACAATCAATGTGGTCTACTGGATAAAGAAGACAATAAGCATATTTGCATCCAATGCAATCAATCTATTTCAGTTAATAACAATCAAGTAACAAATTACACTACTCATAATTATTTAAAAGCTGTAAGAAGATTACATAATTGTTCTCACATTCATAGCTAGACTACTATGAAAAACTACACGCTGGGTTATCTAACCTACTGCTCTATGAAATAAGTGCAAGGTGTATGTAGCAGCCCACCTCAAATGAATTCAAATCAGTCCGGGTTTAGCTTGTCCTTTAATTTGCTAGTTGCAATTCAAACAATCCTATGTAGGTGGTGACTGTGTGATACATACCAGACTGATCTGTCCTATAGCACAATATTAGAGAATCTGAAGGATTTGTTATAGCATAAGCATCAAATAGCCCCCATGGCACATTCACATCGTTCATCACTGGCACTATATTTTTGCATTTGGCAATCTCAGTTTTTTAGTGGGAATATACCACGTTTGAAAGCTCAAATCCAACTCGTTTTTTGTGTGTAAGGCATTTATACACCACAGAATCACTCTTAAAAGAATGATACATTCCTCTAGCTTTGTGCTGCCAATATGCCTCTTTGATTCTCTTAAGTGTGCTATCATGTATAACAAATGAATCCTCATAGAACATTTTAAGGTCAAACATATTTAAGACGTTCTGTACATGATCCCATCAGGACACCTTAACTACCCCATAAAGGGCAATTACCACTCAGAGAGTTCAGCTATATATCTGCCTGTTGAGTCCTATGTAGTCGGACCCAGTTTAAAAATTAAACAAAAGTTATAGTATCAGCAATACGTTTATACCTAATTCCGAATAAAGAGCAATCAAATGTGTAGCAGGGCCCAAAGACAGTATTCTTAAGATCAGATACTGAATTTCCTGCAAGACAGAAACATCTAGGTTGCCCCACACCTTGGCTCCCTGGACAGTCGCAGCTACTGCCTTAGATCTATATACGTGCACCAAGGTACTCAGAGGCTCCCTAACCTTTTATTTGCATCAAATGACAGCAGCTATGGCTGATTTGAGATCAATGAATGTTTGATACAATGGGACACCTTTTTGTTTTACCCATTTCATACAAATTAAGTATAGGTGCATGACCTGGTGAATTGTTCTGATGCCCTTCCTAAAACCTGCTTGATTGCCAGCAAGGATGTTTCCTGTAATGGTCCATTCTTGTATGCAGTTGAAGATTACTTAATAGTTGTAACATGTCCCATCCAATAGTGAGATGGATAGGTTGCTTTCCCTTCTTGTGAATTGCAACAATTATTGCAGTTCGCCATGGACCAGGGGTGTTGAGGGGTGGGGAGTGATTCCAGTTCTTAAGACTGAATGAAAGACTGCAACCTATAATAAGGATGCAGCTTTGTAAAGACCTGCTGGTACAAAATACCAGGCAAGGAGCCTTATTCAATTGCTGACATGCAATAGCATTTTCAACCTCTACAGTGTTAATATCTAAACTATCACTTGCTATGGGCAATTGTCATTCTAGGTTTAAGATTTGTGTGGGCTTGACTTCAATCGTATCAGAGGCATAGAGCTGTGCAAGATATCAAACCCCTTCTTGTATCTCAATGCATGTACCCTGATTGTTTCTACATCCATTTTAGCCCCCATAAGTAAGTGACCAAAATATTTGAGAATTTGTTTCAGTAGCAGCCTGCCTAACACTCTTCTACACGTTTTGCTGTGTTGCAGCTTTTTTCTTACAGAACAAGGCATTGTAATATTTTCCTAATCTCACAAAAGCCATCTGTGATTTTCTAGACCCACATCGTACCACTAAGAAGCTAGACACCTCCTTCTTCATGTTACAGCATCCTTGATCACATCCATTTCCATTCAGCTTACCATTCTTGACATGGGTGTTATTTTAGTAGTTGTCAAGAAGGGAGATGTATTATAAATATTTTACTCATACAGTTTTATCACAAGTTCTCGACAATCCCTTCAAGTACTGTTAACAGTTCCAACAATGAGGTGAATTAAATTCATCATGCTGGAGCAACATGATTAGATTTTAATAAACTCTATCTAATTGACCTTTTGTTTTCGGGCTAATCAGACACAGGGCAACATTTTAGGCCATCTCTGTCATAAAAGCAAAATGTTTATTTACTATGATTGGAGAATAGGGTAATAAGGGACTGTGACCACAACTGACTGTGCTGTTACCTGCATATCCCATGCTATTGCTCAGACCTAGATATTTATCAGACTATCAAGACAAAGTGGTGCCAATGCTGACAAGCCCGCACATCTCACAGTAGCAGAAAGTAATGGCATGCGGTATTATCACAAAAGGACTCAAATGTTCAAGAGCCTAGTAGTGCAGGTGCATGCCTGGTACAAATCACCATGTCACTGAGGGCGAATAGAGTGTCCTGTCTAGAAAACCGAGTCGGAAGATCAATGTTTGTGGACTACCATCACACATTGAAAATAGTATATAATAATGCCCAATAATCATAGAAAAACGCTTCTTCAGAATGTTGGTGTATTCTCAGGATGAGTGTATGACAACATTCTCAACTAACTGGACTAAAACGCTACTAAGTTTGACACCCTACTTGCCATATTCCCTGATATGGAGCACCTTTCACACGGTTATCCGTGCCTTGGCTAACTGGACTGAGAGGCCGCTGATTTGACGCCTTATTCAGCATACAGACATACAGAGATACCCCCTTAACACGACCTTCTTCCCTCTGGAGGTTTTTGTATTATTCCTGACCACATAACTACACAACACAATAATTAGGAATGACCTTTCCTAAAACTAAGCGATTTTTTGATATTATGCCACATTGTGTCTAGTTTCCTTGCTAATTTAGACTTCATTAGAAGTTTCAGCCTTGAAAAAGACCAAGTATAAAACATGTGTGGGCTGCTGCTTTGTGAGAAAGTTGCATACTCATCTACACCTAACTGGAGAATAAAACATTCTGATGCAGCATGTTTCTATGATTATTGGACTTATATACTATTTTCAGTGTGTTTCGGTAGCGCCCACAAATATTTATCAGAATATAATCAATGAAGGATTAACTTTTATTTCCTCTATAAGTCATATTCGCTGGAGCATCAGTTGTGGTGCGCGGATTAAGATGCCTTAACCCATAGATCACATCATTGATATTAAAGATTTCCCCAGGTCCCTATTCTCTATATTATGCTGGAAAGCTGTTTCAGGTACTCCCTACGAGAGACTTCTCCAGGAATTGCACTTCCACACATGGATTTACCCAGGGAGATTTTAAAAAACACCACAGATTACTTTCTATGTTGGGGTATTTCTCTGCAATCTGATCTAGTTGTTAGGGCCACATCTTTAAGGGCATCTAAAATGTTTTTTTTCTCTTCTTCTTCACTGGGAGGTGGGGGGGACATAAGCGTTATCAACAACTCCCTTCACGGGACAATCCCCACCCAATCTTGCATGTACTATATTGGAGGGCATGCTTAGTACCCTGAAAAATGTCATACATTTGCAGCTCTGAGGACACCCAAGTAACTAAACCCCCTGATGGACTACCAAATTCATGTTTACTAATCGGGCATGATATATGATATTTCCTTCTATGCTAACTTCCTCCATTGCCCAAGTCTTTTCAGGCAACAGATATAATTTTGCCTAATAAATGATTGCCATTCTAGATTGCTCAACTTAGCCAACAAGCTAAATATGTTCCAACTGGCTATTTTCAAAAGATTGTATTTACTTCTCACACTAACCTCTTCCATAATCCTGTCCATGCTCCATTGTAGCTTGGTTTCTTTGTTATTTTTACCAAACTTATGAAGCCGTGTGAGAAATATATGTCCTTTTGTGAGTTATGGCTTGAATTTTTCAACATGAGGTATTGTTCAGACCCCATATTAGCACTTCCAATATTTAAAAGTAGGTTGAAGGCTCGTATAAATAGAGGGAGCGTAATTTCAAGATTAAGCTCCTTGGAAAAGAAACTGAGATCCCTGTTTGTCTGGTAAGCCACCTAATTAGCTAGATAATGTTGAGAATACTGAAACAAGGAAAGTATTACTGTTATTCAGGATGGGCCATCTTCCTGCACTTGTGATTACAATAACATGATAAGCATGAGTGCCAGAACAGCATGGTTCTGACATGTGATACCACACAGTTCATAAGACATTGTTTAGTTGTGTTTATATGGTTCAAAATGCAACTCAGTGGTTTTGTTCTAATCTTGACTATTTAATGAAAAATGACGATGTGACCCGAAGGAGACTATTAACTCATTTTTAAAATGCTGACATGGTCACTGTTAATGATGTTGTTTAACTTTTACTGGCACATATAACTATACAACAGAAGAACAAATATACAGTGCGCCAATAATCAACCTACAGAAGCAATATAAGAACAGCATGGCCAATAGGCTGAACCAGAGGGCACAGTCCGCAAGCTTGCACCCACACAGTTCACCAGCATATGTAGAACAGCGCTCAATCACAACCCAAAGCACACTGTAATAATAAATCAGAACAGAATGAAGTCAAGATAGTAGTGTCTCAGGTAGGTATAGCAGCTCTCTAGTCAAAGCATGTCACTTTTCAAGCTTGTCTGTTCATTTTGCATCTATTCTGGTTTTGGACATGTGCAACTCTTCAATCACCAACTACTCAAGCACATCTTTGTGCAACATATGCAACTGAGCATGGATCAAATGTAACACTATCCAGCGGTAGGTTTACACCAGCCACAGAGTGAAAAATATATATTGTATTTCCTACTGTGTGGCAGTGGGCTGCAGTCGCAGTATAAAAGGTGCAATGAAAAAACGCCCCATCGCCTGCACCACCATAGACACCTCCTCCCAGTGGCTGCAACCACTGAGCACTTCTACACTAGGTATACAACCCACACCACTCCCTCCTCACAGATGGGGCCTGTGCCTTCTTGGCCAAGGGTAAATGTTATGCAGCACCACAGGTGAATGGTATGTAGGTCCCGTGATGGAAACTGAACTGCCTAACTAAGTATGAAGTGAAGGGTACTCAATCCTTTCCCTACACATAGTAAACTCCCTGTCCCCACTGACTGCAGACAGGAAGGCGTCACATTCTTGGCCCTAGCAGTCTCTTAGGCCAGCTTCTGTCTGGAGCGGTCCTGACGCAACGCCGTATAAAGGGTGGGGAGCATGCCATTTATTATTATGTTTTTACAAGATGTTTAAACTGTGTGAAATAGTTCCTTGACGATAATATAAATACTAACGTTTATGTTTTTTCTTGTTTGGTACGACGGTGTAGACTGATTAGAATCTCCTCTTGGCCGGATGATATGCCCCTCTAGTCTCTCTTTATTTAACTAGATGCACCTCTGATGCGGCCTGGCGGTGTCCGCGCACATAAAGCAGCGAGACCAGCTTTCTGTCTCAAGCAGGAACAACGGAAGCCCATGTAGGAAAGCATGAGAGCAAAACTAAGCATCACCAAGTCAACAACGACGTAATTAATAAAAGATTACACACTGCCCACAGCTTTGGAATGCATGTCGTGTGATGTTTTCCTTAATAAGCAATTCCAGTTCCGTGTGAACCAGCCAAGGAGAAAGCTGGAGCGCCCAAAGAAAACAGACGTTATTGCATCTCTGACTCAAGGCTGTGACTGGTGCAACCTTCAAAGTGCCGATACATGTCGATTTCCGCAGGGAAGGGCATTGCCAGAGGGGTGCAAGTGACGCTGCAGAGACCTAGCGAGTCAGCGTGACCCAGGATACTGACTCATCGTCTGGGTTTGTAGTGTGCTATTATTAAACAAGGCGAGAGTGAGGAAACAACTTTGGAATCCTCTTACTGTCCGACAGTCTGACACTGGAACACTATTGAAAACACAAACACTACATCTTTAGGGATGTTACACTTCTGGACGGTGGCCTGTGTAGCAAGTTTGGTTGCAGCGACCTCTGTCCATATGTTGGAATTTAACTCACCTTGTATTCACTGCAAATGTATGTTTATACTCACACTGCAGACGAAGGGCCTGATTTAGAACTTGGTGGATGGAATACTTCATCACAAACGTGACGGATATCCCGTCCATGGTATTACAACTCTCATAGGATGTAATTGGATCCTAATACGGCAGACGGAATATCAGTCACGTTAGTGATGGAGTATTTCCCTCCAACAAGTTCTAAATCAGGCACTAAGGCCCTCATTACGATCATGGCGGTTTGGCCCGCCATGCCGGCAGTGGCAGCTGAAGCCGCCAGCCGGCATGGCGGGCCAAACCGCCATATTACGAACAAGGTGAGGCCCGCCAGCGGCAGCCGTCACCAACCACTAAGCTCCTGCCGTCAGGCAGCCTGGTGGCAAGTTGAAACACCATCCGCCAGGGTAGCTGCACTACCCTGTGGATAATGTTTCATTTCCCGCCAGCCTTTTCCTGGGGGCCCTTGCACTGCCCATGCACTTTGCATGGGCACTGCAAGGGCCCCGGTGCAGAGCCCCGTCGCGCAGGTCACTGCTCGATTTTCGGGTGCTCCATGTGGAGCCGCCGTCAATGTCCCGGCCGAGCCTTTCTGTGAGCCGGCGGGCAGAAACAATGTTTCCGCCTGCTGGCCCACAGAAAAGTTCATTATCTGGCCGGCGGGGTTCCGGGGTCACTGGCGGTCAGTGTTTTGACTGCCAGCATGAACACGGCGGTTGTTTCCGCCGTGTTCATAATGACCACCTAAATACTCTAAAACCCAATTCATGTTTAATGAACCGTATAAGAGTTTCATCTTCCGATCCCCTGTTGCCCAAATGACAAAACATAATACACAATTGCCATATTATGGATTATCTTGCACTGACTCGGAAACATCGGATTTTGAGGCTACTACGCACACAGTGTACTGGAAGTCATATACAGTGCCCCCTCGCTTCTTAACTGCTGCCTCGGTTGCCCTTTCGGGTGCTGAGCAAATGTGACTGTCTCTTATGAGCCATTCTCCTGCTCATGGACAAAGCTGGTCACCCTCCTGTACAGTTTCCTTTGGTTTTGTCACAACCTTTGGCTGTTGTAGGTGTGCTAATTAAGTTGACCAAACTTATTCCCTAATGTGTAGTGTGTCCAGTGGTTAACCTAGATGTTGGTTCTCGGAGGAACTGTAGTGAGGAAGCTTGTGAATACATATAATAAAATATAAGGTAGCCGGAAATCCCAGTACAAAAGCCAGTCTCTAACTGCCTATTGCAGACAAGCGGTGTCGTCTTTATTCACCAATAGTCACAAAATGAGTATTTTTTTACTTGACTTACAAATAAACAGATTCCAATATCTTTTTCCAAAGTCATTAACTGTTTTTTTGGCATGTTTATTCTTGCAGTACAGATTCTGTTTTTATTCTGGTCTGCAATGAACATGAAAGATGGTCATAGGCCAGAGAAGATCTGGGCTAAGACTGAACAAATTGACAACCACCAAATCGGTGCAATGCTGCCTAGCCAGCATAATGGAAGCAGGATACGTATTCTTGCACATTGTCTCTGTTAGAAATGGGGTTTTTGGTTGGCAGTCAGGTTGCCCTCTGTCCAAGCAAGAACCCTCACTCTAGTCAGGGTAAGTCACACACAATCCAAAATCAGCCTGTGCTCACCCTCCGGTAGCTTGGCACGAGCAGTCAGGCTTAACTTAGAAGGCAATGTGTAAAGCATTTGTGCAATGAATCATACAATACCATAATATAACACCACAAAAACACACCACACAGTGTTTAGAAAAATATATAATATTTATCTGGGTATTTGCAGGTCAAAACGATCAAAGTTGCAATATGAATTTGTAAAGATATCACTGAAAAGTGGTATAAAGTGTCTTAAGTCTTTAGAATATAAACAAAGCCTCTTTCAAGCACAAGTACCTGGTTTGGAGTGGAAAAATCTCCTCAGAGGGCCACAAAGGAAGAGGTGCGTGGAAAAAGGGTGTGTGCGTCGATTTCTCCCCAGCACATACAGACTTGCGTCGTTATTTTCCACGCGGGGAAGTCGTGCGTCGTTTTCCGGCGCGCATACAGTCTCTTTCTGTGGGTCGCGGGGATTAGCAGATGTCCAGGGTCTGTGCATGGATTTTCCTGCTTGTTTTCCGGCTGCGCGTCGTTCTGCGGGGCTGCACGTCAAAACTACGATCTCACGGCAGGCGTCGCGTCGATTTCTTCTCTAGAGGTCGGGCGGCGTTGTCCTTGCGAGGCCGTGCCTCAAAGTTTCGATCTCACGGCAGGCGTCGCGTCGATTTCTCCTCTAGAGGTCGGGCGGCGTTGTCCTTGCGAGGCCGTGCGTCAAAGTTTTGATCTCACGGCAGGCGTCGCGTCGATTTCTCCTCTAGAGGTCGGGCGGCGTTGTCCTTGCGAGGCCGTGCGTCAAAATTTCGATCGTCGAGAAGGCGTCGCGTTGATCAGCGTATGTGTGCGGCATTTTTCTTGCCGCGGAACAAGCTGTGCGGCGAAAAGTTCGGCGCACGGAGCGTCCAAGTGAAAAAGGGAAGTCTTTTTGGTCCTGAGACTTCAGGGAACAGGAGGCAAGCTCTATCCAAGCCCTTGGAGAGCACTTTTACAGCCAGACAAGAGTTCAGCAAGGCAGCAGGCCAACAGCAAGGCAGCAGTCCTTTGTAGAAAAGCAGACAGGTGAGTCCTTTGAGCAGCCAGGCAGTTCTTCTTGGTAGGATGTAGTTTCTGGTTCAGGTTTCTTCTCCAGCAAGTGTCTGATGAGGTAGGGCAGAGGCCCTGTTTTATACTAAGTTGTGCCTTTGAAGTGGGGGTGACTTCAAAGAGTGTCTAAGAAATGCACCAAGCCCCCTTTCAGTTCAATCCTGTCTGCCAGAGTCCCAGTAGGGGGTGTGGCAGTCCTTTGTGTGAGGGCAGGCCTTCCACCCTCCCAGCCCAGGAAGACCCATTCAAAATGCAGATGTATGCAAGTGAGGCTGAGTACCCTGTGTTTGGGGTGTGTCTGAGTGAATGCACAAGGAGCTGTCAACTAAACCTAGCCAGACGTGGATTGAAGGGCACAACAAGATTTTAGTGCAAAGAAATGCTCACTTTCTAAAAGTGGCATTTCTAGAATAGTAATATTAAATCCGACTTCACCAGTCAGCAGGACTTTATATTACCATTCTGGCCATACTAAATATGACCTTCCTGCTCCTTTCAGATCAGCAGCTGCCACTTCAACAGTGTATGAGGGCAGCCCCAATGTTAGCCTATGAAGGGAGCAGGCCTCACAGTAGTGTAAAAACGAATTTAGGAGTTTTACACTACCAGGACATATAACTACACAGGTACATGTCCTGCCTTTTACCTACACAGCACCCTGCTCTAGGGGTTACCTAGGGCACACATTAGGGATGACTTATATGTAGAAAAAGGGGAGTTCTAGGCTTGGCAAGTACTTTTAAATGCCAAGTCGAAGTGGCAGTGAAACTGCACACACAGGCCTTGCAATGGCAGGCCTGAGACAGGGTTAAAGGGGCTACTGAAGTGGGTGGCACAACCAGTGCTGCAGGCCCACTAGCAGCATTTAATCTACAGGCCCTAGGCACATATAGTGCACTCTACTAGGGACTTATAAGTAAATTAAATAGCCAATCATGGATAAACCAATCAATAGTACCATTTACACAGAGAGCATATGCACTTTAGCACTGGTTAGCAGTGGTAAAGTGCCCAGAGGTCAAAAGCCAACAACAACAGGTCAGAAAAAATAGGAGGAAGGAGGCAAAAAGTTTGGGGATGACCCTGTCAAAAAGCCAGGTCCAACATGACCCCCTACCAGCCTAAAGCCAGGGGAGAACAATCACTATCCTGACGTACTTCCCTGTTTGAGGCGACAGAACAAGGACCCAGGCCCACAACAGCAGGGGCATGCTCCAGTTCTTCGCCTTCCTGACTCCAATTGGATCCCTCTGTCCATACTCTCAGGGCCCACTAAGCCAACCCATGGGGAACCTTTCTCCTTACCTGCGGATCCCATCTGTGCAGCACCTAACCTTACTTTGCTCACAGATGTATCCCAGGAGCAGGATAGTACCACCATGACCAACACAGTGGTGTTGCCCACTCTACCCCCGGGGTGTGACACTTGTCCCCTCCCCAGGGATAACTCTGTCCACCCAGACAGCAAGCCACAGTGGTTACGGACAGCTGCCAGGGATGAGAGCCAGGCCCCAGGCCTCTCAAAGCTCTCCCACCACTGTGGTTGTGGAGAGTGGGGGGCGGTAGCCCCAGGTGCTGGGCACCCTTTAACCACTCTCCCTTCCACCAGGTCAGGGATGACAGCCTGAACCTGGTCCTCCCCTCTGGGGCTCTGTACCCTCCCTCCTGGAGCGGTACCCCCAGAGTCCAACATGGTCAGGGTGCTTATAGAAGTCGCCCTGTACCATTCCTCCACCAGTGCAGGGCTGTTAACCTGCAACTGGCCCTCCAACCTGGGGTCTGTACCTTCAGGTTGGACTAGGGCCCGGGGTGAGGCTTCCCTCCCCCTGCCCTCCCTTCTGGGGTCCAGCACCCTCCAACTAGGAGTGGCCTCCTCAGAAGACAACATGGTAGGGGCACTGTTATCAGTAGCCCCTCCCTCCAGGTCCGGGGGGACACCCTGAACCTGGTCTTCCAGCCCAGGGTCTGTACCCTCAGACTGGATCACTGCCTGGCAAACCAGGACTTCCTGGGAGGCACACCTACCCCCCACCAGGTCAGAGTTTAACCTCTGCACCTGACCATTCAACTCAGAGTCACCACCCTGAAGTTGAACAATTGCCTGGCACGCCAGGACTTCCTGGAGGGCACACTGACCCTCCACCAGGTCAGAGTTTAGCCTCTGAACTTGGCCATCCAACTCAGAGTCACAACCCTGAAGTTGAACAATTGCCTGGCACGCCAGGACTTCCTGGAGGGCACACTGACCCTCCACCAGGTCAGAGTTTAACCTCTGAACCTGGTTCTCCAACCTAGGGTCACCACCCTGAGGTTGGGCCACTGCCTGGCACTCCAGGACTTTCTGGGAGGCACACCTACCTCCCACCAGGTCAGTGGTTAACCTCTGAACCTGGTTCTCCAACCCAGGGTCACCACCCTGAGGTTGAACAATTGCCTGGCATGCCAGGACTTTCTGGGGGGCACACCTACCCCCCACCAGGTCAGAGTTTAACCTCTGAACCCGGTCATCCAACTCAGAGTCACCACCCTGAAGTTGAACAATTGCCTGGCACGCCAGGACTTCCTGGAGGGCACACTGACCCTCCACCAGGTCAAAGTTTAACCTCTGAACCTGGTTCTCCAACCTAGGGTCACCACCTTGAGGTTGGGCAACTGCCTGGCACACCAGGACTTTCTGGGAGGCACACCTACCTCCCACCAGGTCAGTGGTTAACCTCTGAACCTGGTTCTCCAACCCAGGGTCACCACCCTGAGGTTGAACAATTGCCTGGCACGCCAGGACTTTCTGGGGGGCACACCTACCCCCCACCAGGTCAGAGTTTAACCTCTGAACCCGGTTATCCAACCCAGAGTCAACACCCTGAGGTTGGACAACAGCCTGGCATAGCAGGACTTCCTGGGAGGCACACCTACCTCCCACCAGGTCAGAGGTTAACCTCTGAACCTGGGTATCCAACCCAGAGTCACCACCCTGAGGTTGAACCATTGCCTGGCATACCAGGACTTTCTGGGGGGCACACCTACTCCCCAACAGGTCAGAGTTTATCCTCTGACCCTGGTTAGCCAACCCAGAGTCACCACCCTGAGGTTGAACCATTGCCTGGCAGGCCAGGACTTCCAGTTAGGCACACCTACCTCCCACCAGGTCAGAGTTTAACCTCTGAGCCTGGTTCCCCAACCCAGGGTCACCACCCTGAGGTTGGGCAATTGCCTGGCACGCCAGGACTTTCTGGGGGGCACACCTACCCCCCACCAGGTCAGAGTTTAACCTCTGAACCTGGTCATCCAACTCAGAGTCAACACCCTGAGGTTGGACAATTGCCTGGCACAGCAGGACTTCTTGGGAGGCACACCTACCTCCCACCAGGTTAAAGTTTAACCTCTGAACCTGGGTATCCAACCCAGAGTCACCACCCTGAGGTTGAATCTTTGCCTGGCATGCCAGGACTTCCTGGGGGGCACTCTCACCCCCCACAAGGGACACACCGTCCCCAAGGGCCACACAAGAGTCTGGTTGGCGCAGGTCTCCCGACCTCTGCCCATCCGGCAGAGTCTGGGTTTCCCCCAAACCAGAAACGGTTTCACCTGGGTCATTCCTGGGGGGCTCTGCTCTCAGAGCTGACACCTGACTCTCAAGGTCCTCCACTGGGGTCTGCAACCCCCTCTCAACCCTATGTCTGGACTTCTGCACCCCCTCACTAGGAGGGGTACTGCCAGACACCAGAACTGTTGGGATGCTGGCTACAGTCACCCCCCCAAGTCCTTCTGACACTGCGGGGCTTCCCTCAAAAGGTGGCCCTACGGTACAGGCTAGGCTTCCCTCCTGGTGTTCCCTCATGGAACCCTCTAGGACCTGGGACCTACCTGGGACACTACAATCCTTTCCCACCTCACTCGGTTGGGAACCACCTAGACCACTCCCTTCAGGAGCACCCCCAAATGCCTCTTCAGACTCTCTGGTACTCACCCAGAAGTCTGCCTCCATTGTAAGTTCCCTGGGGTCAGAGAACTCACACTCCACCTGGTGTCGGCGTAGCTCTGGAAAATAAGGACCAGACATATGCTCTCCAGCAATTACATCACTCTGCCCTTCACATGTATTAACCACAGTACCCTTCACCCAACCACCCAGTAACTCAACCTTGGAAAAGCACTCTACCTCACCCTCCTGAGACTGGTGAGACAGTATCTGTCTGTCCCTGACACTCAACCCATACTCTTCTGGGATGTCTCTACACTCTATATCCAGGACGTCCACCAGGGGGGAACCCTTTTCTCTGTCACTCTCTGCTAGAGTCAGTAAAGTGTCCCTCCCCCCAGTAGGAATATGACTCCCTGTGCCAGTTCCCCAATCCTTCTCAGTGACCCTGTGCATAACGGGAACTACCTCATACCCTTGAACCGCCTGGGGTGTGTCAACTCCCTTCTTCAAGTTGGGCACCACATCTTTGGGCTTGTGCCCTTCTTCAGCAGTACTAGATGCAAGATTTTTGCTGCCACCATCTGAACTGGACTCAGCCCTTCCGGCCTCCAGTTTCAGCTCTTTACAGCTCAGTTCTTGAGCTGCAATCTTTTCTTCTTCCAGGGCTAAGAGTCTTTTTGCCTCAACCCTTGCAAGATACTCCTCTAATTGTTGCTCCTGTCGCCTTTGACCTCGGAGCCATTCATCTATCTCTGGGTCTCTTTCCTCATCTGAGTAGTCTTCCTCCTCATGTGAGCAGTCTTCCTCCTCATGTGCGTAGTCCTCCTCCTCATCTGAGGGGTACTTAGTCATTTGGTTTCTTGCTGCCTCTCTCTCTGCCCATCTTTCCTCCCCCCAGACTATGTAGTTATGTAGCATCTCCGCTTTAGTAGATCTCCTTGCTACAGGAAGGCCCCATTTTCTGCAAAGCTTCCTTAGGTCAGCCTTAGTGAGGTGGTCAGTACGAACAAAGAATGAGTAGGTAAGCAATCCCATTTTGATAAGATCTTACCAGCAAAAAACAAAATCCAAAGTCCAAAATATCAATAGTATATCCAGGAGGACATCAGAGAATCAAAAGCCAAAAAAGATGAAAAATCAAGTTGATCTTCAACTGTGGGTAGGTAGTGAAATACTTAGCTACTGTATGTCACTGCACAAACACAAGTCCTATCCTCACCGCTGATCACCAATGTTAGAAATGGGGTTTTTGGTTGGCAGTCAGGTTGCCCTCTGTCCAAGCAAGAACCCTCACTCTAGTCAGGGTAAGTCACACACAATCCAAAATCAGCCTGTGCTCACCCTCCGGTAGCTTGGCACGAGCAGTCAGGCTTAACTTAGAAGGCAATGTGTAAAGCATTTGTGCAATGAATCATACAATACCATAATATAACACCACAAAAACACACCACACAGTGTTTAGAAAAATATATAATATTTATCTGGGTATTTGCAGGTCAAAACGATCAAAGTTGCAATATGAATTTGTAAAGATATCACTGAAAAGTGGTATAAAGTGTCTTAAGACTTTAGAATATAAACAAAGTCTCTTTCAAGCACAAGTACCTGGTTTGGAGTGGAAAAATCTCCGCAGAGGGCCACAAAGGAAGAGGTGCGTGGAAAAAGGGTGTGTGCGTCGATTTCTCCCCAGCACACACGGACTTGCGTCGTTATTTTCCACGCGGGGAAGTCGTGCGTCGTTTTCCGGCGCGCGGACAGTCTCTTTCTGTGGGTCGCGGGGATTAGCAGATGTCCCGGGTCTGTGCGTGGATTTTCCTGCTTGTTTTCCGGCTGCACGTCGTTCTGCGGGGCTGCGCGTCGAAATTACGATCTCACGGCAGGCGTCGCGTCGATTTCTTCTCTAGAGGTCGAGCGCCGTTGTCCTTGCGAGGCCGTGCGTCAAAGTTTTGATCGTCCCAAAGGCGTCGCGTTGATCAGCGTAGGTGTGCGGCGTTTTTCTTGCCGCGGAACAAGCTGTGCGGCGAAAATTTCGGCGCACGGAGCGTCCAAGTGAAAAAGGGAAGTCTTTTTGGTCCCGAGACTTCAGGGAACAGGAGGCAAGCTCTATCCAAGCCCTTGGAGAGCACTTTTACAGCCAGACAAGAGTTCAGCAAGGCAGCAGGCCAACAGCAAGGCAGCAGTCCTTTGTAGAAAAGCAGACAGGTGAGTCCTTTGAGCAGCCAGGCAGTTCTTCTTGGTAGGATGTAGTTTCTGGTTCAGGTTTCTTCTCCAGCAAGTGTCTGATGAGGTAGGGCAGAGGCCCTGTTTTATACTAAGTTGTGCCTTTGAAGTGGGGGTGACTTCAAAGAGTGTCTAAGAAATGCACCAATCCCCCTTTCAGTTCAATCCTGTCTGCCAGAGTCCCAGTAGGGGGTGTGGCAGTCCTTTGTGTGAGGGCAGGCCCTCCACCCTCCCAGCCCAGGAAGACCCATTCAAAATGCAGATGTATGCAAGTTAGGCTGAGTACCCGGTGTTTGGGGTGTGTCTGAGTGAATACACAAGGAGCTGTCAACTAAACCTAGCCAGACGTGGATTGAAGGGCACAACAAGATTTTAGTGCAAAGAAATGCTCACTTTCTAAAAGTGGCATTTCTAGAATAGTAATATTAAATTTAGGAGTTTTACACTACCAGGACATATAACTACACAGGTACATGTCCTGCCTTTTACCTACAAAGCACCCTGCTCTAGGGGTTACCTAGGGCACACATTAGGGATGAATTATATGTAGAAAAAGGGGAGTTCTAGGCTTGGCAAGTACTTTTAAATGCCAAGTCGAAGTGGCAGTGAAACTGCACACACAGGCCTTGCAATGGCAGGCCTGAGACAGGGTTAAAGGGGCTACTGAAGTGGGTGGCACAACCAGTGCTGCAGGCGCACTAGCAGCATTTAATCTACAGGCCCTAGGCACATATAGTGCACTCTACTAGGGACTTATAAGTAAATTAAATAGCCAATCATGGATAAACCAATCAATAGTACCATTTACACAGAGAGCATATGCACTTTAGCACTGGTTAGCAGTGGTAAAGTGCCCAGAGGTCAAAAGCCAACAACAACAACAACAGGTCAGAAAAAATAGGAGGAAGGAGGCAAAAAGTTTGGGGATGACCCTGTCAAAAAGCCAGGTCCAACAGTCTCTGTTTACCCTTAAATGTCATTCATTCCTAATAATGAAAGTGAAAGCTGTTCTGAAAGGTGATTCTAGGTCAGGAGAATGCCATCGTATGCAACCTAGAAATAACAAGGGTCTCGGGGATCCACGAAAAGTAATAGGCTTGCATGGAGATGTGCGGACACATACGATAACACGATGTAGCCAATTCGCTTCTGTGCTTTCAATGCACCAACCTACCAAATACCTCGTCTTATCCTCACATGTGCAAAGTGCCAGTCTGACTGCAGTCTGAACCACAACCTGATTAGGCTCACTTGACTGGTGCAGCCTTCAAGAGCTAATGAGAGGTTTTGGGCAAGAATCCCTGCACAAAGTCCGCCTAGCACAAATAGGTGAAAGCTGGGCCTTTCACAGTTTGCATAAATTTGGCTCATGGTGACAGCCTTAATTTCTCTTCCACTTACTTCCTCCTTCATGGGGTCTAATCAGCAGTAGGCAATATCCCTGCTTTTAAAAAACAGTTAATTAATTAAATTAAATGGTGCATTACTTCTGCTCATGTCACCAATTCACAATCTTGCTCTTTGGTACAGTTGGCCCTCTATGCAGTTACTGAACTCCTCAGTGACTTGTAATATCCTTATAATGTACAGCAGGGCATACCTGATCCCATTGATATTTGTTCCCTTACTAGAACAGTAAAAAAGTGAAATCTGGGTCTAATGGGAATATTTTCCAATGCCATCACTATATTTATTCATTCTTTATCTTTGCTGTGTTAAGCACCCCGAAGAGACAGCAATGGTAAGTGTCAGTGCTATACAAAACATCTTAAATATTTCTGTATAGAGTAGTTTCAAATAACAAATGAATGGATAGATGTACTGTACGATTACTTACAAGTATTGTAAATGTATAAATAATTAAACTCCAGAAAGTTATTGCAAAATCTTAAAAACAGGTTCTAAAATCAGCATCCAAAAAGCTGTCCAGTTGATATCAATATGGGATGCCCTTCCAGTCCGTGGCCATTAAGCAGGGCTAACGGTCATTCAGTCTTAGAAATTTTTTGTCTTGCCTCTTTGCCATCTTAACAGAGAGAAAACGCAGGCTGGTCCAACCCATCCATATTCTGTGTGACCTCATCCATTAAACCTTTATACCTTATACCTGTAATATATATCAAATCTCTTTTAAAATCCTAATTTAAAATCGTCTCTGAAACTGCACAGCTGAGTGAGAGTCTAGATCATAGCGTAGACCCTGGCTGACCACAGTATTACTGGCTAAGGTATGGCACCGGTCTTGCTCTGCAACAATCATGGATATCATTAACCTACATCTAAGACTCCGAGTCTGCCTATACTAGTGCGCAGAGACTGAGCAATCAGATCTTTTGGGACCTGCAACAAAAACCACAGCAGACACACTGTGAACTGATCAATAAGGTAAGTCAAATGAAAATCACAAGCACAATGTAGATTAAAAACAATAAATTAGAGTCCTATTTCAGTATAGTCAACTTGGTCAGTTTCTTGCAGCATTATGCACAACACAGTTCTCCCTCTGGATTTCTCAATTTGCAAAGCTGCGCATTGGAAGCTTGGAAATTCAGTACTTTGATTGTCCATTTTAAGGTAGTAAGAGCTGGAATCAGGTGTAAAACAGACCAAACATTTTCTGACCTAGGGCTCGTGGCACAATCTCCAATGGGTAGAGATACTCTTTCAGAAGGGTGTCATGAGCAATTAGTATGTGATGGGAATCTTTCTTAATGGTACAGGATAGGGAAAAACAATTAAATGGTACCCAGGAAGTCCTAGCTATTTGGAAGTCTTGGCTCAACCATATATCCATCCATTGTTTTTACTTGTCACAGATTCCAAGGATTGCTCTGGTTTACTAGTCCAAGCACTTAAGTTTTCCATGTTTGTTTGGATTCCTTCCTCCTTTAGTCAATTTTAATAGCATTCACCCAGTCCAAAAGATTTGATGAGAAAGAAATAATTATATTTAATAACAATGTTTGATCAACACCCAATTGTTACAAAATAGATGTAAACTAATACATTGATGTCTGCCTCATCTGAACTATCACAGGCAGTTTACCACCTTCCATCTTTTACAGGCTGTTGAGAGATCAGCACAGTGCTGAATAAAAGGGCACTACTCTTTAACCATATTAAGTTCTTCACACATCACACTTTTCCAGTGGAGAATCGGTCTTCTACCATGAATGAATTTGGAGAAGATTGCCCTATTCTGAATAGGAAAAGGAGCCGTCTTTAACTATAAGCCTGTAGGAATATGAGCCAGGAGGCTTGTATACAACAACAAGTAAACCCAAAACGCGTCCAGGATTACTTACTTTGCACTTTTATATAGCTCTTTTACAATATAACAATCATTGTGCGCTTGTTCTCCTACAAAAGACTTGCTAAAGAACTTTAACATCATCATGTCAGTGGCCACCGATGACATTCGGATCATCCTGGACTGAGGAGAAACAGCAGCCTTCATCCTGCTCAATCTCTCTGCAGGGTTGACACTGTCTCCCATAACACCCACATCAGAAGACTATATGAAACAGGTATACAAGGGTCTGCTCTCAACTGCATCTGTTCCTTCCTTAAGGGGAAGAACCCAAAGGGTCAGGCTGCCCCCCTCCACATCAGAGACCAAGAAAATTATGTGCTGAGTTCCACAGTGATTACCTCACTCTTTGTAACATATACATGACACCACTCAACAATACCATCCGGTCACAAGACGTCACTGTCACCTCCAATGCTGATGACACCCAACTCATCCTCTCATTGATGGACAAAACAACCACTGCCAGAACCAATGTCACCAATGCATGACCATGGTAGAAGACCAGATGGGGACCCTATTGCTTGAATCTCAACTCCTACCAGATGGAGGTACTGGTCGTCTGCAACAAGACCTCCCATTGGACTCCACCTGCTGGCCGTCGGAACTAGGACCAACACTCACAGACCACACAAGAAATGTAGGGATCATCCTAGATGACAAGCTCAACATGACGGCTCAAGTAAACGCAGTGTGCGCCTACTGCTTCAATATCCTACGCATGCTGCAAATTATTTTCTAATGATTGTGTGGGCACATCAGACAGATCATCATGCACTCACTCATCACCAGCAAGTTACACTATGACAACACTCTCTACGATGGAATATTCAAACATCTCCTACAAAGACTGCAGACCATCCAGAGCACTGCTGCAAGACTCATGCTCGACCTCCCGGGCTGCACCCACATCACACCACACCTCAGGAAGCTTCACTGACTCCCTATTCACAAGCACAGGCAATTCAAACTTCTCACGCACACATACAAAGCTCTACATAACAGGGGACCAGAATACCTGAAGCACCGTATATACTTTCACCAACCCATTAGACACCTACGCTCTGCCTCACTCTCACTTGCACAAGTTCCCTGCATTTGCAAAAGCAAGAGGTCACTCATTCTCCTACATCACACTCAAGACATGGAATGGCTCCTACTACACATCAGAGGCTCCTCATCACTTCTTGAGTTCCATAAGAAGCTGAAGACTTGGATCTTCGTATAAGCACCTTGGGGACCACAAATCTATACACCTGCTTGAGCGCCTGGATACCCTCTCGGGTGATTAGTGTGCTATGTAAATCAATATAACATACCATTCCATCCCATAACATATACCCTTATCAAGGCTAACCAATAAATGAGAAGGAGGGATGCGGTTGTGCAGGATACACCACATCAAAGTTAACCTAAACATTTTAAGCTTAGATACAGTCCATCAAGAAAGGACAGTGTTGGAGGGAGTTGACTGAGGATTAAGTGAGGATGCAATTGGAGAAGAGGGAAAACCAGTGAAGGACTGAATAGATGAATTGTTTCTGTTGAATTGTCGGATACCTTCTTGGTGTCCGATGTCCTCGCGAACAGACTTCCATAAAGAGACTGCTGCCCCAGAGAATGACTGTGATGAAGCCAAGTGCGAGTTGAATGTCTCAGTATTTATTTCATGCTTAGTACTAGAGTGCAACTATTTGTTAGCACTGCTAAATTAGACAGAAATGGTATACGAAAGCAAAGAAAGAAGGGACGATTTAGCCAGAAACACAAATTTTAGGTCAGCTTAGGAAGAAAAAAGAAGATTCCAGATCTCCTGGTCCCCAAGTTAGCAACTTTGCCATGAGGACTCCTGTTGTACCTTTGGGTTAACAATATTTTATTATTATTAGTATAATGGGTAGTCACATTAATGTGGATGGTATCCACAGATTATAAACAAATCAAATGAATTATATTAACACAAATGTTCATTAACAGTCTCACAGCGAAATTTATCACAGCACTAGTTAGTCCTGTAATCATTTTCTGATTCATAATGATACCAACATGACCAGATAATTTTATAATACTCTCGACCAGTTCATTGTGTTCATCATAAACGTATTTCATTCTCATAATTTTAAGTGCTTTGTTTTGCAATTGCATAAAAGACTTCAAAAAATTTTTCAAAGTGTGCTTCCATTTCTCTACTCTTAGAGGTTTTATCGTTTTTTTGTCCTATGTAATACAGGATTGAGCAATCATCATAAATGAAAACAGTGCATTTTGTAAACCTTACATTTGACTGTAAATCAGATAAACGTTCTGCTGATCTGTATTACAATCAATGTTTACATGGCCAAGCACCTGCCCTAGAACTTTGTTTAATTAATTAATTATCTAAAGTCCATATGAATCATGTGTGGAGTTAAAACAATCATTTGCTGCTCAATAGGTTACTTAGCATTATAAAATATCACGTTATATATTATTACTCACTACAATTTACAATTATATAAAAAGCTCTTAACATCACTGTTCTTCAGAATACGATACAAAAACAATGTATATAGGTCTTTCTAAAAGGATGTACAATAGTGCACAATGTAATGTGACTCAATAGCTATACAGCATTGCAACATTGCACACCAACTGTAAATTAGTATAATTCTAAAGTATTCTTTAGTCAAAATAGAGCATTTCCGTAAATCCTAATAAACTAGGTTTCATTAACCACTGTTATAATTAAATTATTAGCTGTACAGTATGTTTTTGTTTGTAGTACTGCCAAATCAGTTTCGTCTTTTCCTATGCCGACTACTTTAGAGTGGAAATGACCATATGGGTAAAGTTAATGGGTGGTCAAATAGGGATCTTATATTAAGATGATCGATCCACTGCGTACAAAAATGAAAAAAAAAGAGCCTGCAGAAACACTGGTGGACAGAAAAAAAACTAGTACCATTACAGCTACCCAGTAAGACTTAACACCGAACTTAATTCTTATTATTTCTAAAATAGTGTTGCAATAGTGATAGATATGGTTTAGAAGTACTTTATTTTTTTGGATTGCTACTAACTTTGGCTCCATTGGCGAATTGTTTTGAAATATTGCACAGTCCTAGCATTCAGTATGGTGAGTTTCTTATTGATTCATGTGTGGGGAAAAAATTGCATGGGGGTGACAAATAAGATGTATTTCCCCATCTAGCTCCAATAGGAAACTTAGCTCTCTACAACACCAAATAAAAAAATAAAAAATAAAACGCTGAATGGATTTACACCAAACCTGCCAAAAAATAGAACTTCATTCAGAAAGTTAATAGTTTTGATATTAGAGTTTGAATATAGAAATAACCATTAAAACTAGCTAGCAGCAATTCTGTCAATCACATTTTACATTTTCAAGAATGTGCCTGAATAGCTTAAAAAAAACAGCTGTCATGAATTTTGCAACCACGCCAAATGTTCAAAATGTGTGGAAAACAACAAAATCACTGAGAGAAGGAGGCATGACAACTGGTGCTAAGAATGGAGAAACCTCAATGTGGTGTCATTATATATAATGAGACAGAGATACTCCGAAAAATAAAGCCTGACCAAACGTTGGCTAAGAATAGAGAGAAGTAGATATGATCAAAGAAACATGAAAAATTGTATGACGAAAGCTAGAGTGCACTTAGCTTATGATAACTTTGCAAACACACACCTGCCATTTTGTATTCAGATAAAAGCACCATTTTCTTGCCATTGTGGGTTTTAGAGAATTCACAACTTTCAGAATTTGAGAGTTTCATGAAATTCGCTAATTTTATTTTAAATAAGATGATAACGCAATCTAGGCTATGGTGCAAACACCTGTAGGATACATGGCTGCAGTCAACCCCCACTGCACCCAGTCAAATGCTGTGCACATCGCGGAATGGGTCCTAGACCCTGTGCAACCTAGACGAAGCGCTGCAGACCAAGCCGTGGCTTGATGAAATGTAGAAAAATCTAAGAATTTCTACATTTGATTTCACCCTAATGAAAAAGTGCAAAAAGCATAGAGACAGTGACTAATATTTTGAGAGGGCGGGAGAAAAATTGGCAACTATTTTTGTCTGCTGAGGAGTAGATTACCTTAACCTACTGGCATTTTCCTCTATCTGGATTGTTACAAAAGAGATGACAATATTCTGTCATCCCTTAAATGTATAAGCCGTTGGTGTTGAAGGCCCTACCACATGTGAACAAAATAAACAAGCATTTGCATTGCAATGGGTCTCACATTTGCTCGAGCGCCATGGCCGTCGTGAGCGCGAAGGAGAGATGCAAAAGGAAAAAGAAGTTTGCTCGAAGTCAAACATATTGGCACTCGTGCAATTATCCATGTACAGGGGTAATGTCCAAGGCAGTAACAAAAATGCCCCAAGCAAGGACAAACGCAAAGTATTTACCAATGATAACAAAGGATTTTTGAAAGGCAAGCCCATGAACAAGTGACAGTGATGGGCGTGCCATGGGTGTGGTTAATAGCCCACATAGATACCAACACGTCTGACAAGCAGCGATTGCACGCTGCTACACTCGATCTAAAAACATTCAACTAATAGTGGGTCCTGAAGAAGGTCAATGAAGAAGCATTGTGATACCCACCGAAACGAGCGTCGACTGCTATTAGGAGTATTACTAGTGCACAACAAGGGTTGAAACTGAAGATCTTTTCTCATTGCAGTCTGTGGTGTACGTGAGTTGTGACTAGGAAATGTATGAATGTAGAATGAGAGAGGATGAGTTGTGATAGGTAATGAGTGGATTGATGGATGGGAGTTGATCAAGCCTTATTTAGGGAGGTTGCTATGTCCTTAGCTTTTTTATCGTATATACACATATACATATACATATACATATACATATATATATATATATATATATATACACATACACACACACACATACATACACACACACACAAGTCGAAAATTGGTGTATAAACACTTAGAACTAAAGCAGAAGTAATGATTTGCTACATTAGTTAAATATATAGAATGTTTTGACAATATGTGCTTAAGTAAAAAATAAACAAATACGTGTTGACAAATAATAGAACTTTCAATAAATAAAAATATGTGAATATGAATATAAAGCTAAATTGTTGAGTTTGGTTCCAGTTCCAGCACTTGCGGTAAGCCTAGAAGAAATACAGGTCCACTTACAGAATCCAATGCATTTCATGACTCAAGCTCACCAGACACTTAGCACAACCCTCTGATGAAAGCACACGAAGAAAAGGCTGTGTAACAAGAGCAAAACATTGCAGGCTTTGAGTGATGTTGTGCTTGGCATACCATAAGTGACAAACAAAATATGTTTGTTTTTTATGTTTTGTACTGAATCATGAGTATCACTTAACTGTGGTTGCATAGATTACCTACTGGCGGTCACCAGTACGTAGTTGTAGTTAGGACCTAGTTTCTATATAAAAATCATTTTTTTACTTGCCTATATTTTTATTGCCGCTTGACAAATCCTCATGAAACTTTCCAAAAATACTGCCAGTCATGAGAGCTGCTTGCTGGAAAGTTTCAGGGCGAGCCGTCCACTGGGGGCGAGTTATAGTTACCTTAGGGAACAAGTTATAGTTACTTGAGGTAGCTCTGTAACTGGTGAATTTCTATGGTTTTGTTTGTTTAAAATGTGAGCCTAACTATAATGTCCCTGTAAGCTTTGTTTTTTTAAATGAATATATATATATATATATATATATATATATATATATATATATATATATATTCCTAAAGTAACTATGATTTGTGTCCCCACCATGCAGTGTTGTCATGAATTATGTCATTTCAGATGTTGCAGTGATGTCGTAGATAATATGTAGGGTAATTAGCAGTGCCGGGCAAAGGTGAGAGTTATACTACTGTATGGCACAAGTTTTTTTTTAAGTGTAAAATAAGATATAATTACAATTCCCAACTAGAACGTCACTTTAACCTTTGTTTTTTTTCAGTGAGATTTCTAAGATAAAGTAATATTTTATTACCATACTTAACACCAACCCCACATCACGCATGGCTTGAGATCGTGAGCAATGCAACCACAAGAGGGCCTTGCACTTTAACTCAAGAGCATAAAACTCCAGCTAAGAGAGTATTTGAAAAAATATGATGAGTTCTCCTTGTTTCATGGATTTAATGACCAGGTCGTAATCAGGCCCTCACTGTTTTTTATGTTGCTTGGGACAGCTGCACTCCCTGCAGCCCCACCCACAACATAACTAAAAAAATGCTTGCTGGTGCCCTTGCCCTGTCTAGGGACATCACCAAGCTAAAAATATGCAAACAGCCCTACACATTATGAGGACCTCCTTCAAGAAGCAGTATTATTGTAGGTCTGCTGGTGCCTACCCGGGACAACCACATTATAAAACTTTATTAGGGGCCAGAGGGAAGCCTCAGGACCCCCGCAGCCCCAGCCAGTAGTCATGGTGGGTTCTTGGCAGGAGCAAGAGTTTTGTTCTTAAGTGGGTGCTAACCAACAGCTCTAATTTTTCGCAGACCCACAGGGGGAGTCAGCCCCTGGGTCCCCATGGCCACAGTCCCAGCTGGCTCTACTTGAATTTAATTGAATTTGTCAATTATAGAGTGCACTGTCACTCCCATGGGAGTATTCTGGTGCTACACCAGAAGAACAAGTGAGAGATGAGAAGCATATTAGATGTATCATTTCCAATTATGACAGAAAGAGGACAATTTACAGGATGTAAGAGTAGCAGAGAGGATCCGAGATCCCGAAGACCCAGGTCTTAAGGCATTTTCTGAATTCTGGTTCAGACTCGATAAATCTTAAGTGGCTGGGAAGAGAGTTCCAGGCCTTACCCCCTAGGGCCGTAAATGATTTCCCCCCTCTAGTTTTTAGTCTGCAATAAACTGGTTTGAGTAGACTGGCGTGTGAGGAGATCAATGATCTGCTTGTGGAGTAGTGTGTGAACCTTCCTCAAAGAAATTTTGGACCAATCCCTTTGTATGCACTAAAGGTTGAACAAAAGGATTTTATAGAGTACTCTTGTGGATCGGCAGCCAGTGTAATGCCTTTAGCGGGGCAGAGGTTCTCCTCTGCAATTTAAGAACTGCCCTTGCAGCATGCTGTACTAGTTTGAGTTTCTTTAAGACTTGTTTAGAGGAGCCAGTATACAGACTATTGCAATAATCTAGCCTGGAGGTGATTAATGCACAAGCTACTGTTTTCCTCACTGCAAGGGGCAGTAGGTCAAAAAATGTCTTTAAGTATTTTAATAAATAAATTAAAGCAGGTCCCTGCAACCGCAACAGCATGGGGATGGAACAACAACCGAGGGTCAAACTTGATTCCTGGATTTCTAAGGGAGGGGACAAAGTAGTTAGACTTGCCCATTAGCATTATCTCAGTCTTGTCTGTATTACATTTCAGATTGTTAGTATGCATCCATTTGATAATGGCACTTAGACAGTTTTTGAAATTCATTTCTGATCCCAGTGATGATTTGTCAAGGGATAAGATCAACTGGGTATCATCTGCGTGGGAAATGGTATCAATTCCAAAGGAAGTTATCAATAAAATTAAAGGTGCTATATAGATGTTGAATAAGGCTGGACTTAGGGAGGCCCCCTGAGGAACTCCAGCAGTAACAATAGTTTTGTTCGAAGTATAAGGGCCCAACTTTACCATCTGTTCCGTTTAGTGAGGGAGGAATGATTTTAACCAAGAATATGCAGATCCACTGACTCAACATTCTCTAATACGTTGGAGAAGAATTTCATGGGAGATGGTATTGAATGCTGCTGAAAGATCTAATAAAATCAGTACAGTATTCTTCCTGCATCTAGAGTTAGTTTTAAGGTATCTGCGACTTCCATCAGGGTTGACTGGGTTGAGTACTTCCGACGAAAGCCTGACTGGAGAGGATGGAGTACATTGGCCGTGTCCAAGAAAGTGGTTAGTTGAGTATTTACCACTTTTTCAATTATTTTACTCAAAGCTGGCAACAAGATTGGGAACAAATTGGATAAGATTGTGGGGTTAGCAAGGGGCTTTATCTTCAATGGCTTAAACCCCGCAACGTTCCAAACGTCTGGGACCTCTGCTGTTCTCAAGGCATTATTCAAAATATCATTAATCACTGGGTTGACGGTGTCTACCAGTTTATGTAGGACTAGAGGAGGACAGGGGTCGTTAGACGAACCTGATTTGCAGGCCTACATGGCTTGGCGGGACTGGGCTAATGAAATTGTCTGGAATGCCACCAAAGTACCTGTCTCTTTCCCTAATGCATTGTCTATCCCTAGACTAATTGATGAGGGAGCTGGTGAGATGAAGTCTTTACAAATCATCTGTAACTCTTCAATAAAGTAAGAGGAAATCTGATCACATAAAGCTTGAGATGGTGGGATCTGACTATCCAGTGCCTTTGGCGTAAGAAATGATTTTGATATCTTGAAAAACAGCTTTTGATCAGATTTGGATGACTATCTGAGAACAGAAATATATCCTTTTTGATAGTTGAATCTGTTTTTGGTGGACTTTCAATGCTGCCCTAAATTGTGCTAGATCCTCGGATTGTATGCCTTCAGCCACTTCCTCTCAAGTTGCTTGCAAAGCAAATGTTGCTCTCTCATGGCATCAACATTATTCATGATTTGACCTGTTAGGAGGGGGGATGATTCAAGAAGAAACTGAGAATCTAGGATCAGTGGGCAACTTCCCCCACCTGTAGATGGTAGGGGGAAACAGAGGGGCATCTACAGGGATACGTTTACCTGGCTCTCAAGCAAGTGTGAAAGGGATTAACAGATGGTCAGATCAAATCAACAGACTAGGACCTTCTACAGATAAAAGAGAGTTATTAGTACAAATGCCATTGAGCGAATGGCCTCCATCATCGGAGGGACCCACAACCAGGTTATGAAGACCTAGCATGCTCAAGGTGTCTCAGAAATTACTTGCCTCTCAATCCTCTGTACATAAGAGTGAAGATTAAAATCTCCAAGGATTGTAAAATTTGAATATCAGAGAACCAGGGGAACGAGGTCTCCCAAAGTGAAGCCAGAAACAGGGAGCCTGCACATGGAGGCTGATAGTTCAGGATACCAGGAAAGGACTGAGTGGGACTAACCCTACAGCAGAACCCTAGACTTTCTGCTCCTTCTAAGGGGCTAATATTGAGGGTGTACAGTTCAATTGTGTTTTAAAAATAATAGCAAGCCCCACTCCCTGACAAAAGGGCATATCCTGCCAGGAGACTGAGTAGCCTGTTGGTTGTGCAGCTGCGATATCCGGGTTCCACCAGTCTTTTAACCAAGACTCCTTGATAAACAAAAAATCATATTGTACCTCAGAAATTAGGTCGTAAAGTTCTAGGGCATGTTTGCTGAGAGAGAGGGTGTTAATCAAAACGCCCTGCAGTACACACATCTTCTGGGCCAACCGGCAGACTAGGGGTGGGAGTTCAATCATTCCAAAACAAGCTTTACATTTGACACAGGAAATGGGACCTTCTATTTTACTTAAGGGATCTATCTTCCAGCCAAATTGGTGTAATTCTGGTCAGCAGGTTTGGAAAAAGCAGGTGAAATCTGGTTTTAGGGGCCCTCTTTTATCTTGGCCCCACTTCACAGATCACCTGAATCTTTCAAAGGAGTCTGGGTGAATGATCGTTTTCTTTGGAATGTTTTGTGAAGATTCATCAATTAGTGCACAAGTTATTTGCAAACCCCAAAAAATGCTTTTCCTATGAAAATGCAGAGCTAACTATAACTAGGCAGTGACAACTGCCACTGAGAGATGGATTATTTATAAATAAAACACCTTACCTAAAATTGTAATACAGTTCCATTGCATAGAGGTTCTTCATAACTTGGTGCATTTTTATTTGGGTATTATGTTCAATGCAGTCACTGCACACTGATCTACTGGAATAAGTCTGCAAGACTACGTCACTGATGGCAAACTCTATAATGCAGTAGCTGACAAGTTATCTATGCAGGCACTGTTATAGTGTCCATGATAGTGCTTTGTCTATTATTGGTAAATGAGTCCTTTATTGATGAACAGGTAGGCATTAAATGAGTGGTCAAATCTATGTCCAGGGCCCTCTTTGTTCAAACATGTCCCACAGTTCCCAGATTATATGACTGAGGTGGGTGAGGCACTGAAAGCTGGAGCCAAGCTTGAGCCTGAAGTCTCGCTCCGGCTCAGCTTGAGGTACTAATGTTGGGACGTTGAGCCCATAACGAGATAAGCTTTAATTTGGCTTCTTCCTGCCTCCCTCTACTCAGGATGTAAGGTTGTGGTCAGAGCTACCGACAGGAGGCCTAGTTGAGTCGTGGAGTCGTGGTGTCAGCTTAACATCCTGCGATTCAGGACAAATCACTTAATCTCCCCATGCCTATAAACAATGTGGGTGACCTTGTGTAATATAACTGGTGCTCATGTAAAGCACTACAATAAGCTTCGGGTTGAGTTTGTGCCATATTTTAACAACTGCACTGAGAGGTAAGAACAAAGCCTTAACATAAGGAAAGACAACTAGATACCCATTTGTTGGCTGACCTGTAGAAAGTGAAACTTGAAAAAATAGCAGCTTCCCTGCCTAATTTGTGTTATCTAACGCAAATGTTTTATTTCACTAAAACTATTTTTATCGTATAAGAAAGAAATTTCAAACGTGTGAGTTCGGACTTCCAGTTGTACAAAAAATAGCACTTTTAATACGACCTTTTCAGAGCAGTGCTATACCGTGCCCTATTAGTATCAAAGCTTCCACATGTTTAAGAAATAACACTTTTTTGAATTTTTAACAGATTTTATCCTATTAAACGTCACGTTTGCTGTATGATTTACATAGCAAATATTTTCAGGGATCGGCTCATGTACGAGTTCTAAGACCGGTGCCACACCCTTGGATCGGCTCTGGCTTCGCTCGATTTGTTAATGTGTTGGCTCTCCCATCTCTCTAATAAATTACGTGTCCATCTTGTCAACGTTAATTATTGCCCCCGAACCCATGCTCACCTTAGCTATCCGGAACGTTTCGTTTTCGTTTGCCGGACTCAATCCTGTCTCAGCCCGGTCCAAACTCGGAAACAGAAGGAGCAAAAAGGTCCAACCCACGACCCTCATCATCCTCTGCAGAGCATCAGGTGACGTCGGCGAACCCATCTCCCGCACTCACTCCTGCGTGAGGTTCACCTGCGCCAGACTCCGCACCCAGCTGACCAATCAGAGCGTGGGCGCGGACAGCGGAGCGCGAGGCCGCTCCTCGGAGGCCGTCAATCATTCAGGACCTTGCAGGAATTTGCATCGCACGAACCCCCGCGCGCTTCTTGCAGGTTTCCATGTTTTCTCCGCTTCCAGGCGCGATGTATGCTGCACTATATCCGCTCTAGCTCGCAAGTTAACAGTTTCTGAGCAGCGTACTTTTCTCGCCCGCTCGGCTTGCAAAAGATTTGCTCAACCGAGGCCGTGGTGAACCTGATGGTGTGCCTGTCCTAAGCCGCCCCGTGAGTCAGTGGGTGCGCTGCCACCACAGCTAGACAGGCGACGCCAAGCAGTTGCCGGTTTTATCCAACAGTGCATGTAGTAAAGGTGAGTTCGGTTTCATATGTCTGAGCTTGTCCGTCACTCAGTACCAAGGTTAGTACTGATGTTTCTACAGTCCTCTGCTTGCTGAGCGCGTCTGTTCCTCTGGAGGCGCAGGTACTTGAGGGACGTCCTCCGGATTGTGGGATAGTCAGTGCCTTCACCGGTGCAGTGCCTTGCAGACCCCTCGGAAACGGATGCAGCGTTACTAGTATATAACCGTTTGCCAGTCTCTGTGACGGTCCAGTAACATCGACCGAGCCCTTTTCCTTAGACGGGCACCGCCTCCCTGGACGCCAGTGGGAGGCGGGGAGCCCGCCGGGGAGACATGCCATTCCTGCACACAGCGCCTCCCTATCCATCGCTCATCCAGCTGCTGCCTGTGAGGCAGTGCACTGCACAGCGCACCGTGTCGTTCAGCTACTGCTCTCGGCAAACCTACTGTTGCTCTCCAGTGATCCCTATTCCGAAAGTCTGATGCTCTTTTTGCTTAGCCGCTTCCCACCAACAGTAATCGCCTCCGTATTTTTATACTGGCGTGCTCAGATGGGGGTCAGCAGTTTTCATTGCCAACAACTCGGGGTCTCCGACTGACCAACACGATTAGGGGTGAGGCATGCATTCAAGATGTCAGACGGACTGGGGCTAGTCAAGGGTCACGCTCGTGACATTGTACTCCAGCACTATTTGCTATTCAGAGGCCCAAGCTGTTGCGATAGTCTCACTTCACCTTTTGACCTATCCATTTTCATGAAAGCATAGAAAGCTGGTAGAAACCGTGTCCAGCCAGGTCTGCCGCGAAACCCCAGTTTGAGATGCGACCACTTGACAAGTTGTCGCTTTTAGGTCTCATCACTTTATATTTTTTCTTCGTGCATCGTTAGTTTTTCCATTTTACTTGCACTGCAAGGACCAGAATGTTGGTGATTTAGGCTGAAAGGCAACGCCGATGTGAACACCTAGGACAATTTCAGCTCTCTGTCCTTATATGGGGAAACTTATAATGAAGGGCAGTTTGCTCGCCTGTTGGGATGGTAGGTCGTCTGCCTGGCCGTTGGAAGCGTGCTTCCCTGCCTTATGTTGATTACAAAGCAAGTCACCTGAAAGTACTCCAGATTTTCTTGATCTATACCTCAGTGAACATGACAGTCCTGCACGTCCACTGACTGTTTACATGGATTGTGACCCTAGAGCTCGGCTCTGAGGTTGAGGTGACCTGTACAGCGATCTCACTTTTACAGAGAGTGGTTACTGCCCTCTCTACCCAAGCTGTGGTAGTCTGACAGTTGTGGCAGCATTTTAAAGACAGGACCAGCTTTAGCAATGGTGGTGCCAGGTGCAAGTCTTTTTGGTGCCCCCCATGACATTCTTCTACATCAATTCCCTCTCTAGCACTCTCCAACAGTGCATCTCATCTCCCCATATCCTCTCTCCGACATGCATTTCATTTTTTTATAGCGTCACTTATAGCTCAGTCACACTTAATGTGATCTGCATGGTACACGTTCTTTGCAGCAGGGACATTAACCATCAACACTACTTTCTGATGGCTCATAACTACCATTAGACAATATTTGATCTCTCACCAGTAGGAACATTTATCACCAGAGTTGTCTTGACTTTTTTTTTTTTTGGCTGCCTGCAAACTGCAGGATGCACAAGGAGGTTCACATGCTTTTAAACCAATAGTTTTTTTAAAACACATCACCCCCCTCCCCCTGCCAAAGTCAGCGCCATGTGTGGCTGCACCAGTCACTCTACCCTGAAGCTATATACATACTTAGTGGTGGGTACCTGTACCCCTGTCTTTTGGAGGGTCTGTAGCAGCTCGGTCCTGGTAAATAAAGTTTGTTCTGTCTCACTCACTTAGATTCTCCTATTGGGAGACTCAAGTGCTGTAAAGGAGTACTTGCTTCTCCAGTTTGGGGTCCAATAGTACTGTGGCCCCAGAACACCAGTTGTGAACCACTCCGTTTGATGCAACTGGAGCCAAGTAACCCCTGACTGCCTTGGTGCCCCAGGAACCCAGTTGTCACATTGGTGGCAGTGGTGGGATCACTATTCTTCAGACTCAGTTGATACTGATTTTAACTGATAAGTCCAGTTGATACTCCTAAACTGTATATAAAATGGCAGATAATATTGGAAAGGAATTTGAACCGCAGGATTTGTCTGTAGATAAATAAAAGCAGATGTGTGCTAATAGGGGATGGATGGTCCTAAGGTCTAAGCACAGATAACACTTAGTTAGCCACATAGGAAAATGCTTGGAGGGAGTGGTAATTGCAGTGGAGAGCGAGGAAGAGGTGGAAAAACATATAGGAGCATGCAGGCTTTCCCCTTGACTTTTTCCTCCCTTATCTCTAAAGTTAACTTTTCCTCTGCCCCTGGAGTCTCCTCCTTTGGAAGGACTGAACTAGCAAAGACTGTGAAACTCCAGCTGAAACTCCAGGAAGCTAAGTATTTAGCAGAGGATAAAGCAAAGGAATGTGAGAGGGAGAAGCTAAGGATGGCCTTTCAGGCAGAGGAGAAGCGGCAAAGGGACAGGCATGAAAATTAAGCTTGGAAGGAGAACGCAAGGTAGAGGTAAGAGAGTGAGAGGCAAGAGAAGAAGAGAGATACAGAACTGGAGAAGGATGCTCAGTTGTGCAGCGGAGAAAGGGTTCAGCTCTGATAACAGTGATTCCTCCTCCAAGTCTAAGGAAAATACCACCAACATACCAAAGTAATTGATACTTATGTATGTCCCAAGCACAGATATTCTCTGCTATATATATATATATATATATATATATATATATATATATATATATATATATATATACTATTAAGTGTAAGAAGGATCCTCTGATAAACGGTTTGGATTGAAGCCACTGAGGTTCTGTGAGAACAAGAAGACAGATGGCATTCCGATTTAGAACTGGACCCATGACAGTACATGATTGTAATGAGTAGGTGAGAGGGATAGAAGTAAATGATTACCAGTCCCTGAATCAGGTAATGTTAGCAGATCGTCTCAGGGGAGAGTGCTATATCTCTCTCAGAAGGTAATTGAACTTACTGAGAGGATCCAGAGAAACTTGCAATGTTGGCTGACAATTGACTTGCCAACAGAGTGAAGAGGAGGCAGGAGCACCACAGTTACAGGTCCACAGGGGAGAAAAATGTCCAGCAGCCTGGCCTTAAACCAGAGGGGGAGGGTCAGAATAGTTCCCAAGGCTGTCAGCCAGGACAGAAGTCTGAGGGAACGGGGAACCCAGTCAGCACCAGAAGGTGAGTGGAGGGAAGATTTCTTTTACTCCCAAGGTAGTGAAATGCTTTAGATATAACCAGGAGTGACACGTAAAGATGTACTGCTAAAGGAAGGATATGGTGCCAGCGGCATCCATTATTGTGAGTGTGCTTTAAGGAGTGGCAGACCTAAAGGGAGGCTCAACTGAGTTTAACTTAGTCACTAGGGATATCTGGGAACCAGACCCAAATACCTTCATGCATATTCACCTAAACTTGAGGGCATGAGTGTGGCAGGTATCAGTGGGAGTAAGGTTCCTGTCAAAAGGGATACTGGTGCCTACAGGGCTATAGTTGAGTGGAAAAAGTTCAAACATGGGAAGATCATCCCTGGTACCAGGGGAATGGTCTGGTAGCTAGCAGCAATGACTTGAAGTACCCTCTTGCCAGAGTGGAGGTAGAGGTGAATGGTAAGAAGGCCATAGTCAACAGGGGTGTGAGAAGCAGGGCACTGGATGCTTTCTGGGGAATTATCTTGTTGAACCCTGGCTAATACCTGGACAAGAGACCTATATGGTCTGGACTTCATCAGTCATGCTCACCAGGGCACGTGCTGTAAACCAGCTTGCTAGTGAGGAAGGGACTCTAAAGGACAAGAGACTAAAGGGAAGTAAGCCAGAAGAAGAATCAAGGGCAGACTCTGAGAAGGCACCTGTCCTGGGCTCGGTACCGTCTGCTCTCCTTGGGAAGGAGAGAGAGTATCCGGAGGCGGGTAAGGTATTGGAGTCTGCATCTGTGCTAGAGTTGCTTGTGGCATAAGGACCAACCCAGGTAGAGTTTTGTAAGGCACAGGTTGAGTTTCCTACACATGTATACCTGTGGAAGATTGGCCAGAACTCCACTGGAGTAGTTGGAAAACAGAAGTTAGCTTGGCATCATAGATTCCTGTACAGTAAGCCCACTGATTCTGAACCAAGTGCCAGCAAAAGGCTTGCGGTACCTCGGGTGAACAGGAATTTCCTGTGGCAGTTAGCCCAAGAAGTACCTTTCACAGGTCAAAAAGACAGATGAGCACCTCTGTTCTACTGGCAAGGAGTAGGTCAGGATGTGGCAAGGTTTTGCTGGACCTGCCTGGCCTGTCAGGCCAGCGATAAGTCTGGTGGCCAGACCAAGGCACCTTTGGTGCCCCTGTATGTGGTGGGGGTACCCTTTGAGTGAGTAGGGATTGATATAGTTGGTCACTTTGACTCTATATCATTCTTATAGGTAACAGTTACATATTTGAATGGCAGATCATGCCACCAGGTACCCTGAGGTGGTGGCCTTCAGGAGCACTTTCGCCAAGGTGGTAGTTAGGGCTCTCCAAGGTATTTGCTGACCACAGAATTAATTTCATTTCCTGTTTCATGAAGGCATTGTGAGAGAAAGTAGGTGTGATTTGACCGTTCTCCACCGTGTACCACCCGTAAACCATTGGATTGGTGGAGTGCTTCAATAAGATCATAAAAAGCATAATGGGGACTCTCTCTGATCCCCATAAGAAGTAGTGGGATCTCCTGTTATCGTTTCAGATCACTTGCAGGGAGATCACAGAAAGGAGTAGGGTTCAGTCCCTTTGAGCGTCTTGTTGGGCAGCCTGTCCGAGGTCCTCTCACTTTGGTCAAAGAGGGCTAGAAGGGCAACCATAAGTCCCCAAGATGTGTTGTGGTGGACTGTGTCCTAAGCCTCAGAAGGCTGAGGGCCCAGTTCATGGGGAAAGTGAAGGACACCTTCAAGCCAGCTAGGATCTGAAGGGGTGGTATGACCAGAAGGCTATGCTGACTGGGTGCCAGGAGAGCCAAGAAGTTTGGGTCCCAAAGCTAGCCTGTCCCATGGCTCTGAAGGACAAGTTGTGTTGCACTTACAAAGCTGTCAGAAGATTTCTGATATTAGCTATTTAGTTGACACAGGTGTTGCACCGGAGGCCCATAGGGTGCTCCATGTTTATCAGCTAAAGCTGAATCTCCGCAGGGATTACAGGGTTTCCATACTTGCAATTGCTGAGGAAGTAGAGGAGGAGAATGAGCAGCTCCCTGATCTACTGCAAGGTGATGAGAAAGATGGTTCAGTTGAAGAAGTTAAGCTCTCCTCTGAACTGACACATGAACAATAAGCAGAGTGTAATGAGTTATTCTCCCGGTCATCACATGCCCCGTCTTGTAAAGATTGAGACTACCTAGTTGTGTGACATCTCTCTTGCTCATGTCACAGGAAAGGTTAATCAAGCCTTATTATTTGGGACAGAAAAGTCCTCTGCATGATGATGGACGTTCACCCCTTCTCTGAGTGCCCCAGCTGCATGTGTGCCTGGAACCCTGGCACTGATTTTTGGTCATGGGCTAACTCAGATTATGTGTATACACCATGATCTAGGCCTGTTTCATGACAATGAGTTCTGGTAAGAACTGGAGGGGTGTACCATGCACTATCCTCATAGTGGTAGAAGGCTACTGACCTTCCCAGGAGTTAAGTGACATAAACACAGTGGTGGCAGCATACACATTTTCTGTTCAATAAGTGTCAGTACTATGAAAAGGCTTTTTTTTTTTTTTAAACCTGTATTATTTGAGTGGCAAATGAGTCCACTCATGTAAAGTTCCGCTACTGTGTACCTAAGTCACCGTTGACTTACATGGTGACTGTGTAGCACTAGACAGCATCTGATACTTGAGTGTACATGCTGGCATGTATGTTTGGCTGTGCCTGTTACATAGCCTTGTGGCCTGAGGGTTCCATCTTGAAAGCCCAGGGCACAGAAAGGCTAGTCGAGGTAAGTACTGCAAACCCCAGTTAGGAGATGTGGATTGCTGACATTCTTGATAGTGGGTGTGAGAAGACCCACTGGAGGAAGGGGAGCAGAGCATCCACCATGTACATCAAAGGTCTCCAGGAAGAGTTATTGGTCAGTGGAGCCTGAGCTTATTGTAAAGCAAGATGATGGGCCTTGTATGTTTGGCACTGTAGGGCCAAGGAGTCAGAGGGGAATGCTTAGGCTTTGGAACCTTTGAGACATATTTCAGTGGAGGCTGGCTGCCAGATGTGATTCCTGGTTACTCCCTTGGCTTGTGTTGTGGGTCATTCATTATTGGAGCTGCTCCTGCTGTGGCAGACTGTTCTTTTGACAAAGGGCAGGGCACTTAAAGAAGTCAACACCCACAACAGGAATATCAAAGTACCAGACACTAAGGGCCAGATGTAGGAAGACGTTTGCATGGTGCAAACTGCGAAAATCGCAGTTTGCGCCATGCAAACAGCCTAACGCGATGCTCATTCACAATTTGCGAGTCGGTTACCGACTCGCAAATTGTGAATGCGACTCGCAAATAGGAAGGGGTGTTCCTTTCCTATTTGCGACTCGCATCACAATGCAGAATTGCTTTGTGACCGCGAATACGGTCGCAAAGCAATTCGCAGTTACCACCAGTGTCACACTGCTGGTAACTTATACGCAAAAGGGAAGGGGTCCCCATGGGACCCCTTCCCCTTTGTGAATGTGGGCAAAAAGGTTTTTTCAGAGCAGGCAGTAGCCTACACTGAAAAAACGAAACCAAATGGTTTCGTAATTTTTTTCATTTTGCTTTCCTTTAAGGAAAACGGGCTGCAAAAAGAAAAAAAAACTGCTTTATTGAAAAAGCAGTCACAGACATGGAGGTCTCGTGACTTCAGCAGGCCACCATCCCTGTGAGTGCAGGGACTCGCTATGGGGTCGCAAAATGCGACCCACCTCATTAATATTAATGAGGTGGGTCTTTGCGGCCCCATAGCGAGTCGCAGACGGTGTCTGAGACACCGTTCTGCATCCGAATTTGCGATTCGGAAATTGCGAGTCGCACCGACTCGTAATTTCCGTATCGCAAATTCGGACCTTGCTACATCTGGCCCTAAATCCCATCATTGTCTAGACTTGGACTATAAATGGGTACTCTGAGTCCGCCAAGTTGTTAAGTAACACTGTTTAAAAGGAGAGACGATAGTCAACGCTTCTAGCAGCTGGAGACAAGACTAATCTCCCTACTTAGTGAGCGGGCATCACCCAGGAAGTCAAGACCACTTGTCCTGAGCCTGGATTGCTAGCCTTCTGCCTGCAAGACCTGCAGACCCTGTGAGGAGGAGAAGAGCACCTAGAGGGAGCAAGGCCCAGCAGTATTTCTGCCAAATAGATCCTGGTGAGTGAAGTGTATGACATCCGGTCGAGACCGATGCGAGCATGTGGGCCACCCGCTCTTTCTCATAAAGTTTGGCAACCTCCGAATGCCAGGAGTGGGCTACTCTGAAACTAGGGGTTGTTCTTGTGCCAACGAAGTTTGAGATCCTCATGTGTCAGGAGGGGGCCACTATTAAACTAGGGCTGTCACCCTTATGGCACAGCATTATTTGATCCAGTGGTTTCTGGTGCTCGGCACTGGCACTTATGACAGTGTGTCACGTGGTGGCGCTGTTTGTCTAGCTTAGAGCACAACAAAAGCTGTTTTAGTTGAATATTACTAATACATGCCCCCCAAGCCATTCTTAGAGCTGTGTTGGCATGTAATAGTCTTAATTGTCACACTTACAGGAGTGTGATGGTTTGTAGTTGTGTTGGTGCTATCATTGGCAGTTCTGGCAGGGGTAATGTGTCCTGAAAGAAGTAGTGGCCTTCCAACAAGGGTCCTGGCACTTATTATTTTACAAATGAAGCACTACCTTATGCAAAAATATTCAGTGACTCTTGTCTGCCCAGGGCAGGCGAATTAGATCTTTTTACCAGGGCTGCTGTAAGGTACATTTACTTGCTGTCGAAGAAGCAGCAGAGAAGACATATGACACTGACACGGGCCATCCAAAGTATGAGGAGGCCCAAAATACCATCAGTGAAAGGGAACAAGAGGTCACTGACCCTCATCATTTGGAGTCCATAGACCCCCCAACCCCCCGATTCACACTTGCCAACTGCCATCCAGTCAGGTAAGACTGTTTGAGACTGTTAGACCTGCTAGGGACTTGCACAAACTTAGCACATAGCGCTCTTCAAGTTGACTCCTAGTGCCAAACTAAGACTTTGTCATATGGGGATTAGCATGGGCCACATATGAAAGTTGTTGAAAGGACTGAGGGACTTGCATATACCCTCCAGAATAAATCCAGCAGGCCAACCTTAAAAGACTGTAAATAATATTTAGTGTGTTGCCTTTATGTTTTGTGTGCTTACATTAAAATACTATTTTTTTTTCAATAAAGGCAAGTATTTGACTGGACCATCAGCTTATTGTGGTTACTGTTTATACTGTGAGACCGGCACCTCTGTATTACTTCCCCCTCGAAGAGCATTGGCCTGTTCAACCCAAATTATCATGGAGAGTCAAGTGGTAGTATTTGGTCCAGTTAATTAGAAAAGATAGTAGATTGGGCCCCAGGGAACCATAAATAAAAGATCAAGGCTCTCGTGGTTACACCTAATAACCCCTGCTTGCCCTGTGGTCCTCTGGAAGGGGTTTTGACACTTATTGAAAGCCTTCCACCTCAGGTGCAGTATTATACACTATATCCTCTCTCTGATGGTTTGGTTTCTGGATTCATTTTCACCCTGCCATTCACTTGACATTTGCTAAAGTGGCATGAAGCTAGTGGCATATTAATGGTGCTGTGGACCCTAGTACAAGTAAAGAAAATGGGTCCTCCTACTACCCTGGTTAGGTAGTAAAACACCTATAATTAGGATGCAGTTGCCCCCTCACACCTTAGTACCACTGCACCTGGTGCACTAATGATAGCTATGTTTCGTCTTCCATGTAAGTCCTTGCCCTTCCATGTCCGTGCATCCTTCATGAACATCTTCCACCCTTTTTTCTTGCTTTTCCTCTGTGTCGTGCATCCATCAAATTTTCACACTTCCCACATTCTTCTCTCTCCTCTTTCCATTCTTTATCAATTGAAGTTTCCATCCCCCATAGCATTTCTCCTATTCTTCTCTCCCTTTCTCCTGTCTTTTTTATACTCACTCCTACACCCCATATTTATGTTCACTCTCTCAAACTCTTCTCAGTTCTTCCTGTATCTCTACAACCTTCTGTGTATATACCCATGCTCCTCTAACTCCCTATCTTTCTTGCCACTTTTCAACTTTCAGTCTGCCCAAACTCCCACTGTACCTCTACTTCACTCACTCTATTTCCTGACAACTCCATGCTACACTGTACTTAAACTGTCCCTTTTTTTGCTCTCCTGCATTACTCATTTCCCCTTCACCCATTCCCTTTTGAATCTATCTAAATCTAGCTCCCTTCACCTTACACTCCCCTACCACATCCACTTGCCCTTGTTCCTCTCTAACATACTCCCTGTACCTCTGCCTCCTTCTGTATATAGTTGCATGCTGCCTACTCTTGCTTCCTCTGAATATCACTGTTTTTCAGCATTCATCGTCCCTCCACTATCCCGTGCACCCCTCTGTGCTTCTTCCTTTACAGTTCTCTCCTTTGTATTCTCCTCTTTTTGCTGCCTGTAGCCTATATTTCTCACTTCAGCTCCATGTTATCTTCTATCCCCCGTCTTTTACCATACTCCCGTGTATCACTTCACCCTCATGTTTCCTTACATCCTGAATCTCTCCGTCCTTCCATTTGCTCTGTATTGCTGTATTTCTCCATTCTCTGCTCTTTCTATGTGGTATTCTATTACTTTTTCACCTGTATGTTAGTGAATCATTTATTGCACACTTCTTTAAAATCATTGCAATTTCAGCATACCTAACAGTAAACCAAATAATTAAATTGCCATAACCGAGGTTAAGCCCATTTAACTTTTTTAAACTCATATTCAATTATCATATTTAAAACTGTAGCCATGAATTTTGAAAAGCAGCCAACTAATTGGGGGCCATCACCACTTAAGCATGCTTTCAGTGCCTATGTCTCCTGTATTTCTGCCGTGTTTCGAAACACTCTCCCCTGTATCCCTCTATACTACCCTGTATCTCGATATTCTCTTCACTTTTCCTTGTATCTGTCTATTCCTTATCCACCTCATCTCTCCTTCCCTTCATTATCTGTCCACTACCAGTACCTCTCCAATCACACGATTTTCTCTTTATTCTTTTCTCCCCTGTACCTCCATTCCCTCTTGTCCTATCCTTATCTTTCTACCCCATGTCATTTACTCTCCCCTTTATAGCTCCACTCTCTGTACACCTGTGCATTCCTCCATTCTTCTCTGTACCTCTTCACATTTCCTCAGTTCTACTCCCCTCTCAGTGACTGTTTCTGATACTAAGGCCCTGATTACTATCTTGGCGGATGAGACACCCTGTCACAAATGTGACGGATAGCTGGACCCTTGTATTCCAAGTACCATTATATCCTATGGAACTTGTAGTATGGCGGACGGGATATCTGTCATGTTTTTGATGGAGTATCCCATCTGCCAAGATCGTAATCAGGCTCTAAGTCTCAAACAGTACACAATAAAATGATGCATAAGGGCTTCAATGAGCTTTATTTGCAGTTTCACATCTCACAAGTGGCAGGAATCACAATTATTCAAATTGCTTCCAAGAGATCCACCAAGGGACACAGCCAAAGCAGAAGCAATTTTGCAGCTCTCAAGTTAGCCATGTCTATACATGACTCATCCAGCCCAGCTTTTCGTTTTGCATTCTGGTATTTCACCAAATCACACCCCATCTCAAAAAACGACACTGTGTCCAATTTAGAAGAGATGCCATTTCAAGATGCTGACCCACGTCTATAAGGCCTTGCGCAACAAAGGACCAGCATACATCAAGAAATGCCTGACCTTCTACCACCCGATCAGACACCTCCGATCAGCCTTTCTCTCCCTCACAGATACCCCAGGGAGCTGTCTCGCCAACAGCAGAGGATGCTCCTTCTCTCACCTTGCAGTCAAGGCTTTGTACAACCTCCGCCAGCACCTCAGAACCGCATCGTCACTCCAGCAATTCAGAAGAGAACTAAAGACCTGAACGCTCAAATGATCATTCCTCCACGCAGCAGCATACGGCTCTAGTGCCTTGAGTCCCTCAGGGGTGATTTGCAGCACTCCTATAAATGTTTGAGTGACCTAGAGAGGTTCAGATCTCTGCTTTCCCTTTGCCTGGCTGATGTGGTTTTATGCTACACACAGCTCTCTTACAGGAACTTCTACTGAGGTTTCTGTAGTGCTGGCACTTTGTTTCATTTCTATTATTTTAGCCTAGAACATTTTAGGGTTTCCTATAACTCACCAGAGTAGTTAAACATATATAGGTTCAATGTTTGGGCGGTAGATGTAAAGTTTAAACTCTGAGCATCAAGTATTATTCCTTATTTTCTGTACTGTGGCTACTAAAGTTTGGGTATGTCTTTTGCTGTTGTTTTAAATTCATTCAAAGCTTTAACTCACTTTTGGTAATCTTGTACTTATATAGCAGGTTTTCAGACTCATTTACATACGTTTGGCTTTGAACTTGTAATCTTTTGAATGTTAATTTTTGCCTCTGAGATTTAATGTGCGACCAAATGGGTTACACTGAATTTTAAATTGAATGGTTTAATGTTTCTCTTCAACCCTCAGAATTCAGAAAAAGATCCAGTGGGTCCAGGAAATCAGTAATGGTACCAGACTCTGTATCTTATGATACACAACTACTTCATAACATCAAGATGGTGATAGAGCTGAACAGTAGCCTGCTCTGGGACCCCATGTACATTTCTAGACAACTGCTCCTATACATCATATAGACAGACTTCATAGAAACTGAAATAAATCTGGGGGAATCGTGGCATGGTCATTGAAGAGGGAGACCCAAAAGGAAAATATACCATGTACAAAATATGAAAGGAGGTTTTTTTTTTCATAGATATCTCAGAAAACTCTACCCTCAGTCAGTGGTTTTGGACCTGAATCGGGTTAAAGAAGTTACACAACAAAATGAAAGAACAGTTGGAGATGCCTCTGATCTGGAGGGAGTTGGAAGATGCTCTTTTTGATATGCAGAGAGGGAAAACTTCTTGTGTGGACAGATTCTTATCTGAGTTTTATAAGATTGCTCTTTCACTTCTGGAAAAATTGTCAGAGGTTGAAAAAAAGTTTTGCCAATAGGACACCTACTATATTGAATGAGGGAGATGTTGATAGTGGTGGTGCCGAAACCAGACAAGGATCATACAATTTTATAATCGTATACACCTTTGTCTATAATTAATGCAGGCATAAAAATGTAAGGCCGTAGCTACATGATTAGCAAAAGTGTTTCCACTGATAGCACATCATGACCAAGCAGGCTTCATTTCACATTGGAACCTAGCCGCTATTCTGTGCAGAGTTGGCGTATGTTCAGACTTCTTTAGCCAGTGATGACGGCTGCTGCGTGGCGGCATCCCTTGAAATAAAAAATACATTGGATGCAGTTTGTTGGGAGTATATGTCCTAAGTGCTAGGCTGCTTCAGCTTGGCTCCATGTATTCAAAAGTGGGTGAATCTCCCATTCCCCAAAATCGAGAGTGAGAACGAGGGGCACAATCTCTGCAAACTGGACTCTTGGCCGTGGATCAAGGGAGGGCTGCAAGCTGTCACCATTCATGTTTGCTGTGGTAATGGAACCACACACACATTATGAGAATGAACAAGCTGACTGGTGCATCGAGAAGGACAACAACAAACACGTTGTCTTGCTGTATGCGGATGACACTTTAATATTCTTAAAGAGATCCAGTTGGAGCTGTCCTGCAAATGCCCACTTTGCTTGATGAATTTGGGGCACCTCTGGAGAGTGGACAAACTGGACAAAGTCAAGCCTCTTCCTACTTGTAGCTCTGCTCTCTCAGACGTAAGTGAATTGCCGTTGGTGGGTTTGCAATGGCACACAAAATCCTGAACTACTTGGGAATCAAGTTTACCCACAGTAGGGAGTCGACATCACCATAAATGTGTGCAGAGTATTTAACAATAAAGTGTGTTTAATTTTTTTGTGGAAAAATCTTCTTTCGTTGATGGATTGCGTCACATTGGTAAAAATACTGATGTTTGAGATATTTTTACGTCTGTGTGTGTAAAGCAGGAAGTACCGAAATTGTGAAGGCCTGATTTCAAGTTTAGTTACAAAAAAACTCTGCTGTCTACATGGGCTTAACCAGTGCAGTGAAATGGTGGTATTGTATTGTGGATGTCGGTGTTGTTTTTGTATTGAAAACCAATAAAAATTGTAATAATAAAAAAAAGAACTAGGAGTGGATGAATTAGTCATGCATGGACCCAAGAAACCTGAGAGTTAAGGAATTGCATGTTTCTGCCAAAGTCCATCAGTCACAACCCCTTTTCTGTGGGGCTATGCGTCAGGCAGGAGCTACTGGGTCCGACCCTGGGGTGTTGAGAACATTTACACCTGCTCCCCTGGGCCTTGACATACTGTGGATCTGAACAGCTGAACCAAGTACTACGTTTTCAGCACTGGACACTCAGTGGTTGAGCGAGCCGAGCAGTCCAAAGTTTCTTAGGGGAGGCAGGTGCAAGGTAACCTGAGGCACAAGAATTATAATACAGTGCCCCCAATACCCTGATTGTCCAATCCAATACTTACTTTTGGTAGGAAAGTAAGTATTTATTCCACATGCAGAGTATAATGCAGCGCACTCAATGATACACACAAATGTCTGTGAGGGTGATCGCTCTAGCATTTTCCTCTCCCCCCCACCCTTCCAGGCTAACAGATGTGTTCTTGGCAGTTCACTTGAGGCGGCCTCACAGCTGCTTCCCACACTAGCAGTGAGCAATAAAGTTTCACTTTGGTCCTGAAAGTTCAGCTCACTGTGACGCTAGTACACCAAGTTCTGTCAGGTGTCAAACGTCCTGCCAGCCCGGCTTTGGTTTGGTGTAGAGTTCAATTTGAATGAGTAGCTTTTGTATCAAAAGCCCTGCAACCTTGTGTTGGACTACCCATAGACTTTCCACGGACAGTTTACATACATGACCCTCTTTTGTGTTTGAAGACTAGACTGACAAGGAGAGTGCGATAAATTATGGAATTTATAATTGTTTTTTTGTGAAATGTAAATAAATGGCACAATCTGAAAAAATAATAAATGTATGTCATGCAATATGTTCATATATCTCCGATATTAGGCGAAATAAGGTAATCGGGCACATGCACTGATATCAAGTGACGCTGCGATTAGCGATATGTTATGCCCATCAAGATAATGGAGTCCGTGTGTGGAGATTAATGCATCCTTTGACATGCAAAATGCAGATGTTATTTCTGTTATTATAAAGTGAGGAAATTGCCCTGGAGAAGTGGTAGCACAACCACGAAACACACGTTGGCATTTACACCATTGTGATAATTGCAGGATTTACTTGTTATGTTTATATCTACAAGCAGTTGGCAGATCGCCTGTATAAAACTTTAAATTAATGCAATTTGAGATGTTTATTTCTGGATCAACATGTATATTATGATGTTTTCAAGACAATTATGTTCTATGATAATTTCTGAATCAATATAATGTATATCACAATTTGTTTCAAGTTTTGAATGATTCTTTAAGACTTTCGGAAATAACAAGCCAAAGCAACAGAAAATATTTGATAGGTTATTTTGTTCTGATTGTAGTTTTCTACTATACCCACACTTCCATTTAGTTTATATTTTAACTTGTATGTGTGCAGGGCCATTGCCCTTGGACTATACATAATAAGTATTTCTCAGATATTGATACTGATTCAGCTGTTTTATGGATCTAGAAGACTGTAGTCTGAAAAATAAGGATTCAATAACACAGGCAAATTGAGTTGTCTGTCTAATAATAAGTAATTATTATAGACCATGTACCGTAAGGTGAATCGATCCCTTTAAATAACTCTGTTCTTTTATACAAAACTTCACAGCAGGCTGCCAGGGATTGCCAAGTTCAGCAAGAAGGTGGACAACTCTCTCTTGCAACAGCGGTCTCAACTGGACCAGGTGCCTCACACTTTGCTCAGCAGCATCCTACTCGCCAGGAGTCCTGCTTTGCCTCGCTCCTCCTCTGTAGAGGGCTCACTGGTCTCGGCAGACAAAAGGCAGGTGCTTCAGGCACATGGCAAGTGTCCTTAGCTTCCTGGTTGGTGGCACCTCACCCAACTGGAAGACTAGTAGACATTGGTCCCTAGTCCCAATTACAGCGGTTTGAAGTAATGGTGATCTTGTCTACACTGATGGATACTTTCCGGGTTTCTGGCTTCCACTTTTACACAGGTTTCCCATACTCCAGATGTATGTGCAGAGTCCTATAAGGGGTGCCCACTGCTCTCTCTTGATATTTGTCAGTGGACAGTCTACCCCAAAAGGAGTGGCACCAGAACTGATGGTTTCCACAACATGGCTTTAAGGCCACACCTGAGCATTAGCCTCACTCACGTATGTCTCACAAAGGCTAAGCCATCTTTTTATGATCCTGTGTTTCTGCAGTATGTATCAGTCACATCATCTACACTAAATCCTGAGCTCAGGCCCCAATGACCAGCAACCTTCATGAATCATAAAAGCCGTTGATGTGCATAGAGGATGCTTTGCTGCTCTTCCTTCAGAGTATCCCCTTCCCAGCCCCCAGGAATGTCAGCAGTCCACATCTTCTGTTTGGGTCTGCGGTCCACACTTCCATCTTAGCTGCCCTAAGCCCTGGGATTCCCAAAATACATCTCACAGGCTGTCATGTTATGTGCCACACTCTGGCACACACACATACAAGAAAGCAGGCGGTCACGCATTGTAAGGTGCTTCATACATTGAACATGTAGGCCAAAGCATGTTAAGTGCACAGCAGCAGAACTTTACATGAGAGGGCTGGTAGGTAAAAGGCCTGCTCCCACTATTGAGTACTACAAAACACAAAATGGGTACACTGCCACAATTGTGCTCATGTTATTAAATCATGGTAAGAGCAATGCTCTTTCCCACTGTAGGAGTAGTGCTTGGTGCCTTACCTCCCAGTTTACTCAGACTGCACATCCATGAGACAGGACTAGGTCATGGCGCACACGTATAATCTGTGTTCGCCTATGATCAGAAATCAGTACTAGGGTTCCAGATATGCATGCAGTTGGGACACTCTAGGCAGGGGTTCCTGTCTGTCACCACACCAGGGACTTTTCCGTCCTAATACTGTCCTTGCTATCAAAACTTTGAGAATCTAGGCTGTTAATGAGACAACAGACAAACTGCAAAACTGTATGGAAGTGCTAAAGGCCGTGACTGCTGCCCCCACAGACGAGGGGCCAAATTGTACCCAGAACACATTTGTGTCCCTGCAATTACCGAGCTAGATTGTGATTTAATGCAATTAGAATTGAAAGAGACAGACGAGGGCAGAGACAGAGAGGGGTATAGAGACAACAAGTGAGACAGAAACAGAGAAAAGGACTGATGGCATAGTTAGCGGGAAGCACGAGCATAAATAACTAGGTTTTTGTGGCATAAACAGGTATGTCTACAAAGGTAGGGTTTCATAGATATTGATTAAAAAAAGGTGTAGATGGGTATAATCTAGATAGGTAGATATACATGGATAGGTGTGAGTAGATTAATTATTCATAGGTATAAATACGTACGTATTAGATAGATATAGCTATGTCCTAAATAGTCATCTAGATGAGCTTGCTTATCACATCACCATTGACACTGTGAATTGGATCCCCAGGTATAGTATTTATTAGTTTGAGTAGATGTTTTTTATGCAATGATGTTGCTTTTAGGTGTTTGGTTTCTATACTGAGGCATCTTAAGCATTAAATTTCACGTGCAAATGATGGTTATCATTTGTGGAACTAACTATAAGTCATGAATTGCAGACCTCTTTAGGTTTTGTTTTGTAACTGTAACTTCAGTTTAGAAAAAACTGTACTTTGTCCTGTTCTGTATGACTAACAATCATCAACAGTAAGCACTGTAGAATGCTAGATTGTTTCAGGACAGGTAGGGGGTTGAGATCTGTTATGAAGTTCACTGGATGGACCCTTTAACTGTAGATCTTCCAGTGTTTGTGGTAATATGCTACATCCAACTCCTTGAAATTGAAATGATTAACTTCCCCACTGTGCATGTCATTTTGGCCTACTGCTAGGCCATGCAGTGAACCCGAAGTGGGCCACCAGGTCCTGCTATGCCCAGGCTTCAGTCGGCTGGCCTTCTATTTTTTTTTTTTTTGGGGGGGGGTCGTCTTTTGGGACACTTAATGGGGGTTTGAAAACACTTAGAAACTAGTGGCACTAGTACCTACTGCATAGTTCTTGAACTCGGTCCAGGATCCCCAAATCCATCAGGGACCCCAATAAGGTTCCACTAGGCTTTGCCTGGAAATTTGTGTACCTTGAGGCAAGTTTTGCAAGTTTTAGGGCATCATTATGAGTCGAGCGAAACTACCTAAAGTCTACAAACACCATGGGAAAACCTGCTTTTTTCCTTTTGACCCCACAGGTGTCCTCTTGGGGTCTCTTCAACTGAGGGCGACGGAGTGAGATAAAACACCAGTTCAAACAGCAAGAAGATCGTGAACTGAAGGTGATCCAATATCAGCTGCAGCAAACAAAAGCCTTCAGCAACCAATAGTTGACGTACCAGAATACAGTGATCCTCTCAACCTGCGACTTCACCACAAATCATCACTTTTGTGATATTAGAAGGTGCAAAAGCAGACCCAGCTGGTAGGATGGTAAATTGAAAGTGTGTGAAATCCATATACTTCATATAGGATCTGTACATGAAAGTATGCATCCTGAAATTAAAGAGACATCATCTAGCACCATGCTTCAGAGCCAGTAACACTTGAACTCGGAACTTTTTTTTGCAGAGGAAGGAGTTCCGAACGTGAAGTTGCAGAATGGGACAGAGGCCCCCATCCTTCGTAGGAACAAAGAATGATCGAAAGTAAGATTCTTGCGTTGCCTCAGATGTTGGCACCACTTACACCCACCTTTGTTCAACAACTTAGGAATCTCTTGCTGTAAGATATCACTGTGATGTTTGGTGCAGGCTGAGGGGGAAGAAGTGGTGGAGGGAAGGGAATCATGGAAGGGAAATGTGCATCCTCTGCAAACAATTTGCAGGACCCAGCAGTCCATAGTGATGGACTGCCATTCTTCAAAATAGTAGGACTGCCTCCCCCCACAGGCTTCTTCAAGCATGGACCAATGTGGCTTAGTTGAGGGTGATGGAGAAGATGAGGATGAAGACTGCCTCTGCTGCTGACCCCTTTGACCTTTAGAGTCAACATGCCATATGTACTTCTAAAAAAACACTCCTTTGGTGGCTAAACAGGTTGAGAGGCTTCCATCTGTGAAAGGACATGACGCTTGTATAATGGTGGAATTTGAGATATTGTAGGTGTAAAAGGTGCAACATAAAGGTCAAGCCCTAAGATCCAGCTGTAGCCTGCCCTTGTTTGAAGTGCTCCAGAGACGGTTCAACAGAATCACCAAAGAGGCAGGCACCATCAAACGGCATGTTCATAAGAGATAAATGGGCGTCCCTTGAAAATCTGGTGGCGTGCATCCAGGTTTAAAGGCCGATTGTGACCGTGGAATCTCTAGACCTGGCAATTGAGCCTGTGTTTTGACTGGAGTGGAGTATCTGCCACATCCTGCAATTCATTTACAACTTCTGTGAAATGATCAGGGAGGTGGTTAGTAAGAATTGGGATGACCTTGTGAGCAAACCCCCACAACGCATGGGAATACCGGGCCAAAAAGCAAACTATGTTAGTTGACTGAACAGCAAAGCTCTTCAAAGTGAAGGCCTTCTTTCCCATAACTTCAATCATTTCTGATTCCCTGTCTGTCAAAGAGGTAAGAAAAGAAACAGGATTTTGTTTGGAAGGTGATGACGTCTGCACCACAAGGCTATCAGCCGAGGGGGTAAGACGTTAAGAACTTCCAATCCCCAGGAGCAGGACGATGATGGTGTGCAACCTGGCAATAGATAGGCTTGCAGGAACTGCTTTGTTACAGTCTAATTTGATGTCCTCCATAGGGCATCATTAAAGAGCAACAAGTGTTCCGTGGCAGAAGAGGCAAGGCTGACTAATCCCAATGAGAACATGATGAAATTTGATTTGGCTTATTCCACAGGCAAAAGCAGTTCACGGACTTCTACTGCCCTGTGCAATACTGCAGAAATAAAGCCACTTCCTCTGAAGGAGACCCCAAAGTGCATATCAAGCCCACATAGGATACAGTGTCTCAGCCCCTGGCGTTCTGAGGGCCAAGTTGTCAGCTACATCTGTGCTTATAGCAAGGAAGAGGTGATCCACCTCACTGCTGTCATTATCTGGCTCCTGGTCTCTGGAACGCTCCCCCAACCTCCCTTCATACCACTTCCAGTGAAACCCTGTTCAAAGCACAGTTAAAAATAGTCCTGTTTTGCAAGCTGTAACCTTCCGATCTGACCTGACCCACAAAAGCTCCAGGACGCATTTTCTGAAGCAGCAGTTGCGCTCTGTAAGTATCTCTCTATTCATTCATCATCATGCTATATCATAGAATGCGTCCGAAGTGGGTCTGAACTGGACCCAGAAGGTTCTGCCACGTTACTGACCATGAGGTAGGGATCCATAAGATGCTTCTTGAGCAACTATTGTGTCTTCCACCTAGATCTGAAGAGAATAGACTTGATCTTTTGAAGATCCATCTAGTCATGAAAGAGATTCCATGCTAATGCCAAGCAGGATTTGGTATTGGTGCCGAAGGAAGATAGCATGGCCGACACGGCCTCCGGCAAAGAGTTCAGTGCAAAAAGCTGCACCTGAAGGCACAAGAATGATGTTTACTGGGGCTGAGCGAGGAGCTACTGGCACAAAGCCAGAGAAAAGCCCTGCAGGTTCCCTGGGGTCTATAGTTACATCTGAGGGAGGCAGGGTAGAATACGTCCAAAAGAATAGCAGATTTACCAGCCTGAAGGCCACAATGTGCGTTGAGTCAGTGCCAGGATCACCTCTACTGGCTCAAACTGTGGAACCGGTGCAAGATTTGTTGAAGGCATGATACCCACCAGCTCTTGCTCAGAGACTGATGCAGAAGCCAGGGAGCGGCACCACCAGCTGGACATCTACCACTGGACTTAGAATTTTGTTATGAAGTTGAATTTCCCCTACTGCTCTGCTTGCGTGACCTCCTAGGCGACTTTCCCCTGACATTCTAGGTGACTTTCCTCAGAAAGAGCCACCCTTGGAGGACTTATCAAGTAAGGTTGAACCAGAGCAGGACCTGGTGTGACACCTAGAAGTGGAGTAACGCTATGTGCCGGACGTTGGTCAAGGACCTAAGACATAAAGAACTGTGCTTCTCTGTCATTATGGTCTTGGCATGCATACGCCAACACTTCTTGCGTGACTCATGACGTAAACCAAAACATAGGTACAGGGACATAACTTGGTCAGTATGATTGGAGGTGGGAGGGTGTTAGCTTCAGATGTCCCCACAATCACACTGGCACATTATGTTAAAAAAATACATTATACGGCAAGGCGCACAAGAGGGGCTTAAGAGGCACTGGAAAGGGAGAGGAATTCGGTTTGGTAGGTGTACTATGTGAGAGAAAGCACAATAGTTTGAGAAATAGCCAACATTTCTGAAGTGTTTCCAAACAGACAGAGAGAAAGAGTTGGTGTGCGTTTTTGTCTGTGTGTAAAATTCCTGGTGAAATCCGACAGACACCTCACCATACCTGACTAAGAGCCCTGGCACACAACTATTTATTATAAGATACATTTATTAGAGGGGTGTAACACCCCCTCCCCTCCCGAAGGTTTGAGGTAAACAAAGTATCCGATATGACCATCTACATGCCACTGAGAAGTGACCATTTCAATCCTGGCAGCTTTAGCCCTGAAACACAACACTTTTCAAAGTTTTCACAAAAGATAAGAGGAGATCTACTCTGCATCCACGTCCCAGAGTGAAACAAAAAAAGAACTGATGTCAGGGTGCTGGGGTGTTTGGCTTATGCAGTTTCATGAAAAATGTCTGGGCTAACTATCATTGGAAGGATCGTCTCCAGCTCTTCTAGCTCCTGCCATGATGTGCCTCAGCCCTCCACAGCTCCAGTTTACCACAGTGTGCCTCACAAACACACCTCCTCAACCCTCCTTTTTGGTCTACAAGAGGAGCCTATGCACCTCCACCTTCCCCCCCACCCCTTCTTTCTCATTCGAGGCAGAGTTGCAACCACCGGTGCTTTATCCTTCTAATTCAAGCATAACTCACAGGCCATTCCAACAAAGGGCTTAGAGACCATGTTCCAGATGTCCAACTGGAACACCACTAATCTGAGGTTCAGGTGGGTGCACTGCAGATTCTGCTTTGTGCCCGCTACACATAAAGTAGGGGAAATGGGATGTCTTCAGAATGTTCCTCAATTTACATGTTCTACCTGAGTAGAGCAGTGCATGCTTTGAGGCTCATGTGAAATATGCAAGTACAGAAGACACTAAGGGCCTGATTTATGAAAAGGTAGCACCACCTTCAAGCCATTTTTTTAATGCAAAAGCGTCGCAAACTTACAAAATATAATTATAATATAATTATGCACTTCCAGTATTTGTATAGCTGTGACATTATTGCTTATGGCAGTGTTTCCCAAACTGTGCGCTGTGGCTCCCTGGTGCGCCATCAGAACGTACCAGGGGCGCCGCACACTTCTAGGGAACACTGAAATGCTTTCATTTTCATACTACTGTAGGGCCCCATTCTAAAAAGATATCACATTTAGAATGGAGCTGTACAGGAGTATGAAAAAGAACGAATCACAGTGGAAATAAATCGAACTTGTTAGGGTTTAGCAGTGTTATGTGGTAAGTTGTAAAACCCATCAAGTTTGATTTGTTTCCACTGTGAGTCTCAGCTAACAAAGCTGCATGGTAGCATGAAAGAGAAATACTTGCAGTGGAAACAAACCAAACTTGATGGATGTTACAGTAGACATTGTAACATTGCAAAAACCTAACAAGTTTGATTTATCTGCACTGCAATTCTGTCTGTTTCACACTACTGTACGGCTCCATTCTAAAGACAATTTACATTTCGAATGGAGCCGAATAGTAGTATGAAAAAGAAAGAATCACAGTGGAAATAAATCAAACTTGTTAGGGTTTTGCAGTGTTACATAGTAAATTGTAAAACCCATCAAGTTTGATTTGTTTCCACTCAGTGTTTAATTATTTATAAATAAAAACGTACCTGAAAGCTCTTCTCTGAAGCACGTGGCTGCTGCAATTATATATGCATGCACAGAACATTGAGGCAGCGGTAATCCTAAAGCCATCTTGGACCTCTTCAATCCATTTACAGCCTCTCCCTGCCCCTCAGTTCACTCTTGCATCTTTCTCCCAATGTGGAGCTTTTCCGTCCTTCTCTTCCTTCGTCTTCCCCATATGTGCCTTTGCCTCCAGTAAATACCTGATACAGAAAACTAAGGCCCATATTTATGAAAAGTCTGCGCCGCATTTGCGTCATTTTTTTTATACAAAAGCGGCGCAAACGTACAAAATATAATTATATGTTGTAAGTTTGCGCTGCTTTTGCGTAAAAAAAAAATGCAAATGCGGCGCAAACTTTTCATAAATATGGGCCTAAGTGCCAGTCCTTAAAAATAAGTGCCGGTGCTCCCCACTGGAAACCCAGTGCTTAATTTATAAATAAAAATGTGCTGGTGCTCAAAGCTCTCTTTTGAAACAAGCGGATGCTGCATTTAAATGTGCGAGCCTTCTCGGGCCTCTTTAATCCATTTACAGCCACTCCCTACTCCTTCAACTCACTCATGCAGCTTTCTACTTTTTCCCTTTGTGATGTTATTTTACTTTTTCTCTTCCTCCACATTTCCCATATGTATCTTTTGCTCTTACTAAATGTCTGATGCAGAAAACCGGAAACCTCCTGCTCAAATTAAGCCCTGCGGAAAGCACTGGCTCACATTAAGCACTGTTTGCACTGCCATTCTTTCTCTTTCATACTACCATACGGCTCCATTCTAAAGATGTTATGTTTGGAACAGAGCCGTACAGTAGTATGAAAAGGAAAGAATCATAGTGCAAAAATCAAACTTGTTAGGGTTTTGTAATGTGCATTTGCAGCCCTGAGTAACCCATGTGGGAATGCCATGTGGGGGTGTTATGGAAGCCCCAGCTGTCAGCGTCTGCAATGGTTTGGACCAGCGCATGACATCTTGCCTAATAAATAAAGAGCGTGTCTGTTTAGGCAGGGTCTGGCACAATCAGGACAGTGATGGAGTGTTACTTCTGTCCGTGTTCTGCAGCTACTCAAGAAAAGAGGGTAATAAAAAAAAAAGAATCAGGAGAATTTATTTCCCCCCTCGAGGCCTGAATCAGGTCTATTGTCATATGTAGGACTTCCAAGTGTGGTGCTGTAGGATCTGAGATCAAAAATGCTAATGTGCTTTTTTTTTTAACTTGCCAGGAACAAGGAGAAAGCGCTATGGCAGGCAGTAGAGCATAACAAAAATGTTGTGCATTGGCCTGCAGCAGCAGGTTACTGGCAGTGCGTACTCAGTCACTAAAGACAAGTCCCTATCACAGAAGGCCTTTATCGGCTTCATCCCAATTATTGTTTAGGGAGAAAAATGGAAGTGCTCCCGAGTCCTGGCTTACACCACCCTACCCGTCAAAAAAAGTGACTGGGAGCCGCAGCCACTGGCCAATAGGTCAAGGGAGCCACGGGTCGAAAACGTTTGGGAACCACTGGCTTATGGCATTGGTACAATGTGGTTGACATTTAGGGCCTGATTTATGAAAAGTTAGCACCGCCTTCACGATTCACATTTCATAAATCAGGGCCTAAATGTCAACCACATCGTAACAATGCCACAAGCAATAATGTCACAGCTATACACATTGTGTGAATGTTGGGACAGGAATGTGCCCTGCACACCCCTGGGAGTGTGGACCAGGTACTAGGCTACCATGGGAAATAACGTGGTGTTTTCACTTCTTTTTATTTGCATCAGTGCATACAGCAATCATGGTGTACGCTTAGGACCCACTGTATCATGGACTGTAACCTAAAGTGGGGTTCTGTCGTCCTTGGGGGGGGCATCGTGTGCACTCTCCTTATTCAAGCATGACTACCCTGAGCTCACTGGGCTGCAGTGGACTAGGGGAGTTGGCAACAATGTTTTAGTAAGACAGAGAAACACCTTTTTATTTTTAACCAGCACAGGGATAGTTGTCTACTTTACTCCCGTGCTCTAAATTGGTCAACCTATCTCCTACAACTCGATCCTCTGTGGCATGAAGCTGTTTGAGGATATCAAATGTGTGTAAATGGTGTATGTGTAGAAAAATTAGTTCAGCTTGTGTATCATGGTTGATTGTGAAAACAGCATTATCAGTGTTGGATTTCCACTGTAGAGATAACGTACAAAATTGAGGTGTAAAAATGAAGGTAGCCTAACAGAGGAGTATATGCTGGAAAGGGCAAGAGAAATTGCTATGATACAGAGATGGTGTTTCTGGCGGCCAGCATCCCAGCCAGGTGAAAAGGCATCCCCAGGACTCCAAGGAAGTGCTGAAGATCTGCCCTAAGATGAAGAGCCACTCATTGCTTCTGAAAGAAAGAGAAACACTGGAGCTGTGTCTGCAGAAGGTAACTGTCCAGCAGAGAGCCTGACCCAGCTGCTTCGAAAAAGAGGACTTGGCCAGATGAAGGACTGAACGAGTTCAAGAAGTGACATCTGCACTGCAAAGACCAGGGTGGACAGGAGACAGCGGTTCCATCTGTGGTGCAAAGATATTCTTTGCCACAATGTCCTGCAGCACCCCCCATCCGCTTAGTATCTGTCCCCAGGTGCCTTTTGTTGGGGCTCAGGATGGTCATATTCTTCCTCCCTGGTCTGGGAGAGATCAGGTGGGTTCCCGGGTCAGATAGAAGCTGCATATACCTAGACTTGGGATCCCTGCAGCTGTGGAATCTCTCATTTGTTCTGTGGGTTCAATATAGTTCCTCGGAGCGTGATACAGGAAAAAAAGAAGACACATTCCTTTCATTGGTGCGGGAAAGTCCACCATAATTCAACACAGCTGCTGATTACAAATGATTGGCTCACTGGTCAGGGAGGACCCAGTGATTACATTGGAGCTGGATGTATCTGAAGAATCTGCATTAATTGGTTTCCTTTACCTTTTGCAGATCCCTGAAGGCACCTACAGGGATGGTATTACACACATGGAAAGAGGAAATATGCTGGATTAATTTGGGGGTGAGGTGGGGACAAACTATCATATCACCACTATGGCAGTGCAAGCAGCTTCTGCAAATGGCTTCAGGGATTCCGACAGTATGACCTTATTGGGGTATCCAAGTTGAGGATGTGTGGGAAACAGGTCACCTAAAGTAATTGGAAACAGTTTCAGAGGAGTAAAGGCTGCACAATACTCGGGGCTTCATTTTCAAGGCCCATGGCACAGGGCATAGAGGTGCCACCCTGTGCCACTGGGAAAGGGCAGAAATGAGCCATATCTACAATATATCCTCTCTCCTGTGCTGGGGCACAAATTTATGCCTAGCGCCAACCCAGGCATTATTGCGCCATGGTGCAGTAATGCCAGCTTGCAGGGATGATTGTTTTTGTGCAGGAAGGGACACCAAAGAGGATCACAAGAAGTGTTTTCCTCTTTCTATGTGTGCTGCAGAAAAAATGGGGAGAAATAAAAAAAAATCTCCCCGCTGCATCATTCTTGCACCACCCCTGAGGTGGCGAAGAAATGTGATGCATTCTCAGACTTGTAAATCTGGGAATGTGTCAGATTCCTTCGGGTTCCGAGGGTGTTGGGAGGGAACACTGCAAGCAACATCCATGGAATGCCCTTTTCACACAGTGTTATACGTGAAAGGGGTCCATCTTTACAAGGCCATGAAAAGCCACACAAGGTTGCTTTGCGTGACCTTGTAAATATGTGCTGTAAAAACAAATGATGCTCTGGTGGCGTAGTATGCCCCTAGGGCCTTGTAAATGAGACCCTCAGATACTTGCATTTGACAGATGCCCTACAGCCTAGTGTCTCCAATAGGTTGATCGTAGCTTTCAGGTAACAGCTCGCTTGAGAATATGTAGCTGCCGACCTGCTAGGGAAGCTCTTTAAAACAAGCTCTATCTCTGAAGCCTAGAAACTGTGCCATGCAGAACCATGCAGCACACCCCCTTCTGAAACGTTCTTTCATTATTCCTCTCTTTTTAATTTTTCTACCTTCTTCTTTCTTTCCTCTGCAGCTTTCTCTTTCTTTTATTCTTTGTATCTTTTCCCCTTTTTCTCAATTTTCTTTTCTTTTTTAATTCTTTTTTAGCGTTCTTTCTCCTCCTTGTAGCACCAACCTAGGCACTCGCCAATAATTATGCCACACAGGGAGAGTAATTTTACACATATTTATTATGCAGTGTGTAAGTCAGAACTCAACATTCTAAGCCTGCCTTCAAGTCATCCCTCCAGTGCTTACCTTACAGGCATACGGTGTACAGTGGGAACCAAAAGAGTTCAAGGTTTATTTTATTACAAGACACTACATCCCCCTCGTTCTCAAATAAAAAGTTGCAACTTTCAAAAATAGACAAATAAATATACAAATAAATACATGAATGAAAACATAAATACACAAGCAATCACAATTCGTCAATTAAGAGTTGTGGTGCCTGAATCACACGTTCTGATCAGGTCACTGGAAACCAGGAGCTGGCAGTCGAAGTGCCAGTGATCTGTATAGGTGAGGTGGAATTATCAGCAAACAGAGATTCATCGACAGTCCAGTCTCCACAATGACATCGATGTTTAGTGAGTGATAGGTCACATGTAAAAAATGAGAGGAATCTCTTGTAAGGGACTTCCCAGGACCCTGGGCAGTCAACATGTGTCCTTTGGTATTAGTGATGGTAAAGGGTTCAACCTTAAAAGGAGCATCAGATCTCCTTTTTCTGTACTATCTAACAAGTACTTGATCTCCTCTTGTAAATGTGATGTTCTTTGCATGACGTTGTCGGTCGGCAGATATTTTCATCTGTTTGCAACCAAAATCCGTAGGATGTATGTCATCCTCACTCTGGATTGTGAGGTTAGTTCATTAGGGCAACTTAGTCGTTATGGTCCTTCCAAACATAAAAGTTGCAGGGCTTTCCCTTGTCGTTGAGTGAGGGGTCAAACGATAAGCTTGAACATTGGTGTTTAAAACAGCTTTGAGGTTGAGCTTCAGTGATGTACCACATTGAACAGCTTTGTTTAAAATTCTCATGAACTGTTTTACCATGGCCGTTGGCCAAGGCCCAAAGAGGAATGCTTTTTTGATGCTTTATAATGAGGTGATTTAGAAAGTCTTTGCATTCTCGACCATTGGGCAGTGGGCTGTTTTAGACTTTAATACTGCAGGTACACCCCATGTCGCAAAGATGCCATCTAGTTTTTGAATGACCTTTTCATGTGTAGTGGATGAAAGGCCTTCCACCAATGGAAAACTGGAGCATTCATCAACAGCGACTAGGAGATGATGTCCATTTTCAAGAGGACCAAAGAAATCAGTAGCAATTTTCTCCCACGCTTGACGTGGCAATTCTGACATGGTCAAAAGGTGCTGAATGACCTGAGATGAAAGACAATTGCATATATGGCAAGTCTTTAATTCCCTTTCGACCAATTGGTCGAGATAGGGAAACCAAACGCTGTCATGGAGGGCTCTCTTGTTGGCAACTACTCTTCGATGTCTTTCATGGGGAACCTCAATTATTTGTTGTTTTAGGCTCCCAGGAATAACAATTTGTGTACCTTTGCAGAATGAGGCCTTCTTGAGTCACTGAAAGTTCATCTTTCACATTTTTGAATTTCAAATACTCACTGTCATTAGTGAAAGGTCTGGGGTGTTGGTTCCACGAATGACGAGCAATAATGTCTTTTAATCTTAACATGTCACCATCATGTCTTGCTCGTGGCAGTGACAATTTGTTCTAAAGACGTGGCAGCTGGTGTGCTCAATTTCACAATAAAATGAATGGTGGTCACTGCTGACTTAGATGGGTTACCAGGGAAGAATAATGGCACATTTGAAAAACAATCAGCTGGAATCTGATCTTTACCTGGTCGATGAAGAATCGTATAGTTGTATTCTTGTAACCTCAAACTCCAATGTTCAATTCAAGGAGGTATTTTGGCTTTGGGATTGGCTTTGGGATTGCCAAATATCATCAACAGTACTTGATGATTGGCCACTATACTGACAGGCTTTCCATACAAGAAAACATGGAACTACTCACAAGCTCAGACCACTGCCAAACTTTCTTGCTTATGTTGCAAGTACACATGCTTTGTTTGTGACAGGCTTTTACTGGCATATGCTACAATATTTCTCCAGGCATTTGGCGGTCCGCTGTGCTGTGCAGGGATGGCACCCAATCTGACAGGGCTAGCGTCAACTACCACCTCTGAATGTAGTGTGAGATCGAAGTAGGCCATTCAGTGGCACTCTCAATAGCTTGCTTGATATGTTGGAACCTCTTCTCACACACTCAGGACCAATGAAAAGATATGTTTTTTTTTGTTAATTCTCTTAGTGGTGCACTGATCGTAGCAAAGTCTTGAATGTATCTTGAGCAGTAACTGGCCAGTCCAAGAAAGGATTGTAACATAGAAATATATTGCAGGAGATTTGCAGTAGACAAAGCTTGCATTTTTGCTGGATCAGGCTTAATACCTCCATCAGAAAAGATACAGCCATAGAATTTCAAACGTTTTTTGTGGAATTCACATTTGTCTGCATTCAGAGTTAAACCTGCATTGGTCAGCAAATGACATACTTGCATGAGACCTTTGTCATGTTCTTTCTGTGTGGCTCAAAAAATATGTCATCACTATAGTTAAATGCATTTACTACAGGCTGTATGATACGTCGACTGACGTCTTAGAAATGTTCAGCAGCACAGGATACACCAAAACTCAATCGCTTAAAGTGAAACAGACCAATATGCGTAGAAAAGGTTGCAATGTACCTGGATTTATTTTCAAGCTCTAATTGGTGATATCTTTTATTTAAGTTGAGTCGAGAGAATTTTGCACTATTGAGTTGAGTTATCATATCAGCAATGTCTCTCTTTCAATTGCCTTGTTGGCCTGACGCTTGTCAACGCATATGCGTATAGCTCCTTCATTGTCTCTTTTAGGGACTACTACAATGGGAGAAACCCCTGGTGTCAGACCAGTGGAGCGTTCAATTATGTCATGTTTAAGTAATGAATTAAGTTCCTTTTCAAAAGCGTATTGCCACTGAAATCCAATTTGTTTGTGTATTTGTTTAATCTTTATTTAACATTTTAATAAAGACAATACAAAAAACAAGCCATCACATTCATTGAAAAGTACAGCTACACAATATCTGGATGCAACATGAATAAGCATACCAGGCAGAAATGAATTAAGAGAGAAATGAACAGGTAAATTAATAAGAGTGAGCAACTGATTGCCATCAAGGCCAGAGGCCAGCATTTAGTAAGAAAAAAAAAGCTTCATTCCCCAGTGTCAGTCGTGGTCACAGTCATTGTCAACAAATAATCATACAAGAGTTGCCAGATATCCCTGGGGCTGCCGAAGGCAAAAAGTTCAGAGGTGGCATCACAGTATGACAAATTGTTGAGCCAGGCTGACATGGTAGGAGCAGTGGAGACTCCCCATTGGAGCGAGATCTGTCTTTCTGCAAGAAGAAGGGCAATAGCGGTATACCCCAATAATGCCATCAGGGGATCAGGTGTTAGCTCGCAGTCAATCATCTGAGATAATGTCTCCCAATAGGTGGCTATCTTCCCACATGACCAGGAGAGGTGCAAAAAGTCGGCCTGATCTGCATGACATTTAGGACAGTAATGTGGCCTAAAGAGGTTGGACTAATGGGGTCTATCTTGGTGATTGCCCGGGGGGTAGTGTAAGCCCTAGTAAAATACTTATAATGTAGTAGCTTATGTCGATGATTACCTGAAACCGGTTTAGTCTGTGCTCAACGATAGTACCAGAGTTTGTCAGGTAGTGCAACTCCCAAGTCTCATTCCTAAGCTAGTCTAGCCCTCATCGGACCAGTCATTTGCAGCCGCAGCAAAGTATGGTATAACCGTGAGATTATATGAGAACCATCTGGTGATTGGATTAATAGTGAGAGAGGGGGGAAAGTCCAAGGGCTCATGGGGAAAGTCAGGAAAGACCTCACGCAGTGTACCATATAGCCTATGTAGCACAAATGTATTCATAGGACTGGGTTCCCCATGCCCAGTTGCCTCTGGGGGGGATCGAATCACCCTGTTAACAAACAGGTCTCCGATGGCTTGCAGGCCCTCCGTCTGTAATATTTGCAGAATCAGGCACTCCTGCGTGAGGGGAAGCCAAGGGTTATGAGCAAGCGTGAGATGAGGGGAGTAAAGAGATTCACTCCCTAAGTATCATAGTAGTCTAAACCAGGCCTAAGTAGTAGGGGCCAATGTTTGTATTTATTAGAAATAAGAGGGGTAATGCAGCCTGTCCAACCGCTGCATCACTGCACTGTGCTGATCCCAAGCAATACTGCTGCGCAAATGTTTGCACCCTCTTCCAGGTCACAGTACGACATTTTCTCTGGAGGCACTCCTGCAAGTAAAGCAGTTGAGGCAGACAGTGCCCTAGTTGAATGTGTCCTGGTTGTTGTTGTGAGCAGTTTTCCCACCCTCGAGTAGCAAAACCAAATTGCAGCTGAGATCCATCGAGCGATGGTTGCTTTTGTGATTGTAGCACCATTATGGGGGGCTGCATATGAGCCCATCAGGTGGTCAGTTATTCTCAGCTGTTTAGTGTGATGTAGGCTGAACTTTAGACCCCTCTTAAACTCAAGCATCTGAATAGGCCTTTCTGCTGGTGAGGCCGGATTTGGAAACAAATTCCATAATATTATAGTTTTGTTAAGGTGAAAGTCAGAAGGGTCCTTAGGAATTAATTTTGGATTGGTTCTGAGAATGACAGAATCATCCGTTAAGCGCAAGGGTTCTTGAGTTGTGAAAGACTGCATCTCAATCCCCCTTCTGGCTGACGTGAGTGCTAGCAACAATGTGACCCTACCTGTGAGACATTTGACGTCTGCTCTGTATACAGGTTTGAATGGGCTTTTCATGAGTTGAGAAAGAATCACGTTCAAGGGCCAATCCAGGGAAGGAACCCTTATTGGAGGAAAAATTCAGAACAATACATTCATGAAATGCTTGATGTTTCTGTTTGAGCACAAAGAGAGTGAAGGCAAGCACAAATAGTGAAGGCTAGGAACAACTAAATCTAGATATTGCAGCGAGATGGACCTTGATAGAGGCATGCACCAACCCAGACTGAGCTAGCGAGAGGAGACAGGGTAGTATCTGCTCAGGTGATGCCTGTAGAGGATGAAGATTTGATTTCTGGCACCATAAGCTGAAAAGTTTCCATTTGGGCTTATATATTCTTAATGTGGTTTCCGCCCTTGTCTTGGAGAGAATATCCTTGGAGTCCTGAGGGAATTTCAGATCTTTAAATTAACAGAATTTAGGAGCCATGCACATAAGCGGAGAGAAGTTGGGTCTGGATGAAGGACCTGGCCTTGGTTCATTGTCAAAAGTGTTCTGGATGCTGAATGTTTGGATGGTGAATGTGGTTGGATTACGATAATAGGAAAAGCTAGTGAACCAATGCTGTCTGGGCCACATGGTGCTATCAGGATAAAGCGACACAGCTCACTTTCATCTTGCTGACACCTTTTAGTATTAGAAGTATCGGGAGAAAAGCGTAGGCATAGATCCTGGACCATCTGATCGAAAAGGGATTCCCCCACAATCCTGGATGTGGATGACAATTTGCATAGAACTGGCATTTGTGATTCTTGTTTGTTGCAAAGAGATCTAGCACTGGTTTGCCACAAAGCACGAAGATCCTGTTTAGCACCGACTGATGACACTCATTCTTGGCAGCTGTTCCTAGTTCTGCTTAGCATGTCTACTAAGGGATTTCGGGTTGAACATGTTCCTGGGACAAACAGAGTTATCCTGTCAGCCAACTCCAGATTTCCTAAGCTTCTTTGGATAGCAGCAGTGATCTCGTGCCACCTTGTTTGTTCACATAGTGCATGCTGGTAGTATTGTCTGTGCAAACACCTCAGACTGTGCTAAATTTGGCAGGAAAGCTTTCAGACTAATATCAATGGCTTTAAGCTCCAGGCTCTTCTGGAGCTGGCACCACTTTCCTTGAATTTGCATGGCCTGCAGGTGACCACCCAAGCTGAATTTGCATGTCCTGCAGATAACCACCCAAGCTTTTTAGGGAGGCATCCGTACTTACTATGAAGTCTGGTATTTGAGGTACGAATGTAAGGACGTCTGACAGGTGGGAGATTTGGGACCACCAGGTTAGTGCTTTCATCATACCTGGTGTGATGCTCACCAGGTCCTCGAACAATCCTTCTGTTTGAATCCATGGTTTTGTACCTGTTCCTGTAAGACTCTCATTTTAAGGCGTGGAAAAGGGATCAGATTGGTCATGCCCAGAGGCTATTTGAACAGACACACAGAAACATGCTTTTTTCTGGATAGTTTGAGATCCAGTTTCTTGAGCCTTCATTGCCTGTCCTGGGATATAAAGTTTGTCTTGGACAGTATCTAGTGCTGTGCCCAGGAAAAAGATTTCTTGGCTGGAGGAGTTGATGATTTAAAAAAAAAATCAGTTTATTGTTATTAACATCAAAACAGTACAAAGAGAAATAAAAAGAACAGTACACTGCCATCCAGCTTCATATGCCAACAGAAGTTAGTTGATGGTTTTTGATAATTTAGAGTGAGACCCAGTGTGAGAACAACTTTAGGCAAAGCCCTGTGGCATTAGACACTTAAAATGCTGTTGGTCCTTTTATCAATGAGTCGTGGAGGTAGGGGAATATTTGATGATCATCCCTCCTAACAGAAGCTGCCACACGGGCTTGACATTTAGTAAAAAGAGGAGAGCTGATTTAATGCTAAATGAGAGGACTTTGAATTGGTGATGGGAGCCGGCTACAGTGAAGCGTAGCTATTTGTTTGGGAGGAGTGGGGATGTGGAAGTATGCATCCTATAAATTCAGAGTTGTCATGTTGTCTCCATAGTTTAGGAGATGCCGGATATCTGAAAGTGTGACCATGCGAAAGCTGTGTCCGTAAATACTTGTTTCATTTCCGGAGGTTTAGGATGGTTCGCCATTCCCATGTTTTCTTGCCTATGAGGACAAAATGAGAAAACAAGCTCATTCCTTGTTGCGAATGTGGGACGTTTTCTATGGCACCCCTGCTTAGCATAGCTAGCACTTCTTCAGAAGATGGAGATGAGGTGGGTACCCTCATTTTTATGGAATAGTGGGTGGAATCTGGGTGAACCCCAAAATGTGACCCTATGTGATGAGATCCAGTACCCATTTGTCCGATATTATTTTCCGCCATAGATGAGATTTTTTTTACTCCCGTAGGGATGGTGTGTTGTAGGGGTTGTAACCAGCCCTACAACATTGTCACTATTTTCTGCATGCGCCTCCTGCCTGCCTTCTCCTTGGTGGCTGCTTAGGGTAGGCCACTGCCTGGTAAGCAGGCGTAAAGGGTTGGTGAGAGGTTTGATAGATGTGATACCTCTGGTATTCTCCTCAATATGAAACAGTTTCTCTTCTGCGGGCCTCTCTAAGGGGTGTTTTAGAAACTGTAATGTGCCAAAAGAACAAGTGGTGTCAGTGTCCACCTTGATTGCTTGCAAAACATCGTGGATGTGCTTGCCAGAGCGTCACCATCGTATGGCATATCTAATATTTCTGTTTGTCTCTCAGGTCTAAATGTTGTGGCCTTCAACCAACCTGGTGTTTAAGGACCACTGACCCTGCCAGCTGTCGTGATCCTATTGAAAACTAGATCTATAGCACAATCTATGGTTTACAGTGAGTTTTTTCTTGCCTCCAGTTTGATTTTTTTTTCCTACTTCTGGCCCTTTGCAATGGTGAGCCGTATATGTGATGACTGAGTTTGGTTTTGGGTGTTCACCAGAGATGGTGATGATTCTTGAGGCACTTTTTATCGAACCTTGGTAGAACTGATGTGACCATGGCAGGGTTTTTGATGATTGTAATGCCTCTCAGATATAATCAACAATTGGAATGGCTCTCACAGCTTTTCTCTTCAAAATCATAAAGAAATGAAACAGATTGATGGTTTGTTATTGGAAGCTGTAAGTGTTTGGTCGCCTGTTCCATAATGGTATGGAAACTATCAAAATGGGAAATCCACCAGTTGTGGTCCCGGAGGTGAAGGAGTTGATATTAAGTAATCATACCATTTATCGGGTACAGATTGAGTATTGTGAATATTACCTTCTCTCTGTCATCACCCAAGGTGGACGGCAATATTTGAAACTGGGGTCATTCTTGGAGTGGCAGGAGCATCGGAGGATGCTGACGTATCAGAGATGAAGCGACTATGCAGGCTCAGAAAAGAGTTTGTAGTAATCCTGTAACATGCCCTGTAGGTCTGAACCATGTCCTCTGATGCTGAAGGAAGTGGTAAAATTGTTCCACATATTGCCTTTCCATATACTGTTGCCTGTTGTAGACATGCTCACATTAGACCCCTTCATTCTTGACATTAAGTTATGATGGGCTATGCGGTGTCTTTTGTTTTTGTTGATGATTACGGTGTTTTTGCTGTCATTTGTGTTGTTGACAAGATCATCGAATAGGTTACCATTGTCAACTAGGTTTGTTGTCAACGATGGGCCCATTGTCGGCGATGGGCCTCCAGTTGACAAGGCCCGTCGTCAACCAGGCTGTCATAGACGAGGCTGTCATAGTCGACGTGGTAGTAGTCATTGTCATAATTTTGTTGACGACTACTTTGATGGCATTTTTGCCATGTACGCCTCATTGTCAGGGTATGTTTCACCGTGACTGGCTTCTGAAGAGGATTTCCCTGCTGTAGTGTCAGGACTGAAGAGGGAGTTATAGGGTCTGATCCCACCTCGAAGGAGGTTTTTTCCTTTTTCTCTCTGAGAAGTGCTTTTTGAAGACTCATGGAGAGTCTTTTTAATGGCTTTTGTACATGCCTCTGGAGACCCTTGGTGCGACCTCTCCCTTTGACCTCTCTTGTGAGGTGATGGAATGCTCACTGTTCTCATCAGAACTGAAAGATTAAAATGTATGTAGCCACAATAATAGCCACATCTCTCATACATGAGTTTTAGAGGAAAAGGTTAGCCATATTTTGTAGTCCTTTAACTTGTGGGCAGGTTGAAGGTAGTAGATACACTCTTAAAGTCTTCAGGGTGTAACCTCTTCTTTTTTTCTACTGCTCTGACATATTAGTGCCAGGGTCAGAGAAATGAAACAGGAAATATAATCTTGGATGATCCAAAACAAGTAATAACGGAAGAAACTGAGCAGAGGTCAGGAGACTCCCTTCACACGATGTGCAGTAGAAAATCTAAAGGACTCAGCTTCTCTTGGGAGTGTTCTAGAGGTTGCTATTGCCTGAATGGCTGAAGTTTGGCCCTTTTTCAAAAGGACACTGATAGGTTATTAAATAGATTGTTCATTGCCATTATAGCCTATGATAATGATACATACTGCTTTATAATGGTAGAGTGGGGCTCCCACTTTGACAGCGGGGAATGATTCAAGCATGTGAATCTATGAAAGATCCAATACTGGAGAAGAATGCGCACTTCATCTTTATTAGATGGCTCTGGCGCATCCGCAACATATTGAGCCAGATCAAGTGTCGGGCTAATCCTCTTGCTCAATAACGGGTGACCTAGGTATGTTACCGAAATCTCTCTGAACCTACATTTTTCCGTCTTCAAAGACATGCCACAATCTCAAAACCTCCCAAGTACACAAAACAAAGATTTGTCATGATCCTCACTGTTTACACCATACACAAGGATGTCATCCTGAAATACCTTGATCTGATCGATTCCATCCAACACTTTTAGCATAACATGGTGCACACATACTGCTGCTGATGAAAGACCAAAAGGCATATGTAAAAAACAATACACAACCAAACGTGTCACTAATGATGTCAAGTGTCTAGATTCCTCACTTAACACCACCTGATGGCCTGCCGCTGACAGATCCATTACACTAAACAAGCAAGCTTCTAGTTCAATATTGGACAACGGTTTTCCATCATCCCAAATAGTTGTATTTAAATCATGCAAATCTATGCACATCCTCAAACTCTTTCCATGGTCTTTGATGCTGGCTCCACTGGGGACAGCTACTCCAAAGATTCATTTTCCTCAATCACCTCTACATCCAACAATTCTTTTTATCTCTTCCTTAGTGGATCTGAAATAAAATGTGGCACTTTCAGAACGTTGTGCATCACCGGACCTTGCCTCTTTTGTCAGGATTATTCAGAGCTCAAATCCTTTTAATCACCCAAACTTCTAAAACCTTGGGTTGGTGAGGTTAGATAGATACTTTTTATCTCTCACTAACAAAATTGGTTCTTTAGCCATGGGATTAAGACTAATAACCAAATCTCTTTGGTGTCTCCAGCCATCACCTCTTTTAGCAAAACCTATCTCATCAATAATGCCACCACCATAACCAAACAGCTTAATATCTGTCTCTAATACCTTTACTCCCTCTTTACTAAATGTGTCATCCAAAATATTAAACTAAAGTGTAAGGTGATCCAGGATCAGCCAGAACAGTCAATCCCTTCCCACTAATCAAAAACATAGTGAGGCTTAACTAATTCATCTATATTGCGCTCAACAATTTCAACATTGCTTGCTTCACTGACAGCAAACATGCTCTTTATACCCTCATTCAACCCCTCCATTTGATAAATAGTGTTATTCTCACACTTTGTTTCTAAATTATTCTTACACACCCAGGCATAATGTCCAGTCTTGACACATTTCCTACAAATAGCATTTCTCGCAAAACAATTAAGATTATTCCCTGTATGTTGACTGCTCCTGCAACAATAACATTTAGGCTTATTGGAAACAGACATCGTCAGAAACTCTGTCAGAAAAGAATGTACCTGTGACTAGGATTCCACAGGAGCAGAAGACTCCAATCTCTACTACAAGTTTTAAAACCAATCACATGCACCAGAGGGGGGGAGAAAGGAGATTGGGAAGAAAAGAATGATTGCCACTGGATGGTGTGCTGCTTAGTTCACTATCTGCATATTATATCACTTCTTCTGGAGTAATGAAAGAATTGTCCTGCTGCACCTGTAGTCAAAGACAGGAAAACAAGCAGTATGTACACTCTACTTCTCTATTCTAGTCTAAATTTCCTGTTTTTAACCAGTACATAAAGTACACTGTTTACCTATTATTCACAGTAGAATTGCTGCTTTCTTGTTACAATTCAATTCAATGCACTAGGAATGTTTCATGCTTAAAAAGTTGAGCATAGCGATACATTGTAAATAGTCTTTCTGATCCCTTCTTGCAATTACTTTTTAATATCTGTAATATATATATGATATTATTTGGTGTTGTTCTGATGTTCACTTGCAAGGAGAATTTTGTCTCTTAAGTCTCTGACACAAGTCGATGTCAACTGTTACACTCTTTATCCGATTATCTCAGTTTTTGTTGTATATATAGTATTGTAGACTTAACTATTCTTCTAAGAACATTTTACCTCAGTCCAACTGTTCATACAAAACAGTTTCTTTAAGGATTCACCTCTTCACAAATAGCCAGGATTCAATAACAGAGCAGAACTCTAGTCTCTTTTACTTACAGAATCTCTCTGCTCAAACACTACTCAGGATGCCTTATTCAAAAAAGGCTGCTCAGAATTACAGAGCTGGCACATTAACAAGACACTTTCTTGAGTGTTGAAAACTCCATCAGGAAGCTTCTGTGAAATTTGAGACACCACCATAAACAACAGGAAGGCGCACTGGCGAGACACTTCTCTGTGGCTTAAGGTTTTCTGACTGAAAACGCCTGTGCAATGCGAAGACACTATTGCTTCTCAGGGTTTGAAAAATGTACTCGACCACTATGGCGAGTCATAATTTATCAGTTTGAGCTATTGTTATGACTTACTCACCCCTTCTGGCGAGTTGACAAAGAACAGGTGTTCTGTTCAGTCAGAAAGCGGAGTGGCAATAAAAGATGCCTTTAAATCTTGTTCTTATGTCACATTTGCTCTGTGTTCACAGACAGAGGTCAAAAGTCAGCTTTGTCTTACAATTAATTTTCCTCCTGAATGTTGAGTTCCAGGACTTTGTAAGGTGAACTGTGTGACTTGCTGTTTAGAGTGTAAAATAAAAGTATATAGGTTGTCAGTTTTTTCATAACATACAACATTTAAATGACTAAGTCAACTGTACAAACATTTCAAAATATATTTCAGTAGTTGTGAAAGCCCGTTTTTTGTATTTCTGTGTAATAAAGCAAATATTTTGATAGAATGAAAACAAATCAGAATACTTAACATGCTGATATGCAAAGGATATGTTTTTTGAAACACAAGTTTCACAAATTGGTAATACACTATATAGTCTTATCAGTAAAGCTGCAAGTTAGTGGAAAAGTTTTTGGACATTTCTTTGAAATTTACTATGTGTAGATGATAATATGCTACCACATCATGGTGTAGTAATATATTTAATAAAAGTGAGTGTTTAAACATAAACTGGTAAACACTCCTGCCCTGATTGCAATGCTGTTAGTGATATGTGGGCTAGAGTCTTGTGATACACGCAGAAACTTTGTTTACTTAATCAAACAAAAGAGTTTTTTGTACTTCAGAAATACTGAGCTCACATATTTGAAGGTGCAATCATATGTGAGAATGAAGAAAAAGGGCAACTCTGTAAACTATTTGCCTAGGATCACAAAATTTTAAACCCGTTTACGGGTCAAGTACATTACACTTTGGTTGAGTAAATTATTTAAGTTACTCGACCTGCAGGTCTAGTTAACATTTTTATGATTCTTTGAGGCCTGCTTCTCTCAGGAAGACAGTTGAAGTGCACGTTTTGCTCTCTGCGCACATGCGTTATTGTTGTTCAATGGCCTTGAGCTGAATGTCTGGACCAGAAACTTCAATAGTAGCTTTTCTGCAAGTCGTCAGCTTGGGGGATTCTTGAGGAGAGTGGGCAACATCAGAGTCAAATGGGGCTGATTGTTTCCATTGCGGGTATTTAAATAACCTTTTACCTTTAGTGTGCACTTATTGTGTCACTGTTGATGTCTGCACACCTGCAATCACAGTCCAGACACTCAACCTTAAGTGCCATGACACTAGCCACCTCTAATCCATCACATCACGCTTTCCTCATTTCTTTCACCCAACTGACTGTATGTTCCATCCCCTCGATAACAGCTATAAGCATCTCCCCAATAGCGTTTCTTGGTAAACGTTTCTCTTGAACCCTAATGCCATTCATATACCTCACAAATTAATCTCTGATCAATGAATGTCAAATCCCCAAATTCAATGTTTTCTAGCATGGTTTCTTTAGGAGACAACATAGTAACCCACTCCTTCTGTTTTGCCTTTCTGTCTCACAAAACATTGTCTCTCTAAAACAACATCTGTGTTCCAAAATGTTGTTCCAACGTTTTTAATGACATTACATATACGTTTCTGGGTTCTCCTTTGGCATTACCAATGTCCATCTCCTCCAAACTTTCATTAATATCTCTCCCTTCCACAGCAGAGTTATGTAACATACCCTGTTTCCTGGAATAAGAAAACATTTCGCCACCTATAGCTACTAAATAGGAGTCAAATAATTCCCTGCCACTTTGGCCTTGGTAGTGTTGGTTCACCAGCATCAGACATCAGATGGTGGTCTCATCCCAGTCACAACCATTTCTGCTTAATACAAGTAATTATAATAATAAGTCATAATAACTGAATAACAAAATTAACTAATACAATAATCTAAAATAACAAACCACATCAAGTACCCAAACTTCTCCAGGATGCCAAAAAAATAATGTCACGTAGATCCAGAAGAGCAGTGTAAATATAGACTATTGTCCTTCAAAATGTTCCCCTTTCCTCAGTCGAAATCAACAGAGCTGCTTGACACTTCAGTCTGTATGCAAATGGATCTGACATAAGTAAGCAGTTCAAATATGGCTACCAGAAATAGCATGTAACGCAAACACATTCTATGTCAGAACCAGTATTACTCTCCAAAATACAGCAGCCAATAAAATCTTCACTTTTTTCAAAACTACAATAGCCATAATATTCAAACGTTAAATCATAACCTCAGTACCAATCACGGCACACCAATATGTAGAAAGCAGTGAGGAACCATAAATCATCCTCTTTCCTTGCTGATCCGCGAAAGAGATGAGTATTGCTTTAATTTTATCTCTATGTGATCTATACTGACAGTGTTCCACTGCGCTCGCTATTGCACATGCGACTTACGTTCGGCGTTAATGCCTCACTGGGTAACGCGGCAGAACAGTTACTCATTCCATGCTCCCCGCGCTCACCTGTGCCTTGTCACGTTCTCTTTCAGGCTGCATTTGTTTGTTGTACGCGGCTTGGTGCGGGGAGGCGGAGGGATGGAGTGCTTAGCACGAGGACACTTGTCCTCTTTTTGGCTCACAGTGCGCGCGTGGGTCAGTTACCATTTTTGAATTGGAAAGCGAGTGCACCCCCTGACTCGGCAAGATTGGAGTCGGCTCCCGCTGTCCATTTCACGGTTGAGCGGAGCGTCCCTCCTACACCCATGTTCCTGGGCTGTAATTTGGCTAGTACAGGTTCATTCCTGAGTGGGAGAAAATTATTATTATTACTATTATTAATATTATTATTAATCTTCCTACATTTATAAAGTAAGTTACTTGGGCCTCCTTGGAAGCCTACAGTCTGGGGTCTTACCCCCCATTACAAGCACTACACAAAGCAATTTTTTCATGGCCTACACTACTCACTTAATTAACCATTTAATAAATTATAAATATAAAAAAATCTTAATACACTTCAAGCCCTTACCATGGCAGACAGACGGACCCCTAACGAGGCAGCACTTTACCAGGAGCAAGAAGACTTATTCCTGGTTGAAGACACTGTGCATGAGCTAAACGCCTCAGTGGCTCAGTAAGTGACCAGGGCCATAGCAGTAGTACTACAGCCAATTGCCAGGCTGACAGTCCCCCATCAGCGGCAGCCCAGTCCCACTCCTTCTACATCCCGGACAGACATCCAGGTTCCTCCTCTAACACATTGGCCCCATGCAGCTTTCATGGCCTGACTTTCCCAAAATATAGCCACAGACCACGAATATTCAGCGCAAACTTCCACCAGCGCCTAGGCTACTACTAGCTCACCTCCAGAGCACGCATCAGATGACTCACATTCCTGCTACACTGACTCTGACGATGATGCTTTCTAACCCCAAAAATGAAGACGCCATTCTCCTGACAGCCCCACTCCAACAAATAAGGCTTTACAGCCAACATTGCCCCTTACTTTTGATCCTGATGCAATCGTGCACCCTAGGTCTTCCGACTGGACACCTCTACCAGTAGTCAGAGTATGCACAGACATGCCTCAGGAAGCCCCTAGACAAAGAGGTCAGGAACCGTTCTGAATGCCCCGCCTTGATGTTCCCAGGAAAAGTAGCCCTCACCCCTGAATTAGACCCCAACCTGGCAACTTACATTAAAAGATCCTCAAAGGTCCCTAAAAAGGGTATTGATAGATCCTGGGAAGCTTGCAAGGACAAGGTATTGGACTATGCAGGTCCCCTATGCAAGATATTAGACCTAGCGGTAGCTGTAAAGGACTCTGGCTCCAGCATTGACCCAAAAACCCTAGCTGGATGGGCACAACTGGCATTATGTGTGCTCGGCAATGCCAATTACGTGCTCTCCATGGAGAGCCGAAAATCAATATTACTGCATATTGACCCCAAGCCAGTAGATCTAGCCAACCCAGATGCAGGACCCCTGGCCGATGGTCTCTTCTTTGGAGACAAATTATTTAAAGACCTGGGCAAGTTTGTCCACACATTAACGGCCTTGGATAAAGCCCAGCAATGCATTTTTGCCAGGGCCAGCAGAAATCGAGGGCGTCTGTTCAGCTGCTCCAACACCCGCAACCCTCTGACAGGCTACAGTACCTCAGGCAGGGGATACACATCCCAGGCCAGAGACACCTTCTACCCTGTTAAAGCGCAAACAGGACGTGTCCGTTTTTACCCGTGGCTTCCGCTCCCATGGCAACTCCAACTCTAGTGCCAGCCCTCAAGGCAAGCTTGATACCACCTTCTGCAGTTCAAATGGAACAACCAATGGTTCCACTTCAAAGTCCTCCCCTTCGGTCTCTCCTCCGCTCCTTGGTGTTTCACCAAGGTGATGCGTCCAATGACAGAGAAACTCCGTTCCAGAGGATTTTGAATGATTATCTAGACGACATTCTTCTCATGGCCCAAGGTGTCTAATCCCTCACGCAACATCTAAAGTGTACCATTCAATTGCTGCAGGACTTAGGCTTCCTGATCAACGCAAAGAAATCTGATCTGATCCCGCTTCCCATTGGATGGAATTCCTTGGAGTCAAAATCGACTCTTCTAGTCTCTTCTGGCCCAAATGTTACACTCAATCCAGAAGAAGATCTGATCCACTCTCCGCAAAGACAGGATATCCCTCAGGATATTTGCCAGGATACTAAGGTTACTAGTGTCATCCATTCAAGCCATATTTCCAGCTCCCCTACATTACAGAGTTCTCCAATACCTAAAGATTCATCATCTTCAGAAGGGCCTAACATACGCAGAGCTCATAGACCTCACTCCAGAGACCCGCAACGAATTGCAGTGATAGCTAGACCACATGTCAGCCTGGAACGGCAGAGCCATTTTCGTCTCTTGTCCAGATATCATCCTAGAATCGGATGCCAGCAGGTGGGGCTGGGGTGTCAGATTCAGCTCTATCTCCAAAGGCAGCGGATGGTCTTGGGAAGAATCGCAGCTCCACATAAATTAATTAGAGTTGTTGGCAGGTTCCTTCGCGATAAGGACACTAGCCAGGCGTTTCAATTGTTGCGTACTTCTACGAATGGACAACATATCTGCAGTCAACGTTAGGTCAACAAACTGGGGGGATTTCATGAGTTGGTGCTACTAAAAAAAACCCAAACAAAAACCTTACATTTGGTCCTCCTTCTGGAAATTGTAGACTAAGGTTGGTATCATCATAAAGACTTGCCTCCTGCACAAGTGCACTTGTCATCGGTTTCTTCTGCTGTGACCCACCCAATACTCTCCTTTAATGAGTAAGGCTGACAGATGCATCAAGTGGTCAAAGTTGAATTTATTGGAGTCCACAGAAAACCAAAACCAAAAAGACCATTACACTGCTAATCTTTTCAAACTGACCATCCAGTTACCCAGGATCCAGCATGGAGATTCCAGATGACATAGTGATGTCACAGTGTCCTTTCCTCGGGATCTGCACGTTGCTGAACAAAAGGCCCAACTTCCGGCGTCACCAACTCAGAAAGCTATTATAGCACAGTTATGATGAAGCCAGTCGGGGGAAGGGAATTAGGGTAGGGAACAGCAGGGAGAGAGATCTGATAAGAAAAGGTTAGAACAAATATGCATTTAGTCATTCATAGAAATATAACTCATCAATAGACTCTTGACTCAAATGTGTCTCCGATATCTGATGGAGACCCCTTATGAAATAAGGGTAAAGCCCCTTCTTTGAATCATGGAACAAGAATAAACTACGACCTCAGAACCAAGAGATGGCAAGAGCTTTGAACTATGATTATAATAAGAATATCAATCCTGTAATATCTATGCATTCATAACATAAACCTTTGATCATGACCTAGAAAATCTCAAAGAATTAAATATGCTTTTCACATATTATGCTTTCCAAAAAACAACGAAAACTATGATTTGCTTATCTTCAGAAATACTTTCACATTCACAACTATAAAGGCCGAAAAGTTTTTACTCATTGAACTTGAAGCGCTTTATTTATAACACCAGAAAGTGCTTTTACTTGTCTTGCTCGAAGCGCTACACTTGTTATGCTAAGGGGGCGCTTTACTCATGTGGCCTGAATCACCTTTGATTGTTGTCCAAAGAGCCTTTTACTCCTGTGGATTGAAGCGCTTTGATTACCGTGCCAAGAGCACTTTTCATCTGTGAACTGAAGCGCCTGAATTGTCGTGCCAAGAACGCTTTACACCTGTGGACTGAAGCGCCTTTGATCATCGCGCCTAGGCCGCTGTAACCTGGAAAGTGAAAACGCTTTGCTCGTTGTGCAAAGGGGCGCTTTACTTCTGGAAGTAATGACTTCCTCCAAAATTGAAGTCATCAAGGCCTTACCGCTACGAGTACGACCTACTAGTTTTTGAATTCACCATGGAAACAAGGATACTTCGATCGGATGCCATTCTGCCATGCAGGAACTCTGCTCTTCAGAGAATCCCCCACGAGGTCTGACTGCATCGAAGTCTTCAAAATAGTGAGCAACGTGCTTGGGTGTGGCTGGGCTTCATAGGCCTGCCACACCCCAAGATGGCTGCTGCCTCTAAAAACATGGGAATTGTAGTCCCTTCATGGAATAGCTCTGATAAGTGCGTCTTGTAGGAAGTTGGCTCTGTATATACTATTTCAAAGTAAGACATAGTGTGCACAGAGTCCAAGGGTTCCCCTTAGAGGTAAGATAGTGGCAAAAGTAATCCTAATGCTCTATTTTGTGGTAGTGTGGTCGAGCAGTAGGCTTATCAGAGGGTAGTGTTAAGCATTTGTTGTACACACACAGGCAATAAATGAGGAACACACACTCAAAGACTTATTCCAGGCCAATAGGTTTTTATATTGAAAAATATCTTTTCTTAGTTTATTTTAAAAACCACAGGTTCAAGATTTACATCAAACACTTTAAATGTAAGGCACTTCACTTAGATACTTTAGGAACTTTGAATGACAACAATATCATGTACAGTCTTTGTAAAAATGGCTATAAGCTATTTTCAAAGTGGACACTGCAAAAATCAACAGTTCCTAGGGGAGGTAAGTAAAGGGTACATTAGGAGGTAAGTAAAATACTTACAAGTCTCAGTCCTGGGGCATAGGCAGCCCACCGTTGGGGGTTCAAGGCAACCCCAAAGTTACCACACCAGTAGCTCAGGGCCGGTCAGGTGCAGAGGTCAAATAGGTGCCCAAAACACATAGGCGCCTATGGAGAACAGGGGTGCTCCGGGTCCAGTCTGCCAGCAGGTAAGTACCTGCGTCCTCGGGGGCAGACCAGGGGGGTTCTGTAGAGCACTGGGGGGGACACAAGTAGGCACACAAAACACACCCTCAGTGGCACAGGGGTGGCCGGGTGTAGTGTGCAAAGCAGGCGTCGGGTTTTAGGTAGGAAACAATGGAGGGACCCGGGGGTCACTCTAGCGGTGCAGGCAGGCACGGGGGGGGCTTCCCGGGACAGCCACCATCTGGGCTAGACAGAGGGTCGCCTGGGGGTCACTCCTGCGTTGAAGTTCGGTTCCTTCAGGTCCTGGGGGCTGCGGGTGCAGTGTTGGTTCCAGGCATGGGGTCCCTTGTTACAGGCAGTCGCGGTCAGGGGGAGCCTCTGGATTCTCTCTGCAGGCGTCACTGTGGGGACTCAGGGGGGTCGTCTCTGGTTACTCACAGGCTCGCAGACGCCGGGGAGTCCTCCCTGAGGTGTTGGTTTTCTGCAGGTCGAGCCTGGGGCGTCAGGTGCAGAGTGTAGAGTCTCACCCTTCCGGCGGGAAACGTGAAGTCCTTGGAAGTTGCTTCTTTGTTGCAAAAAAGTAGCTGGTTTTGAACAGGGCCGCTGTTCACAGGAGTTTCTTGGTCCTGTAGTCCAGTGCAGTCCTCTGAGGCTTCAGAGGTCGCTGGTCCCTGTCGGATGCATCACTGGAGCAGGTTTCTGAAGTTGGAGACAGGCCGGTAGGGCTGGGGCCAAATCAGTTGTCGTCTTCCTTCTTCTCTGCAGGCTTGTAGGTCAGCAGTCCTTCTTTCTTCAGGTTGCAGGAATCTGATTTCCTGGGATCTGGGGATCCCCTAAATACTGAATTTAGGGGTGTGTTTTGGTCTGGGAGGGCAGTAGCCAATGGCTACTGTCCTTGAAGGTGGCTACACACTCTTTGTGCCTCCTCCCTGTGGGGGGGGGGGGGGGGGAGGTACATCCCTAATCCTATTGGGGGAATCCTCCAAACTCAAGATGGAGGATTTCTCAAGGCAGGGGTCATCTCAGCTCAGGACACCTTAGGGGTTGTCCTTACTGGTGGGTGACTCCTCCTTGTTTTTCTCATTATCTCCTCCAGCCTTGCCGCCAAAAGTGGGGGTAGTGGCCGGAGGGGCGGGCATTCCTACTAGCTGGGATGCCCTGGGGCGCTGTAACAAAAGGGGTGAGCCTTTGAGGCTCACCGCCAGGTGTTACAGTTCCTGCAGGGGGAGGTGAGAAGCACCTCCACCCAGTACAGGCTTTGTTCCTGGCCACAGAGTGACAAAGGCACTCTCCACATGTGGCCAGCAACATGTTTGGTGTGTGGCAGGCTGGCAGGAACTGGTCAGCCTACACTAGAAGTCGGGTATGTATTCAGGGGGCATCTCTAAGATGCCTTCTGGGTGTATTTTACAATAAATTGCACACTAGCATCAGTGTGCATTTATTGTGCTGAGAAGTTTGATACCAAACTTCCCAGTTTTCAGTGTAGCCATTATGGAACTGTGGAGTTTGTGTTTGACAAACTCCCAGACCATATACTCTTATGGCTACCCTGCACTTACAATGTCTAAGGTTTTGCTTAGACACTGTAGGGGCATAATGCCCATGCACATATGCCCTCACCTGTGGTATAGTGCACCCTGCCTTAGGGCTGTAAGGCCTGCTAGAGGGGTGACTTACCTATGCCACAGGCAGTGTGAGGTTGCCATGGCACTCTGAGGGGAGTGCCATGTCGACTTAGTCATTTTCTCCCCACCAGCACACACAAGCTGTGAAGCAGTGTGCATGTGCTGAGTGATGGGTCCCTAGGGTGGCATAAGACATGCTGTAGCCCTTAGAGACCTTCCCTGGTATTAGGGCCCTTGGTACCAGGGGTACCAGTTACAAGGGACTTACCTGAGTGCCAGGGTTGTGCCAAATGTGGAGACAAAGGTACAGTTTAGGGAAAGAACACTGGTGCTGGGGCCTGGTTAGCAGGGTCCCAGCACACTTTCAAATCATAACTTAGCATCAGCAAAGGCAAAATGTTAGGGGGTAACCATGCCAAGTAGGCATTTCCTTACAGTCCACCAATGTCCTGAACCTGCAGCTCTATGAGCTTTGCCACAGAGCAGACAACGCTGATGGCCACCTTTGGAGCAAGAGGGGATGACAAGTGGTGCGCAGAAAGTGCCGCAGAGCCGCGCAGCGGAGTTTTGGGCGGGACCTGGACCGCGCATGGTCTTATTCCTGACAAGTGAGGGATCTATCATGGAATCCGGGAAAGGCAATATTATATGCAAGGTTAACCACAAGAGAGCAAGCCATCCCCATCACTCTCATCAGTAATATCTTCAGTATCCCCTGCTCTGCCAAAGGATCAGAGTCAGAACGAAAATTGATAGTGTAGCCTCTGCTGGTAGGTGTAACAAAAGCAGTTGGTTAGAGTCAGGGTGCATGACGATTAGTTGTGCTTTCATAATTTCACAGAGCAGCAACATTCTGGCTCCAGGCAAAGTTGGTTGGAGGTCCAACATTGGCTTCTGCACCAGATTATCTTCTGGTGCCAGTATCAGCATCGGAGTAGCACAGGCAAGGTGTGAATCTCACAGCATAAGGAAGAAGTCCATGTGGGTATCAGTATGGACCTGGTAGCTGGTTTTAAGAGAACAGATAATGTTGGAGTAGACTCACTTGTGGTAACTCAACTGGAGCCCAGACAGTTCAATGGGGACCAAAGGCTCACCAGAGGGAACTAGAAATTAACTGAAAATGTGTAGCCTAGTTTCCTTGAATGCCTCGATCTGCTGTAGGGTAGACCATGTGTAGTATTGGGCACTGATGTCACCCTCTGATATCAGCTTAGAATGGTATGGGATGAGGATTCCATGTGGCAGGGGAGAGAACTGGGAAGGTCTTGGAGATGGATGGCTGAGCTGATTCTCCCTATGTAGTGGAATAAACCTGGGTGGGGGGTGGGCAGAGGTCCAGGCTGCCCAAAACCCAGTTCCAGAGCCTGGGTGGTTCCACGAGGGAACACCAGGGCTTGAGGAGGGGGATGGCGGGGGTGGGAGCCTTGCCTGTACCAGGAGGCCATGCATAGATGGGGACCCCATAGTTTCAGGAGGATTGTGAGGGGGCGTCTGTCACCAGCATCCCACCAGTCCTGGTGTCTGGCAGTACCACTTCAGAGTGGACAGTGCAGGAGACCAGACAGAGGGGGAGGCAGTTCTAAGTGGAGAACCTGGAGGGTCAGGGGTCAGCTCTGAGGTCCGAGCTCCCCAGGAATGCCTCTGGTGAAACCACTTCTGGTCTGTGGGGGCTCCATGCCCTGCCAGATGGCCAGGGGTCAGGAGACCAGCGGCAGACAGACTCTTGTGCAAGACCTGAAGATGTTTCCCTTTGGGGGAATTAGGAATACTCCCCAGGAAGTCCTGGGTTGCCAGCCGTGGTCCAGCCTAAGGGTTTGTACCCTTACAGACCCTAGGCTGGATCGTCACGTTCAGGGGTAAACTCTGGCCTGATGGGGAGGGAGGGTGCCCAATAATCCCCCCCAGTGTTACTTCTAAGGGTACTCTCCATGGTGGAGGGAAGTGGGGGCAGCGGAGGGAGAGAATCACCTCTGACCCTGGTCCTGGCTCAGGGTACAGACCCTGGGCAGGGGGAACCAGTATCAGGATGCCATTCCTGCACTGGTGGGAGAATTGTGCAGGACTGCTTCTTCAAGCACTCTGACAAATCTGGATTCTGGGGGGGCACTCCTGGTGGAGGGGTGCACAACTCCAGAAGGAGGAGTAAGGGGAGAGAAGCCTTGCCCCTAGCCCCAGTCCAACCTGAAGGCACACACCCTAGGTTGGAAGGCCAGATACAGGTTAACATCCTTGCACTGGAAGGAGAATTGTGCAGTCTCTGGGGTGCCACTCCCGGGGAACAGTACAGAGCACCAGAGGGGAGGACCAGTGTCAGGCTGCCATCTCTGACACATTGGAAGGGAGAGTGGACAAAGGGTGCCAGGCACCTGGGGCTACGGCCCTCCCACCCACCCCCCCCCCACTCTCCAAAGTCACAGTAGTTAGAGAGCCCTAAAAAGGCCTGGGGCTTGGCTCTCGTCCTTGACGGGAAACATCACTTACTATGCGGTAAATGCAGTTACCACATATGCGTTTACCACACATGGCTTTACCATGAATATACCTTTACCACGCATGCCTTTACAACAAATTTCGTTGTAAAGCCATGAATGGTAATGGTGTATGCGTGGCTGCGGGTTTTAAAGGTAAGTATTAAGTGGGTTGAGTGATACACATATATGGTAAATGCATTTTTAAGTTTTAGGGTGGGTATGGGATTTGGGGTGGTAAGGGCATTTTTAGGTTTTACGGTGGGTATGGCGTTTTGGGTGGTAAGGGGATTTTTAGGATTTAGAGTGGGTATGACTTTTTGGGTGGTAAGGGGATTTTTCAGTTTTAGGGTGGGCATGGGTTTTGGGTTGGTAAGGGCATTTTTAGGCTTAAGGGTGGGTATGGGTTTTGGGGTGGTAAGGGCAGTTTTAGGGTGGGTATGGGTTTTGGGGTAGTAAGGGCATTTCTAGGTTTTAGTATGGGTTATGGGGTGGTAAGGGCATCTTTAGGTTTTAGGATGGGTATGGGGTGGTAGGGGCATCTAGATTTTATGGTGGGTATGTGTTTTGGGGTGGTGAGGGCATTTTTAGGTTTTAGGGTGAGTATGGGTTTTGGGCTGGTAAGGGTATTTTTAGGTTTTAGGGTGGGTATGGGTTTTGTGGTGCTAAGTGCATTTTTAGGTTTTAGGGTGGGTATGGGTTTTGGGGTGATAAGGGTATTTTTAGGTTGGGTATGGGTTTTGGGGTGATAAGGGCATTTGTTTGTATTTTAGGGTGGGAATGGGTTTTTGGGTGGTAAGAAAATTTTTAGGTGTTAGGGTGGGAATGGGTTTTGGGGTGTTAAGGGTATTTTGGGTGGGTATGGTTTTTTTTGGGTGGTAAGGACATTTTTAGATTTTAGGGTGGGTATGGGATTTGGGGCAGTAAGGGGTGTTTAGGTTGGGTATGGGTTTTGGGGTTAGTAAGGTCATTTTTAGGGTGGGTAGGGTTTTTGGGTGGAAAGGTGTGTATATGTATGTATGTATATATATATATATATATATATATATATATATATTTCACCAAACGTCACTACATGACAGCAGGAGCCCAGATTCTCAGCTTCTCACCGCAAAAATGACGCCGGCACCGTCAACAAGCTTGAAAGGTATCTTCTTTATTTATGATGTGAAGTACGTGTTTCGGCCTGAGCCTTCGATTGGCCATAGAGTTGTGTGTGATAACAGTGTATTTAAATCATGTGATCGCCCACCTTTAACCAATTTAAAACCACTTCTCGTTTTCTCATAGCTACTGATGTCACTGTCCGTGTGATACCCATCATTAATCAATTAATGTATACTGCTGAATGTAATTAGGAACTACTTCTTCATACGATACTAGTTCCTAATTATATATAGCCATTCTTTATCTCTTATGGTATATCTATGTTCCTATTTATCTATTATTTGAAACCTACAGAATTTTCAAGAAATACTTTTTGGGGGGAATTCCCATTTGCCAGCTAAAGTACCTCCTTATAGGTTTTATAATCTTAAACAAAAACAGCCAAGTTATAATTTATACCAGTATTCCCATTACAATTTTGGCTATTTAGTCAGCATTTTTCATGTTTATATTTCCTACTCAAAATGATCTGTGTTGGGTTCAAGTCTTGGTAAAGTACCTTTTATCGGGAACAAAATTTCTTTAGAGTTGAAACTATTCAAAACAGAAACCCTTTGATTTTTTAATTTAAACCAGATCCAGTAGACATCTCCTTCAGATTAAGGATTTAAGTGTCCCTCATAGATCTAACATCCAATGAACCATTTCTAAAGCATATGTGGAATTCCTATTCCCAAATGTTTTTTCACTCTCTTTTCCCTCTCGGGTCCATTTATTTATTTTTTTAGAGTCATATATAGAGATGTTTTTCTTTTTGTAGACTGTTCATATTGCCATCTCAGAGAATAAAATCAGATTTAGCTCTTATTCCTCCCAGGGCCCATTCTATTCACTGATGTTATTGCCTTATTCCCAGTTTTTCATCTTTTATAAATGTCTATGCAATTCTGTATCCATGTTTAGATCCCACAGTATTTGACTTCCAATCAGGATAATCCATTTAGATTCCATTCTCCGTAAACCGTGTATGTATGTATATATATATATATATATATATATATATACACACACTGTAGGAAGTTGGCTCTGTATGTACTATTTCAAAGTAAGAAATAGCCTGCACAGAGTCCAAGGGTTACCCTTAGAGGTAAGATAGTGGCAAAAAGAGATCATTCTAATGCTCTATTTTGTGGTAGTGTGGTCGAGCAGTAGGCTTATCAGAGGGTAGTGTTAAGCATTTGTTGTACATACACACAGCCAATAAATGAGGAACACACACTCAAAGACAATTCCAGGCCAATAGGTTTTTGTATTGAAAAATATATTTTCTTAGTTTATTTTAAGAACCACAGGTTCAAGATTTACATACAATACTTTAAATGAAAGGTATTTCACTCAGGTATCTTAGGAACTTTGAATCAACACAATATCATGTACAGTTTTAGCAAAAATGGCAATAAGCTATTTCAAAACTAGACAGTGCAATTTTCAACAGTTCCTGGGGGGAGGTAAGTTTTGGTTAGTTTTGTAGGTAAGTAAACCAACTACAGGGTTCAAAGTTGGGTCCAAGGTAGCCCACTGTTGGGGGTTCAGAGTAACCCCAAAGTTACCACACCAGCAGCTCAGGGCCAGTCAGGTGCAGAGTTCAAAGTGGTGCCCAAAACGCATAGGCTTCAATGGAGAAGGGGGTGCCCCGGTTCCAGTCTGCCAGCAGGTAAGTACCCGCGACTTCGGAGGGCAGACCAGGGGGGTTTTGTAGGGCACCGGGGGGGGGACACACGTCAGCACAAAAAGTACACCCTCATCGCCACAGGGGCGGCCGGGTGCAGAGTGCAAACAGGCGTCGGTTTGTAATAGGTTTCAATGGGAGACCCAGGGGTCTCTTCAGCGAAGCAGGCAGGCAAGGGGGGGGCTCCTCAGGGTAGCCACCACCTGGGCAAGGGAGAGGGCCACCTGGGGGTCGCTTCTGCACTGGAGGTCGGATCCTTCAGGTCCTGGGGGCTGCGGGTGCAGTGTCTTTACCAGGCGTCGGGTTCTTGGAAGCAGGCAGTCGCGGCCAGGGGGAACCTCTGGATTCCCTCTGTAGGCGTCGCTGTGGGGCCTCAGGGGGGTCAACTCTGGCTACTCACGGGCTCGCAGTTGCCAGGGAGTCCTCCCTGTAGTGTTGTTTCTCCGCAGGTCGAGCCGGGAGCGTCGGGTGCAGAGTTGAAAGTCTCACGCTTCCGGCGGGAAACGTGTGGTCTTTAAAAGTTGCTTCTTTGTTACAAAGTTGCAGTTTCTTTGGAACAGGGCCGCTGTCCTCTGGAGTTCTTGGTCCTTTTAGATGCAGGGTAGTCCTCTGAGGCTTCAGAGGTCACTGGACCCTGGGGGACGCGTCACTGTTGCAGTTTTTCTCGAAGTGGGGAGACAGGCCGGTAGGGCTGGGGCCAAAGCAGTTGGTGTCTCCGTCTTCTCTGCAGGGCTTCAGGTCAGCAGTCCTTCTTTGTCTTCAGGTTGCAGGAATCTGTTTTCCTAGGTTCTGGGGCCCCCTAAATACTCAATTTAGGGGTGTGTTTAGGTCTGGGGGGTTAGTAGCCAATGGCTACTAGCCCTGAGGGTGGCTACACCCTCTTTGTGCCTCCTCCCTGAGGGGAGGGGGGGCACATCCCTAATCCTATTATGGGAATCCTCCATCTGCAAGATGGAGGATTTCTAAAAGTCAGAGTCACCTCAGCTCAGGACACCTTAGGGGTTGTCCTGACTGGCCAGTGACTCCTCCTTGTTTTTCTCATTATCTCCTCCGGCCTTGCCGCCAAAAGTGGGGCCGTGGCCGGAGGGGGTGGGCATCTCCACTAGCTGGGATGCCCTGTGGCGCTGTAACAAAGGGGGTGAGCCTTTGAGGTTCACCGCCAGGTGTTACAGTTCCTGCAGGGGGAGGTGAGAAGCACCTCCACCCAGTACAGGCTTTGTTACTAGCCAGAGTGACAAAGGCACTCTCCCCATGTGGCCAGCAAAATGTCTGGTGTGTGGCAGGCTTGTAAAACTAGTCAGCCCACACTGGAAGTCGGGTATGTTTTCAGGGGGCATCTCTAAGATGCCCTCTGGGTGTATTTCACAATAAAATGTACACTGGCATCAGTGTGCATTTATTGTGCTGAGAAGTTTGATACCAAACTTCCCCGTTTTCAGTGTAGCCATTATGGTGCTGTGGAGTTCGTGTATGACAGACTCCCAGACCATATACTCTTATGGCTACCCTGCACTTACAATGTCTAAGGTTTTGCTTAGACACTGTAGAGGCATAGTGCTCATGCACTTGTGCCCTCACCTATGGTATAGTGCACCCTGCCTTAGGGCTGTAAGGCCTGCTAGAGGGATGACTCATCTATGCCATAGGCAGTATGAGGTTGGCATGGCACCCCGAGGGGAGTGCCATGTTGACTTAGTCGTTTTCTCCCCACCAGCACACACAATCTGGCAAGCAGTGTGTCTGTGCTGAGTGAGTGGTCCCTAGGGTGGCATAAGACATGCTGCAGCCCTAAGAGACCTTCCCTGGCATCAGGGCCCTTGGTACCAGGGGTACCAGTTACAAGGGACTTACCTGGGTGCCAGGGTGTGCCAATTGTGGAGACAAAGGTACAGGTCAGGGAAAGAACACTGGTGCTGGGGCCTGGTTAGCAGGGGGTAACCATGCCAAGGAGGCATTTCCTTACATATACGTATACCATGAAAGGTTCCCAGTATTCTTTGCTCCAATTTTTGCAGGTATCTTTATGGGATGTGGGAGGAGCAACAAGTCTGGACAGAAGAGAATATCAGATGGACTATGCATATAATAGTATGGGGTAGGTACATTGATTATCTTTTTATAATATGGGATGGTCCTAAAAGTCACTTGCTGAGTTTCCTGGAACACATTTCGCATAATGAACTGAATTTGGCACCAGATACATAGCACAGAAATTGTTTTTTTGGATGTACATGTGGAGATAGAGGGTGATAAAGTATGCACTTCCCTTTTCCGGAAAAAACACAGATGGTAATAGTTTATTACATGCGAATAGTCATCATCCCACTAATCTCAAATGGAGTATCCCCTATGGGGAATTCCTTAGAGCCAAACGTAACTGCAGTACTGTGGAAGCATGTATGCAGGAAGAAAAAACGATGTTAGACAAATTTAGAGCCTGTCATGTATTAAGGGCTGCAATAAGAGAGTCAGAATTCGGAGCAGGCAAGATCTCTTTACTCAGAGGATTAAGTCTGAAAACGATGAACAGGTAGCAAGATTAGTTACCACCTATAACTCAGAGTCAGCAAAGATTAAGGCAGTGATCACCAAACATTGGCAATTGATTAAAACTGATCCTGTTATTGGAAAGAAAGTTTCACCATACCCTCTGATCACCTATCGCAAATCAAGGTCCTTGAGAGACATGTTGGTGCAGAGTAATTTGAGTATGAAGACTAAATAGGACGGTTGGTTATCGGAACAGAAAGGTTTCTTTAAGTATGGAAAATGTAAGGCATGTAGAGACAGTAAGAACGTAAAAACTTTCTTGTTACCAAATGGGCAGAGTAAGAAAATTGACAAATGTATTACATGTAATTGTGATTTTTGTGTTTATGTTCTTACTTGCCCATGTGGCCTAATATATGTGGGTAGTACAATTTTTCCTGTAAAGAAGCGAGTTGTTGAACATTTGAGGGCAATAAAGAACTGTGATCAGAATTATCCAGTAGCAAGACATTGGAAAGAAATGCACTCTTAAACCCCTAATATGCTTTCATTTTTTGGCATTGATAGGGTGCTGTGTTCTGCCAGAGGTGGTGACAGAGAAAGAAGGTTGCGTATAAAGAAATTAGAATATATTGTCCGTCTTCATAGTAAGACCCCGATGGGATTCAACGTGGATGGAGAGCTTTTTGTACATGTGGGCTGAGTCTGAAGTTCTTATGACTTTCCCTAAATTAATGTTTTTTATTTGTTGGCTTCTCATAGTTGTGATAGGAAACATATTATAAGGGGATATATGCTCCATAGAGAAGAATTGCTGATACGAATATATGCATTTTTTATTTATTTTTTGTGACAATGGTATTTGAAAATATCTATGATTTGGATCTTTGTATATTATTATGGGCACTTGGCCAGACCTATAATGAGAATTAAAATGTAAAGTGAAGAGATGCAATAACTAGTTCATTACAAAAATTAGATTACAATGAGTGTAAATGGGTTGAAACGGTTGGAATAATGAAATTATATTATGGTATTATTAGTTAATATCTGTGATTTATTATTATATCTATGTATGAACTGATATTTCTGGCCAATTATGTTGTATTTTGATTGTATTTTTATTTTTAGTTTTTCCTTCTTGTTTCTTTTTTTGCATTAGGTAGTATGGCCAAATTAAGGAATGTTCCAAAATACTTTTACTATGTTTATTTGTGGGTGTATTATGTCTCTTTAATTAGAGTGGAGCACTGTGGTGATTATTGGTTATGAAGAAGATCGTTTGATCAAAACACGTTGCCATTAAAGTTTACTTTGCATCTATAACCTTGGAGTGCGGTCTTTTTGTGCCTGAGAGGAGTGGCATACTTTTACCAACTATGACTTTAATACGAAATTTTCATGGTAAAGACATGCGTGGTAAAGGCATATACGTGGTAAAAACATTTTGTGGTAAGTGCATGCATGGTAACGACCATGCATTTTACTTACCACGTTGTAAAGGCATGCGTTGTAAATGCATGCGTTGTTCTATCATTCATCCGGCCTGACAGCTGTTAGTGGCCACTGTGGCTTGCTGTCCTGGTGGACAGAGTTGCCCCTGGGAGGGGACTAGAGTCACACCCTGGGGGGGGAGGGGGGGGGTGGTCTTTAGCTAGTGGGTCACACTACTGTGTTGGCCATGGTGGTACTGCCTGCCCACTGGGATACGTCTATGAGCAAAGTAAGGTTAGGTGCTGCACAGATGGTATCTGCAGGTGGGGGGGGGGGGGGGCAGCTAGTGGGTCACACTACTGTGTTGGCCATGGTGGTACTGTCTGCCCACTGGGATACGTCTATGAGCAAAGTAAGGTTAGGTGCTGCACAGATGGTATCTGCAGGTGAGTAAAGCCCCCCCCCCCCCCCCCCCCCCCAATGGGTTAGCTTAGTGGGCCCCGAGTATGGAGAGAGAGGGATCCAACTGGGTTCAGAAAGGCGTAGAAATGGAACGTGCCCCTGCTGTTGCGGGCCAGGGTCCATGTTCTATCGCCCCAATCAGGGAAGTCCATCAAGGTATTGATTAGTCTCCCCTGGCTTTAGGCAGGTAGAGGGTTGTGTTGGACCTGGCCCTTTTGGCAGGGACATCAGCAAACTGTTTGCCTCCTTCCTCCTATTTTGTCTTCCACCTGCTTTTGTGGACTTTAGGACTCTGGGCACTTTACCACTGCTAACCAGTGCTAAAGTGCACATGCTCCCTGTCTAAATTGTATTGGTTTTCAATGATTGGCACATTTGATTTATTAGTAAGTCCCTAGTAAAGTGCACTATATGTGCCCAGCGCCTGTAAATCAAATGCTACTAGTGGGTATGCAGCCCTGGTTGTACCACCTACAAGAGTAGCCCTATAAACATGCTTCAGACCTGCCCCTGTGTCAATTCGGCTTAGCAAGTGCACCCATTTTTCAGGCCCATACCCTCACTTTTACTATATGTAAGTTACCCCTAAGGTGGGCCCTAGGTTGCCCCATAGGCAGGGTGCAGTGTACGTTAGAGGTAGGACATGTACTGCTGTGTTTTACATGTCCTGATTGTAGGAAGCTGGCCTGGAGTGTGGTGAGCACCTATGGTGTTATCACCTTATACCAGGCCCAAGTATCCCCTATCTGTAAATTGTAGGCAGTGTCTAGGAAGCCAGGGCTCTCTAGAGGTAGCTGTGGATGAGCAGCCAAGACTTATCCAGGAGACATGCAAAGCTTATGCAATACCACTACAGTCACACAGCACTTACACACATGAAAGAACCACAGTGTTACAAAAATAAAGGTACTTTACTATGGTAACACATATACCAAAATACTGTATAAACAATTCCCTAATTGGAGGTAAGTAAACACATGATTATATACACACTAGCAACCAAAAAATAGCATAGAAAATAATAGGCATTGGTAAAAGCAATAGCAAATAGTGAGGGCCCTGGGGGAGGGCCAAATCATATGTTAAAAAAGTGGAATGTGAATGGCAGTCCCCCACCCAAGGACGTGGGATCAGTGGAAGGGAGCTGGAGGAACTAGGAACCCTAAGAGGTGAGTACCAGAGTGATCCCCAGCGACCAGGAGAGCAGAGGTAAGTGCCTGGTTTTCTTCAAAACCGACAGGAGGACTTTGAAAAAGGACTGTGCAGGACCAAGACAAGACTGGAAGAAACCAAAGGTGGATCATGACAGAAGAGAACCTGCAAGTCCAGTTCAAGTTGGAGTGTTCAGTTGTGGCAGGAGACACTACCTACCCTTCTGTGGATGCAGGACTAGGTTGACGGTGGATGAAGAAAGTCCGCAATGCAGCACAGGAGCAGAAAAGGTGTTCCAGAGGTGATGCAAGTGATGTCCCACATCAGCGGTCGTGATGCAGTCAGTGGTGCTGGAAAACCATTGACAAGCCTTCGCAAATGTAAGAGTCGGACAAGAAGGTTTTTCAAGGTTGAAAAGGACCAGCAAGGTCCAGGGGACTCAACCCAAGGAAGGGAGTCCGAGGTGACCCTCAGCAGCTGGGAAAGTCACAAAAAGAGGAGGTAGCCCCCCACAGGCAGCCCACTGGAAGCAGGCACAGGAGTCGCGGTGAGGCCCACTCAGCACACCTGAAGAAGTGTCCCACGTCGCTGGAGCACCAGGCAGGAGACTCTGCATTGACGAAGAGATACTGGGAGCCGGAGCTGCACGGAGCTTGAAGATCCCTTGAAGGAGGAACAAACAAGCCTTGGTAGCTGCAAGAGTCCCAGTGCACAGGGTTACTGTCCTGCAAGGAGTGGCAAGGGCTTACCGTCTCCCAAGTTGGACAGCTGGGAGAGAGGACCAAGGGAACCACTCCAGACCACCCCTGTGATGCAGGATCCACTCAGTTCCAGAGGAGAGAGAATCCATGCAACCGGTTGTCACTACAGTTGGTGCCTGCGGATGCAGGGGAGAGACTCCTTCACTCCAAGGGCGATTCCTTTTTGCATCTTGATCAGACTGAAGGCTTGTCGTCCTCAGAGGATGCACAGCCGGGGAAATGTTGCAGTTGCTGGAAGGAGCTGTAGAAACAATGTTGCAGAGCGGAGTCATCACTGGAGTTGCAGATTGTCAGTTCCTGGAGGGCCCAGTTGCAGTCCCAGTGGCCAGAAGATGAAGTAAACGATGCAGAGGAGTCCTACTGGAATCTTGCATGTCGAATCTGAGGACCCACCTGAGAGGAAGACCCTAAATAGCCCAGGAAGGGGGATTGGTCACCTAGCAGGGTGAACACCTATTGGGAGGGGGCTGTGACGTCACCTGCCTGACCTGGCCACTAAGATGCTCCCTGTGGCCTCTGCCGGTCCTTGGATTCAAGATGGCAGAATCAAGTAGCCACCTGGAGGAGCTCCCCTTTCCATTGTCCAGTTTTGTGCCAGAGAAGGGACCATAGTCCATGCACTATTGGAAACCGGTTTATGCAAGGAGGGCACCAAATGTGCCCTTCAAAACGTACTGGTGGCTTGAGGAGGCTACCCCTCCCAAGCCATGTAACACCTATTTCCAAAGGGAGAGGGTGTTGCCTCCATCTCCCAAAGGGAATCCTTTATTCTGCATTCTTGTGCTTGTGCTGGTCAAGCAGCAAAAGGGCAGAACCCTATCTGAGGGGTGGTAGCAACATGGGCTGCCCTAAAAAACCCATAAGACTGGTAGGAGCAATGCTAGGGGTCCTCTAAGGAGTCCCCAGAGTGCATAGAATTATACAACCAATACTGGCAACAGTATTGGGGTATGATTCCGACATGTTTGATACCAAACATGCCCAGGTTTGGAGTTACCATTATGTAGCTGGACACAATTAGTGACCTGTGTCCAGTACATGGGTAAAATGGTTTCCTCGCACTTATGAAGTCCTGGGAAATGGAGCTGGAGTTCGTAGGAGCACCTCTGCTCATGCAGGGGTGCCCTCCCATACTCGTACCTGCACCCTTTCCTCTGGGCTCGGAGAGCCTGCCATAGGGGTGACTTACATTGAACTGGTGCAGTGACCTGTACCAAGAGGATGCATGTACCTCTTTACGCAGGCTGCAATGGCAGGCCTGCAGACACATTTTGCATGGGCTTCCATGGGTGCCACAATAAATGCTGCAGCCCATGGGTAACCCCTGGGGCCCCAATGCCCTGGTACCCAAGTACCGTATACTAGGGACTTACAGGGGGTACCAGCATGCCAATTGTGAGGTGTGCTAAGTCATAAGCAACTGAATTTAGCGGGACTGAGCATAGTCACCGGGGTCCTGGTTAGCAGGATCCCAGTAAACACAGTAAACAACACACTGACACAGGCAAAAAGTGGTGGTAACCATGCCAAAAAGAGGGCACTTCCCTACACTTGTGTGGTTGTTTCTTGTGAGTAAGTTACTGTCTGACTACTGTGGTACTGCAAGTGCTTTAAATACCTCTTAGATAAGCTTCAGCTGCTCGTCTCAGCTATCACTGGAGAATGTTTGCTATCTGGACACCTATTCACTATCACTAAGGGATTGCCTGGACTTAGCATAGGGTGCCACACCATAGGTGTACACCATAAACTGAGGCAGCCTTCTACAGGCGCTGTGTCTAAGAAACTTCCCCTTCCGGCTGACCTTCTCATGGGGCTGCCCATCTATGTGGGTGGTCTTGAAATTGTAATGCTCCCATGCCCGTGTCATCATCCTCCTTCAATTGCTGGAGAGTTTCATCAGTGCTAAATGGGTGTTCTTTAGTGAAGGGGGTATTAGTGGTGCTTGCACCTCGCTTTTGAACCCTGACACCTGTAGCCTGGTGTGCGTACTCAGTGTTTTGGGGTCACCCTCTGTCTACTGGCTGTGTTTAGAGCGCCGAGGACAGATTTTAGGCACATGTTGGCGATGGTCTTGTTGTCTTCTGCTAGGGCGTCTGCTTCTTTTTGGTACTGCTGTGGAAGGTGCTTTATAAGTTTGCTCAATTCCTCCCAATGCTGATGGGCATATTGGTTTGGGTTTGAATGGCTGCTTCTCGCTCCATTTGTTGTCCTACCTTCTCCATCCTCTTCCTCTCCTTCTTGGGTGCAGGGCCAATGGAAGTGGGGATGTTAGCTCTCTTCCATGCCATGGTCACTATTATGTGGCCAGCCGTGGCATTCCCTGTAATGTATAGTGGGTCTCTGGTGGAGTGGTTATACTTTTTGTCCGTTCTCGGAGTCACGGCCTTGCAGGCTGGTTGACCGCTGAAAGCTTCCCTTCACTGGTCCGGGATGCCAGGTAGCATGGGGAGGTATTGGCTCCTGCTCTGTGAAGGCAAATAGTTTTAAGGAGGAAGCATGTCTGTCTCTTCTACTCCAAGTTGTGCTGTGTATTTGTCTGTTCTCCTTCACAACACTGAGTTGTACCTGGCAATATTGTCTGCACGAGATGGTCTCAAAAGGTAGGAGTTGATTCCTTCTTCAGGTAAGTCAGCTTTGATATCTTGCCAGTCATTGATGCACAAGGCGTAGGAGAAGAGTCTCTAACCACTGTCAAGCTCTTTGTCTTTGAATAACATTTCCTGTACTGCTTCTTGTGGTTCTCTGGTGTTGTTGACGGGTCTAGTTCGACCTCCTATGGGTTCTTCCTGGCTGGGTTCCTCCAGAGGCTCTGTAGGGAATTGAAAGTCCAGAATGGAAGCTTCAAAGCCTTTTTTCTTTTGCCGGATTGCTGGGATTTTGTTTTTGAGGTGCCTTTTCTTTCTTTTGGGCCTTTTCCCTCTGCGTTGATCATGGTCAGCGTTCTTTTCTTCAGAGCCAGGGCCTTGAGGTCCATCGGTTCCTTTGCCCTCTCTCGCTCATCAAGCATTTCTCTGGGGAGTGACCACTGCTAATGTCCTTGTGTTAGGACTTGGTCTCTTTGTGCTTCAACTTTTCTTCAGTTGATGAATCTTTCGTCGTAGACAAGTCCAAGGCCACTGAGTTTTTGTCGGCTCCCACCTGCTTTCTCCCCGTTACTCGAAATCTTTTTCAAGGGTCATCCTCCCTGTGTTTCTTCGAGGACCAGGTGCCATCTCCATGACGTCTTGCTTGATGTCTGAACCTTTGACTTGACCTTCTTCAGGGAACACCATTGCCTGTTTCCTTGCTAGACCACATGCGGTCTCTTAGGGATGAACTCTTATATGCCCCCATGTGGCATAGTGTGCATGTTTCTAGCTCTCAGCATTTTTGGGAGGAACTCTGCACATGCCTGTAGCCTTCGGTGATATGATCCCTAGGTAGGCAGATGCTACAGACCTGATAGCTGTCGCTCTGGGCAAACTGTGGTGGCACTTGTGGCAGAACCTAAAGGGGGGGTTCTCCATTTGCCTCAGTGGGTCCACTGTTCTGTTGGTGCATTCTCTGACCGTGAGGTCACCCATCCAAGTGCTTTTCTTGCTTTTTTGTTTTTCATTTTTTTGTCCTTTTAATTTCACAGATGTCCCTTATGGTAAAATCTTTCACTCGGTTCTCGATGATTATTAAAATTTCTGGCTCTTCGGCGTCCACAGAGCTTTGACTGATGCTTCCAGACCCAATGGTGGAGGAAAAAAAAAAAAAGCCTCTGAAGATGGGGACCACAAAGAGGCTTCTGGGTGCACATCTGACATCACAAGAGGATAGGCATAGCATCAAACTGCCATAGATGACGCCCAAAAAAAAAAAAAAAAAAAGACTAACAAACGTTTCCGGATCCAACAACAGCATAATGCACGGAATGTGAATCCAGAAAATTCAAATTCATGCTGCAAAACAGAAAAACTGAAATCAGGCTAGAACATTTGATAACAGATATATAATGTGCTCTCAGATTTCCTAAAAAATCGGAAGAGTACAATGTACAAAGCTTTTATTCATTATTTTTCTAAGTTTTTTATTTATTAATTTATTTAATTTTAGAAAATACCAATTTTATAAGTCCTTCAATATTCCTTTAATCAATTAATGAGTCTTTGAATATTCCTTTAATCAATTAGCGAGTTGTGGTTTAATTTTTTTCCTTTTTGGCCTCTTCAGAAATTAAGAGATGGCGGGAAAAGGGATCCTTTTATTAGGTGATGTTGTAATAACGGATTTGGAAACCAAAAAATGGTTTTCTGAGCCAGGCGTTGCGCAGAGCTGGTTATGCAGATCTAATGTACAAATTGGTTAGCTTTATAGATAAAACCATACAAAGCAAACTAGACGATTCGGCTGATATCCTTTGGATGACACTCAAGTCTTAATAGAAGGGTATAAGTTAAAATTTCAACAGCACCACTCTTAGGTCCTTTTGAGAAAATATCTAATAAATTGGTTAGGGAAACTGATTTAAATGAAAAAGTATGGGGAAGCACACATTTAATGAGTTCATATTGTGTGTTAATTCTAGTGCATTTTTTCAGTAAAATGCTACTTTATTTAATATCAGCATTTTTATTTAAATTAAGTGCACTAGCCAGGCATTGGGAGAGTGGACGCATATGTTTTGGACTTGCCCACACTTGTGTAAATTCTGTCAGGAAACTTTCAGCACTAAGTCAAACAGTCCAAATTGACATTGTTTAAGCCTAATCCATCTTTGCTTACTCCTCAGATAAAGCAGGTCTATGTAATGTTCAAATTAAGCATATTTTCATTACAATGGTCATAGTTAGGTCTCTTATTACAGAAAAGTGGAAATCATCTAGGCCTCTGACTACTGAACAAAAGGTTGAAAAAATGTCAAGAGTATGTGAGTGTTAAAGAATTTACTCAAAACATACGTGTGCAACAAACATATCAGAAAATCTGAGATCTCTGGGATCCTGAATCTATTTGATAGGATAGATAGTTTATTACACAATTAATTAAAACAATTATATAAGAACAAATACATCTTGACTAGATTATTCCCTTGGCCTACAATACAGAAACTACAAAAACAATCACACAAGGAGACTGAAAATTACTAAAGTCAAGTCAAAATACAGAAGCAAATAGCAATGAAAGTCTTCGTGGCCCTACATGCACAATGTAAAGCCTTACCTGTTTTAACATAAGGGTTGTAATTAATTGTGTAATAAACTATCCATTTGCTAGGAAAACAAAGGTTACATTTTTAGTTATTTGTAAATCTAGACCTAGATTTCAAATGTGTGTATTGCTGATAGGTATTATCATGGTAGATTAAAAAATATCCTTTATTTGTTCCTTATCCCTCTCAAGAAACCATTCCTTATTTTCTGCTGAATGCACTGCAAATCCGCTTCCAGTGTGGAGACTTTAGTTCCACAAATTCTAAAGCAGTGCCATGCATGTTTTGTTGTGGTGTTTTGAACAACGAAACACAAACTGTATTAAATGAAAGATCTATACAAAACTTGTGACACGCCTACTGGCAACATTCTTGGTTAAATGCACATTTGTGGATAAATGCAGTCTCATGGATAAAAACAATCATCTTTTATTCCATTACAAAACACAATTTTTGCAACAAAGGGTGCTCAAATTTGTTAGCCTCTACAGCCAGGCAAGTTTCAAAAATGGAAAAACAAAGAAAACTTTGAAGTTTAAATGAAATGCACATATGCTTGGAAATTTAAGAAAAAGAACACTCCTTCCCACCATGGAAAACACTGTACTTTACGCCATAATTCAACTACCTAAGTGAAGCTATAGTTAAGCACATGGAGCAAATTGTAAGATATCAATGATGAAACACAGACAACATCCAGAAAGTGGTCAGTATGGCCGGTCACGCTGGTCATTTCTGTAGTCGTTTCTGAGGAAGACAAAAAAAAAAAAAATAACGTTACAGGTCTAAAAAAAACCACACACAAAATAGCAATCCATACATTTTTTTTCCATACCTATATTCAACATGCCAAACTAATATGCTTTTGAATCAACGTCCCAAAGTCGAAACACCTGAACTGAAAATTGTTTGCAGCTTGTGAATTACAACAGAAACGAGTAGCAAAGCTCCTTTAGCTCTAAAACCATAGCACCAACCTCAGAAACATCCCTCACTATTCCAAGGAAAGAAGGTCTCTCTATTTATTTCTTTAAAGTCTATGCCCAACTTCTATTATGACTTAAGGCCTGGACTAATGTTTCACCATTACTAATGAATGCAAGACTAAATTACCATTTGCATAGGAAAGAGTGCTTCTGTGATCAATAGTGAATTCAATATTCCTTACCAACTATTACCAAATAAAGATATAAGTACAAATTTAGTGTAGAATGATTACTGGGAGATGTTCAAAAGTACCAAATTTACAAAACACCACTACATGTATTTTCTTTTCACTGAGGCACATGGGGACTAGCTTTATTCTAGGTCTTTTGGGAGAAAACATCGCACTTCATAGTGCACGTTTCCACGTTTTGTGTGTTTGTTAGATGATTAAATGAAAATGAACAAGAAACAAGTTACCCTTGGACAACGTTTTTTCTGATCAATATCCTGGCTTATACAAATTCCTTCCTTTAACATTTAACCCTTTCCAGGCATCACACTAGAGCTGAAAACATATTTTGAAGTAGTTAGCAGGTCCCCGGTGCTATGTGGCACCCGACCACATTGAGTGTAGAGTTCCTTGCATCAAGCAAGTGATGCCTGAAGTGCCTATACTGACTCAGTTATGCTAATTTCGTCCCAAGATTTTCTGCGCTTATTGGAGGTAAGGATATGATGGATGGCGTACTCCCCTATGGACTAAATTCAAATCTTCCTCAAGCAGGAAGGCAGTAGGGCATACAAATACGAGGATGTCATCATGCCCATTAGAAGAAAAATTTTACTCACCCCTGCAAGCACCTGTTCCTGGTATGTAGTGCTGTAGATTCACATGCTGTGCATATTTCCACCATCTAGTGTTGGGCCCAGTTGTATGCAAGTTGTTTTTCTTCAAAGAAATCTTTTGAGTGATGAGCGATTGCGACAACTCCTCTTGTTGGCAATGTGCAAGGGCATCGACTCAATTGTTTGCTTTCCTGCACTGTGAGGATGAATGTGGAACAAAGCGATGTATTGTGCGATATCCGTGCAAAAAAGAGAACGTAGATAAAAGCGTGATGACTGGAGCAGCCACAGGTGTCCAGGGAGGAGGGTATGCGCATGTCAGTCTACACCACTACATGCCACAAACACATGCTTACAGGGTAACATTTTCTGTTCAAGGCATGTGGAACTGTATATACAAAAGCTCTGCACAGACTGTAAAGCAGTCCTCCACAAAAAAGCAGTGGGTAGCCTGTGTGTGTTGCAGAAGTCCAAAGCAGCTTACAAAGTACTGCCTGGCTACCATTGGCAGGCCAGCACATCCACACAGTAGGGTCTTGTGAATGTGTACATTGTGGTTCACACAGCTGCCTTACAGATGTCAGCTATGGGGATGTTTCCCCACGAAAACCATGAAGGTCCCCCCTTTTCCAGGTAAAGTGGGGCTCTAGGAGGAATAGGCAAAGCCCTTTTGGCTTTTGCATAGCACCTTTGAATACATCTGACTATCCATCTAGTTATGCTTGATTTAGATAGAGCCTTCCTTTAATGGGGTTTTAAAAATGCAACAAAGAGTTGCACCGTCTCTCTGAAAAGTTTTATCCTGCCTATAAAGTACATGAGGGTTCGCTTTACATCAAAGGTGTGGAGAGCCCAATCCGCCACAGAGTCAGGTTATGGAAAGAAAACACTAAATTCAATGGACTGGTTAAGGTGGAACCGGGACACCACCTTTGGAAGGAATCTGAGTTTGTTGCGACTGACAACCTTATCTCTCTGTCCTTGAACGAAAGCTTCTAATGTTAATGCCTGGAGCTCAGTAATACACCAGAGGGAATTGATGGCAACGAGCAATGTCACCTTCCAAGAAAGAAATTGAAGGGGTTCTAATGGGGGGCCCGTAAGTCTTGTAAAGGACAATGTTGCGATTCCATGTTGGGGCCAAGGGGACCAAAGACAAGATTACTTTGTGAGGCCCTCCATGAAAGCCTTAATAGCTGGTATTCAGAAGAGGGAGATGTGCTGCCTGTTTTGAAGGTAAACAGTCACTGCAGCCAAGTGAAGGCCAGAGCACACGTCTGCGAGTGAATTAGGTTGCAGGCGATGTCTTGAACGCTGGGTGTGAAAGGGCTGATTTGTTTGGAATGACAGTAATGGACAAAGCATTTCGATTTAGCAGCCTAATAAGTTTGTGTAGTAGGTCTGCATGCTCCCTTCAGGATGCTCACGCATTTGGGTGGTAGGTTAAGATACCTGAATTCTGGGATTTCAGGAGTTAGATTGCAAGATTGAGCAACCTGGGGTGTGGGTGCCTAATTTTCCATGATCTTGCACGAGAAGATCCCACCTTTTTGGCAACTGCTTGGGCGAAACCGCTGAGAGCTCCAGCAAGGTCATGAGCCAGGGCTGGCGGGCCCAAAAGGAGTCTACCAGAATGAGAGTGAGGGACGTCTGCCGCAGCCTCTGAACTACAAACGGAAGTATTGTGGTCCAGTGCAGCCCTGTTTCTGGCAGTCATGTTATCCGTCTGAATGATGACAACCTTGTCAGTCAGATGGGGCAGGAAAGCCTTCAACACTAGGCAGGTAATTAATGTGGAGACCCTGGTGTCTGGGTTTCGATTGGCTTTGGACAGTCAGGTCCTGTAAGTGTGCCCTCCACCCCGTAAGTGAGGCGTCCGTTAAGATGGTCATCTGCGAAACTGGGTCATAAAAAAGATCACTGCTGCAACAAGTTGTTGCTGTTCCACCACTATATAGAATGAGAAGTGAGGCTGCAGATCTACACTAGATCGTCACAGTGGCCTGCCGCTTTAGACCATAGCTCTGGTAAGCATTCCCAAAATGGACTCATGTAATCCGGTGGTGGGGGGAGGGGGTGGGGGGGGGGGGGGGGGGCGGGCTATGGCAATATAGGAGGCCATCATGCCAAGAAGGGATGTACATAGGCGCTGCCTCAGCGATGTCAGTTTTTCATGACTTTCCACACCAAAGCGGGGAGCCGTGAAGAACACTGAAAATGGTATGCCAGACTTAAGGCCCTGAAAAAGGAATCCCTGTCCCTAGAAATCAGTTCGCAAGTGGGGAGTGTGGGTCGGTCGGTAAGGAATCTGCAACTAGAATATGCTCTACCAGATAAATCGTTACCGAAGCTAAGTAACTTCTTCATCTGACACAGACTTCTAGTTGCAGATTCCTTACCTTAGAACAGCTACCCAAGCAATAACATCCTCAGTGGTGGGCTGCAAATCAAGATCATACTAAAAGGTTCTGCAGGACCGAACGACTAAAGTAGCCGACTCTGTGGACCTGACTTTCCAGACATTAATGTCTTATGAGCGTGTGCAGCAATGCCCACATTGCTGCCTGGCTGATACACAGGACAGGAACTCCGCATACTGACGTTGTGGAAGCAGCAGTTGCTTTTGTGGAGTGAGCGCTCAGAGGGTTGCTTCTTTGCCAAAGTGTAGCACAGTTTGATGCAAAGTAGTACCCATCTTGAGATGGTACGCTTCTGCACCACCTTCCCTTTCTTCGCACTCACATACCCAACAAAGAGCTGATCGTTCACCCGGAAATCTTTTGTACGATTGAGGTAGAACATCAATGCTTTTTCAATCCAGTCGGAGTCTCTCCTCTTCATGAGAAGGGTGTGTAAAAAGTAGGCAAAGTGATGGATTGGCCTTCATGAAAAGGCATAAAGACCTTGGGAAGGAAGGAGGCCCTCGTATGAAGCACCACTTTGTCAGGGTGAACAGACAACAATGGGGATTTAGAAGAAAGAGCTTGAAGCTCACTCACTCTGCGAGCACAGGTGGCAACAAGAAATGCAGTTTTGAGAGTGGAGAGCCACAAGGGACAATTAAGTAACAGCTCAAAAGGGGCACACATCAAGTGAGGACCAGAATGAGGTACCACTGGGGCATAATAAATGGAGTGGGAGGAAACAAATGGGTAAGTCCTTTAAAGAATCTACCAACTATCGGAGATTTGAAAACGGAAGGTTTGTCTGGCAATCTAAGAAAGGCTGATATAGCTGATAAGTAACCGTTAAGGGTGCCCAAAGCAGAGCCCTGCTGCTGCGACAAGAGGTCCTTCAGAAGAGGCAGTCTGATTAGAGGATCTGTGGCCATGCTCAGTAGTTCTGGATACCATACCCTCCATGTCCAGTATGAACCCACAAGGATTACTTGGGCCTGGTCGTTCTTGATCTTCTTCAGAACTTCAGAAGTGGTATAATCGGGAAGGCCTGAGTTCCACTCGAGACGAAAAGCATTGCAGAGCTAGTGTCGCCTTGGAAACGCTAACTTGCAAAACAGCTGACATTGCGCACTGTCTGTGGAGGCGAACAGATCTAAACAAGGCTCTCCCCACTGCTGAAAGAGACCTTGCACCACCTCCGGATGGAGACGCCATTCATGATCTACTATGCTGCGACGGCTGAGTTTGTCTGCTCTGGCGTTCACAGAGCCCACCCGATTTTAAACCACCAGAGTAATGCCCTGATGTGCCAACCACGTCCAGAAGCACAGAGGCTCTTGACAAAGGGCCCAGGACCCCACTCCGCCCTGTTTGTTGCAGTACATCGAAATCATAGCCTGAACATCCTGGACTCGCTTTTTGGAAGGATAGGCCCTTAACTGCAGTGTGCACAGGACAGCTCAGATAAAAGCGAGCATCTGAGAGGGAGTCAGGTGTGACTTTGGGATGTTTATACCGAACCCCAGCGTGTGCAGAAGGTTCGCCGTAGTCTAAAGGTGGGAGATGCCCCTCTGGGGCGTATTCACCTTTAACAGCCAGTCGCCCAGGTAGGGGAAGACTGAAACCCCTAACCTGTGCAGATGAGCGGCATCCACCACCATCACATTTGTGAACACCCGAGGGGCGCTGGTAAGGCCGAAGGGAAGCACGGTAAATTGAAAGTGCTTGTTGTAGGAAGCTAAGTTTTACATGGCTTAGGAGGGGTAGCCTCCCTAAGCCACTGGTATGCTTTAAAGGGCACATTTGGTTGCACAAACCGGTTTCCACCAGTCTAGGGACCGCCACCCCCTGCTCTGGTGGGAAACTGGACAATGGAAAGGGGAGTAACTACTCCCCTGTCCATCACCAGCCTAGGGGTGGTGCCTAGGTGGCCACTTGATTCTGCCATCTTGAATTCAAGGTGGGCAGAGGCCCCGGGGATCATCTGAGTGGCCAGGTCAGACAGGTGACGTCACAGCCCCCTCCTGGTAGGTGGTCACCCTGCTAGGTCCCCCTCTGGGCTATTTAGGGTCTTCCTCTAGGGTGGGTCCTCAGATTTGGCGTACAAGATTCCAGCAGGACTCCTCTGCATTGGTTACTTCATCTTCTGGCCACCGGAACTGTAAATGGACCCTTCAGGAACCAACAATCTGCAACTCCAGCGGCAAATCCGCTTTGCAACATTGTTTCTCCGGCTCCTTCCAACAACTGCAACATTTCCCTGGCTGTGCATCTTCTGAGGGAGACGAGTCTTCAGCCTGCACAAGAAGCAAGAAGGAATCTCCCTTGGAGTGAAGGAGTCACTCGCCTGCATCCGCAGGCACCACCTGCAACAACAACCGGCTGCGTGGGTACTCTCTCCGGAACTGCATGAATCCTGCATCACAGGCAGTGGTCTGGAATGGTCCCCTTGGTCTTCTCTACCAGCTGTCTAACTTGGGAGACGGTAAGCCTTTGCCTCTCCTTGTAGAACAATACCCCTGTGCACTGCACTCTTGCAGCCACCACAGCTTGTTTGTTCCTCCTCCAAGGGATCTTCAGGCTCCGTGTAGCCCCAGTCTTCAGCACTCTTCCCTGCAAAGCACAGTCTCCTGCCTGGTGCTCCAGCGACATGGAACTCGTCTCCAGGTGTACTGAGTGGGCCTCACTGCGACTCCTGTGCCTGCTGCTGTGAGATGTCTGTGGGGCCTGCATCCTCGTCTTCCGACTCTCCTCACTGCTGAGTGTATCCTGGTGCTCCCCTCCTCATCTGCAACTTTTGCCTTTGCCAATGTTTGTTGGTGGTTTTCCAACACCACTGACTGCAACTCTTTTTCCGTCGTGTGATATCGTTTGCATCACTTCTGGTACTCTTCTCCAGTTCCGGTGCTGCACAGCTGACTCTTTGTCTCCATCGTCAACCTGGTCCTGCATCTCCAGAAGGGTGGGTAGTGGCTCCTGCCACAACCGGACACTCAAGCTTGAACTGGACTTGGTCCCCTTCTTTTGCAGGTCCTCTTCTGTCAGGATCCACATTTGGTTTCTTCCAGTCTTGCACAGTCATTTTCCAAAGTGTACCTATGGGTTTGGGGAAAAAACAGATACTTACCCCTCCTCTTCTAGTTGCTGGGGGGCACCCTGGAACTTACCTTTTGGGGTTCCTAATTCCTCCAGCACCCCTCTACAAATTTCACTTCCTTGAGTGGGGAACTGCCTTTCACATTCGGTTTGGTCTCCCTCTAGGGCCTTCACTATTGCCCTATTGTTTTACTGTTTGCTGTTGCTTTCTATGTTAATTACTGACTTCTAATGTGTATATAATAGTGTGGTTACTCACCTCCTAGTGGAGTATTGCTTATTTTAGTATTTGTGATACCATAATAAAGTACCTTGCAATGGCAGGCTGCAGGTGCTAGGTGAGGGGTCCCTGAGGGTGCCACAAAACATGCTGCAGCCCTTCAAGACCCTCTTTGGTACCCATGCCCTAAACACCAGGGGTACCATTTACTAAGGCCTTATAGGGGACCATAGGTATTGTCAACTGGGGAAAAATTGCACAGTTTTTAAGGAAAGACATCTGGTTAGCAGGAACCCAGTGCCCTTTCAGTCAAAATTGCATTGAATACCAGGCAAACACTGGGGGTGACCATGTCAAGAAGGGGCCCTTTTCTACACTGACTATGACAGTTCCCTTTTCATATCATATGTGGTACAAAATTTGAGCTATGAAGTCTATAGAGGAAACTGAGTTCAACCTCTATTCACCGTAGGAACTCCCTAGCAGCTTACAAAAAGAGGTGACTAAAAGGTACATGGTAGTATGGTAAATATGAACATTTCTTCTGCTAATTTATGACAACCAAGGAACCCCAACTTAACAATAGGGAATAGTTGACATATGTAAATAAGAGAAAGATCCAATGCTGGAGGACAAGGAACAACTTACAACAGATCAGTTTATAAACGCAAAAGAATTACTAATCCTTATACTCACCTTCCACCCATTTTACCTCCATATCCACCTCCTCGGTCGCCACCTCTGCCACCACGACCCCTGAAGCCTCTATCTCCTCCATAACCTCCCCTCCCACGATCTGTAATACAAAAATAAGAAGAAAAAAAATCAAAAATAAGAAAAAAGCAACTGGGCACTGATAATTAAAGCCACAAGGGAGCTGTTCATTTTTTAAAAAATCTATCCACAGTCACATCATTAAACAAATATACACTTTTCAAAAGTATATTTGGTCAACAAGATTTTTGCAATGATTTATCAAAGTTAATTCTGTTACTAAACAAATAACAGTTCATCAGCAATGTATCTTTCATAGATTAACTCAAGTGCCTGATTAATTTCCCATCATTGAGGTGGGAGACCCAAAGCAAGTTTAAAACAGTAGAGTGAGTATAACTTAGCTGAAAAGGGTTTATACCAGTAGGACTTTAGATGTGCATTCCCCTCATTGAAAAAGACCCAAAATGCAGTCAGTGATTTAAGAGTACCCCTCAAAGGGGTTATCTCACCTCAGATTCTACTGTATGCTGTGTGGAAAAGGAATCCTGAAGCTTTGCTCAAATTTAGGATAATTCAATTTTTCTACAAATTACTATCTTAATCCCTTAATCCTGAATAACTTTCCCTTGGGTGTTGTATGTGTCAGTCCATTGGTAACCACCGACCTAGTTTATTCCTGGTACTATGAAGAAACATCTAAGGAAGGTACCTTTAAGGTCTGTGAGACGTGTGGTAAACAAAGGGTCTACACTGATGACCCTCATGAAATGTGTTTGTACAGCCACTGTCAAAGCCACAAGAGATAGCAAAATTAGCAAAAACTCTACTGCAAAGATCCAGCAACTGGGAGGGTATGCTCCTCAGGTAGCTTCAAAAACATAGAATCCACGTCATGGCCTCTTTTGAGGATGTGTACCGTAAATGCTCCTACAGTACAGGAAAAGAAGGCATGATAGTGCGCAAAATCCTTTAAAGCACTAAAATACATCTTCTGCAGACAAACTAGCTTTTACTTCCTATGAGTATCCTGCTTCAGTGTGCCAAATTCACTCTTAAAAATCTCAAAGCCATTGCTTCCTCACCTCAACATGACCAGCTACTATGCGTATGCTGCTAGCTCTTCCGCCATCCACCAAGGAACTTCAGCCCTCATAACCCACTTCACTTTCAATGCTGACTTCGTTCTCAGAGATCTCTACTGAGAAGACCAAATAACTTAGAGCAATAAAGTAAGCACTTGCAATGACATCTAACGAGAAAGTCCGTCAATGCTGGAATATATACCTCCCCTTATAGAGTTCTCCCTCAGCCTGCTGCTAAGCTCCTATAAACTGAACCAGAAGGAGAGTCTGATGCAGAAGACCCACTCAGACCTGCTTCCAGCCAACTTCTACTGATTGTCAAATGCCACGAAACAGAGAAAAAATGTTCTCTCTCTCTGCAGGATGACTGATACTGTACCACAACATTTTCATCACACAAGACAATACTGTAGGGATGGCCATTATAGATGGTTTCCATGGCTACCACAGATATAGCCAACAGTGGATTCCGACAACCTGCTGGATTAGCAGTGCTTGGAAGGCATGAATGACTTTGAGCATCTTCTTCCAGACCAGAAATCCAACATTGTACCTTAGACATGCTATTCCATGTGATTCTATTTGAAAAGCACTCCTATATATAAATCCAGACACAGATGTGCTCCGATTCCCCAGGGGCGTGCAGCAACTATACTTCCAGCCCTTTTGAGTTGCTAGAAGAAGACATCGGATTCTATATTGTGGAGGAAACCAGACATTTTACTACCAACTGTACCAATGGCAGCAATCACAGGCTCGCTGTTGGAATCACTATGGACCACAGCAGCAGGCTTACAGAGAGTTCACCAGGCCACAACTTAGGCAAAAAGAAGGGAGCCAGCCAAAATCCTAAGACACAGGACGTAGGGACAGACTCCTCTTTGATACCGACCACCACTCCTCCTATTTCTCAGGGGTACAGACCCCTAAGGGAAAAATCAACTTTCTAGCATTAGCTGGTATGAATTAGGTTGGACACATGGGTTATACAACAGATCCAACTGGATTATTTTCTCAAATTCATTCAGTGTCCTCCACAGCCTCTGTTACCCAGGGTCAAACGTCAACATATCCTTAGACTGATATGAAATGGGGCTATAAAGCTACTTCCCAATAGTCAAAAGAATGTAGGTTTGTAGTCTAGTGAAAAAGTAAAGATCAAAGTAGTCCTGCAGAAGCAGTTGTTTCGCATGCTAAGATTAAAAATGTTTTCAGCTCCTTTGGAAGGGGAGTTCAGTATATCTTTAGATCCCGTTACACCTATTTCCACATCCCTACACCGAAGCATCAAATTCATGGGATTTGAAGTGGGCTGTCACCAGTAACAATTTTGAATACTGCCGTAAAGTCAGCGCAGAGAAGCTTTAACAAATGTTTGGCACTGGTGGCTGCATTTCTATGACATCTAGGCATTTAGAACCCCTTTCAGCTGGCCCAGCGGCTATTGGGCCCAATCGTGGGGGTTGAGGTATTTTACTCCTGATGTCCCAAGGCCCGTTCTACTATGGATACAGATTAGTGAACACAGGCTCACAACTCAACATGCACGTGGCAGCAGCCATCAATCACTGTCCAGCCAAATACTTTATTTTTATGGCATACCACACACAGGAATAAATACGACATCCACACACAATTACACAGTCCACTCTGAGGTCAGGCTCTGGTATATTGTTCACTGTACCCTGTCCCACTTCCTCCCGGCTCGAGCAATAGTGGTTATTCCCCATTCACTATTGGTAACAACCAGGGTATGCCCCAGTAGTTATCAGAGTCCACTTTGACTAATTTAAAGCCAATAGTGTTCCATTGCTACTGGGCTAACTTAGAACCAAGTTCCATCACAGCAGATAGTACCAAAATCAGTGTTATCTGTAGTGGCAGGATGAAGCGTCTCGATTTCCTGACTGTGCCCCGTCCGTGGGTGCATGCAGCGGCTGCAGAAAAGTCCAAGTGAGAGCCACGTGCAACCCCGGCGACTACACTTAGGGGTACAGTCTCTCTCTCATTCGCAGTCACGCTGTTGTAGGGACTAGAGGCTCTCTCTGCCTCCTCCTGCAGGGTAAGCATCCTGTTCTCCTGGTGGGGATTGCGAGGATCTTGTCTATGGTCCCTCATCTAGGTGAGGGTCCGCAGGTGCTTTCACAGTGTCCTCGCTTCCCCAGTGGACGCTGGCAGATCAGGTTGCAGTACATGGTGCTCCCAGTGAGCCCCTCTGGCATACAGGGTTATCATATCCCATAGTACACAATCTGTGGCCCAAACAGCACAGTAAAGTCTTGCACAACAGCCCCTCCTGGCAAACGGGAATGCTGCCCGCTACCGCACAAGGCTACAGCCTTAATCGCATGGCAGTCTCCTTCACAGTGGCCCCTCCTGGCATCAGGGTGTTGCCAACTTCACCACTACGCATGTGCTCCAACCCACAGTTCTATTCACGGAGACCCTCTTCTGCCACACGGGTAGGTGGGATGAAGGGGGGTACAATGACCTGATTGGTGCAGCAGCCGTTTCCTCACACCTTGCACAGGGTGTCCCCTCGACAGGTCTCCTCACTTGACCTTGCTCGATCCAAAGCTCTCATCATCCTCAGATGGCACACTGATCTAGGCAACCAGGCAGGAACTGGTGTTCCATGGCAGGTGGTCTTGGTTTCCCTGGGTGATGTCCAATCGCCCAGCAGGAAGACTGACAGACCTTGCAGAGCTTCCCTCCTCACACATCCCACCTGGCTGCTTGGCAGATGACAATTTTTTGGGGTCTCAACCTCCTGTTCTTATAGTCCATTTCCAGACACCAAATGTGATTTGGGGTACGGGTCTTTCAAATTCATGTTGAGTTTTTTTTTTTTTTTTAAGGATCCACTTTGCTGCTACCTCTTGAAAAGCAGTCTATCACAGCAGCAAAGGACCACAATGGGTCTGAGACACCAAAGTTATTGTGCAAGGTTAGACCTTGGACAGCATATCAGACCGATCAGGGTCCTTTCCAGATCCACCACACTGATTGTGGCATTCTCTTGTGTTCAGCTTCTCTCTGTTCGAAGTTGCAGTGTGAAAATACCACTCAACGTGCACTTTGGCATCTCGGACTGATCACTGTCCTTCCCAAACCCCCAGCACTGATCACAGCACTGATTGCAGCAACCTGTTTCTTTCCAATTGAGGCAGCATAATGATTTCGGACCTCATCACAACTGGCAATTTGCAATTTCCATTAGTGCACCCTTCATCACTCGTTTTTTATTCTGTTTGCCTTGGTATTGTTTCGAGTATGGATGATGATCCCATCAATTCATAAGGGGACCGAAACGTCATCTTCCATAAAACATGCACCCCAATAAATTGTACATCTGTTCTTCCTGATGGTCTGTGTTATTCTTGATTTGTGGATACATTTTTTGATCACTGTCAATCACCTGTGTATCACTTAAAACTGAGCATGTTTGTCCACACTAATACTCAGTGCACCGCTATGTGTTTTTAAATTGTTTGTTTATATTACCTGATTTAGTAAAACTGGCATTTGGTTCTATGCATTGTTAATATTACTACTAATGACCACTGTCTGTTTTGATATTCTATTTCTATTCAATCCTTGTCACTTCTATATCGTATGTAGCTACCCAACATGCTCCCCAGAGCTCTAGGTCTTGTCAGGCTCTGGCTCGGCACACTACATGCTAGCAGAACAGAAATGTTGTAAACTGTTTCGGGAAACTCAGTTCTTCGCGAGTGTTGCTGGTAGGGTGTGCACACCTTAGGAATTACATACGAAAATGAATGTCCTCCATGCCTGGCTTTGATTCTGGGAAAAGTGAGTAGACATTGAGTTGCGGAAAGCAATGATATACCAGACCAGTAGGGATGTAGAAGAAATTGCAACAGTTCCTTCCTGTTTGCCCCATGTGCTATACATAGCCTCTTAAACTGTATTCCATCGTATACTGGTAGCCAGTATAATGCTGGTAGCCCCGGAAGAGTACGAGCAGCTGCATTTTGGATCCTCTGAAGTGTTTGCATCGCTGCTTGGCGGCTTCCAAGGTATAGTGAAAGCCCATAGTATAGACATGACTGAATCAGACCTTGAAGTACCACTCTGTGTGAAAGAAGGTAACCATCCCAGAGTTTTTAGGAGAGTTCTCAGCAGACAGAAACAACTGGCAGCTAATTTCCTAGCCTACGCTTCCATCATAAGTTTGTTAGCTATTAGAACACCCAGACTTTTCACTACCGATTTAGGGGAAGGATGTTCCCCAAAGGAGTTAGGCCAACAGATTTCCATTCAGATGGAAGAATTGTTGCCAACAACAAGTACTTCAGTTTTGTTGCAGTCGAGTTTTAGGTTGTTGGCAGACGTCCAATCCATGACCTGCCCTAAGCCTGAATTAAGTTGACAGGAAATGGTTGCTGTACCTGGTGCAAGTAAGAATGATCTGTGTGCCATCTATGTATGGCACCACAGAGAAGGCATGTGAGCATATAATCTCAAAGTGGGAAGACAAAGATTGAAGAAAGTAGGGCGTAAGGCTGAACCATGTGGTATACCTTGTTTTTGAGGATGGGAGGCAGAAAAGAAACTCCCCTTACACACTTGGAAGCTCCTTTTATCCAAAAAGGAGGCAAATCATTTTAAAGGCACTTTAGTCACCAAAACAACAAAAATCTCTTGAGGGTAACCAGAGATACAGTAAGGTAAGTACGTTATTTTAAGTACAATAAATTGATATAATCGGTTTAGCGCATTCTAAACCAATGGGCCAGAATGACCACCAATCTTATCTCAGATAGGCTACAGCGGGTTGGCAGTCAGTCATAGTGACCGCTTAGGTCCAGGGAAACAACTACTTATTGAGTTCAGCAGTTTCAGGGTCCTCAGTGCACTTTTCTCTTTTACTATGGTCCAGCAAAGTAGTGGTCCTGATGCTGGGATACAGGATGCTGAGGAAGTTGAATAGGTGCAGTGAGTGTTCCTGGGACCATCCTGGTACCCACAGGTATCAGGGGTAGTCTCCTGCCTCAGGGTTTTATCTCCCACAATGCAGCAGTGGTGCCTATTGAAGGTCCCGTCATCAATAGCTAACTGGCCCTCTTGTGAAATCAGTCCCAGTGGTTGCTTACAGGTATGCACATCTTTTCTTTCTGCTGGACAGGGTCCACTTACAATTCTGCTATGGGCCCCATGGACTTGGGGACACCCCAGGAAGGTTGGGATTTAGTGCCACAGCAGGTACTTCTGTGTCCAGCAGGGGTCAGACCTTCCTGGGCAACTGGGCTCTCGAGGGGTGCAGTTTCTTTAGCATTTGGTCGTCCTGATGTATAACAGGAGGTTAGCCAACTAGCCCTTGAAGTCACGACTTCAGTCCTGGCACAAGTGCAGTTCTTGTCCACAAGCAGGCAAGGTAGGCACAGTCCTCTTTGTAGGACCCTTGGGTGCAGGCCAGTCTTTGGCAGAGCCTCTCTTTACCGGTTACAGGGAGCAGCAGGTCAGTCCTCCTGTCTTTTTTTCCAGTCAGTTATCTGAGGACTGTGCATCTAGGGTGTCACTTTCATGCCATAATCATGTTTCTGGAAGTGGAGAACTAACTAGCCTACAGGGTAATATTTCCCACAAAAGCAATCCTTCCCACTTAACACAACTTCCTGGGGATTTAACCAACAAACAATCCCCGGACACCCGTTTATATCCAAATCCAAGATGGTGCAAGCCTTCTACCCCTGTGAGGAGCTCAAGGAACACCCCTGCGGAATACACAGCATAAAGAGGCACTACTCCTCGAAACCCAGTTCTGCAACGGGTTTCCACCCATCTGGTGGAGATGCCAACCGGTCTATCTACAAAAAGAAGAAGCACTGTTGAGGTGTGACTTGCATCTGCTTCACTGAGGCAGGCAGCCTGTTGTCTCAGCTGTGAAAAAATATACAGACAGTAAGGAAGGCTATCAGAGGTCTGGGCAGCAAAGTGTTGACTTTCTAAAGTCACATTTGCTTTAAAAAGTACTTTAAATCAGACTTCAACAATGATTCAGTGTAATGCAACAATTAATTTGATACCCTGGAGTAATATCTTTGATAGTCCGAACTGGAAGTTAGCATTTAGTGCGATGGCTAATGCAACTCCATGTGAGTTAATGAGTCCGAGCTCCTTAACTGGATCCTGGACAGCAGGGCCTAGTGCACATCAGAGTCGAAAATCCAGCACCCAGATCATCAAAAAGAGGGGATGAACCGGCAAAAAACCATTTCTCTACAAGATACTTCCAGTTATGCAGTATACATACACTTTACCTTACCGTTTTATAGGGGACAACTTGATCTGTGATATAACAGTCGGCCCACCTAGCCAAATATTATATTAATGAAGACCTCGGCGGTTAGTCGCTTTCCAAGAAAATGAATATTGTCACAAACTTGCCTGGTGACTATAAAGAACATCCTTCACTGTTTTCCCAGCCTGTATGTAGAGGCACGGACAGCGGGTCTTTCAAATACTTCCATTGAGCTTAGTCAGGCGTTTTGAAAACATTCCTTAGCTGTGGTCTCAGCAGAAACCATGACATGTCATGACTCGGATCATTCTGGAGGAACTGGACTGATGCACTTCTTAGGCATCCGCTTCCTATGGTTTCTTCTTGATAGAAGAGGGGTAAAGGCCAATATTGTTGGCTGTTCCACTTTAGTGGAAATCCCCTGAACGGGATTGGAACCAAAATTCCATTGTTCAGGAACTTTTTACATCACCCTGTTCTCAGCAGATTGTCTACTGGTTTCAAGTGATATTCTTGAAAAGTAGTTAATGGGACACGGCATAAAAAATGAGCAAGAGCTGTTAAATAATTTTCTAAAAACAATCATATCTTTAGTAATAATCCTCAATCACAGCTTCTCCAAGTTTGGTGGGGTGGGGGTTAACAACATAACAAAAGGCAGAGAAACACATTTTCTGTAAATATTGCTTCAATATTACCCATTAGGTAGAGGCAGTTAGAAATACACCAAAATCCCAGCATTTTCCCCCTATACCCAAGAGAAGATTTAGTGCAAACTCACCTCCTCCTGATGGTCGCCCATCATCTGGTCTGGGCTCGTTGCACTGATTGCAGGAATTCCGTCTGGCAAAATTCACATTACCGCATGAACTAGAGGGAAAAATATAAACCTCAGTTCCACTGAATGTATATCAAAACACATATTTTGCACACGTTCAAAACATTATCTTACGGGTTTGGGCAGACCCAGTCTCCGTCCTTTGGTCCACTGCCGCCCTGGAAACCTCCCCGACCCCTAAAGCCACCTCCACGTCCTCCAAAGCCACCGCCACGATGTCCTGTAGATTTAAGAAGTTTAAACAGCAATCACAACATACTCGATTACAAATTAGTGGGTGGACAAGAGACTGTCCTTCATTTCTGAATGAGAAACTCTGGTCAGGCATATTCGTCAGTTTCAGGGCAAAGTATATACAGGGAGTGCAGAATTATTAGGCAAGTTGTATTTTTGAGGATTAATTTTATTATTGAACAACAACCATGTTCTCAATGAACCCAAAAAACTAATTAATATCAAAACTGAATATTTTTGGAAGTAGTTTTTAGTTTGTTTTTAGTTTTAGCTATGTTAGGGGGATATCTGTGTGTGCAGGTGACTATCACTGTGCATAATTATTAGGCAACTTAACAAAAAAAAATATATACCCATTTCAATTATTTATCATTACCAGTGAAACCAATATAACATCTCAACATTCACAAATATACATTTCTGACATTCAAAAACAAAACAAAAACAAATCAGTGACCAATATAGCCACCTTTCTTTGCAAGGACACTCAAAAGCCTGCCATCCATGGATTCTGTCAGTGTTTTGATCTGTTCACCATCAACATTGCGTGCAGCAGCAACCACAGCCTCCCAGACACTGTTCAGAGAGGTGTACTGTTTTCCCTCCTTGTAAATCTCACATTTGATGATGGACCACAGGTTCTCAATGGGGTTCAGATCAGGTGAACAAGGAGGCCATGTCATTAGATTTCCTTCTTTTATACCCTTTCTTGCCAGCCACGCTGTGGAGTACTTGGACGCGTGTGATGGAGCATTGTCCTGCATGAAAATCATGTTTTTCTTGAAGGATGCAGACTTCTTCCTGTACCACTGCTTGAAGAAGGTGTCTTCCAGGAACTGGCAGTAGGACTGGGAGTTGAGCTTGACTCCATCCTCAACCCGAAAAGGCCCCACAAGCTCATCTTTGATGATACCAGCCCAAACCAGTACTCCACCTCCACCTTGCTGGCGTCTGAGTCGGACTGGAGCTCTCTGCCCTTTACCAATCCAGCCACGGGCCCATCCATCTGGCCCATCAAGACTCACTCTCATTTCATCAGTCCATAAAACCTTAGAAAAATCAGTCTTGAGATATTTCTTGGCCCAGTCTTGACGTTTCAGCTTGTGTGTCTTGTTCAGTGGTGGTCGTCTTTCAGCCTTTCTTACCTTGGCCATGTCTCTGAGTATTGCACACCTTGTGCTTCTGGGCACTCCAGTGATGTTGCAGCTCTGAAATATGGCCAAACTGGTGGCAAGTGGCATCGTGGCAGCTGCACGATTGACTTTTCTCAGTTCATGGGCAGTTATTTTGCGCCTTGGTTTTTCCACACGCTTCTTGAGACCCTGTTGACTATTTTGAATGAAACGCTTGATTGTTCGATGATCACGCTTCAGAAGCTTTGCAATTTTAAGAGTGCTGCATCCCTCTGCAAGATATCTCACTATTTTTGACTTTTCTGAGCCTGTCAAGTCCTTCTTTTGACCCATTTTGCCAAAGGAAAGGAAGTTGCCTAATAATTATGCACACCTGATATAGGGTGTTGATGTCATTAGACCACACCCCTTCTCATTACAGAGATGCACATCACCTAATATGCTTAATTGGTAGTAGGCTTTCGAGCCTATACTGCTTGGAGTAAGACAACATGCATAAAGAGGATGATGTGGTCAAAATACTCATTTGCCTAATAATTCTGCACTCCCTGTACAATTAGCAAAAATTATGGCACTCCCATATTCTAGAAATACAAGGGACATTGAAATGGCCAGAATGTCAGAAACCCAAATATTTCCATAAACACAAACCAATCAGCATACAAGGCTTGCCAGGGTTAATACAGTGGATTCTCATTGCTGTATTTTTCCGAGTCAAACACAAACAAAAAAGCAAAGACGTTCCAACTTCCCTGCATTCATACTGCTGTGGAAAACTGTGATGCTGCACACGTTCTAATCACAAAATTATTAGAATACACATAACTAACATTAAACATGCCTCAAAAGTAGTAAGCTAGGAGTCCTTAAAATGCACAACCCTGATAAGCAGTGATTTGACAAGGCATTTGGTCTCCTATACAAGTGTACAGCGTCTTTCTCCCTGGTTGATAACCACATATTACCTGCTTACTACTGTAAACTAATAATTACATTTGATACTATTTATTACTATTTAATACTATTGTGATTGCAAAGGCCACTGTGAGTAGCCATGCTCACTTATATGTCCAACGCCGTATTACCGGCAGATCTTAGAGCCCCCCGTTCCTGTGATGGCAGTGCTAAGTGTGAATCCTAACATTTCTTATTCACTGTTGTAATGTTTTTATTCCTATAAAAATTTGGAGACTAAGGTTTTCTGTTCCCGGTTTGCTTTCTTCTTCTCTCCAGAGAGTGGATAATGTTTAAAATTGTAACCCATAATATTCGTTTGTTGCTTTTATTAAAAATATGATAAATTAAGTGCATGGATTAATTAATGCAGCATTACTAAAATAAAACAATGCCAGCCTACTATAAGTTTTCAGACTTAATAAATATCAGACTTCTTGTAGGCTTTTTCACTGTCACCGTCACCAAAAATGGAGCACAAACACAGAAGGCTAGTGGTACAACAGAAGCGGTGGGAAGCACTGGTTATATGACATGATTAGGTAAAATGTCCCTATCTATTATGGAAGAACACTTTATTTACCCACAGTAGCACTCTTTTGGTGGATACTCTTAACAACAAATTCTTCACCTTTTGAATATCCTCAGTAGCCACACTGAATAGGGAGAATTTTAGCAGCAGTGACAGCTGCTGTTAAGTGGCTCAGCGTTGGTCTCGTACTGTCCAAGAGGTGAGTGATTGGAGACATATAAGAGCCACCCCTGCATGTAGACGTCATTTTCTAGCCTCTTTCCCTTTCCATGGCTTTGGAACATCTGTTGGTGACATTGTGACGATTTCTAACTTGGGAACTTTTAAGATGCTAAATGGGAAGTTAGAGGGCAGTGCATGTTGTTATGGGTAAGAGATGTAGGCCAGACTCTATGAAAACTTACCTGATGGTGTCCCCTTGCTGAAGTAGATTGCATGTTGTTGTTCTATGGGTAATGTATGAAATTGTGTTGTTATATGTGTCTTTTTGTTTTACAGGTACCAGCTGCATCTTATAAATTAACTGCTGCATAATGATAGTAATTTTTATTATAACCCGAGTCAGTATGGTTTTCTAAATTTGTGTTTCTAAATTCTTTTTACATGAAGCCCAACATGTTAATGCTAATTAATGATTAGTGAGGGAATTTATAATTTACATGCTCATGATTTATAGTGACATTTTTTGATCTTTTGCCCTAATGTATAACATATCGCTGTTGCAAATATTGGTGTTGTTAATTAGACGTTCTAATCAGCCATTATTGATTTTATATGCTTATCATTTATGTTTAAGAGTTGTTTCTATGACATTAGCATTGTTAATATAGGGAAATACATTTATAATCCCTTTTAATAAACTGGTGTGGTTATTGCCTAGTGATTAGATTATGGATTATCTTGATCATTGTTAATTACTATGACATTCATCACTGACATCCCCTCAAACCTATATTGCGTCGATCCATCGACCTAAGGCTCAAAATCCACTATTCAGTTTGAAGTAATAGCTAGGATTTCTTGCCGCTGCAGCAGTTTTTGGTAGCAGATTACAGTTACGTCATTGTTTGACGATGTTCTAGTTTGTGAAAGAATTCTTTTAAAAACATTTTGTTAATTTTTCTGAAATGTTATATGGATCTGATAAAATAAGTTGCTAGTTGCCTTAAGTGACTTTTCCCAGTCCTCTGAGACACTCTAGGTTGAAGGGTATGTTTCTAGCGGTGTTTTGATTGAACTGAGTGAGGTAAAATTATTTTGTGCTTGCACAGTTAAGCTAATTTGCAGATGATTGAGGTGCATATGAGATTAGAAGGAGTGGGCGTACTCCAATAGGTATGAGAGTAGGTAAGCAACGTTCTTCATTTGAGTGTGGCGCTTAGTGCAGGAAAAATTGTCCGCATGGTTGTTGATGATGGACCTAATGAGAGAGGTCTAAGAGTATATTGACAAGTGTAGTGAGACACTTGGTATATGTTGTAATTTGTCTATTCAATAGACCGATCCGGCGTGGTTGGTAAGTTAAGGTTGTGAGATAATTGGTGTGATTGGATTTTACTGAGATTTGGTGAGTACTTAGTGCACCAGGACAACATTCCAATGATCAGTTAAGAAGTGAAATTTGCAGGTCGAATTTTGCTCGCGAATGAGGGGAACAGTGAAAAAGAGTAAGCAAAAGCCGAAGGTATACTTTGGAAGGTTCCTGAAGAGACTGTAGCACCCTACCTGTAGTAAATGGGCAAATTTGTTTTCTTATTTGGTTTAAGGTTTTGCTCGCGAACTAATATTGCACTGATTTATTGTGTGAGTTGTGAAAAAGTCAGGCTGAAAGACTGTCAGCGTCTCAGCAGTCGCATTGAGAAGGGGTGAGTGCATTAGTGTGACGTTAAGTTGTGCCGCGCTGGGATAGGTTGGATAGTGAGAAGGATCGCGCACGGATTCATTTATCAGTCCAAGACTAGTTCAATGCGATTGGAGGGTGAGTGTCGAAAAAGGATTGTGGGTTTGTAGTCACTTTTTTCTGATTTGCTGATTTTTTTAACAGATTTAGTTGTTTACTTTGCTTAATTTTGTTTGTGAATCATTTTTTTGTGGATCTCGTTTTTGAATATATTTGGTTGGAAATGAAGTTTTTCAAAGCTTTGAGGAGTGCTTTGAGAGGTGATGAGTACATTCCGGCACTCAAGGGAGAAATTTGTCCGGCAGAAATTAATCTGGCATACATTGTGATTGAGAAGGGTGCGGGAGTGTGCCTTTGGTTGAAACATTGGGTTAAGATCACAAAGAAAGAAGGTTGTTTGGCTTTTCCAGAAAATGGTACATTCAATTTGAGAATTTTGAAGAATTTGAGGCAGAAAATGTACAGTCTAAAACCTCCTCAGAAGCCGGCGCAGTACGAAGCCTTAGCGATTTGGGAACTGGTAGCTAGACAGCAACAAGCATTGAAATTCGAGAAAAAGATGAGGAGAGTAGAAAAGACACTAGAAGAAGCTAGATGGGACGAAGAGACGAGAAGTTGGAGAGTAGCTACTTTACAGGGAATTAGATTATTTCCTGCGAGAACAAAAGATGATGAGGATGTGTCAAAAGATGAAAAGAAAAAGTGTTCTTCAGTAAATAAGGAGCGGAAACTAAAAGACTTAATACGAGTTATGTTTAAGGATGATAACGAGTTAGATGAAGATGAAATAGTTTCTGAGATTTTGCAAACTTACCCACCACCAAATACAGGTCAAGGAAATTGGAGAACTAGTGAGAGTGGAATGAGTGGGAGTGGGATTAGTAATACAAGTCCTACTGCACCATCCACATCGGAGGTATCACAGAATATCCTGAGCAATGAACGAGTTCAGATGCAGAGTAGTTTCACTGATTCATTAAACAACAGACATCAGTTGGAGATAAACATTCCTGAAACTTACCCAGAGGCTCACGTTATAAGGATGACTACTAATTTAGTGTTGTCTCCAGGTCAGCAAGGGCTGAAAATAATTCAAAAGGAGCCTGTTCAAATACAGACTCCTCAAATGAGGAGCATGAGAACAATGCATACACAGAAAATTGGATCCTTTGCTAGTCGAGATGCAGTTTCAGTACCTATTACGATGGGTCCTCTTATGCCACTATATGCACAGACTAATAATAGTGGAGTGAATTCTTTAGTCCAGTTTCAGAATGGGGTTTTGGAAACATCGACTCCTAGACAAGAACAAACCCTGAATGAGACTAAATCTTTAATAGATTTTTCTCATGTTGGAAATTCTGGGACCAGATTCTGCAGTAATCAGGGAGAGAGACTATTGTGTCCAGACCAATTTGCAAGCACAGCACGAGAACAAGATTTGGGTGCACAGACTAATAAGATTTCTTTGAAAGGTTTATCTGCACAAGAGGTAACAAAATTGTTAGAAGACTTGAGCAATTCAAAGACTTTGGAGAAAAAGAACAGAGCAGAAGACACAATAGACAGGGTGAGGTTGTCAATGGAAGGAAATGAACTTCTTGAAGGGGCAATGGGTGTGAATAGACATGAGTCATATACCGAAGCTCAGTTAAGATACTTATGTAAGATAATTACAAAGGGAGCAGGAAAAGTACATCAGCAGTTACAAGAAATAGCGGACGAGTATGACATTGAGCTCACGAAATTGAAAAGCCTGAGGAGAAGTTATAGGTTAAATCTGGAAGAAGAAGACTTTATACACATTAGGTCTGCAGGGATGAAAACGCATTTTAGGCAACTGCTTGAAAGAGTGCAGGTTTGGAGAGCATTAGACAAATGGGAAGGCAGATGGGTCAAGAAAAGAGAAAGACCAAAGAAAGAAGACATGGCATAGGCAGGAGACGAATGATTACCCAAGGTTGAGAGAAAAGCCAGTAGAATGGTATGAGCAGACAGATAGGTTTGTGAAGCTTGCAAAATGTCTGTGGGAAGACCTGAATACACTGTTTGATATTGTCGTTCCGGCAGATTTGTGGATCAAACGCAAAAGGAGTGTGGATTGGCCGACAAGTGAGCCGCAAAGGGATTTGAAAACAGGTGCACCATCTCCAGAAGTAATTAAATATTACTATAAAGTTGTTGAGTTCCTGAAAACAAGAGTTTCGCTGAAAAACGTTGATTGGCAACATACAGAAAGAACAGCGCAGGAAGTGAAGGAATCGGTTCATGTATACTATGAAAGGTTGTTAAAAGCATTTAAACAATTCAGTGGTGTGGAGACAATTGAGAAATAGAGTATGAATCCTTTGGTGTTTAGGTTTGTTGAAGGATTGAGACTGGAAATTAATCAGATGATTAAGAATCATTTAATTTGCTGGCAGGCCAAACCAATTGATGAAGTGTTACAGTATGCCAAACACTGTAGTGATGAGATTGAGATGAAGCAGAAAAAGTTGAAGTAGAAAGCAATGGTGATGCAGATTAAGGCTGCACAGACTGGACCGCAGGGAAATTTTTAGCCACAGTCACAAGGAAATGGCATGTTTCAGAATCAAGGTAGAGGCAGAGGTCGAGGTGGAATGATGCTTCCAGTGGTTAATAGATATGTGGATTTGAATTCAGTGGTGATATAAGATGAGCAGCAAAGTAGGAAAGTGTTACCTTGTCATAATTGCGGGTTAACTGGACATTGGAAAATACAGTGCCCGTTATTGAATCAAAGTGGTGTTGTGCAACAGACAAATGGTGTCAATTCTTATCAGAGCTTGAGAGGACATAGAATGGGAGGTCAAACTCAGAATTTTCAGAATATAAATGCCAATGCAGGGTTTTCAACCTTTGCTGCCAATGCAGCAGATACAGAATGTACAACCACAGGTACAACAAGTACAAATGCCACAGATGCAACAAATGCAGCCACAGGTGCAGATGGTGCCAGCACAACAAATGCATATACCGAGGCAGGTCCAAATGATACAGGGTCCTAGGGATCAAAAACAGGTAATGCTTTTGCAGGTGGTCACAAATCAGAAACAGAACAAAAGTGAAAAAACTGTTGATCAATTTCCTATACACAGTGAGGATGAAATAAAAGATGGATGGCTGTTGGACAGTTCAGATGATGAAGAGTATGTGATGGCAGCATCATTAGAAGTGGATCAGAGGGGTCCTTTTGTGAAGGATGAAGTACACGGTCACGAAGTTAAGTTTTTGGTTGACACAGGAGCTACACGCTCAACAGTAAGAACTATAGAAGTTCCAGATATACCGATTTCAGAGAAAACAGTTCAGATTGTAGGAGTTGCGAACAAACATTTAACTAACACTCTTACAGAACCAGTTTTTGTGAAAGTTGGTAATTTTAAAGATTTTCAGTTTTGTTATTTGCGATTCTAGTCCAGTGTCATTACTGGGAAGAGATTTGCTGTTTAAAATAAATTGTTCGATTTCATGTTCAACTAGAGGGATTGAGAGTGAGACAAACAGTGATGGGGAGGATTCAATGATTACTATCGAAAAAGAACGAGTGTCCAGGGAGTTTCCTCTGATTAATATTGATGCACAAACAAATGAAGACAATAATTCAATTGATTTGATTGATTTCTTTCCGTTTTTTTAAGTAAAAGATCTTCCAGTTGATTTACAGGAAAGGGTCAAGTCAAAAGTTTGGGATCTGTCAGGGAAGGACATTGGTCTGAACAAGGGAGTTGAAGGAGTCAGAGTGGCCGTGAAGGAGAATGTGGTGTTTCCACAAACTACACAGTATCCAATGACAAATGAGGCAATCAAAGGAATAAGACTTTTGATAGAGCAGTTTCTGGAACAGGGAGTTTTGAAAGAAGTGATGAGTAGCCTGTGTAACTCACCAATAATGGGTTTGAAAAAGCCAAGTGGGAAAATTCGTCTTGTCCAGGATTTGAGGAAAATAAATGATATTGTAGTCAAATGTTGTCCAGTCATGCCAAACCCAGCTGTGGTTATGTTTCATATTCCGTGTGATGCTGAATGGTCCACAGTGATTGATTTGTGTCAAGCATTTTTCTCCGTGCCACTTCACGAGGGCAGTAGATACCTCTTTTGTTTTAAATTCCTGACCAGACTCTATTGTTGGTGTAGAATTCCTCAGGGGTTTTCAGAGTCACTATCGATTTTCAATCAGATTTTGTAAAAGAACCTGGAGTCATTGGTAATGCCTTACCAATCGACATTGGTGCAACATATTGATGATCTATTGATTGCATCAAAGACAAAAAAAGGCTGTACGGAGGATACAATTGCATTGTTGAACTTTTTGGGAGACAATGGTCATAAGGTATCTCCTCCAAAATTGTAATATTATCAGCGAGAGGTGAAATATTTGGGTAATTTGATTGAGAAAGGGTCTAGGAGAATTTCGAAGGAAAGAGTAGCGACAATTATGAAAACGAAAATACCAAGTTCGCAAAAAGAGATGAGTATGTTTCTAGGAATGGTAGGATATTGTCGTCAGTGGATTCCACATTTTTCGGCTATTTCAAAACCTTTGCAAAAGCAGACACAAAGACGTTTCAGACCCCATAATGATGGGTGAGGAATGTATGAGAGCATTTACTGAATTGAAAGAGTTTGCGTGAAGCTCCAGCCTTAAGTATGCCCGATTATACAAAAACATTCCTGTTGTTTTGTCATGAACAAAATGGATATTCTTTGTCTGTCTTGACACAGACACACGGTGGTGTCAGTCGTCCAGTAGCATATTTTTCAGCTATTTTGGATCCTGCTGCAGCAGCCTTACCAGGATGCTTGCGAGCAGTTGCAGCAGTTGAGCAGAGTATAACTCAAAGTGAGAATATTGTAATGGGTTATCCTCTGCCAGTATTGGTACCTCATTCAATAGAAATTTTGTTGACACGATCAAAGACACAATACCTGACCAATGCAAGATTGACACGTTATGAAACAGTGATTCTTGGGGCACCAAATGTGACAATCAAGAGATGCACAGCGCTTAACCCTGCAACATTATTACCAGATGAGAGAAATGATTCAGATAAAATAGATGATACTGAACATGACTGTTTAGAAGTTACAGAATTGTGCACAAAACCTAGAGCAGATATTAGAGACACTTGCCTAGAAAACAATGATCAAATCATCTTTCTTGATGGTTCCTGTCTGAGAGATAACAGGGGTACACTGAGAGCAGGTTATGCAGTATGCACACTTACTGGAATATTAGAAGGTTCATGGCTTAAAGGAGTGTTTTCTGCTCAGGTAGCAGAATTGGTGGCTCTTGCTAGAGAATGCCAAATTTCGGACCGGATGAAAATAACAATCTATACTGACAGTCAATATGAATTCGGCATTGTGCATGATTTTGGACAAATTTGGTCACACAGAGGTTTCCTAACGTCATCAGGTTCACCTGTAAGAATTGAGAAAGAATGCATGAATTACTACAAGCTGTACAGAAACCTGAGAAAATTGCTGTGGTTAAATGCAGTGCACATCAAAGAGGACAGGATTATGTGACTTTCGGAAATGCTTATGCAGATAAGGTTGCAAAGCTCTGTGCCTTAAACAGTATCTCATTCAAAGGAAAATGGGAATTGGTATCTGAAAATGATGAAGTCTATTCAAATTTTACAATGCAAATTGTTGAGACTTTGGAGGAGCTGAAAGCTATACAAAATGTTCCAAAAGAGGAGCATAGAGATTGGGTGAAAAAAAATTGTATACAAAGAGAAGATGACATTTGGGTGACAACAGAAGGGAAGGTGGTTTTACCAGTTTGTTGACACAGATGGCCAGATATTACCATGGTCAAGCACACATAGGGAGAGATGCAATGATTAGGAGTTTCAAACACTTCTGGTTTATTCCAAAATGTAGACAAGTTGCTGAACTGGTTTGCCATAGATGCATTGTTTGCCAGTAGATGAATGTTGCTAAAGGAACAGTTGCCATAATGGGAGACATAGGAATGGCGGGAGGTCCATTCAGCAGAATGCAAATGGATTTTATTGAAATGTCTGCATGTGCTGGTTTGAAATACGTGTTGGTGTTTGTGTACATTTTTAGTCACTGGATCGAGGCATAACCCACAAGGACAAACGATAGCCTAACGGTAGCTAAGTTACTTTTGAGAGAGTTAATTCCAAGTTTTGATTTCCCGGTCTCTTTGGAATCAGATAGAGGAAGTCACTTCAACAATGAAGTGATAAAATTACTTTTTCAGCTTTAAACATTCAGCAGAAACTACATTGTAGTTACCGACCAGAAGCCTCAGGACTTGTAGAGCAGTTGAATGGAACATTAAAGTCTCGATTGGCAAAGGTGTGTGCATCAACAAATTTGAAATGGCCATATGCTTTACCTTTAGTTCTAATGTCAATGAGAAGTACTCCTGATAGGAAGACTGGTTTGTCTCCTCACGAGATTCTAGTGGGGAGAGCAATGAGCGATACCTGCAAATGCACTTGCACATATTACAAATGACATGGTGCTAGATTATTGCAAAAGCCTGGCTGTAGTGTTTCAATCTTTTTCTCATCAGGTGGAAGCCACAACAGTGCAACAAACTCAAGGTCAAAGCCACAACTTGAGAGCTGGTGACTCGGTTATCACATAGAAGCATGTAAGAAAGTTGTGTTTGGAACCACAGTGGAAAGGGCCCCACCAGATCATCCTTGTGACAACGACAGCTGTGAAGTGTGCAGGTTTGCCGAATTGGGTGCATGCCAGCCACACAAGGTAAGTTAATAACCCAACAGAGATAGAAGAGGAGTTGTTGAGAGCACCAACAACTAACAATATTCCAGGTATAGAGCAAGAAAGAGAGGAGCTGGAGAAAATTCCTGAGATTGTTTCAAATATACCTACTCCTATGACGGATGAAAAAGAGCAAAGTTTAAAGGAAATTGAACAATCTGTAAGTGGAGCAGAAGAAAAATCAGCACAAGAGGAAAGAGAAACATCGGTTGAAATACGTTCTCAGAAGAGAGTGATCAGAGACAACCGGTTGAGAGAAAATCTGCTCAGAGGAGGGTGTCCTCGGTAGCAGGTGGTTTGACATATCAAACTGAACAAGTGACTGACCTCATTGTGAAAGGAATTGAGGCAAATCCCGACCAAGTGGATTCGACTCTTCCTGAACCAGTTGCGGGAACGTCAGAAGAAAAAGGTTCAGAAGAAAAAGGTTCAAGCTCAAATTCAAATCTGATTTTGAGAAAGTTGTTGACAAAGAAGACATTAAAAGGAGATAATTGGCCAGAGAAAAGTTCGAAAGAAGGAAAGATAAATGTGGTTCTACCAATTCAGGAGGAAAATAGCTGAATAAGGGAGAAAACAGTAGTGCGAAGAAGGTGAAAGTAGTAAAAGACCATAGAGAAAGAGTTACAAACAAGAGATATTCTGGTCCAGAATGGGCATATGTAACTACAAATGAATGGCAAGAAGAATTTTTGAGTTATTGTTTTGACAGAGACATTGAGAAGTTTCATTTTGGCACGTGAAGAACAACAGGGTATGTTGGGAAAGAGATGAAATTGAAAGAAGAAGATTTTTGAAAGTCGTGCTTTGAAAGAGACATTCTGAATTTGACAAGCTGCTATACCGGAATTGACAAGAAAACTGTCCTGTGTGAATGAATTATTGAAAAAAAAAAAAAAATTAGGAGGGGTTTTTGATTTTGTTTTTTGAAGTTTTTGAAACTTTTTTATTTTTTTTTCTAATTCTTTGGAGACCATGAGAAACTTTCGTAACCAAAACAGTAGAATTAACCGTTGCAAAATTGTAGGTACTGGGTAGGCGGTAGCGAGTGTGTAAGTATGCTTATTGTTATTTGTAGGTATGATTGTTTATGAGATGAATGGAGCCAAACATACTGCAGAGATTGACAATTATTTTGGATACTACTAAAAGGTCCCTAACAAAAGATAAGTTTAGAATAGATGTCAAATACTTACATGAAGAGAAAGAGCTTTCTTCCAATGTTTTCAATCGCTTGTTGTTTGAGTATGTTGAGGTAATGGAAGCGAAAGATTGTTATGTTTGTATGCAGATTCCGACTTCAGTGGAAGAAGGAACTACTTATCATAGCTTGCCTAGGACATATGCTATAAGCTGCAGTCTTTTACTAACGTGTTTCTATAACCAAGGGTATATCAAGTATTTCTTCTCCAACTTTGATGTTGTGTTTTCGTTTGTACCTGTCATTGGTTACTTGAATAAAACAGCCAAGGATAATAACACGGTTATTATGATTTCTTTGAGCCTACTTTAACCTTTTGTGGTTCTAATAATTCTGGACCCATGTAATTTACTTTGCCACAGCAGTACGATTTTAGTATCAAAAGACCGATAAGGACTAGTACACTAAGCATGAGCATTTTCGCTCAATTCCAGCAGCGTTTTCACCTCGAAATCGCAATTTTCGTCCTGCACTCGTGGCTCCCATTTTATACACGGCAGCCATTTTTAAAAGTTGCCCTCACATAGGCTTATAATACAGTCAGATTTGATTCCAAGGACACGTACACCTTGATTGACTTTTCTCTGACCTGGGCAAGCTGGAACCATTGCCTCAGGCCAAACCTGTTTGGTCAGTCCCTCTCCCAGTGGCCGAATCAGATAGCATCAAGGCACACCAGGCCATAAAACCCTTATTATCGCTCACACACCCTGCCTAACTTGCTCACACCTGCACCTGCTCTTTTCTTCTTCTTACTTTACGAGGGGGAGGTGCCCGTTTTTATTGGGGGTCCACACTTATCTGATGTGAAATTCTAGGCCTTGCCGGGTAATTTATTATGGGCTGGATGACATGAAATATGAGGTTTCATCATGACACTGGTTTTTCCTATGTAGTGAAAACATGTGAATGACCAACCAAAATGTCAAGAATGTTTGCCTGGAGCTTAAAAAACTGTATATAAGGAAACCTGATTTTGCATTGACACACAGTCTCCTGAGAACATACAAATCGTGCTGTTGTACTTCTAGGACACTTGTCAATTGGTTGCAGCCAATAAATTCGATCTTTGACTTCACCTAGAAGACTCTGAGTTTCTGTAGTCTGAATCAGGAAAGTACCCGAGGTCTTTGGGTGTACCCTGGCACCGCTGGGTTACCGGATCAGTACCGGTTCTGAAAAACCCAGTACCTCAGTTGGCGCCCAAACGTGGGGCGATACCAGCGGTACCGGTCCAAGCCTGAGGTCGGTGGGGAGCTTCGTGTGAAAATTCTGGAGGAAGGCCGCCACTTCATCGACCCCTGCATGTCGACGTGGTCCGAAAGTCTTTGTTGCGAGGTTCCCCGCTTCCCGACGGCTATGAAGGACTGCTGCCCTGGCTATCGCCCTGATTTGGACCCTTGATTTTTGGTAGAGCGAAACGATAAGACGAGTCTTCTGGTGAAGTCATTGATATTTTCAGTTAAGTATAAGTGGAGCGTCTCCCAGTCCTTAGTTGGACATTTGGTTTGGTCCTTAGTTGGACACTTGGTTTGGTCCTTAGTTGGACATTTGGTTTGGTATCCCTTTGGGATCACTTTGATTTGGAACTTGCAAGTACCAAAGCCGAAGGACTCGTGTTTTCACGAGACTATCGTAAACGATAATCCTTTGAAGTTTGAAGCTAGACTAGTGAGCGAAGATGCCTGGTCTTAGCAGACTTGGAAATTTGTTTTGTCTTGGTTGTAAAAGGGACTCCCGGTTGGAGGACTCATGTCCGGTTCCTCCGATTGGAACTCCAACCTATGAACTATATGTGAAGCACGGAGTAGGCCCCATCACGTTTAATAAAGTATGGGTCCGCTATTCTTGGAAATAATTGAGAAAAGTGTTTTTTTTTTTTTTCTCTTGTAAATATGACTTACAACTAGGATCTGCAAACGGTTCTGTAAGTAAATTGTGACGGCGCTATTTAAGAAAAATGGCTAAAGCGCGCTGTATTGTGTGTACTGAGTGTTTTCTGTTTATATCTGAAATGAGCTCAATGTGTGTTTGTGGGTCTTCTTGATGTTTACAGTTTGTTAAGTAAAATGTTGGTTAATTAATATTAAGTAGAAACTTAGAAAAAATCCAGAAATGAACCATGTGATGTGCTAACATAGCTATATGTTGCTCTTTAATTTATAGAATGAGCAATTGTGCACATATACAAAACTGCCGTTAAATGCTTAATAAATTAGAAAACACATTCAATAGATATAAATAGGGCCCCCCCCAAAAAAAAAAAACGAAATTATCTATTTTCAATTCAGCCAGCACTTTCCCAGTTAAACATGGGTGGAATTTTGCATAACCTTCCTTTTAAATGAAAGTGGCGCAAAAATGTGACGCATTTCAAGTTAGGCTTATGCGCTTAGGCTTGTGAGTTAATGTATCCCAAATAATAGGCAAGGGATGCAGCTTGGTTTTATATGTGGAATTATCACAAAAAAAAGAATAATTGTTTTTTTTTTTTTTTTAAAGAAAATTATTAATTATGGAAAAATTATTCAAAAAAATAAGTGCCTTTCAAAATCGTTTTTTAATATTTATAAAGCTTAATACCTATACTATGACCTCCTAACATTAAAATTTAATTTAAGTTATGTTGCACCGCTAAAATGACATTTGTATGTGCAATTTTCCCTTGGCGCAGGAGCAAACAAGCTCATTTCTATAAAGTATAAGTTAATATTTTCAATGGCTGACTCATGGATTGTGTAATAGACATTCTGGTAATGCATATTATGCAAGAAAATTGTAGGATATTGATTTTTTAACGCCTAAAATATCAAAGTCGATTTTGGGCAAAAGCACTGTTTAAACTGCATTTTCTTTCATTCAGAGTACTTTTTAAAGTGTCTCAGGCTTCAGTAAATGCATACATTTAGGTTTGATATATATTTGCAGGTTGTGCCTTCTTATGATTCAATGAGTCAATGTGCCAGTACAAAGGCTTGTTTTAATATCAAGGTTGAAGGTTCTAACTTCAGCTGGGCCTACTGAGACGTTCATTCATTCGAGGTTGATGAAATATGTACCATTGCATGGGATTGCAACAAGCATTTATTCTAACAACTGGTATGTGTGTTATTAAGGTTTGTGAATTATTCACAGTAAATGTAGTTTAATAATCTGGAAATAGAGATAATTTTTTTTAGCGCCTAAAAAGGAATTTTTTTTTTTTTTTAAATAGAGTGAATTATTGCAGGTTAGAAGGAAAATAGAAAGGCCTACTGTCTTTGACAGATTCAGAGTGGCAGAAGCTAGGAGAGCTACAGAGGCTGGCTCAAGTCATGCTGCTGAGATGCTATCTTTAGTTTTCCCATAAACAATGGAGGAGGCTGTGGTGTTGACACTTGTGACCTTTTAAATTAGGGCCTTGTCTCTGAAAAAGGCAGAATGACCCTACGGGCCTCTAAAAGTGGGATTTCTGGTTTCTCCAGAAGAACATCAATACAATTAAAGAACTTAATTCCAAAGGGAAAATATAAAAAAAAGGGGTTTCTTCGAAAGTCCCAACATCATGTTAAATGCTCTGCAGAACTGATACATTTGTGTCTCCGCTCTAAAAAAATAAAATGATGCCTGCTAGTTGCTTTTATTTGACAGAAAACAAAGTGTTGCATTAAGTCTTAGACAGAAAATAAGATGCAGCCTTTTTTTAAAAATTTTTGAAGGCTACATGCCTTAATGAGAACGATTTGCCAATTAAGACTTATTTTTCACAGTGGAAATTGTAGGTGCCAAATTAATATGGAGTGTCAGTGTAACAATTTTTACTTTTAGAAAGGTAAAACTAAGGTGGCTTGATGTTGCGAAGTAACTGACAAGAGGGTAACAGTTAAGTAATGGAAATTTATTTTCATGTATTTGGTCCTATCATGAATTGTTCTTGCTGGTCCTGTATGTTAGAAGAGAAACAGTAAAGTTATATTTGACAGCAGATTTCCATTGCCTGGTGATCTGCTGTCAAAAGGAGGGTAAGGATTTTAAACCTGACAAATTAAACAGGCCCAAATATTGGGTTTTGGGCTGCAGGTTTACAGTGCATAAAGTACATGACATGGTGTTGTGTGTCACCGCTTATTCACACATGCTATTGTTTTGTCTATGCTTTTTGTGCTTGATACACAGCAAGTATATCTGATGGCTTGACGTTTTGTGCGTTTTTATTATTTTTTATTTGTTTTTTTTGCATGTTTGTTGCTGCTTTTGATACTATTACAAGCTCCCCTGTGTTGTGAGGGGATGGTCATGACGATGCCCATCGCTACGCAACAGTTGGTTGAACTTGTTCTGGTTACTAAATTCCACAGATAATTATATTTCATGCTGTGAACATAAAAGACAACACTTCACCAGTGAATGTCTATTTGGCTATAATGGTATTGAAGGAAAATAAAAAGAGATATACAGGATCAAAGTGTGTCACCTGCAGTTAGTCACGTTACTGCCCTTTCCCTTAAAGGAACAGGCAGCCCTACATTTATGTATCCTTGATTGGACCTAAGGATGAAATTATAGATCTGTGACTCAAGGTGGCCTAATTTCTATATTACATTAGTTAATGATGTTCTGTTTCCTAAGTAGCATATGGCTTTCGTTCCTTAAAAGAAAACCAGGTTTTCATTTTTTCCTGAAGAAGGAACTGAAACATTAGCTAGGAGTACCGTATATGTTGTAGTCGCCAACGGTAGAGTTAAAATTTGTGTAACTTTGGCCTTTGTGTATCACCCGTACTCTCGGTGTTGTGTCACATGCCTGACTATCACCCAAATAATTTTTTTTGTTTCTCCTATAGATTTTTTCTTTTGTTACTTCCCCTGACCAATGTCGCATCATGCTTAGTTATTGAGATTTTAGCTATGCCCTAGTCCCATTTCTCTTTTTCGAATTCCTTTCACCAGTCAGCCCTTTTATTATTATTGATGTATTGTTCAGGTTCACATTTCCAGACTGCAGTGATGTACCAGGGACCCCATGTTATGTATAATTCCCTTTGGTATGACCAGACTGGTTTTCAAGAATTTGCCTTAGGCCTGCTTCAATGTTTTCCAGCCTGACTGTCAGGGTAGCGATAGACTGGTTAACTGACTCAATATTATAGTAAGACAAGTTTTCCATCTCAATAGGAGATATCTTATGTTTACCTTTTTGAACATGACGAATTTTCAATGTCTATTTTAATTTGGTTTTCGGTTCCCTTCTGTTCCTGCTACTTTAATTTTTGGTGGGATCAGATGTGTCCTAAATCATGCAAATATCAGGACCCTCTAGTTCTTGTCTTTTTGTTTGCACATTTGACTATTAGCCTGTGTATTGCATAGTGCACCTGATGCACAGTTTTTAAAGGAAGGTTTCTACATGTCCCTGATAATCGGTATCATGTGATTTCTCTATTGAGATGTTCTAAGGTAAGGAGAAACACCTAGACTTAATCATTGAGGCAAATATGTGTTTACCCCATTAGACAATGCCACTGTGTGAGAAAATCCATTCAGATAGAATTCTCATGTAGCTATAGATGGCAGAGAATAATGGAGAGAACCCAATTAAAGATGCTAGAGACCCTGTTTTGCCCTTCTGCCTTTGTCTTTGTATTTTATGCCCATGGTGTATGGCTACTCCTTTGAAGATTGCAGACCACCTGCTTGCAGTCCCCTTGTTAAAAACCATGAACTGTTTTTTTTACTAAATTGAAGGAAACTAACAACTGTGGCACATTTCCTACGTCACTAGATTCTGCGGGTATCAAGTCATAATAACCTGCAGGACATTGATTTAAGCCTAATTCCCATCAGTGACAGCTACAGATGAAAGACGGACGTCTTGGCCCTACAGTCTCAGCACCCAGAAAGTAGCAAAGCTGGACAGCGATCGCCAGCGCATGGTATCGTACTTGCTCCATCAGACGGCGTTGGACATCGCAGAGCCAAAGTTTCAGTGTAAAGGAGCTAAAGAGAAGGATTCCTGTTGTTGATGGCAGAGCTGTTTTGAGGTTTCATTTCTCTACCTGTCATGTGCTGGTAACCTCTGACAGTGTGCAATCCCTTGAGCACCTTGGCCTGAGTTTTGGCCACACCCCCCCTTTTCTTTGCTCCAATGGAAGAAGGGCAGTGCACCGGAGATTTCAAGTTTGGAAAAAGGCACTATATTGTGGTGCCCATGAAAGAGCAGCTTGAGCGTCCTCTGACACTAAATAATGAGTGTTGGAGTCTGAAAGTGCTGCTGAGCTTGAGCTATTTCCCAATTAATGGTGCTTGCGTCTGCACGAGATGATTTGTGCCCTTGATCAATGAAGAGCACATTGTTTGTAGTGTCTGCCACAGAGGAGAGACACTGGTGCATTGCTTTAAGACATTGAGACTTTCGAGTGAGCTGTGGGTGTTTGCCAGGAGGGCACTCCAACTAAGCAGTATTTTCTCACGAAGAGGCCTGAATTGAGAGGCCCATGCGAAAGAAAACAACAAAAGAAAATTTGATGGACAATAGAAGCCTGCCAGAGAGGCTTTTTGAACGGACTCTGGGCATAGTTGGTTTCACAAGAGGTTTCCGTGTGATTGTATAGACTAGGTGTTAGGAGACTGATTGTTTTGCTGGCATTGTTTTAAAGTACTATTCTGTTTAGTAAAAGCAGAATAAAGTCCATTTTCTGTGGAAAGAGTACCCCCTTTTCACCTTAGAGCATTGATGAGAGTCACCACTGTTCCACCTGAACATACAAAAATTACTGAAATGCAGAGGAGCCCTAAAAATGTTACTAGATAATTTTAGGATTTGCTTTTTGGTTAGGGTTGTGAAAAATTATTATTTCATAGTGGTCACTACTTTCTCCCGTTGTCTATATGTTCTTAATAACGTGTTTTCTAGTGTCTTTTAAACATGACGTTGTCATTTATGGGTAGGATTGTTTTTCTCTACTCAATTGACTTCTGCACCCACTTCCCAACCTATGTCTTTTCCTACTATTGTTTCTTTGCACTCTTTTCACCCTTTTCCTGAACATGAGCAGGTTAGAAGATCAGAATTCGTAAGCAATTCTTTTGTACAGCTTCTGCATCAACACTAGTTAGTAGTGAACATCACTAATTGTTGGGTGTGTGATCTTATGCCACCTACTGCAGATAGAGGTATTCCTTATTTTGTCCTGCCATATGTGGTCTTTTGTGCTACTTCATGTTCAAGGAGACCTGTCCAGAGAGAGTTACCAAGTACTAGAATTTTGCTCCAGCAACATCTCCATGGCCTTATAAACATAGACCTGGACTCAGATTAGCATGAGAATAGGTTTATTGCCTATGTAAGGGCAAAAGGAGGGTTTGTGGTTCTAAAAATTCTGGACCCATGTAATTTACTTTGCCACAGCAGTACGATTTTAGTATCAAAAGACCGATAATGACTAGTACACTAAGCATGAGCATTTTCGCTCAATTCCAGCAGCGTTTTCACCTCAAAATCGCCATTTTCGTCCTGCACTCGTGGCTCCCATTTTATACACGGCAGCCATTTTTAAAAGTTGCCCTCACATAGGCTTATAATACAGTCAGATTTGATTCCAAGGACACGTACACCTTGATTGACTTTTCTCTGACCTGGGCAAGCTGGAACCATTGCCTCAGGCCAAACCTGTTTGGTCAGTCCCTCTCCCAGTGGCCGAATCAGATAGCATCAAGGCACACCAGGCCATAAAACCCTTATTATCGCTCACACACCCTGCCTAACTTGCTCACACCTGCACCTGCTCTTTTCTTCTTCTTACTTTACGAGGGGGAGGTGCCCGTTTTTATTGGGGGTCCACACTTATCTGATGTGAAATTCTAGGCCTTCCCGGGTAATTTATTATGGGCTGGATGACATGAAATATGAGGTTTCATCATGACACTGGTTTTTCCTTTGTAGTGAAAACATGTGAATGACCAACCAAAATGTCAAGAATGTTTGCCTGAAGCTTAAAAAACTGTATATAAGGAAACCTGATTTTGCATTGACACACAGTCTCCTGAGAACATACAAATCGTGCTGTTGTACTTCTAGGACACTTGTCAATTGGTTGCAGCCAATAAATTCGATCTTTGACTTCACCTAGAAGACTCTGAGTTTCTGTAGTCTGAATCAGGAAAGTACCCGAGGTCTTTGGGTGTACCCTGGCACCGCTGGGTTACCTGATCAGTACCGGTTCTGAAAAACCCAGTACCTCACTTTGGCACAGCTTTTGCTCATCGGAATAATTTTACCTGTTTCTAACACCTGTAGAGAAGAAACTTTTAGATAACACAGAAGATAGGAGAGAAATAAAGGCGAGGATAAATAAGAAAATGATTAGACCTGGGATTGATTATGCTTATACTGACATTACTAAACAAGGAAAACTAACACTGGATACTGAACATGTGGGAGAGCTTTGTATATACAGGCCACTGAGTAGTAATGATAGAGTGTTTGTGGGTACAAGTGAATGTAGACGTGTTTACGTTTCGGAGTACATGGGATTTTATGATGAATGGACAGGATCCACCAGTGCCTGGTGCTTACTATATTTGGGGAAGAAATGCATATGGCACATGTTATTTGGGAATAGTCTGATGACAAGAATTCCAACGAGACACAAGCGAGAATCAATTTCTAGCATTGTGGGAGACATTTTCAGAGCTATAATTCCTTCAGTGGGAGTAGTTCTGAATTCTATTCAGATACAGAAGTTGTCTACAATAGTAGATAACATGTGGACAAGTTATTTTGGAGCTATGATTCTTCTAGATACTGAATTAGCTGCTACAAGATCTATGGCACTTCAGAACCGCCTTGTGTTAGACATTCTTTTGGCGAAAGAGGGCGGAGTTTGCAAATTACTTGGTTTGAGTCACTGCTGTACGCATATTCCAAACAATTCAAGAGAAATTAGAGGTTTGATTAATAACGTAACAAATAACAAAGAAGATTTAAAAGAACTAACTGAAATTACAATTTGGGAGAAAGTTGGCAAAGGAATTGCAGCAGTGAGAAATTGGTTTGGTAATCTGGGGAAAAGAATTATATTAAAATAGTAAAATGGGTGTCGATAATTGTGTATTGTCTAATCGGAGTTTGGGGAACATATAGATTAATCAAATGGTTGAAAAGGAAAAGATTTGAAAAGAATCGGAGAAGATTTGATGTACAAATGACAATTTTATGGGAAAAGTAAAGAGAAAAAGGAAACTAATGCAAAAATGAAAGAAACAAGGTTTTGAAATTTTGAAAAGAAAATAATTGAATTTATTATGATAGTAAGTCATCAGAGGAGGGATTGCAGGAGTAGAATTTTATATTTTATTTTTTATTAAACAATATTGTACTGATCATTGATGAACTAACGTGAAAAACAGGTGATTTTTGTAAATGGTCACCATAATTCATTTTTGTTCTCTATTTAGTCAAGTTTCAGTTAAAATCACAGTTATTTTCCTTTGCTCAATGCTTACCTAAAAGAGCGTGATTAATAGCTTATAGATGTGTAAACAGCCACCCCTAGTGGGTCGCTGCGTTATGTTTTGCAAGGTCAGATTTATTAGGTCATTACACAAGTTTGACTGTCCTATTGTTTAAAATTGTCACTAAGGTGTGGTTTCTTCCTCGAGGATAGAAGTAGATGATACTTAGTAAGACGTTTCTTCTTGAAAAAAGAAGTTTTGATGAGATGGAACAATGAAGCTACAGATGAGACGGAAGAGAAGAAGAAATTGTTGTAATTGTGTTTGGCTAATGATGTCGTCTAGAAAATTTCAGTTATCTAACAGTAGATTTACTGGTTGAATTGTAAAACACCCCATGTACTGACCAATCCCAAACTTTTCAAGAGTTTATATAACATTCTATCACCTGTTCTGAGAGGCATAGAGATATTTCTTCTACATTTGTGCAGATTGTGGGAGTGCTTAGTGGAGGTTCGAGTCATATTAGAGATGTGGGTTTAGCTGTTGATGTAGGCCAGACCCTATGAAAACTTACCTGATGGTGCCCCCTTGCTGAAGTAGACTGCATGTGGTTGTTCTATGGGTAATGTATGAAACTGTATTGTTATGTGTCGATTTGTTTTACAGGTACCAGCCGCAACTTATAAATTAACTACTGCATAATGATAGTAATTTTTATTATAACCCGAGATAGCATGGTTTTCTAAATTTGTGTTTCTAAACTTCTTTTTACATGAAGCCCAACATGTTAATGCTAATTAATGGTTAGTGAGGGAATTTATCTTTACATGCTCATGATTTATATTGACATTCTTTCATCTTTGCCCTAATGTATAACATATTGCTGTTGCAAATATTGGTGTTGTTAATTAGTGTTATGATACTTGAGATAATTTGCTTGCTTGCTTTGATTAAACTCAGATATATAAGACGTTCTAATCAGCCATTATTGATTCTATATGCTTATCATTTATGTTTAAGAGTTATTTTTGTGACATTAGCATTGTTAATATAGGGAAATAAATGTATAATCCTTCTTAATAAACTGGTGTGGTTATTGCGTAGTGATTAGATTATTAATTATCTTGATCATTGTTGAATACTATGACATTCATCACGGACATCCCCTCAAACCTATGTTGCATCGATCCATCGACTTAAGGCGCAAAATCCACTATTTAGTTTGAAGTAATAGCTAGGATTTCTTGGCTCTGTAGCACTAGTGTGTTGTCTGCTGTACTATTGGGTTGAGAAGGCTGAGGCTGCTTATAGGTCAGTATCTTAGAATAATCTTTGAGTTTCCTCAATTATTGGGGACATTGTTTCCCTGGTGGCAATGGCATTAAAGAGCACACTGTGGTTTGGCTGCCCTTAAATCTCTGTAGCACTTAGTCTACCTTTTACCCCATACAGTCTGCAGATCACCAGAATATCCATAAAACCTCAACCTTGCATGTCTCCTAAGCATGGCATTGGTACCAACCGCCTTGTCAAGAGTGTTTGGTAGTGTCCAGGTCTGCAGAAAATCATCATGTATGGTCAGAGCCAGAGATACTCAGTGGTCCTCTGGGACTGATGACAAGATCTTGCTGTCCGTGTCCCATAGAACATACGTGTACCTGCCCAATGTGCAAACCATTATGGACATAAGAGCCAGGGTTGCGGAAAAAACATCCTCTTACCAAAATAGTCAATCCTTTTGGATTGACTATCTGGACGAGTTGTTGAAAAGAGTTTGCCCTCACTAATTATGGGCTCCATATTTAGATTCTCTGATGTACAGCGGTAAGCTAGGAACTCCAGATCACCAAGCACAGGACTATGTTGCTGAGCTATGAACCAGTTAATAGGAGTGCAAGAAAAAGGTTGGACCAGGTAGCCATCAAGGTGTAAAAGATGGCCACCTTAAATAATAGCTAGGGATCTGACGTAACAACCCTGGATGGAGGATTCCTGTAAGAACTTTGCCTCAATGGAGGGCAACTGCAGATCTAGCATCCTAGCTTCCCTTTGAACCACAGATGCAAATGAGGCACTTTCCTCCAATGCTGGCCCATGTGGAGAGTCACACCCGGTTTCAAGGGAAGTGTCTAACTCACTGTTATTTTGTAAATCCAAGTATAATGTATAATCAGTATAGTGAGGAGGGATTAAACCATCAATGTGTGTTCTGGGGAACCCTATATGTCTCTTGCATAGGGTCAGAGCTAAAAAGGAACACCTGAGCCTCTGTTAATAGCTGTGTCACGGCAAAGGGGCTGGGTTAGAGTCAAGCTGCATGATGAGGTTGTGCTTTAATTATCTTGTAGTGAGACACTGACTGGGATTGGGATCCAGAAATCTTAGTGAACAACTGTGCATAGGTTTGAAGGGCAACAGGTTAGCCCATTTCAGCCACTGATCCTTCCTCACTGTGAGTTTTGGTATTTTGCTTTGGCGCATCTGCCTGAAAAAGGCAAGGCTGTGGCCTTATGACCAGAGCTGCAAAGTTTGGTACTGGTGAACCAGGTTCTCATCTCGGCTTTGGCTCAACATCCTGTGATTCTGAGCAAATCACTTAATCTTACCATGCCTAAAAAAAAAAAAACGAAGGAATGTGATTTTGTGTAATGTAACTGGTGCTCATGTATATTGCTCCAATAGCTTCAGGCCACGTTAGTGCTATATAAAACTGCAAAAAAATAAAAAGTACAAAAAATACAAGTAGTCTACTTCATGCTCAGGGCTTATAGGGCAATCTTTCATTTAATGCTTCTTTTTAAATGTATTTTACTTTTTTGCAAGCATATGCATGTTACCTTAGGTGGCATCATTTCTACTTTTCATCACCACTTTTAATGTTTATTGCATATACTGGAAAAAAATTATATAATACTGTTACAGGCTAGCCAAGGCCAGATCTATTGGCTTTGTCGATGCTTGTTTAATACTCAGTTGTTATAACCTGAACCACAGAGGAGAACCATGCATACATATCACCAGTAAAAATCAAAGTGCCCCAGATGGGATGATCACATCCCTGTGGGCCTTAATGAGTAGCAGTAACTCATTCATTTGCTACTGGAATCTACCATGTGAAAGACACCAAGGCGGCACAGACTAGGAGATCTCAAAATCTTATGACAAGGAGATGCAATTTCAGACTTTTTAAATAAAGGATGCCTACCCTCTTTTGAGGGGGATGGAATAGTTTCTTACCTGTAACTCCAGTTCTCTCGTAGGGTAATTTCCATTATGGTCATAGGCACTGAATAGTCCCGCCCATGTGCGGGGACCCTGGAGCACGTTTTCACAATATATCTTCTTAAGTGCAGACGTTTGCCTTTCTTTGGGAAGGTCTACAGAGTCACTTAAGAGAGAGGAAGAGATGAAGGACTGGGCCACTGTAGCCTGTTCCTATAGGCTGCATAACATTTTTCTCTCTCTTAAGTGACTCTGCAGGCTGTCCCAAAGAAAGGCGAACATCTGCACTTAAGATATAGTGTGAAAACGTGCTCTGGGGTCCCCACAAGTCAGTCAGTGTTTATGACTATAATGGAAATCCCCTACAAGAGAATATCATTTTCTTACCGACTAAGAAGGACATATAAATCTCCCTGTGTGACTATGATGCGGACCATGTGGAAATAAAGGTGAAAAATCCGTGAGGTAGGATTGTCTGGAAATAAAGAGAAAATTCCTTTTCTTGAATGGGGGCTAATAACTAATATTCTTTGCTATAAGTAACTAGTATTACTGTGAAAACTTTAGCTACTCCACATCTTCATCAGGGTAGTTGAGGCAGTCTCAAAAAAGAAGAGGTTGAGCCTAATCGTCTCCATCTATTTAAAAAAACATATTTATTTTATAAGGCAAGATCAAGTCAATCTATTGTCATGCTTCCTCGAAAGAAAGATTAATTAAGTACACTGCTCTCACACAGACCCTGAAATGAATGAGGATGGTTCCACAAGAGTTTCTGACAGTAGTCAAAGTTCCATGGTTTCGAAGAGTGTTGACTGTAAAGATGTGACCTGCAGACTCCCACAAACGTCTGTGATATATAATCATGCGTCTTTGGTAACGCCACTTGGACACTGCAGGATCAAATTTTTCATTTAAACTCAACGGCAACAAGAAACGTTTTAGGACAATGAGGTACTACTGCATTAAAAAACACTCTGAGTGTGGTTATAACTTGAACAACAGAGAAGAAGCATTTTAAATTTCAAGCACCGAAAATATTCAAAGTGCCCCAGCAGCAGATTCCTCACCTTTGAATAAATACCCAAGCAAAACCATCCCCGGAGGTGGGTCTGCAAATCAGTTTCAAACAAGGAAGTCCAGCAGGACCGAACAAGCAAAGTACCCGCTCCTACTGACCTGACTGATCAGATAGTAAGTGTAGGAAGCTGGCCTGGTGTGTGATGGGTATCTAAGGTACGTATACCAAGTCCAGGTATCCCCTATTAGTGTAGTCAGTGTCTATAAGCCAGGCTCTATAGAGGTAGCTGTGGATGAGCAGCCAAGACTTATCTAGGAGACATGCAAAGCTCATGAAATACCACTGTAGTCACACAGCACTTACACACATGAAAAGAAAACAGTGTTACAAAAATAAAGGTATTTTATTTTTGGTCACACAATACCAAAAAGTACTAGAAGGGCAATCCTCCAATAGGACGTACGTAATACACTAATTATATACACTAGTAAACAGTAATAGGCATGACAAAAGGTTAGAAAACAGTGCAAATGCAGGTAGTCAATAGTGACCCTGGGGGGGAGCACAAACCATGTACTAAAAAAATGGAATGCGAACACAGGACCCCCATCTGGGAAAGTGGAATGTGTAAAGGGGAGCTGGATTACTAGAAAACCACAGAGGAAAGTAACACAGTACCACCCAACGACCAAGAAAGCAGGATTAAATCACTGCAATTTACCCAAATGGAAGGAAAAGAAGACACCCAGACAAGACTGCAAGAAACCAGCAGAAGATTCCTGGAGAGGAAGACCTGTGGGGAGAGGGGACCAAGTCCAAGAGTCACAATGGAGTCCCGGAAGAGTAGGAGCTACAACCCACCCAGCTGTAGTTGCAGGAGTTGGTCAACGGTGATAAGAAGGTTGGCACTGCAGCCCTGGAGCTGGAGAAGAATTCCTGGGAGATTCTGATGACGTCCTACTCTGGAAGGAGGATTGCAGTCGGGTGTTGGTGCAGGAATCTCACCAACACACCTTGGCAAAGCCAACTGTCGCGGTTGGCGAAAAGTGGAGCTGCCGGGGACCAGCAAGGCCCAGGAGGACTCAACCCAAGAGTAGGAGGGGACCCTCAGCTACACAGAGAGCCCAGAGGAGCAGAGGCAGCACCCACAGGACAGGGACACAGCAGTTGCAGAAGGAGCCCACGCAGCACAACAGGAGAAGGAGCCCACGCAGCACAACTGGAGAAGGGTCCCACGCAGCACAACTGGAGAAGGGTCCCACGCTGTAGGAGAAGCATGCAGAGGGCTGTGCATTGCAGGAAGGAGGAGTGCTGGGGGTTGGGGCTACACAGAGCCTGAGGATCCCTTGGAGGAGATGCCAACAAGCCTTGGTAGCTGCAAGAGACGCGGTGCAAGGGGATACTGTCCTGTGTCGGAAGACAAGGGCTTACCTCCGCCAAAGTTGGTCAGCTGGCAGAGAGGACCAAGAGGACTACTCCCGACCACCAACCGTGATTCAGGATCCACACAGCTCAGGATGAGAGGAGATCCACGCAGACGGTCGTCGTTGCACTAGGTGCCTGCAGATGCAAAGGAGTGACCCCTTCACTCCAAGGGAGATTCCTTCCTCCTTCTCGTGCAGACCGAAGACTTGCAGCCCTCAGAGGATGCACAGTTGGGGAAATGTTGAAGAAGCCATGGAAACAATGTTGCAGGCAGCCTTTGTCGTGGATGCAGGTTGTCAGTTCCTGGAGGGTCCAGTCGCGGTTCCAGTGGCCAGAAGTCGAAGTAGAGGTTGCAGAGGAGTCCTGCTGGAATCTTGCAAGCCGAATCTGAGGACCCACCTAAGAGAGAGACCCTAAATAGCCCTAGCCAGGTGACCACCTATCAGGAGGGGGCTCTGACGTCACTTGCCTAACCTGGCCACTCAGATGCTCCCAGAGGTCCCTCCCTACCTTGGATTCAAGATGGCAGAACCCAGGGACCCTCTGGAGGAGCTCTGAGCACCACCCCTGGGGTGGTGATGGACAGGGGAGTGGTTACTCCCCTTTCCATTGTCCAGTTTCGCGCCAAAGCAGGACTGGGGATCCCTGAACCAGTGTATACTGGTTTATGCACGGAGGGCACCAAATGTGCCTTTCAAAGCATAGCAGTGGCTTGGGGACGCTAACCTTCCCAAGCCATGTACACCTATTTCTAAAGGGAGAGGGTGTTAACCCCTTCTCCCAAAAGAAATTCTTTGTTCTGCCTTTCCGGGCTTGAGCTGGTCAAGCAGCAGAAGGCCAGAAACCTGTGGGGTGGCCGCAGCTTGGGCTGCCTGGAAAGCCCCAGAAGGCTGGTAGGAGCAATGTGAAAACCCCAGAAGGCTGGTGGGATCAATGCTGGGGGTCTTCTAAGGAGACCCAGAGTGCATGGGTTCATACTTCAACAGTACCAACAGTATTAGGCTATGATTCTGACATGTTTGATATCAAACATGCCTAGGTTCGGTGTTACCATTATGTAATTGGACATAGGTAGTGACCTATGTCAAGTACATGCATAAAATGGCGTCCATGCACTCACGAAGTTCAGGAAAATGGAACTGGAGTTCGTGGGGGAACCTCTGCTAGTGCAGGGGTGCCCTCACACACAGGTACTTGCACCCTGCCCTCTGGGCTAGGAGGGCCTGCTATAGGGGTGACTTGCAGTGACCTGGTGCAGTGGCCTGTAGTGAAAAGGGTGCATGCTGCCTTTCACGCAGGCTGCAATGGCAGGCCTGCAGATATCATTTGCATGGGCTTCCTATAGGTGGCATAATACATGCTCCAGTCCATGGGCATCCCCTGGTACCCAACTGCCCTGGGTACCATATACTAGAAACTTACATGGGGTGCCAGTATGCCAAATGTGGGGTGTAAGTGGTTAAAGAAAGCAAGCTTGAAGGGAGAGAGCGTAATCACTGGGGTCTTGGTTAGCAGGATCCCAGTAAACACAGTCAAACACGGACAACAGGCAGAAAATGGGGGTAACAATGCCAAGAAAATGGGTACTTTACTACAAATGAAAATTGGTTACTTGTAACTGTAGTTCTCCAGCATTGTTATCTTTCATAGATCCACATGCTCAAATCACCCCCGTCGTCGAGATGGAAGCCTCACGGTAACTTCAAATATATATATATAGCAGTAAGTGTATCACACTAGTCCCCAATGGCCCAAACAGGCACTGTTATAGCCTATCCATGTTCTTTTATAAAAAATAAAAAAAAAGAACCAAGCAAGCGTCAGCACCCTCTAGAACACTCCCAACAGAGGCCGTTTCCCTCAGACTTTCTAGTACGAGTGTGAAGTAGATAATTTTATGTTTAAGGAGAGCCTCTGAGGGGAGGAGGGTGGGTCGCATGTGAATCTATGAAAGATACCAATACTGGAGAACCACAGTTACAGGTAAGTAACCAATTTTCCTCTCCAGTATTGGATCTTTCATAGATTCACATGCTTGAATTAGAGTAGCGAGCAGTAATATTGTTTAAACTAGCCATAACATCCATAATAATAGGAATGATGCTACTTCCAGCTAATATTAAAGAGCAATATATTGATGCTTTAAGAAGGAGACCATAATAATAACCATAATAACCAATATAATTATAACAATAATAATACTACTACTAATAATAATAATAACAATGATAAGATTAGGCAAGTGTAGATAACATACCTTTTCAAGTGGAATGTGGGATGACCAGAGAGGCTAACCTTAACGGACAAAATGCCTCAGCACTGCTTGCCCAACAGCCTTGTCTGTTTTGTTCATCTCAAAGGCAGTAGTGCTTTGTAAATGTATGCTGGCTGGACCATGTTGCTGCCCTGCAAATGTGATGCAAGGGTACTCCTGGGAAGACCACCACTGATGGGGCTACCGCCCTGGTAGAGTGGGCTTTAACCTTAATGTGGAGCGATTTTCCTGCCTGGGCATGACAAAATTGTATTGCTAGACCGATCCACCTGGCAATTGTCTGCTTAGATATCGCGGAGCCCTTTCTTGCATCGCCAAAAGCTATGAACAGCTAGTCTGATTTCCCAATGTTCTGTGTTCTCTGAAGACAGAATTTCAAACACCTCTTAACATCCAGCGAATGCAGTGCTTCTTCCACTACCGTTTCTGGGTTAGGAAAAAACGTTTTTAAAATTACTGGCTCATTCAAATGGAAGTTTGAAGGTACTTTCAGAATATACTTAGGATTCGTTCGAAGTATAACCCATTAGGGGTGAACTGAAGAAAAGACTCTTTGATGGTGAAGGCCTGTATGTCACTCACCCTTTTGGCTGAAGTGAGAGCCAGTGACAGTGATGTCTTCCAGGAGATGAATTTTAACTCTGACCTGTGGATTGGTTCGAAAGGAGGCTTCATGGGTTGTCCCAACACTATGCTTAGGGACCATAACGGTGGAGGTTTACACACCGGTGGAAAAACTCAAAAAAGGCCCCTGAAAAATTGCTTCACAACCCTGGTAGAATATAGTGAGGACGTATGTTGAGAGCGGCGGTATCTTGAAATTGCCGCCACATGTACTCGTATGGAGGAGTACGAAAGCCCAGATTTTGCCAACTGCAACAAATAAGGAAGTCATTGTTCTGGGAGCGAGGAGATAGGGTGGAGTCCTTCCGCAGCACACCACAAACATTTAAGTTTATAGGTCGTATTGGTGGAGTCCACTCTGGCCTTGGCTAATATTGCTCTACATTCTGATGAGATGTTCAAGGTGGAGTATTCATTGAATTCAGGAGCCAGGCCGATAAGTGTAGAGAGGATCCGGATGCCTGACTTGGCCCTGGTGCATGGTCAACAGGCTGGTGTCTGTCTGAGTAGAACATGTGGTTGTACCGAATACATAAGGAGTTCTGTGAACCAAACCTGCCTGTGCCACCTGGGTGCTACTAGTAGTAAGTGACATCCCTATGTCTTCATTTTGTTGATCACTCTGGGGATGAGCAGAATTGGGGGAAAAGCGTAGGCATAGACCCCTGACCATCTCATCAAAAACGCATTTCCCAACGACCCTTTCTGGGGATGCCAGCTTGCTTAATATGGGCATTTCCTAATCTCGTATGTGGCAAAAAGATCCAGATTCGGCCTGCCCCACATCCGAAAGAGTTGGTCGAGAACTTGTTGGTTGAGTTCCCACTCGTGATACGGGATGACTGTCCTGCTCAAAGTAGCCGCTAGGATGTTGGTTTGCCTTGGCAAGTGTTCCGCCTTCAGAGAAATTCTGTTTTCTATGGCCCATTTCCAAATGCTCTGAGCTTATCGTGAGAGCTGCAATGACTTTGTGGCGACCTGTTTGTTTAGGTAAAACATACTTGTGGTGTTGTCTGTTCTGATGAGAATTTTTGAGTCTTTAATTCTTGGTAAAAAAAGCCTTCAACACCAGATCTATTGCTTTGAGCTCCAGATGCAATTTCCGATGGTTTTGATGTATTGGGATGTGGAAATATGCATCCTGGAGGTCTAGAGATGTCATGTGATCTCCTATGTTCAAGAGGCATAGAATGTCCTGAAGCGTTACTATACGAAACATCTGTTTTTTCAGGAACTTGCTTAAGGACCTCAAGTCTAGGATGGGACGCTAATCCCCTGAAAGCTGTTTTACTGGAAAAAAGCAGGAATAGAATCCCTGGTTCCTATGAAGAGTTGGAACAAGCTCTATTCCCCTTTGTGCAACATCACATATACTTCCTTGAGGAGGTGTTTTAACCGTGGAGGTCGCAGTCCAGACGGAGGAGTACGTCCCCTGGCTACTATATCTGGTGCCCACTTGTCTGATATTATCCCCAACCACTGAAGGATGTAAGTGATGCAACTCCCGATCTTTGACACATAGGTGATGTTGGTAGCTGGTATGAATGCCCGGTCATTGCTTTCTACCCGTGTCTCTGTCGCGGGCAACAGATCTCCCTTTTGCAGGGTGTCTTTTGGCACCTGTAGGTAGTAATCGATATTGCTGCTTATGTTGTCCTTACTGCTGTCGGAAACCTGCCTGAGTTGACTGGTACTGTGGTCTATATTGCTGGAAACCACCACGAAAGGAGTAACTTCCTCAGCCTCGAAATGGCTGTTTTTTGTACTGCAACATGCCGAGGGAATTCGCCGTATCTGTAACAGCCTTTATGGACTGTAACATGTCATCCACGTGCTTGCCGAAGAGGCTTTCCCCATTATACGTCATGTCAAGTATTCTACTCTGAACCTCTGGTCGAAAGAAGTAGATTTCAGCCAGCCCTGTCCACGCATGACCGCTGCCCCTGCCAGTTGCCTGAAACCAGTTAGTGAGATATCAATCGCACAATCGATCACTTCGGCTGCAATCTGCTCTCCTTCCGGCAACACTTTCTTTGCCGCCAGTTTAGCATCCTTGGGCAAGAGATCAACGTAAGAGGACTTGTCTGCCTACATTTGGCGACCATACCTGCCCAGAATGGCTAACGAGTTATCAGCCTTTACTGTTATCGCTCATACTGAGGAGAACCTTTTCCCGATGTTGTCCAGTCGTCGTCCCTCTGTATCTGGCAGGGATATTATCGGAGTTGAAGGATTTTTTGAGCGATGTTGCGCCGCTTGAGAGCACAGAATCCGGCTTTGGTTACGTTATTAAACAGGCTGGAGTATCTTCCGGGGCTTTATATTTTTTCTCCAACCGCAGTATCTGGGAAGGTATTGTAGCTGGGTTTTTTATTGCCTTCAATCCTTCCTGCCATAGAAAATCCACTATAGGTATACCCCCTAATTGACTTTTTTGATGGCTCTTTAAAGTCATACAGGAAACAATCAGTTTCCCAGGAAAGAATGGGTAGTTCAAATCGTTTAGCCACTCTTTCCAACAAATTATGTAATCCCCCTATGTCCTCTGGGGGTGAATCCACTAGTCCTGCTGCCGGTGGTGACGCAGTAGGAATGAGGTATTCATCCCACTCACTAGGAGTGGTTTCCGGTATTTCACCCTCTTCCCTTTCTTCGTCTGTGGACTGAGGGTCATCTTTCGGTGGCTGAACAAACGGGACGTTTCTGAGTGGTGTCCCTGGATGGCTAGGGACTGGAGTGTGCAGTCCCGTTTGTAGGTTATGCTGCGTGGTCGGAGTCGCCGGTAGTGATGGCAGAAACCTTCTGTAGTAGTCCTTCATCATACCTTGGAGATCTGTCACTAAAGATCTTGGCATTGGAATAGAAACTTCTGTATTCCCAAATGTGGAGTATGACGGATCCGGTTAGACCCTGGCTGACAAATAACTATCTTGATATTGTCCATCACCGTTGTCTTCCAGGTCCTGACTTTTGACATTAAGCTGTGACGGACTGCTGGCTGTTGCAAACAGTCCATCATCTTGAGAATATATGTCATCGTCATCATCCAATAGGTGTTGAGGAGGATATGGTAAGACTTTGCCTGGGGAGGTATGCATTGGAAGGATTGGAGATGCCTTCTTTCCCACCGTTATGAAAGAGAGAAGAAGAAACCTTGCTGTTTCTGAAGCCTGTATCGTGAGATCACCTGTAGACGCTGCTCCCCCTGCTGTGTCCGTCGATAGACTTTTCCTCGTCGACGGTTCTTCCCTGGTCGACGGTCCTCTCGTCAACGGCACTTCCCTCGTCGACGGTACTCTCGTCGCCGAATCTCTCTTCGCCGAGTCTCTCGCCGTCGACAGATGTGATGACGGCGTTTCGGTTTATCTCCCATCAACGATGCCTTCGTCGATGGTGTCCTCTTGTATATCTTAGCTGTGATGATCATCGTCGACGAAAGTGAGGACTATGTAACAATCATAGGGGACACTGCCGTGGTGAATGTTGACGTCATAGTCGTCATTGTTACTGTTGACGCGGTCGTCCACAATGATGTCATCGACTAACCTTTTCTGTCAGAGTCAGAGGAGAATCTTCCCAGCTCTTTCTCCAGTGATAGAGACAGAGAGGCACTTTTTGGGGGTGCATTTTTCCTAAAGGTGTTGTAGGCTCTGAGTGAACCTTTTTTAAGGGTTTTAACTGGGTTCCTGATACTGAAGCAGCGCTCTCTTGGCCTTTTTGTTTCTACAAAGAAAGTTATTTTGATTTTTTAGAAACTTTCCTTGGAGGTTCTGTAGGCAGTCTTTCCTCACCTCTAGGCCTTTGTAGGGACTGAGACACATGCGATGAGGCTTCACTCTCTTCAGAAGAAGGGTACTCCATGGCCTTCTGCTTTAGGAGCCACAACAAAAGTCTACCCTCTCAGTCTTTCAGGGTTTTATGACCGAAGGTGCGACAAATCTTATAGTCCCTCACCTTATGATCTGGATGTAGGCAGTAAATGCATTTCTTGTGGGGGTCATCGATATGAAGTCTTTTACTCCCACAACTGCCACAATCTCTGAAAAGTACTTTTAGTTTGCTGGGACATCCTGTCCACTGGAAAGCTGAGTTCTCTGAGAGAAAATATTCCTGTCAGAAGAAGAAACTGAGCAGAGCTCAGGGAGACTCCCTTCACACGACGTTCGGTAGACAATCTGAGGGAAACAGCCTCTGTTGGGAGTGTTCTAGCGGGTGCTGACGATTAGTTGTAGTTCAAGTTTTTTTTTTTTTATTAGTTTTTTTTTTAAATAAAAGAACATGGATAGGATATAACAGTGCCTGTTTGGGCCATTGGGGCCTAGTGTGATACACTTACTGCTAAATATATTTGAAGTTAGTGAGGCTCCCACTTCGACGACAGGGATGATTCAAGCATTTGAATCTATGAAAGATCCAATACTGGAGAAAATAAAGTACCTTTATTTTTGTAAAACTGTGTGGTTCTTGCATGTGTATAAGTGCATTGTGACTATAGTGGTATTGCATAAGCTTTGAATGTCTCCTAGATAAGTCTTGGCTGCTCATCCACAGCTACCTCTAGAGAGCTTCACTAATAGGGGATACCTGGACCATCCACAGGCAACGACGACTGGCTGCATGAATCGTCTCTCATCCTGAGCTGTGTGGATCCTGCATCACAGCTAGTGGTACCGAGTAGTCCTCTTGGCCTCTTCTGCCAGCTGTCCAACTTTGGTGGAGGTAAGCCCTTGCCTCCCACTTAGGACAGTACCCCGGTGCACTGCATCTCTTGCAGCTACCAAGGTTTGTTGACCTCCAAGGGATCTACAGCACTCCTTTTGGCGCTGCGTGGGCTCCGCTGCGACTCCTGCTTCACTTCAACCTTTGCCTGTGCCAAGGCTTGTTGGTGGCTTTTCCACACCACTGACCGACTGCAATCTTCTATCCAGCGTGAGACGTCAACTGCATCCTCCAGGAACTCTTCATCTGCTCCAGGGCTGCATTCCTGCTCATCTTTGTCCATCGCCGACCAACTCCTGCAACCACAGCTGGGTGGGTAGTGGCTCCTGCTTCCACTAGACTCTTCTGTGACTTTGGACTTAGTTCCCTTCTTCCATAGGTCTTCCTCTTCAGGAATCCATCACTGGTTTCTTGCAGTCTTGTCTGAGTGTTGCATTTTCTTCTTTTTCTTCCTTATGGGTAGTTTGGGGAAAATCCAGTAACTTAGTTGTTTCTTCCTGGTCGCTAGGGGGCACTGTGGTACTTACATTTGGGGTTTCCTAATACCCCCAGCTCCCCTCTACACACTCCAGTTACCTAGATGGGGGTCCTACATTTGCATTCCATTTGTTTAGTATATGGTTTGGGCTCCCCCTAGGGTCACTTTTTCTGTTTTCTACTGCTATTTATGCCTATATCGGATTACTGGTGTACATATCTAGTGTGTTACTTACCTGCTATCGGAGGGTTGCCTCTCTAGTACATTTGTGTCAGTAAAATAAAGTACCTTTATTTTTGTAACACTGAGTGTTTTCTTTCATGTGATTAAGTGCTGTGTGACTACAGTAGCATTGCATGAGCTTTGCACGTCTCCTAGATAAGCCTTGGCTGCTCATCCACAGCTACCCATAGAGAGCCTGGCTTCTAGACACTGCCTACACTACACTAATAGGGGATACTGGGACCTGGTATAAGGTGTAAGTACCTTAGGTACTTACCACACACCAGGCCAGCTTCCTACAATTATGGTAACACAAATACTAAAATACTGAATAGGCAATAGCCCAACTGGAGGTAAGTAAACACGCTATTATATACACATTAGCAATCAGGAAACAGCATAAAAAGCAATAGGTGTTGGTAAAAGGAATAGCAAATAGTGAGGGCCCTAGGGTAGGGTTAAACCACATACTAAAAAAGTGTAATGAGAAAGGCAGCCCCCCACCCAAGGAAGTGGAATCAGTAGAGGGGAGCTGGAGGAACTAGGAACCCCAAGAAATAAGTACCAGGGTGCCCTCCCAGTGACCAGGAGAGAAGAGGTAAGTATCTGGTTTTCCCCAAAACCAACTTTGGAAAAGTCTGTGCAAGACCCAGATAAGACTGGAAGAAACCTAAGATGGATCCTGACAGAAGAGAACCTGCAAAGGTCCAGTTCGAGTTGGATTGTCTGGCTGTGGCAGGAGCCACTACCCCCCCATCTGTGGGCGAAGAAAGCCAGCAATGCAGCACAGGAGCAGAAGAAGAGTTTCAGGAGTGATGCAAGTGATATCCCACATTGGCGGTTGTGACGCAATCAGTCAGTGGTGCTGGAAAACCACCAACAAGCCTTGGCAAATGCAAGAGTTGGAGAAGAAGGTTTTTCAAGGCTGAAGAGGACCAGCAAGGCCTAGGGGACTTGACCCAAGGAGGGAGTCCGAGGTGACATTCAGCACCTGGGCAGAGCCACAAGAAGAGGAGCCAGCCCCCACAGGCGACCCACAGGCAGCAGGCACAAGAGTCGCAGTGAGGCCCACTCAGCACACCTGAAGAGGAGTCCCACATCACTGGAGCAGCAGACAGGAGACTGTGCTTTGCAGGAAGGAGTGCTGGGGGACGGGGCTACAAGGAGACTGAGGATCTCATGGAAGAGGGGTAGTGTCCTGAGAGGAGAGGCAAGGGCTTACAGTCTCCCAAGTTGGATAGCTGGTAGACAGGGCCACTCCAGACCACCACCTGTGATGCAGGATCCATGCAGTTCTGGAGGAGAGAGGATCCACGCAGCCGGTCGTCATTGCAGTTGGTGCTTGCGGATGCAGGGGAGTGACTCCTTCACTCCAAGGGATATTCCATCCTACTTCTTGTGCAGGCTGAAGACTCAGCGACCTCAGAGGATGCACAGCCAGGGAAATGTTGCAGTTGCTGGAAGGAGCCAGAGAAACAATGTTGCAGAGCGGAGTCTTTGCTGGAGTTGCAGATTGTTGGTTTCTGCAGTGTCCAGTTGCAGTCCCAGAGGCCAGAAGATGAAGTAAATGATGCAGAGGAGTTCTGCTGGAATCTTGCATGTCGAATCACAAGACCCACCCAAGAGGGAGACCACAAATAGGCCAGGAAGTGGGACTGGTCACCTGGCAGAGTGACCACTTATCAGGAGCTTGCTGTGATGTCACCTGTCTGACCTGGCCACTCAGATGCTCCCAGGGGCCTGTGCCCACCTTGGATTCAGGATGGTAGAATCAAGTGGCCACGTGGAGGAGCTCTGGCCACCGCCACTGGGATGGTGATTGACAGGGGAGTGGTCACTCCCCTTTCCACTGTCCAGTATCGCGCCAGAGCAGGGACCTGGAGTCCCTGTACTGGTGCAAACCGGTTTATGCAAGGAGGGCACCAAATGTGCCCTTCAAAGCATACAGGTGGCTTGAGGAGGCTACCCCTCCCAAGCCAAGTAACACCTATTTCCAAGGGAAAGGGTGTTACCTCCCTCTCCCGCAGGATGTCCTTTGCTCTGCCTTTTCTGCCTGAGCTGGTCAAGCAGCAGGAAGGCAGAAAACTGTCTGAGGGGTGGCAGCAGCGCAAGCTGCCTGGAAAACCTCAGAAGACTGGTAGAAAGCAATGCTGGGGTTCCTCTAAGGAGCCCACAGAGTGCATGGAATCATACAATCACTACTGGCAACAGTATTGGGGGTATGATTCTGACATGTTTGATACCACACGTGCCCAGGTTCGTTGTTACCATTAGGTACCTGGACACAGGCCTGTGTCCAGTACACAGGTAAAATGGCTTTCCCACACTTCAAGGTCTAGTGTAATGGAGGTGGAGTTCGTACGGGCACCTCTGCTCATGCAGGGGTGCCCTCACACACAGGTACCTGCCCTCTGGGTTAGAATGGCCTACTATAGGGGTGACTTACAGTGACCTGTAGTGAAAGGGTGCATGCACTTTTTCATGCAGGCTACAAAGGCAGGCCTGCAGACACATTTTGCATGGGCTCCCATGGGTGGCACAATACATGCTGCAGCCCATGGGGAACCCCCTGGTGCTCCAATGCCCTGTGTACTTAAGTACCAAATACAAGAAATTTATATGGGGCACAAGTATGCCAATTGTGGGGTATGCTAAGTCCTAAGCAACCACATTTAGAGGGAAAGAGCACAGTTACTGGGGTCCTGGTTTGCAGGATCCAGTGAACACAGTCAAAACACCCTGACAGCAGGCAAAAAGTTGGGGTAACCATGCAAAAAAGAGGGTACTTTCCTACAGTGATGATGTTTTAAAGTCTTTAACAAGCCAGACTACAACGGTGAGCACATCGGGTAAGAAGCCTTCAATGGTATTTTATCCGACATCGACCAGGAATAACGTAGTGATGGTGTCAATGCCTTTCTTTTCTACTTGACCTGCTTTTATTTATTTTTTACATCGCCCTCAGTGGGAATCTTTTGTGCATGATGGTTCTTTTTCTGGGGCTAGTAGACTAGATGACTTTTCAAGATCCTCCTCCGTTGTGATGTCCCCTAATTTCCCACATAGCTTGATGCCTTCCCAGTCAATTAATGTGCTCTTGGAAATCTTAGGTAGAATTCATGCACACTTTGAATGGGGTTGCACAAGAGGGGCATTTTGCAAAGAGGGAAGACATTTTTAACAGAAAAATCCCTGTCCAAAACCAGAACAAATAGCTTTGAATGACGGCAAGATATTACAGATTAAGAACTGAGATGAAAAACATGCAATCCCCCTCCGCCCACCCCCCTATTGTTCTGGGATTCTTCTCTCAGCAGCTGGAAAAAACTGACATTCGGAGGCAACTGCCAGTACAAAAAAAAGATAGGTAGGAGAAGCTCCTGGACCCATAGAAGTATAGTTGTCTATTTTCAAGGCTTTCCAATGTAAGCACATCAGGCTGCATTTTTTCACTCAATTGTAGAGTTTTTAATTGTTAACATTTTGCACATTAGATGCTGCAAAGCAGTCTTTAAATAGTCTCTTCTGGAAATCTAACATTGTACATTTCGGAAAAATCTTCCCTTGGCCTTGATTTTGAAAAGTGCTGCTCATGAAGAGCACATATGGACAATAGCACTCTGTGTTTATATTTCTCTGGACAAATATTTAACCTTAAATCTTCTGGGATCCACCCGTGCAGTAGGAAAGGATAAGTTACTTACCTGTAAATTCTAGTTCTCTTCCAGGGGTATCCTCATCAAAGTCATAAAAATTGAATATTCCCGCCCTCGTGCGGGGATCCCGGAGCATATATAAAAAACACACATGTATAAGTATGAAAAATACATGAAAAATATAGCATTTTTTAGTAGACAATTTTCATACCAGAACCACGTATACATGTGTATAACAGCAATGCAGACTACGTTGATAAACAGGCTAAAATGCTTTATTTCTATGGAGTTTTTTTTTTTTTTTTTTAAACACTCTCCTTTATAATTACCAGAATATTTTTTTTCCAAAGCCCCATAGCTGGGCCCAGGAAAAGAAGCACTAACAACATTTGTGAAAAAGAAAGAGAAAAAACGACATTGAAAACAATAGAGCATTATTAGCTAATAGGCTACATACAGGTTCATACAGCAGAACCACAAAATTTGGCACCGTGCCTTTAAGACCCTGAGCACCTCCAGTATCCCACCATGCCTCAGGGGTGAAGGAGAGGTGACAGTTGGTTCACAGTTAGGTCAGTTCTTTTTTCCTGCTTCTTCTGAGAGGATCCTGGAGCATTGAGCTTTCACAGAAAAATATTTAAAAACAGTGTTTTTCTACCTTCACTCGACGTTTTTCACCTTTGTGAGGGGATTTTTTCCTGACTGGAAAATGCCTTCTCTTTTTGTGAAGTGCCCTTCCTGTGGGAAGAAGGCCCAGTCTGATCCACACTCTCTCTGTATTGTGTGTTTGCCTCAGAGCCACTGCCCTGACACATGCAGGCACTGTAAGAACATGTCAAAAAGGACTCTGAAAGACAGAGAGAAAATCAGGCTTCATGGTCTTCATGAGAGGCAGAAAACTTTGTCCTCTTCACTTCCCAGGCAGTTAACAAGCCGTTCTCAGGAGAGACAGGGTAGATCGACGTCAGCTGGTAAGAAGGTGCCTGTCTGTTCCCCGTCGACGTCATCGCTGCCACCGTCGCATCGTCACAAATCGCCGTCAATGGCGACCCGACCGACGTCGATGGATACAACGTCGAAGGTGCATAGCCATCATAAGAACAGATCTCTGTCGACGACAACCCACCGATCGACGTCGAGCCAGCACCACCGTGCTCATTCACCGTCGAAGGCCTCACACCCCTCGACGGCACGGAAGACGACGTCGAGATCGCCTCAACGGCGAGAGCAGAGACTTCCGTCGTCAGCGGCCCATCACTCGACGGAGAAGCATCCAACATCGAGCAGATCACATTCAAGGGACCACCGGTCGCCGTCGAGGCGCTCGAGGTCGAGACCGCACATGGGACTTCCTTGTCAGGTGCGGCCTATCTCGCAAGGGGAAGAGCGTCAGCAACCACCGGCTGACAAGAATGTCACTCCTACAAGTCCAGTGGTCTCCATAAGGAGTGGATCGTCGAGAGCCGCATCGTCTGGGCACATCTCACCCATAAACCTATCGCCAAGGTGGTTGGAGAGTCTTAACAAAACGCCTGCTTCTCCAGACTCTCAATACTCGCGAATGTATTCGCCATTGGCTTCTCTCCCGAGGACACCATCGCCAACGGCGCGTACAGAACGGGCTTGTTCTGCGTCTCGCCAGACAGCCACTAGGCCTCGGCGCTCTGCAACAAGATCTAGGAGCAGGTCACGCTCCCAGAGAAGATCAAGATCGCACCATCACAGAAGGTCTCCTTCTTGGTCCACATCGTCGGGGTCTTCAGTAAGAGGGTACTCCCCGACTCTGACGGATTCTCCACCAGCTAGAGTTTCCCCGGTGGACGACATCACAACTTTCAACGAGGTGCTTCTCAGGGGAGCACAAAAGCTGAATATTGAGGTCCCAGAGCCTTCGACCTCCTCGTCGGTAATCTTGAAAACCCTGCAACGCAGTGTGGCTTCAAAGAAATTGTTACCGCTTGTGCCTGGTCTTCTCCAACTAACCATGGAGACTTTTTTAACACCAGCATACCTCCGTTCAGCTCCCGCTAGGATCTTAAAGAAACACAAGGCCCCTGATCAAGATCCTTTGTTTCTCAGGGCTGATCCACCACCAGACTCAGTCATATTGGCCGCGGCCCGTAAGACACATTCAGTGGCGTCCTCCTCTATTGTTCCACCAGACAAGGAGAGTAGACACCTGGACTCTCTGGGGAGGAAGATGTGCGGCACGGCGACGTCGATGATGAAGGTCTCCAGCACCTCCGCACTCCTAGGCAGGTATGATAGGTCACTCTGGGACTCACTTAGCAGGTTTGCAGAAAAGCTGCCCTGACAGGACAGGCAAGATTTTCAAGCGATCCTTCAGGAGGGTAGTCTGGTGTCCAATCAGGTCATCAGTGCGGCAGCAGATGGAGCAGACTTGGCAGCACATGGTTACGCGCATGGGGTTTGTGCGAGAAGATATCCTGGCTCAGACTCACAGGATTAAAGCAGGAAGCGCAGCAGCGTATCTTGAATCTTCCGTTTAACGGAAACTCGCTATTTGGAACCCACACGGATGAGGAGATGGCGTGTATGAAGGCAGAGGTTGACACCATGAGGGCAGTGGGCCTCGAGAGGAGGAAAGACTTCAGGCGAAGGTTTAGGCCTTACGACAGGCGCCCGTTCCAACAGAGGGTTCAAACCCCTCATTGGTCCCAGAGACCACAACAGAAACAAGGGCGTCCCCTCTTCCAGTCTCGCAAAGCCACAAGAGACCGAGGGTCAAGCAGACCTCAGCAGCCTACCCACAAAGCCCCCGCAAAACAATGAGGATTCGCTTCCCTTAATACCGTACACCACTCTGGTTGGGGGAAGTATCACAGCGTTCATTCACGAGTGGCATGGCATTACAAAAGACAAATGGGTGCTGAACATTGTAGAGAGTGGATACTTTCTTCTTTTCCGGCAACCTCCTCCTCACTTGCCACCAACCAAATCCAGACCTGCTCACATCAGCTTATTACGCAAAGAGGTTCATGCTCTGTTACAAAAAAAGGCGATAGAAAAGGTTCCAGTCGCACAAAGAGGAAAGGGGGTGTACTCCCGCTATTTTCTAGTAGCAAAGAAGGGTCGGGAAGGAGTTTTGAGACCGATTCTAGACTTGAGGCTGCTGAACAAGTACATAAAGAAGCAAAAGTTCAGGATGCTGGCTCTTCACCAGATCTTCCCTCAACTGCATCGAGGAGACTGGATGTGTTCCATAGATCTGCAAGATGCGTATTTTCACATCCCGATCATTTCCAAGTATCGGAAATTCCTAAGATTTGTGATAGCCTCCCAACACTATCAGTTCAAGGTGCTTCCTTTCGGCCTAAAATCTGCCCCTCGCGCATTCTCCAAGTGTTTAGCAACGGTAGCGGTGCATTTAAGGAAGCAGAAAATCTTCATTTATCCATACCTAGACGACTGGCTACTGAAAGCCTCCTCTCCAGAACAGGCGAGGAACCATCTGGGCATTGTGCTCAGTGTTTTCCGATCTCTAGGTCTGCAGGTCAACTTCCAGAAGTCCACCCTCATCCCAACACAAACCCTCCACTACTTGGGAGCCATACTGAACACAGAGCACGAAAGAGTGTATCCTTCGGAGGAACGACTGTTATCAATAAGGAGGAAGTGTCAAGACCTTCTGGGTTCCCCCGCACCTACGGCCCGTCAGGTGACATCTCTGTTGGGCTCCATGGCCTCTTGCATTTTCATTGTCCCGAACGCCAGATTGCATATGCGCTTCAGGGCTGGGGAGCTCATCTGGGTTCCCTTCAAGCTCAGGGCTTGTGGTCCATCAAAGAGAGGTCGTACCATATCAACCTGCTGGAGCTCAGAGCGGTTCATCTGGCTCTCAAGTCATTTGCTCCATCAATTCAGGGAAAGTCTCTCCTGGTGCAGATGGACAATACGAAGACAATGTATTATCTGAACAAGCAAGGAGGGTCGAGATCTCGGCCCCTGTCTCGGTAATGTCAGGCCATTTGGCATTGGCTCATAGCGAGGGGAATGTCTCTTACAGCAATTCACCTCCCAGGGCAACAAAACGTGGAGGCGGACTTCCTAAGCAGAACCCTCGAGGACGCCCTCGATTGGGTTCTTCACGACGACGTCGTCGAAGACATCTTTGTTCAATGGGGTCAACCTCAGTTAGATCTGTTCGCAGACAAGGTAAACAAGAAATGCCCAGACTTCGCGTCCAGGTTCTACCGTCCGGGGTCTCAAGGGAATGCCCTGTTGATCGACTGGTCAGGGATATTTCTCTACGCCTTTCCACTGATTCCCCTTATACCTGCGGTGATAAACAAACTCTACAGATCCAACACCAGAATGATTCTCATAGCTCCCCAATGGCCTAGTCAGTTCTGGTACACGGATCTCCTCAGCCTATCAGAACAACCGCACAAGAGGCTGCCGTGCAGACCGGATCTCCTTTGCAGGCTGGGAGGCAAGATTCTTCACCCCAACCTTCCCTCTCTGAGCTTGACGGCATGGCTCCTGAATTCCTGCAGTATGGGCATCTAGGGCTCTCGCAGGAATGCATGAACATCTTAAAGGAGTCCAGAAGGCCTTCCACGCGGTGCTCTTATGCGTTCAAGTGGAAGAGATTCTACATATGGTGTCGTCAGCAGGGTCAGAATCCTATTCTGGCTCAGGAGGAGGTCATAATAATGGTAATTATAAAGGAGAGTGTTTAAAAAAAATAATAATAATAATCCATAGAAATAAAGCATTTTAGCCTGTTTATCAACGTAGTCTGCATTGCTGTTATACACATGTATACATGGTTCTGGTATGAAAATTGTCTACTAAAAAATGCTATATTTTTCATGTATTTTTCATACTTTATATATGCTCCGGGATCCCCGCACGAGGGCGGGAATATTCAATGTTTATGACTATTGATGAGGATCCCCTGGAAGAGAACTATTCTAACATTTATGATAATCAGTGGCAATCCTATAATGAAGAAACACCTATTCAAAGTAAAGTTCTCTTTCAGGCCAAGTTTAGTGTTACAGCACTTAGCAATTGTTTCGCAATCAAAGAGAAAAAACGAATTTGGGACTTGAATAGAGAAATCCCCTTCCCTCAATTCCCTGCCAAGGACAGATAGGTGCAGAACTGAGGATGCCAAACCCGGATGGAAACTGCATCGGGTTAAATAGAGGTGTTCTTAAAAGAAAGAATACAAAAATAAACAAAGTTTTCTTTATTGTGTTAATTAAAAACAAATGTTTTTAGAAAAAATTTGATGTTGCTTGTCAAAAGCAGTCTGGGGTCCCGTATGCAAAGAATCTATGAGAGAAATGATGAGGCTCAGTGACAGATAAGACTAATCAGCATACAATAATGAAAGATGAAGGGGGGAAAAATAGACAAGACAGTGCATATAGAAAGAGAAGACTGGTGTGAAGAACAGATCCCTGGTTTACTCCATTGAGAAGCAGAACAGATGAGGAAGGCGAATATATATTTAATCTCTATATAGCCAAACTATATATATATATGTATATATATATATATATATAAAATGGAAAATGCTACCCAGTAGAATCTGTTCGTGGCATGTAGCGCTGCAGACTCGCATGCTTTGCATAATTCTGCCATCTAGTGTTGGGCTCGGAGTGTTAAAAGCTGTTTTTCTTTGAAGAAGCTTTTTTGAGTCACAAGATTGAGTGAAGACTCCTCTCGGTGATAGTGCGCATGGCCATTAAGTCCTTTGTTAGATTGTTTTCCCGCAGGAGGGTGAAGTAAAGAGTGAAGAAAGGGAAGACGATGTCCATGCAGAGTATATACATATTTACATAAGGAAAGTACTAAAACGGCTACAGGCTTCCGGAGAGGAGGGAGGTCGCATGTGAATCTGCAGCACTATATCCCACAAACAGATGTCTAATGGGCAAGTAACATTTTCCGTTCAATGGCATGTGTAGCTGCAGATACACATGCTTTGCATAGACTGCAAAGCAGTCCCCTCCCAAATTAAGCGGTGGCTAGCCTGTAGGAGTTAGAGTACTTTGACATAGTGTTTTAAGCACTGCTTGACCAACATTTGCTTGTTAGTAGTGTTTAGTAAATGTGTGTGGTGTGGACCATGTGGCTGCTTTGCATATATCTGCCATTGGTATATTTCCTAAGAATGCCATTGAAGCTCCTTTCTTTCTAGTAGAACGTATTTTAGGAGGTAGTAATAGCTGTCTTTTAGCTTTAAATTAGCAAGTCTGAATACACTTTACTATCCATTTCACTAATCCTTGGTTTGAAATAGGATTACCCTTACGAGGCTGTTGAAAAGCCACAAAAAGTTGTTTAGATTTTCTGAAATCTTTTGTTCTATCTACATAATACATGAGAGCTATTTTAACATCAAGAGTGTGAAGGGATCTTTCAGCAACTGAATCTGGCTGTGGAAAGAAGACTGGCAATTCCACTGATTGATTGATGTGAAATGGTGAGACTACTTTAGGTAGGAATTTTGTGTTTGTCCTAAGTACTATTTTGTTTTTGTGAATTTGGAAGAAAGGTTCTTCTACAGTGAATGCCTGAATTTCGCTAACTCTTCTTAAGGAAGTAATTGCTACAAAAAAAGCAACCTTCCATGAGAGAAACTGAAGAGTGCAAGAATGCATGGGTTCAAATGGTGGACCCATAAGCCTTGTGAGCGTGATGTTAAGATTCCAGGCAGGAGCTGGTGGAGCTCTAGGTGGAATAATTCTTTTAAGGCCTTCCATAAAAGCTTTTATGAAGGGATACTAAACTGAGAAGTATGCTGTCTGTTTTGGAGGTAAGCAGCTATTGCTGTTAAATGAATTTTAATAGATGAGTATGCAAGATTTGCTTTTTGTAAATGAGGCATATAACCGACAATATCTTGTACTGATGCTTTAAGTGGATCAAGTTTTTTGGGATGACAGTAAGATACAAAACGTTTCCATTTAGCTGCATAGCACTGTCTGGTTGTAGGTTTACGTGCTTCTTTTAGAATGTTCATACATTCTGTTGGAAGCTGTAGGTATCCAAACTATGACCTCAGGAGCCAAATCGCTAGATTGAGCATACTGGGATTGGGATGCCTGATTTGACCTTTGTTTTGAGTTAATAGGCCCGGTCTGTTTGGAAGCTAGTGACGTGGAACTACAAGACAGATCCAGTGTTGTGTACCAGTGCTGATGTGCTCATGTGGGAGCTATGGGTATCATAGTGAGGGAGGTGTGATGGATCTTGTTGACCAGAAATGGAATTAGCGGGAGAGGGGGAAAAGCATATGCGAATGTCCTTGACCAATTGATCCATAGAGCATTGCCCTTGGATCGAGGGTGTGGGTACCTGGATGCGAAGTTTGGGCATTTTGCGTTTTCGTTTGTTGGGAAGAGGTCTATGTCTTGGGTTGCCCAGATGTGGAAGTATTGTTGAGTCACCTGTCGGTGAATCTCCCCTTCGTGTATTTGTTGCTGCGTCCTGCTTAAGAGGTCTGCTAGTTGGGAGAGTATCCCAGGGATATACTCTGGTAGTAGCTGAATGTGATTGTGAATTGCCCATTTCCAAGTTGTCTGTGCTAGAAGGGACAACTGAGATGAGTGTGTCCCTCCCTGTTTTTGCAGACAATACATTGTGGTCATGTTGTCTGTCTTTATCAACACTGTTTTGTGGATGATCTGTGGTTGAAAAGCTTTGAGTGCTAGGAACACTGTTAGCAATTCCAAATGGTTTATGTGACAAGTTTGTTGAATTAAGTCCCATTCCCCTAGTATGGTAAGGTTGTTGAGATGGGCTCCCCAACCTATCATTGATGCATCTGTTGTGATTATGGTCTGTGGCACAGGGTCCCGAAATGTCTGCCCCTTTGATAAGTTGGTGTGATTCCACCATTGCAGACAGTTGTAAGTTTGACGGTCTAACAACATTAGATCGTGAAGTTGACCCTGTGCCTGAGACCATTGTTGCGAGAGACATTGTTGTAGGGGTCTCATGTTTAGATGTGAATTGGGTACTGTTGCTATGCACGATACCATCATTCCCAAAAGTTCCATGATAAACCTTACTGTGTAAGTGTGATTGTATTGAGATATGAGATTGTGGAAAGCTTGAATTCTTAGTGGGTTTATGTACGCTAATGCTGATTGAGTGTTCAGAATTGCTCCCAGATACGGTTGTATTTGGGTTGGTTTCAGATGATATTTCTGGTAATTGATTGTGAACCCTAGATTGTGTATGGTATCCACTGTGTACTGTTGACAGGTTTAAATGGTGCTGGCTTTTACGAGCCAGCCATCCAGATAAGGAAAGGCATGCATATGTTGCCTTCTGAGGTATGCTGCAACCACTGCAAGGCATTTGGTGAATACCCTTGGTGCTGTTGTTACTCCAAAGGGTAGTACTTTGAACTGGTAGTGCTTGCCCGCTATCACAAATCTTAGAAATTTGCACTGTGCCGGATATATGGGAATATGGAAGTAGGCATCTTTTAGATCTAATGCTATCATGGAGTCTTGTTTTTGTAGCAAGGGAATGACATCCTGAAGAGTGACCATGTGGAAATGCTCTGACAGGATGTACTGATTGAGGAGTCTGAGATCCAGGATTTGTCTGAGAGTACAATCTTTTTTTGGTATGAGGAAGTATAGAGAATATACTCCTGACCCTTGCTGGGATATGGGTACTGCTATTGCACCCTTGACTCAAACTGATTGTACCTCTTGTTTTAATAATTTTAGGTGCTCCAGAGAAAGCCTGTGCGAGCGAAGGGGAATGTTTAGTGGAGTAGAAATGAGTTCTAGGCAATAATCATTGTGGATAATTGACAGCACCCATTGATCTGTTGTAATAATGTGCCACTGTTGGTAGAAATTTCCCAGTCTTCCTCCCACAGGAGATGTATGCTGTGAGGGGATGTGTAGAAAGTCACTGTTTGGTTGAGGATCCTCCTGTGGTGGTGGACTTACCTCTACCTCTAAAGCTATTTCCTTTGAAGGAGCCTCTGAAATAGCCTCTATTATAAAATTGTTGTCCTTATTTCTGTTGGGATGTGGACAGCTCCAGGCGCTGCCCTTCCTTTAGGGCGGAGGGGCCCGCACCCCACCTTTTGCCCCTCATGAAGAGCGTCTGTCAGGCTGAACAAAGGCCAGCCTGACAGACACTCTTCATGTTCAGGCAGCCTGGAGCAGGCATGGGCGATATGCGCAGACTCCTGCCTGCCTGAGCTGAACTTTGCTGGGCTGAGGAGGTCACAGCTCCTATGGGTGTGGCCTCTTCGGCTCAGCAAAGGTGCCTTGAGGCCCTCCCCTGGGTAACAAGGAAAGCGTCACCCATTGACTTTGACCTGGGCGCTTCAGGTTAAAGCCCTGAAGCGCCCCGGGCGAGTGTCACTCAGTGACACTTCGTCACAGAGTGGGGGTCAGCAGTCTCACTGACCCCATCCCACTCTGTGACGAGGTTGGTACTGCTGCCTTCCCTTGTTGGCTGACCTTAGGGACGGCAGCAATCCCAACCCTCCTGGGACCTCCGAGGCTGAAGGTAAAAGTGTGTGTGTGTGTGTGATCTTTTAAAAATGAATGTTTGGTGCATGCGGGCCTGTTTGAATGTTATGAGTGTTGTTAATGGATGTGCATGCGTGTGTGTGAAAGAATGAGTGTGTGTGTGATCTTTTAAAATGAACGTTTTGTGCATGCGTGCATGTTTGAATGTTATGAGTGTTGTTGATGGATGTGCATGCGTGTGTATGAAAGGATGAGTGTGTGTGTACTTCCCGTCTGCCCCCCTCCCTCCTAAAGCTGGCAACCCCCACTGGACAGCTCTGAGGTTGACGGTTTAAAACCACCTCTGAACTCGGGCCTACGAAAAGTTCCCCTAGTAGGGGTAGTGTAAGGGGCACCCATAGCCTTAGCTGTATCAGTCTTTCTTTAGGTTCTCTATGGTGGTATCTACTTCTGGGCCAAATAAGTGTTGCTTTTCAAAAGGCAAATTGAGTACTGCTTGTTGTATTTCAGGCTTGAACCCTGAAGTTCTTGACCATGCGTGCCTTCTAATAATCACACTGGTGTTGATACTGCTTGCTGCTGTATCTAGGGCAGATCTAATGTGGTTATTAGAGATAGCCTGATCCTCAGTAACTATCTGCTGTGCCCTTTTCTGGTGTTCTGGTGGAAGGTATTGTAAGAATTCTTCCTTTTCATCCCAATGAGCTCTATCTTATCTGGCTAAGAGAGCTTGAGAATTTGCAATCCTCCAGTGATTAGCAGCTCGAGTTGTTACTCTTTTCTACGCAGCATCAAACTTATGACTCACCTTGTCTGGGGGAGGAGCATCCCCTGTGAATTTACTATTTGCCCTTTTCCTTGCTGCACTGACAACTATAGAGTCCGGTGGCAATTGTTGTGTAATGAAAAGTGAATCTGAAGGTGCAGGTTTATATTTTTTGTCTACCCTTGGTGTGATAACTCTAGCCTTCACTGGCTCCTTGAAAATGTCATCTGCACATTTAAGCATGTCTGGGAGCATAGGTAGACATTGATACTCCTTGTGAGTGGATGTTAATGTGTTGATTAAAAAATCATCCTCAATGGCATCTGTATGCAACTGCACGTTGTAATATGCAGCTGCCCTAGCTATGAACTGATTGTAGGCAGTGGTGTCTTCAGGGAGAGAGGGCCGGCCAGGCGTTTGTTCCGACGACTTGGATGCCAAACGCCATGTTCTTCGATGCCTCAGAGTCTTCTCAAACAAAAGGATCGACAAGCTTCACAATTCTCATCTCTGTGATCCTGAGAAAGAGAGATTGCACACTGAGTGCTGATCGGTGTATGGAAACTTGGCTTGACACCAAGGGCAAAAGTGAAATGGAGTCCGTTCCATCACCCTGATTTTGTTTGACTACCATGCGTCGAAGTAAGCCCAAGAAGGGCGAGATTGCCTATAAAGGGCGTTTAATTGATCCGGACGATTACAATCGGATCGAATGTAAGTTTAGAAAACGCGAGAACTATACTGACGTTTATAGGAAAGTAGAGAGAAGTTCAGATAGTACCGAACTGAGATCCACCGGAGCGAGAGGAAACACGTCTGAACCAGACAGTGGACAGAAAACAATCTAACAAAGGACTTGATGCCCATGCGCACTATCACTGAGAGGAGGAGTCACTCGATCTCGTGACTCGAAAACCTTCTTAGAAGAAAAACAACTTGTAACACTCCCAAGCCCAACACTAGATGGCGGACTTAGGCAAAGCATGTGTATCTGCAGCTACACATGCCATCAAATAAATATATATATATATATATATATATATATATATATATATATATATATATATATATATATATATATATATACATATATATATATATATATATACATATACACATACACACACATATATTCACTGAAACAAAAGGTTACAGGGATGTTATTGTAAGGTTCTGAATTTACTTGTACAAAACCATAGAAATTCACACAACACTACAAAGATCTAATAAATAAATTTACAATGCTTACCTCCACCCCCACGTCTGCCTCCACTGCCACCACCTCTCAGAAATTCAGGCCTCCTTGTAGCAAAAGAAACTTTAATGATACTGCCTTGAAATTCTTTGCCTAAAATAAAAGGGATCATACAACATGTGAATTAGAAAGTTTTCCTTAACATGGTTTGCTAAAATGTAAAACGAAATGCATTGCATTACTGTAGGAAGCTGGCCTGGTGTGTGGTAGACACCTATGGTGTTATCACCCTATAACAGATCCAGATATTCCCCATTAGTAAACTGTAGGCAGTATCTAGGAAGTCAGGGCTTTCTAGAGGTAGCTGTGGATGAGCAGCCCAGACTTATCTAGGAGACATGCAAAGCTTATGCAATACCACTATAGTCACACAGCACCTACACACATGAAAAAACCACAGTGTTACAAAAATAAAGGTACTTTATTATAGTAACACAAATACTAAAATACTGAATAGGCAATATTACAACAGGAGGTAAGTAAACATATGATTATGTACACACTAGGCGTCAGTGAGTAGCATAGAATGCAATAACAAATAGTAAAAACAATAGTAAGTAATGAAAGCCCTAGGGGGAGACCAAACCATATACTAAGTAACTGGAATGTGAAAGGTAGTCCCCACCAAAGGAAGTGGAATCAGTAGAGGGGAGCTGGAGAAACTAAGAACCCCAAAATGTAAGTACCAGGGTGCCCACAGAGACCAGGAGAGAAGACGTAAGTACCAGTTTTTTCTCCAAACCCACAGGAGAGCTTTGGAAAAAGACTGTGTAAGACCCAGACAAGACTGGAAGAAACCTAAGGTGGATCCTGACAGAAGAGGAGCTACAAAAGAAGGGGACCAAGTTCAGTTTGAGTTGGAGTCTCCGTCTGTGGCAGGGGCCACCACCCACCCTTCTGCGGTGGCAGGACCAGGTCGACGGTGGATGAATATAGTCAGCAGTGCAGCACAGGAGCAGAAGAGGAGTTCCAGAAGTGATGCAAGTCATGTCCCCGTCGGTGGTCGTGATGCTTTCAGTCAGTGGTGCAAAAAAAACATCAACAAGCCTTGGCAAATGCAAGAATCGGAGAAGAAGGTTTTGCAGGGCTGAAGACGACCAGCAAGGTCCCGGGGACTAGACCCAAGGAGGAGAGTCCGAAGCAGAGTCACAAGAAGAGGAGGCAGCCCCCACAGGTGACCCACAGGCAGCAGGCACAGGAGTTACAGTGAAGCCCACTCAGCAAACCAGTACAGGAGTCCCAAGTCGCTGGCGGAGCAGCCATGAGACTGTGCTTTACAGGGAAGAGTGCTAGAGGCCAGGGCTTTACAGAGCTGAAGATCCCTTGGAGGAGGAACAAACGAGCCTTGGTAGCTGCAAGAGTTGCAGTGCACAGGGCTACACTTCTGCAAGGACAGACAAGGGCTTACCATCTCTCAAGTTGGACAGCTGGTACAGAGGATCAAGGGGACCACTCCAGACCACCACCTGTGATGCAGGATTAATGCAGTTCTAGAGGAGAGAAGATCCATGCGAGAGGTCGTCGTTGCAGTTGGTGCCTGCGGATGCAGGGGAGTGACTCCTTCACTCCAAGGGAGATTCCTTCTTACTTCTTGTGCAGGCTGAGGACTTGTCGCCCTCAGAGGATGCACAGCCGAGGAAATGTTGCAGTTGCTGGAAGGTGCCAGGGAAACTATTTTGCAGAGCACAGTCGACACTGGAGTTGCAGATTGTCGGTTACTGGAGCATCCAGTTGCCGCCCCAGTGGCCAGAAGATGATGTAAACGATGCAGAGGAGTCCTACTGGAATCTTTCATGTCGAATTTGAAGACCGACCTTGGAGGGAGACCCTAAATAGCCCAGGAAGGGAGATTGGCACCTAGCAGGTTGACCACCTCTCCAGAGGGGGCTGTGACGTCACCTGCCTGACCTGGCCACTCAAATGCTCCCAGGGAGCCTCTGTCCACCTTGGATTCAAGATGGCAGAATTTAGTGGCCACCTGAAGGACCTCTTGGCACCACCCCTGGGGTGGTGGACAGGGGAGTGGTCACTTACCTTTCCATTGTCCAGGTTTGTGCCAGAGCAGGGACCGGGGGTCCCTGGACTGCTGCAAACTGGTTTATGCAAAGAAGGCACCAAATGTGCTCTTTAAAGCATACTGGTGATTCCGGGAGGCTACCCCTCCCAAGCCATGTAAAATCTATTACCAAAGGGAGAGGGTGTTGCCTCCATTTCCCAAAATAAATCCTTTGCTTTACCTTCCTCTGGTTAAGCTGGTCAAGCAGCAGGAGGGTAGAAACATGTCTGAGGGGTGACGCCAGCGCGGGCTGCCCGGAAAACCCCAGAAAACTAGTAGGAGCAATGCTGGGGTCCTCTGAGTGCAGAGAATCATACAACAACTGGCAATAGTATTGGGGTATGATTCCGACATGTTTGATACCAAACATGGCCAAGTTCAAAGTTATCATTATGTAGCTGGACACGGGTACTGACCTGCGTCCAGTAAATTGGTAAAATGGCTTTCCTGCACTCACAAAGTAGAGGGAAATGGAGCTGGAATTCTTAGGGGCACCTCTGATCATGCAGGGGTGCTGTCACACACAGGTACCTGCACCGGGCCTTCTGGGCTAGGAGGTGACTTACAGTGACCTGTATTGAAAGGGTGCATGCACCTTTCCACGCAGGCTGCAATGGCAGGCCTGCAGACACATTTTGAATGGGCTCCCATGGGTGGCACAATACATGCTGCAGCCCAGGAGGACTCCCTGGTGCTCCAATGCCCTGGTTACCTAAGTACCATAGACTAGGGGCTTATATGGGGCACCAGTATGCCAATTGTGGGTTGGGCTAAGTCCTGAGCTACCAAAGTTAGAGGGATAGAGCAGTCCCTGGGGTCCTGGTTAGCAGGATCCCAGTGAACAAATTCAAAGACACACTGACAGCAGACAAAAAGTGGGGGTAATCATGCAAAAAAGAGGATACTTTCCTATAGGCATTTTTAAACTTACAATTCAAAAAACAATTTCATCTAAAGATGTATTGTTAAATTGTGAGTTCAGGGACCCCAAACTCCACATCTCTATCTGCTTCAATGGGAAACTAAACTTAAAAGACATTTCAAGGTAATCCCCATGTTAAACTATCAGAGAAATAGGTCTGGAAATAGTGAAAAATTAGTAGTATTTCACTATCAGGACATGTAAAACACACCAATAAGTGTTCTACCTTTTAAGTACACTGCACCCAGCCCATGGGGCTGGCTCGGGCCTACCTTAAGGGTGACTTACAGGAAATAAAAGGGGAGTTTGGTCCTGGCAAGTGGGCGCACTTCCCAGGCCGACATGGCAGTTTAAAACTCCACACACAGGCACTGCAATGGCAGCCCTGAGACATGTTAGTAGGGCTACTTATTGGGATGGCACACTCAGGCCCATTAGTAGCATTTGATTTCCAGGGCATGGGCACACATGGTGCTCTATACTAGGGGCTTACTAGTAAACCAAATATGCCAATTATGGAGAGACCAAACACCAATAGATTTTAGACAGAGAGCATAAGCACTTTAGCACTGGTTAGTAGTGGTAAAGTGCCCAGAGACCTACAGCCAACAACAGATCAGAAAAACATAGGAGGTCAGAAAAAATAGGAGGGAGAGGGGAAAAGGTTTGGGGATGAACCTGCAAAAAGGGCCAAGTAACCATACCCGATAACTTTTCCCAGGTAACTACGTAACCAGACATAATTCTACTGCAACTAACTTATCTGAAAATAAATCACATATCTTCTCCACATTAAAGTCATTCAACCACTCTATTCTCAAACACCACATCCTTTGTTGAGCCTTAAAGAGAATAGCTAATGGCAATAAAGTAACACCAAATCTAAGTGTCCACACAGTATGTTGCTGTTTGGTGCTCTTTTAAACATCATAGCCTTTATGTACAACAAAAATGAATTATCACTATCAAAACTGCAGTCTTTTCAAAAAACCTCAATGCAAACCCATCAATGGTGCCCTAAATCAAGGCTATGCTGAGGGAGAGAGAACAAGCAACAGAAGCAGGATGGGTCCATACTTTTTAATTTTAGAAAACAGTACCCCTACTTTTTGTGAAAAAAGAACCATCCTGGAATGGTTAATTACAACAGTTGAAATGCTTCAGCTAATTTGTAAGGCAGGGAGTTTCCGGTGCTGTGAAACCAAGGGAGGGGTAGACAGCTAAACAAGACTTCCTGCCAATATGCCCGCTTTCCTGAAATAAATGTAAATATGTGTAACTGGTCAATCTGCAAATGTAAAGGGTGCTTGGAAGTCAGTATTGGCTTTAATTGATGGAATCAGTCAAACCTTCCTGATGACACACATTTATTCTTTTTGAGAGGTAATATAAGGTAGCTACCAGCTAAGCTGTGACGTGTGCTTTTAAAAGAGATTAAAAAATTGCTTCCTGTTGACAAACGTTTATTCTTTTTGAGAGTTATTATAAGGGAGCTACCAGCTAAGCTGTGAAGTGTGTGATTTTCAAAGACATTCTGACGGAGACCAGAGGCTTCTGAGGTCCACCTTTTCGAGGCGGCTGCCCCAGCCCAGAAGTGACGCAGCAATCACCAGTCATCTCTAGGTGGGGAAGGGAGATTGGTTTGATGCAGGCTCAATTGTGGGCCAGTAGCCACCACTGCAGATCTCTGCAGTCTTCTCTGAAATCTGAATGTGGTCGGAGAGGTCCACTTGATGTTGGGCTTACTGAGATTTCGGATCCCATTGCAGAGCTCACTGAAATCCATGGCTGAGGCTGAAAGATCGGGATCATAGCCTGAATGTCCTAGATTCTCTTTCCCAGGGGAAAGGCATGAACAGAACCATGTCCAGACTGGCTCCGATAAGAGAGAGCATCTGAGAACGAGTCAGGGATGCCTTCAGCCCATTAATAGTAAACCCCAAAGATGACAGGAGGTTCACCATAGTCTGAAGGTGGTTGTCAATTGCCTGTGGTGAGTCCGTCTTCAACAGCCTGTTGTCCATGTAGGAAAAGATTGGTACCCCTGACCTCGGAATGGGTGATGCCACCACTGCCATCACTTTTGTGAGCACCTAAGGGGTACTGGTGAGACCAAAGGGGAGCACAACAAACTGACAATGCTCCTCTCCCACCACAAACCACCTGGGCTTGCAGTTCTGGCTGGACAGTTCCCCTGGGGAACAGGGCCAAGACTGATTTGCATATGGCGGGGTCCAAACTGGGGTGGCGTGGTGGTCACAAAACAATGGATTAAACCCAGATCTTTGTGCCTGAGGGTGAATGTTTTCCATCCTTCATCTGTTTTTTTTTTTTTTGCTTTCGACCAAGTTCCAGAGGGCATAAGTGTAATGACCTAACAGACTGGATGCATTGATCAATCTGAGCCAAACAGGCTGATAAGAAATGGTGCTTTCCAAAAGTCCCACTCAATTTGATTCTCTATCAAGCGAAGTGGTGGGGAAATTGTTGGAGTGGCTATCAGAGGACTGCACCACAAGGCTCTCTTGAGCATTAAAACGACTTTAAAAATGGCAGGTTGTCTGTAGCAGGGCAATGGCGCTTATTTGCCTGTTAACCGGGGGCCCCTTGGCAAGTTTGGCCCAAGCCCTAGGAGCATATCAGTCAGGGCCTAATTGAGAGGAAGGTGGGGCTCCAGCAGCAGTCTGGTCCAGTTGCAAGACTTCAATCTAGACGTTTGTTTTTACCTCCAAGTGCTGGAGGTCAGGGACTTCAGCTGCCCCACCCATAACAAAATGTAGGAGGCATATTCCTCTGTGTCTGGGTTGAGAGAAAAGGGTGGTCTCTGGGAAGGTATCCAGCCACTAGCCTCCTACCAGGTCTCATACCAACTGTCTTCAAACTTTCCTCAGTATATGGCTGAGCAAAATAATCACCCTGGTCATAAAAAGTACCAAAAAAGTAAATGCAAAGAATGTTACCTGCATTGTGGTAATGCTAGTGTGGACATGCGCGCTTCGCATGGATTCAGACGCAATGATCGGACAAAGTCAGACCTACGCTGATTCAGCATTGGAGAAGATGACTGGGCCACATCTTCAGGCGGCGAGGTTCACGAAACAGGGTGTGGCATGGGTATGGTCTCTGGGGCTGGGGTCAGAATTGTAGTTGAAGGCAGAAGTGGCTTGCAGGGAGGTGCTAATGCCAAGTCCAAACCTGCTGGCGGTAGCCCAGGTGGAAGGCCTCTGCTCCACCAGACCCAAAGGTACAACAAAGGAGTCGGGTGCAGTGTGGCTCATGGCTCCAGAAACTCTGGTTGTGTCATGATCATCTGTGGAATCAGTCCCAAAGTCGGCCGACTTCAAGAGTGGTAGAAAGACTGTTGGCACCACCCACGAGCTTTGTCAGTGAAGTGAGTGGCGTGAAGAAACAGAACTTTGCTGCGACTTCTTGTGTTTTCTGTTCTCACTGAAAGATTTGGAGCACTATGAAGACCAGCCTCTAGAGGTTCTTTCAAATCCACGAGTGGGACTGGGATCAAACTTTGGATTTGGAGAGGTCCTGAAGCTGCGTATTCTTGTGCTTGGCGACTGAGTTTTGTCTTGGTTCCCTAATGGCATTCGAGGCTCATCAACACAGTCTACGTAGGTCTTGGACCCGTGGCCCAGCCCCAGACACCACAGGCAAACTTTGTGGGGAACTTTCACCAACATCTGCTTGCAACAGTCCTTACAGGGATTAAAACCTGTTATCTTCGGGGGTGACAATGCGATAAATTTCGAAGACAAAACTTAACAAAGGGGTCTCTAAGAAACAAGTGAAGCTACGGATCAGCATCCGGTGGTACCAAAAGAATGGAACTGACATCAGCTTGCTGAGTGATGCCTGTATAGGTTCCGCACATCACTTTGGGAGTAGAACAGCATCCAGCTGCATGGTGCCACCTCCAGGCATGCAGAGTTACTATGGAAAGGTTTCTGGAACCAGTCGGATACCCAGGGAATATTGAAAAGGTAAGAAATCAGGGGCTGGAACTCTCGATCAAAAACCTACCTTTATCTGTAAGACTGGGCTATAACTTCTGATATCACTGAGAATTTTTCTCTTTCTTGTGCACTTTTATTTTCACTACAGGTCACTGCACCAGGTCACTACAAGTCACCCCTACGATAGGCCCTCTCAGCCCAGAGAGCAGGGTGCAGGTACTTGTGTGTAAGGGCACCCCTGCACTAGCAGAGGTTCCCCCACAAACGCCAGGCCCTTTTTCCTTGACTTCGAGTGCGGGGATACCATTTTACGCTTATACTAGACATAGGTCACTACCCATGTCCAGCCACATAATGGTAACTCTGAACCTAGACATGTTTTGTATTAAATATGTTGGAAACATACCCAAATACGGTTGCAAGTATTGGAAGTAGGATTCCATGCACTCTGGAGGCTCCTTAGAATACCCCCAGCTTTTCTACCACCAGTCTTACAGGGTTTTCTAGGCAGCCCAAGCTGCTGCCACCCCTCAGACAGGTGTCTGCCCTTCTGCTGCTTGATCTGCTCAAGCCCAGGAAGGCAGACAAAGGATTCCCTTTGGGAGACGGACGTATCTCCACATGGGCGAATAGGGGAATAGGCGAATGGGGGAATGGGGGGAATTAATAATTAAAAAGAAAAAATAAATAAAGTACCTGAATGCGCCTCTGCAGTCACCACTTTCGCGCAACTCCTCTTTCCTTTGGCGCAGGCAAATGCTCCCAGCCTGCCCTGCGGCCAATTTGAACGCTGCTTCTCCTCACAGGACAGTACCCAATGCACTGCAACTCTTGTAGCTACCAAGGCTTATTTGTTCCTCCTCCAAACGATATTCAGGCTCTGTGTAGCTCTGGCCTCAAGCACTTATTCCTGCAATGCACAGTTTACTGCCTGCTGCTCCAATGATGTGGGGCACTTCTTCAGGTGTGCTGAGTGGGCTCCACTGTGACCCCTGTGCCACCTGCCTGTGGGTCACCTGTGGAGGCTGCCTCCTCTCCTTGTGACTTTCCTAGCTGCTGAGGGTAACCTCAGACTTCCCCTGCCCTCCTTGGGTCGAGTCCCCTTGGCCTTGCTGGTCCTCTTCAGCCTTGCAAAACCCTCTTGCATTTGCCAAGGCTTGTTGGTGGTTCTCCAGCAACACTGACTGGCTGTATCATGATCGCCAACGTGGGACATCACTTGCATCATTTCTGGAACTCCTCTTCTGCTCCTGTACTGTACTGCTGACTTTCTTCCTCCACCGTTGACCTTGTCCTGCATCCTCAGAATAGCTGGACACTCCAACTCGAACTGGACTTGGTCCCTTTCTTTTGTAGGTCATCTTCTGTCAGGATCCACCTTTGGTTTCTTACAGTCTTGCCCAGTCGTTTTCCAAAGTTCTCCCGTGGGTTTGGAGAAAAACCAGGAACTTAACTCTTCTCTCCTGGTTGCTGGGGAGCACTCTGGCACTCATCTCTTGGGGTTCCTAGTTCCTCCAGCTGCTTCCCTCTACTGATACCACTTCCTTGGGTGGGGGACTGCCTTTCACATTCCTTTTTTTTTTTAGTATATGGTTATGCCCTCCCATAGGGCCCTCACTGTTTTCTGTTGCTTTTCTATGCTATTTCCAGATTGCTAATATGTATATAATAGTGTGTTTACCTCCAGTTGGGGTACTGCCTATACAATATTTTAGTATTTGTATTACCTTTATTTTTGTAACACTGTGTGGTTCTTTCATGTGTGTAAGTGCTGTGTGACTATAGTGGTATTGCATAAGCCTTGCATGCCTCCTAGATAAGCCTTGGCTGCTCATCCACAGCTATCTCTAGACAGCCTGGCTTCTAGACACTGCCTACACTATACTAATTGGGGATACCTGGACCTAGTATAAGGTGGAACCACTACACACCAGGCCAGCTTCCTACACTCTCTCTCTATGATTTGACCCCTGTTGTAAAAATGGGTTCCTTGTTTATTTTGTGAGGTGGAGGGTTCGGTGGATGGTGTTTTGAAACAACCCTAAATTGTGGCCTACGAAATTTACCCCTGGTTGGTGTAGTTAATAAGGCCCCCACAGCTTTAGCAGTTTCAGAGTCTTCCTTTAATGTATCAGTAGTAGTATCTACCTCTGGGCCAAATAAATGCTCTTTGTCAAAAGGCATGTTGAGGACTGCCTGTTGTATCTCTGGTTTGAATCCTGAACACCTCAACCAGGAAGGTCTCCTTATGAGAACACTAGTGTTCACAGCCTGTGCTGCTGTATCAGCTGCATCAATGGCACATCTGACTGAGTTATTTGAGATGGCCAGCCCTTATGCAACTATCTCTTGCCCTCTTTTTTGGTGTTCTTGTGGAAGATACTGAAGTAATGCTTACATTGCGTCCCAGTGGGCCCTGTCATACCGCGCCAGGAAAACCTTGAGAATTTGCAAGATATTTGCAATTCTTCACTGATTTGCAGCTTGAGCTGTGCCAGTTTTTTTACTCTCCTTATATGGAGGAGGAGCATTCCCTGTTGACTTGCTACGAGCACGCTTTCATGCCACACTTACCACTATCGAGTCTGGTGGTAGTTGTGTTTTTAGAAACATTGGATCTGAAGGTGCAGCTTTATATTTTTTAATTATCCTAGGTGTGATGATTCTTGCCCTAACAGGTTCTTTAAATGTCTGTGGCATGCCTGAGCACACCTAGTTGCATGGGTAGAAACTGTTTCTTTAGGAGTGTTAGTCAGAGTATCAAAGAGGAAATCCTCTTTGATTGGGTCCGTATGCATCTGCACATTATGATATACTGCTGTCCTTGGAATAACTTGATTATATGTAGTTGTATTTTCAGGGGAAGAAGGCCTTGCTAGATGAAAGACAGGGTCATTAGAGAGAATGTGAGCTGGATCATATAGATCCCATGGGTTACATCTTGAGGAACATCACCTAAGTCATCCCTATGAGGTGATGACGACGATTCTTGTGGAGAGAATTGTGGTTGTATAAAAGATGTAGGCGATTGTGTCGTTGGAGTAGAGGGAAGTACAGAAGAATGAGGTAGATAAGGCGGAGGTTGGTCTGGAGCCTTGTCTTTCTCTTTGGAGACTTTCTTATGGGGAGGCACAGTGCTCAATGTTTCTTGGAAAGTAAGTCTCCTTTTAATTGGAACAGGAGGAGGATCAATTATTTTTTCTGCTCCCTTCTGTATATGAAGTTTGTGCTGTTGAGTGTCCATGACTTCCAAAATAGGCTCCACAGAAGAAGTCTCTTCAGTATAAACTGTACAGTCTTTACGAAGGCATAATTTTGGGTACCGAAATTTTGGGTACTGAAGTCTTTTTTCGAGCCGAAAGTGTCGGCTCTGAAGTTTCTGGTGATGGCTGCTTTTTCGATGCTGAAGTGGTTGATTCGAAAGCCTGACTCGATCCTAATATATATTAGGTCAGTACCAAAGGCTTCTTGATCTTTATGAATTTCAGTGATGAACCTGAGGGTGGGGCATCCAAATGTACTTTTCGGATCGTACCACGGCCCGAATGCAGTGGAGGGCCGATGACCAACTTGGAAGTCTTTTTAAGGGTCTTTGCGTGTCGAGATGGGGCTGGTGTGCTCACATACTGCGCTGCTGGAATTGACTGGCCCTTGATGTCGGATTCTTGGTCCGACTCAGAGTCTCGGATCGAAAAGGCTGCTTGGTGTCCAACTTGTTCATGTGATTGTTCTTCTCCGAACATGTCAGAAGTATTGTCTGTTGTCTTCTATACCATTTCTAACCGACGCGCTCTTCGGTCCCGAAGGGTCTCTTTTGATTGAAAAGACCTACAGGCATCACAGGTGTCCTCCTTATGTTCCAGAGACAGGCACAAATTTCACACCAAGTGTTTATCCGTGCACGGAATCTTGGAGTGACACTGAAGACAGAATCTAAACTGAGTAAATCCCATTAGCCCAGCATTTTTCGACAATAGTTGTCGAAGTATGCCCAAAACGTGTGTGGGTGCCCCCAACGACGTTGAACCAACACCAACAATGAAAATAGGATCGATTAATTATAGTGTGGAATATGCAATCGAAAACTATACCATCGTAGAAATAAAGTTTGAAAGAGACAAGAACCGAGATCCACCAGAGCGAGATGAAACCCGTCCGAACTCAACGGTGGAGAGAAAACAATCTAATAAAGCACTCAATGCCATGCGCACTCTCACCAAGAAAAGGAGTCACTCCTCTAGTGACTTGAAAAGATTCTTCAAAGAAAAACTATTTGTAACACTCCAAACCCAACACTAGATGGCGTACTTATGCAAAGCTCGTGTATCTACAGCCACAAATGCCATCAAACGTACATTTTCTATAAAAACAACTCTCAGTACTCTGAAAACAGGGATGGTTCAGTCCCAGGGTACATCAGAAAAAGTGACAGGATAATGTCACTGAAAGGCTGGAGCAGAGCTCTGCCCGGATGGTGACAGAGAGACAGACAGACAGACAGACAGAGACACACACACACACACACTGTAGGAAGCTGACCATGTATATACTATATCAAAATTAGATATAGTGTGCACAGAGTCCAGGGGTTCCCCAAGAAGCTTGACAGAGGCAATAACAGATAATACAAATGATTTTTGTGTGGTATTGTGGCCGAGCAGTTAGGCTTTTCAGATGGTAGTGTTAAGCATTTGTTGTACACACACAAGCAATAGAAGAAACACACACCCAATGACTTAACTCCAGACCAATAAGATTTTATATAGAAAAATATATTTTTGTTACTTTATTACTAGAACCACAAGACTCACTTCAGAAGTAAATACCATTGCAGGTAAGTACTTAGCATAGACATCAATGTAACTTTCTTTCACTTTAATCGATTAAACAGTTTTTAAGAAAAGAGAATAGCTATTTTGAAAGTGGACACAGTGCATTTTCACAACAGTTCCTGGGGAAGAAAAAGTACAGTTTTAGAACACCCACCACCAGCAACACGGAACCAGCCGGGTGCAGAGGTCAAAGTTGAGCAATGTTAACGTGGGCTCCTATGGAGACAGGGGGTACTCGGAATTTCGTCTGCTAGCAGGTAAGTACCGGTGGCTCGGAGGGCAGACCAGGGGGGATTAGAGGAGCACTGGAGGAGCCCCAAGTAGGCACCAATCTCACACCCTCAGCGGCACTGGGGCAGCCGGGTGCAGGGTGCAAACAGGGCATCGGGTTTCCAATGAAACTCTATATGGGACCCCAGAGGTCACTCAGGCACTACAGGTGAGGTCTGAAGGGAGGGTGGGGAGGAGAAGGGGTGTCTCAGGTACACCACCAGTTGGACAGGGAAGAGGGCCGCCAGTTGATTGTCGCTGCACCAGGTGTCAATTTCTCCAGGGGCTGCGGGTGCAGTGGGTCCTTTGGCATCAGTTATATTTGCCCAGGACAGTCGTGTTCAGGGGGGTCCTCGGGATTCCCGCTGCATGCATCGTCATGGAGGGGTGGAGAGGTCAACCCACGGTGGGCACTTGGTCACTGTCGCTGGAAAGTCCTCTCTGGTCGGTTGGGCCACCTGGACTCGGGTCGTGGGCGTCAGGTGTAGAGTGGTTTAGGACTCACGCTGCTAGACTGAGGTGGGAGTCCTTTAGAAGAGGTTTCTTCTTGGGACAGGGTCGCTGTCCACGGGAGTTCTTGATCCTCTGTGATGCAGGCAGTGCTCTGGAGGTTTCTCAGAGGTCGCTGGACCTGCAGGACAGGTCGCCTTTCTTCTGCAGGTTCTTTAAAGCAGGAGACAGGCCTGTAGGGCTGGAGCCAAGTCAGTTGTCTTCATTCCTTCTCTGCTGAATATTCCGCTAAGCAGTCCTTCTTGTGAGGTCGTCAGGAATCTGACTAGGTTTGTTCAGGGAGTCCTTAAATACAAGATTTAGGGGTGTTTTAGGGGTCAGAGGGCAGTAGCCAATGGCTACTGTCCCTGAGGGTGGCTACATCCTCCTTGTGCTCACTCCCTTTGGGGAGGGAAGCACATTCCTGTCCCTACTGGTCCCTGTCCTCCAAACCAAGATGGAGGATTCGGCAAGGAGGGGGTCACTTCAGTTCTGGACACCTTAGGGGTGTTCCTGGCTGAGGTGGTGACTCCTCCTTGTTTTTCCTAATTATCCCTCTGGACTTGCCGCCAAAAGTGGGGCTTTGTCCAGGGGCTGTGCATCTCCACTAGCTGGAGTGCCCTGGGGCATTGTAACAGGAAGCCTGAGCCTTTGAGGCTCACTGCTAGGTGTTACAGTTCCTGCAGGGGGGAGGTGTGAAGCACCTTAACCCAGTTCAGGCTCTGTTTCTGGCCTCAGGGAGCACAAAGGTTATCACCCCAGGGGGGCCAGAAACTCATCTCTCAGTGGCAGGCTGGCACAGACCAGTCAGTCCTGTACTGAAGGATTGGGTAAAATACAGGGGGCATCTCTAAGATAATAAATCCAACACTGGCATCAGTGTGGGTTTATTATTTTGAGATGTTTGATACCAAACGTCCCAGTATTAAGTGTAGCCATTAAGGAACTGTGGAGTTGGTTTTGCCAAACTCCCAGACCATATACTTATTATGGTCACACTGTACTTACAATGTCTAAGAATGGACTTAGACACTGTAGGGGCATATTGCTCATGCAGCTATGCCCTCATCTGTGGTATAGTGCACCCTGCCTTAGGGCTATAACGTGTGCTAGAGGGGTGACTTACCTATGCCACAAGCAGTTTTTTGTGTGCATGGCACCCTGAGGGGGATGCCATGTCGACTTTGCCTTTTTCTCCACACCAACACACAATCTGTAATGGCAATGTGCATGTGTTAGGTGAGGGGTCCCTTAGGGTGGCACAACACATGCTGCAGCCCTTAGGGGCCTTCCCTGGTCACAGGGCCCTTGGTACCACTGGTACCTTTTACAAGGGACTTATCTGTGTGCCAGAGGTGTGCCAATTGTGGAAACAATGGTACCTTTTTAGTAAAAGAACACTGGGGCCTGGTTAGCAGGGTCCCAGCACACTCTCAGTCAAGTCAGCATCAATATCAGACAAAAAACAAAATGTGTGTGTGTGTGTGTGTGTGGTGGGGGGTGCGTAACTGCAACAAGGGCCATTTTCCTACACACCGTGTAGTATAAATGTGGGCTATGCTCATCTCTTGGGGAAGGGGTGGAATGAGGTAAAAAAACAAAAGCCTGAACTTTCACCTCATTGGCTGATGTTCATATTCAGGTTGCTTCAAATAAAGTGGGGGTGCAACTAAACAAACACTTTTGTTGAGGTCTACGTCCTTTTTCCACAATTTATTATTATTAGTGGGGAATACCAAGCTTACAGAAGGGCAATGACACAAGCATGTGATTATACGAAAGATCCAATGGAGAATATTGTACTCATCATATGTACGAGAACACAATCAAGCCATCCCAGTCCTATTTATATCCCATTACTTAGAAGTGCACAGAAGCATGGATAGAACTGTACTTATAGATAAATGACTGTTTTGGGAGTATTAATGTTTGAATTATTTCAGAATGCAGTGACATGCATGCATCAGTCAGATAAAAACACCACCATGCCAGGAAGCCCCACTACCAATTCAATATTCAAAGCTTATTCAACTCTTTTAAACCCTTCTTTTGCAAACTCCCAGTCATTGCAAAGCAAGGGTGTGGAGCCCTACTTAGCATAAGCTTTTCAACCTGACCACTAAGGAGACAGATAAGAATAGGAGTACAGTGTTCTAGTTATCCACACACGGAGTACAAGGGACATGCACATCTGCATATCAAGTTTTCAACTTTTTCTTCACCATGACAACACACCTACTTAATCTAAACTCTTGGGACTTGTCTAGGTCTGATAGTAATTTTCCTAACTGGACTTAACCATCCCCCATCATCCTGTTATACTATATAAACGTGGAAGCCGAACCACTTCTTGCACAGATACTGCTGAAAGTACTTGCACAAGGTTCCATAGAACTGCTATGATGGCAGATGCCATGTATTACGGGAACGGTTAAACCTGCTTTTCAACACTTTACCATTATAGCTCTTTATGATCCAGGACAAACAGATAATGTCTTTTTATTAGCCTGGTTTGGTCTTTACAGTATCTTTTGTTTTAGCTGCAATGTTATTTAAGTGGATGTGTCTTCTTTACTTCAAGTGATGAGTCCAAAGCTATTAAGGTGTTAGCCTAGGATACCTCAACCTACTCAGAGGTTATTTTTAAGTTTCCAGTTGGGGCTGTGAAACACTATTTACAAACCTACAGACAAAGGCACAGAACCACTTACCATCAAACCAGTCGATGGCTGCTTTTGCAGATGGTGGATCATCAAATGACACTGTTGCTTCTCCTTTTGATTTGCCGTTTTGTTTGTCAGAATAGAGATTTATCATGGGCTGGCCAGTCTTCTTGTTGGTCTAGAATGCACAACAAATATTTAGTTTATTTTTTACACAATGACCTCTAAATAAAACAAAAATAAATAAGGCATGATCCCATTCCTGCAGTTCTTCTCTTTCTCTCTTACTCTACTAACTCTGGTGCACACTTGCAGATACAAATATTTCCTTTAAACACAATAATAAAAAGTTCACACAAACTGGTAATTATTCTTCAAGCTAATGTGTCACTCTCAATCACAGAGCATCCCGTATGACCTGTGAACTACTTGGCCACAAATTACTGCACATACTCTCAGTCAACTGACTAAAATACAATTCTCAACCAGTCTTATTTGCAAACATTTGGGCTGCACAAACCAAAAGTCCATGCTGGTCTGCAGTGCCCTGGGGGAGTGTGTAGAGGATGCATGGAGCCTGTTAATATGCTTTCCAAAAATTCTGTGAATAAATGCAGAGTGCCCTGTGTAGGGAGGTAGCCTCTTTCTAGCCTTGTTACCCCCACTTTCGGCCTGTTTGTGAGTGTGAGTCAGGGTGTTTTCACTGTCTCACTGGGATCCTGCTAGCCAGGGCCCAAAGCTCATAGTGAAAACCCTTTGTTGTCAGTGTGTTTGATATGTGTCACTGGGATCCTGCTAGCCAGGACCCCAGTGCTCATAAGTTTGTGGCCTGTGTGTGTTCCTTGTGTGGTGCCTAACTATCACTGAGGCTCTGCTAACCAGAACCTCAGTGTTTATGCTCTCTCTGCTTTTAAAATTGTCACTACAGGCTAGTGACTCATTTTACCAATTCTCATTGGCACACTGGAACACCCTTATAATTCCCTTGTATATGGTACCTAGGTACCCAGGGTATTGGGGTTCCAGGAGATCCCTATGGTCTGCAGCATTTCTTTTGCCACCCATAGGGAGCTCAGACAATTCTTACACAGGACTGCTAATGCAGCCTGAGTGAAATAACGTCCACGGTATTTCACAGCCATTTTCACTGCATATAAGTAACTTATAAGTCACATATATGTCTAACCCTCACTTGGTGAAGGTTAGGTGCCAAGTTACCTAGTGTGTGGGCACCCTGGCACTAGCCAAGGTGCCCGCACATTGTTCAGGGCAAATTCCCTGGACTTTGTGAGTGCAGGGACACCATTACATGCGTGCTCTACATATAGGTCACTACTTACATGCAGCGTCACAATGGTAACTCCAAACATGGCCATGTAACATGTCTAGGATCATGGAATTGTCACCCCAATACCATTCTGGTGTTGGGGGGACAATTCCATGCATCCCCAGGTCTCCAGCACAGAACCAGGGTACTGCCAAACTGCCTTTCCGGGGTCTCCACTGCAGCTGCTGCCAACCCAGCAGACAGGTTTCTGCCCCCCTGGGTCCTGGGCAGCCCAGTCCCAGGAAGGCAGAACAAAGGATTTCCTCTGAGAGAGGGTGTTACACCCTCTCTCTTTGGAAATTGGTGTGAAGGGCTGGGGAGGAGTAGCCTCCCCCAGCCTCTGGAAATGCTTTGATGGGCACAGATGGTGCCCATCTCTGCATAAGGCAGTCTACACCGGTTCAGGGATCCCCCAGCCCTGCTCTGGTGTGAAACTGGACAAAGGAAAGGGGAGTGACCACTCCCCTGACCAGCACCTCCCAGGGGAGGTACCCAGAGCTCCTCCAGTGTGTCCCAGACCTCTGCCATCTTGGATTCAGAGGTGTTGGGGCACAATGGACAGCTCTGAGTGGCCATTGCCAGCAGGTGACGTCAGAGACCCCTCCTGATAGGTGCTTACCTCTTTCAGTAGCCAAGCCTCCTTTCTTGGTAGCCAAACCTCCTTTTCTGGCTATTGTGGGCCTCTCCTCTGGGCTATTCCTCGGATAACGAATGCAAGAGCTCACCAGAGTTCCTATGCATTTCCCTCTTTGACTTCTGCCAAGGATCGATCGCTGACTGCTCCTGGACACCTGCAAAACCGCAACAAAGTAGCAAGAAGACTACCAGCAACATTGTAGCGCCTCATCCTGCCGGCTTTCTCGACTGTTTCCTGGTGGTGCATGCTCTGATGGCTGTCTGCCTTCACCCTGCACTGGAAGCCAAGAAGAAATCTCCTGTGGGTCGACGGAATCTTCCCCCTGCCAACGCAGGCACCAAACTTCTGCATCACCAGTCCTCTGGGTCCTTCTCATCCTGACAAGCCTGGTCCCTGGAACACAGGAGCTGGGTCCAAGTGTCTCCCACAGTCCAGTGGCCCTTCTGTCAAAAGTTGGTGGAGGTAAGTCCTTGCCTCCCCACACCAGACAGCAAACCTGTGTACTGCGTGATTTGCATCTGCTCCGGCTTCTGTGCACTTTTCCAGGACTTCCTTTGTGCACAGCCTAGCCTGGGTCCTCCTCCTCCAAGGGGCGACATCCTGGTCCTTCCTGGGCCCCAGCAGCACCCAAAATCCTCAACTGCGACTCTTGCAGCTAGCAAGGCTTGTTTGCGGTTTTTCTGCCTGGAAACACGTCTGCAACCTCCAGCACACCGTGGGACATCTTCCATCCAAAGGAGAAGTTCCTGGCCCTTTTCGTTGTTGCAGAATCTTCGGCTTCTTCCACCCGGAGGCAGACCTTTTGCACCTTCATCCGGGGTTTAGTGGGCTCCTGCCCCCCTGGACACTTTTGTGACTCTTGGACTTGGTCCCCTTCCTATCAAGGTCCTCAGGTCCAGGAATCAGTCTTCAGTGTTTTGCTGGTGCTTGTGGTTCTTGCAGAATCCCCTATCATGACTATTCTGTCCTTCTGGGGTAGTAGGGTAACTTTACACCTACTTTTCAGGGTCTTGGGGTGGGGTATTTTGGACACCCATACTGCTTTCTCACAGTCACAGCGACCCTCTACAACCTCCCATAGGCCTGGGGTCCATTTGTGATTCGCATTCCACTTTTGGAGTATATGGTTTGTGTTGCCCCTAGGCCTATGTCTACCTATTGCATCCTATTGTGATTCTACATTGTTTGCACTACTTTTCTTACTGTTACTTAACTGTTTTTGGTTTGTGTACATATATTTTGTGTATATTACTTACCTCCTAAGTGAGGGTATCCTCTGAGATACTTTTGGCATATTGTCACTAAAATAAAGTACCTTTATTTTTAGTAACTCTGAGTATTGTATTTTCTTATGATATTGTGCTCTATGATATCAGTGGTATAGTAGGAGCTTTGCATGTCTCCTAGTTCAGCCTAAGCCGCTTTGCCATAGCTACCTCTAACAGCCTAAGCTGCTAGAAACACCTCTATTCTACTAATAAGGGATAACTGGACCTGGCACAAGGTGTAAGTACCACAAGGTACCCACTACAAGCAAGGCCAGCCTCCTACACCCTCACTGTTCAGAAAGTGATTTATTCTGATGCTTGTGGAGCAGCAAACAACATGTTTTAGAACAAGGAGGTGCCTAGTTCATAATAAATGTACTACTGTCCTTCCTCAAATTCAAGAGCCACCCAAAGACTAAGAGAAGCTCAGCCCAAAGACCTTGAAAAATTACTATGACTCTGTTGAACTTTTTTTGCTTATGCAGGGTCATCCCCAATCGTTTTGCCTCCTGCCTCCTATTTTTTCTGACCTGTTGCTGTTGGCTTTTGAACTCTGAGCACTTTACCACTGCTAACCAGTGCTAAAGTGCATATGCTCTCTGTGTAAATTGTATGTAATTGGTTTATCCATGATTGGCATATTTGATTTACTAGTAAGTCCCTAGTAAAGTGCACTAGAGGTGCCAGGGCCTGTAAATCAAATGCTACTAGTGGGCCTGCAGCACTGATAGTGCCACCCACATAAGTAGCTTTGTAATCATGTCTCAGACCTGCCACTGCAGTGTCTGTATGTGCAGTTTTAACTGTAAATTCGACTCTGCAAGTGTACCCACTTGCCAGGCCTAAACCTTCCCTTTTCTTACATGTCAGACACCCCTAAGGTAGGCCCTAGGTAGCCCCAAGGGCAGGGTGCAGTGTATGGTTAAGGTAGGACATATAGTAATGTGTTTTATATGTCCTGACAGTGAAATATTGCTAAATTCGTTTTTCACTGTTGCAAGGCCTGTCCCTCTCATAGGTTAACATGGGGGCTACCTTTAAATCTGATTAAAGTGTATATTCCCTTTGGGAGCGGATGGACATGTGGAGTTTGGGGTCTCTGAGCTCACATTTTAAAAATACATCTTTTAGTAAAGTTGATTTTGAGATTGTGTGTTTGAAAATGCCACTTTTAGAAAGTGAGCATTTTCTTGCTTATACCACTTCTGTGACTCTGCCTGTTTGTGGATTCCCTGTCTGGGTCAGTTTGACAGTTGGGCTGGTTGCACCTCACACTAGACAGTGACACAAAGGGAGCTGGGGTGTGGCCTGCATATCCTGATGAGCCAACTGTGCTAGGAGGGAAGGGAGCAGTGGTCACTCACACCTGAAAGGGCTGTGCCTGCCCTCACACAATGCAGTCTCCAACCCCCTGGTGAGTGTCTGGGGCCTGGCCTGGGCAAGGCAGGCTTTCACATTCCAAAGAGACTTTACTTTGAAACAGGCCTACTTCAAAGGGGAAATTGGGTATAAAAAGGGCACCCAAAACCACAGACTTTAGAAAACACTTCTGGAACCAAGAGGAACCTCTGCCTGGGGAAGAGTTGAATAGCTGAGGAAGAGGAGCTGCCCTGCCTGTGACTGTGCTTTGTGGAGCTATCCTGCAGTTGCTGCTTCTGCCAGAGTAAGAGGGCAAAGACTGAACTTTGTGTGCCTTCCATCTTGAGAAGAAATCTCCAAGGGCTTGATCTAGAGCTTGCCTCCTGGTGTTTGAAGTCTCAGGGACAGCAAAGACTTCTCTCTGCCAGCACCTGGAGTCTCTGGAGAGACTCCTACTCTGCCCTGTGGTGCCCATCCAGTTCCTGGGACCCTGAAAGGAGAAGCTGGCAGCCTAAGGACAAGAAAAACCACGCACAGAGCGCTGTGCGGGGAAAAGATTGATGCAAATCCGATCTGCGGCTGAGAAAAACAATACACCGCCAGCTCTGCAGCTGAGAAACGATGCTCGCAGGAAACGCGACCGAAGAATTGACGCACGGAGCAGGAGAAACGACGCACAGCATCGCTGACGGAGGCTGGGAGATCACAACCTGCGTTGCAGGATTTTCGGATCATCGTGCGGCTGGATTTTCGACTCACGTACCGCCATGCGGAGTTATTTTTGACGCACACCTGCCCATGCAGGGTTATTTTTGACACGCACCAGGTACATTTTCACTTTAGCAGCGCTAGTGTGTTTTTAAAATTCCTAAAGACTCTTTTTGATTTTTAATTGATAACTTGACTTGTGTATCGTGGATTTTTGTCGTTTTGGTCTTGTTTTATTTAGATAAATATTTTCTATTTTTCTGAACCTGTGTTGTGGCATTTTGTAGTGTTTTCATTAAGTTACTGTGTGTGTTGGTACAAATACTTTACACCTAGCACTCTGAAGTTAAGCCTACTGCTCTGCCAAGCTACCAATGGGGTAAGCAGGGGTTAGCTGAGGGTGATTCTCTTTTACCCTGACTAGAGTGAGGGTCCTTGCTTGAACAGGGGGTAACCTGACTGTCAACCAAAGACCCCATTTCTAACAGACTCTAACCATGATCTGCATATGAAGAGTGGCTTGCAAATATTAATGTCCCTACTTGAACATGAAATTATATTAACAATTACTCATCAACCTATAGGCAGAGATAATACTAAGGTGTCTTTATAACACTACAGAGAAAATTTGTCCTTATAGGAAATATAGTGCACTGATAAAGGATAAGATTGATAAGGGAGACTTTCATAGAATTAATGAGATACAAGATTAGCTGATCCATCAATTACTGACATAGATAATGTGGTCATTTCTTAGTAGGATATATAGACTAACAACTAGGTCAGTGGAAATGTATCACTACAATACAGCGCAAGTGGGAAACTTATAAAGGTGCTCTATCCACATGTAGGTGGGCAGGCAATTATCCCATCATGTCAGTCAAATAACAATTATGGTACAATCTAGGAATAAATACTTAAATAACTTTCTTCTAATCCTGTCTCTTTAACATTACTCCACATCTCCCTACAAGAAGGAATAAAGGGTAAAACAAGAATGTGGTTACGCTAAAAGTAGATTAGACTTTACAAAAAGAATGCATTTCAGTATTAGTACATCAGGAGTACTCATACGCTCTTATTCAAGGTTCAATCCATATAGTGTCCAAATCTGTAATTTAATTATTTGTCTGGATTCCACCTGATTCAGTACAAGAACTTTGCCACTCCCCTCCCACACACACTATTTGGACTCCTCATGGTACGCTCAATGGCACAGAATTGTAGCAGATCACAACTGGTACTGTGAAATTCACAAAAATATCTGCCAACTAAGTATTTTCTATCTATTTGTTTTAGTTGCTTCTTAGATGTTCCAGGATTTAAAAAAAATTTTTTTTACTTTACAGGAAATTCTGCGATCCCCATGAAATTCATCTGACCTTGACAAGTGAGTACAGATGGTAAATATTCAGTATTGCATGTAATTAGTTTAGAATCTTTTTTTCTCCTGGCTGGTAATTCATATTCACTGACGCTTTTGACATTTTTACATGCCTTAAAATTATAGCATGTGTAAAACCATTTATGTCGGAAACCAAACTGTCATCCTTTTAGGTCACATTAAAGTAACTGTTCTAAATGATCTTTAAGGGATTTCGTTCTTCTATAGGTAACAGCTGGCTTATCAGGGAGATCAGCCACAATGATTGGGTCACTTTGATTTTTAGGATTTTATAGCGTTCATGTGAACGGATAACGTGCAATTATGTTGCCTGATTCATAGTCCTTATCCTCTCAACTAGCTACTGCATAGCTCTAATGTGATATCCTCCATACCAGAATCCCTTCACTATGCCTGGTTTGCTTCTTCAAAAATGTTTACTTGATTATTGCTTCTCCTTGTAGCATCAGGTCGCCGCACAGGATACTCCATTTGAGTTTGGGTCGATAATTGCTGCGTGCAAGGAAAGGAAAATGTTACTTACCCGGTGGACATTGGTTCGTGGCACGTAGTGCTGTAGGTTCACATGCTTTGCATTATCCTGCCATCTAGTGTTGGGCCGGCAGTGCTACAAGTTATTTATCTTAGAAGATGTTTTTTTGGAGTCACAGGATTGCTTTCTCGCAGGCAGGTGAGAAAGAGGAATGAGAAGGAAGTATAGAGAAAGAGATGTCCATGCAAGTGTATCTACATATATACAAATATAAGGTCATTACAATGGCCACAGGCGTCTGGGGAGGAGGCAGGCATGTGAATCTACAGCACTACATGCCACAAACCGATATTTACAGGGTAAATAACATTTTCAGTTTGATGGCATGTGTGGCTGTAGATACATAATGTGTGCATAGACAGTAAAGCAGTCCTTCCAAAATGTGGTGGTTAGCCTGCAGGAGTTGCAGTTGTCTGAAAAAGTGTTTTTAGGACATCTTGTCCTACCTTTGCTTGCTGTCGTGCTTGTACATCCACACAATAATGTTTTGTGAATATGTGTGGTGTAGACCAAGTGGCTGCTCTGCATGTTAGATAAAGGAATAATTCCCCAAAAAGCCATAGTAGCACCTTTTTCCTAGTGGACTGTGCCTTAGGAGTTTGTGGCAATGGTATATTTGTCTAAGCATAACATGTTTGTATGCATTTAACAATCCATCTAGCTATGCCACCATCTGAAATTGAATTACCCTTGACTGGCAAAGCAAAAGCCACAAAAAGGTGTTTTGTTTTCTTATACTATTTTGTTCTGTCAATATAGTACATGAGTGCCCTCTTTTCGTCTAAAGTGTAGAGTGCCTTCTCTGTTACTGAATCAGGTTGTTGAAAAAACTGGCAAATCAATGGTCTGATTGATATGAAATTGAAATACCACTTTTGGTAGGAATCTTCGATTTATGCGAAGGACTATCTTATTTCCATGTATTTGAAAGAAAGGTTCTTCTAAAGTTAATGACTGGAGCTCAATGACATGTCTAAGTGATGTGATTGCAACCAGAAAGGCTACCCTCATGAAAGGGGCTGAATAGGACATGAGTGGAGTGGCTCAAATAGAGGTCCCATGAGTCTAGTAAGTACAATGTTAAGATTCCATGATGGAACAGGTGGAAGTCTAGGTGGAATTACCCTTTTAAGTCCTTCCATGAAAGTTTTAATAACAGGGATTCTGAGCAGGGAACTGTGTTCTCTATTTTTAAGTATGCAGCTATAGCAGCAAGATGTAATCTGACTGAACTATAGACCACATTGACTTCCTGCAAATAAAGCAAGTAGAAAATAATTTCTTGGACAGATGCCTTAATTGGATCAGTGTGTTTGGACTGTCAGTAGCAAACAAAACACTTCCATTTTGCTGCATAACATGCTCTATTTGTCGCTCTGCGTGCCTCCTTCAAAATTTCCATACATTCGGGAGATAAATTAAGATAACCAAATTCTCTGACTTCAGGAGCCATATTACTAGGGCGAGTGACTTGGGGTCCAGTGTGAGAAGATCTGGCCTGTTGGGGAGCTTCTCGTGAGGAACTTGCAAGAGGAACAGAAGTGTTGTGAACCAAGGTGGACATGCCCATGTGGGTGCTACCAGTATCATAGTTAGTGATGTCTGTTTAAGGTTGTGAACCAGAAATGAATTGGAGAGGTGGAAGAGCGTAAGCAAATGTTCACCCATGGAGCATTGCTCTTGGAGAGAGAGAGGGTACCTGGACGCGAAGTTTGGGCATTTTGCGTTTTCTTCTGTGGCGAAAAGATCTATTTGAGGATTTCCCCACCTTTGGAAGTATTTTTTAAGGATCTGTGGGTGGAGTTCCTATTCGTGGACTTGTTGAGGCATCCTGCTGAAGAAGTTTGCAAAGTTGTCTGTCCCTGGAAGATACTCTGCCAGTGGGTGAATGTGGTGGTGATGAACCCATTTCCATATTGTTTGTGCCAGTTGTGATAACCACTGATGAGAAAGACCTTGCTGTAGCTGACGCATTTGGAGTCTGGCATAGGATACGATAGCAATGCAAGATGCCATCTTTCCTAAGAGCCACATGACAGTTTTAACTGTGGGAGTGTGATTCTGTTGAAATTGAGGAAACAGATGCTGGAAGTTTTGTACCCGAGCTGCACTGGGGTATGTTAACCCTAACTGAGGGTTGGGAATGGCCATTAGATATGATTAAATCTGGAGAGGTTAAAGATGAGAAATTACAAAGTTGACAGTGAATCCTAACTTGTGAAGAAGGGTCACTGTAATGTGTGTGTGGGACTGACACTGTTGCAACATGCTGGCTTTGATAAGCCAGTTGTCTAGGTATTGGAAGACATGAATCTTTTGTCATCTGAGATGTGCTGCTACATATGCTAGGCATTTGGTAAATACCCTGGGAGCAGTTGTGACCCCAAAAGGTAGAACTCTGAAGTGAAAATGTTTGCCAGTAATCACAACTCTTAAATATTTGTGGTGTGCTGGACGGATGGGAATGTGGAAGTATGCATCTTTGAGGTCTACAGCTGTTACAAAATCTCCCTGTTGAAAAAGTGGAATGAAATCCTGAAGACTGACCATGTGAAAATGTTCTGAAATAATGTATAGATTTAGGGGCCTGAGATTTAGGATGTGTCTGAGTGACCCATCCTTTTTTGGAGTGAGAAAATAAAGTGAATATACTCCTGTTCCTTCATATTGGGGTGGAACTGGTTCTATAGTCGCCTTTGAAAGGACAGCTTATTCATCTTCTTTGAGGAAAATTAGGTGTTCTTGAGATAACCGGTGTGTGAGACGAGGGATACTGGGAGGTGTGGTTGTGATTTTCAATCTCTCTATGGAGTGGGTGACGCAAAAAATCCTCTTTGTGCCTATGACTAAAGAGCTCCCGTGGCCTTAGCAGTTTGTGTCCTTTTTCTTTTTTTTTTTTCAATTTTTCCAGGGTGGAATCAACTTGTGGACCAAAGAGGTGTTCTTTATTGAAGGGCATATTTAAAACTGCTTGCTGTACTTTTGGCTTAAAACCAGAGCAACTAGCATGTCTTCTGTTTAGAACGCTTCTGTTCATGCCTCCTGCTGCGGTATCTGCAGCATCCAGCACACATCTAATAGAGTTGTCGGCAATGGTTTGCCCCTCCGACACAATTTGTTGGCCACGTTTGCGATGCTCCTCTGGAACATATTGGTGGAGCTCCTCCATTTCATCCCAGTGAGCTCTATCATACCTAGAGAGTAGGGTTTGGGAATTGGCTATCCAGTAATGATTAGCAGCTTGCGCAGCCACTCTTTTACCTGCCACATCAATATTTTTACTCTCTTTGTTAGGTGGGGGGGGGGGGTGTCTCCAGTGGCTTGGCTATTAGCCCTTTCCACGCCGGTAGTAGCCACTATAGAGTCTGGCGATACTTGTGATCTGATAAATAAAGGGTCAAAAAGTGCTGGTTTGTATTTTTTATCTACCCTTGGCATTATTATTCTTGAATGGACAGGCTCTTGGAAAATGTTGCTTGCATGCCGCATGATACTGAGCGCATATGGAGATATTGGGCGTCCCTGTGTGTGGTGGCGTGTCAAAAAGAAAAGCCTGTTCAATAGCATTCTCATGTAAAGGTACATTATGGTATGCAGCTGCCCTAGCAATGACTGGTTGGTAGCTGGTATTATCTTCTGGAGAGGAAACAAGTATGGATCAGTATTAATAACCATGTTGGGATCCGGATCTGGTGGTATGTCCTCTAAAGAGTGTCCCTCAAATAATAGCGAACCTTGTGGAGTATGGTCTCCCTCAGTTGGAAAAGTGGGAGAATGAGGGGGAGAAGAAGTAGGAGGAAGACAACCAAGTTCCTCTGTGAAAACAGTCTTTTCCTTAAGGAGTTTATTTAGGTGGTGGTGTCCAGTGCCTCCTGAAAGGTTAGCTTCCTTTTAAAAGTAACTGTAGGGGAAGCTACAATTCGTCCGGTGCCTTTTTGAATATATATTTTGCACTGTCTAGCGTCCATTGTCTCAAATATGGGCTGAATAGGCAAAGGCGTGGAGGAGGAGTGGCTTGTGTCCAAATGCTCTGAAGGAATATGTTTCTATGTTTTCTGCGCCAAAATTTTCAGTCTGATTTTCTTCGGTGCTGAACGCTGATCCGAAGATTGTCTACTTGAAACTAATGCGTTGAGTGGCTAGTACCTGGTGGTGGATTGTCAGACCGAAGGTGAGGGAGGTCGGAGCTGAAGATGCAGCTGCAGTCTTTGCAGCTTTCAGTGCTGAGTCGATGGGCGTGGCATCAGAAATGTCGTTTTGAGACTGACCATGGCTTGAATGCACTAGTGGTCCAGTGACTTCGGTATGGAGTCTTTTTGGAGTTTTTGTGGTAAGAAGTGGGGCCACTGTATGCACGGTTTGCGCTGAGGTCAGTTCTTAGCTCTCAACGCCGGATTGAACATCTGAATCCGAGTCTTGGATAGAGACGGCTTCCTGGTGGTGCTCCTCCTGCGCACGTTCTTCCCCAAAAATATCCGGGGGTGCGGTCTGTAGATCTGGGTGCCATCTCTCGCCTACAAGCTTGTCAGTCTCGGAGAGTCTCTTGGAACAGAACGATCAACACGCCTCACAGGTAGCCTCTAGATGGTCTGGCGAGAAGCATAAGTTAGACAACTGATGACGATCAGTGTAAGGATATTTGGAATGGCACTGAGGGCAAAACCGAAATGATGTCCATTCCATCGGGCTCACATTCTCTTCAGTGCCAAAGGTATCAAGGCCTAACGGCCCGATGGGCCTCCCGCACCAGCCCAAAGGACGTACGATGGAAAAAACTGGAACCGACAAGTCAGAACGGTTGATGTGAGAGTGAGAAAACCAGATTGAATGTATAATACTATTGAATAAAAAAGACGGAGGGAACGTCTCAGACCAAGTGAGTCAAAGACAGAGTGAAGAACTATACGTCTGAATTTGACGGTGGAGCGTAAACAATCCAACAAAGAACTCAATGCCCATGCGCAGTATCACCGAGAGGGAGGAATCGCTCAATTCCATGACTCCAAAAACATCTTCGATGAAAAACAAATTGGAACACTGCACACCCAAAACAAGATGGCAGGATAATGCAAAGCATGTGTATCTACAGCCATACATGCCATTGAACACACTGTTCCCAGCTGTAGGCTTAGGAGTTTCTACTTTGTCCTGTATTTCTAATAATACATCCAAAAACCTGATTCTAGTGGGTGTATGTTCATGGTTAATGTCAGATTGTATTAATTACTGTTTAGATTACTAACAAATTCTTTGGCTGTTGTTTCATGATCATTCCAGAAGACAACGAGTTCATCAATATACCTCAGCCATAATAATACTCTGTGAAAGGTTATGTATACTGCGAAACCACCTACTCCACCCACCTGCCCATATAGTATTTGGTTTCTACATCAACAGGATGACATGGGACTGTTAGTATACTGTGTTTTATTTCATAGTAAATGTAAAAACATTAATTTATTGAAGTCGCTCTTGACATGCAGATCATGATTAAAACCATAGTAACTACAGACCCAACTCCACATAGTTCTATTTTCACACTGAGAGGCCCTTGAAATTGATGTAGGGCAGTATAAAATCTATTGTGAACAAGGTACCTAATTGTACTGAAACACGTTAATGTTTGTTGCTCTAGCAGAATACATCTCACACACACAATTCATTTTTAACATTCATGCTTTAACTGGCTTTATCCAGCAATTTTCTTCCAGACAATGGCTTATTTATCTTGATATTTTTTGTAATTCTGTCTAGGTGCGTCACCATTCAGAATCATTTCCAATGTTTGTTATCTTATGTGGATTTGTAGAGCGTGGTTAATTACCCATGAGGGTATCCAGGAGCTCAGTGGGGCAAGCCTGAGGGGGATGAGGAGATCATGCTTCATTTGTCTGGAACAGCCATGTCTTGAGTTTCCTTCAGAAGTCCATTGCAGGGGGGGGGGTGGGGGGGAGAGGTTTTGAGCTGCTGTGGGAGCTCTTTCCAGGTGTTGGCTGCAAGGTTTGAGAAGGCGCATCCTCTGCTTCTGACCTTCTTCATGTGGGGGAGGTGTGCTCTTGCCTAGGACCCAGATCAAAGGTGTCTGGTGGGTTGGGTGAAGTTGAGGCAGTGACTGAGGTAAGCTGGGCTGTGTTGTGGAGAGCTTTGTAGGTGTGGGTGAGGAGCCTGAACTTGCATCCTTCTCTGAGTGGGAGCCAGTGGAGATTGTTGAGGTGTGGGGAGATGTGGCAATTTTGTGGGATGTTCAAGATGAGTCTGGCACTGTTCTGGGTGGTTTGGAGTTCTCTTAGATTTCGATGTAGAGTTTGTGTAGGAAAGTAGCCTCTTTCGTGCATGGTTACCCCCACTTTTTGCCTGTTTGTCTGTGTGCTCCACTGTGTTCACTGGGATCCTGCTAATCAGGACCCCAGTGATTATGCTCTCTCCATTTAAACATGGTTGCTGGAACCTTTGTCACCCCACATTTGGCATACTGGTGCCCCCATGTACGTCCCTAGTATATGGTACCCAGGGCATTAGGGGTGTCAGGGGATCTCCAATGGGCTGCAGCAGTTATTCTGCAACCCATAGGGAGCCCATGCAAAATGTTTTGCAGGCCTGCCACTGCAGTCTGCGTGAGACAGGTGCATGCACCGGTTTTCACTACAGGTCACTGCACCAGGTTACTGTAAATCACCCCTATGGTAGCCCCTCTCAGCCCAGAGGGCAGGGTGCAGGTACCTGGGTGTGAGGGCACCCCTGCACTAGCAGAGGTACCCCCCACAAACTCCAGTTCCATTTTCCTGGACTTTGCGAGTGGGAGGACGCCATTTTACGTGTGTACTGGACATAGGTCACTAACTATGTCCAGCTTTATAATGGTAACTCCGAACCTGGGTATATTTGGTATCAAAAATGTCATAATCATACCCCAATACTGTTGCAAGTATTGGAAGTATGATTCCATGCACTCTGGGGGCTCCTTACAGGACCACAAGCATTGTTACCTCCAGTCTTACAGGGTTTTCTGGGCAGCCCAGGCTGCTGTCACTCCACAGACGGGTTTCTGCTCTCCTGCTGTTTGATCTGACCAAACCCAAGAAGGCAGAACAAAGAATTTCCTTTAGGAGAGGGAGATAACACCCTCTTCCTTTACAAATAGGTGTGACTGGCTTGGGAGGGGTAGCCTCTCCAAGCCACTGGTTGTGATTTGAAGGGCACGTTTGGTACCCTCTGTGCATAAACCAGTCCATACTGGTTCAGGGACCCCCACCAGTCCCTGCTCTGGTGCGAAACTGCACAATGGAAAGGGAGAGACTACTCTCCTGTCCATCACCACCCCAGGGGTGGTGCTCAGAGCTCCCCCAGAGGGTCCCTAGGTTTTGCTATCTTGAATACAAGGTTGGCAGGGAACTCTGGGAGCATCCGAGTGGCCAGGCAGGAGACGTCAGAGGCACCTTCTGATAGGTGGTCACCTGGCTAGGTGATCAAGCCAATTCTCTGGGCCATTGGTTCTCAACCTGTGGTCCGGAGACCCCTGGGGGTCCGCGAAGCATTCTCAGGGGGTCCGCGACTGCTTAGGAAATTAAATAATATTAACATATTAGGTCCCCAGCTTTCAGTAATGACTCAATGTGGGGGTCCCCGGGTTATAGTAATGAGGAAGTGGGAGTCCACAGAAGTCAAAAGGTTGGGAACCACTGCTCTGGGCTATTTATGGTCTTCCTCTGGGGTCCTCAGATTTGGCTTGCAAGATTCCAGCAGGACTCCTCTGCAACCTCCACTTCGACTTCGAGCCACTGGAACTGCGACTAGACCCTCCAGGAACAGACAATCTGCATCCATGAAGAAGACTCTTCTTGCAACATTGTTTCCACGGCTCCATCCAGCTTCTATAACATTTCCTCGGCTGTGCATCCTCCGAGGGTGGCAAGCCTTCAGTCTGAACGAGAAGGAAGAAGGAATCTCTTTTGGAGTGAAGGAGTCACTCCCCTGTATCCGCAGGCACCTACTGCAACGACGACTCTGCCGGCAATCTCCTCTCATCCTGACCTGCATGGATCCTACATCACACGTGGTGGTCCGGAGTAGGCCTCTTGGTCCTTTCTGCCAGCTGTCCAACTTTGGTTGAGGTAAGCCCTTGCCTTCCTACCCCTGTTCACAGAGTTTCTTGCAACTGCCAAGGATTGTTGGCATCTCCCCTAGGCTTCAGGCAGTTCCCGCCCTCAGCACTCCTTCGATCGACGCACAGCCCTCTGCATGGCTCTCCTGCGATGGTGGATCCCTTTCTGTAGTGCTGCGTGGGCTCCTCCTGCTACTTTTGTGTCCCCCGTCCTGTGGGTGCTGCCTTCGCTCCAGTGGGCTCTCTGGGTCACTGAGGATCCCTGCCGACTCCCCCTCCTGGGTTGAGTTCTCCTTGTCCTTGCTGGTCCCCGGCAGGACCACTTTTCCACTAACCGCGAACTTGCCTTTGCCAAGGCTTGATGGTGAAATTCCTGCACTGACATGCGAATGCAATCTTCATTCTAGCGTGGGACATCTTTTGCATCCCTCAGGAACTCTTCTCCTGCTCCAGGGCTGCAGTGCTGACATGATCATCATCGTCGACCAACTCCAGCAAATATAGCTGGGTGGGTAGTAGCTCCTACTCCTCCTGGTCTCCACTGTGACTCTTGGACTTGGTCCCCTCTCTCCACATGTCTTCCTCCCCAGGAATCCACCGCTGGTTTCTTGCAGTCTTGTCTGGGTGTCTTCTTTTCCTTCCTTTTGGGTGGTGTGTGGACATTCCAGTGATTTACTCCTGCTTTCCTGGTCGCTGGGGGTGGGAGGGAGGAGGAGGGGATTGAGTTTTCTAGTACTCCTAGCTCCCCTCCATACATTCCACGTACCCAGGTGGGGGTCCTGTGTTCACATTCCATTTTTTCTTTAGTATATGGTTTGGTCTCCCCCAAGGGTCACTATTGTCTAACAGCATTTGCACTGTTTTCCAATCTTCTCTATGCCTATTGCTGTTTACTAGTGCATATAATTAGTGGATTACTTACTCCTATTGGAGGATTGCCCTTCTAGTAGTTTTGTGTGACCAAAAATAAAGTACCTTACTGAGTGTTTTATTTCATGTGTGTAAGTGCTGTTTGACTTCAGTGGGTTTGCCTGAGCATTGTATGACTCCTAGATAAGCCTTGGCTGCTCATCCACAGCTACCTCTAGAGAGCCTGGCTTCTAGACTCTGCCTACACTTCACTAAGAGGGGATACCTGACCTGGTATAAGGTGCAAGTACTTCAGGTACCCACCACACACCAGGCCAGCATCCTACAGTCCGACTGTGTGATGTAGTCAGCATCAGCAACAACCAAATCTGGTTTAATTTTCAAGGTACAAGGTGAAATCAATATAGAACCACATAAGGACAACCATGCATCTATGACAGTGTAGGAAAGTAGCATCTTTTTGACACGGTTAACCCCAGTTTTTGCCTGGTGTCATATGTGTTGACTGTAGTACACTGGAATCTCTAAATATGGTTGCTGGTAAAGGTTTACACCCACAATTGGCATACTTGCACACCCATGAAAGTCCCCAGTATATGGAACTTAGGTACCCAGGGCACTGGTACCCCAGGGGTCTCCTTTGGGATGCAGCATGTATTATGCCATTCCCAGGGAGCCCATGCAAACTGTGTCTGCAGGCCTGCCATTGCAGCCTGTGTGAAATGGTGCATGCACCTTTCACTTCAGATATAAGGCTTGCCTTATATGGCAGTCACTCTACTTGGACCCTGTAAGACACCCCCATGGTAGGTCCTTCAGCCCAAGGGCAGGGTGCATGTCCCTATGTGTGAGGGTACCCCTGCATGGGCAGGGTACCCCTACAAATTCCAGACTCCGTTCCCTGGGCTTCGTAAGTGTGGAGAAGCCATCTTAAGATATGTAGTGGACACTGGTCGACATGAGTGGTCCAACTACATAATGGCTTCTCCGAACTTGGGCAAGTTTGGTATCAAACATGCTGGGATCATTCAACTACACTGATTCCAGTGCTAGTTGCATGAGCCCATGTACTCTGGGGGTTCCTTGGAGAATACCCCAGCTCTTCCTGTGCAGCCTTACGGGGTCTGGCTTTTAGCCCATGCTGCTGCTGACACCAGACACTGTTCTGCCCTTCTGCTGATGAGTCTAATTCAAGCAGGGGAAGGCAGAACAAAGGATTTCCTGCAATGGAGAGGTGTGACCAGCAGCTGTTGCTCTTGCCAAGACTTGTTGGCTCTTTCTCCAAGAGATCTTTGAGCTCCAAGAAGCCTCAGCCTTCAGCTTTCTGCAACTCCAACACCAGCTTCCACTCTGCAGCTCCTATGACGTGAGGTTCTGAGGCCTCTCTGTCTCCCTGTGCTTGCTGCCAGTGGGTCACTCGTGGGGGTTTATCCGACTCTGGCAGGCTTTCCTTTTTACTGAAGGCCTGCCCTGACTCTCCTCCAAGGGCCGAGTCACTAGGACCTTGCTGGTCCCCAAAAACCTACCATCTTCCTTGCAACATCTATTTTCATTTACCAAGGCTTTTTGTGGTCTTGCTGGTCACTGATCCTCCTGCAATCTGGAAACCGACGTAGGACAGCTCCTGAGTGACTACTCCAAGGATGTCTTGCATCCCCCTTGACTTCGCAGCTGGACTTCTTCCTTCACCGTCCGCAGGAACTTCACCTCCACGAGTGTGGCCATTGCCTACCTGCACTGCCTGGACATCTCAGAGTGGTCTGGACATGGTCCCCTTCTTTTTCATGTTCTTTTTGTCCGGAATCCACCTTTGGGTTCCACTGGCCTGATCCATGGGTCGTGAAAGCAACTGGACAACCGAGGCTCCCACTGTCTTCAACAAGAGTTCCTGATGTCGCTTCACCCCTGTATACCTGGGCTCCCTGGTACTCTGGTCTTCTGGGTATCCACAGGTGGGGGGACTCTCCAACCTTCTTTGTGCCAACTGGTTTTCCTCAGAGTCCACTGCAAAGGTCCTGAATCCATAAACATCGAACCACAATAGTCCTGTGTTAGCTTTTTTGGACACCCGGCTCAATAACTCTGGACCCGGGCACCTGTGAGATTTCTAGTACCTACCTTTGGTCATTTCCTACTCCCCCAGCCCCTGGGAATCCAATACCTTGGTTGGGCCCCTCCATTCTTATACTACTTTCTTAGTACATAGTTCCCACCACCCACCCCCAAATAGGGCTCCATGTATTTTTATGCCTTTTCTGCTTGTTGCGAAGTATATATATGTCTCTAAGTGGAGATACACCAATGTTAGTATAGCCTTAGTGCTGTAATAAAGAATACTTTATTTCTGCAACACCTGGTGTGGTTCTTTCTTGTGAACAGTTATTCACTGACTATTGGGGAATTGCAATTGCTTTACACTCCTCCTGGATAAGCTTTAGCTGCTTACCACAGCTACCCCTAGAGAGCTTTTGCTATCTGGACACCTAAACATTATCACTAAGGGTTGCCTGGACTTAGTTTAGGGTGCCACACCATAGGTGTACACCATAAGCTGAGCCAGCCTCCTACAGGTAGGATGAAAAAGAATCTTGTCTAATTTCAGTTCAAGGACATTTCCAAAGTCTGCCAAGTTAAATAAAATTTACAGTCTTGGATTTTTTCTCTCCCAACTTTAGTCTCCACTTGGTGAAACAGGTGATGTGTAGGTTTTGTATTATCAAGAAGTCCTTCTTTTGCTTTCTCCCTGTCTCTGTAAGGAGCCCAGTTTAAAACAGTGGTTCCCAACCTTAACAAATTAGGTCCTCAGCTTTCAGTAATGACTCTTTATTGGAGAACATGACACAGTGAGGCAGATGTCAATGGAAAAAAAAAACTACCACACTTGCAATAAAGCATTTTTTCGAAACATTGGGTAACAACAGAACTGATGAACGCTATTACTCCTAGAGTATTCATGACAGCGAGTTTTCATCATAAGGTTGTGTTTGGGGCCCCAGTGAACCTACGCACTATTCGGGAATCTGTATCTTGATCAAAGGTTCAATTCCTGGCCTTCCAATGAGCCTTTTATCCTTCAGAGATCAACATAAATAGCAGCTTTGAACTGGGTAACAAATATCTGTCATTCAGCACTGAGAAGCCCCAAGAAGTAAACGTGTGATTCATAAATACTTATTTTAATTTGGAAAAATGTCCGCTCAACTGAAAGAATCATTAATTTGCTGCCCAACAATTGAAACTGATGCAGAACTAGATTTCGTCCAGCTGTTACAAGCAACATATTTTAAGCATAAACATAACAGTACTTTTAGATGCTCAGTAGGACAATGCTGAGACGAATCCAGAACGGTGTTAGTCTTCAAACCCAAAGTAAGTCAGACATTTTGCACTTCTAGCACCTTTGGTGATGATCAATTCTGCTTATCAGGAACAGTTTCAGTTGTGTCAATGTATTTTGTATTTCAGTTGTTTAGTAGCATTGCTTGGAAGCAAATCTTTATTCACAGGGTGCAGCACAGAGGTTCACTTTCATTAGCCGGTTTTGTATGTGGCGGAGAAGCTGGTGATGTATGAAGCAATGGAAGGCTTTGCTCTCAGTGGATGTGGTAGGAAAAAGGCTGCAGCATAAGTTGGGAATTTAGAGAAAGGAGTTGATACAACTATAGGAGGAGTTTGTTTCTTTTTAACAGAGCCTTTTTGGATATAATAAGACGTATCTATGATGACAAAGTGAACTAGATATATACAAAAATCCCTTTGCTCACTCACAGTATCATAAAGATACTGATATCTATAGATATGGCACAAGAGAATCACGTCAGGCAGGTGTCAGACTTTAGAGAAAAAGCTGGAGCAACATAATGCAATCGAAACCAGAAGTATCTTAGATTACAGTCGCACCTTCTAAATAGATCAGCACAGACTAGGAGTTCAACAGTGAATTCAAAAATCTCTCAGCAGACCGAATGAATACAAATTCACATAACCTCTAGGGAAAACAAAATTAAATTATTGTGAAAGGCATAACCAACGTAACATTTAAGGAAAGATGGCTGTAAAGGTCCTATGATTTTTCTGGCTTAACCCTTGATCTCAAAATAACTTTGGGCAAATCTGCATGGTGATTCTGTGACCTTACATTTGTGTGGATGGAACAGACAATGCCCTTCACAATGCAATGTGTCCAATCAAGGTAACATGAACAGAGTGACAGTTTTGGACAATATCAAACTCTATGGAATCCCTACTGAAGAAACTATAGGCAGTCTTCCACAGGAATGTTGTGAAATATATTTAACAAATGAAAAATTGGTCTGAAACCAAACACACTGTAAAGTAGGTCTGTCAATGTTTTAAGGATGTATTCTTTGAATTTAAATAATTTACGGTGGCTAAGGATTATTTTAAAATGCGTTTGTTGAGGGCTAAACATTTGTAATTACACCACATTCAGTAGTGCCGGTGCACACATCGACACTCCAACAATTAAATGTGAGTGAGACCAAAGGTGCCTACTCAGTCAGGTACAGCACAGTCTGCACAGTGTATGCTTTTCCTCCACCCAAATAACCTGTACTGGATGGCAACAGCAGCAGTGTGAGTCTTCCCACACTTACAAAACAGGTGCAGCAACCGAGGATCCCAGGTTCACCAGTAGGTGCCTTTTGATCACCCGTCCCAACAGATGCAAACGATTTAGCAGTCAAAACCTTCATGTTTTTGGTTCCTTGCTATGCAACACCTGAGTGTTTGCATCTCAACCTTGAGGGAGACTTTGGTGAGTTCTGAAAATCCTTAAAGACTCAACCTTTTCTCGCTAGCATTTGGATGATCATTCCGTTTCAAATGGCTTCTCTCAGCTGTGGCTGGTCAAATGCCCAAGACCAGTCCGCCTTTTCCACTGCTTGCAGGATTCAGTCTTTAATACACTGTCATCTTTCTGGGACATATGCAATAGCGGGCAGTCCAGTATGCTTTCTTTTTACTAAAGGACTACTGGGATTACTGCCAGTTTCCACATTAAACTTTCTTATACATACCACTACCAATGCCCTTAGAGGCCACCAGTGGGTGGTCAGGAGCCCTTCAATTTTTCTTTAAAAATAGAAAATAATCAAATTATCAGTCTACCTTCCCACAGAAGTAGGGCGATACCCTCATGCCTTGTGGAGCCTACAAAAAGGCCCTGAAGATCTATGTTGTCTTTGTCAACAAATATCCTCAAAGCTTCCTTTGCATATCCTTGTATGTTCTCTTTCAGTCTTAAGATAGCCTTCAGTCCCTGCCATGTGGCTCAATAAGCCTTTTAGACAATCTGCACTAACCACCTCTGCCCTACCCATTCTCTGAACCCTTTTCCCAGTCTTCTTAACCCATGAGTCTCCCTGTCAGCACGGCTTCACATCCCAACCAAAAGACTCTCCAGGTGTCAGCATTCAATATGTGGCCAGGCACTTAACTAATCTGCCGCTCCTACCGTACCAATAACCCCAGCCGTGGAAAGAATTATGTTCTCCCCTTTGCAACATCCTTTTCACAAATAAGCTATACATATGCATGCACACCCTCACAAACACACACATGTTTTGGTACAGCTTTTTTTTTTTTGACAAAATGTTTGACTTTTGACTATTTCTTGCAGTTTATTAACACTGAACGCACACCTTCACAAACACACTCTGGAACAGCTTTTATTTTTTTTAAATTAAGCTTTTAATGGCAGTTTATTAACACATTTTTCCTCTCTACATCATTCTGTTAGCATACAGGTCTCAGGTTCAAATATCAGTAAAAAAGACTAATAGTTTCAAGAGATTGTTGCAGAGATCCTTATGAAAAATGCAGTTACAAATATCTACATGTTGCCTTATTGTCACAGGTTTAATCCTGGCAAGGCTAAGCCAAACTTTAATTCTTAGGATGTTGACAAAATAAATGGCAATACGTTGGGTTGTAATAGCACTACTGTAGGTGTCAAAAACCATATCAAATGGATTTGTGAGCAATGAAAATAGTCAATATTATTTTAATTCAACATATACACCTACATGCACAATATAACATAAATAACTGATTGGGTAGGCTTTAAATACCTTAGCTAATTTTTTAGCTAATTTGTGAACTGGTGTTGCACAATGCATCTTTGTTTCCTCTGGTTTCCTGTACAGTCTATCTGAAATCTGGATATTCTAGGATGCCGTGGTGTAAGTTATTAAACTGAGCAAACCTAGATTGTGATGAACAAGCCTGTAAGGCTCCTTAAAAAAACAAAAAAAACAACAACAAATTAGCAGCAGTTTGTTATAGTTTTGTTGCAGATGTTTGGAATTCTCCTGTTCATTGTAGGATTGACAGTAGTGACCTTAGTATCTGTTCTCAGATCTATTTTGTGAAGAGGCTCCCTTGTATAACTAAGTTTGCAAAGAAATCCAGAGGGTTTGCGCATAAGAAATGCTCTCAAGGAGTGTGATGTGTCAGTATCCATCCTGATCCTTGAAGTGCCTCATCTATGTGGTTGATGAAAAGAGTGTGGCCATTGAACAGCAAATCCAGCACTTACCCCTGCTCCTACGTACTTGTCGACGGATAACTGCGGCTTTTATTAGCCCGCAGAACCAAGCACTGGACACAGTTATATGTGCCGTAGTACCATCTTGTTGGATTTCAATTCTGCTGCCAGAGGTATCGCAACGCCCCGAAGGGCCCTGAGACGGGCCATCCCCACGCCTCCTCCAGTCCGTACCGTCCACTCAAGATGTGCGAGCCGAGCCAGCTCCAGACCACCCAGAAGGACCCAGGCCAACCTTGTCCCACATCTCCAGCCATCTCCAGACTGCCCTGGGATGATCAAAGAACTGCAACTTGCCTCTGGAAATCAACTTCAGCCGTGCCGGATACAACGACATGTATCTGATATTCATGGCACGAAGCTTGGCCTTCACCTCCAAAAACCCCTTTCGAGAGGACTGGACCTTATTCGTATAGTCAGGGTAAATGAATATTTTGCAATTTTCAAAGACAGCCCTGCTAGTCTCACGGGCGGTCCGCAGGATACAGTCCCTATCTTTATAGTTCAGAAGGCATGCTATGATGGCCCTCGGAGGCGCCCCGGGCCAAGGAGGAGCTACCAAAGCCCTGTGAGCGCGTTCCACCACAAACACACTGGACAACCCCACCAGCTGTAATAAATCTCTGATCCATTGCTCAACAAAACTTTCCACCGTGGAGCCTTCCATGCTCTCAAGGAATCCAAGGAGGCGCACACTGTTCCGTCAGGATCTGCCCTCGGAATCCTCCAGGCACAACCTTCTCCTTTTGGGCATGGGGTTGGAGGAGGGGCCCTAGTGGGAGGGGTGGATATGCATTCTTAATGTGGGTCGACAGATTAATATACTGACATGGAATGTTAGGGGACTGAGGAGCTATACTGCATGTTATAGAGTGCACTCCTTCCGAAGACGACATAAGATACATATAGCATGTCTTCAGAAAACACATGACAGAGGAGGAATCACATAAGTTGGCTAGAAAGTGGCAGGGTCAGGTGTTCTCCTCATCCTTTTCCTCCTATGCAAGGGGAGTATTGATATGGACCATGCACGGGGTCCAGTTTACACATATCTATAGCGAAGAAGATGTGGAAGGGAGATATTTACATTTACAGGGCACTTTGGATGAATTGCCCCTGACCATTTTCAACACATATGCACCTAACATAGATGATCCCTCCTTTTATGACAATATACCTGAAATGCTGGGGGAGGGGATAGTCTCCCCTCTAATATGGGCTGGAGACTACAACTGTATATTGGATGGTGAGATGGATCATTCTCTGTCTAAATTGTGCACCAAACCACTGATGACGAGATCCCTCACAGAGGTTATGCATAATCTAGGGCTCTGGGATGGATGGAGAGAACTATATCCGGAGACTAGGGAATACACCTGTCATTCTAAGACGCACAATACATATAATCGGTTGGACCGTTTCCTCTTGGGTGGCCTGACTTGTTCACAAGTAATGGATGTCAAGCATTTGGGGAGGTTTTTGTCTGATCATGCGCCAGTGCTGATGCAGGTGTTGTGGGGATCTGATGCTAAAGTGTCCCACAGTCGGCGTATGCCTGCGCCGTTTTTGATGGATGCTGGCTGAAGTGATAAAATGGCTGTGGCCTTTAAGGACTATTTGGATTTGAACTGGGGTACGACTAACTGAAGGGGCACAGAATGGGAAGCCATAAAGGCGGTGTTTAGGGGAGTGTGTATCAGCACTTCATGTGGGATGCGCAAACAAATGGAACAGGAACTTACAGACTGGGAGAGTGAACTGGGGTATTACAACACCAGACACCGATAACTCAAGAGGTTAAGCAATATCAGCTTCGGCTGTTTAAGAAGGTCAGTAGCTGCTGGGACACGCTGGATAAGGTCACCCTTAGATCGTATAGACAGCGACTACATAGGGAGGGAGACAAATCTGGTAAATTGCTGGCATGGCTCCTTGAGCAGGAGGTTGAATCTCCTCCCATCCTGTGTATTAAGAACGCAGAGGGGGTACAGGTTATCAATCGTAGAGATATCTTTTGGGTATTCGAGGAGCATTTTCAGGTTGTGTCCAGGGCTGGTCCTCCCATCCCAGAGGGTAGCTTAGGAGAATTTCAGAAGCGGATGAGACTCCCGCAGCTGGCGCCAGACTGTATGGAAAGTCTAGAGGCTGAGATAACAGTTGAGGAAGGCTATGGAGGCGTTGTCGAAATCTAAGGCACCTGGTGGGGATGGTTTCCCGATCGAGTTGTACCAAACGTTTTCTCTCCTAGCGAAAGAGGTTGTTGGCGGTGTTTGAGGAAGCCCGGGACCAGGGTATTCTTCCTGAGATCATGCATCAGGGCGTTGTCTGTCTAATGCTTAAGCCAGGGGGGGATTCTGATAACCCTTCCTCATATCGCCCGCTCACGATGCTCAATACGGATGTCAAGATTCTGTGTAAAATCTTGGCTACTCGACTGTGTGGAATGATCTGGGGTTTGGTGCACGAGGATCAATGTGGATTTATTCCTGGTCGTAGTACGATTAGGCTGGTTGGCACACGTTCTATATGAAACTTCGGGGAAGTAGACAAATTGGTTTTAGTATCGCTGGATCTAGAGAAGCCTTTTGATACTGTGGATTGGGACTACCTACTGGCAGTCCTGCAGGGAATGGGATTTGGCCCTCATTTTTGTGCCTGTGTTTGTTTGTTGTATACTGCTCCCACTACAGCAGGGGTCTGGGAGAAGGCGGTTAAGAAAATACTTAGACGTGCCCCCTTTGATAGGAAACTAATGATTTGGAGTCTAGCCCCTTTTCAGGATATGGATACTTGAATGTCAGTGGAAACTTGGAGAATGGGTTGATGCTTGGTGGCAGGTGACTTATACCCTAATGGGGAGTTTATCTCCTTTTCAGAAGGCGCGAGATACGTTCAGATTTAACGCTGCACAGTTCTTGCAGTATGCCAAGATCAAGAGTGTGGCTGGAGAGGTCTGGTCTGGATTCCTGGTGGGCCCCCCAGCATCAAGGGTATTGAACGGGTTAGTAAATTGGGGAGAGGATTCCCATTTGGTTACTCTGTTTTATAGAGCGTTGCGTGGGGATCATGCGGGGTGGAGTGTGCAGCGCGTAGGGCTTGGGATCGAAAAATGGAAGACCCGCTTGAAGATGCTGACTGGAATATGGCACTGTCTGGTATGCACGGTCTCTTGTAACCACAGATTTAAGTTGTTGCACTTTAATTTTGAACATCGAGTATATATTACTCCTGCTAGACTCAACAAGATGGACCCGACAAGGGAGACTAGGTGTCCTCGATGTGGTGAGGCAGGTGCTTCCTTTCTCCACTTAGCCTGGTCCTACAGGGAGGTGCAGCAATTTTGGTGGGTGGTGGTTCGGAAAACAGATGGGGTCACCGGTCTCGAGACAACACCACTGACTTGCCTCCTGGATATATTATGGAGACCACGGGGTAAGCGCATCCCATACAGATTTGCACAGCTTGCGCTGGTGTTGGCTAAGCTCAGTGTGGCTATAGGCTGGATGAGTACACAAAGCCCATCCTTTTCTAGCTGGACCTCTGATGTTTTGGAATGGGGAGTTGCTGAAGAGCAACACATGAAACTGACATGTAGGGAAGAAGGGGCTCTGACTGACAAAGGCTTGGGGTATATTATTAGAACGCTTCACAGGGGTTCAGGAGTCCAGCTCTGATTGGAGCATTGATGATTGTTGATTGTGGAATGTGGAATTTTGGGCTATACATACAGGTGACAACCAACTGTGGTAATATGGTAACGCTGATAAACATGGAATATGAATGAATTAGCTACATATGAGCTCCTTGGGAAGGGACGCTAGGGGTAGCTATTGTTGATCTGATTGGATATGTTCCATGTTTCTGCCTGTATGTGTCATCATCCTCCGCCCTGGAGAGCAATGAACATTGTGGTATCTCACATTGAATTTCTGTCTTTGTCGGTAAGTTGTTCTATTATAAACTCAATAAAATAGAGTTATAAAAAAAAAATCCAATAATCTTATCGTCAAATTAAAAAAAACAAATTAAAAACTGACAGCTTCTCGCATAGAATGGCACAAGCTTTGAGAGACTGAAAAATAGCATCCAAGTGAAAGAAATGTTTTACAATTTAAACATTTTCTCTAAGATTAACTACAACTATTTTACCACCTGTAGAGACCAATTTTAATCACGCCATTATCCAAACGCTGCTGAGAGATGTATACAAAGTCCAAAGTCGGAATGGGCTAGTGACAACTGGTAAACGCACATGAAATTAATCGCCACTAAGTTAATACAGTTTTTCACAAGGACAGTACCTGAAAAGGTCACTAAATAAGTGATGTATGTGGATCACTCCGCAGACAGAAAACTGTTACCCCTTTAATCTTGGATTGTGCATCTAGATTGTTGAATGCTCTAGCACAATCTTCTCACTGTGCTGGGGACCAACCCAACTAAAAGCTGCCAAGTACCTGACCCAGATGCCTGAAAACGCCCTTCACATGGTCATGCTGCCAGGCTGAAACAATCTCTTCTGATTCTATCCTATTTTTAAAGGCCAATGCCACCCCTCCCTTTTACTGGAAAGCACTACAAATATATTAGCCACTTCTGGCAACCAAGTGATACTGGGCACATTACTTCCTGTGCCAGTTCACTATATTGTCATCATACCCAGGCACAAAACTGAATTTATGCATTCTCAAGATGAATAGGGTTCCTGCAGCTGCTGAAAAACATTCCCTACAATACGAAAGTACAGCCTACTTTTTCTCTGTTTTTTCTTATTCACCTTTACAGAAATGCTGAGAGCATTGGTGATAGCACCTCTCTGGAACAATTTCCAACACAAAATTTCAGCGAAGCCCACGCCTTGTGGAATGTAGAAAAGATGGGATCATGAATCCTTACCCCCTAAATTCCATGTTATTCTACTCTTCCTGTAGTCGGAGCTGCTAAGACATCTAATTGGTTATCTTTTGCAATTCCCCCACACACACTGGTATTCTGACACACAAGAGAGTAGATGCTTAGGAGCCAGAATATCAAGTAAATTAAGACAGGGTTGTAAAGTACTTGGTCTTGCTTAACTTGATTATGGTGTTCACCGTATTATCCAAAAGGCCTGTGAACTAAAACTTACTGGTTCAGGCGGTAATCTCTAGATGTATTCTGTAACATGATACTACATATTAAGGAGCCAGGCTCATAAATGAAGAAAGGCAGAGTTGTACTTTTAATTTATTAAGAGATGGTTTGAACTTGATTAGGCCGTCCACCGTGACCCAAAACTGCCCGGTTCAGGCTACAGCTACTAAGGTGATCAAGCATGGTATCTTCTTTCTTTTGCGGAGGATTATAGGGATCATGAACATTAGATTAACGGCCAAAGAACAAGTTACTTACCTTTGTTAATTCATTATATGGTAGAGACAATATCTAGCTGCAGATTCCTTACCTTTGGATTTCCCAGGAGTCAGACTGGATACGGAAGCTTTTGAGTGAGCAGTACCCCTGCATGCCATTGAGGTGGCATTTTTTAGGTTCTGCACGCCGTCGTTGGCACTGGAAGTGATGTCGCAATCACCTAAACAGGTGCCACTCAGGCACGTAGACATCAGTTACTTTTCACAAATTTCCACACCAGAAGCACAGAGCCATGAAGTGAACTGAAGAGTGTGTCGAAACTAGGGCCCTGAAAGGGGAGTAACTCCTAGCCCTAGAAATCTGTCCGCAGAGAGGGGAGGTATGGGTGGATCTGTAAGGAACCTGCAGCTAAATATCTTCTTTACCAGATAACCAGATAATGCGAAGGTAAGTAACTTGTTCACCCGACTGAGAATTATAGATGCAGATTCCTTAACCTTTGAATAGAAACCCAACCCATACCATCCTGGCGGTGGGCTGCGGATAAATTTACCTTGACTAAGAAGTCCTGCAGGACCAAATGGGTGAAGTGCCCGTCCCTGCAGACCTGACAGTCCAGGCCGTAGTGTTTGGAACGTGTGTGCAGGGACACCCACTTTTCAGGGTGGCAGATGTCCAGGACTGGAATGCCACGAGCTAATGCTGTGGATGCAGTCCTTTGATGGAATGGGCCTGAAAGCCCTCAGGAGGCTACTTTTTAGCTGGGGCATAGCAGATCTGAATAGAGAGAACAATCCAGCGCAAAATTATTTGTTTCTGTACTGCCGGACCTTCGTAAGCTCCTACATAGCCCACGAAGAGTTGGTCGTCCACCTGGAACTGTTTTGTGCAGTCAGGATAGAACAGCAATGCTCCTTCTGGGCCCAAGCGGTGAAGTTGCTACTCTTCTTTAGAGGGATGTGGAGGTGCATAAAATGTGGGTAGGGTGACAGATTGTCCCAAATGGAATGGGGTCACCACCTCAGGTAGGAAAGAGGCCCAGGTGCAAGACACCACCTTGTCTGGGAACACCATAGGATAGGGAGGCTTTGAAGATAAAGCCCGTGGCTCCCCTCAGAGGAGAGGAATAAACCCCATGTCCAGAGCCCATTTGGCACCTGGACAGGGGGAAAAATTAGCTAGTCAGGTAGACATGCCACCTTCAGGCTTGTACCACCCCTAAGGTGGGCTACTGCGACGTCGTCACAATTTTTCAGAAATAGCCAACTTGGTGATGGCACACTTAGGAATTCTGGGACAAGCTTATGCCCCATTCCCACAGAAAGTGGTCATATAGGGGGTGTAGTGACCCCAAAGGTCAGTAGCCCATTGGCTACTATCCTACACTCCCCTACTGCCCCGAAATTCAGTATTTAGGGTAGGCGCTGGCATCAGAGAACCTAAGAAGACCAAGGACACAGAAGAGCCGCAAAAGCATAAGAGGAGAAAAGCTGCAGCTGACCTGGTACCAACACCGCTGGCCGGTCTGCATCCAGCTTTGAAATCTGAACCAAAGTAGAATCGTCCTGAAGCTGTGACTCCAGAAACCCAGGAAGACTGCATGCCTTCAATAAAGACTCAAGACCCATCATGAACCGCAGACCTGTTCCCCAAAAACCTTCAAAGAAGGAACTCTAAAGCCTCTGGAACCGCCAAAACCGGACACCTGAATCTGACCCGAGGTGAAGTGGACAACTGGTGCCAACAAGGTACCACTGGTGCCAACATGGTTCCCCAGCTCCCCAGAGTCCGAGTCCATCGTGGTTTCACCTCTCATGGACTCCCTGAAGTCACCTGCAGCCTCGGCCTGCAGGTCCCCTCTCCTGCGACCTCTGTTGTGAGAAAAACCCCACACATAGAACAACCACTGCACCCATCGCTTCTGGACCGAGTTGAAGTGGGCCCTCGGTGTCAACAAAGTCCCCCAGCACTCCTGAGCTTGAGTCCAACGTGGGTTCACCCCTCCTGGACTCCCCGACTACGCTTACAAACTCCGACCACAGGACTCCTCAACCACGACTGGTCCAAAACACAAACCAGACACCAAAGGACACCTCTGCACCCGTCGCCCCGGACCTGTGGAGAAGAGGACCAAAAGTGCACCTATGTCCCTGAGCACCCCACATTTGTAACCTACCTATTGGTTGACACCTATTGGTTGACCTCGACTGCCCTCCTAGCCAGAGCGCGCAGCCTTTTTTCATGGAGACTGATCGCCATTGAAATACATTAGGCAACTGACACAGTACTACACCTCTGCACCTGGCCACACCAGTGCCACACACAGTGACCTGTTGCTGTGGTTGTGACCCTTGCCCAATACTCATCTTAAGTCTCAGAGATTGGTCCTGTAAGTTGCCATACAGTACCTGATTGCAGAAATTGTTTTTCCTCCCAAAGGATAACATTGCAGAACTCAGAAATTGCACTGTGTCCACTTTATAAAGCGAAAGGAATTCCTTTTTAAAAACCTACTTACCTCAACGATTTTTCTCTGTTGCCTAAACATATATAAAGATACATGCTATTTTTATAAATTGGTGAGGATCTCCTTCTTGAGATGTGTGTCTCATTTACTGACTACTGTGTGTATTTGTAGATGTCTTGTACTCCTCTGTGTTAAGCCTAAGGCTGCTCGACCACACTACCCCTAAACAGAGCACTTTGGGATTGCATAGCAAGCCCTGTTTACTCACTGGGGAACCTTTGGACCCTTTACACAGTATTCACATACCACATATAGAGGGTCAGCTTCCTACAGTTACAGAAACTATAAACAGCATAAAATATTTAACTATGTGCTGGCTTCACTGATGACCAACTAAAGTGGAATGTAACAGCCAATCGGAGGTGGGGAGGGAAGGGGAGCTATAGTTTTCAAAAGTCCAGAGGCTTCTCTAAGCACAGAGGAGCTTTTTAACCACTTCAGATGACCATATTCACTTATTTCTGTCCAGCGTTCAGAATGGAACTAGTTTGACCTAGCTCCTGTATGGTACACCTTATCTGGAGATTTTACCAGCCTAGTTGCAAACAAATAAAACTACATACATCATAGGCATCCTTCATGGATAACCCAGGTACGATAAAAGCTAAAGATCTCAGTTATAGGCAATGAAAGGACTTTCTTCACTGGAAAAAGCAGTGTCCACAGAAGGGTGAAGAGTAAAAAAACAAAACAAAAAAAAAGGCATTTGCCTAGCTACAAAAATGCTACCATCACCATCAGTCACTGTAGAGCATGGGTTCAGAGGGCAGATGGCGTTCACACTAAATACAGGATGAATTTTGGGTTTCGACACAACATCAGATACAAACTCTGGTGTTGTAAAGGATGTATAGACAAAGAGAACACCTCCAGTGGGATCACAGGAAATACACTGCTGCCCAGAATCATACAAATGCAGGATGGCACAGCTCAACTGAAGCCATGCAGAGGACTTTCGACTTAACAGACATCAACATGCTTACCAAATAGAGTGAAGGGGTAATTTAATGGTGAGCAAACACACAGCATCTGTGAAAAAGGCAGGTCAAATTTGCCAACACTGCAGTAAAGGTTGGGAAACCTTTGAGTCTATGCCAGCAAAGTCTAAGCCAGTGGAGACCGCTGACATGATGGCCTGTCTGCCAAGGAGCTGGCCAGGCATGGCGAAACAGGACTGAGAAAGCAATCAATGGTCCTTTATACAGGGATAAAATCACAGGTAAGTTGGGCCTTTTTTTTTTCAGCTGCTTTGGCAGTATGTTTCTAAAAAAGAAAAACTAATGTCAAGCGAAATGATAAAAACATGGTGGGCTGATCCTGATTGCCATTATTCGTGATAAAGGCCACACAGACTCTTCTGATACAGGTGGAGCTCTAAATGCAGTGTGCAGTCCACCGTCAGGGGAGTAGAGATTAGAGCCACCACTGACATGGCAGTCCTGCTACAAAACTATAAATGACCCTAGTTTTCTAGGATCTTGGTTTGGACTTTCTCTTTACCGGTCACTGCCACAAGTTATCAGTTCTCAAAACTCTGAAGCTGTACCTTCCATAGCCCATCTATAAGCTCTAAGCAGTTCCAAGAGTATGATTATCTCCAAAACGCAAGCAACGTCCTGCCTTATCTGACAATTACATCGACAGCACAGGGTGTTGTATGCATTGACCATCATAATTGTCACATCTGACTTACTGTTGTTCTAGTAAAACATGTAACATGATTCTTTGTGTTGTAACAGTAGGAAATCTCGGAAGCCTCCAAAATGTATTTCACACTCGCATACTCCCTGCACATCTTCAATGTAAAAATACAGAACTTAAATACATGAGGAGAAATGGTTGCTCTCTCAAAACCTGCATAACTGTACTCAATCAAAGATATAAATAATAACCACCAGGGTTCTTGTATTGTCCCAGAGATAACAAGCTAATTTCAATTACACTCAGTTCACACTCATAATGTTTGCTTCAGATGTCAAATATTAAGATACCCTAGGGCAATTCAAAGCAAGACTATGTATTGATAAAGACACAGGTGTAAATGAAAAAAATCAAAACTAATAAAAAATATGGTTAAAGCCCCTGTGTACCTTTATGATGCCAATCTGCTTGAAGAAATCACCCACTTGCTCAGGTGTAACATCTTCTGCAAGGCCTTGCACAAATATGGTATTATTGTCAGAGTTGTCCTGATCACCACCTAAGAAAAAGTAAATATTTAATAGTTATTATTTAAAGACAGAGCAAAACAACAAATATTTTGTGCAACATTCTAAAAGAAATGGTCTTCAATGGAAGTAGGTTGAGTGATAGCCATTCCAAAGCCCAGACGTTCTTAATTAGACCATGTCACAAAGCCTTAAGCAAACATTTGACAGAGGCTTGTAATTTAATTCACAAAATTAAGACATTGAGTTTCGTGTGGCACTTTCCAGGTAAGACGTTTTTTTCTCCTAGCAAAGTACAGAAGAGCAAGCAACGCGACCAAACCTTGCCGTTGCCTCCTTCAAAGACCCCTCAACATCCTATCATCATCTGGAATCCTAGGATGGAACACTAGGACTCCACACCACTACTTTTCCCAACAACCCAAAATAACATTGTGCACCATTTAGAAGAAGACCTAGGAATAATAAACTAAACAGATGCAAAATTAGTACTAGGTACCATGAAGATACACTTTCCTAATATAATGCTTACATAAAAAAAAAAAAAGAATGAAGTAGTTAACATCATTTCATAATCTAGGAATTGTACTGATGTTTTCTTACTTCTTTGACTCCATCTCAAAGCAACTTCAATGGAGTCAGCCATTCGACCAGATTCAAGGGTACCATCAAGCACATTATATCCTTCTGACAAACGTTTTGCACTCATTCTGGCAAACGTGCACTACTACAATTAATCAAGGAAGGAATACACCCACCCATCCTTGAAGCAGGATTCAAACAATACTGAATTTGTATCTTCTATGCCACTTGATATCAAAGACTATCTCCCTTTAGACCATAATTTGATACTCAGCTGAGATTTCAACCTGATCCATCTTCCACATGTACAGATTCATTGAACAGTTTAATAACGGAGTACAGTTTGACAATTTTGAACCATTTTTTAATGTTCAGCAGGGTAACTTGACTCGCACCCAACTCTTCACACCAATTTTCCTAACTGAAACACCCTGTCTCCTCTTTTCTAATATCAAAACCAAATTCCTGTTTACACTTGTTAATTCTCTCACACTTCCTCAAGAACGGCATCATGATTTTTTCTTAAAACCTGCTTTACTCAATTTATTCTTAAACCACCACAGTGCCAACTGTATGCTGGGCTTATGGCCTTTCAACAACTCAAATGGAGAAAACCCAGTAACAGAAATGTGAATAGTATAAGAAAGTTAAGTGGCCAATAATGCTTTACGTTACTCTGAACTCCCACTAACTGCCAGCTAAACAGACTCGATAATTACCTGAATTAAACATTCCAAATGGCCAAAAGATTCAGGATGACAAAATGAATATCTTTTTATGTATTTCAGCAAATATCTCCAAAATACTCTGAACTCTGCAGTGGTAAACTGTGGTCCATTGTTTGATACTACAAATTACAGAATCCCCTGCTTGCAAACTATATCTTCTAGAAAACCAATTGCCACCAGATCAGAAGTCACATTTTCACTGGCCTTATCTCTGGCCATTTGAAAGATGATTCCATGAGACCAATAGCACACTTCACGGTTTTAGTTGGAGTACAGAAGGGACCCAAGATACCAAAACCTAACTTCCTCGAAAGCCCCTCCAGCAGCACCACCTGAAAAGAAGGTGCAACACATGGCTTAGTTCACTTATCACTTTTGCTGCAATGTTCACAAACCTATCAGTGACCCAGTTTAAATCTGGCCATGAAAATATTCACAAGTACACCAGACATGCCTCTGTAGGATAACATGCCTAAGCACATGTGGAGAAAGGCAGCTTTACGCCCCTCTAACCCCCACCAGTACACCATCCACCCAAGCTAGTTCCCCATGAATCTTTGCAAATTATTTAACTTCACCTTTTAATGTTCTTTCACCATTGCATTTCTAAAGACTTCTGAATATTGCTAAAAACTTGATAATTATTTGATCCATTTTTCCTCCAAACATGAACCACTGAATTCGATCACTATTTCAGACACTTAAAAAAAACACTTCACTCTCCTGTTAACACTTTGATATGGATTAACCTGGCAAAGACAGCCATGATATGCAATGAGTACGTTTTTTCCATTTCCAGTAACGTTTTCATTGCAAACACCAGAATATTCTTTAATCTGGCAGTCAACCTGGCTGTCACAATATTCCCATGCTGAAGAAAGTTTATTAACCATTGGCTTGCAATCAGTTCTTAAAATAAATTCAGTTCCCCACAAAAACATACAGCAGTGCTCAGCTGCACATCTACAGGTTGACAATTCCTTTTCTATCACCAAATAATCCTTTTTAGAGTCCCTTAATGCTCTAGAACAGTATGCAACCACTTATGGCTTTTGCTCATCAGTTTGTTGCAAAACTGCACCGAGTCCACAACTACTCGCGTCCATTGACACAATTAACCTTTTCCCAATAACTAATGGTAACAAACTAGGAGCACTCAACACAATAATTCTAAAGCTCTCTTTTGCTCACCTTCCCCACACATACTTCACATTCACAAGAACATAAGAGGTTCAGTTTGTAGGGCATAATCTACAATGAATTTTACTTAAAACTCAATGAGACCTAAAAATGACAACCTGCTTTTTATTCACTGGTTCGGGCACCATCAGAATAGCTTGCACGTGGTCATTTTGAGGTCTAATACCCTATCTGGTGATAGTGTTACCTAAATATTCGGAAGCTCTGAAACAACATTTCTTGAGTTGGGGAGTCAAAGCCTTATTAGTCAAGGCTTGGAGAACAACCCTCAACTGTACATCATGCACCTAAATATCCTTCCCAAAGACAATGACATTGTCTTGGAATGCAATGGCCCCATCAGAACCCTCCAAGGTTGTCCATGATATGCCTGAATACCAAGGCTGCACTCACAAGATCAAAAGGCCTAAGTTTAAATTGATAGCTACCTGTTGGCATTATAAATACATTATGGTGTCTAGAGTTCTAGTCTAAAACCATCAGGAATGAGGCACTGGCTATATATAGTGTTGTAACTACAGCTGTACCCCTCACAGTCAAAAATCATCTTGAGCATATTCGATAGGATATTTTGACCAATTAATGTTGCATTGATGATACTACATAGGTCAACAGACCAAGTTCCCCTGAACTCTTAAGTAAGAATACCACAAAGGCCAAACAGGGTGAGGATTCTACAAGTCCATTCTTGCACAGATCCCATAAGATTTCTTTGAACCTCCCCCTATAGACAGTGGAACATTACAAACTTTATGTCTTATAGGTCCAATGGTTTCTTCCAGTATTATATGATGCACAAACCCTTTATATTGACCTAGGATGTCTGAAAAAAACAGAGTTCCTTTTTAGACTTGAAATATAGGTGTTAGTTTCAACAAGGTGACTATAACATGCACCATCAGTGTCAGGGTTAACAACAAACTGAAGGATCAGCTCCTGGATCCAATATAATGCCCATCTCTTCCTGGTGTGACCATTCAAAAATTGTGTCATCTTTATCAGCCATGCACACTATGACCTTTGAAACCCAGGTCGGAGCAAAAATATCTTAGGATATTTATGTAATGCCCCGCGTGTCCCTCAGGGCATATATCAATGGGTAATAATTTTGCCCTATCCATAATTTACAAACACGATTTAAGTTTTGTTTACCAACAGTATCCTTACTCAAGTATTATCAAGTGAAATTAGACGGTTTAGAAGGCTCTTGCCTCTCCTCATTAGCTCCATACTCAATGCAGCAGTAGGATCCAAATAAACGTAATCAATCTTGTTATACTGTACTTATCCTACCACCCTTGTACTGCTGTCAGAAATGCTCCTTTTTCCTAGATCTATAAAAAAAATTGCCAGCAGTTGGATATTTTTTTAATTTCCAACATGACTAATTCTGCCATATCTGCAGCACACATTAGCATTTTATGTTCACTTTTTCACATACTTATCCTGCGTGTCTTTCTTGATGACAAATGCTTCAATACGTTAATTTCAAGAGCCCCTAATTTCCTCAACAAACTTCTCTGAATGTTACATACTTTTGCCCAGTTCAATAGCATCCGAAAGTGTGAAATTAGGGGTGGGCCACAGACATTCATGTATTTTTTTTTATCATTAGTTCTCATCAAATCTTGGACACAGAGAACTTGATCACATTTTTCAAACCTGCAATTTGCAGCTAATGGGCCTGATTACAACTTTGGAGGACGGTGTTAATACCACCTACCGTATTACGAGTCCATTATATCCTATGGAACTTGTAATACGGTAGGTGGTATATCCGTCACATTTGGGACGGATTAACACCTTCCTACAAAGCTGTAATCAGGCCCAATGTCTGAGTGCAAAAATGTAACCCTAAATGCTCTCCTGCACACTCTGCTCCTACAGTAGAATTTAAAACGTTCCATTATAGTGTTACATTTCCAACCAACCTGATTTCCAATGGCTTAACTGCATATTCAAAAGTGTTCAAATTGACATCATTAGATATAGTAAGCAACAATTTGAATTGCATCAACTCTGCGTCATCTAAACATTGCATACCATAATGCCCCCACTCCTCTCTCCATTACTACAACGTACATCAGAAACATTTCATACCATAATCCCCACTCCATCATAGGTTCCTCAGAAGATAAAATACAAGGTGGAATTCGTATGCTAGACATGTTACATATGGTGCTTAAACATAAGAGAATAAATCAACTAAAATAAAGTAGCCACCGTTGTCAATACAGGGCATAGTTTAGATAGTAGCAGGATAAAAGTTAAGTGACCGCTCTTAAGAGTACTGATCCAGAAAACCAAAGAACTGAGGCAAATTGTCTCCATAGCATAGATTTAATCAGTGTCAAATTAAGTCACAGCATTAGTGACAAAAAGTCCCTTCGACTCACACTACTTGTCAGTAGCACTCTGAAATATTTCACTTTGTGAAATAATCATGCAGTTATCATAAATTTCCCGTGGAAATGGAGCTCTTTGCAATGGAACATACGCTAAATGCTACTGAAACACATACGGAAGCGCTGATGTAAGCTGGCACTTTGAGGCCCGCACAGACGTGTCACAGCGTCTTGATGTCAAGCCCCAAAGCCATACCTAATATGTTTAAGATGACACTCACATCCGCAGAGTACAAGTAAGTGCTCCTTCGAAGGTATACACCAACCACAAGGCCTGCAAATGTGTTTCACATCTTTCCATATACTACCATGAACTGAAGAGTATGAAGACTTCTTAACACTGCTCCTGTTAGCCTGCACAACATCCTCTGAGCTATCTTTAGGACCAGAAACTCAAATTGTCCTCTCTGCAACCAGGCACCCTGTGGGTGTCACTGGTCATGATTCTAGGTAATCACTAAGACTTGACACTAGCCTCATGCTTGCTGCTCCTGGATTCTCTCACCATCCATGTCACTAGTACTCAAAAGCAAAACACAGTGACACTCTTTCCACATGAGGAGTTTTAGTCTCGTAGCAGGTTCCTCACAAAAGTGAAGAGCAGCACACAATGCTACCATCTCTTGCAGGTGCCTCATTCATAATAAACCCTCCTAAAAACATTCTATTGTTTTGAATTCTAATATGGCACAAACACAATTCCACATTTAATATGTGGCCTAGTACAACTTGCAAAACTTAAAGATCTATGGTAGAGTGTAGGCTGTAAAGGTTTATCCATGTTCTACACATGCTTTTGTATCTTTAGCCACATTTCTGTTTGAATGTCATTTAAATGCTAATGAAGAATCCTACTTGCACTGAATTTGTGACAACCTAGGCACACTTAAGGTGAGAATAATGTTAGCCATCAACTCATGTTCTCACTTTATCAAATGACAAAAGAATGTTATTGTAAGGAAATGCCTCCTTGGCATGGTTACCCCCTGACTTTTTGCCTTTGCTGATGCCAAGTTATGATTTGAAAGTGTGCTGGGACCCTGCTCACCAGGCCCCAGCACCAGTGTTATTTCCCTAAACTGTACCTTTGTCTCCACAATTGGCACAACCCTGGCACTCAGGTAAGTCCCTTGCAACTGGTACCCCCTAGTACCAAGGGCCCTGATGCCAGGGAAGGTCTCTAAGGGATGCAGCATGTCTTATGCCACCCTAGGGACCCCTAACTCAGCACATACACACTGCTTCACAGCTTGTGTGTGCTGGTGGGGAGAAAATGACTAAGTCGACGTGGCACTCCCCTCAGAGTGCCATGCCAACCTCACACTGCCTGTGGCATAGGGAAGTCACCCCTCTAGCAGGCCTTACAGCCCTAAGGCAGGGTGCACTATATCACAGATGAGGGCATATGTGCAAGAGCACTATGCCCCTACAGTGTCTAAGCAAAACCTTAGACATTGTAAGTGCAGGGTAGCCATAAGAGTATATGGTCTGGGAGTCTGTCAAACACGAACTCCACAGCATCATAATGGCTACACTGAAAACTGGGAAGTTTGGTATCAAATGCCCACTCATGCCAGTGTGCACTTTATTGTAAAATACACCCAGAGGGCATCTTAGAGATGCCCCCTGAAAACATACCCGACTTCCAGTGTGGGCTGACTAGTTTTTGCCAGCCTGCCACACCAGACATGTTGCTGGCCACATGGGGAGAGTGCCTTTGTCACTCTGTGGCCAGGAACAAAGCCTGTACTGGGTGGAGGTGCTTCTCACCTCCCCCTGCAGGAACTGTAACACCTGGCGGTGAGCCTCAAAGGCTCACCTCACCCCCTTTGTTACAGCGCCACAGGGCATCCCAGCTAGTGAAGATGCCCGCCCCTCCAGCCACTGCCCCCACTTTTGGCGGCAAGGCTGGAGGAGATAATGAGGAAAACAAGGAGGAGTCACTCCCCAGTCAGGACAGCCCCTAGGGTGTCCTGAGCTGAGGTGACACTTACTTTTAGTAATCCTCCATCTTGTAGGAGGAGGATTCCCCTATTAGTATTAGGGATGTGCCCCCCTCCCCACAGGGAGGAGGCACAAAGAGGGTGTATCCACCCTCAGGGCCAGTACCCATTGGCTACTGCCCTCCCAGACCTAAACACACCCCTAAATTCAGTATTTAGGGGCTACCAGAACTGAGGAAGAGAGATTCCTGCAACCTAAAGAAGAAGAAGAAAGACTGCTGACCTGAAGCCCTGCAGTGAAGACAGAGACGACAACTGATTTGGCCCCAGCCCCACCGGCCTGTCTCCCTAGTTCGACAAAAACTGCACCAGCGGCGCATCCAACAGGGACCAGCGACCTCTGAAGCCTCAGAGGACTGCCCTGCATCTAAAGGACCAAGAAGCTCTCGAGAACAGCGACCCTGTTCAAGAAACTGCAACTTTCTGCAACAAAGAAGCAACTTTAAAGACCCCACGTTTCCCGCCGGAAGTGTGAGACATTCCACTCTGCACCCGACGCCCCCGGCTCGACCTGCAGAAAACTAACACTACAGGGAGGACTCCCCGGCGACTGCGAGCCCGTGAGTAGCCAGAGTTGACCCCCCTGAGCCCCCACAGCGACTCCTGCAGATGAAATCCAGAGGTTCCCCCTGACCGCGACTGCCTGTAACAAGGGACCCGACGCCTGGAATCAACACTGCACCCGCAGCCCCCAAGACCTGAAGGAACCGAACTCCAGTGCAGGAATGACCCCCAAGCGACCCTCTGCCTAGCCCAGCTGGTGGCTACCCCAGGAGCCCCCCCTGTGCCTGCCTGCATCGTTGAAGAGACCCATTGCTTTCTATACAAAAACCGACGCCTGTTTGCACTCTGCACCCGGCCGCCACATTGCCGCTGAGGGTGTACTTTCTGTGCCTGCTTGTGTCCCCCCCCGGTGTCCTACAAAAACCCCCCTGGTCTGCCCTCCGAAGACGCGGGTACTTACCTGCTGGCAGACTGGAACCGGGGAACCCCTGTTTCCATTGAAGCCTATGTGTTTTGGGCACCACTTTGACCTCTGCACCTGACCGGCCCTGAGCTGCTGGTGTGATAACTTTGGGGTTGCCTTGAATCCCCAACGGTGGGCTACCATCGACACAACTTTGAACCCTGTAAGTGTTTTACTTACCCGTGAACGTAACAAATACTTACCTCCCCCAGGAACTGTTGATTTTTGCACTGTGTCCACTTTTAAAATAGCTTATTGCCATTTTTGTCAAAACTGTACATGCTATTGTGATTATTCAAAGTTCCTAGAATACCTGAGTGAAATACCTTTCATTTGAAGTATTACATGTAAATCTGGAACCAGTGGTTCTTAAAATAAACTAAGAAAAAATATTTGTCAATATAAAAACCTATTGGCCTGGAGTAAGTCTTTGAGTGTGTGTTCCTCATTTATTGCCTGTGTGTGCACAACAAATGCTTAACACTACCCTCTGATAAGCCTACTGCTTGACCACACTACCACAAAATAGAGCATTAGAAGTATCTCTTTTTGCCACTATCTTACCTCTAAGGGGAACCCTTGGACTCTGTGCACACTATTTCTTACTGTGAAATAGTATGTACAGAGCCAACTTCCAACAGTTATCACCTGTTCATGAAAATGTAGGCAATGTTTTAACAAAAATATAAAAGTTCTGGTTTCTTACACTCCAAATCCCGAACAAACTGTGTTAAGCTTAGCAAATGTACCTGTCCAAATTTTTCTAGGCACAACTTAGTGAAAAATACATGGGGGAAAATTAATGGAACTGGGGAATATGTTAAAAAAATCAGGTGTTTTAACTACGACTGTGCACATTACACACTGCAGTGTTTTAATTTCTCTGGCCAAGCTTACTTCACAGACATACCAGCTCAATAAATAAGGGTGAATGTCATCACCCAAAAATATTTTCAGAAATATTCTCAACATTTTTCTACAAACTTTAGAGGGCATTAGGTTAGTTTCAGTACAGCAGCAAGTTAGTGAGAAGATAAATAAGCTTTTTACTTCACATTAGTTAAAATGCCTGCCCAGAGCTCCTCCAGAGGGTCCCTGGGTTCTGCCATCTTGATTCCAAGGCTGACAGGGGGAACTCTTGGCCAGGCTAGGCAGGTGACGTCAGAGGCACCCTCCGATAGGTAGTGACCTGTTTAGGAGACCAAGCCCCTCCTTGGGCTATATAGGGTCTTCCTCAGGGGTGGGTCCTCAGATTCGGCTTGCAAGACTCCAGCAGGACTCCTCTGCAACCTCTGCTTCGACTTCTGGCCTCCGGAACCACTAGCAGCCCTCCAGGAACCTACAAGCTGCAGATTCATGAGGAAGACTCTTCTGCAACGTTGTATCCAGAATTCCTGCCAGCTCTGCAACATTTCCCCGGCAGCGCATCCTCAGAAGACTGCAACTCTTCAGCCTGCACAAGAAGAAGAGGGAATCTCCCTTGGGGTATTGGCCTCACCCCCCTGTAACCACAGGTACCTGGCTGCAACGATGACCGACTGCGTCGATCTCCCCTCATCCTGAGTGGCGTGGGTTCTGCATCACGGGTGGTGGCCCGGAGAGTCGCCCTTGGTCCTCTCTACCAGCTGTCGCACTTTGGCGGTGCTAAGTCCTTTCCACTCCATGCAAGACAGTGTAGCTGCCAAGGCTTGTTTGCTTCACTTTCAAGGGGAACTTCAGGCAACATGTAACTCCAGTCCCCAGCACTCCCTCCTGCAACTCCTGGGCCTCTGCCTGGTCCTTCGGCGACATGGGAGCAACTTCTGTGGTGCTGCTTGAGTGACTTCTGTGTCCCTGTCCTCTGGGACACCTGTGGGTGCTGCCTCTGTTCCTGTGGACTTCCTGCTACGCGGAGGGTCCCCTGTGACTCCCCTTCCTGGGTAGAGTGCTCCTGGATCTTGCTGGTCCCTGGCAGCACTTCTTTCCTCCAACTGTGAATTTGTTGGTGGAAATCCTTCACCGACACCCATCTGCAATCCAGCTTCCAGCGTGGGACACCTTTTGCGCGCATCAGGAACTCTTCTCCAGCTTCAATGCTTCAGTGTTGACCTGTCTTCCTTCTTCGAACCACCAACTCCAAAAAGTACCTCTGGGTGAGTAATATCTCCTACACCCCCCTGGACTCCACAGACACTTCTGGACTTCGTACTCTCTCTCCACAGGTCTCCATCTCCGGTAATCCGCTGCTGATTTCTTGCAGGGTGTTCTGGGTGTCTTCTTTTTCTTCTTTTCATCCTTTGAGGGGGTTTTGGGGAAATCCATGTGTTTTACTCCTACATTCCTGGTCGCTGGGGGGTACTACATTACTTACCTGTGTGGTTTCCTAGTACTCCCAGGTCCCCTCTACACGATTTACTTACCTAGGTTGGGGTCCTGTGTTCGTATTCCACTTTCTTAGTATATAGTTTGGGCTCCCTCTAGGGTCACTATTGCTTATTGCTATTTTACACAGTTTTCTAACCTTTTTATACCTCTTAATGTTTGTTAGTGAGTGTATACATATATATATATATAGTGTATTACTTACCTCTTATTGGATGGTTGCCATTCTAGTACTTTGTGGTACTGTGTGACCATAAATAAAGTACCTTTATTTTTGTACAACAGAGTGTTTTATTTCATGTGTGTAAGTACGGTGTGACTATAGGGGTATTGCATGCGCTTTGCATGTCTCCTAGATAAACCTTGGCTGCTCATCCACAGCTACCTCTAGAGAGCCTGCCTTCTAGACACTGCCTACACTTCACTGAGAAGGGATACCTGGACCTGGTATAAGGTGTAAGTACCATAGGTACCCACCATTCACCAGGCCAGCTTACTACAAAGCCGGTATCAGAAATTTCAAAACTAAATTGAGACCCCACTGGAGCAAAATGAATGGGGATGGAGGAAAGAAATGTGTAAGACATTTAAGAAACCTATGTACCGTAGGCAACAAACAAAGAAGGTTGATCAGGCAACCTCAACAAAGCAGAAATGAGAGACAAGTAACCTTCAAGAGTGCCCATAGCAGACCTCTGAGAGAGGGGTCGAAAAGGGATCAATTGACTTGTCTGTGCACCATGCTACAAATTTCTTCCAACAACAGATGGATATTGTTTTGGTGGAGAGACAACTGGCTGCCAATATTATGTTACAGACTTCAGGAGGAAGGTCAAAAGTTGGGTGCAGAACCCTTCCTGCTGCTGCAACAGAAGAGCCTCCCGAAGGGGCAGTCTGATGGGAGGATCGATGGACATGCTCAGCAGCTGGGGATACAAGACTCTCCATGCCCAGTCCAGAACCACAAGGATTACCTGGGCCCGGTCGTTCTTGATCTTCTTGAGAACTCTGAGCAGAAGTGGTATGGGTGGAAAGACGTACAGGAGGCCTGAGTTCCACTCAAGACAAAAAGTGTCTCCAAGCGATTGCTGCCTTGGAAATGCCAACGTGCAAATCTGCTGGCATCGCACGTTCTCTGCGGAGCTGAAAAGATCTAACCAAGGGTCTCCCCACTGCTGAAAGAGACTTTGCACCACCTACAGATGGGGATGCCATTTCGGGATCCTCTAGGCATTTTCGTCCGAGTTGTCAGCTGTCTTTATGAGCCGCTAGTCTCACCCAAGTTTTCACGCTAGTCCATTCCTTCACAGGCCTGATATAAAGGGGCCAGTGATCCCTCCCCCCCCCCCCAATTCATCCTCAAGACCTAACCTATAGTAAAAGGGATCAGGATCTAACCTAGGAGGCAAGGCTCCAATTGGCGCCTGAGTTGGTGTCATACGACGCCTATCTGCTGCAGTGTAAGAGATCACAATAGGGATGGCCCGGACTGCGCCGGGAGCATCGGCGAAGGCCGGATTTGTACAACCGACACTGGTCTGGATCCATGACTGGATCCCTGGGTGCCCCTCGGCACTGAGGCCGAACCCGAAAGGTCACATTCGCACTCCACGGGCCCGAAGGTGCTCCAGCTGTGTCCCAAAATGAGACGGATGGCCTCGTTAAACACTGAGTTGGGCAGGGGTTAATCCAGTTCCCGGAAACTTGGGAAGGAGTGAGTTGGTGCAGGTTCTGCAGAACATAGCTGTTAGACCTGGCATCTTTTGGCATGTTTCCCCTGTCTTTTTGCCTTCAGACCTCCTGTTTTTATGGTATGATGGACTCCGTTTTGCTAGTTTATTGGCTCTGTGCACTTTACCACTGCTGATCAGTACTAAAGTGCAAGCGCTCCCTATGTAAATTGTACTGGTGATTGGATTGTCCATGATTGTTATAACTGATTTACTGATAAGTCCCTAGTAAAGTGCACTATGTGTGCCCAGGGTCTGTAAATCAAATACTACTAGTGGGAGTGCAGCACTTGTTGTGCCACCTACATGAGTAGCCCCATAAACATGTCTCAGGCCTGCCACTGCAGTGACTGTGTGCAGCCTTACACTGCCAATTGTCCCCACTTGCCAGGCCCAAACTTTCCCTTTTAGTACATGTAAGGCAACCCTAAGGTAGACCGTAGGTAGTCCCAAGGGCAGGGTGCAGTCTATGTTAAAGGAGGGACATATACTGATGTGTTTTACATGTAGTAACAGTGAAATACTGCCAAATTTGTTTTTCACTGTTGCAAAGCCTATCTCTCATGGGTTAACATGGGGGCTGCCTTTAATATCCTTAAAGTGCAGTTTCCCTTTGAGAGCAGCAGGAAATGTGGAGTTTGGGGTCTCTGAACTCACAATTTTAAAATATACCTTTTAGTGAAGTTGTTTTTCAGATTGTGTATTCCACGTCTGGGTCAGACTGACAGTTGGGCTGTTCCCTCTAGACAGTGACACAAAGGGAGCTGGGGTGTAGCCTGCATATCCTGATGAGTCATCTCGGCTAGAGTGGAGGGAGGAGTGTTCATTTACACCTGAAAGGGCTGTGCCTGTCCTCACACAATGCGGTCTCTGACCCCCTGGTGTGAGTCTGGGGCCAGGTCTAGGCAAGGCAGGGTCTTGACAACAACAGAGACTTTCCTTTGAAATTTCTGTACTTCAAATGCAGAACTGGGTACAAGTAGTGGACCCAAAACCCCAGACTTTTAGAACACTTCTGGATCAAGAGGCACCTCTGTCAAGGAGAAGAGCTGGAGGAGGAGTACTGCGCCTTTGTTGTGTGTGTTTTTGCTGGGTTGGCCTGCAATTGCTGCTTCTGCCTTAACAAGGGCAAATACTGGACTTTGCTGTGTATCCTACTTGTGATGTTTCTCCAAGGGTATTGGAGTAGAGCTTGCCTCCTGTTGTAAGTCTCAGGGATATCAAAGGCTTCAGCTTCATCTGACTACAGCACTGGAAACTGTATGTTTTGTGCTGCAACAGAAGAAAAACAACTGTGACTCCGTCAACGATGCTGCTGCCTGCACCGTGACCTGACAACACAACACGGAGCCATGACCAACGTCGCATCGCAACCCTGGTCTCACCGCCGCTGCACCTAGCCGCTGCTTGCACTGTGACCAGTGGGCCCTGCACTCCGCATCGCCTTGCTCACAGAACAGCCTCGGCATCCCCGACGATGCCGCTCCACGCTGACAATGGCGCAGCTCCGGTCCTCCGACACCAGCGCCATTGACCCATGGGCACCGCATAGAGCCCCCCCTGCCGTCTTGGGCCTACTGATTAAATCTCTTCAGCAACGCCACCGCCTGCACCGTGACCTGGAGAAAACACACGTCGCCCCGGTCCACTTCACAGTACAGTCCTGGTCTCATTGACACCGCAGTACGCCGTCATCGAGGCCGCTGCCTGCACCTTGACCTGTGGGCACCGCACGTCGCATTGTCCCTCTTCACACCGAAGCCCTGACACCATCCACGCCAGCGCTCCTGATTACGTCATCAGCCCAGAGTTCGACCTGCAATGTGTGTGACTTCAAGGGCCCGACGACACCCACACCATCCTCCGGAACACCGTAGCTGGCCCGCAATGCTGTGGCCGGCCTGAACTGTTGGATTTGTGGTTCTCGACGCTGTGGTAGCCACAGACGGAGCTATCAACTTTAAGGAACTGTATTTTTAAGATAATTCTTGCAAAATTCAGATCTTTATTACTGTATGTTGGATGTTTCTCATTTTGGTCTTGTTTTACACGGATAATTATTGCCTATTTTTCTAAAACTGGTGTTGTGTCCTTTTGTAGTGTTTTCACTGAATTACTGTGTGTTATGTGCAAATGCTTTACATGTTGCTTCTGAGATAAGCCTGACATGCCAAGCTAACAAGGAGGTGAGCAGAGGTTATCTGAGCTGGGTATCTTCCTTATCCTGACTAGAGTAAGGGTCCCTACTTGGGCAGGGTGCAAACCGAGTGCCAACTAGAGACCCCATTTCTAACAAAGGCCTAGACCATTGAAGCTCCCTCTTCAACCAACGGATGGGGAGAAGCCAAAGAATGTTTTTTCTTCCTGGACTTCTTATGCCTCAATTTACCCGATTGCCCCCAGCACTTGGAGTGGGATGACGATGATGGAGGACTCCGTGACAGACCTCCACCTCGACCAAGATCACGACTTGTGCAGAGTCATGTGCCGGGTTGCCATCAGCTTTAGGGACCACTCCCTCAAAGCCTTTGGATGCATGGCTCAACACTTGGAGCATAATTGTAAGCCCTGTTTGTGCTCCATGCACCGAAGACACACAAGATGCAGATCCGTCATGGACATCGCCGGATTACAGGATCCATAGGGCTTGAAGTCGGTCTTTCTGGAGGACATCCTCGACGCACCAGGAGTAGAACTCTTGGAAAATGTTAGACAAAAAGTTGAAAAAAGCCAATCAAAAACTGACTGAAGAGTAGCTCTCTTGGGATCAACGCTTAGTGCTGTGGAAAGAAAAAACTGAGGTCAGTGCGCCGGGGTGGCAACTGTATAGGAACCTCGATGTCCTATCGGGCGCCAATGTTGCCGACAGAAGCAGAGCCGATCAATGGCACCTAATTGGGGGGTTGAGGGGTACGCAGCCAGAGCACTGCCTTAAGTACTAAAATTTGGGGATTTTCATCAGAGTCCTTGCCGCAGCATTTTGGACTACATGTAGCCTCTTAATGACATACTTTGTGCAACCTATGTACAAAAAATTACCATAATGTAATCTTGAGCCGATTAGGCTCTGCACCTCGACCTTTAGTAGGTGGTGGGAGCCAATGGAAACTTTTTCTGAGGGTGCTGAAACAAAGGCCCGAAACTTTATTCGTCTGGGCTTCCATCGTCAGCTTTCCATCGATCTAAAATCACAGGCTTTTCAAGATTCCTAATGCAAGTGCACTTGTTCAGGCAACTTCACTTCCACCCATCTCAATGCATTGTTACCTACGATCAGGACCCCTTGTCTTGTTTCCATTCAGTGTTAAGCAGTTCCCTGCCATCCAATCCGTGACACTTGTTAGACTGCGGCTCTATCAAATTCGACCCAGGGTTCAGTGCCACAATAATCCGAGTGTCACTGGCATATGACATATAGTCCATACCAAATGAGCGGACAATTAATGCTAGAGGTTGGATGTAAATATTAAAAGGCGTGGGACTAAGGGATGATCCCTGGGGAACCCCACAGGTGATGGGAACGATCTCCGATGAAAAGGTTTCCTCTCACACCTGGAAGCTCCTATCTTCCAAAAATGCTTTCAGCCACTTTGCTGCACGTTCCCCGATCCCTAATTCACTCATTCTTTGTAGGAGGGTGTGGTGAGAAACCATGTCGAACTCCGCACTGAGATCCAACATAATCAGTGTGGCTGTCCCACCCTGGTCCGTAATCCGCTTTAGTTCTTCTGTAACAGCCAAAGGGGCGGTTTCAGTGCCGCTCCCCTTTCTAAACCCTGTTTGTGTAGGGTCGAGAATGTTATGGGTTTCTAAGTTAGCCAGGTGCTTATTAGTGTGTTTCTCTAAAATTTGGCTTGCCACTGGAAGAAGGGAAATCCGTCTATAATTTTCCACCAATAGTGCACCTGTTTAGGGTTTTTTGAAGATAAGTTTAACTATTGCTTGTTTCCACAGAGTGGTTCAAGACCTCTAGTAATGGACCCAATAAAGTGCTTCCACCCTTTAAGAGCACATCCGGAGGAGCTGGGTCTAAGGGTGAACCCAACTTAATAGTTTTCAAGATTGTCTCCATAGAGGTAAGGTCAAGTGGTGGGAAAGGATTTAGGGAGCTACTATTTCCTCTTTGTATTGTTTCTTTGCTAGTTATGTCACCCTTCAATGAAGGGCTGTTAGTGACTCCATGATATTGCGATTATACTTATGAAAAATTCGGCAACCATGCTGCATCGCTCGGTGGAGCCTGAACAACCTGAGGTGTTCCGAGGGATTTTCATCAATGAGTTCACTATTTTAAATATCTCTCTCGGGGAGTTTAATGTGTGTCTATTTTCTTCCCTAAAATGGATCATCAAAGCTTCTTTTATTGCAAGTCTGTATTCCTTTAGAGCTGATCTATAACAGGTCTTGTAGGATTCATCATATTTACTTCTCCATTCCTTCTCTTTTCTTAGCGACCGTTTTCAATTATGACAACTCCAAGGAGTAGCGGGGCACTACCTCTTTTCTGAGTACCTTCGGAGGCTCTGAATAGGACAACTTCAACTATATCCTTGATCCACTTTACAAAGGAATTATATTTCTCAGTAGTATCATCTACTGTCATAGAAGAAGGGTCCTCAAAAACTTTAACGCACGCCTTGCTGTCTAATTTGGCACAGGGACTTTTAGGCCTTTGTTGTGGGTACCTATTTCAGCTGTTTTCCATCCTGTCAATCTTAATCGGGACAATATAGTGGTCACACCACAGGATGGGAAAAGCAACCCCATACTAAGATTTGGGAGATTCGAAAATAATAGGTCTAAAAGATGGCCCAAATTACGTGTCGGGCCATTTACAAATTGCTTTAACTGTAAGGTCTCCAGATCCTGGTGCAGTCTAGTGGCCAACTCATAATCAGCAACACAGAAGTGGATGTTCAGATCACCCACAAGAGGGTAATTGGCTTTAGCTAAGCAGCATTCTGCTATAATATCCGGGAGTGCTGTGGCACATTGGGCTGCAACCCTCAGGGCCCTTTATACATCAAAGGCCAGAGGATGTAAACATTGGTGAGCATTCAGTAGAGAACTGTAGGCTTCAAGGAAGGATGGAAAGGAACATTCACGCCCATTGACATACAGGGCACACAAGAAACGCTTCGCCCCATACAACAGGCATGTTAATCCACAGAGCCATCATAATGCTCGATTATTTTATTCTACTGACACATGCTTTAGGCATTATCAGGTTAATTAGGACTCTTGGGTAATCTGAGGAAACTGTGATGGGACATTTGCATTACACTTCAGTGATAGGTGGGGTAGGGTAAATGTTTAGTTTATAGGCAGAGTTACTAATTCACCGGACACCAACAACAGGAGGTTGAACCTCCTGAGCTATTTTAAATCTGGATATTTTTATTGTGCTGACTCACACATGATTCAGGCACTCTTTGAATAATTAGTAGGAACTCAGTGGATTACTTATTAACTACAATTCTGTTGGGTAATCTGAGAACATCCGGACGGCATGTTTGCGTTAATATAGAAGTGAGGGAAGTTAATGTCTGATTTATGGGCAGAGTGACTATTTAAGACAGATTCGCCGAAACACCGGTATTTGTTTTTCTTTTTATAGAGCAGAAGGATGCCAGGACCCTCTAATCACTAAAAGAGCGTCACTTTAGAACTAGAACTTTTGGTTTCAGTCATGTCTAACATGTGATGGGCAGTCACACATCAAGGTTAGCCTCTGAAAGAGTGGTGCTTTGGAGAATCCGCCGGACACATGTCATTCTGATGTCTCTGGAAGGCTGTAGAGGCGGGCACAGCCCGCTGTTTACCATGTTTGATGACCTACCTTCAGACAGCCTTGTTGGTGACAAGAAGGGCAGGGGGGTCTCTGGGCGTCTGTCTGAAAAGCATTCTGATCGCCCTCCTTCCTCTTCCCGTATAGTTTTACGATGAGGAGCAGGGAAAGCAGCAATGAAGCACAGGAGCCACATGGTGCCGGCAGCAGATGGTACCTTAAGTGTCCTCTGGCTTGTGTCTCACACAATGGGGATACCCATATAAAAAGATGTGCAAGGAGCGGTTCGAATGCTGTAATAGATGTTCATGGGAATTACAGTATATTTCAAAGAGTCCTCCACTGGACATGTCCGAGGGTTGTATGTGTGTCAGTACACCCTAACTCTGTCCCAAATATATCGAGCTGGTGCTCAAGGGAAATACGGTCTTTTGGGGGTGCAGTAATGTAGGTTTTTATTGGTAATCTATATAGGGTACTACTGTTGTTCAACATAAAGATGACTATACGTGGAAAGTATGCAGCAAGTCTTGAATGTAGACGATTACCAGAAACCTGAAAGAGATCCCCTGTAGAGAACTACTAGAGGAAATCACCCCTCTGTTAGGATATCAACATTACGAATTTTGATTAAACCGAGTGAACTGGAATTTCTCACAAATAGAATAACCAGAACCCCAGCACTAGACTTCCTCCCCGAGATTCACAAAGACCCTCAGAAACCACCTGGGAGACAGAATGTCTCAGGGTGTGACTCCATTCTGCGCCTGTATCCAAATATGTAGATTGCTACTTAAAGCCATTTCCTAAAATTACACGGTCACTTGTGCAAGGTACAGACTCTCTATTTAATGAAAGATAAAACATTTGACATAGAGAACCAGCTACTGGTAACCCTATAAATTATCTCATTATATACAAACATTCTTCACATGAAGCCCTGAAAGTCATACAACTATCTGTACCTTTATAAGAGAGAGAGAGACCAAAGGACATACCCACTGGTTTGCCTCAGCTTTTTGGGATGTATAAGAAACTAGAAGATTCTAAAACGAGACCCTATAACAAGGCTAAACCCAGAAAACAAAAAGCAAGTAGATGATGCGGAAAGTTAAGGAACAAACGGACCTCAAACGGAGAGGTTGAACTCTTAATACAAAGGAATCTCAGGATACCATATTTGTAAACCCTTCACAAATCCCAAAGCCTACAAGCATTGTTTAACTCTAATATTTGAATCTTTATCACAATTTTCATCCAACACCTTGCACTCTTTGGCTAAGTTGATGCCCTCATATTAAGGACATAAAAATCATGCTCATCCTTATTAATAATTCTTGCATTTGACCAAACCTCCTTAGCAATTAATTGGCCAGGACAGAATCCCTTCATACAATCATCCCCAAGAAGAATTTCTGAGTAATTGAAGAACGCCTCTACCAGCTCTCCTACATGCTGGACAGTTCATTATAGACACTGCCAAAACTACGCTAACAGAAAACGTTTCCATATTTGAAGCGAAACTACAGACCAACAGGATATTCATGGGAACTACCTTTGCTCCAGAGATAACATGCCTGTAGGTCCATACATGTGATCTGGAATGTATCTATTCACACACCAATGCCGTTTGAGACGACATGAAAGTCTCGTGTTTCTATATCTGTTATACTTTCATAGTTTGAAGGGAATTTAAAAAAGCTTAAGAATTTTTAGAATTATAAATCAGAATCCTTTCCTGAAATTCGCATACACTTTAACAACAAACTGGCCTTCCTGGACTTGCATATTTTTCATAGGAATTGTTACCTACAGATTGGTGCCATCACAAGAAAACAAAAATAATCTATTATTTCACAGTTTCCACCTGTGTTCTCTTAGGGAGAACTTACAGTGTGGGCAATTTCTGCAACTACACTTGAATTGTTCCTCCATTCAGGAGTTTCAAAAACAAGCAGGCATGCTGTCAACCAAACTGTGGGATTGTCATTATCAACAAAACATAGGCACATGTAGAAAAAGGGCCGTTATAACAACAGGGAAACCCTTTTAGAATCCTATCAACAGTACAATCATGTGTGTCACAATATACAATAGAGCATCAAACCATATACCTATAATTATTAGTATAACTGTGTTTAACATTAAATAATCTGCAACTTGAAAAGCTCATGTTCTTCTATAAATAGATGGTAATTTAAGGAATGTTTTGGTACACACTAGACCAAGGGCACAGCCCTCCACATGTAATCCTACATTCTGGGGTCTCCCACTGGTGAAAGGAAATTTCCTTTTCAGGAACTGTACTGTATGCTATCTGACAAAGACTGTCAAAAAGGTATACCTTGGTCCATCTACCCATAGTTCTTAAAAAATTTTTTTTTTTAAAAACAGTACTTGCTATTTTGAACAAGCTTTTAAGTGATCACCTGGCAATGTGGCCCGAACTATGTTGAAACGACAACTAGGAATGTAAAAAAATATGAATGAACACAAACATATTAAGGTGCAAGAAAAGGATGACATGCGTACTTCACTTGCCATTTCTAAAAGAAGGGACACACTGAAGAGGACTTTCACTACCTTGTTATAGATAAACCATGGATGTCAGCAAAACACACCGACCCCCAAACTATCCTCCTAGACAGAGAACGAAGATGGGCTTTCTGTCTCACAACCCATGTACATCTAAACAACAAAACACTGAGGAATCACACAAACTCTTGAAACCTGGCTAAAGAGGTAACCGTTTAATGGGTGGGTTTCACTTTATATAACAATTCATTACATCAAATACCTACGTGTAAGGACTTAAGATATTATGATGACACGTACTGAACATACTGATAGCTGTGCCATGTGATTTACCCATATGGAATGAATCAGACCTGGAGTATTCTACAACTACACTTAGATGTGATGATACAAAGTATATCTGAAGGTGCAGTATAGACTCCTCCCCATCATCTTCCACCACTTGCTTGGGCTATTGAATTAGTCTGTTCCATATGAATTTGGAAATTAGTTTATGCAATTGCTCAAAGAAATAACTTTCCATCTTCACTAACAGAGCCTGAAAAAGATGCAGGAGCCTAGGTAAAATATTCATTTTCACCCCATTTATTATTCCTGACCATGACACGTATAGAACAAGACCATGTTGCCAGGTGCTCTAGATGATACACTATAAACAATGAAGGAAAAAGAGGTTGGTCGGTCCGTCACATGTCCTCTCAAACTAAGCACCATCAATATTAAGTATGACATTCCAAAAGATCAGTATTTGTAAAAGAAGTTGCAAAAGAAGGCTTTATCCTTGGGCTACACACAGGGATAATCCGTATTTGGCAAACTCCTTTTCAGCATACAGAGACCCTCACCCACTGGAGTGGCATGCTTAATCACTGGGTCATGCTCCTTGCTAGGTGAAAGGCAATTACCCAACGGGTACTTTGTGGAGCACTTTGCAGAGATCTTTTATCCTGAGCTGGTTAGTCACACTGGCATGCCGAACAACCCCCTTGAAGATACTACTTTCTTTGGGAATGCAGTAGGAAATATAGATTGGACAAAAAGGTGTTACAATTATCTATGGCTATCCTAAGCAAAGATATTCATTATCATTGTATTACTGGAATCCATGTTAAGATAAAACACTGTAAAGGACTAGAAGGAAGTTATTATCTAATGGGTCACTAAAAAAGGTCAACATGTTTCTTCCCTCTGTTGGCCTCGTATAAGAGAGGCTGAGGAGAGACTATTTAGGTGAACCGCTGGTCACCTGGATTTGAAAGAGTAATTCTCAGAGATACGACCAAGATATATATGCCATGGGACCCTGAAGGACTCCTATTAGGGTTACATATATTCTCATAACAAGAGTACATATAAGTTCCCATTTGAACTTGGAGATCAAATGATCGGTTTTACATGAACTTTTAACCATGATATGAACAGACACACTTTCTTTTGTTATTTGACAGACCCTCTTTTTTTTTTTTTTTTTTTTTTTAGATTAGGGCAATTATCTGGTCCCGACAAATGTCACCGACCATACTGGGCAAACAGGCATAAAACATGTTGACTTTTTAATTTTTAGAGTCAAAATAACATCCTTCAAGTCTTTTACTGTTTTTAACAGTATGATAAAATAATAATAAATATCTTGCCTTAGGATATCCACAGATACTTTCAACACCCTCTGGCCCAATCTAAATCTGTCTTTTCTGTCCCTAGAAAGCAGTGTCTTCAAAGGTGATATTTGGCATGTCAATCTAACGACCACAGGATAAAAGATCTCCACAAAGTGCTCCAGCACCCAACAAGGAGCAGGACGCACGATGAAGTATGTCACTTTGGTGGGTAGGTCTTTGTATCCTGAAAAAGGATTTCCCCAAATGGTCTATATGTTAGTAAGCATCATGCTTGCACCACAATCAATATAAGAGTATTATGGTGTTTGTACGAGCAATATGTTACATTCTTTGTTTTGCATGTGTAATTCTCTTCATATGTCTCCGATCCCAGTACCTTTCACTTCAGTCTTACATTTTTGTTTTTGAGAATGCTCCAACATTACATGTACCTTTGGAAAAGCCGCCTCTTTGAGCATCCCAAACCACACTGAAGTCCCTCGTTATGATGCTATGAAAGAGTATAGCCTGGCTATGGTGACAGCTTTAACCACAAACTAATCGTTAGAATTGAATATCTGCTATGTTTATCTGATTTCCTGTCTAATATGAGAAAGAGGTTCCCATTCCTATCGAATAGTGCCACTCCGTTATGCCTCGTCTCCTGGTGATGAGTAAAATGTTATTGGGTATGTTCTATGTTGGTCTCTGTTAACCAAATGAGTCTCTTGGAGACAGATAGGGTCTGACTGCCTAGAATGCAAGTATTTCCATACTGCTCCTCTCTTAATTGGGAGTTCAACCCTTAGTAATTAAGTATGTGACTTTTACCACAACAAAACCAATATGTAATAGTTTTGTTATTGCATGTAAATCTCATCATTAAAAGGTGTTTTCATCTCTTGCTGTCAGGCATATGCTGACCTCCTAATACCTCCCCCACTAGAACCCACTGATAACCCACACTAAACATACAGGAAGAACAGAACACTTTTCCATTGCTCAGCCTTTGTTGTGAGACTTCTAGTTTTGAGCATCTGATTCAGTTCACCAGGGAGCCAGGGAAGCCTGAGTCCCTTGTGTATTTGGATGAAGTGACTCACAAAGTGACTCGTAGTATGTTTCCCTACTGGTCAACCTCCCCTTGTTGTCAGGTTTTCTTTGTGCTTTGGAAGTGTGCCTTGTAGTAATGCATCATCTCTGCAGGAGGGAGCATTTCCTAGGCTGGGGGGGTCTGTTGTCAGCTAACTGCCTTCGCCAGAAACCCAGCAGTACTGCAAGAACTTCAGTCGTCAGACTCTGTTGCTGCCCACCGTGGCCTCAACCCAGTCGCAGGCAGCACCTCCAACAAGTGCTTCACCTTGTGCAACAGGGAGCAAGAAAAAAGTTTGCTATACGTCCCAACCGGCCGGCCTGCTGTGGGGCAAACTGGGATAATCAGGGGATTGTTAAAGTAACTGAGCTCTACAAAGTAATAAAATGGGGTATCTGAATCTTGATACCTGCACATGAGAGCTTGAATCCAAAGGGGGTTGGGTGGGTGTTGAGGTATCCTGCCTCAAATTACCCAAAGAAGAAGCACCTGGGAGAAGAGTACTTAAGATCCAAAATCTAAGGCACAGAAGCCTGAGAGCCAGTGTAGGTATTGTACCTTCAGCTTGAATTAAGTTTAGAGTGTTCTGCTACCACTGAAAATCTGATGCTGAGGTGGTTTAACTTGGCCCAGTTTTGCAGAGCCACAGTAAGACAAACACGCAGATAGAAGCTTCCACATCACATCAAGTTTTGCACCGGCAATCACTCATCAGGCTCAGTTCTTTTTGAAAGGTTTAAATGGAACCTTATCATAAAATTATCACCCATGAAACAAGGGTCAGTTATGACTTCACAGAAAATACCTACAATGCAGAACTAGGTTTACAAGTATAGACCCTTTATTGATAATCCTAAACATCAAAACAGAATAACAAGCATACTCCTAAGGAAGCAGAAGTGGGTAGAAAGGAGTAAGGATGAATTGAGGGTGCAAGGAAGCTAACTAAAAAGGTTATTCAAAGCAGTCTGCCCTTCTTGTGTGTCTGATTTGCACCTATAAGCTATAGCGCCTTACAAAGATGAGGATTGACCTTGCACCAGATCCTAAATACATGTCACCAAGGGGTACATTTTTGATCCATGCGGCAGTAGCTGCTTTCCCTCTAGTAAAATGGATTGTTTGTACACAGTGTTATTAGTTACCTAGACAGAAATGTGTCTGAATAGGGTCATAACAGGTTAAGAAGTAATTGGACATTTGGTAGTCTTTTGTCTTACACAAGTCAAATTTTAAGACACTCCTAACATTCAAAGAATGCAAGGATCTATTTGCCGGAGTTGTCAAGAGATTTAAAGAACATGGAAAATAAATTGTTTGCTGAACATGAAAGTAGGAGACAAATTCGGACAGTAAGGGGAGCTAGATTCTTACTGCTATACTATTTGAGTGGAACACAATATAAGGTTCGATCTGCTGTAAACCATTATTCCTGCTTTGTTGTAGTAAAGCACTAAGAGAGCAGCTATTGACCTTCCTATACCTTGGTATGATCTGATATAGGCTGGACTTTTTCACTGTCTCCAAAGGACACAAAAACAGATTTGAATTGTGGAAGGCGTTGTCAGAAGTTTAAGAACATTTCAATTGGAATAACTGGATTCAAAGGAGAGGCATATACCACCACCTGCGGTGCAGATGAAAGCTTGTTACAAATTTGTGAATGGAGCATGGATTTTTCTCAGCCTAGCTTTTTCTTCATAGAAAGCTTATATTGGACTAACATGCAGCGTAAAAAAAAAATCTGACTAAGACTTGTGCACTATTCTATGACATGATTTTAGTCCACTATTGCAAGGGTTTACAATGACCTAATTCATAAGCCATCACTAAAGCACATTTCAAAGGAAGCAGCCATCCAGATAGTAATTAACTGAGTACTCAAATAAGGTAGGGATGAGGACTCACCCAGTTTTCCTGCCAAAGGCGAGCTACGATTTTCACATAAACCAAATTATCTCTTTGCTTACTTTATTTCAAAATACTTCTACTTCAGCAGAAATCTAATGCTTAAGTTGGGTGTAAGGAGGAAGTTGTTTTCTACTTAAAAAAAAGAAAATCACTTCTAATGGAAGGTGATACTTTTGGTTTACACAATCTTTTAGGAGATTTCTAACCTTATGACTATGCCTTATTGACTTCAGAGTGGTGCGGAAAACTTTTTTCCTAAGCAGTGACTCTAGTGCTGTCAGCCAGCGCCTAGCGGCTCTAAATGAGACTCAGTTTTTAAGATGTGACTAAGGTGAATATATTAGGTACTAACTTGAGTGAGGTAACAATGTGCGCAGAGAGGAATTAAAATGGCCACAGCAGTTACAGATACCGATACGGCACATAATATGTTGAAACACCTTGGTATCTAGTTAGGCATGGCACAAGCTTATAGCCTAAGAGGAAGGGTGGTGGGAAAAATCTGTAGCCACTAAAAATGTAGTTTACTGAAGGTAACAAAATGATTACTTACCAGTAGTTTTGCATCTTGAAGAATTGTCTTGATTCATATGCTTTGCATTATTTCGCCATCCAGTGATTGGGTCCAGAAACATGTCTTTTTTGTGTGTGGGAGTCCTAGGCGGTATGTTCATCCCTTCTGTGATGTCATACGGAACCCCGGAAGTGTCTGTGCGTGCTCGCCATCTTTTCCTCCCAGCTCCCTGTGGCTTGTGACAATTCTCAGCAGATCCATTCCTGTATGGGACACATATGCAATCTTGCATTTGGTATGAGTGGGATGCAAGATGCCAGCATGCCCATCAACTTCATGACATTCTTTACTGTTAACAGACCAACCCCACTGATAAGGCGAGTTTGCATTGCAATCGCCTACGCTCTCTTGTGGACCGGGTATGCCTGTGCTGTTCTGGAAATTATGGTTGCTCTCAGGAACACCTTCACTTGTTCCAGTTGTGGTGAAGACTTTGTGGTTTTCTGTGACCCTGAGGCATTGCAGTGTTTACTATTACTATCTGTACGTCCTTGTGGCATCTTTGCTTAGTGAGTGCTTTTAAAAACCAGGCATCTGAGTACGGGTAGACATGAATGCCATGTCTTCTTATGTGTGCTGCTACCGCCTGGGACTCTTTGTGAGCTCTCTTGGTGTGGGTTTTATGCCAGAGTAGCTGCCTGAATTTTGTCCACAATGAACCGGAAAAACTTCTTGTGTTTTTGGTTCATAGGTATGTGTAGGTAGGCGTCCTTTAGATCGAAGGTGGCCATATAATCCCCCTTTTCTTAGGAGTAGTATTACTTCTTGCAGCATTGTCATCTTGAAGTGCTGACAGTATGAACTTGTTTAGAAATCCAAGGTCTACAATTGGTCTTACTGTTAAGTCTTGTTTTGGTACCATAAAGTATGGTGAGTATATACCACTGCCTGACTCCCTTGGGGGAAACCTTCCTATGGCTCTTTTTTGGAACAGCTCTTGTGAGAGTTTGTTTCTTGAAGTTCTTTACCTTTGGAGGTCTGTGTAGTGGTGTCTTGGTGAGTTCTATGCAGTGTACATGTCTGATTATGTTTAGGATTCAGCTGTCTGATGCGTTTCCCCTCTACATCTTGAGGAACCCACCTTTTTCTGCCCTGCACGGGTGTTTTGTTGTGGGGCTGGGTGAAGAACGAGTTACTTGCATGTTTATTCTACCCTTTTGGGATCTTCCTCTCTGCCTCCCACGAAATAATTTTCTTGTGAGGTGTTGCCATGGATGGTGTAGCACTTGCTGTATCATTTAGTAAGGGAGGCTTTGGGGCTGCTGCTGTTGCTGCCCGGTTGTGAATGCCACCCTGCCTCTAGGCCTTCTATTTATAGCTTCTTCATTCGAGGAGATATTGCTCTTGCTGGTCAGTGGATGGCCTCCTTGCCCTAGTCGAGGGTGCTGGGAGGCATAGGTAGTTAGAGGTTCCTGTTTTGTGAGGGTATCAGTTTCAAGTAGGAAGCATGTCTCCTTTAACTCATCTAACTGCAGCCCATAGGTGTCAGCAGCCCTTTTGATGAGGCTGTTCAGGGACAAGTCGTAGGGAGGTTAAGGCCTCAAGGGGTAACTGTCCACCACTTACCCTCATCAGTGTCCTTTGGTCAGGACCTGTGAGGCTCTCTCTGCTTGTGCTGACCTTCAGTCGTTGAGTGTTTTGACACTGAGGCTGCCTTTGAGGAGTTTGAGTCCAAGGACTTATCGTACGTGATCTTTGCCAATTTCATTATCCTTTAGCCATTTCTTCCTGTTGTCTTTTGCTGCCTTCTTCCCTGCTTGTCTCTTTTCAGAGTTGGCTACAGCATCTTAAGTGCTCGACTCCTCTCCTTGTGATGGTTGAGCCTCCTTGATGCTTGCTATACCGAGGTCTTTCAGGGCCCATGGCATTGCGATTTAGTATCGTTCCTCAAGTATCTTTGGTATAAATGTGGCGCATGCCTCGCAGCCTTCATATTTGTGGTCCCTTTGCAGGCAAATGTTGCAGACCTCATGGGGTTCTCTTTGTGCAAATTTATGGTGGCAGTTGGGGCATCGCTTAAAGGGGGTATTCACCATGACCCTCTACTGCCTCTCCCGGCCACCTGGGTATTACCAGTGGGGTCCCCTGACGAGCTTGTGCAGGAGCCCCTTCTCCCTGCCTTACATGTTTGTGGGGAAACAGAATGGGGAAACAGAGTGTCAGTGTGTCTCTCTCTCTCTCTCTCTCTCTCTGTGTATATGTATATATATATAAACAGAAACAAAATGTACTTTTGCAACATGAAGGATTCAATTGCTGTGCAGTATTCTGCCATCTAGTGGTTGGGACCAGACATAAATAAATAAATAAATATATATATATATATTTATTTATTTATTTATGTCTGGTCCCAACCACTAGATGGCAGAATACTGCACAGCAATTGAATCCTTCATGTTGCAAAAGTACATTTTGTTTCTGATGGATACATTGTCACCCAGATTCCTCACCGTGTGAATGAATCCCAAAGCCGTACAATCTCTGGAAGGTGAGACTGCGTTATGCTGGTCATGCAACTCAGCTGTGGCAAAGTGCACATCACTAGGAATCCAAGATGTGAGGCATTAGTGCTTTGTAAAAGATTCATGGACCAACACAGCACTCTGGCAGATGACGACAACCAGAATGTTACTGGAGAAAGCTATGGGTCTGGTGGAATGAGCATAAATGCCCTATGGAAAGTCTTTGTTGGCCAGGTCAAAGCTCATTCTTGATAAAAGGCATGCCCTATTTATTTTTTGCTCCAGTAAAGCCTACAAAGACTTGGTCATCAACTCGGTCCTGTCGAGTGCAGTGAATGTAGTAGGAAACTACCTGCGTGGGTTCCAGCCTATGCAGATGTGTCTCCTCATATGTTGGAAGTTTGAGTAAGAAGAATGGACAGGTGCAAAGGAGCAACTAATCTGAGCAGAAAACCGTGAAGTGAGACTGCGTGCAGAAGTAATCGCCACCAACAGAACTGTTTTCAGAGTAATAAGTAAAACTTGGCAACAGGGCATCAGTTTGAATAAAAATTACACCAAGAAAGTGAAAACAAGGTTCAAATTCCACTGAGGAACAATAAACTGAGTAGTAAGGAACAAGTAAAGCAAACCTTTCTGAAAATGCCACTACTGGCTAATTAACAAGGAAGGTTGGCAATGAAAACACAGAGACAGAGCCATCAGTTTGTTTTAAGCATTGCCACAGCAAGGCCCAGTCATGCGAGGGACATTACATACCCCAAAGAATGTCAGGCAGGTGAGATGTAAAGAGATTAATGTGTTTACACTGAAACTATTGCACAAATCCGCCTCAATGGACTTGATAAATTCATTTGTCGGAAAGCTTCCAGGCCAGCAAGACGACGTCAAGGACCACATCAGAAAAGCAAAAGAATTCTACTTACCACTAAATCTCCACATCCGCAGTCACAGTATCTAGGAACTGGAGAACCTGTTGCAAATGCAGGCATTATGAGCAGGTGGGGAAATGGAGGCAGAATGCGGAGTGTCAACCAACTGGCAGACCAGATCTCCCTTGCCCAGTTTTGAGCTATCAGACTCAGTGGCTCACAATCCTTACATACAATTTAAGGCAGAGCTGGACTGGTGGATGTGTAAAGCTGGCCCTGAGATCAACTGTACCCAACAGCATCATCCAGAGAAGCAGCCTCCGAGAAATCACTAGCACAAAACAGAGTAAGCTTCCTGTACAGGGCCATGTTGAGAAGTGAAGAGAACCACAAATAGAAACTGTGAGGAAATAGTGATGATGTGGTTGTTTAACCCCATTGTGTAATACACTTAACTCCTTTAGAGTGTGCCTGTCAAACCCTCAGCTTAACTCTAGGTAGCTGTGGCACTGAGTAGCAAGGTTTACACAGAGGAGAAAGTGGGAAGCATTTAAAAATCACTAAAACAAGTGAAAAAGGAATTGACAACGCTCAAAAAATGCATGACACCAATTTATAAAAATAGACCGTATTTGCATAAGAATTTCGATACTAGAACAAAAAGATCCACCAGAGTGTTCCTGGGATGTTGATTTTACAAGCAATAATAAATCCAAGCAATTTAAGTCAACCACAAAAAAAACCTCGGCAAATTCAAAGAATTTGACATTTAAAATCATTATCAATGAAAAGTTGGGTAAGTGTCAATGCGGTCGGGGAGAGGTACTTAGGGCGACCAGCTCCACAGGGAGGTAGTCAGGATATCAGCAAGGCCCTCAAGAACAGTTACCTTTACAGAAGAAGCCGTCCTCAAGCAGTTACAGGCACTTTATCCACCTTTCAATGAATTTCCGACAGAGTTGTCCTGATGCAAGTATTGCAGGATGCTGAAGATGCTCTAAGGATGTGGGTGCCAGGCTGTCAACAGGGTCTTCCTGCAGGGATTTCTTGGTTCACGAAGATGGTGAGGATGCCCTGGTTGCAGGGTCTATGTCCCACAAGGTCCTGTCCGGTCTGGCCGAAGTCCAGTTGTTGCAGCACCACCAGTCGCCTGGGGACACAGTCACAGGCCAGTCGTTCCTGGGTTGGTAACTCACCTTCTGAGAGTCCCAGCAACTCTCCAATAGAACTCCCAAGGTCAGTGAACTCGAGTGCAACTCTGTGCACTGGGTCTTGGTCCTTGGTGCGGCACAGCACCGCATTGGTGGTACTACAAAGATGCCCAAGCAGCCTTCTTCAGCAGTTGTGTCCCTGTGCTGCAAACAAGAAGCCAGTCGGCTGGCCCTTGGGGTCCCTTGGCTTGACTGTGCTCTGCTTATCCTTGAGCAGGACATAGCAGGCACAGTCCCTCTCTTCACTAGCCACCAGGTGAAGTCTTCAACAGTGCAGCTTCTCTTTGCTGGTCCCTCAGTGCAGCAGGGCAGTCCTCCTTCCAAGTTGGTCGAGATCCGAACACCAGGGGTGACCCCTTTATGCCCATAAAGTGCCCTCAGGTCAGGATGCATTTGGTAACAGATAGGCTACCACGTTCCTTCCACCTGGTTACCACTTCCTCTGTAGTGTGGCATCTGGCTATGCAAGGATGCACCACTGTGCCCACTCCGAAGATGGCAGGATACCTCTTCTTGGTGTTCAGAGGTCTCTAGCCAACTCCTGGAGTGTGGCTACCTCAGAACTACACGCCCTTGAGGAAACAGGTCTGGCAAATGGTTCCCCCTCCCCTGCTTCCAGTGCCAGCCTGTCTACCTAAACAATAGGACAGCTCTCCTCCCCTGTGTGACACATCTGCCCTTCAAAGGTAACTTCCCCTTTCAAGTCTACTTTTTTGGAGCTAACACTAGTGCTTCCTGAAGGAGAAATAGCTCCCTGCTCTGCAATCCCTCATTGTTCTCCTTGAGAGTCGCAGGCACTTCTCACCAAAAAAGACAAAAAGCTGTCTTGTGGAACAGGCTCCATGTGTGCCTGAGAAGGCACAGGAGTTTTATAGGCGCAACAAAGTGGCTGCTTTGCTATAGATGCACTGCAACAAATTACATTAATTTTGACTTGGAATACAAGTCAGGCTTAATATAACAACCTATTTGATACCTTGTAGAGCCCACTTTGGTCGCACTGTTCAGGAGTTAGCCCAGCCGAGGGATCATTGTGTAATCCTGCACTCACCAATTGGGTGACTAAGGTAGTTTTGCATGTTTACTACACGTACATGTCCTGCTGTGTCCTATGTTGCACCTTGCCTTTGGACTTGGTAGGCCTGCCAGAGGAGTGACTTACACAGAGGTACAGGGAAAGTGGTGGTTTTTCCATTGCTTTCAATTGCAAAGTTGGGCTAGCAGTGCACATCAGCTGTATACCAGTCTGCAGTGGCGAACAGGGAGACTCATTTTACCTGGTAGAGCTCCAGGGTGGTACAACCAGTGCTGCAAGCCCTGGGGTACCCCTCTAACTTACATACCCTGGGTACCAAGGTACGATATACTAGGGACCTACAGATAAGTTAGCCATTTCCAATTGGGGACAGCCAGTTCAACATACACCTTAGGGTCAGGGCACAGGCACTGAGGTCTGGTTAGCAGGCGTCAATGCACTCTCAGAGTCGAATAACCAGCAGCACAAGTCGAAAAACTTGGGGATGACCACAAGAAAGGAGGCATTTTCTTACAACTACCCAGCTCTGAACTCTAAAAACACTACTATTCACTACCCATCCCATAACTCTTTAAAAAAAAAAAAACTTTAATAATCCTACACTTAAAACTCTAAATCACTCCTGAAAACAAAAAATTAAACCCATATACTAATTTTAATTACATATTTACAAACGTTTAATGTGTATATATTAATTTTAAACATATATATATATATATATACACACACATAATATATATATATATATATAGACACACACACACATACAGAAAAGAAGCAGAGAACTCTGGGTAGTTCCCAAGTTTAGGGAGAAAGCAGCTCCTATATAGAGCACCCTACAACACCAGTAACATTTAATCTGCTCACCTCAAATGCCTGTTTTTCTATTTCAGCATAGAATTAGCATAATGGCATCAACACTGAGCTAGAAAAGGACAAAGTCTTTTGCTGTACAAATTGCAAAATACTTTGTCCCCTTCTAGCTCCACGTGGATGGCACTGTGCTAATTCTATGCTTAAAAACTTGCTAGAAAATTTGAGGAAATCGCGATTTTGCTCCCCTCACCCTCTTTTTTTCTTGCCACACACTCGATGGATCAACAAGAACCTTCACAGCAAGGAGCTGAGGTGGATTAGCTTTTTTTGGAAAGTTTTGTTGAGATTCGTCAAATGGCACCAAAGTTATCTGAAACCCCTCCCAAAATGCTCTTTCAATAAAAACGTGTGACTATAAATACACTGTTGCGACCCCTACTGTGTAAAACATACATGCAAATACCATCCGAATTCGGTTCGAAATAGGTTATAGTAAAGACTAAAACTAACTGGTCCAAATTAAATGTATGCCAAATCTAAAATACGGCATACAGTCACCGATCTCCCTCAGAGACCAATGATGATCAAAGTATGCTGCTAAAAAGCATCCAATGGTAGACAATTAACAGTAACTCCGCATGCTGTTACTTCTTGCCATGTTTAATGACGGTAACTGACCTACACTTTTATCAGCCCCAGCGTTAGTTACTGCCTAGCTGTTTCTGTGAAGTATACATTACACAGTGTAAACCCAATTCTTAGTTGTCTTAAATGGTTGTATTCAATGTATTCCTTCACAACTGGAAGTCTAACCCTCTCTAAAAATCAGTACTCCTATTTTTAAACTACTTCAAGCTTGTTATTTAAAAATATTCCAAGGATCAACGGGGTAGTAAAGGCCATTCTGAAATATAATTTTAACATTTTTAGTGGGAATTCTGTTCTTTTGTCATTAAACCTGAGCTATGATTCTTAAGCCTTAGTCATACAACCTTTCCTTCTTTGAGCTTACCAGCATCCGATCTGTGCCCATGATCTCTTTCACCTGTCAGCGAAAAGGAACATACCAAGGGGGTACCGGCAAAGAAAACAAAAACACAACATTATGTAGTTGCTAAAGCTTCTCTTCACCTCGCCCCAACCCAACTGAATATTGATCTTTTGATAAAGAGCAGCTAATGATCCTTCAGTATTACTGATATTTTCAATAAAATGTTTTGCTTTCTGCAGTCCTTTCATTTGTAACAATTTAAAAAGAGGCGGTCAGTTCTTTTCATTGGCTGTTACCCACTCAGTACTAACATTTGATGATAATGAAAAGACAACTGTAAAATACTGATGACAAACGGCATCAAATAAAAATGTAATACAGCTTTTCTTTTAACTCCTTCCGTTTGTTTAGATTTCTGTATTTGATGCATTTAATAAACCCTAAGATTTTTGTTTTACCCCACCAAAAATCTAAAGCAGTTGGAGTTTCCGTTCTTGTTTTTATATTTTCCTTTAGATTCAAAGAATTCTCACTGAAGCATCAATACTTGGCACTTACCACCACCAAAATTTGTGAAGGCACCACGGTCACCACCACTGCAGAGAAAAATTGAAGAAATGATTTTTTTTTCTTCAAGTTCTGGACATCAAGTGATGCTTTTCTAGGCACATGGTAAGAGGAGAATGGCTGAACTACTCACTGACAGTACTTTAAAAGACGTCTAATGACATTGCTGGTGAAGAGGACATCCAACTCAGTGGCTTTCAATATCCTACTGTTTCAGCAGTTCTCAACATGCCAAACAAAGCTGACCAATTTCCACACAACACTTCTACATTCAAGTGAAAAGACCTAAAGCTTGCCAAGCTACATGCAATGTGTTACTTTAACCTTTATGAGCAAAGGACAAAGTAAAATAAGCAACATAATGTAAGATATCAATAATTTAAGTCAGAAAAAAGGTGGAGTAAATAAATGTGAAAAAACAGATAATTAAGCAATTTCTGGAACAGTTTATTCTTAAACAATATAAAAACGCTATTGAAAACCTAGAATGAGTGGAGAGTGTAACTTCCAAGAAAAACCCTTCATTTTTATGAACTTTAATTTTTTATACAACCTGTTCAGATTTCCTTAGACTGCAAGCACATTATACCACCACCCATTAAACTTTTCCTACATCTGAAAGCTTACACAGGCCTCATACACGTTTAAATTACACCAGTGCTTATAACTGAAAGCTTTGCCAAGTCGATGAGTTTTCTTAACCTGTGAAATTTTACTCAAAAACTATGTGCAAATACAAGGCCCATAACACCACTTGATTCTGATTAGATGCCTTCTCCAAACACTGAATCTTCAAATCTTCGGGTTATAATCTAATGAAGAGATGGACAAGAATGTGAAGACTATCAGAACTTTACTTGACAAATCTGAAATTTGTTAAATAGTTTACTATAAATAAATCAATGATAGGACTGATCTAAGATACTGTAGGTTCAATAAAGTAGTAGTCTGCACAAAGTAAAATAAAATCCCATTTACACTCTAAAACATTTCAATGGTGTGTTTCAATCTATACATCATATGTGAAGGTAGGTGGTGTGGGGGGTTGTGTGTGTGTTCACAGAAAAACCAAAGGTTAAAGTGACAATATGTTGGAGTGAAAATGTGACTTTAAAGTTATAGTTAGCTCAAGAAATTAACAAGCACCCTTGCCAGCTTGGGGTTGGCTGCAACCCAAAATGGACACCACCCCTTTTTTTGACTGTTTTTCGGATTGGAGCGCCCCAAATCTAAATGTGTTTTTTTTTAAGTTTTAATCCTGGAGGAAGGGGTGTTCCTTTGGGATGCCCCTAAAAACATCTGCGGTGGAGGGGTCAGGGTACCCCTACTCAGTCCTGTTATACCTTATTTATGTACTTTTAATTTGCAGGACAAAGGGGGGTCTGGTGTGATTTTGGAACTCTCATAGTGAACCCCAGTGAATGGAGAAGGTTCGCCATAGACTAGAGGTGAGAGACGACTGCCTGCGGAGAGCCCACCTTAACAGCCAAACAGTGAGGTAAGGGAAGACTGGAACGCCTGACCGCCACAGGGGAGCTGCGACCATAGCCTTCACTTTTGTGAACACCCAAGTTGCATTGGTAAGGCCAAAGGGGAGCATGACAAACGGAAAGTGCTCTTTGCTGACCATGCTGTCTGGTAATGCCTGTGGGCAGGCAAGATGAGGATGTGAAAATATGCGTTCTACAAGTACAACAATACTGCCCAGGGCAGGCAGGACTTGCACAAGCATGAGCATCTTGAATTTCTCCTTCTTCAGGAAGAGACTGAGAAGGTGCAGGGCTAGGACAGGACAAACGCCTCCATCATTCGTGGGCACCAGAAAGTAGCAGGAACAGCAACCTCAACCTACTTCTGATGCCAGCACCTTCGCTATAGCCCCTTGGCCAAGAGAGCTAAAATTTTCTGACAGAGCAAGGAGGAGTGGTCCTCCGTCAACTTGTCCTGATTGGGGGGGTGGGGGAAAGGGGAGGAGAGGAATCGTTCACAAAGGGGAGGGAGCAGTAAATGAGGTGAAAAACCAATGAGTCAGATATTATTGACCTCCAGTGGTGCAGGTGATGGCCTATCCTGCCCCAAATGGGTGCTGATGTTGGTTGGCGGCCAAACAAAAAGAGCTGGGAGTCTGCAGCTGTTGGGTGGGTGTTGGGGTGCTGGACTGGCTCAACTTCTGGCCACCTGTCCCAAGTGTTCTGTGGAAACCACGCCCTTGGCCACAAAAACATTGTGGGATTTGTTGTCCCTGGTGGCTGGGTGCGTAAAGATGTGGTTGGAAGCTCCTTCCATGGCCACAAATGAGGCGGAAGGTAAACTGGAGATGGCAACGTGCCATGGAAAGGCCCAAGGACATGGCCATAGCCGTGTTGTCCTTTGGGGCACTTCAGCGTTGAGTCCGCCTTCTCTCTAAACAAACAGAATCTATCAAAGGGCGTGTCTATGAGTGAAGCTTGGACATCATCTGAAACACCAGTGGCTCTCAAATAGGTGTGGTGCCTAAGCTAGTTCTCAACCAGTGTGGTGCCCAAAGGCCACTGATGATGAAATCGCTCTGCCCAGCGAGTCTGTCATGTCCAGCCCACATCTTGTGGTGAACTTGGCTGCATCTCTCCTGTCAGCAACTGCTTGAGAGAGTATGGCTTGAGCTCCTCCAAAACCATAGGCAGCATTGCACAACTAAGTCTCAGATCGCATGGGAGTATCAGCTGCCCAAGTGTCATGTGGTGTTCACCAACCGCAGTGCCAGGCTGGCAGAAGAGTGCATCCTCTCCCTCAAGGTATCCAGCCTTTTGGATCCCCTATCTGGTGGAGTGGTAGGGAGTGTGCTGGAGTTAACTTTGGAGGTGGAGGCCTGGACCTCCAAGCTCTCCGGGCAGAGTGTTGCATGAAGAAACTGGAGTTCTATGCATGGAAGCCCATGTGCAGGGCTTGGCCCAAGTTCCCAATAGGACATCAGTAAGGGCTTCAATGAATGGGAGTATTAGTTCAGTGGGGGCATCTCCCAGCAGAAGTACCTCTGTCAAGACATTTGTCTTGACAGTCACCAAGGGTAGTATAAGGTGCAGGACCGCAACCACTCTCCGCACCACGACTGCAAATGAGGCACTATCCTCCATAGCCACAGTAGGAGGAGAGACCAAGCCAGTGTCTGGGGAGGTGTCCAGTCCACCAGCATCTGAGTTGTCCTCTGGATCTTTTAAGAACTGAGATCAATAAGTGTCCAAAGATCCCTCCTAATCATCACCCAATGCAGGCGTGTTATATGAGTAAATAAACAAAAAATGGCAACTAGGCTCGGAAAAATGGGGACAAGGGATAGGAACCACTATTGAAGTCTACCTCATGTATCCAAAGAGAATTGGAATAGATGCCTCACCCACGAAATAGTGGCATGCTTCGTCATTGGCGCCTATCCACACCCTGGTAGAAGCAACTATTGTGCTGGATAGAAGCAGGAATCCAGTACAGAAGCCTGTTAAAAATACCTCTCGATATACCCAAAGAAGATTCCTTTTGTTCTGGGGTACAGAGGGTATACATAAAAACAAAGAGTGTTTTTTTAAAAGGAATTAGTGTCCCAAAAAAACCTTTCACTAAGCCAACATGTTTGAGTTTTCATCAGGGCTGTCAAAATATCCTGGCCTCTCCGCACATATGAATATGGCACTGGCTCTGGTATTTGGGAATTTGAGGCCAGTCAACCCTCATCTGGTGCTGTATCAGAGCTGGTAATGATGATGGGGTGGCGCCACGGCTGGGTGCCAGCACTAGATCTTTGGGGCCAGACTGAGGAAAAGCAGTAGTGGTCCCTCCTGGACCCGTGGGGCCCAAGGTCATGCCAGGAGGGTCCGGCCACAAAAAATGAGGTGCGTGGCCTCATACAATTCCTTAAGTTGGTTTCTGGCTCCTGGAAATTCAGGAAGATGTGGAGATGACATACTCCACCACAGAGCTAAGCCTCAAGTGCCGATGGCCCCGCAACTCATCTGAAGACTTGTTCAGTGAAGTCGAAGACCTCAGACTTCTTTTTCTTACTGAGGAACTTACCCAAGTTCTAAAACGATTTGGAGTGTGACGACAATTGCCGGGTATGACTCTGCAAACGATCTAAGGGCCTTCCTTTCTAACAAGATCTGAAGCGCCGCAGAGTCAATTGAAGTCGGGCAGTGAGGAGCTTGATAGAGCACCCCCTGAAAGTCTTAGAATACATGGTGTGGCAGTCCTCCGATATCTTGCCATTGTGGTCTCACTCAAGACGCAAGAGACAAACCAAATGCCGAATCGTCAATGACATTGGTTGATGACAAACGCCACATGGCTTAAAACCTGCCTTTCTAGTAGACATCCTTCAGACCAAGAGAAAGTCTCAAAAAATCTTCCAGGAAAAAGTTGAAAAGGTCAGTCAAAAAGTGACTGGGGTAACTCTTCTTTGGATCTGTGCTGACTGATTCAGATAGAAAAGAACTGACTTCAGCGGGCTGGGATTGCGCCTATATGGGCACTGCGCACATCACTTCTGGCGTGGACAATGCCAAATAGAGGTGAATGGCGCCACCTACAGGCACGCAGGGGGTACAGTTTATCAAAAAATTTCAGTTCCAGTCAACGCCAGGGGAATATTCGAAAGTAAGGAATGTGCAGCTAGAAATCTCTATCAGATACTGATACTCCGGACTTCGAACACCTGATGGCTAAAAGTTATAAATATGCTAGTCTCCCTATGGTGTAATATACTTCGGAGCTTATTTCACGATTCCAAATGGGCTGCATGGTAGGTTGTAAAAAATACAAATCAATTAATGTAGCTTTCTTGCAAATGGCCTGGGGTTGTCCCATGCTGAATCAATACTGGTTTAAAGTGTTTTTTATATTAACAGAGATGTTGGAGGTATCCTTAAATCCTGCTTGTCCCATGCTAGCCTTCCTATGGTGTGGGGTGAGGACTTTAATTTGGTGCTCTCGATGAGCCAAGAGCGCGCCACATTGGCACATTGACCGGCTGGTCAGGCAATTGCAGCCCTAGGTAAGTTATAGGAGCTGACCAATGCATGGGAAACACACACATCCTCAAACGAAGAATTATACATTTTACTCCACAATGCATGATACAAGTTAATTTGCTGACTACTGGTTGGTGATGAAAGCAAAAAACAGATGATGGACGGAATGCTGAACAATGCAAGCATTCACCCCCAGTCACAAAGATCTGGGTTTAACCTATAATTTTCTTGCCCACCACACCACCACAGTTCGGACCCAGCCATATGAAAATCAGTCGTGACACCGTCCCCCATGGAAACAGTCCAGCTAGAACTGCCAGGCCAGTAACGGAATCAAGCATCCTGGGAGCGGTTTCAGAATATCACTCCTCATCAGCCAGACTAGCTTGAATCCAGTGGCGCAGTGAGTATGGGAACCACGTCTGGGCATAACCTTCCCGCTTAGGGCGACTAAAACAATAATGGACAGAATATTGAACTATGCAAACACTGACCCCCAGTCACAAAGATCTGGGTTTAATCCATTGTTTTTTTGCCCACCACGCCACCCCAGTCTGGACGCAGCCATATGCAACACAGTGTTGACTCTGTTCCCCATGGAAACAGTCTAACCAGAACTGCCAGACCAGGTCCTCCTTGGACTAGAATTAAGCATCCAAGGACCGGTTTCGGGGCATCACCCCTCATCAGCCAGGCTAGCTTGAATCCATTGGTGCACTGGGCATACCGTTCCCACTTAGGGCAGATAATAGATGGGATGCTGAACAATGTCTAATGTTAAACCACAGTCAAAGATCTGGGTTTTATCCATCGTTTTGTTGCTCCCCACACCACCCCATGTGAACTGCCAAGCTCGAACTTCCAAGCCAGGTCCTCCCTGGACCAGAAACAAGCAACCTGGGACTGGTTTTGGGGTATGAACACTCATCAGCCAGGCTAGCTTGAATCCAGTGGCACAGTGAGCACAGGACCCACATCTGGGTATACCTTTCCCACTTAGGGCAACTACAGCACACAAAAAGATGATGGACGTAATACTGAACACTGTCAAACATTCATTCACATTTTATGGCATGCTGATCAAACAAAACAATGGATTTAACGCCAGATCTGTGACAGGGGGATGAATGTTTGACAATGTACAGCATTCCATTCATCATCTTTTTATGGTATTTAGACAAAGTAGCTTTGGCTTAGGTGGAAGGGGACATTCAGGAGTAGGTTAATTCACCAATAACGCTGGAGGATATTAAACTGGCCACGGCCAATGAGAAGGCATCTGGACGTGATGGCCTCCTGGTGGAATTTTATAAAGAGCACACATGGACATACTCGTGCAGTGACTCTAGGATATGTGCAACAAAGCAACAGAGAGAGGAGTGCTGCCTCAGTCGATGATGGAAGCTGTGATCCTGGTCCTCCCGAAACTGACTGGACCCTGGGTTGTGCTCCTCCAACTGACCATTGTTGCTGTTAAATGCTGATAACAAAAAAATATTTGATAATATCCTTGCCTAGGGTCTACAACTGTTAATGGAAAGTTAGTATGTGCAGATCAGACAGGCTTTGTACCTCCGAGATGTACAGTACTTAATTTATGTACATTGACTCTGCTGCACAAAACGGATCCAGGCTTACTTGCAATAGCAATACTGTTAGATGGGTAAAAATCACATGATTCTTTAGAATAGACTCTTACACAAGAGATCTTGAGAAGGTTTGGAGCTTGCATTTTGAAGCTAACAGATTTGCTTTACACAGAGCCAGTGGCGCAAGATATCCAAGACAATCTTCTTTCTCTATAAAGAGGTAATGAGCACCAGTACAGGCCTGTTATACCACATGAAACAGAATTGGGAGGTCAAGCTGGGGAGGGTGATTCCAGACAAAGCTAGGCAATATTGGGACATATCCCAAAGACAAAACACGTGTTGGCTGGTGAATTTGAACAGCATTTCTAAAGATTGATGGAATGAATTGGCTGGTGAATTTGAACTGCATACCTGATGATTGATGAAATGAATTAAAGATATTTATATAAGTACCGGATTTCCAGAATGATTTTTGGCTGTTATTGCATCACGGACATCTAATCTGGAACAATAGCGATTTGAAATGAACTCTACGAAAAATGTGTATATACTTACATTAAGACGTGTGCCTTTAATAATTGTGATTGTATGCACAGCAGTGCTTAATTTGTGCTTGTTGTTTCCAGTGTGGAGCACAGGCACTTATTTTTGAGAGCCGGCACTTATTTTTCTGCCTCAAGCATTTTCTGCAAGCAAAAGACACGTATAGGAAAGACGGAGGAAGAGAAAAAATCAAAAATGTCACAAAGGGAGAAAGCAGAAAGCTGCAAGAGTGAGTTGAAGGGGCAGGGAGTGGCTGCAAATGGACTGAAGAGGCCCGATATGGCTTCAGTATTACGCTGCCTCAGTATTCCGTGCTCACACATTTAATTGCAAACCGCGTGTTTTAGAGGAGGGCTTTGGGCATTGGCACGTTTTTATTTACTAATTAAGCACTGATCCACAGTCATTTGACTGTGAATGGTTAAGAGGTTTTGGGCGTGTTTTTTCTCCTGAAGTGCACCGTCCTATAGATTTGTTCTTTTCATATTATATAATAGGGCTTACTAGGGGTTTTTGTGAGTGCCAGTTTTCCCTATAAACTGCTCCATTATCAAATTTGTTTGACGTTTGGGGAGGCAGCTACAGACAGAATTTGCCCTAAATACACATAGACAAGTCGATGGATGATGGATAGGGATAGAATAGCGGAAGAATTATTTGGAAATCTGGACAAAGGACTAACTATGAAAGAGGTTACTAGAAGTGGAAACCTAACTTGTAACGAGGGTCTAAAAGATAAATTCATCAGACTAGAGAGACTTAAAAGGAGTGAAATGTTGAAGTGGTGGGATAGAGCCACTTTGAGACAATATGGGAAACTCAACAGAATACCAAGGAGCTTGAGGTCACAAATTTTTCATACATGATGACTTATTGATTTACTAACATTATGGGATAATGAACTCACCTCCAGTTCGATGAGACTGATGGATATTCTTATAGAAAATACGGACAGAAAAGTATTGAAATTACAGTTGGAGATTTGTTGAATTAGAAAAGTAAATGAAGGAACTAAAATTGACAGGCTACAGAAACAAGTTACACTATATTAAATTAAGTGTTGGTGAAATATCAGGATGAGATCACGCAGAAGAAAGCAAGAAGGTTAAAAAGGGATGAGAGGGATTTCTTGAGTGGGAGGGTGTTTACATTTTCTAAAAAGTATGATCATCTTATTCAGGATAATACTGTACAAAGGCATTCCACGGCTTCAGTATGTTCGGACTCGACCTCCCTAAGTGCCCCCGACTAGTAGAAACAATACGGATGGGGGGCTGTGGGGAGGTACTTCTATCTACTACTTCTATCTACTACTAAGAATACTTTTTTACAGGAAATGTGGAGAATCTAACAGGGAAGTCAAGATCAGAACAGAAAAAGAGATTACAGGGGGAAACCCAAAGGGGCAAAAACAAGGTCATGGGACAAGAAAATGTACTGCAAGTCTCAGAAGAGGTGATCAAAGTGGTTAACCTATCAGATAAGATACTTTCACAGGATATACTGTCACTTTTAAGTAAGGGGTTTAACTACTCCCCTTCCAGTTTAGGTGATATGTGTAGAATTAAAATAGATCTATTTGAGACATCTTATGTTAAAAAGGTTTTTTAAACTAAACCCCTTCCAGGGTAAGGATTTACAAATGCGAACACAAAGGGTGGAACATAGTGACCTGTCTATATAAGACGTACATGATACTATGACATTATCAATCACAGATTTTGAGGATGATCCAATTACTGTGTCTAATTGTTTTAGGGATTTCAATAATTTTGCCAGATCTGGAGATATCGAGTAGGTTGAGAAATAAATCTTGCTGGACACCAAGAACAGTGAGCGATAATAATGTAGATATATTCTATAAATTGGTTTGTAAAGATTTAGATAGAATGGTATAAGATAACAAGAGGAGATTTGATCGCAATTTGATTCATGGGGAACAGCAAGCAATTAAGGAATTACAACAGGATGACAGTATCATTATCAGATAGGCAGACAAAGGAGGCAATATTGTGATCATGAATCGAGCAGACTATGAACAAGAAGTGTGCACTCAATTGAGTGATGAGAAATGTTATGAAAAAAATACTTATAATCCCATTGCTAATTTGATTGGTAGGATTAATGAATTACTTAGGACATGGCACCAACAGTGCTTATTGGATGATGATGAATATTATGAGAGTGGATCGCCCGACATTGCCATGAATTTACACTCTCCCTAGGATTCATAAAAATCTTCTTTTCCCTCCAGGAAGACCAATTGTTTCTGGTGTTGGAGGACCAACAGAATGATTATCAGAGTTCGTGGATATTTTTCTACAGCCCTTTGTGAGTAATCTCCCTTCTTACATCAAAGATACCAAACATGTTCTTAGTTTGTTAGGTGATGTACAGTGGATGTAGTCTCATTGTACACGAGTATTGGAAATGAAGTGGGTCTTCAGGCATTATGGCGAATTTTGAACAAAAGATCTACTAGTTTATGGGAGCATACGGTGATGATAATGGACATGATGTCTTTAAATTGAATAATAATTGATTTCTATTTAATAAAGAATGGTATAGACAAAAACAATGAGTAGTCATTTGCTCGAGATTTTCTCCTTCTTATGCTAACCTTTTTATGGGTTGGTTTGAGGAGTGGATCTGGGGTCCAGGCTTTATACATCAGCAGGCATATATCCTTTATTGGGGTCGATATATTGACGATTGTTTTATGACATGGACTGGCACCACTGATCAGCTAATGAAATTTTGTAGCCATCTAAATGAAAATGTCAATATCAGATGTACATATCAATGCAGTCAGAGGAACATAGAGTTCTTGGATGTTGAATTATTCATTGAGGATGATAAAATTCAGAGTAGACTATCTAAAACCGACATCATGTAACGCTATCTTACATGCATGAAGTGCACATCTGAGGCATCAAATACAGGCAATACCTTACGGTGAAATGATGCGGGTCAGATGTAATTGCAGTAAGGAAGAGGATTTTCGCACGAGTATTTTGAATATGGGACAGAGATTTAGTCAGGGGGTGCTGTTTATCAGATAATGAGAAAGCGAAGCAAAGGGCTACTAAATCTCTACATTAGACACAGAGATCCCATCGCATTTCAAATATTAATAAAGAGAAAGATAAGGTGAAAATGGTTATAGACTATACAGAAACTTCTGCAGTGTTAACCCCTTAAATGCGGGCGACGGCCACTGGTCGACGCCCGCACTACCTCCCTGGTGCGGGTCACGACCAGTGGCCGACACCAGGGAGGGTGTCACCCGAGGATTTTTTTTTTTTTTTTTTTACTTTTCCCGGGAGACACGGAAGACACGAGGCGCGCTGACGTTACAAAGTTGTTTTCCCCATCGAAGCAGGAAGCAGCCTTGCAGCCGTTTCCCGCTTCGAAGGAGAAAACGGCCTTCCCCACGTTCGAGAAGGCCTCGTAAGAAAGGGGAGAGTCTCCCCTTTCTTACGAGGCCTTCCTGAAAGTGTTTACTGGCCAGGAAACACTTTCTTACGAGGCCTTCTGAACAGCTGCGATGGGGGACCAGGAAACACCACTAGACGCCAGGGATTTCACTTTGGGGGGGCGGCCCCCTCGGAAAACAGGCCGCCCCCCCCCCCCCCGGGCATATTTTTTATTTAAAAAAATGTATGTGCCCCCTGGGGGTGGGGGGGGCGCGATCACGGCCCCCCCAGGGGCTTTTTTTTTTTTCTCCCAAAAATAAAATAAAAAAATAAAAAATGAAATAAAATGACAGGGGGTCGCCCATGGGTAGGGTGACCCCCTGTGGGGGCAATATTTTTTTTTTAGATGTTGTAGGGTTTCCCTGGGGGCCATTTTGACCCCCAGGGAAACCATACAACAACTAAAAAAAATAGATCTATATATAGATCTATATATATATATATATATATATATATATATATCTATCTCTATCTATGTACATGGATATATCTACAGATATATCTATGTACATGGATATATCTATAGATATATCTATGTAGATAGAGATATATATATATAGAGGTAGATCTATATATATCAATCAAAGAGATTTATAAAGCGCGCTTATCTCCCGTGAGGGCCTCAAGGCGCTTGGGGGGGGGGGGGGGGGGGGGGGGGTGGGATGGGGAGGGAAAGGGGCTGGGAGGTTCATTGTTCGAAAAGCCAGGTTTTTGAGGCCCTTCCTGAAAAGAAGTAGGTTTTGGGTCTTGCGAAGGTGGGTTGTGAGGGCGTTCCAGGTTTTGGGTGCAAGGTAGGAGAAAGATCTACCCCCGGTGGTGGTGTGTTTGATGCGGGGGACAGAGGCGCGAGAGAGGTCAGCTGAGCGGACGTTTCATGTGGGGGTGTGGAAGGTGACTCTCGTTGAGGTAGGCAGGGCCTGTGTTGTGGAGTGATTTGTGTGCGAGGATGAGGATCTTGAAGGTGATCCTTTTGTCAATGGGGAGCCACTGGAGGGATTTGAGGTGTGGAGAGATGTGTTTGTGTCGGGGGAAGTCGAGGATGAGTCGTGCTGCTGAGTTCTGGATGCGTGTAGTTTGCGCTTGAGTTTTAGAGTGGTGCCGGCGTAGAGGGGGTTTCCGTAATCAAGCCTGCTGCTGATGAGTGCGTGAGTGACAGTTTTTCTGGTCTCTGTGGGGATCCATTTGAATGTTTTTCAGTATACGGAGTGTGTTGAAGCATGAGGAGGTGAGAGCGTTTATTTGTTGGGTCATCGAGAGGGAGGAGTCTAGGATGATGCTGAGGTTGCGTGCGTGGTTGGCGGGGGTGGGTGCAGGGCCTAGCGTGGTGGGCCACCATGAGGGGTCCCAGGTGTTTTTGTGTGGGCCAAAGAGGATTATTTCGGTTTTGCTTGAGTTGAGTTTCAGGTGGTTGGCTGTCATATATATATCACTTTTGTCAATATGTGTGTGGTTTCCCTGGGGGGAAAAGGGTCCGACTTGTCTAGTGGCAGTTTTAGTGCCATAAAGAAGCGCAGAAGGTTTATATGCCTACTGCAAAGAGCAAATCTGTATTTTATGTAAATAGCTGAGTACATTAGTAAAGTCAGCCATTACCTGCGCTATAATACCAATGAAATGTATGTGCGGGGTGGAGGGCGGCTATGGAGTGATGAAGGGCACTTTTGCTGGGTGGTAATGAGGGAATCCAATGAGGAGGAGGGAGTGGGAGCACCAATAATGATTGTTGGACTGGGCGCAGGAGGTGCTAAAGACTGTGACGAATGGTATGTGACAAGGTGTTTTTTGAGTGTCTTGAAATTACGTGCTGATTGAGGGAAGAAGCGCAGGTAAGGTGGCCTATACTGTTGCACGTATCTCTCACACACCTTCGATTTTGTGACTGTCTACGTAGGCTAGTGTTTTAGAGCAACAGTTTAGCCAATAGCAGAGATGGCATCTTGATGGATGACTGCTGCCTGCACTGGGGTTATAAAGGACCGCTCTGACATAGGATCAGAGACTGAGACATCAGAGACTGAGGCAGCATCTGAGGGATAGGACAATGGCGCAGACTCTGGGAGTGATTTTTCAGTCAGAGGAGTCCCATTCGATGATTCCTCTTCCAGTACATTATGAGGGAGGTGATGAGGACAGTCCTGCTGTCCCTTCGTAAGCTGTTTGTGCAATTGGGTAATAGTGGGTTAGGCCAACCCAGAGAGCAGGTGAATGCGGCGGCAAGCAGAGAGAGAGAGAGAGTGCTCTCTTGGGAGCTCCCCAATTTAGTTCAGCCCCAAATTCCACCACCCAAATCATATTGTGGAGAAATCAAAATTATCTATGGCAAAACAAACTGGTTTTGTAAGGCACGCACCGGTGTTTTTGGTCCTGGATTCGGCGGCCATATAGAGAAACACACTAAACCCAAACATTTCTGGAAACTAGACATTCGGGGGAGTCCACAGAGGTGTGACTTGTGTGGATTCCCCAAAGTTTTCTTACCCAGAATACCCTGCAAAGCTGAAATGTTGAAAAAAAACTCAATTTTTCTCGCATTTCTGTCACACAAACTACAGGAATATGCTGGGATCCACAACATTCCTACCACCCAGTGATTCCTCACCTGTCCTGATAAAAACACTACCCCACTTGAGTGCCTACACCTAGTGCCTGTGTCAGGAATGGATCACCCCAGGGTCAACAGCTGCCTCATGTAAGGACCAACATTGACTGTTGTGTGATCTATTCCTGTCGCGGGCACCAGGCCTAACCACACAAGTGAGGTATCATATTTATCAGGAGACTTGGGGGAACGCTGGGTGGAAGGAAATTTGTGGCTCCTCTCAGATTCCAGAACTTTCTGTCACCGAAATGTGAGGAAAACGTGTTATTTTAGCCACATTTTGAGGTTTGCAAAGGATTCTGGGTAACAGAACCTGGTCAGAGCCCCACAAGTCACCCCATCTTGGATTCCCCTAGGTCTCTAGTTTTCAAAAAGGCAAAGGTTTGGTAGGTTTCCCTATGTGCCGGCTGAGCTAGAGGCCAAAATCTACAGGTAGGCACTTTGCAAAAAACAGCTCTGTATTTTGTCAAAAAATGGGATGTGTCCATGTTGTGTTTTGGGGCATTTCCTGTCGCGGGCGCTAGGCCTACCCACACAAGTGAGGTATCATTTTTATCGGGAGACTTGGGGGAACGCTGGGTGGAAGGAAATTTGTGGCTCCTCTCAGATTCCAGAACTTTCTGTCACCAAAATGTGAGGAAAACTTGTTTTTTTAGCCACTTTTTGAGGTTTGCAAAGGATTCTGGGTAACAGAACCTGGTCAGAGCCCTACAAGTCACCCCATCTTGGATTCCCCTGGGTCTCTAGTTTTCAACAATGCACAGGTTTGGTAGGTTTCCCTATGTGCCAGCTGAGCTAGAGGCCAAAATCTACAGGTAGGCACTTTGCAAAAAACAGCTCTGTATTTTGTCAAAAAATTGGATGTGTCCACGTTGTGTTTTGGGGCATCTCCTGTCGCGGGCGCTAGGCCTACCCACATAAGTGAGGTATCATTTTTATCGGGAGACTTGGGGGAACGCTGGGTGGAAGGAAATTTGTGGCTCCTCTCAGATTCCAGAACTTTCTGTCACCGAAATGTGAGGAAAACTTGTTTTTTTAGCCACTTTTTGTGGTTTGCAAAGGATTCTGGGTAACAGAACCTGGTCAGAGCCCCACAAGTCACCCCATCTTGGATTCCCCTGGGTCTCTAGTTTTCAAAAATGCACAGGTTTGGTTGGTTTCCCTATGTGCCGGCTGAGCTAGAGGCCAAAATCTACAGGTAGGCACTTTGCAAAAAACAGCTCTGTATTTTGTCAAAAAATGGGATGTGTCCACGTTGTGTTTTGGGGCATTTCCTGTCGCGGGCGCTAGGCCTACCCACACAAGTGAGGTATCATTTTTATCGGGAGACTTGGGGGAACATAGAATAGCAAAACAAGTGTTATTGCCCCTTATCTTTCTCTACATTTTTTCCTTCCAAATATAAGAGAGTGTGTAAAAAAGACGTCTATTTGAGAAATGCCCTGCAATTCACATGCTAGTATAGGCACCTCGGAATTCAGAGATGTGCAAATAACCACTGCTCCTCAAAACCTTATCTTGATCCCATTTTGGAAATGCAAAGGTTTTCTTGATACCTATTTTTCACTCTTCATATTTCAGCAAATGAATTGCTGTATACCCAGTATAGAATGAAAACCAACTGCAGGGTGCAGCTCATTTATTGGCTCTGGGTACCTAGGGTTCTTGATGAACCTACAAGCCCTTTATATCCCCGCAACCAGAAGAGTCCAGCAGACAAAACGGTATATTGCTTTCAGAAATCTGACATCGCAGGAAAAAGTTACAGAGTAAAACATAAAGAAAAATGGCTGTTGTTTTCAGCTCAATTTCAATATTTTTTTATTTCAGCTGTTATTTTCTGTAGGAAAACCTTGTAGGATCTACACAAATGACCCATTGCTGAATTCAGAATTTTGTCTAGTTTTCAGAAATGTTTAGCTTTCCGGGATCCAGCATTGGTTTCACACCCATTCCTTTTACTAACTGGAAGGAGGTTGAAAGCACCAAAAATAGTAAAAATGGGGTATGTCCCAGTAAAATGCCAAATTTGTTTTGGAAAATGTGGATTTCTGATTCAAGTCTGTCCGTTCCTGAAAGGTGGGAAGATAGTGATTTCAGCACCAGAAACCCTTTGTTGATGGAATTTTCAGGGAAAAAAACACAAGCCTTCTTCAGCAGCCCTTTTTTCCCATTTTTGGGGAAAAAACTACATTTTCACTGTATTTTGGCTATTTTCTTGGTTTCCTCCAGGGGAAACCACAAACTCTGGGTACCATTAGAATCCCTAGGATGTTGGAAAAAAAGGACGCATATTTGGCGTGGATAGCTTATGTGGACAAAAAGTTATGAAGGCCTAAGCGCGAACTACCCCAAATAGCCAAAAAAGGGCTCAGCACTGGGGGGGAAAAGGCCCAGCAGCAAAGAGGTTAAGGAAAGTTATGAACAAACATCGGGACATTTTGCTACAGGATAAAACATTAAAGGACTGTATTAATGAGAGACCTGAAATTACCTACCGGAAGGGTAGATCGCTGAAAAGCCTACTCAGCCCAAGTTACCCATTAACTCTATCACAAGATCATTGGCTGTCTGGATATAAAAAAGATTTTTATAAATGTGGACAGTGTGGGGTTTGTAAGTGGGCTCTTCATGGTAAGAAAGAATTTTGAAACATAGATAAAAGGGTTTTTAATATTGGTTCTAATATTAATTGTAATACGACATATGTGATATACATCATCAGTTGCTTATGTGATCGTATCTATATAGGAAGTACAAATCATCCTCTTAGGGTGAGGATAAGGAAACATCTGAGAGCACTGAAGCAGAATTACTAACGCTATCCAATAGTTCAACATATGAGATCACGTGAAAAATAAAAGTCTAGTAAGCTCTTTAGATTTTTTGGATTTGAACATGTACCTAGGGACCCTCGTGGAGAGAATAGGAAACTGCATCTTAGGAGGCAAGAGTCATTATGGATTATGCGTTTTAGAGCAGTAGAAGAGGGATTGAATATTGATCAGGAATTGGAATATTTTGTGGGAAAAAAGTGTCATACAATATGTGACAAGGAGGGTCATTAATCTTGTATGCATGCACTAGTATAACATTATGATCTCTATGTATTGTATCTGAATGATGTGCAGACATATGGAATATGTAATTGATGGCAGGGGAATAGTAATCCAATTATAATTAAGATTTGCACCCAGTACCCAATGGATTTTGTAGTATAACGAGATCACTAGTGTCCATCACATACCGTGGCTCCTTTACTCTGCTTATTTCACGTACCCAAGGCAAGGTCGATGATTTATAAATGTTTTGAATAAACATGTTTTAGTGTTATCTTTGAGCGTTTTGATATATAATAGTGCAAGAGGTGAACCGTTTGTTTTCTTCCGTTTGCTTTGCACAGCCAAATCATGCTTCATATTAACAGTATTAAAGGAAATGAGGTGCAAAACCTAGGCGCAAGAAAAACATTTTAGCTTCTGTTTTTGTATTTCAAAGGTTAAAGTGACGATATAGTTATGTGAAAATGTCAGTTTAAACGAAACATGTTAAACACAAAAAACACACATTCAGCAGTTATAGTTAACTCACCAACTACAATTTACTCCGGCATTGTCACAGCCGACAGATCTGGCTTTGGGAAGCTTGTAATTTGTATTTTTAATTTTGCTAACATAAGCATTATGAAAAAAATTACAAACAAGAGTGATCAATCAGCCCAAGTACCCCAGCCCTGACTTTGAAGCGCACTCCGTTGCAGATGGCTACGCACGTGTAAGCAGGGGTTATTCTGTCACTCAAAGTCCAAAGACAATCAATGGATGAAAAAGGTTTTCCCTCCCTGTCCCATCTTGCAGGCAGGATACAAAGGTAGAAGCAAAGTGCAAATTACACTAGACCAGATAGATCAGTAATGAAGACGGCTGACCAAAAGCTATGTGATGTATATGAATGGCATTTATTATGAGATTCTGGAAACCTTGAGTTTTTGCAAAACAGCTAAAGCTATATCTAAGTCAGAGCTAAAAACTGTCCCCTTTCTTAAAATTAAAGTTAGTTTACATGTAGTCAATTAACTTCACATGATCGTGTTTTTGACGGTACGCGTTTTTCTGATCGCATTGGTACTAAATTCATGTCATTTGTTCATTTATTTACATGTGTCCCATTAAAGCAAGGCCATCATTGGAAATAGTATGCAAATGTTTCTAAGCATAGTTTAACATTTTCACATCTGACATCTTTTCGTATAACAATCTTTTTGCAAACAAGATTACAACAGTGAAAAAATGCGCACATACTCTTCATTTATCTGTAGAGGACAAAACTACTACAAACAGGGTAATTAGTTGTTGCTTTATTATGAAGTGGGCACGAAAAGGTTATCACTAAGAATTTCTGTTTGAACTGCCAGCTGCAATCCTTTTTGCTAAAAATAATGTAGCACAGGGCCGCGATTAATAGCAAAGCATCAGCCACTGGATTGGTTAGGAACTTGTTTTGGCACCGGCACTTATTTTTTTCTGCCTCAAGCATTTACTGCGAGCAAAACACATACAGGGAGTGCAGAATTTAGGCAAATGAGTATTTTGACCACATCATCCTCTTTATGCATGTTGTCTTACTCCAAGCTGTATAGGCTCGAAAGCCTACTACTAATTAAGCATATTAGGTGATGTGCATCTCTGTAATGAGAAGGGGTGTGGTCTAATGACATCAACACCCTATATCAGGTGTGCATAATTATTAGGCAACTTCCTTTCCTTTGGCAAAATGGGTCAAAAGAAGGACTTGACAGGCTCAGAAAAGTCAAAAATAGTGAGATATCTTGCAGAGGGATGCAGCACTCTTAAAATTGCAAAGCTTCTGAAGCGTGATCATCGAACAATCAAGCGTTTCATTCAAAATAGTCAACAGGGTCGCAAGAAGCGTGTGGAAAAACCAAGGCGCAAATTAACTGCCCATGAACTGAGAAAAGTCAAGCGTGCAGCTGCCACGATGCCACTTGCCACCAGTTTGGCCATATTTCAGAGCTGCAACATCACTGGAGTGCCCAAAAGCACAAGGTGTGCAATACTCAGAGACATGGCCAAGGTAAGAAAGGCTGAAAGACGACCACCACTGAACAAGACACACAAGCTGAAACGTCAAGACTGGGCCAAGAAATATCTCAAGACTGATTTTCCTAAGGTTTTATGGACTGATGAAATGAGAGTGAGTCTTGATGGGCCAGATGGATGGGCCCGTGGCTGGATTGGTAAAGGGCAGAGAGCTCCAGTCCGACTCAGACGCCAGCAAGGTGGAGGTGGAGTACTGATTTGGGCTGGTATCATCAAAGATGAGCTTGTGGGGCCTTTTCGGGTTGAGGATGGAGTCAAGCTCAACTCCCAGTCCTACTGCCAGTTCCTGGAAGACACCTTCTTCAAGCAGTGGTACAGGAAGAAGTCTGCATCCTTCAAGAAAAACATGATTTTCATGCAGGACAATGCTCCATCACACGCGTCCAAGTACTCCACAGCGTGGCTGGCAAGAAAGGGTATAAAAGAAGGAAATCTAATGACATGGCCTCCTTGTTCACCTGATCTGAACCCCATTGAGAACCTGTGGTCCATCATCAAATGTGAGATTTACAAGGAGGGAAAACAGTACACCTCTCTGAACAGTGTCTGGGAGGCTGTGGTTGCTGCTGCACGCAATGTTGATGGTGAACAGATCAAAACACTGACAGAATCCATGGATGGCAGGCTTTTGAGTGTCCTTGCAAAGAAAGGTGGCTATATTGGTCACTGATTTGTTTTTGTTTTGTTTTTGAATGTCAGAAATGTATATTTGTGAATGTTGAGATGTTATATTGGTTTCACTGGTAATAATAAATAATTGAAATGGGTATATATATTTTTTTGTTAAGTTGCCTAATAATTATGCACAGTAATAGTCACCTGCACACACAGATATCCCCCTAACATAGCTAAAACTAAAAACAAACTAAAAACTACTTCCAAAACTTTCAGCTTTGATATTAATGAGTTTTTTGGGTTCATTGAGAACATGGTTGTTGTTCAATAATAAAATTAATCCTCAAAAATACAACTTGCCTAATAATTCTGCACTCCCTGTATATGGGAAAGATGAAGGAAGAGAAAAACCAAAAGGCATCACAAAGGGAGAAAGCAGAAAGGTGCTAGAGTGAGCTGAAGGGGCAGGGAGCAGTTGTAAATAGGTTGAAGAGGTCCGAGATGGCTTCAGGATTGCGCTGTCTCAGTATCACGTGCTCGCGCACCTAATTGCAGCAACTGCGTGTTTCAGAGGAGAGGTTTGGGCACTGGCACGTCTTTATTTACAAATTAAGCACTGGATGAATCTAATCAGTGTGGAATGATATCAAGGTTTGTACCAGAGTTGGCATAACAGCCTACCATAATGCTGCTATTTGACTAGTTTTTTCATTCTCTGTTTAGGTACAAAGCCTTCTTCTCTGATACTGCATTTTAATTGGATCTAAAGTAATATTGGGTGGTCATCGCAAACTAATCTAAAAAGCGGCAAGTATTTAGGCAAATTGTTCAACACACCTGTGCACCCGGCTCCTCCTTGCTACACCTAGAATAATGCACATGATCAATTATGGTTTTTTCTTTTTTTTTTTTACTGACGTTCATTCACAAATTACTGCTCCTAAACAAAGGCACAGAGTGAGCAGGTGAAGGAGGGTGAATGAGTTCTAAAGCATTGGTTACTATTACGAATGGTTCTGCTGACATCTGAATGTAAAATGTACAAAAGGCATTTCCGGATACTACTCGAAGATGAAATACTTACCTGCGGCAATGTTTCTTAAGCATAGACATGTTATTAACAGTCATTTACGGTATTAAAGACTCATGTCACCAGAGAGGAGTTTCTGGGCACTAACCTATAAATCAAAAAAGGCCCATTGATCATTCTAGGTGCCCCATAGAAACAGAAAAAGGTAGCAATACCACTTTAACGGGGGTTTAAGGAAAGACCACCGTATATGCTCGCAACAAGTTACGCCTCGCCTCGAGCAGAAGGAAAGGTACCTCTTGAAAAACAAGGCCTAGTCAATGCCACTATACAGCGGCAGGGCTCGAAAATACCTGCCAAGATGCTTCCGGACAAATACGAAGTCCAGCTTCAGTTCTCGTTTTCAAGTGATTAAGCTGCTGGCTGGAAGTGGGTGGAGGGCAGAGGACTAGTAGAACATTCATTTCCATGGACAACCGAATTTAAGCCTTTCGCCACCTCACAATAAACGCCTTGCCAAGAAGAAGAAAGGGAGGAACGAACAAGCCACCATAAAACAAGCATGTAGCAAACAGGTTTCATAGAACCCAGCGGCCTAAGCTGGCCTCACTAGGCGGAGACACAACCAGTGAATGAAGCCTCCAGGTACACAAAGCTGGCACAGCTCTGTCAAACGGGCACAAATGAAATAGCCATCACTTCCACTCTACCCCTATTATAACGGGTCATTTGCCCTTTGGAGGGGCAATACAAATAAACTGTCTAGCCATGCACAACAGGGAATATTTACCCTTTAACAATAGCACAGTTGCCCACCACAGATGGCAGTAGAGAGGCTAGAAGTCCTATTCAGGAAGAAGCTTTAAGTTACCCCACATTTCTTTTAATGAGTCTATCGAATTTATTTCGTCACTGTTTCAGCTGCCTGCAGTTGGACACAAGCCTCCTTCTGGCGGTTCACGCTATACCTTTCCTTGTGCAGGGCAACACTTTGCGTCTCCCCACCAGTCACGTGACTTGTTCTGAGGCCTTTGAAGTTGATAAATAAAGCTGCAGCATACTCATGAGTACAATTCACGCGCTTGCTCTCCACTGTAAATCACCCAAACATTCGAACGAGCCGATACATTTTCACTAGCTCTTATTTTCGTGGCCATCTGCAAGGTTTCCCCCTTACACCTCTGCTCACCAACATGAAGAATCTTGGCCCTCATTCTTGGTTTGTTTTGCTTATTTACATTGACTTGCAAGCATGCTATGCTTTAACATGTTCAAGCTGAAGCACCTAGTCTACGTTTCATGATATTTTCGACTTGATTACAACAACTTTTCTTGCTTTGCTTGTCTTTGAAAATTGTCTGTCTGTGGATGGGCACTATGGGGGTGATTCCTACCCTGGCGGTCCGAGACCGCCAGGGTAGGGGACGGAGGAAGCACCGCCAACAGGCTGGCGGTGCTTCTGGGGCAATTCTGACTGCGGCGGTAAAGCCGCGGTCATAAAAGGGAAGCCGGCGGTTTCCTGCCGGTTTCCCGCTGCCCCTGTGAATCCTCCACGGCGGCGCTGCAAGCAGCGCCGCCATGGGGATTCCGACCCCCTTCCCGCCAGCCTGGTTCTGGCGGTTTTCACCGCCAGAACCAGGCTGGCGGGAACGGGTGTCGTGGGGCCCCTGGGGGCCCCTGCAGTGCCCATGCCACTGGCATGGGCACTGCAGGGGCCCCCTAACAGGGCCCCACATTGATTTTCAGTGTCTGCTTGGCAGACACTGAAAATCGCGACGGGTGCAACTGCACCCGTCGCACACCAGCAACTCCGCCGGCTCCATTCGGAGCCGGCTTCCTCGTTGCTGGTGCTTTCCCGCTGGGCGGGCGGGCGGGCGGCCTTTTGGCGGTCGCCCGCCAGCCCAGCGGGAAAGTCAGAATGACCGCTGCGGTCTTTTGACCGCGGTATGGTCTTCTGGCGGTTCCCGCTTGGCGCCGCCCGCCAAAGTAAGAATCAGCCCCTATATGCCTTAACCTTGCATTTTGACAGTATCCCCTTCTTAAGTCGTGACCTTGCATGCAAAGGACGTGAAATGACTACTGCATCACATTTGAGCAGCTGACACACATATAAGGAGTATCCAAGACAAACCAGTTTGCATCAGACCCAAACCGACAGTCAACCAGCAAAAATGACTACTCTGGTGAGTTATTGATTTTAATCGTCCCACTTTACTACAGCCTGACTATGCCAGCCACTGAAGCATTTCAAGCAGGAAACATATCAATGTTGCCCAGAATAAAACCTGCTCTTCATTCATTCCCAGCTGAAAGTCACTGGAAAACTGCTAGTCTTCGATATAGGTTTTCCTTACTAATGACCACTCATTCGAAAACTGCTACAAAATCTTTTATGTAATTCTCGAGACACTAAACTACTATGGAACGCAGAATCTTGGTGACCCTTTGATTGGTAACTTGCTGCAGTATTACTTGGGTCATAGGTACTATGATTGCAAGGTTAACTGTATGTGCAAGAAGGGCAAATAAACCCTCAATTTTTGGAGTACCTTGAATTAAACACCATTCTTGACCCATCACAATCTGGGTTCAGACCTATGCACAGTACTGAAACAACTCTGATTGCATTCTCAGATCATATACAGTGGTTCCCAACCTTTTGACTTCCGCAAACACCCACCTTATCATTACTGGAACCTGGGAACCCCCAATGAATCATTATTGGAATCCTGGGACCCCCCCTATTGAGTCATAACTGAAAGCTGGGGACCTAATCTGTTAATATTTTATTTTCTAAGCAGTCGTGGACCCACTGAGGCGGCTTTTCTTGATAAGCCATCATTGCTCGTGCTGTTGTACCTGTCCGCAGCATTTGATACTGTGTCTCACTCTAGGTTGCAAGATATAGGAATCCATGGTATGGCTCTACAGTGGCTCACTGATTTCATATCTAACAGAACCCGGACAATCAATCTGTGCCTTTTTAAATCACACACTATAGAGTTAGACAAGTTGGTGCCCCAGGGCGCCTGCCTTAGCCCCCCTCTATTTAATATTTATGTGCCCCCCCCCTTCAAAAATTGTCAGAGCTTTTGAATTTGAACTTTTTGTACAGTGATGATTATAATCTCTTTTGATCAAGATTTGATTGAAGCAAAAGCAGGTTTCGCAGCTTGGATGAAAGCCATTGCGGCCTGGCTAACAGAAAACGGTCTCCAGCTGAATACTAGTAAAACTGAGATTATGCTGTTTGGCCCAACAGTTTCGGACCTTGGAGTGCTGAACTGGGAGTAGCACCAATTCCTAAAACAGGTGTTAAAAACTTGGACGTTTGCCTGGATCAGTCACTGACTATAAAAGAACAGGGTTTGGCAACCACTGGCACATGCTTCTATATGTTGCGATTGTTGAAGAGTCTTCCCTCAATATCTCTGTGAGGAAAACTCTGGTCCAAGGGTTAGTTATTAGCCACCTGGACTACTGTCTTTACCTCCTGACATCTACAAATGAAACACTTAACTAAACTTCAAGTTGTCCAAAATGCAACCCGGCTTATACACAATCTTCCAGCAGGGACATCCTCCTCTCCCCTTTTACGCATCCTACATTGGCTTTGTGTTCGCAAAAGAATTGTTTTTAAAATTTGCTGTTTAACACATAAATCCCTGTATAGCAAAGGCCCAATCTACCTTTTCTCGAAGTTAACACCCTACTGTGGTAGACTTCTAAGATCTACTGATAAAGCTCTCCTCACAGTCCCAAGGATAAGAAAATCTTGTTCAGGGGGTAGATTCTTCTTTTATCTTGCCCCTCTGTATTGGAACTGGCTTCCCTTACACATACGGAAATGTACTGATTACCTGAGATTCAGAAAACTTCTGAAGACAGAGCTATTTTTGGTCTAGGTGATTTGTTACTGCCTGAGATCTGAGCTGCACCAAGATACTCCTCCAGGGGTGATTCATGCGTGTTATTAAGTTAAGATAACAAAACAAGAAGATGGCCTAATCACAAACTTAAAATGCTGGAGTACTCTCAGATCCATAGCCCTTGAGTGATAAACACCTCCCATACTAACCATGCACAGGATAGACTGTCGCCTTAAAGACACCTATCGCCCCCCCTCCTCGCATGACTTTTTAATTCTTTTCAGACAACAGGGACCCTGACGCCGAGTATTCTGGACGCTACCATTGCTGTTATACATAAATCGGGTAAGGATCCAGAGGACTGTGCTTCGTATAGGCCGATCTCGCTTCTACACAGGCCAAGACGCTCCCCCGCCGCCCCAGCGCACCCTGCTGGTGCCCTGACTGCCGCCCGTGAGTTCGAGGCCCTCCTCCACCCGCAGGCTCCCGCCTGCGCCTCATCCCTGGTGGCCAGTGGTGGGCAGTAAGTATTGTTCTGTCTGCTGTTGCCCTGTTCTGTATTTTCCTTACTGTTGTGTGCTCTGTGCACTTTGACACCTCTCTCTCTGTGTTGCCTTTCTTTCCGTATCTCTCCTCTCCTCTCACCCCTCTGTGTTATCTCAGTCTGCTTTTTCCCCGTGTTTTCAACTCTTCCGCTCCCTCTCTCTTAGGCCCTCCTAGGCTCTGTTATTTCAGTCTGTTTTTTCGCCAGGTTTTTAACTTTTCTGTTCCCTCTCTCCTAGGCTCTGTTTTCTGCTGCCGTTCCTGACCCCGATCGCCACTTCTCCCCCACTTCCCGCGGCCCCACCCCCCTAACCCCCCATTCGCGCTCTCCCACCCGCCTCCCAGCTGCTCCTCCCTCCCTCCACCCCTTCTTAATGCCGGTCGATGCGGGACCGCGCGCGCCGATGGCGCGCCAGAAACAAGCCCGTCTGCGCCCGTCCGCGCCTGGACCGCACCCAGCACCAGAACCCCTGGTCCCCGAGCACCCCACCGCACCACACCCAGCCTCAGCTACGACGCCAACTCCCCTCCATGCACTCAACAGCGGCCGAGATCAGCACTGCAATCAAGCCGCCCGAGGCACACCCACGGACCCTTCGCCTGCCACAACTGCCACTTCACCTGCGACCGAACCTCCAAACCAACTACCGCCAGACCCAACCACCTCCGCTGCATACTCCTCAACACACGCTCCGCACGCAAACACGTCGTCGAACTCTGGGACCTGCTCGACAGCACCGCCCCGACGTAGCCTTCTTGACCGAGACATGGTGGAACGACTCATCCGCGCCAGACATCGCCATCGCCATCCCAGACGGATACAAGATCACCCGCAGGGACCGCACCAACGGCTACGGAGGAGGACTCGCCGTCATCCACAAGTCCATCCTCAAGATCACCACCCATACAGACGACCACTTCAACGCCGCCGAGCTCCTACACTTCCGGATCCACACCGACCCCAACACCACCCTCAGAGGAACGCTTGTCTACAGACCCCCCGGACCATGGGCCCAGTTCTGCAACGCAATCGCCGACCTCGCAAGCACCCACGCACTCGCCTCAACGGACTACATCGTCCTCGGGGACCTCAACCTCCACCTCGAGAACAACAACAACACCAACTCTACCACGCTGATCAGCAACCTCGCAAACCTCGGCCTCAGACAACTCGTCACCTCACCAACCCACGCCGCCGGCCACACATTAGAGGCCATCATCTCCACCAGTGACCACGTCACCTTCGACCACACCACTGAACCCTACTGGACTGACCACCGCTGCATCCACTTCACCTACAAAAAAAACACCACACACCGCCACAACCACCAGCTCCCCCCGCCGCAGTTGGCGCAAAGTCACCGGAGAACAGCTTCACACCACCCTCTCCTAGGACCCCCCGAGCAAGCCCACCGATCCCGACGCCGCAGCCTACAACCTCAGACAGTGGATCAACAACTGCGCCAACATCCTCGCCCGCTGAGGAAACCCCCCAGCAACCACACCAGCAAGAAAGCCTCCTGGTTCACCGACGAACTCCTGGCCTCCAAACGCGCCTGCAGGAAACTGGAAAAGAAATGGCTCCAAGAACGCACACCGGACAACCACGCAACCCTCAAGGACGCCACCCGCCAACACCACCAACTCAACAGGACTGCCAAGAGAACCTCCTTCAAAGACCGCCTAGACAACAACGCACACAACAGCAAAGAGCTCTTCCGCATCGTTAAGGAACTGTCCACCCCCAGCGCCAACGTCAACGCCATCCCGCCCTCACAGGAACTCTGCGACTCCCTCGCCGCATTCTTCCACAGCAAGATCGCCGACATCCACAGCAGTTTCAACACCCCGACCACGCCCACCACCATCACCACACCGAACCCAAGCACCACCAACCTCATCACCGCCTGGGCCAACGTCAACGACGACGAAACACGCAAGAGCATGAACTCCATCCACTCCAGATCACCGACCGACCCCTGCCCCCACCACATCTTCAACAAAGCAGACTCCATCATCGCGCCCCAGCTCCGCAAGATCATCAACATCTCCTTCGAAACGGGCACTTTCCCGGAAAGCTGGAAGCACGCAGAGATCAATGCCATCCTCAAAAAACCCAAAGCCGACCGCAAGGACCTTAAGAACTTTCGCCCCATCTCCCTCATCCCCTACCCAGCGAAAGTCGCAGAAAAGATCGTCAACCTTCAACTGACACGCCACATCCAAGACAACGACATCCTCGACCCATCGCAAACCGGATTCAGACGCAACCACAGCACCGAGACCGCCCTCATCACCGCCACGGACGACATCAGACGCCAACTCGACCATTGCGAAACCTTGGCCCTCATCCTCCTGGACCACTCAGCGGCCTTTGACACGGTCTGCCACCGCACCCTACTGACACGCCTCCAAGAAGCCGGTATCCAGGATAAAGCCCTAGCTTGGACCGCACCTTTCCTCTCCGGTAGAACCCAGACCGTCCGCCTCCCGCCTTTTCGCTCAGAAGCCAACAACGTCATCTGCGGCGTCCCCCAGGGCTCCTCCTTGAGCCCGACGCTGTTCAACATCTACATGGCCCCCCTCGCACAAGTGGCCCGCCGTCACGACCTCAACATCATCTCCTATGCCGACGACACCCAGCTCATCCTCTCCCTCACCAACGACCCCGCCACCGCCAAAGCCAACCTCCACGAAGGTATGAAAGCAGTCGCCGACTGGATGAGGAACAGCTGCCTGAAACTGAACACCAATAAGACGGAAATCCTCATCCTCGGAACATCCCCCTCCGCCTGGGACAACTCATGGTGGCCCACCACCCTTGGAACGGCACCGACACCCACCGACCACGCTCGCAACCTGGGATTCATCCTCGACTCCTCTCTCTCCATGGACAGACAAGTCAACGCCGTCACTTATCACCAGCGCCCCCTGCCACAGCCACATCACCCCACTCCTCAAAGAGCTCCACTGGCTTCCCGTCGACAAGAGGGTCACCTTCAAGCTCCTCACCCATGCACACAAGGCACTCCACAACGCCGGCCCTACCTACCTGAACAGCAGACTCAACTTCTACACTCCGACCCGCCAGCTACGCTCCGCAAGCCTCGCCCTCGCCACCGTCCCCCGCATCCAACGAACCACCTCCGGCGGCAGATCCTTCTCCTACCTCGCCGCCAAGACCTGGAACACGCTCCCTACCTACCTACGACAGACCCAAGACCTACTCGCCTTCAGAAGACTCCTCAAGACCTGGCTCTTCGAGCAGTAGCAGTCACACCCCCTCCCCCCCCCTTTAGCGCCTTGGAACCCTAACGGGTAAGTAGCGCGCTCTATAAATGTATGTGATTGATTGATTGATTGATTGAACATAGATGCTAAATTATTCACGGGGATACTTGCCTTCCGCCTTAATTCTTATATGCCGGGCTTTATCGATCCCGATCAGTCAGGCTTTATCCCAAATCAACAATGCGGCGATAATACGAAGCGACTTTTGCATTTATTAGATAAAATTGATAGATCTCGTAGGGAGGCGCTTTTCCTCTCTATCGACGCTGAAAAGGCGTTTGATAGGATACATTGGCCATACCTCTTCCGGGTCTTGAAGCGCTTCGGTCTGGGCCCGGGCTTTAGGTCTTGGATCCGGTGTGCTTTTCGGTCCCCTAGAACGGCGGTTCGAGTCAATGGTGTGCTCTCTACGTCGTTCCCGGTTGGGCGTGGGACTAGACAAGGATGCCCACTTTCTCCCCTCTTGTTTGCGCTATATATGGAGCCCCTCGCACAGCGCTTACGAGATAGCCCTTTGGTTACTGGTGTGAAATTTGGCGGAGACCACCATCTTATTACTCTATATGCAGACGATGTGATTCTTACACTTGCGGAGCCCGCTACCTCTTTGCCTGTGCTTATGGAGCTTCTAGCTGAATTTAGCCAGGTTTCGGCATTTAAAGTGAACATGCAGAAGTCCCAGGTCCTTAGCCTGTTCTTGAGCGCTGACCATGAGGAAGATTTGAGAGATCGATATTCCTTTATTTGGTCATCTTCGTGCCTTTCCTATCTTGGGGTTGAGTTAGCGACGTCTGCCGCAAAAACGGTGAGCCTGAATTACACTAAGTTGGTACGTGATATCCAGCGGGATTTGGAGTTGTGGGGGAGGTATAAGCTGTCTTGGTTGGGTAGGGTAGCTGCGGTCAAGATGACAGTTTTGCGGCAAATATTGTATATATTCCAGGTGCTCCCCCATTGACCCCCCTCCCCCCGGACGATTGCCACCCTACAATCAGCGGTCCTGAGATTTATATGGGAGTGTCGACCAGTGCGTATTCCGCGGCAGGTTTTATACCGCCCTAAGAGAAGTGGGGGACTGGCGATCCTGTGTCTGAGATATTTTCAGGCAGCACAGCTGCACTTTCTTGTAGAGTGGAGCCGCCCACTCACGGAGAAACACTGGTGTTTTATGGATCAGGCGGTGGCGGGTTCTCATATTTGGAAAGAGCCTTGGCTCCGGCGCAGGCATAGAGCTGGAGGTCTTTATATGTCCCCGATTACTGGGACAACGTTACGGGTATGGGATGCGGTGGCTTGCCGTTTAGGACTGACTTCTTTCCCTTCCCCGATGACCCCCCATAGGTACGAACCCTGATTTCGGGCCTGGACTTTCTCTGGAAGGCTTGAGACAATGGTATGAGGGGGGCTGTAGGAGGGTGGGAAGCCTTTTTGATGAACACAGGGTCTTGTCCTCTGACCAAATGAGAGAGGCCTAGTGGAGGCGGATAGGCTGATGTATTATCAGGTTCGGCACTGGGCTCTCTTACCGGCGAACAGAGCCCTGATAGATAGGCCTCTCACGCCATTTGAGAAATGGCTGTTCCTAAAGAAGGATGATAGGAGAATTATCTCTGAGCTCTATCGCCTTCTGCAAGGAGAAAGCCGCCCGCTTAAGTCAAAGGGTCAGCTGAGATGGGAGAGGGAGAACTCTCGGTTGAGGAATGGGACAGCATATTTTATAGAATACACCATACAGCGTATAATGCGGCAAGGACAGAGACATCATACAAAATCGCCTCTTACTGGTACTACACTCCAGCGCGGTTGCATGCATGGGATCCTGGTAAGACAGACCTTTGCTGGAGATGGTGCGGAGCTACAGGCACACTGGTACATCTGCTCTGGCACTGCCCCAAGTTACATCGTTATTGGGAAAACATTATTGATGATATGGATGTAGCGTTCCAGGTTAAGATCACGAGATTTCCATCGTACATCTTATTGGGGTTGCCCAATCCTCTTACTTTTCCTTTAAGATCTCTACAAGGGAGGCAGATGGCCCTAGCACTTAATGCAGCGCTGCAGCTGATTCTGGCTCTCTGGGGTACAGACAGGGTCCCGACTCGTGTCTCATGGCTCCAGAAGCTCTGGTTTATTCTTGCAATGGAGAAACTTACATTAGCCTCCCAGCAGCGGGTAGGAGACCTGGGCGCATTGTGGAAGCCGTTCCTTCGGCTTCTTTCCGCAGAATTTACTGAGCTGACATGCCCGACCTACTTGAGAGTTTTGAGGCTGATTTGAATCCTTGATTGGAGTGTTGCTGGAGAGGGAGTGTGCTTGGATGACATAAGGGGTTGAGGAGGGGAAAGGTAGAAGGATGACACGGACTCTTGAAGGGAAGCGTTGTTGAAGGTTTATTATTGATATGTTTATGTGGTTCTCATCTGCGGGACTGACATGTTGGATGACTACTGGTCATCGCCAGTGGGCACATGGCTCAGCAAGGAGAGGATTGACAGAGGTTCCGCTGAGCATGTTTTTGGGATTCACGAGATAGACCTTTATATGAAGATACGACAATGCTTCTGTGCTGATGTATCTCATTTCATGTCCCGCGATGAGTAGTGTTTTGTATGTTTATATATCTATAAAACAATAAACAGATTGGATCTTAAAGACACCTATCCCTTTTTGTGATCTTCAGTTTAACTTCTCAGAGCTTTCAACACTGGTAAACTCCTAATTTTGGATGACTGACATTTCCAAACAAACAATGATTCATCAAGAGCTCACTCCTTTTGGAAAGACGCAATACTTTACTTTTAACCATTTTTCCAGCGTAAAGCCATAAGTTGCTTGGCTGCTTCCACTATATGCATAAGGGCCTAATCCTTCCCTCCAATGTGTCAACTTTCAGTCCCAGCAGCTGATTACCAGGGTCCACTACGATTGGATACCCCAGTGTTTCTTTGGTATTCCCCAAGATTTCCTTCTAGAAAGTCTATATAACCGAGTAAAACCACCACATGTGTACATATACTTCCTATGTGCCTGTGCGGAATGCCAACAAGCAGCGGAGAGGGAATATGTATTTGGGGTGTTAGATACCATTTATACACCTGTATATAGGAATATTCTATCTGGGGGATACTGTGGAGCGTTTTCGGAATATCCCACCACAATCTTTCCCACTGCTTGGCAGAGACCGTAATCTCAGTGTCAAATTCGATCTGTCCTGCGTTTTTGGAATTTTGGAGAGTTTGGTTCATTCTAGGTATACAGTGTTTGGAGCCCATAAAATTATAGGCAAGCTTTTAAAGCAGGTGAGAGGTCTAGAGGCACACACTGCGCTGGGAGGGCAATGTGCCCAGTGTTACATTTGGAAATATTGGAGGCAGATCACTTCAGAAACATGGACTTTTATTTACAATGTTTGAAAGGACTTTTTGACTCCACCCTGAAATAGATGACTTGGGACTTTGCATTCTTCCACCGTCCACTTTGGGAAAGATAGGGGAGCCATTGCCAGGATTTCCTCGACACCCATTCTAAGATGTAGCGCAAGTGTGCCGCCCAACATTAACAGTTTGGGCCATGCCAGCCCTACCCTCTACCTAGGTGTAATTAGGAATATGGCCTAGAGATGCAAGGCTTCTCACCCTCTAAAACATATGCAATTCATTTTTTGGGAGAGAAAGTATCTTTTGGGCGGGTATAGGCACTGAAAGAGACTGAAACAGATACAAGAGCCTGGGGAGAACTGCATCTTGATTGCACTGATTCGCCTCAGGCAGGATATACAGAGAGGGATACACAGCGGCGCCACCGCCGGAGGTCCTCTGGGACTTCCCAACAGAGTGCGGGCCAGTAAGTTTGTTCCAGGCATCTAATTCTTTTAAAGAATCAAATAAGAACTATGCACTTGTGTGCGCACAAGTGAATGAGTGTAATAATAAGTGGGGGAAGGGAGTGGGCCTTGCAGCTAGAATCTGCAGAAAGCATCCTGAATCGATTGATGCAACCAGCAGGAGGGAATCTGATATCACCGCTGCTGCAAAAGTAAATGCAGCTCTTTGTCTGGACATTTATTCATTTATTTAGTGATCCATTTAGATTTGGAGACATCTTTAACTCAAAATAGCGACCGTTATTTCTGGTCCTCATATCTCTATAAGTGCCACCAACACCCTTATGAATGCAGGAGTGGCTCCTCCGCTACGGCGGAGGAGTGTCTCTCTCCACCCCCACCCCCCCCAAGCAGGTGCAAAACCTTTACAAGAAAATGGTAATAAACTTTTTTATTGTTTTCTTGTCAAAGGGGTGGGGCCATGGGCAATGACAGGGACGGAGGGGAAGTGCACAGCACTCCCCCTCAGTGCGCATGTACGGTTGGCCAGTCGTCTTGGGCTGGCCAAACTCAAAATAGCGACCGTTTTTATTTCTGGTCCTCATATCTCTATAAGTGCCACCAACACCCTTATGAATGCAGGAGTGGCTCCTCCGCTATGGCGGAGGAGTGTCTCTCTCCCCCCCCCAAGCAGGTGCAAAACCTTTACAAGAAAATGGTAATAAACTTTATTATTGTTTTCTTGTCAAAGGGGCAGGGCCATGGGCAATGACAGGGACGGAGGGGAAGTGCACAGCACTCCCACTCAGTGCGCATGTACGGTTGGCCAGTCGTCTTGGGCTGGCCAAACACACATGCGCACTAGGTTCTCTCCAACCCGCCACTGTGTGGCTGGGTTGGAGACAGCAGGCAGAGACTTTCATTCTGCCTCATAGCGCCCTGGCTGGGTGCTGTCCAATTCTAACACTGCTTTCATGCTGCCACAGCAGCATGAAAGCAGCGTTAGGACTGGACACAGTGAAGGAGAGGATCGGCACGAAAGGTACACATCCCACTCAGACTTTCAGAAGGAGTTCAAATCCCAGATGCCAATCCATCTCCAACACAGCTGATACTCTTATGGCGCCCACATTCTCACAATAGGGCCGAGATGTAACTACTGGACCATGTAAGCTGCTTCTGTTCCACATAACTAGTTCTCAAAGGTGCCCAGATCTCACGAGACTGAATTATGCTTGTATCTTTTCCAATGTAGAGATTCGAGTTACTGATTTGAGACAGTCATCCACCACTGGGGGATTCACTTGTAAACACGCTCTGCATATTTCACTCCCTGCCAACAGCACGCAAATTCAGAATTTCAAATTTGATGACACTATTGCTCATTTTATAGTGTAAAATTAAGCATAAAATGGGAAATTAAGTACTGCAAGATGCCTACTGACTACGGCAGAGATACATAGCAAATGAGTATGGGTGTCATTTACCTCTGACTTACCTTTGATGCCCCTGGAACTGACCTGGCTACCCCAGGTGTCATGAATTAAGTTTTAGAAATATAAAGTTAACATTGCTTTTACCACATTGGGCTATACAATAACAGAACACACCACATTATTCAATGGAAGGCAATATCATGCCCTACCACACAAAGGAAGGCACAGTACAATACTGTACAAGTACATATCATACTGTACAATGGCAGGCAATAGCATGCTATATAATGACAGGTCATACCATATTACACTATACGACAGGCTAGATTATAAAATACCATACAATGACAGGCCATACCATGCCATATAATGGCAGGCCATACCTTACCATAAAACAGGCCATACCATACCATACAATAGCATACCATCTCATAGACCCTACTATACAATGACATGACATACCCATAGTGTAGTATGGAAGACCATACCATATCATACCACATTATACAATAGAGGCGATATCATAGTGACAGGGCATTCCATACTATACAATGACAAGGCAATACCATAGTGTAGTATGGCAGAGCATACCATACTATGATACACAATGACAGGCCATATTATGCAATACCATAGGTTATATTATACCATTCAATACCATACTACACAATGACAGGTCATACCATAAGACAGGCTATACACACACTATATAATGACAGGTCATACTTTACCATACTATAAAACGAAAGGCATTACCACACCATACAATAACAGGCCATACAATATCATACCACAGAGTACCATGAAAGACCATACCATACCACATTATAGGATGCAGCTGATACCATACAATGACAGGCCATATCATACTGTACTATGACAGACCATACCATACTAGGCCAGGGGTGTGGAATTTAATAAAATGTCTACTTGTCCAAGGGACAGGTTGCTTCTTAAATCTACTTGTCCTGTAAAAAAAAAAATCTACTTGTCCCTTTGGTGCCATGTAGTGCGGGGGACAAATTATGTAAGAGCTCTGATAATAGTGTCTCTGATTATGCGAGGGCTACTACTATAGTAGGGCTTGAATACTTGCAATATCAATCCCTCCCTACTATAGCAGTTTTCTTATTTTGTCACTTTTTGGCAGATCTACATACTGGGGCTGGAGGAAGCAGTAAGCAATAGTTACAGGGCCAGAATGCCCTTAAGTCTGCAAACCTAGTAAAGTGCATGTTTTAACGATCTTCACTAGCACTTCTCTAATCTTTTACCATAATGAAAAAGGTTGGACTTTTTTTTAGTAAACACTTTTTATTGGTTTTTGAAGGAAAAGGAAACACAAGGTAAGACACCATATTTCCAAAGTTGGATTCATGACATACAGATAACCATATATCTCTAGATATAACCCCTAGATACAAGATTAGTTCACACTCGCTGACACCAAGCACCTTTTACCTCTGGATGTTCATGGTAGGAGACCCAGCCCTTTCCCCCACACCTTTACATATTTGTGAGAGCATTCCCTTGCGTCATAGACTGTTTTTTCCTGTCTAGCAAACCAGTCGACCCAGCGCCTCCACTTCAGAAGGGACAGCGTATTGGAGGAGTTCCAATTAACTGCAATGCCTCGTTCTGCCACCATCAATGCAGTTTCCATAAAGGTTTGTTCTGCCCACGAGCCCTCCGCTCCCTCCATTACTCAGAGCAAGACCGACACCAGAGACAATTGTTGTCCCCACCCCATTACTGCATGTGGCTCTAGAAAATCTTCTTCCAATAGTGTGCAATTCAGACACATCCCCATAACATGTGAAAGAAGTCAGCAGGTCCGGCGGAGCACCTAGGGCAGTGGGGGGTGGATCAGAGTCCTGCCCAATGCAGTCGCACAGGAGAGAAGTATGACACATACAGAAAGTACAATTATATAAATGGCGGTATAGACGATCTAGTTATTAGCTTTGGTGCCGTCAGAGCATCTTGCCAGTCTGTTTCCTCTAGGGGACCCAGCCAGCCTTCCCATCGGTCACTAAGAGGATCCAGGTCACCTGGGGCATTGTTGATTAACATTCTATATAATTGGGATACACCCTCTCTCCCTAGAGACCCCATAAGCAACTTGGCCTCTAGTAGACTATTTTCCGTCAACGTGTGGGAATTGTATGTGAAGAGCATGACGAAGCTGAAGGTATTATTAAAACTGTGTGTGGGCAAGTTGATGGGTGGCTTGTAAGTCCTGAAAGGTCCTCATGGACCCCTCTTTCCACACATCTCCCAGCAGAGATATGCCCAGCAGATCCCATTTCCTGAATCCATGCAGAGCCGCCAACTCTTTCAGCCACGTACCATGCCGTAGTGGGTCTGCTGGGTGATGATATTCTCCCAATGTGTCTGACGTACAGCTGCTCGCCAAGCGAGGATATCCACCCTGGTCACTGGTTCCAGGTCAGAAGAGAGTGGGGAGCCACAGAGGAGCGCTAATATCTGTGGGAAGCTCAAAGAGGTCAGTTCGAGCTGATATGCTGGGTCGGCCCAACCCCCATTATACCAGTTGTGAATGACCAAAAGTTGTGTCGTCAAGTAGTACAGGTGTAGGTTGGCCATGCCCATCCCACCATCATAAGTTCCCCTCTGGCAGTGCAATTCGGTGTCTAGCTCCATGCCAAAGAAATGAGGCTGCCGCTTGATCTAGTGCCCGGAACCAGGAATGTGGGATTGGAAGTGGAAAGTTCTGAAGAACATGAAAGAATCGGGGTAGTATCAATTTTTTTTTTTTTTTTTTTTACAGTGCCACACGACCTAGAACATTTAATGGCAACGGTTGCCATCACGGCAAGTCCGCTTTGGCCCGAGAAGCCAGCAGAGCCATATTCAGGGTCCATGTCAGCTCAGGGAGGAGAGTCACCCAGATACCCAGGTATTTAAAACTCAGTTGGCGGATAGGTACCTTAATTTGCCATGCATAGCAGTCCCGCGCAGACGCCAATGGCATAAGCACCAATTTAGCCGGGTTAATTTGTAGGCCTGATGCCTCCTCGAAGCAGTGCAGAAGTTGAAGGCTACACGGACCAGTCTCACTGGGGTTTACCATGTATAGGAGAACGTCATCTGCATACAGTGCTACACAATCCTCATAAGTGTGGTCCCAGTTCCACCCTCGGTATATTGGATCTATCCTAACCAAGCGTGCTAGAGGCTTGATGGCCAGTGAAATAGAAGAGGGGATAAGGGGCAGCCCTGATGCGTCCCCTGACGAATCGGGAAAGCAAAGGACAGAGTGCCATTAACCGGAACTCGGGCCACTGGGTTGATGCACAGGGCATGGACCATCCGGCAAAATCGGGGTCCCATGCCAGCACGAGTTAGCACCAATCGTAAGTATTCCTAGTCCACCTTATTGAAAGCCTTTTCGAAATCAACACAAAGAAGCGCCAGATCAGAGGGAACGCGATGACGCCGTGCCAGCGCGACATGGAGATGACGTATACAATGACGTGTACTCCGGTTAGTCATAAAGTCACATTGTTCATGTTGAATTAGCAGTGGCAGGACCCTCTTAACACGGGCCACAAGAATTTGGGCAGACATTTTTATCTCATTATTGATAAGAGAGACTGGTCTGTAATCCACACAGGACCGTGTCAGTGGCTGTGTCTTGAGAAGCACCACAATGGTGGCTATATCCATTCCTTCTGGAAAGGAACCTAACTGGCCCACTTCGTCATATAAGGCCTCAAGTTTAGGCATCAAACCGTCTTTAAACACTTTGTAGAACTCCAAGGGGAAACCCATCGGGTCCGGGAGTCCTTCCTGTACCCATTGACGTGATTGCCTCACTCAATTCCTAGTTCGTTATAGGTTCATCTAGGATGTCTATTTCTGTTTGTGACAGCTCGAGGAGGGGAACATCTGCCAGAAATCAACGGGAGTGATCTGGGTTAATCGTCAGGGAGCCTTTATACAACTCACCATAGTAAGAGGCAAACGTATCTGCCACAACTTGTACCTTGGTGACCACTTCCCCGTGTACTGCTGACATCGGAAATGATTCTAGATGAGTGGTGGTGTGAAGCTAGCCAGTAGAGTAGTTTCCCATTTTTGTACCCCCATTAATATACACAGGCAGTGGAGGCATGCCAAAGGTGTTTAGCTGCTTCCACGGAGAGGTTGCGTATTTCTTCCCATATAAGCAGAAGTTGCCAGGTTACCTCCTCATTCGGCTGTGCAAATTGTTTAGCTTCAAGTCGGAGGGCTTGGGCTTCTAAGCTGTTGATGTGAAGCCTCTGTGCTCTCTCCCTAGAGCGGACAAGTCCCCTGGCCACCCCCGTGAGACTGAATCCGGGTTGAGGGAAAAGTATTCCTGAATAACTTTCTGCAATTGTTGGACAAAGGTTTTATGCTGTAAATACCATGCATTTAACTGCCACGTCGGGCGGGATACGGCATGTGCTGATCCCAGCACAAGCCGTAGCAGTGCATGATTCGAGGTACCCCTGGGAAGAACCTCAATGTGTGTGATGTGGCTACAGTCCATAGCCAGTAGAAAGATAAGGTCTACCCTAGACTGCGTACGATGGGCTGTTGAAGTGTGAGTAAACTGATGGTGCTGTGGGTACCAAATTCTCCATGCATTGCACAGCCCCAATGGATGCCAACCAGTTCGTCAGGCTTGAGGCCGCCACGTGCCTATGGCTCAGAGGGAGTCCCGAGGTGTCCTGCAGGGGGTCAGGGGCTGCATTAAAGTCTCCCTCTATCAGAGTGATTCCTTGGGGCAGGTCTAGGAGTATTTTGGTGAGGTCATTTAGGACTGTGCGCAGGGACGCCAAAGGGGTGTATACATTTATAACTTTGTGAGCCCTTCACCTTGCCCGGAAAGGACCAAAAAAGGCCGTGTGGTTCATGCTGTACGTTTGTATCGACCATGGGGAAGGCGGCGCATCATTATAGCTACCCCTCTCAACCCACGGACAAAACCAGTATGGTAAACCCTGTTGAAACCTCTGTGAGCCAGGAAGAGGCAACGGTCCGAGAGTAGGTGGGTCTCTTGATGCAGAAGCAGATCGGGTTGATAGCGGCGTGCGTACACGAGAATGGCGGTACGCTTGATCTTATCCAGGAGTCTTTGGACCTACCATTTATGCGTGTGTAACTCAAAGGAACATTGCGATCTGTGTCAGTACCGTCTGGACCCTGGATCAGGTTCGTGGGACTGTTGCCTTTGTGTCTGCAACTGTACCCAGACAAGTGAAGTGTGCATTTAGATGCCTGTATACCTGATACAGTAAAGAAACAAACAACTCCCAACAACAGTTGCTGCCCAACATGGCACATGCCCCCAAGCTCCCCAACTCCCCAACTCCCGCCCCACCCCCTACTTCGTCCAAGAAGCATCTGTTGCCCTTATACAACATTTAAATCTTTAATATCTTAACCCCAACTTAACCTAACCTAATCACCTGTGGTGACCCCACCATAAAGCCGGATTTAGAAACAAAGATTAGATAGACAATTACATAGCAAGAAATAAGCATATGTTAGGTTTAGCTCGCCCTACCCCAAACCTCCACACGGAAGATGTCACAGTGCCAGACACCGGGACAGGTCCGAGTCACTGGAGTGGTCTCCTCAACCAGGCGTCAACTCCTCCACTGATAGCCGTGCCGCAGCCCCTTGGGAGTTATAACAGTTTCTGAAGGAGGAGCCGATCAGGTGGTCCCACCCTGCAAATGTGCCAGGGGAGAACCAGACCGGAACCCTCGCTACATTCTATGCCTAGTGGAACGAGTGCGCTATCGCTGGCTCTTCGGCCATGAAGGCTGGCCATCCAGGCGGGGCACTGTACAGCCCCAGCAGGGTTCGTGTCTGAAGGATGTCAGCGGGCACTCCATCAGCCAGGCCCATGCCGCTGTAGGAGTCTCAAAAAATGGGTTTTATTGGCATGTTCCACTCTGAAGCGAGCCGGTAAGAGAAAAGATGGTAAGGCATTTCCACTGCCCTCAATTTCTGCTTGACTTCTGCATAGGAACAACATTGCTGTTGGACCTCTCCTGTGTAATCCGGGAACACAAGGACCTTCGCTCCATTATAGTGCAGACCGGCCCGCTTGCATCACCGTGTACCTGTCCTTATAATGGAAGAATCGAAGTATCACTGGCCTCGGCGATGATCCCGGGCGAGGCCTGGCCTGCAGTGCCCTATGAGCCTGCTCTATGGCAAACCAAGGTGTGAGGCGGTTCGGCTGTACCCAGGTTTTAAACCAGTCATCCAGGTAAGAGGCAAGTGAGGAAGACTCTGTTTTCAGGGATGCCAATTATGGGGATGCTATTGCGTTGTGAGCGTTTTTTCGCATCTTCTGCTCTACGGTGTAACTCGGCTGTCCGCACTAGAAGTTGGGAAACTTGAGATTTAAGGGCACTCATTTCATCTTCCACACTGGACAGTCTGGATTCCACCTCCGTGACCCTTGCTGTTGCGGAGATCCCGATGCACCAGGGCCACATCAACTCTGACCTCCCTAATTTTTGTCTCCACTGCCGTTTGGGAGGAGTGTATTGCCTGGAGAATGTTAGATAAGTCTCCTGTGGGCAGGGACTTCCCTTCTGACCCCCCCCTTCGGTAGAGGTCGAGCCCGTGGTGATTTGGTCCATGCGTGTTTGCGCTGAAGTTGACCGTTCCGTTTTATCCTTGCCGAGTATGGCCTACTATTGTTCTACAACTTGAGGCAGCAGAAAGAAATACTCCAGGGTCCAGAGTCTGCCACTCCAGGGCCCAGCTCAAGTCTATGTGGGGGGTCTTCATCTGGGTGTTCCAGATACGTGGCTTGTGAGTTATGGCTCCGCTCTCCAGGTGGACAGACTCTCTGCCCGAGTCTCCTGGGTTCTACCTTCAGTCTACTAGGCCACGATGGGTCTGGACCCGATGGCTAAGGCAGTCTCTCTCTTTCTCCCACATGTTGTGTCTGCACCACTGCCCTTCCCCCATAGTGCCACACTGCGGGTAGCTGAATCCAAATGTCTTCCTCAGTCTATCGGGGCCACCGTCTCCAGTGTGGACCATCAAACAGGCAGGTGGACCCCCTGCAGCTCCAGCCTGATCTCGCAGGAGGGGTTGGGGTGGTTTGAGCATGACAACGTACTTTCTCAAGCAGGGGGACCCTGCGATCAAGCCCCCCCCTCCTCAGGCTCCCAGCCACACTCCTTCCTGCCTCCTCCAAATGGCCTCTCAGTGCAGCCTCAGGGCCCGATCCGCAGGCTCAGCCGCGCCCCTCATCCAAGCCTCCTCCACATTGGGCCTCGCTAACACCCAGTGCTTCAGGCCCCCCAGTCCCTCAAGGCCACATTGGCAGTTGGCAGATCTCTCGCTGCTCTCCAGTTGACCCATGCGGCGGCCGGACAGGGCCCACTCTGCACACTGGGCCGCCACGAAGCCTCAAACTGAGCGGTTCGTATTGCGCTCGGTGGCGGCTGCCACAAGTGCCACCAGTCTCACTAGATGCAGGCCCCGCCAGGCTCTCAACGTCACCTCGACAGGTGAATTTGCGCTCAGTGCTCTTCACTGCAGTGTCCGCAGGGGCGGCTGCATCCCTCCTCCAGGCCAGTTCCACGTTGGGCCCCACCAGCACCCAGTCCTCTGGGCCAGATTGGCCCTCCAACCTGCCTCGGGACGCAGCTCTGCTCTCCTGGCCGGTCCGCACGGCAGATGGTCTGACCTCAGCCACTCACACAGGATTATTTCAGCGTCTCAGAGCGTACGCTCTGTGGCAGCCGCCATTTTAGGGGATGCCCCGTCCCCTCGGGAATCGGCCTTTAGGGCGCTCCGCCTTGTCGGTTGCGTCTGTCAGTCTTTGTACCGGGTCACCTCAGAGTGCCCACAGTGCTGTAGGCATAAAAAACAAAAAAACAAAAAACTGGGTTAACAGGGCTTTAACGAGGTGGATGACAGAGGGGTCTGGAGCATTCTAAAGTGCGGCTGCCACCTTAACACCTCAAAAAAGGTTGGAAATGTACTCCTGACAATGGTAGAAGTTCTTTCAGGGTTGGGGAAAAAAAGTGGTTGGATGGAGGGAAAGTGAACTTGTAAACGCTCAATAGATTTTCACATGAGCAAATCTACACATGGATATTTGCTGGTGCTAACATACAGTTCACAAATATTTTCTAGGAGTTTGATCTCCTGATCTACTTCTGCAAGTTCTTGTGAATTCATGAAAGCTATTAATTCAAATGGGTGCACGTTTACGCCTTTCTTGAAGAACAGGATCCCTAATTGGGTCTGGTGTTAAAGACATTTTGTTTTATTAAACTTCTATTTCTCCATCTATTGTCTATTTTTACTGTGAGTGATCACATTCGCTCTTACACAAGGAGCATATTGGCACACAATGTAGTTTTGTTCACTTCCAGGAACTACTGTGGCAATCAGTGGCGTAATGAACCTTGGGGGGGGGGGGACAGGTGCTGTGCTGAGGGGGCCCATTTGAGGGAGGCTGCGGGGCCTTTGTCACGCTATTGGTGGCAATTTGTGCTTTTTGAGACCAAAAAGCTTTTTTTATTTTTTGCCAGTATTTGTTACAAGGTCAGGCCTGGCAGCTCCCACAACAATAAAGTGTTACAAAAGTCATATCAAAACAAGAAACGCATTGACGAAACCAAAAGACTCACAAAAAAAGTCAGATCGGTTGGCTTGGTCAGCGCTTGTTTATTTTCATGCTTCCCAGAATGTTGTTGAAAATGGTTATACTGATTTTTCCATTAGAAATATTTTTTGGAAATACTAGCATGTATCAACACATTTAACTAAGTGACGCTACAAAGAAATAGCACCTAAAAGTTCCTACTTGCATTTTTTTCTGAACATTTTATCTTGAAAGCAAAGAATCATAACTCTTGGTCACAAGCTTCTGCAAACATTTGCATCTAATCAGAGAGCATTCTGGGAGCATTATACATAGCCTCATATGTTAAACTTTTCAAACGTGGCTATACTTTTTTTAAATGGACTCATTGCCAGTGTTGCAGTGTGACCTTAAAACGTTTATTTACAGTGCTCACCCTAATAATGAAGGCTTTTCATTAATGAACCATAAATAAAAGTTCAAACAGCATTAACAAACAGACATACATATTACCGCAACTGCAGACAGTTCCCTTCACTGTAAAGTGACAGCCAAAGGGTTTGTGCTGCAGGGGGTTGGACCTACTTGTCCCAAGGACAAAATAAACATGAAAACTTTGTTGCCCTTGACCCCAAACAATATGTCCCGAGTCAGGCCAGGAGATAGGAATTCCACATCCTTGCCGACAGGTCACACCATATTGTATGACAGGTCATACCATATCACACCAGACTATACTATACAATGGCAGGCCATCCCATCTAATACAATACCATACCTATACGAAGACAGGCCACACAATACCATACTATTCAATGACATGAAATACCATAATATTACATGCCATACTATACTATACCATACCATACAATTAAAGGCCATACTATATTAAACAATGATAGGCATACCAATCTATACAATTACCATTCAATACAACATATAAAGAAACCATTGACCAAACAAATAGATCTTGTAGTGGCAAGACTTGTTGGCTTTGCCAATGTTTGTTAATAATTTCCAGTGGCCTGCTATGCTGTTTGTTTCCACCTACAATCAAAAGTAAGCAATACCCTAAAAATGCTGCATCAAGAGTTACTTCTGTTTTCTGCACTCTAAATTCTCGAGCCAAGCTTTTAAAGGTTTAACAACAAAACAATCTATGTAATTTGACTCCCTAGGGGCAAAAAATAAATTTAAACCCCAGGCTTTAAACCCTCATGTTGTGGACAACAAATGAAAAGGTATGCTGGTCAACGTACAGTGAGCTGTAAAAAAAAGAAAATGACTGGAGACCTTATTGACCGTAACCTAGACATTTTGAGCTTGTATGAAGTGGCATGAAAGAAAAGAGCCAGAGGCAAAAACAGGACACTGCAGAATTAATAGCAGATGACAGCCAGAGACAAATCTGAGCAGCACCAGACACTAATGTCTAGGGACTCCACAGTATTAGATGTCAGAAATGCTCAGGATGTGGCAGTGTAGAGTAAATCAATAAATAAATAGATAAGTAGCCTTTGGCAGACAGCAGAAATACTCAGGAAGTGGAAGTGTAGATAAAAATCAAGGAAGAAAACCATAAAACCATAAGCAGCCTATGGCACAGTATGACGGCGAAGCATTAGGAAAATTCAAGCACACAGCAACTCTACAGCAAGAGCAATATCCAGAAGGCATAATAACAAGAGCGTGGCATTTGCAGCAAAGGATATGTGTAGAAAGGATATAGCTTAACAGATGCCTATAGCTTTACGTGAATTTATTCAACATATAAAAAACGACTTGCAGCCTACTGTGTACAGCAATTGCATTAGAAGCAACTAATTTTAAACCATATAAAAATAATGGATAACTTCATAATTAAAAGTATACTTTCAAACATGCTTGCTGTATTTCACACATTCAAGTAATACAAAATGAAAAGTTAAAAATTGAAGTAATACTACAAAGACCAACATGACCAAACAAGTTGTTAAACTGCTAAGCCCACCTCATTCCTCGGTTAGATTCTCTTCCATCCGAGCTGAATCCACCACGCCCTCGTCCTCCCTGTGATCCACCATAGTCTCCTTCTTCTCCATACCTATTCATGTCACGTCGGTTATCTCCTTAGATTAAACAAATACATAATACATACATAAAAGGAAATCTGTGTCTTTCACACCAAAGAACTAGTTGCTTCAATCATCAGATAAAATGATGACCAAACACGTCTCATCCTCGTTATCAATGAAACTACACACAAGTTATCCATCTGCTTTAGAGGATGACCCTTACACTGTTCGATGCAGGATTTTATCATTCAGTAAAATAGCAGCGCACAGGCAGTAAGATTAGTCCCCCTCTTTATTATAGGAAGAACCAGCCCTTCACATGCATCTTCCACTACCGCCAAGGAAACAAATGTAACTAACCTGTAATTGTAATTCTCCATAAAAAAAAAAAAGTCACGATTGTTCTACTCCACCAGTATCTTCTCTGGATTAAATTTACGAGAAGTATAGGATCTTTTATAGGCTCACATACCTTGAATAGATTAGGAACAAAATGATGTTGATATAATGAAAATATGTTTTTCCAACGACCCCAATCCCAAGTGTTTCATCACTAATCTTAACATCTAACATTAATGATTGTAAGCCTCCCTTTTACATGCCTGTTTACCCTAGATTGAAATTATCCATTTTGATCCGCCACATGAAGACAAGGATTGCCTACCAGTACAGGCTCAAAATGCTACAAATAGCTGTGCCTTCTGTGTAAGGTTTTTACTCCAGTATCACAACAAATACATATATGTGCAATAGACCTCCATAACGCATTCCACAGTCTCATTGTAAGTACAAAACAAAACTTTTAAGGTCCATTATCAACAATGAGAAAAGAAGAGGAAACTTACAAAATGCACTGAACTAAATGGATATCGAGCTGAGTCACTTAGTTATGCCTACCACCTCTCATAGGGGATAGGCCATCAACCAGGATGCTCCAGCCATCTGTGTCCTGAACTTTTCTTTGAACCTGAATAACTCCAGGTTTAACCCATCTCCTTGCAGTCAGCCTTGAGGCCTCGGCACCAGGTGTTACTTGGCCTTCCTCTTTTCCCTTCAGAGTGCCAGGTCAGGGCTTGCTGGGTAGTGTTTGATGCAGGCTTGGAGAGGGTGTGACCTATCCAGCCCCGGTCTCTTTTCAAGACTCCTTCATGAGCAGGAAGTTGGAAGTCTGCTGCCATATGTCGTTGTTGCTGAGGGTGTTTGATCCAAAAACAACAAGGTGATGGGAGGAAAGCTTGAATTAATCTCAGCTACTGGCAATCACTTGGGCCGCACCACAATCCAACATTTTTCACCCACCATGCCACCTCAGTCTTAAACCTCCTCATCATGGGAACAGTCAAGCCCAAACTGCCAGACCCGGTCCTTCCTGAACCAGAACACATGCAACTCAGGACTAGTTTCGCCCTACTTAGGGCTCTTCAGCCACGTATAGCTTGGTTCCAGTGGCACAGTGAGTCAGAGTCATTCCCAGTGGCTGAGATTAATTCAAGCATTCCATTTCTCACTGTTATGTATTCTTATTGTGTCACCCTATGTGGGACAGGCATGCCCTGAGGTGGGTCCTGTGCACAATGGAACCAAGCTGTGTTTCAAACCAAGCTGTACCCGACAGATGATCCCCTAACTAGCGCGGATCTGGTCTTGGGTTGGTTGTGTTCCGGTTCAGGGAGGACCTGTCTTGGCAGTTCGGACTGGACTGTTCCTACTGGAGCAGGGTCAAGACTGATTTGTACATAGCTGGGTACAAATTGCGGTGGGCATGCTGTGCAAAATAACGACGGATTGGAATGCGGCCCAAATGATTACCAGTTGCTGAGATTAGTTCAAGCATTCCCTCCATCAGTGTTTTGTATACTTGTTGATGGTGTCTGACCAGTGAATTTGGAGGATTTTACTAAGACACATGTGGACTTTGTTGGTGGTTGTCATTGCTGTTCCCCAAGTCTCTGCTTCATACAGAAGGACCAATGTTAGGTTGGTGATCAAAAGCCTGATCTTTGTTTGCAGCTCTAGGTCCTTGAAGCTCCAAATCTTCTTGAGCTGAATGAAGGCAGCCCTCGCATTGGTCCATTCCATTGACTGCTCAGTGATGATGTGGAGTGTTGCAATCTGATCTGTGCAGGATCTATTTTTGCAGAAGCCACCTTGTTGGTTTCGCAAGTGAGCATCAACTTGTTCTTTCATTCTCTTCAGGATGACTCTGTTGAATGCTTTGCCTAGGGTTGATAGAAGAGTTATCCCTCTGCAACATGTGCAGTAACTCAGGTCACCTTTCTTGGTGATTTGGTGAGACATTCCTCCATCCAGTCTGATGGCACCTTTCCTTCTTCCCAGATTCTTCCAGAGCAAGAATACGGATGTGAGATACATTTAAAATACATCCAAAGATAAAAAGGTAATTATTTAATAAGATAACTATCATCTAGCACATGATTAAAATGTATCTACAAGTTATAAGCAGTGAAATGTGGTCAATGTATTTTTGCGCTGCAGTCAAGATGTTCTCATGCCTATTTCAGGCTCTAGGCACATAGAGATATTCTCACAGATTTATTCGCCCCCCGAACTACCTCTAGAAAAGGTGAAAAATGGCTTGAGCCACCAGATTAGTACTAATCTGCAGTGCATCCTCACTTCTGGCTGCTATTAAGGAATTACAAAATATCACCAACAGCATTAAAGTAACTTATATGAGGATTAGGATAGTGATCTCAACCACCAGGTTTGAGGTGAAAGGAAAAAAGGTGCATGAACTGAACAATATTGGGGACGTTTCATCTAAAGTGTCTAATCTGATCAGATAAAACAACATGAACACTTCCAGTAGTATGTAACAGTGATATTTTATCCACTGTACACCTTGACAGCAAACAACAAGTTAGACAATTTAGTCTGAGCATCTAAATTGCAGGGAATGCATGATGCTATCTTTCCCAATAGTCTCAGGACAGTCCTCGCTGTCACAGCTTTCCCCTCTGGTAACAAAGAACTTCCTCCAGATGGGACTGAATCCTCTTTTCTTTTCACTTCGGAATGCTTCCCCTGAAAGCATGAGGTGTAAAAAGTCTCCATCACTATTTGAATGTCGTGCTTGCATTTGTGATAAGAGTGTGCCCTTACTAACCAATCATCGACGTATGGATATACGTGAACACCCATTCATCTGAGATGTGCTGCTTCTGCAGCTAGGCATTTTGTGAACACTTTTGGTGCTGACTTTATTCTGAAGGCTAGTATCTTGAATTGATAATGTTTTCTGTCTACCACAAACCTTACGTGTTTAGTGCGCTATGCATTCATAGGTATGTATAAGTAAGCATCCTTCATATCTATTGTTGCCATATAATCTCCATTTTGCAACTGTAGTACAACTTCCTGTACAGTTGTCATTTTGAACTTTATTTCTCTTTATAAACTGATGACCCGGAGGTCTAGAATTTGTTTGTGTGATGCTGAGGTCTGGACACCACTGTGGAAGCTCTGAAGGGAGACCGCCCCCCCACCGAATGAATATGTTCCCCTAGAGGTTGGTCCCCTTGTTGCGCAAGACTCCCTTTGGGCTCCTCCCCAAAACTACAGTGATCTCATGGACGTAGCTGTTTCATTATCCTTTTTTAGTTGGGTGAGGCTTTCATCAACTATATTTCCGAACAATTGGTGTCCATTAAAGGGTGTTTTATGTTTGCTTGAACCTCTGGTTTAAACCCAGAAATTCTTAGCCATTAATGACGTCTTAAAGTAACGCTGCATCCAATGCAGATTCCAAGCAAGTGTTTATGATGTTTTTTCCGCTCTCTACCAGATGAGTAGTCCTCTTTTAGCTCTCCTATCTCTTCCCAGTGCTGATGTGTGTCTGTTGCGTTGGAATTTGCAATGCGCCATTGGTTTGCAGCACTCCTCTACATCCTGCAGCGTATAAGCTCCATCCCTTTACTTTCTTTGTCCGAAGGCGAGCCCGATGTAGATGGGATGTTCGCCCTCTTTCTTACAGTGGATATTATAATGGAATCAGCTGGAATGGTACCCTTAATGTAGGCTGGGTCTTTTGTGGAAAATGTGTATTTTTTTCTCCGCCCTCGGTGGTATTGCTCTAGGAGGTTACTGGTTTCTTAAAGGCTTCCCTGCCTTGATCAAGAATGCTTGGTAGCACGGGTTGATACGGATTTCTTGTCTGGCTTGGCAGCAGTGTCTCTAAAAGGAAACTAGTTGAGCATATAATTTTTCTGCTGCATTTTCAATGACCATATTATAAATGCCAATATTACCAGGGGGATGGATAGGTGTCCACCTCTTCCTCTGGTGAATCCCCTTCCAAATCTTCCCACTGCATTTCTACATATTCACCTTTCTCTGAAGGTTGATACGTTGCCTGTTCCTCTTCTTCCTCGTAGAAGAGTTTCTCCTCCTCCTCCTCTTGAGGCTCTGGTGTGACAGGGGGAGAGGTGAATCTCTTCGACGTCTGTCTCCGAAACCTACTTCGACCGGCTTTTGGTGGAATTCAGAACCCCCTTAGGCTTTTACCTAATTCCTTTTTCTTCTGAATCAAAGTGGTCATTTCGGCCTCAAGCCTCCTCTTCCTTTTATTTTTAATCTCAAAGGGGCTTTGTCTTCAGGGCTGGCAGTGGAGTGTTTCCTCTTTGAGGAGGTGCCCTCCTTCGTCAACTGTTCGGAGTTGTAGCTTCGGAGAACTCTTTGAGGTTTCAGGCTTTTCAATGTTGATGCATTCTTTGTCTTTCAGTATTTTGTCGACAATATTTTTTCAGAGTTTTTTCTCCATCAGAGTCCCCCTTTGAGGGTGCTGCATAACTCATTTTTGCAGGGCGTGCCTGCAGATGAAAATAAGTTACTTACCTGTAACTGTAGTTCTCCAGTATTGGAATCTTTCATAGATTCACATGCTTGAATCATTCCCCGTCGTCAAGATGGGAGCCCCCGGTATAAATTACACAAGTAGTGTTAAAATATATTAACAAAAAAAGGCCCTAGGCCTCTTCACTTTAACAGTCTATCAGAGTCATTTTAGGAAAAGGACCAAACTTGAGTATCCACCAATCAGGCGACACCACCCTCTAGAATCCTCCTGAGAGAAGCTCCAGCACCTCAGATTTTCCAAGCACAAGTGCGTTAAAGATAGGAAAAAGAGAGAGAGAAACAAAGGTGAAAGTGAGCTTCTCTGGGGAGGTGGGTGGGTCGCATGTGAATCTATGAAAGATTCCAATACTGGAGAACTACAGTTACAGGTAAGTAACTTATTTTCTTACTCCAGTATTGGAACTTTCATAGATTGACATGATTGAATCAGAGTAGAGAGCAGTAGTGCTGATACAAAACACGCGCATATATAAAACATAAGTATATAGAGCTACAGAAATCTATATAACTATATACATACATATATATATATATATATATATATACACACCAAAAGTAATACTTCAAAGAACATATGGTATGTGAATACTATCATTAATTATGTCCACTTCTTTGTATGTTACATTATTCTCTTTCTCTTGTTTTCTTTGTCTTCTTTTTTTATTTTATTTTTTATTAACATCTCTGTAACGAAACATAAGGAATATGAACAATGTGCATACCTGTTCTAGGATGGAGGGATGGAGAAGAGATAGCTCACCTTCACCTGAAGAGATTCCTGAGAACTGCTTGACCCACTGCTACCTCTCCCTGAGATAGAGATTCCAAGCAGTAGTGCTTTGGGATGTATGACAGCTCTTCCATGTTGCTGCCCTACAAATGTCTTGTAAGGAAACTCCGGTGAACAGCGCTGCTGACGAAGAGACTGCCCTCGTGGAGTGAGCATGTACAGATGAGTGCAGAGGTTTACCCGCTGCTTGATTGCAGAAGCAAATGGCTGAGGCGATCCATCTGGAAATACTCTGCTTGGAGAGTGGTTGGCCTTTTCTAGGTGCACTGCATGCTACGAATAGCTGATTAGAGCGTCGAAAAGATTTAGTTCTGTCCAAATAGAATTGAACACATCTTTTAACGTCTAAGGAGTGTAATGCTCTCTTCGCCGTAGTAGAAGGATGAGGAAAAAAGGATTTGAAGACTAAAGGCTCATTGATGTGAAAGTCTGAAGGAACCTTTGGGATGAAATGCGGATTAGTACGCAGCAGCAATCTGTCTTGTTTAAACTGTAAGAACGGCTCTTGAATAGAGAGGGCCTGCACTTCGCTGACTCGTCTGGCTGATGTGAGAGCCACCAATAAAGCAACCTTCCACGAAAGGAATTTGAGAGAGGCGCGATGGATTGGCTCAAACGGATGCTTCATAAGTTGCACTAAGACAATATTTAGGTTCCACGAAGGAGGTGGTGGTCTGAACGTAGGGAAAACCCTGAAAAGCCCGTTCAAAAACCTCTTGATCAGACGAGAGGAATAGAGTGAGGGTGAAGCATCCAAACGTCTGTATGCTGCTATTGCTGCTAGATGTACTTTAATGGAAGAATGTGCCAGGCCTGCTCGCGCTAACTGCAATAAGTACGGCAATATTTCCTCTGGCGGTGAAGATAGTGGGTCAATCTGCCGCTGATGACACCAGACACAAAATCGTTTCCATTTGCAAGAATAAACCTTCTTAGTGCTATCCGCTCTAGCTTTGGACAAGATATCCCTACACTCCTGTGGAATATTCAGATGTGCGAACTCCCTTTGGCCAGGAGCCATGCTGACAAACGCATCGACTGCGGATCCGGGTGCCATAACTGCCCTTTGCTCATCGTTAACAATTGTGGAAACGGTTTCAGTGGAATGTGAGGCTTGATTGACAGTAGAAGAAGTTCCGCAAACCAGTGTTGGCGCGGCCAGTACGGAGCTATCAGTATCAGAGTGCACGGCTCTGCCTTCATCTTTGTGAGGACTCTTGGGATCAATGGAATTGGAGGAAAGGCGTAAGCAAAGATGTCTGACCAGACTATCGAAAACGCATTCCCTAAGATCCCTTTTGGTGATGCCAACTTGCGAAGAACTGGCATTTGGCGTTGTCTTTGCTGGCAAACAGGTCTATTGTCGGTGTTCCCAACTGGGAAAAGACATGGTCCACTATCGACTGGTCCAGCTCCCACTCGTGGCAGCTTGATTTCTGCCTGCTGAGTGCATCCACTGTCTTGTTCTCTATTCCCGGCAAATGCACAGCCGAAAGTGTGATGCCTTACTGCAAGGCCCAATTCCAAATTCTCTGGGCTTCTCTGGAGAGAGTGAGAGATCTTGTGCCTCCTTGATTGTTGAGGTAATGCATCATAGTGGTGTTGTCTGTTCTTATTACCACGTGCGATCCTGAGATTTTCGGGAGAAAAGCCTGTAAAGCGAGGTACACTGCTCTGAGCTCTAGCCAATTGATATGCATTGTTGTCAATTGCAGTGGCCACTTGCCACTTACTTGAAGATCCTGTAGCACGGCTCCCCAGCCTTCCAGAGATGCATCCGTAGTGATGGTCCATGGAGCCGGCTGATGTAGGAACGAAAGGCCTATTGATAGATGATGCCTTAGAGACCACCATGTCAATGCCTTGAGTATTGCTGGTGTTATGTGTATCTGATCCTCGAAGCTTCCTGAAACCTGGAGCCATTGACGATTCAGTTGCTCCTGTAACGGGCGCATCTTTAGCCGGCATAGAGGAACTAGAGGTATGCATGATGACATCATGCCCAACAGAGACTTGAATAGACGGACAGAAACACTGCTTCTGTTTTGTATAGATCTTGTTATTGTCAATAACCTTTGTTGCCTGTCTAATGTGGGACATGCCATGGTGAATTGCATGTCCAGGTTTGCCCCTAAAAAGGTGATACTGCATGCTGGTAGAGGTTTGGACTTCTCCCAGTTGATGGTGAGTCCGAGATTAGTCAGTAAGGAAACGCACTTTCTTGTTGATCTGCGTGCTTGTTTTTATCAGCCAATCGTCTAAATATGGAACAATTTGGTGTTTCCTCCTTCTGAGGAAGGTTGCGATTGGTGCTAGACATTTGGTAAATATTCTGGGGGCTGATTTTAGGCCGAAGGGAAGGACACGAAATTGAAAATGGCTGCCGGCTACGGTGAATCTCAGGTATTTTCTGTGGGCAGGGTGGATGGGAATGTGGAAGTACGCGTCTTTCAGGTCTAGGGTAGACATGAAATCTCCCTGGTTGAGGCGCAGGAGGACATCTTGTAGGCTGATAATACGGAATGATTGCTTTTTTAAGTAGGTATTCAGTTCCCGTAAATCGAGGATCGGCTTCTAATCTTTCCACTTTTTCGAATGAGGAAAAACCTGGAATAAAATCCTCTTCCCCGCTGTGCTTGAGGCACCTTCTCTATAGATCCTTTGATAAGCATTTTGTTGATCTCTTTCTTGAGTTGTTGCGGGTATCTTGAAGGAGTCCTGCGAGAGGGATTGGAGGGAGGCAGTTGGGTGAATTTTAGAGTGTGGCCCGTTTCACTAACTGGAGGACCCACTTGTCTGATGTGATGACTTGCCATTGTTTGAGGAATAGGGATATCCTTCCACCTAAAATGAAGGGAGGAGAATTGGATGTAGCCGGCGCCTCGGATGCATCAGGCTCTCCGAGCCGAGTCTTTGGCCGGGCGAGTTGAGCGCCCTCGATCACCAAATCTACCATAGGCTGGTTGCGGCGGCTGCCTCTGGGGGTAGTACTGACAGTACTGTTGAGAAGAGGAGGGATAGGTGGAATACCTGTATTGCTGTATCCTCCTCTGTATGAAGGTTGGCCAAGCCCTCTTGCTCGAAAGGAGGGCTTTCTATATTGTAGGGTCCCTAGAGACCTTGCCGTGTCTGACTTAATGGATTGTAAGGCCTCATCGATGTGTTTTCCAAATAACGCCTGGCCATCAAAAGGTAAGTACAAGATCTTATTTTGCACCTCAGGATGAAAGAGGTAGCTTTAAGCCAACCTTGCCTTCTAAGGACAGCTGCCCCTGCGAGCTGACGAAATGCTGTGGTTGCTATGTCCATTGCACAGTCAATAAGTTCAGCTGACGTGCGTTGACCCTCCTGCAAAGTCATCACTCTCAGAGTCCGAAACTGGGTTTTCTCTGTATTTTAGTTTCTGAAGCCATATCAATAATCTGCCTTCCCTATCCTTTAGGGTCTTAGAGGAAAAGGTGCGACAAACCTTACAGTCCTTGGCTGAATGGTCTGGGTAGAGGCAGTAAATGCAATCCTGGTGAGGGTCTTCAGAATGAAGTCTTTTCTTTCAACAAGTCTTGCAGTTCCTGAAAAGACCTTTCTTCTCCTTATCATACATGTTGAAAATAGTCTATCAATCAAGTCAGATAAGTTTTTCTGAGAGAAAATGTTGTTGTAAAGGTGTGAAAAAAGAGTAGAGCTCTGAGGAGACTCCCTAGCACGACGTGCAGTAGAAAATCTGAGGTGCTGGAGCTCCTCTCAAGAGGATTCTAGAGGGTGGTGTCGCCTGATTGGTGGATACTCAAGTTTGGTCCTTTTCCTAAAAGGACTCTGATACACTGTTAAAGTGAAGAGGCCTAGGGCCTTTTTTTTGTTAATATATTTTAACACTACTTGTGTAATTTATACTGGGGGCTCCCATCTCGACGACGGGGAATGATTCAAGCATGTGAATCTATGAAAGTTCCAATACTGGAGTAAGGTGAGCGTTTCTACACCGAAGCTCCCTTTTGTGCCTACAAGTCTGATTTTCTGGACTCTGGCACCTTAAAGGAGGTGGCTGACTCTTACCTCCTTATTGTTCTTTTTTGGCTGCTCTTCTTCGCCATCACCTTCTGAGATTTCTCCTTCCGCTCCCTCTACTACATTTTCCTCCTCATCGCTGGAAAGTCCAAGATCTTTCAGGGATGCTGCTAATTTTTGTCCTTGAATCATGTAATGTGCCGTTCTTTGCTTCTCTCTCACCCTCAGCATCTTTGGTGTGAGAACGGCACTGGTGTTACAATCTTCACTCCGGTGGTCGAATGGAAGGCAGAGATTACACACCAGATGCTTGTCCTCCTGTGCCTATTTGTGATACCAATTTTTGGCAAAACTGCAATGGTGTTTTCTCCATCACGTGGCGGGGAGAGCCCCTGCCATATGGGCCTTCTCGGCCTTTCATAGAAGTTTTGTGAGATTTTTGCACCTGCTCTTACTTCTTTCACCTGACCGCGCGATGAAGTTCTGTGGTTTTAAAGAAAGTTTTCATCCAGTTTTTTTGGTAATTCATCAATTTCTCCTACAAGCTGGAGACTACTCTGCAAAAAACATCCAGACCCAACAGCAGAAAAAAAAGGAATCTGAAGATGTCGACCTAAGGTGAGAACATCCAGAGGAAGTACGACGTCACAAGAAGACACCAAATGGGGGCTCTGTCAATGCCCACCAGAAAACAGGGGTAGAAAATGAATACGGACAAAAAAAATAAAAAAAAAAAAAATTTGCAGTGTAGAGCAGCATGGACAGTTGCTCCATCTATACTTCACAGGGAGTCTTATACCTTTGTACTAAAGAGCACAAACCTCTCAAAACTCTCCAAAAGCATTTGGATGCCATAGCTAAAAGTGTCTTGAGATCAAGTAAGATAGCCTGTCAACAATAAAAGCAACAAACAAAATTTGTACAACTGAAAATTTATATTCTTCACAATATTAGACATAAACCGTGGGTTTTAATGGTGCTATGTGACAAATAGACGGAAGCGTCATGTTGGGACAAGCCTGATGTTTAGCTTTAGGCAGGCACCCACAAATGTTATATGAATCACGGCATCAATAACCAGATTTAAGAACTGTGCTTTTTCTTCTTAAAACTGCAGACGTTGCCTTTCTATTTAGCCCATTGAGAGCTACCTGGCAATACTAACCTTTCATTTTATGAGATGTCAAGATGGCTCATTATGCTCAAACATCTGACAGCAGCAGAGTTCTCAGACAATAAGTTCCAATCCCAATGAACTACCTTGTATATCGTATGCAAACTAACACACCATTCCCTGGCCTCACAATTAAAAAATACAAAAATGTTTCAGACATTAGCTTCAAAGTGATGCAAACAGGAGACATAAAAGAAGCTCAGCTATTTCTCATCAAGAGCCCTGGAGGACCTGGGGCCAATCTAGAGCCAAATATGTGGTTCAGAATTTCAGTGGCTCGTCCGTTTTTATAAGGATTAACCTTGTTCTGGTGTGCTTCTTCTTAAAAATCACCTTCGGTACAAGCAAGATCTAAGGAAAAATGCCCAGAAAGACTTTCAGCAGGTTGAGAAGTTTAGCATAAGGAAAATCCCAGACATCCAGTTTTCTTAAATCTAGATGTGAAGTGTTGACATTTAGCAGTTTCTCCCATTGAGACAAAATCTATTTGTGAACGTCTCCAGTGGTAAAAAATGTGGTCCCCACTAAGAACCCAACGCGAAATTAACTGAGTATTCATTGGAGAGAGTGCTTGACCTTGGTTCCCGCCATTTGATGAGATGACAAATCATTGTAGTGCTGACTCCTTCAATTAACACCTTGCTATTGATTAGTAGTGGAAGAAAAGATGTTCGAGCCAAATGGACTGCTGCACTTTTTCATGTGATCAATTGCTTTTACCAGAGACCATGATGCTTGAATTTGAATGTGGAAACTATCCCAGGCAGGAGGTGTATATGCATCTATTATAATCGCTGCAAAACTGCCACAAGCGCGTTCAGTCTGTTTTGCCAACTACCTGAATGCTTTCTCTATTGTCGTTCTGGACACTGGGGCATAGTCTTGTAAAAGGTGTTATAATACAGTACATTCCACCAAGAAGACACAACGTCAGACTTCTCTAGATGAAAAAATTACTTGTAGTAACAATCTTTCGGGTGGATACTATATCTACCTGCACATTCCTTTGTGTGGAGTAATTCCAGGTGTCAGACAGGGTCCAGAAACTTCAAAGCTCTTACATCACCAGTAAGGTGGGGTGGAGGGCGCAAGCTTAACATGGATGTCAGAAGTGGCTTCAGATGGCTTCAGATGAAGTCATCGAAATCATATATAGCTCCTGGTGCAACAACATTAGTTTCCATACATTCTTTCCAAGCCTTCGAGGTGATAGGACAGGCTGACATCAATAATGTAGTGCAGTCTCCAAAAATGTATATTATTGGGATCTAATTATCTTTCTCTGTAACTATCCATTATATGGAAAGGTGGGCTGATCAGTGAGGAACCTGCAGGCAGATAAGAGTATCCACTGGAAACATCGTTACCACAAGTAAACCTTTTCTTCAGATGAATACCTCTACTTGTAGATTCTTCACCTGTATAATAGATTCCATAGCCATACCCACCATGGAGGATTGATGGATGGTTATACCCGAAAATCTTGCAAGACCGATCTTGTAAAATGACCAACCCTACGCACCTCGAAATCCAGGCAGTAATGCTTGGTGAATGAGTGAAGAGATGTCCATGTGCTGGCTCTGCAGATCTCTGCAATGGAAAACACCTCTTGCAAGGGCAGAAATGATTGCTTTGGCCCTGGCAGAATGAGCCCAGATTCCTTCAGGTGGTTCTTTCTCATACCGTGCAATCTGTGTCCTAACACAAAGGATGATTCACATAGACAGTCTTCTCCTGTACTGTTTCACCTTTCTTGGCGCCGCAGTACCCTACAAAGATCTGGTCATTCAGATGAATGTCCTTAGTAAGGTTCAAGTAATAGTTGACTTCCCGCCTAGGATTCAACCCATGCAATTGCTCCTCCTCCTTTGTGGGATGGAGCAGGGAATAGAATGACGGAAGGGTAATGGACTGACGCCGCTGGGAAAGAGTTACCGCCTTAGACTGGAAAGCAGCCATGATCCTCAACACCAACTTGTCAGGGAAAAAGGTCATAAAAGTTGGACAAGGGCTAAGAGCTTTCAACTTTCTCAACTGGCTGATGTTACTGCAAGAAGTAAAACCATTTTCAAGGTCAACACCCTCCTGCGACAACTCCGCAGGGCACAAAACCGAGGCCTCATCGAAAACGTTAACACTAAATTAAGGTCCCACTAGGGAACCAAAAAAAAGGGATTGGAGGATACAGGTCAGTTAACCTGTTCAGTAAATGTGTAACAAAGGAGGATCAGAAGATAGACAGCTGGTCTGGCAGACAGAAAACGCAAACAGTGCTACTAAATATCCCTTGACATTTCCAATTGCACAAGCTCTCTGGGCATGGAAAAGTGCAAATTGTAGGGTCTCTCATAACTTTGCCTGCAAATGGTCTACGTTATTGTCCACACATCATGCAATAAAGTTATTCCAGCTGCCAGAGTACACAGATTTTGGTGAGTGGTGTTGCACTGAGAGAATGGCACTGCTACATTATGTGTCAGCTGAAAGGAATTCAGATGTCCCCTCTCAACATTGCTCCAAGCATGTATGGGGAGTCCCTGAAGATTGGGGTGCAGTAACCATCCCCTCCAACTGGGAGAGGAGGCACAGTCCGAATGACGGCTTGAGCTGGGGGCATGTGGAGAAGTGCAAAAGGTCTGTATAAGACATAACCAATGTTGGGCAATGAGATTGACTTGGGCCCGGTTTTATTGCATCTTGCTCAGAACCCAAGGAATCAAGGGGATGGAGGGGTCGGGGGGGGGATAAGGTGGTGGGAGGACGCACAGTAGTAGAAAATTCCATTTAACCAACAGATACTATAGGGCACAGAACTGATAGCATTTAATATTGTCTGAGGATGTGGACATATCTAATTGGGGAGTGCCCCAGCGGGCGAAGATGTCCTGAGCTACCCACGGCAGGTGGTGCAGCTTATGATCAGCAAGGTAATTCAGAATCAGGCTGTAAGGTCTGATATTCAGAGATCCCATTAGGTGACTGGCCAGATTCCTTGGCAGTGTACCCAAAATCCCACCCTCAATGCCTCCAGACAAAGAAGGTATAACATCACTGTCATGTTGTTCATCAAGATCTGGATGGACCATACCCAAATGGAGTGGAGGGAAGGCCTTGAGCACCAGACAAATTGTCTGCAGTTCCAATAGGATGTTGGGAAAAACATGTTATTTTGCAGACAAAATGCCTCTGATCTCTAGGTCCTCCAAGTGAGCTCCCCATCCTAAGGTGGAAACATCCATCATTACTGTAGCCACGGTTGAAGGAGGAGTGAAGAGCATTCCACAGGTTTGTTTTGCTTTGTTCCCCGTTCAAGCTATTTCCTTTGCAGCACTGGAGGAAATCAGAATGGAGTCTGACAGGTTTATACACCTCAAACCCCTCCCAACAAAGCCACTGCCTTATGTGCCAACATGGGTCTGTGGCTAAGAGAATGCTGGAAGCTAGCAGGTATATGAACATGAGGGTCCTTAGGATTGGTACTCTTGCACCTTGCTAAACGGAGGGAACATTAATACGGTTTACAGGTAAGTACTTGACTTAAAGTTCCAGTCTCTGGAGGTTAGGATGCCCACAGGTCAGGGTTCAAGTTAACCCCAAACACCCACCATCAGCAACACGGGGCCAGCCAGGTGCAGAGGTCAAAACTGAGGCAAACTTAACATGGGATCCTATGGAGACTGGGGACACACTGTTTCAGATTTGCTGGCAGGTAAGTACCCGTGTCTTCAGAGGGCAGACCTGGGGGTTCTAGAGGAGCACTGGGTGGGGGTGAGGGGTGGGGGTGAGGGGCGGGGGTAGGCACAAGTAGGCACTAAACACTCAACCTCAGCGACACAGGGGCGGGCAGATAGAGGGTGCAAACAGAGTGTTGAGCTCCCAATGCTTTACTATGAGGGAACCCCGGGGGTCACTCAGTTGCTGCAGGCTAAGTCCGGGGGGTCGAATTGGACAAACCACAGACTGGACAAGGAGGAGTGCCGCCTGCTGAACGTAGCTGCACTGGTGGTTAGGTTCTCCAAGACCTGGGGGCTGCGGTTGCAGTGTTTCTTTAGGCGTCGGATCTCTTTGGATGGAGCTTACACGGTCAGGGGGATCCTCGGTATTCCCTCTGCAGGCGTTGTCGTGGAGGGGTGGAGAGGTCAACCCAAGGTGACCACTTGCTCACAATCACCTGGGGACTCTCTCTAGCTGATTAGGCCACCTGGACCCCAGCCACAGGAGTCGGGTGCAGGGTGGTCAGGACTCACGGATCCTTGGAGGCTTTAGAGTCCCTTGGTTGTTGGTTCTTTGTGGACAGGGCCGCTGTCCTCTGGAGATCTGAGACATCTATGGTGCAGGGCAGTCCTCTGGAGCTTGGCAGAGGTCGCTGACCCTCTGCATGGTCGCTTTCTTTGTGCAGGTTCTCTGAAGCCGGAGACAGGCATGTAAGGCTGGGGCCAAGTCAGTTTGTGTCATCCTTCTCTGCGGGGGTTTCAGCTATGCAGTCCTTCTTGTGAGGTCATCAGGAATCTGGTGAGCTGGGTTCAGGGAGGCCCTCAAAGCCTGGCTACTGTCCCTGAGGGTGGCTACACCCTTCTTGTGTCTACTTCCTTTGGGGAGGGGGACACAAACCTAACCCTATTGGTCCCTGTCCTCCAAACCAAGATGTAGGATTCTGCAGGGAGGTGGTCACCTCAGCTCTGGACACCTTAGGGGGGGTCACTCCTCCCTGTTTTCCCTAATTGTCCCACCGGACTTGCTGCCAACAGTGGGGCTTTGTCCGGGGGGTGTGGGCAACTCTACTAGCTGGGGTGCCCTGGGGCACTGTAACCCGAGGCTGGAGTCTTTGAGGCTCACCGCCAGGAGTTGCTGTTCCTGCAGGGGCGGAGGTGTGAAGCACCTCCACCCAGGACAGACTTTGCTTCTGGCCACAGAGAGCACAAAGGCTCTCACCCCATGTGGTCAGAAACTTGTTTGAAAGTGGCAGGCTGGCACAGACCGGTCAGTCCTGCACTAGCAGTTTGGCTAACATAAAGGGGGCATCTCTAAGATACCCTCTGGGTGCATTTCTCAATAAATCCCACACTGGCATCAGTGTGGGTTTACTGTGCTGAGAAGCTTGATACCAAACTTCCCAGTATTCAGTGAAGCCATTATGGAGCTGTGGAGTTCGTAATGACAAACTCCCAGGCCATATTCTCAATATGGCTACACTGCAATTGCAATGTCTAAGAATGGACTTAGACACTGTAGGGGCATACTGCTCATGCAGCTATGCCCTCACCTGTAGTATAGTGTACCCTGCCTTAAGGTGCAAGGCCTGCTAGAGGGGTGACTTACCTATGCCACAGGCAGTGGGCATGGCACCCTGAGAGGGAAGCCATGTCAACTTTGCCTTTTACTCCCCACCAGCACACACAAGCTACAAAGGCAGTGTACACGTGCTGGGGGAGGGGTCCCCCAGGGTGGCATAATATGTGTTGGAGCCCTTGGGGACTTTCCCTGGCCAAAGGACCCTTGGTACTATGGGTACCTTTTACAAGGGACTTAACTGTGTGCCATAGGTGTGCCAATTGTGAAAACAAAGGTACAGATTGTGGGAAGAACACTGGTGCTGGTAGTGGTCCCAGCACACTTTCAATCAAAGTTGGCATCAATATCTGGCAAAACGTGTGTGTGTGTGTGTTGGAGGGGTTTGGGGGTGTTGGGGGAGTGTACGCATGCCAACAGTGGAACTTTCCTACAGGAGGGTTGCTGGAGATATCAACCTTTTACTCTGCCACTACCTTTGTATTGGTGGGCCAACTGGTTCTGCTGTAAATGTCTTTGTGACTAGTAAAGTTGTTGCTGGTAAGGCTGTTGCTTCCAAAAGGAGAAAACCCCCCAGGAAACACCAATAGTGATAAAACAGCTTGTAGTCCCAAAAAAAAAAAAGAAAACACATCCCAGCAAATGGGAGGTCCATGAGATTGGTCTATACATCAATGGAGAATCCTGATGATAGTAGCCACTTCAGGAGGCGAATAGATTTCGAAGTGCCCACCGCTCTTGCTAGAGAGTCTGAGGTGATCAGGCCCGACTTTATAATATGCGTGCGGGCACTGTGCTCCTTCTTGAGGACTTCTTGAAAGTGTTCCCACACATACTCCAGTAGGTTAGGGGTAATCAGCTGGGCCATTTCCCAAGAGTGTGAGTTTAGCAGTCGGTGTTTAATAATTTAGGGCCATACTTCTTGTGGAGAAGATTTTCTTCCCCATGCCTCCAGCAACTTGGATTCTCTGTCCAAAGGGAACTGAACCTGCAACTGGCTGAAGACCACAAAGCTCTGAGTACCAATCTCTCTGGGGGCAGGAAGGGCTGATAAAAGGGCTGGGTCTCTGGGGGCTGGATGACAGTGCTTTGTTATCAGTCTGTCTTGAGCTGAAGTGAGTTTCTCTCTATGCTGCCATGATGGGCTTCACCAAGACCACATTGAAGAGCAGTGATGGTTCAGATGTTGGAGTTATAAGGAACAAAACAGTACTTCTGTGAGGACATTAGTTGCAAGTCTAATACCCCAGTAGCCTTCCTGATGAGTGAATGAGGCAACTTGACTTCAAGGGTTGGAAATCCAGCTGAACGCCCCTGGCCATTTCTGGAGTGTCTTACCCACTAGCAGAGGATAAACTATGCACTTCTCTCTACACACAAGTCAACATCCCCATATGCGTTAAAAGGATCAGAGTCAAATTAAAAGAGGCCATGCATTACATCAGAGATGGGGCTGCAAAATTTTGCAGCTTGCATGAAGGTTAGGGCTGGTGGTGGCTCCACAGGACCTGCGCCATATGCCACCACTGGCATGAATACAGGGAGACTTGATAGTTCTCCCTATACAAGAAGTGCTCCTGAAGGGTTTGAGGCCCTGGCAAAAATTCCTAACATTGTGTTGAGAAACACAACCTGGTCAGTCCCCAGTGCCGGAAATTTTGGAAAAGAGAGAGGGGGCATATGTCGAAAGATCTTGTTCAGAAGGCGCTGGTGCTGATTGTGTATGGAAGGAAGGCATTGGTGGAGTTCGCTCCAGGATCAGGTCTGCCAGAGGTGCAGGGGCAGAGCAACCTGGAGTTGGTTCCACTCTTTAATTCTACCAAGGTGGCTGATGGGCCACCTGGCATCTTAACGAGCTCTGATGGTGGCAGACTGGCGAGCCTGGGGTCAGAAGGTAGGTGGGTTGTGAGAGGCAGCAGTGGCACACTGTGGTAAGTGCAACATCACTTCTGCTTCCTGGTACGCGTGGAATCAACCTGAGAATGAGTTGGAGGAGGTCAGCGGCGGTGGCAGTCTCCTGTTAGTGTTGTCCAGGTCAGACTGAAACAGCTTTGGCTTGTGGTGTGGTGGAATTGCAAGGACAGGTGAGGAGGCAATTGCTGGTCCCAAGAAGCAGCCCCACGCAACAGAGGTGCCCAGTTGCATGAAACAGGAGCAACATCTTTCATTGGACCCATAGGCAGTTGGGTACTATAAACTCTGCCATATCAAGTCCCTATCCAGGCAATTAAACATATACAGTAAAGCAAAATGAAGTGTATTTGCAGGGTTAGGCCCTGGCTCAGTATCCTGAAAGGGAAAGGTGGGACCCTCTCTGCCCTCCAACTGCACTTACACCTGCCCACTCCTCTGCTGGGCCAGGAATAGTCGTGCTGTATTGACAAAGCATCAGTGCTATCTTTCTGCCCTGTCCCTCCTGCTCGACATTTGCAGCCATAATTCAATGCATGATGCAGGATTGAATGAAGCATTATTTTGATCATTTGGGCTGTTTAAAATTCACAGCTGAGCACACCTGCTTATCAGGTAGCTGAGCTAATCTACCCTGATCTAAGGGAAATTGCCCTAATGTCCAGTATTTCCCCGTAGAAACAGGTCGCTTGGAAAGCTAATGTCTTGATGTCAAGCCCTTTGACAGATCGATTGCGAACAGCCAGAGGGCCTTGGCTAAACTGACTTCACCACTACTGAAATTTAACTGGATCGATAGCAGTGGCGGCTGGCAGCTTTAGGAGGGGGGGGGGGGCGGGCGGGACACACACACACACACTCATTCTTTCACACAGACACGCACGCACATCCATTAACAACACTCATACCATTCAAACATGCACGCACCAAAAATTCATTTTAAAAGATCGCACACACTCATTCTTTCACACACACACGCACGCACATCCATTAACAACACTCATAACACTCAAACATGCACGCGCGCAGCAAACATTCAATTTAAAACATCACACACATACACACACACACACACACTTACCTTCAGCCTCCAGGTCCCAGGAGGGTTGGGACTGCTGCCTAAAGTCAGCCAATGAGGGAAGGCAGCAGTCCCAGCCTCGTCACAGAGTGGGATGGGGTCAGTGAGACTGCTGACCCCACCCCACTGTGTGACGAAGTGTCACTGATTGACACTTGCCCTGGGCACTTCATGGCTTAAACTGAAGTGCCCAGGGAGAGTGTCAATTGGTGACGCTTTCCTCGTCACCCAGGGGAGGGCCCCGAGGCAGCTTGGCTGAGCCGAGAAGGTCATGCCGATAGGAGCTGTGACCTCCTCAGCCCAGCAAAGTTCAGGACAGGCAGCCAGGAGTGTGCGCAAATCGCGCATGTCTGCTCCTGGCTGCCTGAGCTGAACATGGAGAGTGTCTATCAGGCTGACCTTTGTTCAGTCTGACAGACACTCTTCATGAGGGGCAAAAGGTGGGGGGGCGTGGCCCCTCCGCCCTAAAGGACTGTCCGCCACTGACCGATAGGGAATATTGTGATCAATGTACTCTCTTCCTTTTCACTGAACCATGCGCATTTGTTGTTTTAAAGGTGTGTGACCTTTTAAAAACGTGCTCACAGATATCATATAAAAATAATAAATACCCAATATATAAATACAGCCACACACAGATACATGCATGTTTATGTTCTCTCTTTATGGGATGTTATGTAGGGCACTGAGCCTTGTTGGAAGTGATGCATGGCGCAGGGCAGGAAGCCAGTCAAAAATCCCAAAGTAAATTGCCATTCGCTTGGAGAACAAGTCCGGGGCATGCAACAGTTCCTTCAAATAAATAGTGAGTTCCTTTGAGTGAGCACAAAGGCAAATCATTTTAAAGAGGTCTCTTTAAGATTTCATTTCTACAATACGTTTAATTGCTGCAATGATGACATTTAATAATAACAAAGGAGTTAGAAATTGCTATTATTACCTTGGAAAGCGTGACTGTAGTTTTCCTTCTGTGGCTGATAGGACGGAGGCTTTTGTTCAGGTGAAATTTGATGCTGGCCGTAGTTTGACTGCTGACCATACTTTGATTGCTGGCCATATGATCCTTTCATCCAGAAACATAGGAGTGAAACCATGTTAGGTTGTTTATAATGCAAACCCAAAGCTAGCACACCTTATGCAATAATTGGAATATGGAAAAATGGCATACGCTGCGTTTCTGGTAAACTTCATTCTTGTTTCCCTCCTCCATGCCTGATGGAGGATGCCTATGCAATATCCCCTTTCAACTGTACAAGTAGGCTGTCTGGCTTTCAGTGTTTATTTTTTGTAGATATCAGTGGTGTTTTCTGAACCTTTTCAAATAAGTGCTTATCATTGCTTATTTAGCATCCTAACCCTCCAAAATAAACAAACAAAAACTGTGCTTATGATGGTCATAAAGCACATATTTAAACACGTAAAGCAGGGATTGTCAGGTTTCCCCCACTGGCAGTGTGTGTCCAATGCCCTTATGCTAGATCGTTTTAAGCATGGAACATTTGTGTACTGCACTCACATTCACATCTTGTTACCCTCCCTCACATTTCATTGTCCATCTCATTCACTCCAGCAAGTTTACATGACATTAAGGAATTTGAAAACATAATTAAGGGTGCTATGTTCAAAAGTTTTAATAAACAAATTGCTGGCAAGAGCTGGGGGGGTCATTAATCTATGCCTTAGTGACTATTAGGACACTGCAGGGGAGGTCAACCCTGCCAACAGTAAAGTACCTTGCAAACCTGTACAGTGTTGAGTTACACCAGAATCAGGCATCACATTGTATTCTTGACTTTAAATTTTTCTGGGAACATTGTGGGCTCACAAACACCAGCAGTGAAGTGCAGTTGGGAAAAACCCCTAAAGCTAAAGTTATCACACAACAACGGGACACCCTGCAGCTATGCAATGCAGATATATGGTAAGTCTTATATCAGGTTTTCACCATTATCCCATGTGCATGGTGACCACACTTTTTTCCCAGGCATCCGCCACTACTCCTTGCACTTAATGTTTAAATGCCTGGGGTATTTGGCAGGTGAACTTTTATCAATAAGGACTAGTTAGAAAAAAGGGTCTGATGTTTCAAAGGATTTACCACATTCTGCGTATGTGATAGTGTATATCGGCCAATATTTATATGAGAAAACCATTTCACAAATAAGGGAATTAATTAAACACTACCAAAAGACCAAATATAATTTTAATAATGGCAGATTGTCTACAGTGAAAGAGCAAGAACAAAAACAATGGAAAAAAAATCATCACTGGAATCCTCATGAAGACCATTTTGTCTTACTCTTTAGATTGGGCATCTCCTTCCTTCACAAGCAGATGGGAACACTATTCGATGATCAAAAACAATGCAAGTTGCTGCGGATGTGTTGAGAAAGCAGTATATTTTGACTGTCATGAAGCAGATACGCTGTGGGGAACTTCCTACCCAAAGCTGCACTCATATAAAATCCAGAGAATAAAACTAGCAAAATGCATTGAAGGCAGTCCAGTTAACTCCACAACAAATTTCTACAGTGGACACATGCCCTGGAAAAGACAGTGACACCACCTTATGCAGTTGTATGAGTATATAGTTTGCCACCAGGTCACCTGAAGCATAACTGCCATTAGTAATACAAGGTGCTTACACGTCTGAATTTGTGGGCTTTGGAAATGTTCTGTTTCTGAAGAGTCTCTTCAATTGGAGAGATACAGGGTACTGACTGAACCCAGAAACACTTTCTGACCAAGGTAAAATTCTATCAAAAGGGTGACAGTTCTCAGTACCACCTTACTCTCAGATAAAGTGGACAGGACACCTACCATTCTTGTTTACACCAAAAGCAACCAAAAAGGATGTTTCACTTGTATGATTTAAAATCAGTGGCCAAGGCCCAATAAAGCAAAACCACTCCTGTCACAATAACCAAACTTAATACCAAAAAATACAAATATCGGGTGCACACGGATCTGACAAACCTGCCATTAAACTCTCCCCTTATGAAAAAATAATTTTTCCAAATCCTATATCTAAAGTGACCACTAGATTACGTTGAACGTGAAATTATCATAAATGAGGAACACATCATAACAAACTATAATATTATCGTCTTCAAAGCATGTCCCATCAATTCGCAGGTTTCATAATATTCTATAATCTGTGGGTTGTTACAGTCCATCTGTGAGATTATAACAACCCACAGCTTCTATGTCTTCAGAAGACATAGATGCGGTGAGTTGTTATAGTCCCTATGTAATGCAATAACTGGGGAGCTGTAATGTGGGTCCTTTAAAAGATTTTGGGATGTGTGATGGGGGCACAAGTGCAATGAGATGATGGGTTTTGTATTATATAAAAGACATGTTAAAGTCTTTAGAAAATACTGAGCATGTTGTAACACAAATATTGGGAAGCCAAGATGCGGGTAATTAAATGTTTTGGGATGAACAAGCTCTTAGAAAATACTAGGTATAACATTTTTTTTTAGAAAAGTCAGTCCCATTGTGACACTCGCACTGTTTTTAAAAAAAATATATTGATAAATGGGGTGCCTGTGACTGTCGACCATGAGCCCTGATGGGGTGGGAACTATGCTATGATATCTCATGTGAAGTATGTATGTACATATTAATAAGCAATTTAGGGGTCGATCAGTATGGAAAGATGGCAGTACAATATATATTTCCTGTCTGCAGAAAAATGTTATCCATACCATTAAAAGAAACGGCGCTTAAGAATGATAGACGACAGGACTATGCTTAATTACAAGCGGAGATACATTTTTAGTTTTATGTTTCTATAAAGAGATCGTCCTAAGATAGCATGTTACAATATCTCTAGCAGTATTCTGAGCTTATAACGTGTATGTGATATTGGGAGCAATGGGTGTATTTTTTCCAAAGTCTACTTTGTGATTTATGTTAAAAGGACCTGATAATTGTACAAATGGATTTGATATTTCGAAGGGGTTTTAATGTGCTCGATGAAGTGTAATCAGATTATAAAATGAGTGGTGGGAGGGCAATGTGCATTTACCACCTGTTTGTTTTTAGATGCTGTATATATAAAAAGTTTTTATCAGAAATAGGCTAATATCAAATATATATTGTTGAAGCCCTGACAAAGTTTGCATAGAATGAAAATCAATGGCTATGAAAATGATGTTCGAAAAAGGCCACAGGAATTGTGTTTGAAAATTGTTCTACCAATAAAGGATAACTTAATATGAAACCTGCTAATTGATGGAATGATAATATAATGTATGTTTTCCTCATTTACGATTTTACTCGCAAATATACCGCTGGATCACTTTATATATAGGATGCTTCATAGGTCAAGGGACTAAAGTGAAGTCTCCACTGGTTGTATGTTTGGGCCAAGTTGACATCTGGCTGGAAACAAGCTCTCTAACAGCAGGAAGTTCACTAAGATATCTGCGACAGAAATGCATTATTTATCCTTGTAGATCAATGAAGCAATAGGAAGTAATAGCTAATCGAACAAAGAGAAAGAAGGTTTGAAAGATCAAGTTATGATATTCCCACATAAATATGTACCACAATTAAACAATTGTTCCGACAGTGGAACAAATCCAAAGTAGGAATGCCACTTGAAAAAGGCACTGTAAAAAATAAAGAACAATAATTTCAATCACAAATACAACTGACAGAGGAAGAAGAAAGGGATTCATTCACTGGATTAAGACATAGAAGAAGCATCTCTCTATGCGCAGAAGGTTCACCCTCTTGATTGAAAAAGGTGGAAGCAGCATGGTATGTAGACAAACATTTCAAATGTGCCAGATTTTCCTGATACTTTGAGTCGATTACTTCTTGTACTAAATGTACTATCAAAGTACATTCTTATACTTTGTATGATGTTCAAGAATACTTTCCAGGTTTATTTCCACGCTCTTTGCAACACCAAGCCAAGAAATTTAAGTGACAGAACTAATACACCTTTTGTAAAAAAATAATAATTACACCGCACTCAGAAGCATCTCAAGAAGACAGCCAGAGTGGATTACACACCTCAAACTAGTGTTAATGAAATAGGTGCACATCTGTCAGGTCAAACGTAGCTCGCAGGAATGCTTTAGCCAAAAACAGTAACAACTTCATGATAAAACTAGAGCAAAAAATGATAGTTTCTCATGCAGGGGTGTCCCCAATTTAGAATTGTGTCTAGACCAGTGTTGCACTGTGGCTTTACATCATTTTTCAAGACTCAGGCTTTCAAACTCAGTTATGGTAGCAACATAGGAGTAATATTGGATTAATTAACCCACCTCCTGCTTGCCCAGAGTATCCAAAACCTGAGTTAAGCAACAGGAAGACGTAGTTGAGAGCAGAATCTGAACCAAAGACCAATTCTGTCACAGCCAAAATGAGGCTATAAAGATCATCCCCAGGATGATAGTATTCTTCACTGTTTAGAGAACCACTGTGAACCAAAATAACAGCCAGAAAGGCAAACAATGAATTTTCATAGCCAATTAAGATAGAAACTACTCCTTAAGGAATTCTCAATTGTTCCTAGATATGTTGCGGAAGAGGCTGTTGGTGAAAGTATTTCACGAAAGGTTCTATTTGAGAAAACACCGATTTACTATAGACAGCATGTCTGCCATGCATGAGGAGCATAGTACATTATACTCTGGGTTTTCCACAGAATAAGGATTATTTCCTCCAACTAGGGGAAAATGGTTTTGAGAACACACTATGAGAGGTGAACAGCTAGCTGGTCAGTGGAATTGGATTTTGTGCCCCTGTATTTGTTAAAGTGGAACATTGGGAGTTTGCGGATTGTGAAGACACTTCCCTATGTCTTTGAAAAAAATATAATAATAGCTTTTTAAAATGGGTAAATTTTAAGTTAAGGCACATAGGCCCTCATTACAACATCGGCGGTAAAAATCACCTACTGCTGCGAAGACAGCCGCTAAAAGCCTGTCGCCACGGCTACCAGCCATAATATGACCACAGCCGGATTTCCGCCACAAGAATGGCATAAATTCGGCTATGGCCATACTGGCAGATGGCGGTAAGGTGGTGGTGCTGCTACCACCAGCAGCACCACGCCAGTAGACCACCGGCAGCTGTATTATGGCAAATAATACGGCCTGGCTGTGTTCTGCTGACGGGCACTGCTGGCTGGAGCAGCTCCCCGTTTTGTCTCCTGCCGAAGGACCCCCTGGATCCACGTAAGTGGGTGTGTGTTGAGTGTTGAATGCGTGTCTGCATGTATGGACGTGTGAGTGTGTGTATGTTGTGAAATGTGAATGCATGTATGTTTAAAAGTGTGTGCGGATGTGTCTGTGATTGGATGTATGCATGCGTGTGTGTATGTGTGAATGAGTGTGTATGCGTGTGTATGAAAGGGGTGTGGATGTTGTGAGTTGTGGGGGGGTATCTGGAGAGGTGGGGGGGGACCCCTATCAGTGACAGGGAAGGAATTCCATGTCACTGATATGGCCTACCGCCGTGGTTTTTGTGGCGTTACGAACACCACGAAAACCATGGCGATAGGCAGGGCCATAATCCCGCAGGTGGCACAATGGCAGCCGGCGGGCTGGAGATGGATATCTCCAGCCCGGCGGCTGTTACCGATGTGGTGGTCAGAGTGGTGCATTGGCGGGTTGGCTTCAGCCAACCCGTCAATGTCAAAATGTGGCGGTAAATACCACCAGCCTGTTGGTGGTATTATCGCCACATTATCGCCGACCACCAGAGTTGTAATGACCCCCATAGTCAACTCCAGAAGGAACTATCCCATTCTGCACCCAAGATACAAGATCAAACATTTATATAGCATCTACTGTACACACCCGAGACCCGAACACAACTTGAACAGACTTACATGGGTAAACAGAAGCTCTATTTACATATAAATTGGACTGATCAACATTCGAGAGGGAGGAAGTGATTTAGGGCTTTAATAAAGGGCTTGAGTGACTTCCTTGCATTTGGAGAAATTGTTACCACTTGCTACAATAAATACAACAATGCTAACCTTTAGTTCGGCTGACATTGTATAAACAACATTTACAAAGGAAACTATTTGCACTATGCTTAAATGACTTAAGATCGGTTTCAGCCACGAGTTCCAGAGACCAAAGTATGTTTGCTTGCACTGGGAAACTCCAGACAGGGTTTTGAGGTAACAATGATAAAAATAGGTTTACAATAAGGTTAAAATTTTAAGGGTTGGCCTTTGTTTTAGAGTTAGATTTGGATTTTGCTTCGAGAGTTAAGATAGAAGGGTTTGGAAAAAACATTCAGAATAAGATTCAGCTTTTTGTTTACAAACTCAAGTTAGCCTAGAGGATCAAGGCTTGGGTGCATGGGTGTTAACCTAGGGCTTTACTTTGGCTTTGGGCTTATGATTTTATGCCCATAGACTGGTTTTGTAGGGAGCTGAGTTCTAGTTGTGGTACACCTCAACATTTGGCCTGGTTTTTAGATGCAACTATGACTGAAGTGCACTGGGTTACTGCTAACCAGGTCCCAGTGCCAGTGTTCCTTCCCCAGAACAAGACACCTGGTCACTTGATCCCCAAGTAACCAGGCCCTTTAGCACGTCTGTAAGACCCTAGTAAATGGTACCCCTAGTACCTAGGGCATGGATACTGAAGAGGGCCTCTCAAAGCAGCAGCACAACTTGTGCCACTCTAAGAGACCCAGTACCAAACTTATGCAGACTGCCATTGCAGGCTGCGTAACAATGTGATCACAAAATTAAAACAGGACATGGCACACGCTTGTGTCCCATGTTCCTTAAACCACTGCTTGTAATATCTGTAAGCCACCCCTACAGCAGGCCTTGAGCCCTAAGGCAGGGTGCATTATATTACAATTGAGGGCATATATGCATAAGCAATTATGCCCCTACTATGTCTTTATTGATTCTTAGACATAGCAAGTGTGCAGGGAAGCCATTTTAAATATATGTGCTGGGCACTGGTCACTACGAGTTCCCCCAGCTACATGATGGCTTCTCTGAACATAGGAATGTTTGGTATCAAACATTTCATATTAATGAATCCTCACTGATTCCAGTGATGGATGTATTAATACATGCACACTCAGAGCACCTTAGAGGTGCCATCTGAAAAACCTACCAACTGCTGGTGAGCTTACTGACCGGTTCTGGCCAGCCTGCCACCAAAAGACAAGAATCTGGCCTCCCAGGGTGTGAGCTGCCACTCTAGAGAGGTCAGAAAGAAAAGCCTGTCCGGGCCGGAGTGTTACCCACCAGTTCCCACAGCATGACCTGCATTGCATGGCAGGGGCTTCAAAGAAGTCCACCAACTTCAGTATGCAGATCTGGCCTTCGTCAGAGAAAGATGCCACCCCTATGCTCCAGGGCCCATCTGTGCAGGAGGCATGTCACACTTCCAGACCGGGAACACCCCTAGGTTGGTCATCCCGAAGAGGACACGACTTAGGAAATTCCGCCATCGTGTGTGTAGTGGAATTTAGGAACTCTGGAAAGGGTGATGCACACTCCCCACAGGAAGTGGTCATCTAGGGGGTGCAGTGACCCCAAGGTAAATAGCCCATTGGCTACTACCCTTCACTCCCCTTAATACCCCTTAAATTGAGTATTTAGGGGACCCCCTGAATCCAGGACGTCAGATCTTTGCTAGACGCAAAAGAAGGAGTGGACAAGAACCCTGCTGAACCTGAGAACCAACGAGAATGACGACAACCCTGCCAGCCAGCCTGCCTGCTGCGCCGAACCTTGAGCAGCACTGACTTGTCCTGCCACTGCAGCCTCCAAGAAATTGGGAGAGCTGCCAGTGCTTCGCAAATCCCCAAGAAGAACTCCCTTGGAGTAGAAGAGCTGCTCCCCTGCAGGCACCAAGAAAGAACTGTGAGGACCGGGACCGCCAAACACCCAACGCTGGACATCACCACTGCACCGGAGCGGCCTAGTCCAAGCTGAAGTGGGCCCACAGAGTCTGCGTGGTCCACAGCCCCCCTATAGACGAAGTTCACGCACTCTCTGTGGACTTCCTGACAGCATCTGCAGCCTGATTCTGCAGACCCTCCTTAGCCCTCTACCACGACCATCACTGGTGAATGAGGCCTGACGGTCCACTGCACCTGGATGCCCCAGACCAAGGAGAAGAGGATGACTGGTGCCCCTACATCCCTCAGGCTTGTGAGACCCAAGCCCACCCTGGTGGTTAGTGCCCCCGCCCCATTCCACGCCAGCAACCTCTTTCTGTGGGCCCCCCTGCACTACGACCGCCTCTGGTGACGATAAACCTGATGGTCCAAACCACTTTTGCACCCGGACAGAGAAGAGAAAAGGACCACTGGTGTCCCTGCATCCCTGAACATCGCAAGAACTGACCCCCCCCCCCCCTCCCCGCAGCAACTTTGTGACCGCACCGGTACCCATACTTACAAGGGGCACCCAGCGCTGAAATACACCACTGCACCCGGCCACCCCGTGCCACCCAAAGTGACTTGTTGATGTGGCCTTGGACCTTGCCCCATACTCACCTTAAGTCCAGGAGATTAGTCCTGTAAGTTATTGGACTATACCTGTATGCCGTGCATGTTCTTCCTCTATAGGGCAACACTACCTCATCTGAAAAATGCACTGTCGACTTTTGTAAACTCTAAAAATTCATAACTTGAAAAGTATGCACCTGACTCCGGTGATCTTGGCATCAAAGTTTATATAAAGTATGTGCTATTTTTATAAATTGGTATCAATCTCTGTATGAGTGTGTTTCACTTACTGAATGCCTTACATGCTTAGCAGTACCCTCTGATATGCCTAATTGCTCTACCACACTACCCAAAAAGAACATTTGGGATATCATTTGTGCCTCTCTGATACCTCTGGGGATTGCTTGGATTTCAGTCCACTATATACAGAGCCAGCTTTCTGCAGGTTTACAAAAGTAAAGGATTAGTTTTATCTTCTTGGGGCCATTGACTGTAACAGATTAAGGGGCAAATTGTTTGTGTTAAGACTTAAGAAAATAATCAGCTTTCTGGGCATAGTTTTGGCATGAAATATTGAGATTTGAAAGACAAAGGACTACAAAAACCAATTATTTATCTTGTGTGATTCTCTCTCTCTCACCATATGGTTCTGCAGGAAATGCATAGTGCCCCAGAAGTAATGTAGCCAAGTCAGATATGAGTGCCACTTCTATACACTGAATTCAGCTTGTTGTATATTTCTCCTTTCCTGCCCTCAGACAAACTCTCTGTGCCAGGGTGCTGAATCTTAACATGGGACCTTTTTATTAGATAGCAAAGAGGCCATTCCACGAAATGGGTAGAAATTGAGGAATATGCAGTTAGATTATCCAAAAGAAAGAGCATTACCAAAGGTAAGTAACTTGTTTTTCTAATTCTAACATCAGATTCCTCACCTTTAGAGTAGGTACAATAGAAGTATCTTCAAAAGTTGGTGCAGTGGATTCAGAACAAAAGTCCTGAAGAACTAAGCCAGCGAAGAGACCCTCCTACCACAGCTGTCAAGGCAATTGTGTTTCATGAACATTTACAATAACATTCACCTTGCAGCCTAGTAGATGTTTAGAATAAGCTTTCCATGCACAATAGCAATCATAGCAGTCTTGGCCATGTTAAAACAAGACTGCAGCTCTTCAGGGTGTGGAGTGGGGTGGGTGCTTCTTTTGGACACTGCTGACCAGATTTTGATGCGGAAGACTATCCATCTTGACAGAGGGGGTCATTCTAACCCTGGCGGTCCAAGACCGCCAGGGCTAAAATGACGGGGGCACCGCCAACAGGCTGGCGGTGCCCCGCTGGGCATTCTGACCGCGGCGGTTCAGCCGCGGCCAGAAAGGGAAAACCGGTGGTCTCCCGCCGGTTTTCCGCTGCCCAATTGAATCCTCCATGGCGGCGCAGCTCGCTGCGCCGCCATGGGGATTCTGACAGCCCATACCGCCGTCCTGTTCCTGGCGGTTCGCCCGCCAGGAACAGGATGGCGGTATGGGTTGTCGTGGGGCCCCTGGGGGCCCCTGCAGTGCCCATGCCAATGGTATGGGCACTGCAGGGGCCCCCGTAAGAGGGCCCCACAAAGAATTTCACTGTCTGCATTGCAGACAGTGAAATTCGCGACGGGTGCCACTGCACCCGTCGCACCTTCCCACTCCGCCGGCTCAATTCTGAGCCGGCGTCCTCGTGGGAAGGGTGTTTTGCACTGGGCTGGCGGGCGGCCTTTTGGTGGTCGCCCGCCAGCCCAGTGCAAAACCCAAAATACCCTCAGCGGTCTTTCGACCGCGGAGCGGTATTTTGGAGGGGGGAAGTCTGGCGGGCGGCGGAGAATCACCCCCAGAGTCTTTTTTGCACCACCCCCAACCTTCTTTGCATAGGAAAACCCTACAAAGTCCTGGTCATTCAAGCGATGGTGTTTTGTGCGTCAATGTTAATACTGACTATCCTCCAAGGGTCAAGGTGATGGAAGTTTCTCCTCTGGCACTATCACGGTGATAGGCTGAGCCACATGAAAGGGAGTCATAACCTTTGGTAGGAAGGCCACCCGGGTTCTCAGTACCAGTTTGTTCGGAATGCAGGTGGTGTAAGGCTGTTGCACCGAAAACACCTGCAGTTAACTCACACGCTGTGCACACATAATGGCAATGAGGAACACGTTTTTTTATGTCAACAGCCTTATGGGACAACTGTGCTTAGACACCAAGGGTGTGCATATGAGAAAAGTGAAGACCATGTTCAGGTACCATTTAGACAGAACGGTTTAGGGAAAAACATGTGCATCAAATCTTTCATAAAATGTATCACCAGCAGGAACTTCAACATAGGCAGTTGGTCAGGTAAACACAGGAAGATGACGGTGAAGAAAAATAACCTTTGGCAGCACTCACTGCATGTCCTTTGGAGGATAACGAAAGAACAAAAGAACATCCGAAAATTTAGATTGCAAGGGATCAATATTACAAGCACCATACCGTGCAACAAATTTGTCCTGTGCGGCCAGTTTATATCAGCCCTGTGGAAGAATGTCTGGCTGTAAGAATGGCAACTACCTCATTTGGTATGTCAAATGCAGCCTCTCAATCTCAACATATGGAGTTGTAGACTGCGGAAACTCAGATGTAGGACCATACCATGTTGTGGAGTCAGAAGTTTATCCCAAAGCGGAAGCCTGAAAGGGGCAGATATTAAGGTGCTCAGAGTTCCAGACACTCTTGATCCAAGCCATGGGCCCTGAGAATCACTTGCGGACGGTCTGTCTTGATCTTTCTTAAAACTTGAGGCACGAAAGTTAGCTAAGAAAATGCATACACAATGTATCTGTCCATCCTTTCATTCCAGCAATTGTGTCACTCAACAAGTATCTTGGAGTAAACCCAACATACAGAATGGCAAAAACTGAGAATTTTCAAAAAGATGAAGATAGGGCATATCCCACCATAGGAGTTAGATGCCACGCGTTGCACATCAGACAGCTGCTCAGTTAGCTACTCAAGGACCTTGTTAGGTGACTGGAAACCAGGAAGATCTTCTGCTGGTCCAGCCACCCCAAGATGTGCAGTGTCTCCTGACAAAACATCCAAGATACAACACCGTCTTGCTTGCAGCAGGATCACGCGAGGGTTGCACTGTCCATGACAACCTGCACCAACCACTGTTCAAGAATGGCAGGAAGGTTTTTAGTGCCATATGTAACATTTAAAGCTGCAGATGAGTGATTTGGAGTTAACTCTCCATGCAGATGCAGTGTTAGGGGGCATGGCACACAGGCTTTGTGCCATGTTTTCACTTTTAGCTGCACCAAGATAGGAAGCCTGCAATGGCAGCCTGCATGTGTTATGTGAGGGGTCCCGGAGGGTCGCACAATGCATGCTGCAGCCCTTCGGGACTCTTTGGCACCCATGCCCTAGGTTCCAGGGGAACCACTTACAAGGGATTTACAGAGGGGCAAAAGGTATTGCCAAATGGGGAACAATTGCACAATTTTAGAGAAAGAGATCTGACACCGGAGATCTGGTTAGCAAGAACCCAGAGCACTTTCAGTCAAAATTGCATCGAATACAAGGCAAAAACTGGGGGGTGACAGGTCATAAAGGGGCACTTTGCCACAACAACCACAAAGGGAATGCCGTATTCTGCCACTGACCAGCTGGGCATGAGCATGAGAGGGCCAATTCATGGGGTTGGGAGGCTGCTGGAAGAAGACAGGAATTATATTGAAAACTGCCTCCCCACCGATTTGAACAATTTCTTTTGGTACCACAGCCTCAAGAGTACATGGTTCTTTGATACAATACAGGTTAAGTGGTGTTGTCTGTTAGCTAGCCCTATTGAATAGCCTCTGAATTTTCTATACTGGTGGGCACACTGTTTAGTTAGTGCCAACGGTGCCAAAGATAGTGCTGTAGCGCAACTGCCCTTAAGCTGTTCCAGCGCAGAATCAGATTTTCCTATAAAGAGCCTGGAATGATTGAAGGGCATATCAATGAGCGACACCTGCATGTCTCTAGAAAACAGTTTATCTCATCCATGATTACCTTCTGAGCCTGATACGGGTGCCCACAACTCTGCTGATGCTGCAAAGGCCAGCTCGGAGCCCAAACCAGGCTGCATCCTGACTATTGTCGTTTATTTGGGACAACAAGGTCGGAGGCCCTCTTGGGCAGCCAGCAAGATATCACTGACCTTATCCCATAATGCATATGAGTGCCTATCCAAATGAGAAATAGCATTTAGAGATCTAAGGTCCAGGCTAGCAGAAGAAAACATTCATTTTCTAAAAACATCACGCCTATTCGATTACCTAGCCAGTATTTTGTTCTTAAAGGAATTTGTATTGCCATTACTTGCTGAAGCTTAAACAAAGAAGGGTCTCTAGTGTAGGGTGCTTGGTCAAGAAGTCTGGGTAGCAGGTATGATTCATCTAACCACAAGTCACCTGACTGGCCCGAATGAAAATGTCTTCGACCATGCAGTCAGGACATCAGTAATGACTTCACTAAATGGCAACACTGGCGAGGATGAACTGGGCCCCGTTGAAAAATCTCAGTTAACAGTTGTTTCATCTCAACAAATGAGCCTAGCCCACTAGTGTTTTAGAAGTTCAATTAAAATCCAGAATCAGTGTAGGAGATGGATGTTCCCATACTCAATATCATCACTGTGCTGGGGAACATTGGCCACTTGCACTTGGTCAGACTCAGAGCCAAAAAGAGCATGATTCCTCTGTGGTACTGGTGTTGAGACAGAAGCTTGGGATTAGAATCTGGCAGTACAACCACTGGCTGTTCCTTCATGATTTAATAGCATATCATAGGCCCGGGGCAGGACAACTTCAGTTCAGGGTCAGATAGCATCATCTGGATCGGATCATTAACTGGTGGCAGTAGATTCACTGTCAGCAACAAATGAACCGGCAAGGGCTTTGGCACCACAGTGGAAGTCAGTACTGTCGTTATCATGGGCCTGGTAAATTGTCCCAGTAAACGGTCCCAAGGGGGTGTGTTTTGGGAGGGGGGGAGGAGAGGGGTAGAGAGGCGCGCACCAGCTAGCATAAGGTTGACAGGAGGCATTTTCAACTAAGTCGGGTACAAAGGCATGTGCCACAGGGGCTCCAAATTGCATTAAAAAAATCTGCAGCATGGCCTTGTTGAAGGCTGCCATTTGCTGAAGTGTCAACGACAGCCCTGGAAATTCAGGGGGCCCGCAACAGCGGTGGGATTGATTCAGAAGACAACCGGGGAGTCCGATCTTATTAAGGTCCATCGTGCCTTCGCACTAGACTTCAAAGTGGCAGGATTGGTTTGAATCTCACATGGTCTTCTTTAACTTAGTGCTAGACTTTGACTTATCGGAAGGATTTGAGCTGGAAATTGACGTTTCGCAAGAGCGGCCTCATAACCGGGATCATGACCTACAATGAAAGTGGGACCTCTGGTTTGACCACAAGCACTTATGTTCAGCGACATGAAGTTTAGATTCCTGGTCCCGAATTGTATTAGGGTGCCTAAGGACACAATTGTTGAATGTCTTGGGGTTGTGGCTTGAGCCCAAGCACCATGTGTATACCTCCTGTACTTCCATGACAAAAATCTGCTTCCTGCACTTTTTAATAGAGCCATCATTCTCAAGCACACTGCAAAAATGCTTCTGGAGTCCTCAGAAGTGACAAAGCTGAGGGTGCATCAAAGGGCTCTAAATCTGCATCGAAATGCACAAAAAGGAAAGGATCAGTACACAGTAATGGCACTTACAAGTGGCTTCCCTCCTCAACTTTCAGAATAGTAGGGAGCCAATGTGGCTATATCAGCACTCAAGAGCACTGCTGGAAGCAGGGGTGTGGAATTTAATAACATTTCTACTTATCCATCGAACAGGTTGTTTTATAAATCTACTTGTCAGGTAACAAAATCCACTTGTCCCTTTGGTGCCATGTAGTGCGGCGACAAACCATGGCAGCAATCTCATTATGTAAGGGCTATGATAATAGCCTCGCTGATTACGCCAGGGCTCATACTATAGTAGGGTTAAATACAAGCAAATCCCTTATTTTGCCACTTGACCACAGATGTACATCCTGAGGTAGGTAGCAGTAAGCAATAGTTCCAGGTCTGTAATGCCCTTTTTAGTCTGTGCAAACCTACAAACTTGTTTGTTTTAGGGGTTATTACTAGATCTTCTCTAATTGTTTCCATTCTGAGAAAGCTTGGACATTTATTTCTGACAGCTGGGGAAAAAAAAGTAAATGGAGGGAAAGTGATCTTGTAAATGCTCAACAGATTTTCGCATGAGCAATTCTAGGCGTACATATTTGCTTGAGCTAAAATGCAGTTCAAATAGTTTCTAGGAATACCATTTCCTGGACTATTTCTGTAAATTCTTGGTAATTCATTAGTTGTAACTCTGCTCTAATGCAAGGACATATACCATGGGTGCACTTTTGTGACTTCCTTTAATAATTGGGCCCCTATCTAGGTCTGGTATTAACCTAGACTTTTTGTTTTTATTACTAGTCTGTCCCTCTCTCTCTATTGGCTGGCTCCACTATGAGTGACAGCATTGTGCTCTTTTACAAGGAGCATATTGGCACACAAACGTTTTGTTCAATACCAGGAACTACTGTAGCAATGTGTGCTTTTTGAGACCCAAAAATATCTTTCCTTTTGCCAAGGTTTGCTATAATAGTGAGGGCCTGGGCAGGACAGTAAAGTTTTACAAAAACCATGTCAAAACAAGACACGACTGGCAAAACCAAAAGGCTAAGAGCCAATGTCGAACCTACCGCCTTTGACAATGCTTGTTTATTTTCATGTTTCCCATAATCTTGCTGAAACTGGTGGCACAGATTTTTCCATTATGGATATGTATATTTTTTAATTTTTTATAAATACTAGAATGCATCAACACATTTTACTAAATGATGCTTCATAGAAATGGTACCTACATTTTCACAGCAGCTTAGCAAAATTTTTTTTTCCTCATTGCATTTTTTTAATAAATATTTTTTGATTTTGAAATCAAATAATCCTCAATATTGCTTTCAGGCTTCTTCAGGCAAATTTCTGCATCTAATTAGAGAGCATTCTGGAAGCATTATACGTAGCCTCATATTGATCATCTTTGCAAACATGTACACACATTTTCATACTGGAACTACTATCAGTAGTGCTGTCTGAGCTTACTACATTTCCTTGGAGCACACTCACCTTAATAAAGGCATTAATGAACTATAAACGCAAGTTCAAAAAGCATTAACATATAGACACAAATGTTACCGTTACTGTAAACACTGCAATTCCCTGATCCATAATGTGGTGCAGTAAACTGGCAGTCAAAGGGTTTGTGCTGCAGAGGGTTGGGCCTAGTTATCTGAAGGACAAAATAAATATGAAAACGTGTTGCCCTTATCCCCAAACAATACATCCTGGGTGTCGGGCTACAGGAATTCCACACACTTGTGGAAGAATTCCCTACATCTAATCTGGCACCTGGAGATATTCTAAAGGTGAGAAATCTCTAAGTTGAAATATCTTTCAGAAAACAGCTTGTACAATGCAATTCAACAGCATTTCCCTAGCACGACAATACTGTATGTCTCAAACATGTTTTGTCTTTGTAAGAGGAAGTAAAATAAACAACAACCAGACACATAAGGAAATAACATAATATTCAAGATAAGATGCCTGTGTAGGAATGAAATCTTATTGCTATCAGACATTCTCAATGTCAGCACATTGTCCTAAGGTCTGTCACGCTCAGACTTTTAAAAGTCAATGAAGCATAATTTATTTTGACGTTTTTTGCAGTGTAGCATGATCATCAAGAATCATTTAAAGGTGTAGGAAAGCACCTCTTTTGACACCCCCCCCCTTTTTTCCTGGTTTCTGGTGTAATTTCGACTGAAAGTACACTGGGTTCCGGCTAACCAGGACCCCAATGCCAGATCTCTTTCCCCAAAAACTGCAGAGTTGTTTTTTCCAATTGGCAAAACCTTTGGCACCCATTGTGAGTCCCTAGTAAATGGTACCCTTGGTATCTAGGGCCTGGGGTACAAAGGAGGGTCCCTAAGCATTGCAGCACGAATTGTGCCACCCTAAGGGACTCCTCACCAAGCACATGACAGGCTGCCATTGCAGGCTGCGTGTCTTGGGCAGAAAAAAGTGAAAAAACGACAAGGCACAGAGCCTGTGTGCCATGTTCCCTAAACTCTGCATGAAATATATGTAAGTCACCTCTCTAGCAGGCCTTACATCCCTAAAGCAGGGTGCATTATATTGCATTTGAGGGCACATCTGCAGGAGCAGATATGCCCCCGATGTCTGTCAATTCTCAGACATAGTAAGTGACCAGGGAAGCCATTTTACACGCATGTGCTGGACACTGGTCACCACAAGTTTCCCAGCTACATGATGGCTTCTCTGAATAAAGGGATGTTTGGTATCAAACATCTCAGATTAATAAAGCTCATTGATGCCAGTGAGGGATGTATTAATAAATGCACCTAGAGGGCATCTTAGAGGTGCCCCCTGAAAACCTACCAACTACTAGTGTACTGACTGACTGGTCCTGACCAGTTCAGCCACCTTAGACACGTTTCTGGTCCACCAAATGAGAACTAGAGACAAAAGCCTGCACCGGGTGGGGGTGTAGCACCTCACCCAGGCAGGATGAACATTCCAGGGAGGGGAGCTTCAAGACTTAGCCCTCTTTGTAATGCAAACTAGGTCGCCCCAGATGGCAGAAATGACCGACTCCCTATCCTGATCCCGAATTTTTGCAGCAGAACAGGCAGGAAAATAAGTTAGATTAGGAGGTGTGTCCACTTCATGCCAGTCCCATCCATAAGGGACTACTATTTTTTACATTCCTCCATCCTATTTGGAACAAATTAGGCCACTAGGGTTAGGGTTATGCCCACTTCCCAGCATAAGTGGTCATAAGAGGGGTGTAGTCACCCTAAAGGTGGTCAGGCAACTGTCAACCACCAGTCACTCCCTGTAACGCCCCTAAATTGAGTATGTAGGTGGCACCCCTGAATCCTAGAACTCAGATCCTGGCGACCTTAGAAGCAAAGGACAAAGAAGAGTTGCACATGAAGAAGAGGAAAACAAGCAGCTGACTTGGTACCAGCCCAACCGGCCTGCCTGCTGACCTCAACAGACTCTGCCCAAAAAAGACGACTCATTCTGCAGCTGAGCCTCCAAGAAACCCAGGAGGACTGCCTGCCTTCCATAAAGACAGGAGACTCCCATGAGCAGCAGCTCTGCTGTTCAACAAAGGACTCTGCAGCTTCTGGAACAGCAAATACCTGACACCCGAAGTGACCTCTGCACAGACGTCCACGACCTGAGGTGAAGCCAACTCAGGTTTTACCCCTCTTGGATGCCCCCAAATTGCCTGCGCCTCTGCACGCAGGACCCCTCTCCCGCAGCCCTGTGATGAGAGAAAACCTGACACCTCCAGCAACCACAGCACCCGTCGCCCCTGACCCCATCTGAGCTGGGTCACTGGTGCCAACGACGTTCCCCGGCTCCTCTATAAGCTCAAGTCCACCCTGGGTACCCCCCAGCTGGACCCCCAGACCGCCAGTGCTCCCAGACATAGAAACCCCACACTTAAGGACACCCCCTGTGAATAATCTGAAAAGTATTTAAGCTTCAAAAAGCCTGATTAAAAAGTTTTCGGGTTTCAAATATATATTTACAAAAATTGTGTTATTGTTCTAATTTGGTATAAGATTTATTCTTTGAGTGTGAGTCTCATTTATTGCCTTTGTGAGTACAACAAATGCTTAGCACTACCTTTTGATAAGCCTAACTGCTCGCCCACACCACCACAAAATAAAGCATTAGTCCTATCTACCTTTGCATCTCCAAAACAATTGGAGATCCACTGGACTCTCTGCATGGTTACTTCTTTTAAGTGCACCACACAGAGAGCCAGCTTCCTACAAAAGGGGTTTCAGCACTGACAAACAAATAACTGTAGAGGGTTGCAGCAGTAAAGAGGCAAATAAACTATCTACAAAAAGAAAGGTAGCACAGTACCAGAGCAGGCTTTTGGGAGCCGAGGCTGGCTTCCATGAACCTTTTTAGTAGACTGAATGAAAGGGGGCCATGAAGAAAAAAAAATGCTTTACTAAGGCACAGTTCAAAAGGCAGTAATGCAAGAGGTTTCAACAACAATTGCCTTTATAATAAAATTTTGGCTGCATGGTGCTCAAGCTGATCTTTCCTATTTTTGTTTTAATAAGGGGTAATATCCTCCCGAGGGGCTTATGTTTCAAAAATTGGATTGGGAGAGAAACAAATCGCACACTGGAATGATATAAATCAAAAGATCTTGCAGAATTTGACAAAGAGGTTCAATGAATATCCAGCCCCACCCTATTTAACACACACAATTCCTCCCAGCAACATCATCCTCGCACATAAAATCGACTTCCATGCTAACAACACACAACTCACACTCTCCATCTTGGACAAGACCGCCAACACAAGAAACAAGTTCACTGACTGCATGACAAATTGCTAATTGGATGAACACCAACTGTCTCAAGCTAAACACCAGCAAGACAGTAGTAGGGATCTTTGGCAAGAACATCTTACCATGGGACTCCCACTGGTGGCTGGCCGACTCAAACTGGACATGACCGCATAAGTCAACATCAACACTGCATCCTGCTTCCACATTCTGAAGAAGCTGGAGAAGATCTTCATTGGATCCCAAGCAATGCTAGAAAAACTGTCACTCACATCCTATTCACCAACAAATTGGACCACAGGAACACCCTCTGCGCTAGGATCACCAAGCAATTCACTAGATGACTACAAACCATCCAGAACTCGGCAGCCAGACTTATCCTCAACCTCCAACACAGAACTCACATCAAACCACACCTCGGGGGTCTCCAATGGCTTCCGATACACAAACATGTTCATTTCAAACTCCTTACACACATTCAAGGCACCACACAACTTAGGCCCCAGTCTGGACAGTCGCACCACCTTCCACCAACCACCCAGACACCTCTGCTCGTCTCCTACTCGCACACATCCCACACATACATAAAACCAGATCAGGAGAACAAACTTTCTCTTCCATCACTCCTAGAACTAGGAACAGTTTCCCACTCTATATTTTCAATTAACCAACTTACCACAAGCATGGCTAGGTGCAGATTCACCTGCTCAGCACTAGGACACCAAAGTGTGCCTTAAACATAACAAAAGAGGTAGAAAGGCAAACAAACCATTTACACAAACCTGCGCTTATTTAAAGCATCAAAAGGAATCTACTCTGAGAAGGACACTGCTCGTCAGTGCTCAGAGTTCCTGTGGGTCCATTTGCGCATTTCCAACACTCACAGCAGCCCCAACTCGACTCTGCCATGGTCCAGCTCACCTTTAGGGGTCTGACAGACCAGAAACCCCAAGTTCACGGCTGATTGATCTGCAGAGGAGGGTAACGGGCCCAACCCTATGCCTCCCTCCACCATCTTGCGAGCCGCCGCACAGAGTAGTGTTCGGGGAGGCAGCAATACCAGCCGTGACGGAGCTTGGGCTGGTTGTTCGGAGATCAGAGCAGTACTAACATCAGCTGTGTTCCCACGCTTCACGAAGCAAAAGTGGACATAATCACCCACCTACAGAACATGAAGCCTCCCAGCTTGCCCCGCATTGCCTTGACCACCAACATAGCCTGTTGAGTTAGGGGCACAATGTACAACTGCTCGTATTTGCCTTTTTCCTTACTGTAGGAAAGTGTCCCTTTTTGACATGGTCACCCCTACTTTTTGCCTGGTAATTGGTGCCATTTTGACTGAACATGCACTGGGCTTAGGCTAACCAGGTTTCCAGTGCCACATCTCTTTCCCTAGAACTGTGCAATTGTTCGCCAGTTGGCAATACCTTTCTCCTCCCCCATATGTTCCTAATAAATGATACCTAGGGAATGGGGACCAAACAGGGCCCCCAAGGGCCGCAGCATGTATTGTGCCACCCTTAAGGACACCTCACTCAGCACATGCAGACCACCACTGCAGGCTGTGTGTCTTGGTGCAGCTAAAAATGAAAACACGGCATTGCACACAGCTATTGTGCCATGTCCCCTAACACTGCATGCAATATATGCAAGTCGCTCCTAGACTAGACCTTACAGCCCAAAGGTAGGGTGCATTATATTACATGTGAGGGCATATCTGCGTGAGCAGATATGTCCCTGATATGTCTTTGTCAATTCTTAGACATAGTGAGTGAACAGGAAAGCCATTTTAAGTACAGGGTCTGGACACTGGTCAATATGGGTTCCCCAGCTACATGATGGCTTCACTGAAACTGGGGATGTTTGGTATCAAACATCTCATATTAAAAAACACTCAATGATTATAGATGTGGATTTATTAATACATGCACCCAAAGGACACTTTAGAGGTGCACCACTACCTGTGTGCTGGCTGACTAGGTCTAACTAGCCTGCCAGCATCAGATATGTTTCTGACCCCCAAGGGTGAAAGCCTTTGCTCTCGGGAAGAGAGGAACAAAGCCTGCTCTGTCTTTCGCAAGGTAGGGGCCTTCAAAGAAGCCATCGCCCTTGATATGTAAATCTGGTTTCCCCTCAAAGGAGAGGATGCTAACATGACATCCTCCCCCTTTGACAACCCTCCCCCCAGCCCAAGGCCCATTTGGCACCTGGACAGGCGGGGAAAAAAGTGTGTTTTGACTGCGTTTACTGGGATCCTGCTAACCAGGACCCCAGTAACTGTGGTCTCTCCCTCTGGATTTGGTTGCCCCTAACGTTTTATACTCCACAATGGGCATTCTGGTGGCCCCATATAAGTTCCTAGTATATGGTACCTAGGTACCCAGGAGTTCCCCATGGGCTGGAGCATATATTCTGCCACCCATGGGAGCCCATGCAAAGTGGGTCGGCAGGCCTGAAATTGCAGCCTGCATGTAAGGGTGCATGCATCCTTTCCACTACCGGTCACTGTACCAGGTCACAGTAAATCACCTCTATGGCAGACCCTCCTAGCCCAGAGGGCAGGGTGCAAGTACCTGTGTGTGAGGGCACCCTTGCATGAGCAGAGGTGCCCCCACAAACTCCAGCTCCATTTTCCTAGACTTCGTGAGTGCAGGGAAGCCATTTTACCCATGTACTGGACATAATTCACTACCTATGTCCAGCTGCATAATGGTAACTCCAAACCCAGGCATGTTTGGTATCAAACATGTCGGAATCATACCCCAATACTGTTGCCAGCATTTGTTGTACTATTCCATGCACTCTGGGGGCTCCTTAGAAGACACCCAGCTTTGCTCCTACCAGTTTGCAGGGTTTTACCAGACAGCCCGTGCTGCTTCCACCGTACAGACGGGTTTCTGCCCTCCTGCTGCTTGAACAGCTCAAGCCCAAGAAGGCAGAACAAAGGATTTCCTTTGGGAGAGGGAGACAACACCCTCTCCCTTTGGAAATAGGTGTTACATGGCTTATGAGAAGTAGCCTCCCCAAGCCACTGGTATGCTTTGAAGGGCACATTTGGTGCCCTCCTTGCATAAACCAGCCTGCACCAGTTCGGGGACCTCCAGTCCCTGCCCTGGCGCAAAACTGGACAATGGAAAGGGGAGTAACCACTCCCCTGTCCATCACCACCCAGGGGTGGTGCCCAGAGCTCCTCCAGGTGGCCACTTAATTCTGCCATCTTGAATCCAAGGTGGGCAGAGGCCTCTGAGAGCATCTGAGTGGCCAGGTCAGGCAGGTGACGTCACAGCCCCCTCCTGACAGGTGGTCACTTTGCTAGGTGACCAATTCCCTTTCAAGGGTCTCTCGCTTAGGTAGGTCCCCAGATTCGACGTGCAAGATTCCAGCTGGACTCCTCTGCAACGTTTACTTCGACTTTTGGCCACTGGAACCGCAAAGGGACTTCACAAGAACCTACTAACTGCAGATCCAGCGACAATTTCGCTCTGCAACATTGTTTCGCCAGCTCCTACCAGCGATTGCAACATTTCCTCGGCTGTGCATCCTCTGAGGGTGGCAAGTCTTCAGTCTGCCCCAAGAAACAAGAAAGAATCTCCCTTGGAGTAAATGAGTCACTCCACTGCATCAACAGGCACCAACTGCAATGACGACTGGCTGCGTGGGTCCTCTCTCCTGCAACTTTGCGTGGATCCTGCAACACAGGTGGTGGTTCTGAGAGGTCACCTTGGTCCCCTCTACCGGCTGTCCAACTTTGGAGGTGGTAAGTCTCTGCCTCTCCTTGCAGGACAGTACCCCTGTGCACCACAACTCTTGAAGCTACCAAGGCTTGTTGGCTTTTCTTCCAAGGTATCTTCAGGCTCTGTGTAGCCCCGGCCTCCAGAACTCTTCCCTGCACCGTGTGGTCTCCTGCCTGCTGCTCCAGCGACATGGGGCTCCTTTCCAGGTGTGCTGAGTGGGCCTCACTGCAACTCCTGTGCCTGCTGCCTGTGAGTTGCCTGTGGGTGCTGCATCCATGACTTCTTGCTCTCCTGACTGCTGGGGGATGCCTGGGACTCCTTTCCTTGTCCTCTCAGACATTCCTGGTCCCTGCAGCTCTGACGTGGGACATCAACTGCATAACTTCTGGGACTCTTACTCTGCTCCTGTGCTGTATAGCCGACTCCTGGTCCTCACCGTCGACATGGTCCTGCACCTCCAGGAGGGTGGGTAGTGGCTCCTGTCCTAACAGGACACTCCAACTGGAACTGGACTTGGTCCCCTTCATTTGCAGGTCATTGTCTGTCTGGATCCATCTTCTGTTTCTTGCAGTCTTGATTGGGTCTTGCACAGTCCTTTTCTAAAGTTTCTCAGTGGGTTTGGAAAAAAACAGGTACTCACTTCTCTCCTGGTCGCTGGAGGGAACTCTGGTACTTACATTTTGGGGTACTAATTCCTCCAGCTCCCCTCTACAAATTTCAGTTACCTGGATGGGGGTCCCTCATCCGCATTCCATTTAAAAAAAAATGTGGTTTGGGCTCCCCCAAGGGTCACTATTGTCTATTGTTATTGCACCGTTTTCCATTACTTTCTATGCTCATTCCTGACAACTAAGGTGTATATAATAGTGTGTCTACTCACCTGCTAGTAGAGTTTTGCCTATACAGTATTTTGGTATTTGTGTTGCCATAATAAATTACCTTTATTTTTGTAACACTGTGTGGTTCTTTCATGTGTGTAAGTGCTGTGTAACTGTAGTGGTATTGCACGAGCTTTGCATGTTTCCTAGATAAGCCTTGGTTGCTCATCCGCAGCTAACTCTAGAGAGCCTGGCTTCCTAGACACTGACTACACCTTACTAATAGGGGATCCCTGGACCTGGTGTAGGGTGATAACACCATAGGTGCCCACCACACAGCAGGCAGGCTTCCTACAGTGGTTCCCAGTCTCTCCAGAGAAAGTCCATCATGGGTTCCCCATTCCGACCTCCACACGACGCCTGCAACCTCTTTGCGCAGGCTCCGGTGATTGCAACCCTATGAACTGCACTAGAACTCTGCACCTAGATGCCCCGGACCAAGGAGAAGAGGACCACTGGTGTCCCTGCGTCCTCCAGGTTCATGACACTTGAGCCCTCTTGTTGGTTCAGCCAGACTGATGCCCCAGCCCACATGTGCAGCCTGTTTATGTGGGCCCCCCCTCTACTGCGACCGCCACCTGTGGTGGAAACCCAACGATCCAAGAACCCTCTAGGTGGTTCACCCCGACAGGGTCCCCAGTCCTAACATGCAGCATGTTACACCTCAGCACCCACCTGCCCAGCTGCCCCTTGTCCAATACTTACCTTAAGTCCAGGAGGTTGGTCCTGTAAGTCGTTGTGCTAAACATGTGTGCCATATATTTTTTTCCTCCACAGGATAACATTGCAGCTTTTAAGAATTTTGTAAACTGTAAATATTTTTCTTGTAAAACGTACTTACCTGATCTTACTGCTTCTGTTACCAAAACATGTATAAGGATACTTTTTAAAAAAAAAATATTAATTGGTGTGACTGTGTGTGTACTTGCAGATGTCTAGCACTCCTCTTTGATAGGCCTAAGGCTGGTCTACCACACTACACCCTAAAAGAGCACCTTGGGATTGCTAGCGCAAGCTCCCGTCTACTAGTAAGGGAACACCTGGGCTCTATATGGTATACCAAAACGAGGTATGCCATGCAAAAAAAGAGCCAGCTTTCTACACTTTATAGCTAAGCCCACGAATTCTGTGTTGGACTTACTCTTTCACTTTGCCTTCCCTAGTATTGGGTACTAGCACAGATTTATACACCATCTTACTCCTTGCAGTTATCACCGGGGATGGCCCTTGCCCCTCAGAGAATGGCAACAGTCTTGGCATCCCAGTTACCACCTCCCCCACCCACATGGGTTTTTGCTTCGTCAAGGGTGACACCTCTAAGGGGTAATGATAGATATGGAGAACCACTTCCTGATGGAGAAGCCCATCATGTTGGGCCCGTGTCCCACTTATTTGTCTATGGATCAAGTTTATTCCGTTTCCCTTCTGTCTGCCCACTTTGGGGTGGGGGTGTTGTCATGGCTCTTCCTGACTGGGTCCCACAGGCTCACGACCTGTCCTCCAGCAACCCCCCACACTGGCCTTGGACCAAAGGTTCCTTGTCCAACGCTAAATTACTATCCCTAACTGTCAGAGTACTAAATTCTCCTAGCAAGAGTAAACAATTCTGGTGCTACCTCTTACAGACCCTGATAATTATCATCGTACAGGAAACGCACAAGCTACAGGAGGACTGCCCTTGTATGGCTCAGCCTCACTACCCCTGCCAACAATGGGCACCCATCTCCATCAAAACCGTGGGATTGCTATCCTTTTTTAAGAAGGGAATTTACATAAGGGTGCTGAATACCTCCAGGGACCCTGAAGGCAGTTTCTAACCCTAACAGTGGAAAAGGGACACTCCGTGTTGACCCTCCTTAATCTTTATGCTGCAAATCATGTTTAAGGTGCTTTCTTACGAAGGTTACTCATGGACCCGCTGAGCACAGCTCGTGGTGACCTGATAGTAGAGGGGCACTTTAACCTGGTCTGGGATCCAGACCATGATATGACCTCACTGCAAATCCAAGGCACCGGAACCACATCTGGAGAGCGCCATAGAGACCTTACAGATGCGAAGTTGATAGCTGCCTGGCGCTACCTGCATCCGGATTCTCAGGTCTATACCTTTTACTCTGAAGTCCACCAGTCCTACTCCCACATAGTCTTCTACGGGGTCTTGAGGAAGCGCAGATATTGGACATTTCAATTTCCAATCATGCTCATGTTGAGCTCAAATGCCCCCCCCCCCCCCAACGCATGGGCCACTGACGGGGGAGGGGCATGTGTGGGCCATTGACAGGGCCCCCCCACCCCAACATGTGGGCCACCCACTTCCTCTAAGACAATTCCATCCTGGACCCCTCACAATCTGGATTCAGACGAAACCACAGCACTGAGACCGCCCTCCTCGCCGCCACAGAGGACATCAGACATCAAATGGACAACGGCGAAACCTCAGCCCTCATCCTCCTCGACCTATCAGCCGCTTTTGACACCGTCTGCCACCGCACCCTACTGACCCGCCTCCAGGAAGCCGGCATCCAAGATAAAGCCCTCCACTGGATCTCATCCTTCCTCTCCGACAGAACGCAGAGAGTCCGTCTCTCCCCTTTCCGCTCCCAAGCCACCAACCTCATCTGCGGCGTCCCCCAAGGATCCTCCCTCAGCCCCACGTTGTTCAACGTCTACATGGCCCCCTCGCTCAACTGGCCCGCCAACATCATCTCAGCATCATCTCCTACGCCGACGATACCCAGCTCGTCCTCTCCCTGACCAAAGACCCGCTCACCGCCAAAACAAACCTCCACGAGGGACTAAAATCCATCGCCGATTGGATGAACAACAGTCGCCTGAAACTCAACTCCGACAAGACGGAAGTCCTCATCCTCGGACGCACTCCCTCGGCCTGGAACGACTCATGGTGGCCCTCCGTCCTCGGACCCCCACCCACCCCTGCCAGCCACGCAAGAAACCTCGGCTTCATCCTGGACTCCGCCCTCACCATGTCCAAACAGGTCAGCGCCGTCTCCTCCTCCTGTTTCAACACCCTCCGAATGCTCCGCAGAATCTTCAAGTGGATTCCAACAGAAACCAGAAAGACGGTGACCCAGGCCCTCGTCAGCAGCAGACTTGACTACGGCAACGCACTCTACACTGGCATCCCAACCAAAGACATCAAACGCCTCCAACGTATCCAAAATGCCTCCGCCCGACTGATCCTCAACATACCCCGCCGAAGTCACATCTCCCCTCACCTAAAGGAACTCCACTGGCTCCCGGTAGACAAGAGGATCACCTTCAAACTCCTGACCCACGCTCACAAGGCACTTCACAACACCGGACCCTCCTACCTCAACACCAGACTCCACTTCTACACCCCAACACGTCAACTCCGATCCGCCAACCTCGCCCTCGCCATCGTACCCCGAATCCAGCGCAAGACATCCGGCGGCAGATCCTTCTCCTTCCTCGCCGCCAAGACCTGGAACTCTCTCCCCACATCCCTTCGCCAGACCCAGGACCTCCTCGCATTCAGAAGGCTCCTCAAGACCTGGCTCTTCGACCGCTAAACCAGCAGCGCTCCCCCCCCCCCCCTCAGCGCCTCGAAACCCTGACGGGTACATAGCGCGCTTTATAAATACTATGATTGATTGATTGATTGATTGATAGGGGGGCCCCCCCACGCATGGGCCACTGACTGGATCCCCAGCTCCTACATGAATCAGTGGATGCTGCCTCTATCAAGTAGGCGATCTTGGAATATTTTGAGTTCAACACCCTGCCAGATACCTCCCTTGATGTGCTAAGGAATGGCTTCAATGCAACCATCATGGGTGTCATGTCCTCCATCTCCATCACCAGGGTGCGGAAGGACAGTCTGTTCGAGAATAATCTCACAGCGGAAATTCGTGCCTGGGAACACTCGGACAAGCAATGTCCTACAGCATGGGTCAGTTGCAAGCTGGCTCTGCTGAGGGCTCAGCGTCGAGCGCATGAGGTGATTAAGTCAGAGATATCCCTACTAGCTCTCAAGCAAAAATACTATGGGTGGGCACTCTATTGGCCTGCAGGCTCCAGCTTCCGCACGCTCGCTCTCACATTTCTACATTCTACACTCATTTGCATGGCCTGTCAGAGAACCAGATAAACAAGAGGCTTTCCAGGCCTTCTATCACACACACTACGCTAGAGACTGAGACGATCCAGAGGCCATCGTCTCTGACCTTAACGGCTGCCCTGGCCCCCCAAACACTCAAATGGTGTGTGACATTGACACTTCCTTCCCAGCAGCTGAACTGGGCAAAGCCCTCAAGGGACTCCCTATAGGTAAGACACCAGGCCCAGACGACCTACCGGTTTCTTTCGATAAGCTCTTTCTTCCCCAACTGAAGCAGCATTTGCTTGGGCTTTACAATACTTTCACAGATGCCACTAGCCTCACGACAACAATGCCCGCCACAGAGATAACAATCATACCTAGGCCTTTGAGCCTCCTATCAGGTCACAGCCTTGTTTAACACGGATGCAAAAATCTACACCAAAATGTTAGCCAACCTCCTGGAGGCCTTCTTACCAGGACTGACAGACCCCACCAAGTCAGCTTTAGCCAACAGCGCCGGGAGGGCTGATAATATCAGGCGTTTGGACCATTTGATAGAAAAAGCTGGAGCTTACGACATTGAAGCCTACCTCCTTTAATTCAATGCTAGAAGGCTTTTAATTTAGTTAGTTGGGCCTTCCTGCTCACTGAACTACAACAAAATCTACCTGGGTCCTCTTATGATCGGTAAAATCATGACTTCTTTACACCCCCAATATGTCTGCAATCCATGTAAACGGCCACACCACGCAATCCTTTTCCCAGCACAGTGCCACCCAGCAGGGATTCCCTCTCTACCTTTGGGTGGGTGGGGAGGGAGGGGCTATCAATATCCAGTAGGACCGCTCAATAGCTAGCATCCACTTTGGGGGACAACAGCACAAGACCCTCCTGTTTGGGGACGACATGCAACTTGCACTAACCGACACAGAGTCCTCCCTCCCTGTGGTAGTCTGTAGCTTGCAGGCCTTTGTGTGGCGGTATCACCCCCTCCTTGCAAACTTGGTCCCGTGCCAATTGGTTCCCACTTTACAGGGCCATTCTGGAAGACCTCTGGAGCTGGAGGCCTTGCCATATCTCCTGGCCGGGCGAATGTGGGGAAGATGGCCACCCTCCCCCGAGTGCTCTATGTCTATCACGTCGGATGATGTCAGGGGTATGCAGAGGGACCTTCGATCCTTTATCTGGAAGAGGAAACGGCTGCCTATCTTAAATTCACCACTGATGTGGCGGTGAAAGCAGGAAGGTTGGGTGGTGGCCAGGGGGGTGGTGCTGGGGGCGGGGTGACGAAGCTTGCATGACCCAATCTTTTAGACTATTATTGGGCTGCTCATCTGAGCTACATCTATGAATGGGTGGTCAGGGATAGCTAGAAACACTGGCTGCGTATGTTTTGGAAACTGGCCTGCAGACCCCTTTGGGACCTGGCCTTGCTTCAGAAACACCATTGCTGCCACAGTGCATACATACCAACTCCAGTCCACACAGTCCTCGAAATCTGGAACAGCTGGCAGTTAAGAGGCCTTACCTATTTTCCCTCGACTTAAACTCCAATAGCACACAATCTGGAATTCACTCCTGCCTTCATTTTGGGTGCCTTTTCGAGACTGATGGGGGGATATTGTAGGATGCTACCATATCTGTTCCAGGGACTTACAATCAAGTCCTCTGAACAATGTTAACTCAACTTCGCCATCCCTGAAACATGTCGCCACCAATACTTTCATCTTCATCATTAGGCTCTTTCTCCCCCTAAAGCTGCAGGGACCACCTGCCCTCTTACCCCCTTCCAGACCCTTGTGTGTGGCCTTAAGGGCTCCAAAAGCCTTATCTCCAAAACGTACAGCGCCCTCCAGCAATCCTGCACACTTCCCCACCACCCTTAGCAGACCAAATGAGAGCAGACCAGCACCCTAGGCATTTCCCAGAAGCAAAGGGAGCTCCTGTGGTATGAGATCCCCAAGGTCACAGGAGTGTTGCCAAGCAGGAATCTGCCTATAAGCTAATGTTACAGCAGTACTACACCCAAGCACACCTACATACCAATATCCCCAATCTCTACGGACACCTGCTGGAGGTGTGGCACATAAGTAGGGGATCTCCATCACATCTGGTCTTGCTCTGCCATCGCTACGTTCTGGAAGGAAATACTCACATCAAGGGCACACTGGGCTTTCACATCCCAGACGACTACTGCACACTGTTACTTGGGTTTTGGCAGGTCACACCGGAGGCAATGATCCCTGCAGACTGGTACCTCGCCCATCACATGTCGGGAGCAGCAAAGCAACTTAACGCCTTGGATTGGAAGACCCTGTGAGCTCCCTAGTTGGCGGCCTGGTTTACACGACTGTGACTCGTTAGCCATAGAACAAATATTGCACAAACTAGCAGACACTAAAAAGAAATACACCCCCTTTGTCAGCCCCTCAATGACTATATGTTCCAGCTTCAACACCTATGCTTCATGCCTCCCAGTCTCAGAGCCCTCCATTTCTTCAATTAATCACCCTCTCTGGCGCTGTGGGTGGTTCGGGAAAGGGGGAGTGTGGTGAAGGGACCCACCCTGCCCTTACCTCCCTCACTTACTCACTGGGTGACCCTCCCCTGAGCACTCCCCAATCCCTACACAGTTTGGCTCTTTTTTCCCCCCCTCTTCTTTCGCTCTCCCTCATGCTTGGGCCAGTAGTAATTTGACCCCCTGCCTGGTCACACTAGAATGGTGCTCACTTTACCTCCACTGAGTTGTCCCCCAATCACTTACTCTGTGGGAAGATTACCATATTTCTACCAGCACCTACACAGGAGTCTCATCCCTTGCTTCAGCCCATATGCCTTGCGGTGTGTTAAGAGCCGCCATATAGTTGCAACCCCGCCATCCTCCCCCTGCCATTGGGCTTACCTGGTCAATTGGGGTCTGGCCCTGTTTGTCTAGCTTACCCATGTAGGGGATGCCTCTTGATGAAGGTGTGAAACCACTATCTTTTTTAACTTTTGACGCATAGCTGCAGTTGTTATAAATTATCATCACAAAGATTCTTTTGACACGTAATGTTTTTTGAAAGCCTAATAAACAGATTTAAAGTTAAAAAAAATAAAAAAACACTTCACCATGTGAGTTCACCTTTTCCTTTTTTACTTTGATTACAAAATAAAATCTAAACATTTTGGAGGTTATGCAGACTACTTTGTTGCTTTTTGGGATGAGTGAGAGCTGGACAGATCACAGATCCATAACCTAACCCTGAGAATGCTTGGTTCGATTATGGTAACAAGCATTGGCAATGCAAAGAGGTCTGCCTTAGAACTCAAAGTGGCTCTTCGGTCACTGATGAGTTTAGACACTCAACTTCTTATACACACACTGTCACTCATGCAGTCCCTCATCCACCCACCCACTCACTGATTTCTGCATCCACCCGGCTATAACATTATAACAATAAAAAAATAAAAAATAAAAATAAAAACACAAATTAAACAAGCCTATGCAGATAAATTAAAAGAACAAAAGAAAAAAGAAATAATGGAACTGCATAAATGGGGCAGGTATGTGCTTGCAAAAAAAAAATAAGTAAAAAATTAAACATAACAGCAGGCCACAATCTTTGACTAGTGTTGAGCATATTGTTTCATTGCTTTAAAGTTTAAAACTGGGCGCCACATTTAGAAGCTATGTACAGTATCATTCTAAGATGGCATTACAGTAAACATGGTAGTGATGCAATACAATGGATAAGGTATATCCAAAAAATGTGGGCCATCTTGGAACCATAGTATAATGATACACAATGGTACGTTGCCAAGATGGACACCCGGTTTAGAAGCAGTGCCAGCGCACAGGCGAGCAGCCCAGTAGCAATGACCAAGGAAGCTGCCTGCCATTCTAGAGGAAAAAAAACAAAAAAATAAAAGGAAAAAACTTACATCTGATAAACGAGGATATAGAAAACGAAAGTAATAGGGTCTGGAACTGAAAAGAAATCTATTTCAGATGTAAGTGCATGTGATCAGGTGAAATGTCATCACATACAGGGCAATAAAGCAAATGGCCACAAGCTATGTGCCGTCCTGGGTGGAAACAGACTATGAATGTTACTTAAACAGATCACTAGCTGAAGAAAGCTGATCAAAAGCCCTTGCATTTATTTTTGTATGACTTATTACAAGGGTATGCAGACATATAAAGAAAACAGGTCATATCTAAAAAGTACCTTAAACATACACAGCTAAATAGGAATAATAAAATTACAGATATGCACAAAATTACATTTGGCAAAACAATATATAACCAGTCTTAAGAAAACGTAACAAGATTATCGCAGTGAAAATTAAATCCCAGGTTTAGTCAGAGTAGCTTCCCAACACCATGCAACTTGCATACTACAGTAATCTGTGAGATTCCAAGTAGCAAAATACAAGTCATTAAACTATAATAAGCTATAACTATAATAATTAAGAATGCTGGAAAGTAGAAAGCTGCATGAATTGCAGAATAAGAGGAAAATAAAATAGAGTGATTACATTTCTAGAACTATCTAGTTTTAGACAAGCATTGGCAAAGCCAAAAGGTCTTGCCTATGCAAAACCTGATGGCTTTGCCAATGGGTTTTAACCATGTTGTTCACAAGCGCGGCTGCCGTTCAGCATGGCTAAAAGTTAGTGGCACTGAGGAGAGTGGCGTGGAGTGTTGCTGAGTGGAATTGCAAAGAGTTGAGTGTTGTAGAGTGGAATTGAGTAGAGTGGAGTAGTGTTGCTGAGTGGAATTGAGAAGAGTGGAGTAAAGTGTTGTAGACTGGAATTGACTAGAGTGGAGTACAGTGTTGTTGGGTGGAATTTCAAAGAGTGGAGTAGAGTGCTGTAGAGTGGAGTGGCAGACTATCCTGCACTGAAGTGCCATGCTGAGGAGTCCTGTAGAGTGGCATAAACTGGAATGGCATAGACTAGAGTGGACTGGTGTAGAGTGTTGCACAGTATAGTGGCAGAGTGCAGTGGCATTAAGTTCAGCGGTGTACAATGTATTGTCGTAGAATGCAGTGACGTAGACTAGAGTAGTGCATAGTACACTGCAGTGGAATAGAGCGGAGTTGATCGGTGGAGGAGGGAAGTTGCGCAGAGTACAGTCGAGTGGCACAGAGTGCAGTGGGGTAGAGTGGTGCAGAGTAGAACAGAGTGGTGTAAAATATAGTGCCTCAGACTACAGCGGCATAGAGTGGAGCACTGCAGATAAGAGTGACAGAGTTCAGTGGCGGAGAGTGCTTGTTGCAGAGTAGATTGTTTGAGTGCAGTGGTGTAAAATGGAGAAGAGTGGAATAGAGAGCAGTGGTACAGAGTAGAGTGATGCAGAGTAGAGTGCAGTGACAAAGTGCAGTTTTGTGGAGTGAATTGGCATAGAGGGCAGTGGTTAAGGGTAGAGTGGCGCAGAGTGCAGTGACAGTGGAGTGGCACAGAGTGGCATAAAGTGTAGCTGCGTAGAGTAGACTATCAGAATTGGGTGAAGTGACGTAGAGTCGAGTGGTGCAGGCTAGAGTGCACTTGCATGGGTGGCAGGGTATATTGGCATAGAGTAAAGTGGTGCAGAGTGCTGTGGTGTATGGAGAGTGCAGCGGCAGAGTGCAGTGGTGTAGAGTGGTGAACAGTGGATTCGCGTAGAGTGCAGGGTAGAGTGGAGTGTTAGAGTAAGTGCAGTGGTGCAGAGTGGCCTAGAGTACAGGAGCGTAGAGTGAAGTAGTGTAGAGTAGACTGAGTGGTAGAGTGAAGCAGCAAAGAGTGCAGCAGCAAAGAGTAGAGTGGAAAGGGTAGCGTGGCAAAGAGTGGAGTGGCACAGAGTACAGTGGTACACGGTAGAGTAGAGAGGCGCAAAGTGAAGTGGCTAGAGTGGTGCAGAGTGCAGTGGTGTAAAATGGAGTGTTGCAAAGTAGAGTGCGTGGGTGGAGTGGTGGAGAGCGGAGTGGCGTAGAGAGGAGTACTATTGGAGTGGTACCACCCTGCCATTATAGACCACACATTTTTCATAAAAATAACAATTACATTTGCACAGACATACAGCTTTACTAATAAAGCTATACCATGTACAGATAAAAATGTGTGGCAATTGCATCACCAAGTTTAATGATTCGTTTCAATCATATTAAAGTATTTGTTTCCAACACACTTCAGAAATGACAAAAAACATGCTTCATTTGTGTGATCATAATTCTGATACATTATGAAATACTTTCATAGTTCATACAAAAACTCTTTTCTACCCCTAGTATCCAGCAAGATTGTCACATAAACCCTCTTACTTTGAAATCTGAGGAAGAAAAGTTAAAAACCCCCCTTGGAAGACGACACCTGTCATCTAACCCCAGTCTTTGAATGCACAGTAAATGTTAAGAGATAAGAATATGGTTTAAAGGCTGTTAACAGAAAGCAAGTTTGTGGAAGAATTAAGGCAACACATTTCAGGCAATGGGTAGGAAAAACTGAACCTGGAGAGCCTAAAGCAAATAAAGCTGGCAAATGGAAAGACCGAAAGTAAGAGTTACAAAGCCAATGCTAATCAACAAGCAGAATGCACTCCTAGGTCAACTTTCTGAAAGTCCCCAAGATGTCTTTAGCAAACCAGACAGCTGCGTTGTCTTGTAGGCTACGATCTAACAAAAAGTTATAAACAAGGGATTTGCGGACTCAAAGGTTGCAAGTCTATAGAAATTCTAGTTCACATACTGGATAATACTTCATAGCCAGGGTAAATTAGGGTAATTGAAAATGCTAGTCTCACCTTGTGGGGCGTTGATGTAACTGTCCTTCTGGCCTTGATAAGAATGCTGCTGATCAGATGAATTTTGTTGTTGGCGATAATTTGACTGCGGACCATATGAGCCTGGTAAGGAAAGAGATACAATACATCATTATGCAGTATACAAAGAAACAGTTTTTCAAGATTAAAACGTATAGGTCCAGACTATTGAACATGTGCAGGATGAAACTGAAAATACATCTACCTATAAGATAAAGTTACCTATATGTGATTCTAGTTCTGCATTATAGAACAAGCTACTTACTTTAGTAACACACTTTCTGGTAGAGGCTATCTAGCGTACATATTACTCCCCATTTGAATATTCCCCAACCATCAGACTGGATCCAGAAGCTTTTTGGCAGTATTACTGCACACCGGTAGGTAGAGCTGCCCAGCTACGAAGTCATGCTATTCCGCTCAGGATATGAGCCCAGTTTTGCACCACTTCCTTGCACTGTCAACTGCTTTTGAGACTGTCGGCATCCTCAGACGCAGAGCCCCAAAAGCAACTTGGTGTGTCCAGTGTTCATATTCTTAGACTTAGGGTTTTATAAATGGAAAGAGGCCAACCACAAAACGGGGAGGATGGAAAGGTCAGTGAGGAATCTGCAGTTAGAGTCTCTACCAGAAAAAGCATTAACAAATGTAAGTAACTTGTTTTTCTGATAGAGACTTCTAACCGCAGATGCCTCAATTTTAGGATAGATTCCAAAGTAGAATCTCTTTGGAGGTGGGTCTGTGAATGGACTCAAACCAGAGTCTTGCAGGACCGAAATGGCAAAACACCCTTCCTATAAAGTCTGACCATCCAGACAATAGTGCTTTTTGAGAGTATGAAGGAACTCCCGAGTAGCTGCCTGGCAAAAGACTAGGAGAGGGCTCTGCCTGCTAATGCAGTCGTAGCAACTTTGCTCCCGGCAAAAACAGCTGCAGCGCTTCCAAAGGCTACTTTTTACCCACTGTATAGCATATCTTAATGCAGACATGAGCCAGCGGGAGATGGTTCTCTTCTGTATGGCCTAGTTCTTCTTTTACTCCAGAGAACTCCACAAACAGCTGATAATCCATCCAGGGTCCTTTGGCACGATCTATGTAAAAGCTCAGCACACTTCTGGCTTCCAAACAATGGAGACTATCCTCCTCTGTGGGGTTAGTGGGAGCATAGAACACCGACAAGGTGATATTTTGACCAAGCTGGAACAGTATCAAAAATTTAGGCAAGAAAGACGCCCATGTCTGCAAAACCAGCTTGTTCGGCCACGTGGTGGTGCCCAGTAGGTTGAAACAAAGAGCTTGAAGCTCACTCACACACCTCCCCTGTTATGGTGATGAGGAACACTGTCTTTAGCAAGAGAAGCTGTAAGGAACATCTATGAAAAGGACTACATACCAGAAACAGGAGGACCAAGTTAAGGTCCCACTGCAGCATGACAAAGGGAACCAATCGAAAGGTACCCTTTAACTTTGCCTAGAGCAAGGCCTTGCTGGGCTAAGGACAAAAACAACTTTGCCTGGAGGGGGTCTAACTGCCAAGTACTGCACCAAGCCACAAATCTGTCCAAATGACAGGCGTATACAGTTTTTGTCGAGGGACACCTGGGTTTGATGATGACACCAACCACCTCCTGTGGAAAGTTGAAGGTAGTCAGCTGTTGCCGCTCAATCTCCAAGTACTAAGGTGCAGACTGCAAAGGCCTCTATGCAGAACCTTGCCCTAATGCTACAACAATAGATCCTCTCAAAGGGGCAGTCTGATAGGAGGACAAAAGCTCAATTCCAGTGCCCGGTATAAGGCCACTAGGATAACTTGGACCGGGTCGGTCCTAATCTTCTTGAGAACTCAGGGCTGGAATGGTATTGGTGTAAGGGCACAGAGGAGTCTCCGAGACAAATATACTTTTGAAACTCCAATGTGCAGAAGTGTGATGCCGTGGGTTCTTGACAGTGGACAGACCGAGTCAAGATTCTTGATTTTCACAAAACAGACACCACACCATCTCTGGGTGTAACTGCTACTCATTATTGCTAGGTGTAGATGGCAGAGCTTGTTCAATGTGGCATTCAATAACCCTGCCAGATGGTTCATCAGCAGGGAGATTCCCTGGCAGCCCAGCCATTTCCAGAGGTACAGGGCCTGCTGCCACAGAGTCCGTGCCACCACCCCGCACAGTTTGTTGCAGTAACACATGGCGGAGGTGGTGTTCGTGATCACTTTTTCCAGAATGTCCTTGACGGATGGACGGAAGGCTTTCACACCAAGCAAACAGCCCTACGCTCAAGACTGTTGCTATGAAGCCAGGACTCCACCAGAGTTCAGGCGCCGGACAGGGTTAACACAGTTAGCTGGTGCAGCAGATAAGCTTAGAGTGCCATGGCCCTGATCCCCTCGAACCGCTTGAGGGCAGTGTCTGCCTTATCCCAAAACAGGTCCCACTGAACAGCATGTCCATGTGGGATGACTGGACATTCCCTGATAAACAAACAGACCGCGGCTAAGCACAGTGGTGAATGGAGTGACTGTTGCTAATAGCCTGCCTAAAGGATTCAATGATGTCCAAGCCTCAACAAATCATCAACTGGGGCGCATCATGACCATCCTGTATGGCCTGGGCGAGGACAGGTCTGAGATATTCAGGACACCCAGGAGAACTTGAGCCACTGAATCTCAAACGGCAGTAGAAAAGCACACCAGCAGCCAGTTGCCATTCACTGAGAGAAGCACCCAGCTGGTCGACAAGAAGGCTATTCCTGAATGTCCTTGCGCACGCCTCCACCTCTTTTGACTCCCTATCAGGGGAAGTAGTCGAAAAGGTATTGGGATTAGTTTTGCTCACAGAGTCTTGCACCACCAAACTTTCAGGTATGCAATGCTGAGATAGACACCAGTATTGCCCAGAGCAGGGCAGTGGCGTCATGCAATATAGCAGCTGACTAGGGGGGTGCCAGAGCAAGGTTTGGACTATGCCTCCAACAAGGCATCCTTAAGTGCCTCATTGAGAAGTAAGAGGGGATCAGTAGATGTTTGCCATGGCTGAAGAATTCCCATAAGAACAATGGTCTTGACTGCCAACGTCGGAAACTGGAAGCCATGGACTTCGGTGGTCCTCTATGCATTAAAACATCGCAGGAGGCACTTTTCACCGTGGCGGGACCAGTGGGTGAGAGGAGCCCTGACTCAAGGGAGGTACTAAGGCCACAAACCTCCTGCAGGTCATCATACCACTTCTCTTTGAGATATGTGCCAACCTCATTACACAAATCACAGTCATGATGAACAGCGTAGGGTGTGTGTTTGTTGTTGTGTAGGAAGATCAAGCGGAGGAAGTGGAGCCTTTTTGGATGCTGGGAGCTGTGTTGACTGAAGTCGAACTGGCACTGATTCGACGCTGGAGGGGACAACTAGGGTCTCATCTTTCAAGACTGACATTGACGTGCAGGGATCTGCAGTGGACCGTGACCCTGGAGGCACCCCTTTATGGGCTTGGAGGGTCCAGTTGGCACCTAAGGCAAATCCACTGGCAATAACCTGCTGGAGAACCTTCTCGCTCTGTGGAGCCAGCAGGTAGGGCCCAACAGAGCAACCAGGCTGGAGGGAGTCAGCAAGGACCCAAAGAGTAAGAGCATGGCCTTGCAGAATGCAGGGTTGGAGTGGCAGACAGACCCAGAAACCCAGGTTGTGCCAAAATAAGTTAAAGGATTCCCATAACTAAAGCTTGTTGGCGTGCGACTATGTCTATCTCTACACAGTGATGTTGGGAAATGTGAATGTTGTTGAAGTAGCAGTTTTTCATATATCCAACATAGAAATATTACCTGGACAGGCTAGTGCGGTTTTCTTTTTAAGGGTAGAATGTGCTCCTGGAGGTACTGGTAGAGTGCGCTTAGCCTAACATCTTTGAATAACCTTAACTAACCATCTGTTAACAAAGCCAGCTTTGTAAATAGCGGATATGTTGTGGGGTTTGACAAAGGCTACAAAAAGTTGATTAGAGTTTCTGAAAGATTTCAATACACTACATGAGCACTCTTCTAACATACAGAGTGTGAAGTGCCCTTTCAACTACTGGGTGTGAAAAAGACAGGTAGCTCAATAGTCTGTTCGATGTGAAAGCAGGAGTCAACCTTGGGTATTAATTTAGGGATAGAGCAAAGAACCATCTTATCTCTTTGAACATGAATGTATGGTTTCTGAACTGAAGAGCTTTCAGTTCACTAATGCATCTAAGGAAAGGCTCAAAACGAGGGTCCATAAGGTGCAAGTATGACATTCATGTTCCATAAACGTGCAGGAGCCTTTGGAGGGAAGACCTTTTCTAATTCTTCCATGAAAGCTTTGAAGATAGGTAGTCTAAAAATGGAGGAAGGTTGTCTGTTTTGAAGGTATGATGCAATTGCAGTGCAATGTAGCCATATGAAAGTGTATGCTAGGCCTGCCTTTTATAGTTGTAGAAGGTATGAAAATCTCCTCTACAGAAACTGTAGAGGGGTCTATGGGTTGTTAAATAAAAAAAAGTGTATAAACCTTTTCGGAGTATCGAGCACAAGTAGTGGGTTTTCTATCCTACTGTAGAATTACCATGCATGCCTGAGGGAAGTTGAGATATATGAACTCTAGATACTCACTGAGTTGTTTGGGACAGAAGTGTCTGAGCCAACCATGATACTGAGTGGGATGGTCGGGTAAAGTGGGAACAGAAGTTGTCTAGACTATATTGATGCAACTAGGATTAGTTATGAACACCTGCCTCTTCTTCCTAATGGCATATGGGATGAAGGGAAGAGGCAACAAAGCGTAAGCAAATATCTCTAACCAGATAATCCATAATGCATTCCCCCTGGTTTGAAGGTATTGGTATCTGGCGGTAAAGTTTTTGCACTTTAGGTTTTCGGCAGTGGTGAACAGGCCTACTGTGAGAGTCCCAATGGTGGAACTACTTTTGTAGGGCTTGTGCATGGATTTCTCTCTTGTATACCTGCTGATGTATCCTGCTAAGAGTGTCCTCAAAGTCCTTGTCCCCTCCGGGTACATGCAATGCCAAGAGGTGAATGTTGTAGCAAACTGCCCAATACATAATTTTCTGGACTAGCTGAGAAAGCTGGAGGGAATGGGGTCCCCTCCTGGCTGTACAATATGCCTGTCATGTTGAATATCTTTATCAGTGCAGCTTTGCCCCAGAGAAGTGGGATGTAGGAAGCGGACTCGTAGTACAGTATACCAAAAAGAGATGTGCTGTGAAAAAGAGTCCAGGTATCCCTTATAAGTGGACAGGGGCTTCCACTAGCACTCCAAAGCTGCTATATCTGGGGTAGTGTGATGGAGCACCCTTAGGCTTATAAGAGAGGCATGTTAGACATTTGTTAAATATACGCACTCAATAAATTACACACTCATTATGGAGATGCACACCAATTTAGAAAAATAACACTTTTTATATATTTTTAGACACCAAGAACTTCGTGATTGTGAAGTAATTTGAGTTGCCACTGGCAGTGGTTTGCACCCTGTCGGGACCCTCACTCTAGTCAGGTTAAGGGAGTCACACAGTTAAGATAACCCCTGCTTACCCCCTTGGTAGCTTGGCACGAGCAGTCAAGCTTGTTTTAGAGGAAATGTGTAAAGTATTTGTACACGCACACACACACACACTAAACACAGTGAAAACTCCACAAAACGACTCCACACCAGTTTAGAAAAATAACCAATATTGTTCAAAGTAAAAACTAAACTAAAACAAAAAAATCCAATATACACAAGCAAAGAAATTAATGTTTAATGATTAAATCCCAGCAAAGCGCTTAGAAACACAATAGCTCCAACTGGGGCTATCACAAAGTCTTTGAGTCAATCCCAACAATCTGATGCCACTCGCAAGGAGTGCGGGCACAGAGTAGCACGGACCTGAGTTATAATACATCTGAAAACAATGAGGAAACAAAGACGTTGCATGGAGTCGGGGAGGTGGCGGCGGCGTCGGAGTCGGAGTCAGTGCAGCGTCTGTTCCTTACTGCTACTGGGGAGGTAAGGCGTCAGTCAGTTCCTTACTGCGAGGCAGGGGAGGTGAGGCATTGGTTCCTTACAGTTGCAGGGAAGGTGATGCGGCATCAGTAGTGAGGTATTTGTTCCTTACGATACGGCAGGGTTGATGAATCCAGCAGGTCAAGACGCAAGGCGTCAACTTCGTGATGTTGCAGTCACACCACAGGGTCGCAGGTGCTGCAGCAGCATTGGGCCTGCAGCATCAGTCGTGGTCCTTGCACTCAGCGGGGACCACGGCTGTGGTACAGACAGCGGAATGGAGTCGGGCAGTGGCGCCTGTTCTAAAGTCGCTGTAGAGTCCATGTATTTGGTTTCTTTTTGGGTACACCAGAACTCACTCCCCAAGGGCATACCAACTGGATTTGGCACCACTTGGCTAGTCGGGACTCTCAACAACAGAGCCCGGGTGCTGGCAGTTGAAGTCTTTGATGTCCCTGAGACTTCTAACAGGAGGTATGCTCAATCGTAGCCCTTGGAGAAGCTTTGAAAGGAGGATGTAGAAAGCAAAGTTCAGTTCTTTCATTCCCAGGACAGAAGCAGCAAGCAGCAGGCCAGCACAGTAAGCAACAGGCAGAGGGGCAGTCTCTCCTACAGCATCTAGCTCTTCTTCCTGGCAAAATGGCCTCAGTCCAGAAGTATTCTAAATTATGGTCTCAGAGGTCCAATTACTTATAGTAATTTCTGTCTGAAGTAGGCAAACCTCAGAAGACCCTGCCTTTCCTACCCTGGCCCCAGACACACTCCACAGGGTTGGGGACTGCTTTGTGTAAGGACAGGCACAGCCCTATTCAGGTGCAAGTTTCAGCTCCTCCTGCCACTCTAGCCCAGGAAGACCCATCAGGATAGGTAGGTCACATCTCAGCTCCCTTTGTGTGACTGGAGTGAATTCACAAACAGCCCAACTATCATCCTGACCCAGACATGTATTCCACAGCCAGGTAAAGGCACAGAATGGTTCAGCAAGAAAATGACTACTTTCTAGAAGTGGTATTTTCAAACCTACAATTCAAAAACCAACTTCACCAAAAGATATATTTTTAAATTGTGAGTTCAGAGACCCCAAACTCTGTATCTCTATCTGCTCCAACGGGACATTACACTTAAAAGATATTTCAAGGAAATCCCCATATTAACCGAAGGGAGAGACAGGCCGTGCAATAGTGTAAACCAAATTTGGCAGTATTTCACTATCAGGACATGTAAAACACAACAGTACATGTCCTACTTTTTAACTACAATGCACGCTGCCATAGGGCTGCCTTGGGCCTACCTTAGGTGTGGCATACACGTAGTAAAAGGGAAGGTTTGGGCCTGGCAAGTGGTTTCACTTGCCAGGTCGAACTGGCAGCTAAAACTGCACACACAGACACTGTACTGGCAGGTCTGAGACATGTTCACAAGGCTACTCATGTGGGTAGCACAATCCACGCTAGAGGCCCACTACCAGCATTTCATTTGATGGCCTTGGGGACACAGTGCACATTACTAGGGACTTAATAGTAAATCAAATGTGCCAATCATAGATAAACCAATCACCAATATAATTTAAACAGAGAGCACTTGCGCTTTAGCACTGGTCAGCAGTGGTAGAGTGTCCAGAGCCCTAAAGCCAGCAAAAACTAAATTCAGCGCACGAACAAAAAACAGTTCAGAAGCCAAAAAGACAGGAGAAACCACGCCAAGAACTGACAGGTCTAACAGTAAACAGAAAATACACTTGCATTGACTTCAACGCGGCAATGTCATCCTATGGGGAAAAAACATATATTGCATATGGGAGTACTTGGCAACGAAATACCTTAACTGCAGAAAAACAGTCCTGTAAGTATGGGGCAAGGTCCAAGGCAGCACCAATAGGTCACTTTGGTTGGCTCTGGGACATCCGGGTGCAGTGGTTCTTTTCACCATTGGGTGTCCCACTGATTTTAAAGGGAAAATGGTCCTGGTGAAGAGAGGTGTCAAAAGTAAGGACTTGGAGGCCAGCCCGGGGGGAACCTACAGGGGGACTCTGATCTTGTGCGTCCTGGGTACAGAGGGATACTGTCTGCCCATGGCAATCTGGGCTGGGAAGCTCGTGTGCAGTGGAGTTTTGTCAGGTGGGGTCATGCTGCGGAAGACACTCACGTTCTTTGTATTCCTCTCAGAAAGAGGCTGCAGGCGGGGACTGGGAGTACAGTCAGGCGAAACCCAAAGGGGGGCTCAGCTCTTGAGAGTCTAAGGACCTCGTTGGCACAATTGACCCATTTCTTTTCTGGGTGGGGGCTCGGGTGAAGTGGTCCTTTCTGGTGTTGGGTGTGTGGCGGTCAGGGGCTCTTACAGTTTTTGCTTTGCTGCAGAAAGAGACTGTAGGTGGTAACTGGGGGGTCCAGTCTGGGCAAACCCAAAGGAGGGCTCGACTCTGGAGGGTCTCTGCTCTTCAGGGGCACCATCAGTTCACTCGTCCTCAGGCTGTGGAGCTCTGGTGAAGTATTGTTTGGTCCAGCAGGGTCACGCTAGCAGAGGCTCTCTGTCTGTCTTCTGGAGGTGCCTGCAGAGTGCAGAGAAAAAGTTCTGCTACTCCAAGGAAGATGCTGGCTGTTTCTCAAAGTGGTGGTAGCCCTCCCAGGCTTTAGGATCCTGGTCAACTGCTATCAAGTCATCTTTTGCACAACTGTCGGGAACAGCAGCCAGGCTGGCAGGGTTGATGCCAAGTCAGTCGCTGCTCCTCTGTTCTTGCGGCTCTTTGATGACCTCCTCCTCGGGTCAGTAAAATCTGCTTCTCTGGTGCCAGGGGGTCCCCTAAATACTATATTTGGGGGTGTTATGGGGAGTGAAAAATGGTAGCTAAAAAGCTACTTACTCTTGAAGGGGGGGGGGTCACTACACCCCCTATATGACCACTTCCTATGGGGAGCGGGCATAACCCTGTCCAGAGTTCCTAATTCTGTCATCACCAAGATGGTGGAATTTTCAAAGACTGGGGCACTTCAGGAAGCTCACCTTAGGGGTGTGTCTGACCTCAGGGTACTCCACGCCTCCTAGCATAGCTAATTTTCCACCTGTCCAGGTGCCAAATGGTCCTCAGGGTAGGTGGTGGCAATCCTTTAGGTCTGTGGGATGCCAGGGTCGCATATCAGAGGCAGCAGGGACTTTCAAGTCCCTGGCCTTGTTATGCTAAATTGCTAGCTATCCTGCTGGAGGAGGTGTCAACACCTTCCTCCGGAGCAGGCACGGTTTCTAGCCTGCTGGGGATCAGAAAACTGTCTGTGGTGGCAGGCTGGACTGTATCAGCTAGAGATCTAGTAGGTTTCAGGGGTTACCTCTATGGTACCCTCTGGGTGCATGTATTAATAAATCCATCACTGGAATCAGTGTGGGTTAATTAACAAGAGGAGGTTGATACCAGACACCATAGGTTTCAGTGAAGCCATTATGTAGCTGAGAAACTCGTTTTGACCAGGGCCCAGTGCGTACCTTAAGATGGCTTCCCTGTTTACTTGTTATGTCTAAGAATCAACTTAGACATCACGGGCATATTTGCTCATGTAGATATGTCCTCACATGTAGTGTAATGCACCGTGTCTTAGGGGTCTAAGGCCTACTGTAGGGGTGACTTCAAATACTGCATGTAGTGTTGTGTGCCATGTTGTGTTATTACTTTCATCTGCACTGTGTCAGCTTGCAATGGCAGTTTGTATGAGTGTGGTGAGTTGTCCCGTAAGGTGGCACAATACATGCTGCAGACCTTTCAGAGCTTCCTTAGTACCCATGCTCTAGATACCAGGGGTACCGTTTCCTAGGGACCTACAAGGGTGCTAAATGTATTGCCAACTGAGGAACAATTGCACAGTTTTAGGAAAAGAGATCTGGCACTGAGGACATGGTTAGCAGGAACCCAGGGCACTTTAGTTAAAATTGCATCTAATACCAGACAGAAAGAGGGAGGTGACCATGTCAAAATCAGGCATTTGCCTACACAAGAGAACTATTTTGAGGGACAATTTGATGGCAAGTAGTTCCAAAATGTTGATATGGTTAGTCCGGTACTATGAAGCTCAAGGGTCTTGGATGGTCATATGGTAGAGTTGAGCACCTCACAAGAGAGACATCTGTGGTAATGGTCACTTGCAGAAGGGGTCTAGAAAGGGCCTGCCTATGAACAGATTGTTGCTGTTTTACCAGCAGAGAAAGCTGGACCCTTATCCTTATAAACACTAGCCCTTTCGTTTATGCACTGTGCTGTGATAGACACTCGTGTAATGGCTGCATGCGCAACCTGGCATGCAGGACAACTGCTATGCAAGAAGGCATCATTCTCAATAGTTTTATTACATTGTGGACAGTCTTGAGACTGTGGGTCTGAAAAATAGGCAGCAGATGTTGGAATGCCATCACCTCTGTTGGTTGGGTATGCCATGCCTGTCACTGCATTAAGGACGGATCTTAAGAAGGGATGAATTTGCTGGGGTTGGTGATTTGACCTTTACACATTGATGCTGAATCCCAGTTTGTGCAGTAGAGACATAGCTATTTGAGTGTGTGCTAGGCATTGGTCTTTGCTCTTTATCTGCTGATCATTCACGTATGGAAACACATTAATGGCATGTCTGTGTAGATAGGCTGCCACAACTGCCATGGCACTTTGTCAATACCCTTGGGGCTGTACTGACCCCAATGGGGAGAACCGTGAACTGGTTGGGTTTTCCACTTTCCAGTACACTGAACGTATCAATGGTGCGCTGGATATATATGGATGTGAAACTGTTTTTTCAGAGCCAAAGTTGCCATGAAGTTGATTTTCCGTATCAGAGGGATGATTTCTTGCAATCTGACCATGTTAAAGTGTTTGAAAGAGATGATCTGCTGATGTGTTTCCTTTCTAGAAATAAGGATGAATGGGGATTAATTCCCTGACCCTCTCTGGTACCTGGGAACAGGTTCTGTGACACCCTTTGCTAAGAGGTTTGGCAAGTTTTTTTATTTTATTTTTTTGGGGGAAGGAGGGACAGCTGTGGAGTGATGGTGGGTGCGAGTGTGGAAAATTGGGTTGTCCTGTTGGTGGGGGGATTGGGGGTCTCTGTAGGCACTTCTGTGAAAGGACAATCTACTGAAGGTATGGAAACAAGTGACAATATTGTGTGAGGGTGGGGGACTGTTTGTGCAGCCCCCTTGTCTGCCTCCTCCCTGGGTGTAATGCATATGAAAAGTAGGCTGTGAAGTGAGGGACTTATCGACTTGGCAACCTCTGTATCTTTTTAAATCTCTTCAAGCATTTTGATTGACATATGGGCAGAGAAGATGCTTCCCATAAAAGGATACATTCGGAAAGTGCTGTTGCATCTCAGCCCTAAATCCCAACACCCTAAACGAGGCATGCCTACGGAGTAATAGACTGGTGTTAATGCCCCTGAGTGCTGGGTCCGCAACATCGAGGCACACTTTATTTTCACTTGCTGATATTTTTGCTTTCTTTAACAAGTTCCCAACTTGCCCTGAGCCTAAGGAATGTGCTTGATGAGCTTCTCCATGGCCGTGCAGTGATACCAGTTTTACCTAAAGAAGAAGGCCCACCTAATTTGCAATCTTGCAATGAGTAGCAGCCCAAAAGGCTACACTTTTCTCCAATGCATCAATCATTCTTGATTCCTTCTCTGGGAAGGGGCACTCCCTGAAACTTGAAGAGCCTCTACCTTATTGGTAGCATGCACTGTAGGAAGCTGGCCTGGTGTGTAGTGAGCACCTATGGTGTTATCACCCTATACCAGGTCCAGGTATCCCCTATTAGCGAAGTGTAGGCCATGTCTAGGAAGCCAGGGCTCTCTAGAAGTAGCTCTGGATGAGCAGTCATAACTTATCTAGAAGACATGCAAAGCTTATGAAATGCCACTATAGTCACCTAGCATTTACACACACAGTGTTACAAAAATAAAGGTACTTTATTATGGTAACAGAATTACCAAAATACTGCATAGGCAATACCCCAACTGGAGGTAAACACACTTTTATATACACCTTAGCAATCAAGAAATAGCAAAGAAAGCAATATGCATTTGTAAAAGCAATAGCAGACAATGAGGGCCCTGGAGGGGACCAAAACATATACTAAAAAAGTCAAATGTGAGAGGCAGTCACCCACCCGAGGAAGTGGAATCAGTAGAGGGGAGCTGGAGGAACTAGGATCCCCACGAGGTAAGTACCAGGGTGCTCTCCAGTGACAAGGAGAGAAGCACCGACTGCGCTGATGTCAAGCCGGCCACCAAAGGAATAATTCTTGAATTCTTTAGCTTCCTATACTTGAGCTCTGGGCTCTATGTCCTACTCATGGGGGTGTGGTGCTCTTCTTCAAAATCTGTTCGCAAGCTGGTGCCTATTGAGTTGGTGATTTGGGGAACTCTATGGCTTCCTCTGTGCAGAGGGCTCCAAGAAGCAGGACTTCATCTCTTCTTGAGCCTGACCCATGGGTAGGTGAGAAGGGCTGGCCTCTTCCTCTTCCGCCCTGTGGCTATCTTCAGTTTCCAAGATGTCCGGTGTCCTCGGGCTGCATCCTATAGTGCGCCCATCTTCTCTGCCTCCTATGTGCGAAGAATTTCCTGCACTGAAACGAGAGTCTGACCTTACAGGATGATTCTTTGTACTCTGGGCAGAGAGAGAATTTGCAAACTTAGTGTAAACCAGACAAATTTGATTTTCAACCTTGGACAAAGGTGGAATGGAGTCTGCTGCATGACTAAGTTCTTGGTGAATTTTCAAGGCTAACTTTGACAGTCAAAGAAATGGCCACACTTTGAGTCAATATTGCAGAATCTCTGAGTGATTTTTTTTTAAATGTATTTTTTTAAATTGTATTTGATGTAAAGTGGTTGTTTTGTCTATGGAGTGGAAAAGGAAGCTGCAGAACCTGAAATGGAACCGAACCAAAGTAGTCAGGTGTGTTTTAGCGCTTTGACTTTGGAGAACCATCCAAAACGTCTGGGGCCAATGGCAGAAGAAAACAATCAAGGTCAACCAATTTTGCTGATGTTTTCTGGTAGAAAGGAGGTGTCACAACAGATCTTGTGACAAACTTCTTTAAGAAAAACAACTTGCAAGCACTCAGGCCCAACACTAGATGGCAGGTGTACAAGGAGCCTGTGTATCTACACCTGCAATGCACATAAAGCTCTTTCCGCAACTGTCTGAGGGTGTTTTAAAAAAAGATTGACTACTCAATGCTCTAACCTATATGAAACAGGGAAACAGCCTTACGCATAAAACTAGAATTCGTTAAAAGTACAGCGCGACCTTGGCAGTCTTGAATTAAGGGTTCACTTGAACCTTTAGTTCAAGGAACCTGCAAAGGTAAGCGATTGAGGAAGTGCATTTGATAATAGTGTAAGAGCTCAAATGGTAGGCCCTTAAGTCGAGTTAAATAAATAATGGAGCCCCATAAGGGGTGTGGTGGTACAAGAGGCAGTATTACATTTGTAAGGCATTACATGAAAGTTTTTTTTTTACTGGTGTCTTCTATTTTAAATCTACCTTTAACTCCTTCGCTGCTAAGCCTTTTACGCCCCCCTTTCTGAGATTTTTTTTTTAGAAAAATAGGTAAAAGGTGTTCCAGATAAAAGCATCCACAAACGGTTTGCTGTACTAAAGTTACCATCTTCCCAGCTTGCAGGAACATGCAGAGCAGAATCAGAAAACCAAATATTGTACCATAGTTTTAGCATTTTTTTTAAGTGATAGCTTATATTCCCTATTTTCTGTGCTTTCAAACTACTTTGTTTATGGTGGAAAACAGCGTGAAACCTATGGGTGATCGAGAAAAGCTATACGTTTCTGAAAAGTAGACAATTCTGAATTCAGCAAGGGGTCATATTTGTAAATTCTTCAAGGAAATAACTGTTGAAATAAAGAAATATAGAAAATACGTAGAAAAAAAGAAGGCATTTGTGACATTTTCATCTAACTTTTTATCACAATGGCCGGTTGACAGAAGCAATACAGCATTACATCCGATAGATTCTTCTGGTTGTGGGGTATATGTGGTATTTAGGTTCTCCAGGAATCCAAGTTACCCAGCGCCAACAACTGAGCTGCACCATACAATTGTTTTTCATTGAGTACCAAGTACAGACCAATTCTTATAGTGAAATAGGCAGAGTGTAAGATGGACATCAAAAAAACGTATGTATTTTCTGAAATGGGCACAAGATATAGTTTAGTAGCAGTGGTTATTTCTACATCTCTGAATTCGTGGTTACTGTTACTAGCGTAAGATTTCAAGGGTAGTTTTCAAAATGTCATCTTTTTTGTACATAGGCTTACAACTGAAAGGCGCAAATGCAGCAAAATCCAATAGGTAGTAACAAATGTTTTAGTATTATATACTCCCACAGGTCTACCGATAAAAACAGTACCTCACTTGTGTGGATAGACCTAGCGCCTGCAAAAGGAAAACGGCCCAAAATGCAATATGGATGCATCACAATTTTCCACTGAAAACTGACCCTTTTTACCCCAATGTTGGTAGCTCTAAATTTAGGACCCTATCTCAGCCGTCACCTAGGGAAACCCAGCTAACCTATACATTTTTTTAAAGTAGACACCGAGGGGTAACCACAGTAGGCTGACTTGCGTGTGTCATCAGGGTTTCTTTTACCCAAAATCCTTTGCAAGCTTCAAAGTTTGACAAAAAAAGACACATTTTCCTCACATTTCTGTGATGGAAAGTTCTGGAATCTGGGGGCAGCCACAAATTTCCTTCCACCTGGCATTCCTCCAACTCTCGCAATAAAAACTGTACCTCACTAGTGTGAATAGGCCTAGTGCGTGTGACTGGCAACGGCCTAAACGCAACGTGGACACATCACATTTGTCTGCAGAAAACTGGCCCATTTTCTGGTGTGGGTATCTCTCTAGATTTTGGACCCTAGCTCAGACAGCACAGTGGAAACCTAGCCAACTTGTAGATTTGTGAAAATCAGACACCTAGGGGAATCCAGGCTGGTGTGACTTGTGTGGATCCCATTAGGTTTTCGTACCCATAATGCCCTGCAAACATCAAACTTTTCCTGAAATCACACATTTTCCTTATATATATATGTGTTGGAAACTTCCCGAATCTGCAGGAACTCAGAAAATTCCTACCACCCAGCTGCGCCTAGTGCCATGACAGGAATGGATCAAACCAAGGAAAATGGGAGTGCTTGCAAGACCCCTATTGACCTCGGTTGGATCCGTTCCTATTGATGCCACTAGGCAAAGGAGGTGAGGGACTGGGTTGGCCGGATTGGGTGGGCTGACAGACTGAAATGCACTGGGGGGGGGGGCTGCTCACCCTCACTGGTGTCTAGTGGAATGGATCCCTGCTTGGGGATCACCCTCCTTGGGCATGTTACGACTCTGACGTCCCATTTCTAAGGGGCGCTGTAAGGGGACTGTTGGAAGCCTAGGAATCACCTTGAACACTTATCTAGAGTCCCTTGCTAACTCCCGTTTGTTTCTCTTTTCGCCATGGTATGCTTTTGTAGTATTACATTTGCTTCCTGGGACTGCAAATCCCATAATGCACAGCCTGGTAGTCAGGAAAGGCTGGATTCTGTTTTACATTGTTTTCTATGGGAGAAATCCAGCTGCTCCTTTTCACCCGATCCTCTCCTCCAGGACTTGCAAGTGTCTGAAACGACACACATCTGAGACCTCTCCCGTGCAGCCCAGTCATGTGATTCCACCTGGGTTTTTCTGTAGTTTGGAACTGCTTATCAGCAGGCATTTCCTCAAGATCCTTGTCGTGCATTGGAGTTCGATTCCTTTGTGTTACAGACCCCTTATCGGATGGTGTTCCAGTCTTGTTCCTGTTTTGTTCCAGCCTGAACCTGTTTCCTGTTTCTCTGCCTCTCTCCTGATTGTTCCAGCCAGAGTCTGCTCCCTATCTCTTAGCCTTGTACCTTTTTGTTTCTTCCAGAGACTGCTCCCTGTTTCTCTGTCCTGCTCCGTTTCAGTCTGAACCTGCTCTCTGTTTCCCAGTCCTGTTTACTGCTTATTCCTACTCCCTGTATTCCAGCCCTGTCCTTGCCTGTTCCAGCCAGAGCCTGCTCTCTGTTTCCCAGTCCTGTCTGTTTGTTCCAGCCAGAAGTTTGCGCCCTGTTTTCCAGTCCTAGTCATGCCTCTGCTTCAGCCTGAGCTTGTTCCCAGTTCCTGCCTCTGTCTCTTGGTTTGTCCCTTCTGTTTCTGTTTCCTCTCGGTATTTGGTCTGGTAAGTGTTTTATCAGTCTTCACCAGTGCATAAGTGTCCACCATTGTACTGGGGTTGGCTCCTGGTTTCCAGGAGGCAATTCCAGCCCCCATCCTTGTCTAGTGTTATACGTTGTATTTTGTGCCTAACAGTGACAGTGTGCTACTGCTGTTTTTCCAGGAGTCGCCACTGTGTTTCCAGCTTGACCCACAAGAGCTTTTCTGGTGTATGTAAGTACTATCCTTGTTTGTGCTCTAGGGTCCAGAGACAGAATCACTTCTGCTGCCTCCTTTCTATGGGGCTGGCAGGGTGACTATCTGTAAGAGCAAACTGCACAGCGGCATTGACATTCCCTGTCACTGTGGGAGGTTCTGCGCCCTACTCTGTTTACAACCCCAGAGTTTGTCCATTAGTAATCCGTTTCCTGTTTGTTCACACAAGGGTTGCTCTGCTTTTACTTTCCTGTTTCCTGCGCCTGTCCTTTCCCGTATATGCCTTTAGCTGCTCTTCTGCCCCAGTACACTACCTCTTTAGGATATTCGGAGACCTCAAGGGGTGTCCCAACCAGAGTCCTGATCAGACCCACCCAAATCCGTGACAGAGCAATCCCCAAGGAGGGATCCACTTAGGAGATTATTCGCTTTACAATACCTCTCCCATCTGGATAGGTGCTCAGGGGCTGAGACAGCACCACCAGCAGTGATGCAGAGAAAGTGTAATGAGCAGATTGTCTCATTTCACTTTCGTTTTCAAGGCAATGACGTCAGTGTGCCGCACACGCTGATTGTCATTTCCCTGAAAACAAAGAAACAGCCTCGGGAGCTGAAGAAGTTCTCCTCAAGCTCCTGAGGCTATTTCTATGTAAAAGAAATCCCTCTGATGCCCACACCAGAGAGATTTCAAGTACCACGTGCATGGGTGGCCAGGAGCCATCCGACACACAAGCACTGCAGCGAACAGCTCCTAGCCGTCTGCTGACACATGAAACTAGCTAAAGAGGAGAAAACTAATCCTGCTTTTGGTAGGTATGATAGACAGCAGACATTGTCTTGCATCAATACTTCGCAAGGCTACATGCTAAGAACAGTGCACTAGTTGACAAACCTCTTTCATTTAGCCGTCTATAAAGCCACAACTGGAGAATTGCAGGACTCGGAGAACTGTCATGCGCGCCTCAGGGAGTTGTAGGCATCCATATTCTAAGAACACTGAGCTTGTTGACTAGTATGCCAAAACACAAGATTCAGCATCCTATGATTGGGATGTTGCAACTGACCCTTGAGTTGCATTCTGGGCATAAAGGTAGTTTTGTGGGTGGCTATAATGACACGTCTAGGAGTATTACGTACCACGGTTGTCTTGCCCAGGTGGGAGTTAACAGGATGAGTCTCACTGGCCCTTTTTAAAAAAAAAATCTAACTACATACAATATTAGTGTCAGTTGTGAAAAAGTTTATGCAAACGTCCTTGATGAATTCATCCACAGCACAGTGCCCAAAGACTCAGGGAGCTGGTATCTAGAGCTGAAAGTTGGGCATTCTGAGTGCACTTACACATGAACGGTTAACTTTCAGGATCCCCCAATCGGACAAAGAATTTTGCTCAGAAGGCTTGCAAAGTCAATGTCTTCTTCAACAATGTGCTCCTACTGGATAATGACGATTGCGAGTTTGAGTTAACTCTGATAACTGAGGTGAGTGTGTGAACATGAGACAAGGGCTGCCAACCCAAACTCTACCAGGTTGTAGCCGTAAATCAATATGGCTGCTGGTATGATTTGTGCATCAAGTCTAGGTAGGGCCCTATTTTCCTTGTAAATGAATTCATTCATGATAAGGAGATACAGTTTACAAGTGAATTTCAAGACATTTAACGTTAGTTCCAGTATATCTATTAACATAACAAAGAACTTTGCAAATAATCCCAATTGCTTCAAGTATACTAAATAGACTATCTTTACTTAATACATTTTAAAACAATAGCTGCAAAGTGGACAGGGTCCTTGCTGTGACTGCCTTTGTTCAATTATAGATTTACAGAGTTGAGAAGGAACATATTACTGATAATACTGACGGAGATGAGATCTTGGTGCAATTAGCTTTTACTGCAAACGTGTTTCACCCCATGAAGTGGCAGTATTCTCAAGGATCATCGATACAATAAGAGTAATTGTCTCAGGGGTATAAACCTCAGCTACGCATAGATATCACATTCAACTGGCAATAGGTGAAGTAAGGTACCTGATGCTTAAAGGTGCTCATAAAAAGTGCTTTACATACACAGTTAAATTAACCATCTCCCACACAGTTAACATTGCTATTCAAAATGTTAGCTTTCTAGGCCCTTAACCTTACACAGAGTTACTGCTCTGATGTTTGCATACAATCAGGCCTGACTTATACGTAACATGTCCATTTCACCAGGACAGCCATACTACACACAACAGACACATTGAGATCTGATTTTTCTCCATGTGGAGGCTCTAATCTAGTAAAGGATCAAGGGTTCATAATTCATGCATCATCTTAACTTTGCAATTGCCCTCAGTAACCATTCATCAAGGCAGCAATAAATTAACATGACAGGCTTCTAAGAAAAAGCAGTGTCACTGGCACGCATATGGAAACAACTTGTTGAGCTAACTGAAATAACTCTGCATTGGTAATGTAATATGTCCTGCTCTCGAGTCTCATGGATCACCTGCCTCACATAAACCTGCAATCATCGATCACCTGCCTCACGTAAACCTGAAACAAAAGGTACCAACCTTATGGAAAGAGCTCAGAAGGATCCACAAACCTGAATATTTTTGATTCATTTGTTTCCCTTTTTGAGATATAATATCTTTAGGACTAAAGTAGTTGCAGGGGTCAATAGTCATGTTCTGTTGATATTTTGGATACTTCTACATTAACTACTTTGATGAGTGAAATTGCACCAGCTGCACTAGCCAGTGTTGGATTAACAGCCTTTTGCTGAAATGTCTGAATGCTTGTTAGAAAACAGCAGCTGCTGATATTGCGTCCCTCTGGCACCCTATTGCTGTCTTCTGCTGGGTTTTGGACATAAGGAAACAGATCCTGTCATAAGGATGCCAGTCCTGATGGCAAGCTGAAGAAGCCATTTGGATGGAGAAGCATTACTGTATTAGCATGTGGTGTTTCGACTTCTGCTGGAAGGCCTTTGGTACAGGTATCTGCTGTTTCTTGGAACTATGTAACCTTAGGTGCTTCTCCAGTAGTATGAAGCAGCTTTGTATGTCCATAGCCGTTCAATTACTGGACCTTCTAAAAATCATTGTTTATCTCAAGACCCACAAAGTTTAACATTTCCACTTCCATCTCTTGATTTCATCATCAGCATGAGGGCTAAAGACGAAAGAAAATATCCAAGATCGTCCCTCACGTTTGACTGATATTAAACAGGCCACAACTACCATCTAAAAGAGACAATGGCAGCAGACGTGGGCAGAAAGAGCAGTCCTACCTCTTACTACTCCAGGAATCCCTGAAAATCCTTAATTTTCTCTCAAGATGGCAGCTTTAAAAAATGTGGCAAGCACCCCAAGAGAGCTGATGAGCTGACTGCTCTCATTATCTGGTAAGTTCAACATATCTTTCTGCCCATTACATTTATATTTCTGCTTGTATTTTCTAGCAGTGACAAAGCTGATCATTAAGCATTACAGTATTGCTGCAGATAAAAAAAGAGATTCTGTTTGAGAACTATCACTTAAAAATAAGGTACTGAAATCAGCTACTTTCTCAATTAAAAAATAAAATAAAAAAGATTTTGAGTCTGCAGGGAGAGTTAACAGTCCACAGTGCAGTTTTTACCTACATATATTTGACACATGTAAATAACACCCGATTTATTTTGGGTTACAGATATTGATTCCTAGGACAAACAAATTGTGTTGATCGTTGTCTGTAAATTCGTAACTGGCAGGCCCAACTCAATGCCTGCAGGACAAGTGATGCTCTGGGGAATCATGTTTATCACAGCGAGTCTTCCTTGGGCACCAGCACCTCAGTTTTCTGAAGATGTATCTGTATTGCCTTTTTACCTACTCCCATCATAACATAAGGGAGGACTGGAGACATGGCCGGTAATCCCTTAAATTGGAAAAGGAACACTAAATAAGATAATGTAGATGCAATAACAGGAAATGAATGACAACCAGAAATAAAGGCAAGTGTGATGCTTTCAGGGTGCTTGGGTCTGCATTATGGTGCCCAAGATGATGCAACATCATATGCAAGAGAAATTCCATGCGGCACTCAGACAGTCTTTTAGATACCCTTGCAGCTCCCTTCTGTGGGCACTGCAAGGTCTTTGGTACAGAAAAGGGGGCAGGGTAGGCACAAATGAAGGAGGGAAACCTTAATTTCCTCTGCAGACGGACAAGATGGACCATGTGTCACAGGCTTTGGATGACTTAATTATTTCCATGATCAACTTTGAGGTCTAAATCCTCGAAGAGCTTAATAAGGAACCTTTGATCAAGTTTGAGGTGGCACAGAGTTCAGTCTAGTGGTCATTGAGACTGACCATATCTAGTATACAAGGTCCAAAAAGGAGAATTCAGGCTCTCTCATCACAAGACTCAAAAAGTAAATTTCTCTCCTCTTCCAGCTTAGCTATGAGAAGAACGTTTCTATTCTGCTTCTTCATTTTTATGCTTCTTGGCAGAGTGAAAAGCTAAATGGCACAAACTCACCTTTTCACAACTACTTCATCCAACAAGAATTTCAACTATTAAACTGTGCCCTTAAATTAACAAAGGAACTAATAAAGAAACAAAATTACCTCGAACAAGTGAGACAAAAATAATTCTACCATCACAAACAAATGTCAGAACTCTTCTTCAAAAAACAAGGTTAAGACAGAGAATGCTGCTGTGTTTGGGGAAAACAAATGCATGAATTCACAGGGCATAATGGGACATCTTTAAAATGTGGCTTTACAGTGAACTATATTGGCTTTCTATGGACAAGCTTTAATGGATTTCAAATTTGAAAATACATCTCATACTTGTTAATAAACAGAATGTATCTCCACTTCTGATAGAATGCAAAGACAAACTTTTTTTTCTTTAATTTAAAAAATATATACATAAAAAGTTGTCTGTTTCAAAAATTCAGCTGGGTGGGTGGAAATAAGTGTAAATTTAAGAATCTGTTGCTTGAGATTTAACATTTCTTAAGTTCTCAGCGTGACTAATCTGTAAAAAAACGATCTGGGAAGTGCTTGCCCCACCTTGGGTAGAGTGACTGTAGCTATCCTGTGGTGGATAATACTGTTGCTGGCCTGATGAACTTTGCTGATGGCCATAGCTTGACTGCCCATATGAACTGGATCCTTAAAGACACAGACGTGTATAAAAAAACCTTAAATCATTCTCAGCTGAAAAACAGCAGTAATCAAGTAAGAACACATTAGCATTAGACAACGCTTAATAATGCAGCTGTGCATATGCAGGAGAGAATAAATTTACCATGAATGGGCTTAAACCACACTGTGTATTTCAAAAGGAATGGCTATGTTTCCTTTACTGCACACCCTGTGTTTCAGTTAATTCTAGATTTATTACAAACCTCCTTTTTCAACCACAGTCCTCTTACATCAGCCTCAGCCCTAACATACAGTTCATAACTTCAGTAAATGCCCTCCCCATAAAGGGTAATAGTCTTTGTGTGCTGCTGAATGGTTGCGTGGCACTTCTGATTGGTAAATACCTTTCCAATTTTGTTCAGTGATCACAATATTCTTCTTTGATTTGTATCATGCTGGGTTTACGTTTTATTATTTGGTACTTTGAAATTAATTGACATTACTAAAAAAAGAAATCCACAGGTTTTTATCATTTATCCACTCTAGTTCTGCTGCCTTAAGACAGCGTTTAGTTTTTTATTTTATTTTAATCAATAGTGAAACCTCCCAAATTAACATAAGTACTTATACTTAAATAAGGCAGAAGAACTAGACAGGATAACTTATAAGACCAAATGATTTGGGAGATCTGTGGACCATAAATGGGAAAAATGGGCGTTACTTAAGGCTGAGGAAGTCAATGCATAGTATTTTTATTGAATTGTTACATTTTTCTGTGTATCATAGTTATTCCTGTTTAAATGATTGCTTTTACCTATTGAGGAATGGAACCCCAGTGAGCTCTCCAGGGGCACCGAGCTGCACCAATAAGTTCATGGCAAGGTTGAGGCGGGACATATTTACAAAGATGCAAAATGACTAGATGGTCTATCTATTTAAAATACACAGGCGAGATCTGCACGATGGTGTAGGACCCAAAGGGCAGTGAAGGAAAAGACTACCAATTTGAATGGTAATGGAATGTCAAAATTAAATTCAGTTTTAACAGTGATTCTACACAAATTTACTTTCTGGATGTTTCTGTGAATTAGACTATCAAGATATAAACACAGGAGTATATTATGAAACCACTGAAAAAACAATTTGCCACATTTTCATAACATCTACCCTTAAAGTCCATATTCACAACGGATATATTTGAAAAGCATCGCCTTGGATAATTGAACATTCAAAGAGGCTAAAAGTGAGTACAGTGAAAGGTTCGAACAGAGAGGATACCAGACATCATCACACAAGCCACGGAACGAACAAATACAAAACCAAGAAATTAATTACTGAAAGAAACCAAAAATCTAAAATAAGGACCTAAATGAGATTTAAATTTGTCTCTAAATAATCTACCATGAACTGAACAAGGCCACACAAAAGCTTATTAAGAAAAGATGGGGACATTTTGCAACCTGAAATTAGTTTTGGAGATTTGCACAAAGAGACCAATATTTGCATTTCAGTGTTCTATAAACATCAAAGAGATAGTAACAAGTGTAGGAAAATGGCCTTTTTTGACATGTCACCCCCACTCTCTGCCTGATATTTGATGCAATTTTGACAGACATGCACTAGGTTCTTGTTAACCAGGTCCCCAGTACCAGACCTCTTTCCCTAAAACGGCAAGTGTAACCGAAATGGCAATACCTTTAGCACGCCTGTGAATGCCTGTAGTAAACGGTACATTGGTACCTAGGGCATGGGTAATAAGGAGGGTCCTAAAGGCTACTGCAGGTATTGTGCCACCCTAAGGGACCCCTCATTACATTCATGCAGACTGCCTTTTCAGGCTGTGTGATATGGTGCAGTCAAAATTGAAAACACAACATGCATGCAATATATGTAAGTCACCCCTACAGCAGGCCCTACAGCCCTAAGGCAGGGTGCATTATACTACACATGTGGACATATCTGCATGAGCAGATATGCGCCTGTGATGTCTAAGTCAATCCTTACACATAACAAGTGAACAGGGAAGCCATCTTAAGGTACGTACTGGGCACTGGTCAAAACGAGTTTCCCACCTACATAATGGCTTCACTGAAACCTATGGCATCTGATATCAAACACCTTTTATTAATAAACCCACACTAATTCCAGTGATGGATTCCTTAATGCATGCACCCAGAGGGTATCTCAGAGGTACCCCCTGAAACCTAGTAGTCCGCTAGTGTGCTGGCTGACTGGTGCAGTCCAGCATGCCACCACAGACAGATTTCTGACCCTCTGCAGGTGAGTCCACGCTCCCAGAGGCCAGAAACAATGCCTGCTCTGGTGGAAGATGTTCACACCTCCTCCAGCAGGATGTCTGGTGATTTAGCATATCAAGGCCAGGGGACTTCAAAGTCCTTTCCACTTCTGATATGCAACCCCGGCATCCCCCAAACCTACAGGATGCCAACGCCCGGCCTTGAGGCCCATTTGGCACCAGGGCAGCTGGGAAATTAGCTATGCTAGAAGGCATGGAGTACACCCAGGTCAGACACACCCTGAAGGTTAACTGCCTGATGTGCCCCACTCTAGGCACATTCTGCCATCTTGGTGATTACAGAATTAGGAACTCTGCACCAGGGTTATGCCCACTCCCCACAGGAAGTGGATATACAGTGGGTGTAGTAACCCCAAGGTTAAGTAGCCCATTGGCTACTACCCTTCACTCCTCATAATACCCCCTTATCTAGTATTTAGGAGAGCCCCTGGCACCAAAAAAGCTGATTCTACTGACCCAGAAAGAAGGAGGACACCGAAGAGCAACAAGAAGCAAGAACAGAGGAGCAGCATATGACTTGGTGACAACTCTGCTGGCCTGTCTGCTGTCCCCGACAACTTCACAAATACAGGCAGCTGACCTAATAATACAGGTAGCTGACCTTCCAAAGACTAAACAGCAAATCAGCAAAGGCAAAAAAAGTGTGGGGGGGGGGGGGGAGGCAGGCCCTAACTGGATTCCACATGCAACATACAAACAGGATCCTGAATTTTGTGGGAATGCATTTTTACCACTCTTCTCTGAAATACAGCAATCTGGGGAAATTCTGTCCTCTTGGAGGGGCTCTATAATCTGACCTATATTTAAAACTGGCGGCACGTCCTTACCAAAAAGCTATTGACTTGTAGCCTTTATAAATAATGAGGCGAAATTCTTCACAAGGACATTACTAGAGGAGCGCCTGACGTGGGCTACAGAGAGATCAATAATACTGCTTAACCAAACAGGTTTCTCAAAGTCTTGTAGCACAATAACAAACATAATGACCCTGTCACTGCCACTGCTAATTGATAAGGCTAAGGCATCCAACTTGCAGATACATCTCTGCTTTATCGATTTAAAAACAGTTTTTGCTCATATTAATAATGGTAAGATCTGGGGCAAATTGGCACATTGGGGGATTCCTCATAATCTGCTGGACCTTTTAATAGCCCTCCACACAAATACATGGGTTGACGCTTGACGATGGCACGCTTCTCTCAAGACATATACCAACGAACAAGGGGCTCAAGAAGGGGTGTGTTTTGGCACCCACCTTATTCAACTTCTTCTTGGCTGATCGGACGCTGGCACTGAATGCCTGCAATTCTCATGCTCCAAGACTTGTAGGCCTAATTTTGTCAAGCTTTCTGTACGCTGATGACGTACTCTTGGTCAGCTACACACAGGTTGGTTTACAGCACCATCTTACTAAAGTGCTCTGAGGCAAATGGCCTAAACACCAACTTTCAGAAAATACTAACTATGACAATTGCAAAAAAAACTATAGGAAATCACATTTTGGGGTGAGACAATACTTAGGTGTAACTGTTGACAAGGAGGGACAATTTGCTCGCCAGATAGAGACAACTGGTAGATGAGGCCTCGTTCTGGCAATCTTACTAAAGAACCTTAAGACTAAAATGAAAGGGCATTGCTAACTGTAGGAAAGTACCATTTTTTGGCATGGTTACCCCACTTTTTGCCTGCTGTCAGTGTGTTTTGACTGTGTTCACTGGGATCCTGCTAACCAGGACCCCAGTAGTGACTGTGCTCTCTTGGGTTGCGTAGGACTTAGCACACCCCACAATTGGCATACTGGTGCCCCCATATAAGTCCCTAGTATATGGTACTTAGGTACCTGGGGCACTGGTGCCACCCATGGAAGCCCATACAAAATGTGTCTGCAGGCCTGCCATTGAAGCCGGCGTTAAAAGGTGTATGCACCCTTTCACTACAGGTCACTGTAAGTCACCCCTATGGTAGGCCCTCCTAGCCCAGAGGGCAGGGTGCAGGTATCTGGCCATCTCTGCATGAGCAGAGGTGCCCCTGCGAACGCCAGCTCATTTCCCTGGACTTCGTAAATGCGAGGAAGCCATTTTACCCATGTACTGGACACAGGTCACTCACTACCTATGTCCAGCTACATAACTCCGAACCTGGTCATGTTTGGTATAAAACATGTGAGAACCATACCCAAATACTGTTGCCAGTATTGGTTGTATGATTCCATGCACTTTGGGGGCTCCTCAGAGGAACCCCAGCATTGCTCATACCAGTCCTCTATGGTTTTCCGGGCAGCTCATGCTGCTGCCCTCCCCTCAAACAGGTTTCTGCCCTCCTACTGCTTGACTAGCTCAAGCAGACAAAGGCAGAACAAAGAATTTCCTTTGGGAGAGGGAGGCAACACCCTTTTCCTTTCGTAATAGGTGTTACATGGCTTAGGAGTGGTAGCCTTTCCAAGCCACCAGTATGTTTTGAAGGGCACATTTGGTGCCCTCATTGCATAAACCGGTTCGCACCAGTCCAGGGACTCCCGGTCCCTGTTCTGGCACGAAACTGGACAATGAAAAGGGGAGTGACCCCAGGGGTGGTGCCCAGAGCTCTTCCGGGTGGCTACTTGATTCTGCCATCTTGAATCCAAGGTGGGCAGAGGCCCCTGGGAGCATCTGTGTGGCCAGGTCAGGCAGGTGACGTCACAACTCCCTCCTGATAGCTGGTCACCCTGCTAGGTGACCAATCCCCCTTCCTGGGCTATTTAGGGTCTCTCTCCCGGTTGGGTCCTCAGATTCAACATGCAAGATTCCAGCAGGACTACTGTGCCTCGTTTACTTCATCTACTGGCCACCGGGACTGCAACTGGACCCTCCAGGAACCAACAATCTGCAACTCCAGCGACTAAGCTCTGCAACATTGTTTCTCCGGCTCCTTCCAGCAACTGCAACATTTCCCTGGCTGTGCATCCTCTGAGGGTGACAAGTCTTCAACATGCACAAGAAGTAAGAAAGAATCTCCCTTGGAGTGAGGGAGCCAACTCCCCTGCATCCGCAGGCACCAACTGCAATGACGACCGGCTGTGTTGATCCTCTCCCCTCTGGAACTGCGTGGATGCTGCATCACATGTGGTTGTCTGAAGTGGTCCACTAGGTTCTCTCTACCAGCTGTACAACTTGAGAGACGGTAAGCATTTGCCACTCGTGCAGGACAGTACCCCCTTGAGAGTCTCTTGCAGCTACCAAGGCTTGTATGTTCCTCATCCAAGGGATCTTCAGGTCCGTGTAGCTCCAGACTCCAGAACTCTTCCCTGCAAAGCACAGTCTCCTGTCTGCTGCTCCAGTGATGTGGGACTCCTGTTCAGGTGTGCTGAGTGGGCCTCACTGTGACTGCAGTGCCTGCTGCCTGTGGGTCGCCAGTGGGGGCTGTCTCCTCTTCTTGTGACTATCCCAGCTGCTGAGGGTCACCTCGTACTCCCCGGCTTGGGTCGAGTACCCTGGGGCTTGGTGGGCGTCTTCAGCCTTGCAAAACCTTCTTCTCCTACTCCTGCATTTGCCAAGGCTTGTTGGTCGTTTTCCAGCTCCACTGACTGCCTGCATCATGACCGCCAACGTGGGACATCACTTGCATCACTTCTGGAACTCATCTTCTGCTCCTGTGCTGCACCTCTGACTTTCTTCATCCACTGTCGACCTGGTCCTGCATCCACAGAAAGGTAGGTAGTGGCTCCTGCCACAGCCGGACACTCCAACTGGACGTGGTCCCCTTCTTTTGCAGGTCCTCTTGTGTCAGTATCCACCTTTGGTTTCTTCCAGCCTTTTCTGAGTCTTGCACAGTCTGTTTCCAAAGTTTTCCTGTGGATTTGGGGAAGGACCAGGTACTTACCTCTTCTCTCCTGGTCGCTGTGGGGCACCCTGATACTTAACTTTTCAGGTTGCTAGTTCCTCCAGCTCTCTCCTACTGATCCCACTTCCTTGGGTGAGGGACGGCCTTTCACATTCCACTTACTTACTATATGGTTTGGTCTCCCCACAGGGCCTTCATTATTTGCTATTGTTTTTACTAGTTGCTATTGCTTTCTAAGTTAATCACTAACTTCTAATGTGTACATTATAGTGTGTTTACTTACCTCCTATTGGAGTATTGCCTATACAGTATTTTAGTATTTGTGTTACCATAATAAAGTACCTTTATTTTTGTAACACTGTGTGGTTCTTCCACGTCTCTAAGTGGTGTGTGACTGTAGTGGTATTGCATAAGCTTTGCATGTCTCCTAGATGAGTCTTGGGTGCTCATCCACAGCTACCTCTAGAGAGTACTGGCTTCCTAGAAACTATCTACACCTCACTAATAGGGGATACCTGGTACAAGGTGATAACATCATAGGTGCTCACCACACACAAGGTCAGCTTTCTACATTAACTCCTTTGATTTGCGTAATTCAAGCTAAACTGGTGCCAGAGCTAACATATGGCAGCGAACCCCCGGCAGGGTACGATGATAAGATTCTAGACGGCACCATGGCAAGAGCTCATAGGATCATATTCAGCCTGACAAGTTATGGTTCATCGGCACAGATCAGGTTGGAATTCAGGCTGTGAAGGCACACCCTGTCACAAAGACTTTATAGTATGGTTGGTGGGATAAAATCAGGAGGGCTCCCTCTGATTCGCCATTATCTTTGGCTAGAACTACAACAAAGACTCTCCGACCAACTCTTATCTCACGAACTGCTTGCATAGAGTTGGGGTGTTCCAGCTCTGGGAGTGCTCCACCAGCCATGCTGTGCTTAAAAAGCCGGTGTGGAAATCAATAAAGTTGACCTGCAAAAGACCCGGGTCGAGTTGACTGACTTTCTGGAGTTTTCACTGGGCTTATCATGGCCCCTCTTCTTCAACCAACCTTGAAACCGTGATGTCAAGCAAATCATTATTCGGCCATATAGACATCGCCATAATTTGTAGTGGCGAACTACAAACAATATTACCATTTGAACGTCGTTGGCACCTAGGACTTCCTACAATCCTTCCATTTTGAAGTACCTACACCTATATTTTTTTGGCCTTGAAAAATTCCTTTGGACGAAACGCGTGTCGGCTGTTCACAGAATGTACCTATTCTACAACGAATAAAACATCGCCAATCTCAACACATTGGGGGTTATTCCAACTTTGGAGGAGGTGTTAATCTGTCCCAAAAGTGACGGTAAAGTGACGGATATACCACCAGCCGTATTACGAGTTCCATAGGATATAATGGACTCGTAATACGGCTGGTGGTAAATCCGTCACTTTTCCGTCACTTTTGGGACGGATTAACACCTCCTCCAAAGTTGGAATAACCCCCATTGTTTGGACACTGGACTCTCTTCTCCACTTGGAGTGTATTCTCGGACCACTAAATTTGGAGTGCCCTGGTATTTTCTTGCAACTGCATTTATTGAATGGGTTTATATGTGGTAAAGTCAGAGCGAAAACCGAACATTCGGATTGCAGAACACAAAAGCGACATTCGCAAGAAGAATGTTAAGTCAAGTGTGGGTGTTCACTTTAATGTAAAGAGACACACATTATCAGTCAAATGAAAATCAAAGTATTAGATACTGTCAATCATTCTCCAGGTAAGGACATTAAAAAATGTGTGCTTCAAAGGAAGATCACATGGATGAAGTTGTTGGGCACTAGTCAATGCAGGGACTAAATATAACAGAGTAGAGATGTGGTGTTTCTTGTGATAAAGGTGTATCATGTATACTTTGCCGATTTTGTTTCTAGACCATAACTACAGTCTATAGCATTTACTTAAATGATGTGGGATCTTTGATAGAGCACCTAGCATGTATTTTGTCCATTTGTTTTTAAAATAAAAATTCTTCATGTTTTAGTATTCTCGATCAACAGACGCTTGCCTCATTCTCCAGGGCAGCCTTTCAATGCTTTTACATAAGCTTCACATATATTTGTTGCTCAATCACTCGTAGCATCTCTTTTGCTAATTTGTTTTTTTGCAGGTTACATTTACTCTTCATATTTTCTAAGCTGCATTTTGTAGAATCGTACACCAAAGATGCTTTCAAGTAGGGTGATTCTGGAGTCCCTCATTAGTGTCTAGAAGTATTTGTCCATCTGTAGCAATTCTGATTCCATGACGTAAAGTTATGTTTTGACCTATGGTAGCAATTTGGTGGATAAATTTTCAAAACATGTTCTCTATGTGTTTTTAATTGCTTTTCCTGTTTAGTGATACTGTTACCTCGAATTACATTTGGATGACTGTTCAAGCATGGCTGCCATTGTATATTGTTACTTTGCAGTCCCTTGCTCTTGTTCATGACCACTGAACTTAGTTACCTGAATCATAAAGACTAACTTACATCATAACATGCCACTTTGGGTGTCACAGAATGTGGAGTGCGGTGAGTAAAAGTTAACAAGAAGCTGCACAAATCAAATACTGATCACATTGATTTAATCAGCCCTGGGGACCAGAGGTTATTAGGTTTGAATCCAGGTAGAAACCAATAAGCCCTTCTACAGCTTGTTGACTGTTGCGTTCATAGTACTGCTGGATTATTGTATTTACTGTGCAACGCTGTTTTCTTTCCACAGCAGTCAAGTTTACTTTTTTGATTACAAGTCAATAGGTTTGCGTTTAATTGAGCATGCAAGATACTCATTGTTTAGTGTGACTAAGAGGTTTCGCTTAACGACATGGCACAGTAATTTCATTCACAAGAGTTACATTTGGTTGGTCATTCTACTCCAATTCGCTGGTGGCATATTGGTACTTTATTATATGTGAAGATATCTGGGACCTTACAGGCATGCAACAGTTGACATTATCAAAATCTTGTTAACCATATAGACACTACACTATTTTCAAGCAGGTTTCTATACACTGCCCTTAACTTAGCGATAAAGAAAAAACATGCTAGCTCTGATATAAGAGAATAACAGATGTTTACATACACATGGTGTTCAGACACTGACACTTCCTTTTTAGATAACAAGCACTTACTTTGATCCCTTTCTGGTTCATTACCCCACTAACAGTTTGATTTTTTAGTTATTTTGCCATTAACAATATTAAATATCTGTTATATTATGTTTTGACAGTACACCCTGAAAAAGACCAGAGGCCAGAAATGCACTGTGTTCAAATTGAAATGTTACAATAGATGTTATTATTAATTCCAAGAGAAAATGTAAATGTTGGACAACAAATTAACACAAATGCTTTTTTTTTATGATGATGTCAATTTGGGGGTACAAAATATTACAAAGAAAAACCAGTACAATAAAAAAACAAGGATATTGTTATGACTGAAAACATTTTTTAATTTATTGAGCAATCAAGTACAGATTCATACAACCGTTCAGCAGTGCACCAAGAGACTGTTCATCCTTTACAGGACATAATGAATTCAACTTAAACCACACTGCACTAAATGAAGCTTAACTGTATGGGTGTAAATGAACATAATAAACAAAGGAAAAAAACAGTTTTTGGGATGTCTAACAAAAACAGTGCAAATGCACTCAGGTGAAGCAACAGCTTGCTTCCTTTTAAAGCTAAATGAAATTTTCGAGCTTGTGTTTGTTGTATCACCACTACAAATTCTGTAGAATAAAGCAGTCATGCTTTCTTTTAAAGGTGTTCCAAACTGTCCAGTCTCACCTTGCGAGGAGTGGCTGTAGTTGTCCCTTTGAGATTGATAAGGTGGAGGATGCTGCCCAGATGAACTCTGCTGCTGGTCATAGCTTGATGACTGACTATATGAACCTTGTACACAGTGACAATTTCAGAAGAAAATGAAATAATTTAACATCGTGCTACATAAATGCAAGCTCACTGCAGGACAATGCTTTGAGATGCATACCACTACGGAAGGTAAACCAACAGCACCAGACAGACACTGCTAAGCAGTCGGAGGATGAAAAATATTCAACAGCTTGAAACAATACCACAACTCCATATTTAGTATGAATGGGATTCAAAACGTAGGTACCTGTATAATAAGCATCAAGGAAGGTATCCTCTAGTAAAGTTTTTTTTTCAAAACCTAACTAGGTGCCCAAATGAGTGACGGAGAAGTTCAAATAAAGTAACAAAAGTTTTTTAAAACGTGCTTTGAAAAACATGCACTAAATTGGAACAGAACTTTTGTGGTGAGATTGTGTATTTGTACACAGTATATTGTAAAACGTGTCTGTAATTTAACAGGCTCTTTAGATAGGGAATTACTAATTTGTATGTGGGAAAATTAGGTCATATTACAAAACATGTTTGTGAAATCATTTTCTGTGATTTTACATTATCAGAAAAATTAAAACTTTAATGGGTATAAGTGCCAAGAGGCCACATAGTTGGAGAAAACTGTGCTACATTAACACCCAGTAACGTAAATAAAACAACCAGAAGTCAAAAGATGAACCTCAATGACTTAGTTGTAACATTTTGTCTCAAATCCTTAGCTAAGATACTCACTAGTGACTTCAACCACCTCTAAACACCCCAGTACCATTTAAGTGTTAATATGCAATAAATGCTGGACAAAATGCAGCTCCTTTCTATCTTAAAGTAGAGGGTAGTAAGACAAAGTCCCTGCATTGTTCTGCCCTGTTCCTGTTTTTGTCATTACTGAGGTACCCAGTATAGTTCCAGCACACAAGACTCACACACAGGTTGTAGCCAAAGGGCTTCTGCCCACTTAATCCACCCAGATTGTTAGTTTTTTTTTGATCAACAGGTTTTTAGATCTTTCCTCTGGGTCAGTCCAACTCCTAGAGTCTCACTAATGTTAATCACATGGGAATTAGAATGTGCATTATTACTGCACATGTGAGTCTACAGTTGTGCGCAGCACAGTAATAACACACTGGTAGCATGGCGCAGAAGGGACCCTGCAGGGACAGATGTTGACCTGGGGTGGGACATGTAATATTAGTCACCTCTAATAGATAGGCCAGTAGGGTTTACCGGATTATCTGCAGTGTCACTTTATCATACACGTTGGGGGAAATCTGCCATAAATGGCAGTTTTGCTACCCTTGGGCCTATCAGTGAGATGTCAAACTGGGGTGGAACATGCATGCTGAGTTTGGATATGTAGGTCCCAAAAACATAGATGTACTCCTTATGGGTTGTCCAATGTTATCATATTTCTCTGCCTCAGCATGGAATTAGAGTCCAAGCTCTATGTCACGCTGCTGGCACAAATTAATTACTCTGCTCCCCAGCAGGGGGAACAGTGGCCTCCCCATGCAAAATGACCCATAATCAGTGACCCACTTAGCTCCTGAGAAGTAAGAGGCTGGGAGGAAAATCTGCATCTGATATTTAACAGTGGCACTGTACCAGGTTTGGGACAGCTCAGACACATTGAACAAAGGAGGAAGCCTTGACATTTCCAGCCAACACAAGAGGGACTCCCCTTTAAAGTTTTGGTGGGAAAATCCTTGGCAAGATGTGCTCAAAGAACACAGATGTCTATGATTTTCTGCAAATATAAGCCAGGATCTTTAAACTCACCCCTTCTTGTGACCTTCCCCCAAAATGTATAAAATCATTAATAGTAGTACACAAAAGCTCTTACCCTGATTCAAGTGAAATGGGCTAAAAAGAAATTGCTATTGTGAAAAAAGAAAATATCAGATGAAACATGGAATGTGATTTGCAGTAAAGCTTTGTGTAACAAGACTGCCCCTTCTCCAACACAACCAAAGTTATACACTATGCATCTGTTACCCTGGACACCATACAGACTTCACAAACTGCATTTATCAGTTAGAGACAAAAGTTGGGAATCTCAAGTTTGCTGGGGGACACTGAGATTAATTTTTTTACTTGTACATATATTAAGTCATAAAGGGGAAAAAATGCTGTTCAACTCACTAAAATATCTGAAACTAAATTCAAGCTAAATTACTCAACTGTATTATTTGGTTCATTGTCCTCCTCTATAGCATTGTGACTTAAAGAAAATTACAACTACCTTCTGGATCTTCTTTTAACTATAGTGGTTAAAATTATCATTACAGAATAGAAATCATCCACTCACATATCATACCATACCATACCTAGTGGCCGTGGCATATTTCTCCATCCTAGGGAACCTCAAAATCTCAGATTATGGTACTCATTGAAAGTTTTATTAACAACAATCCTCTTGGATAAGTAAATTAAAACAATAGCTCGTACTGTATATCACTACCCCAATCATCATTGAATCACCTGGTTCTTGTCTTTCCTGCTGTGATTTCTGCTCTATATATATCATTTTGCTTATTACTGTTCCTCTGGATACAGTGTGCATTTTTTTTATTTAAAACAGTTAAAATCCTGAGATTCTGTGGCAGATTACTGTGCTTTACTTGATTTTATTCTTTTATATTGGTTCAACCCGAACGCATATATATGTTCACTGTCTCCATCTAAATCAGAGGTATCTGTTCCAAATAACGACAATAGAAGGTTCTTCTATAAGTGTCTTTTAATCCATCATGTGTTTTTTTGTTTGTTTTATAAAAAGCTCAATAAAAATGTAATAGAATAAAAAGAAGATTTCAAAGAGGTGCACAGTACTTCAGTACCTTATGTGTTCATTTGATCAGCCCGTCAATTATGACATCCCTCAAGGAAGGTAATATGGTTAAGGAGTGTTAGTCTTACTAACTGTTAATAATTGTCGAATGTACGTTTATAAATTGATTTTATTAGCACCATTTGTATGTATACTACGTAATAGTTTATGGTTTTAATTGACTAATAAACTAAGGGCCTGATTTAGATCTCAGTGGTGGGGTTAATCCTTCTTAACAGTGACAGATATCCTGTCCACCGAAATCTAAATACCATACAAAACAATGGTATTTAGATTCAGCGGATGGGATACCCATCACCGATACGACAGAGTAACCCCTCCACCGAGATCTAAATCAGGCCCTAAATCTCGACTCACTCGCAAAGAGGCGTGGAGCGAGTCAAAAGAAATCAAAATCTTACAAGGCTGTGCATAACAGTCCATCCAAACACAACAAGAAAAATGTCACTTAACAGTAGACATCTGTTCGTGGCATGTAGTGCTGTAGATTCACATGCTATGCATAAGCTCGCCAACTCGTGTTGCGTTCAGAGTGATACATCTTGTTTTTCTTCGAAGAAGCTTTGCGAGTCACAGGACTGAGTGACTCCTCCTCTCGTTAATATTGCACGTGGGCATCGAGTCCTTTGTTAGATTGTTTCTCCACAGGCGGGAGAATGAAGTAGTGTAGAGAAAGTAAGAAAGGAAAGATGTTAATGCAGTGTATTTACATATGTACAATATTTATATATAGGAAAATTACAACAGCCACATGTCAATGGGGAGGAGGGAGGGCGCATGTGAGTCTACAGCACTACATGCCACAAACAGATGTCTAGTGGTAAGTAACATTTTCCGTTCGATGGCATGTGTGGCTGTAGATACACATGCTATACACAGACTGTAAAGCAGCCCCTACATAAAGCGGTGGGTAGCGTGTGGGAGTTGCAATTTTTTGAAAGAGTGTTCGTAGCACTGCTTGCCCAACATTTGCTTGTTGACGTGCAAGTACATCTATACAATAATGTTTTGTAGAAGTGTGGTGTAGACCATGTGGCTCAGGGGTGTTGAATTTCTACAGCCCTTGGGACAAGTAGGCCCAACACTCTGCAGGTTTACCCTTTAGTTGCCAGTTTACAGGGAAGGTAATATTTGTGTCTATATGTTAATGCTGTTCAAACTTGTATTTATGGTTCATCAATGCAAAACTTTTATTATTAGGGTCAGCTCGCTAAATAAATGTTGTAAGCTCGGACTGCAATATTGACAGTGGTTCCACTAAAAAAATGTGTATACACGTTTGAAAGGTTTAACAATATGAGGTTACGTGTAATGCTCCCAGAATGCTCTCTGATTAGATGCAAATGTTTACAGAAGCTTGAAGCAGGATTGGTTTTCACTTTCACTTTCAAAATAAAATGTTCAGAAAAAAATGCACAAGGAAAAATACATTTTGCTAAATTACTGTGGAATTTTAGGTACCATTTTCTTTAGAGCATTCTTTAGTAAAGTGTGTTAATGCATGCTAGTATTTCCCAAATATATTCATAATGGAAAATCAGTGTAACTAGGTTCCACAAGATTATGGGAAACAAGGAAATAAACAAGCATTGACTAAGCCAATCAATCCGATATTGGTGGTCAATCTTTTGGTTTTGTCAATGTGTGTCTGGTTTTGAAAGGGTGTTTGTAAAATCTTATTGTTGTGGGAGCTGCCAGGCCCTCACCATTGTAACAAACATTGGCAAAAAGCAAGAAATCTACAAAAGCACACCCTGCCACAGTAGTCCCAGGGACTGAACAAAACAACTTTGTGTGTCAATCAGTCGCGGCTCGCAAGAGTAAAAAGTGGCTGGGCAGCGGAAGGGGCTGGGGGGACAAAACGTACCTATTTTGCCACGCCACCTCCAAACCGCTCCTCATCTGCAGGGACAAGTTCACGCTCCCAGACTGCCCTGCGTCCAATCCTACCACTGCTTTCATGCTGCTGGCTGGGGGCCTCTGCCTGCTCTCTCCAATCCTGCACTATGTTGCTGGGTTGGACAAAGCTTACTGCACACGTATGTTTAGCCAACCAAGACGGCTGGCCAAATATATATGCGCACTGAGGTGGAGTGCTGTGCACTCCCCCTCTGTCCCTGTCACGCCTGTGGCCCCGTCTTTTGCAAGTAAAAACATAATAAACATAGTTTAATATGTTTTTACTGTAAACGTTTTGCAGCTGCTGTTGCAGGCGGGGGCGATGCTCCTCCGCCATAGCGGAAGAGCCGTCCCTGGTGCCAATATACTCCTTGTGAAAGAGTAGAATGCTATCACTCACAGTGAAGCCAGCTGAGAGATGGATCGAGAGAGAAATAGGATTTTAATTAAAAGAAAAGACCTAGGTTAACACTAACCTAATTAGGGGCTGGCTTTCTTTTCTTAAAGAAAGTCACAAATGTATACCCATGGTATAGGTCTTTGCATTATTGCAAAATTATGGCTTTCATAAATTCACAAGAATTTACAGACGTAGACCAGGAAATTGTACTCCTAAAAAATATTTGTGAACTCTATTTTAGCAGGAGCAAATATGCAAGGGAGATTTGCTCATGACAAAACCTATCTAGCAATACTTGCTTTTGATATAGGTTCTCCTTTATGGGGCATTGAAAAGGACACAAAAAGTTGTTTTGTTTTTCGAAATCATTGGTTCGGTCTGTTTAGTACATAAGAGCTCTTTTAACTTCTAGAGAGTGTAGAGCCCTTTCCGCCATTGAATCAGGTTCATTAAAGAAAACAGGTAATTCTATTGACTGATTGATATGAAATTGTGAATTGCCCTTTGCAATGAATTTTGGATTAACTGGTAATACTACTTTCTTGCTGTGAATCTGGAAGAAAGGTTCTTCCAAGGTTAAAGTCTGGAGCTCACTCACATGTCTAAGAGAAGTGATAGCATAAGCCTTGTGAGAACAATGTTAAGGATGGTGCTGAAGGGACTCTTGGTGGAATGACTCAAGTCCTCCCATAAATGCTTTAATAACTGGAACTCTAAACAAAGAAGCATGCTGTCTGTTTTGAAGATATGCAGCCATGGCTGTTAAATGAAGACAAATGCATGTGTAAGCAGGATAAGCTTTTTGTAAATGCAGTAAATAACAGACAGCCTCTTGAACAGTTGGCTTAAAAGGGTCAAAGATCTTTGGTTGGCAATAATAAACAAATCGTTTCCACTTGCCGCGTAACATGGTCTATTTGTTGGTTTACGCGTTTCTTTAAGAATACCCATACATTCTTGTGGTAGATCTAAATACCCAAATTCTATGACCTCAGAAGCCACATTGCTAGATTAAGCGACTTGGGGTCTGGGTGTTTTATTTGCCCGTTGCCTGTGTTACAAAATCCAGTCTGCTGGGGAGCCTCTGGTGTGGAACTACTGAGAGATCTAACAGTGTTGGGAACCATGGCTGACGTGCTCATGTAGGAGCTACGAGGATCATGGTGAGGGAAGACTATCTGAGTTTCCGAACTTGAAAAGGAATGAGCATTGCCTTTGCCCTGTGGGTGAGGGTACCTGAATGCTAAGTTTTGGTATTTTGTGCTTTGAGGTGTGGCGAATAGGTCTATTTGAGGTGTTCCTCACTTTAGGAAGTACTGTTGGAGGACTTACGGGTGGAGTTCACATTTGTGGACTTGTTGCTGCATCCTCCTGAGCAGCTCTGCAAACTGGTTGTCTGTCCCTGGGAGATATTGTGCCACTATGTGAATGTGGTGATGAATTACTCATTTCCATATTGTCTGTACAAGATGGGATAGTTGAAAAGATCGTGTCCCCCCCTGTTTTTGAGGATAGTACATGGCAGTCATGTTGTCTCTACGCACTAGCACCACTCTGCGTTGCAAGTGTGAAAAGAACGGCCTTCATTGCTAGGAAAACTGCTTGTAGTTCCATGTAACTGATGTGTAAGGGCTATTGAGTGGTGTTCCATAAGCCTTGGACTGTTAGGTTGTGGAGATGAGCTCGCCAACAGGCATGTGATGCTTCTATAGTGAGAGTGATCTGAGGCACAGGGTTCAAAAAGGTCCACCTTTTCATAAGGCTGGTGATGTTCCACCATTGCAGAGAGCGAGGAGTCTAGCAGTCCAGCAACACTAGATCTTCCAGCTGACCCTGTGCCTGAGAACACTGACGAGATAGGCACTGTTGCAGGGGACGCATTTGAAGTCTGGCATGAGGTACGATGGCAATGCAGGATGCCATCATCCCTAGCAGCCGCATAAAAGTCCCCACTGTGTATGAATGGTTTTCTGTTAACAGAGCAATCACTGTTTGAAAGGCTTGAACACGGGCTGAATTGGGAAAAACTAGCCCTAATTGTGTATTTTGAGAACTGCTCCTAGATAAGGTTGTATCTGGAAGGGTTGAAGATAGGATTTTAGGTAACTGATTGTGAATCCTAGAGTGTGTAGGAGATTGATTGTGAGTTGTGTGTGATGTGATGTGATGCACTGGCTTCCCATAGAGAAAAGAATCACCTTCAAGATCCTCACCCACGCACACAAAGCCCTCCACAACACCGGACCAGCCTACCTGAACCAGCGACCCAACCTCCACGTACCCCACAGGACCCTACATTCAGCCCAGCTCTCTCTCGCAGAAGTACCCCGCATCAGGAAAACCAGAACAGGACAACGCTCCTTTTCCTACTTTGCAGAAACCACCTGGAACGCCCTCCCTCTCCACATCAGACAAACCACCTCCCTCCTCAGCTTCACGAAGGGACTTAAGACATGGCTTTTTTTAATAACCACCTCACCTGTACACTCTTCCGCCCACCCCTATCCCCTATTCCCCCCCTCTCTGCCCCCCCCCCCAATCCCACCCCCAGTGCCTTGAGACCCTATTGGGTGAGTAGTTGTGCTATACAAGCACTGATTGATTGATTGATGTTGACATTGTTGGGCGGTATTGGCCCTGATAAGCTAATCGTTGAAGTAAGGGAAGACATTAATGTATTGCCTCCTGAGGTGTGCAGCAACTTCTGCAAGACAGCTTGTGAATACTCTGGGAGCGGTTGTGACCCCAACAGGTAAGACTCTGAATTGGTAATGTTTTCCTGCAACTACGAATCTGAGGTATTTGTGGTGTGCTGGATGGACAGGAATGTGAAAAGAGGGGTCTTTTAGATCTAAGGCCGTCATAAAGTCGCCTTGTTGGAAAAAGGGAATGGCATCTTAAAGAGTGACCATATGGAAGTGTTCTGACAGGATGTAATGGTTTAAGGGTCTGGGATCTAGGATTGTCTGCGATACTCGTCTTTTTTGGGTATTAGGAAATACATGGAGTATGCTCCCATACCTAGATGTGTTAATGGAACTGGCTCTATGGCCCCTTTGAGAAGAAAGGACTGTATTTCTTCCTTGAAGAGTGAGATGTTCTTGGGAAAGCTTCTGAGGACGAGGGGGTGTATTTGGTGGAGTTGAGATTAGCTCCAAACAGTAACCCGTCTTGGATAACTGAAAGAACCCATTGGTCGGTGGTGATTTGAGACCACTGCGGGTAAAAATGTTGAAGTCGGTCCCCCAAACGAGTGGGGTGTGGTGGTGGTAGGTGGAGGTAGTCATTGTTTGGTAGTGGATGAGGAACCTCTAGGCATAGATGGTTTTCCTCTGCCTTTGTTATTGTTTCCTCTATAGGAACCTCTATGATGGCCTTTGGAAAATGATTGAGAGCTGGCCTTTGTTTGTGTGGATGACCAGTCTGTAAGGGCCGACCAAAATCCTCTTGTTCACCCCAGGCAACGAAAAGTACCTCTGTCTGTATTGGCTTAGAGTGCCCCCATAGTTTTGGCAGTCTATCTTTGTTGAGCTTTTCAACCATGGTGTTAACTTGTGGGCCAAAGAGGTGCTCTTTATCAAAGGGCATGTTCAACAGTGCCTCTTGTATTTCTGGCTTAAAGACTAACCACCTGCGCCAGGCATGTCTTTTTATAATGACGCTGGTATTAATACTGAGTGCTGCTGTATCAGCAGCATCCAGCGCACATCGAATAGATTATTAGTGACAGTTTGTCTTTCAGTTACAATTTCCGAACCCCTCTTACAATGTTCCTTGGGGAGATATTGAAGAAGCTCTTCCATGGCATCCCAATGTGCCATATCATAACGTGCTAGCAACACTTATGCGTAGCAATACGCCAGTGATTGGCGGCTTGAGCTGCAACCCTTTTACCTGCCACATCTAGCTTTTTACTTTCCTTCTCAGAAGGGGTGTGTTTCATGTAAATTGACTATTGTCCCTTTTGCGAGCAGCTGACGCAACAATGGAGTCAGGAGGAATTTGAACCTTTATAAATAAACGATCTGTGGGTGCAGCATTATATTTTTTTATCTACTCTAGGAGTGACAATGTGTGCTCTCACTGGCTCTTTAAAGATCTCATTGGTGTTTCAAATAGAATGTCTTCCTCGATAGGATCAGTATACATGTGCACGTTATGGAATGCTGCTGCCCTAACTACGGCTTGCTGATATGAGTTGGAATCCTCAGGTGGTGATGGTCTAGCTGGGTGGAGATCCGAATCATTGGGTGTAATAGGATCTGGATCATATGAGTCCCATGGGTGTTGGTCATCCAATGTGTCTCCTACGTCCTGAGCCCCACTTGGGGGGTGAATTTGGTGATGTAAACCCTAAAGGAGAGGGAGATGTTGGTGGAGGTGAAGGAGCTGGAGAACGAGGTGGAGAGGATTGAGGAGACAGCTGTGGAAGAGATGGAGCCTTGTTTGGGCTTCTTTGGAGGCGGAAAGGAATCAAGCGCCTCTTGAAAGGTCAATTTCCTCTTTAAAGGGACAGGGGGTGATGTTCTAATATGTCCTGTTCCCTGCTAAATGTGAAGTTGGAGCTGTCAACCATCCATTATTTGCAAAATTGGCTCCACCTGTGAAGGGGAGTCGAAAACTGTCCAGAATCCACTGAAGTCTTTTTCAAAGTTTTGGGTTCCAAAGACTTTGACTTGTGAGATAGTTTTGGCACTGAAACAGAGGATGACAGTTTTTTCATTGGTGCCGACTATGTGCACTTAGTCGGGTCAACACCAAGGTGGAGTTACCAGTGTCTGAGGGAGATGCTGAAGATTTTACTTTGGCTTTTTTTTCCAGTGCTGAGCCGGAGGGCGGAGCATCCAAAGCAGTTTCTTGGCTCCGACCACGGCAGGAAGGCAGTGGCAGACCAGTGACCTCTTTGGACAGACTTCACCGGGGGTGAAGGGGTCTTTTTACTCACGGTCTACGCCGACTGCAACAGTTGGCTTTCAATGCCTGACTGCACATCTGAGTCGGAGTCTTCGATGGAAGAAGCCTGGTTTTGCTCCGACTCTTCCTGTGCGTGCTCGTCACCAAGATGTCCGGTGTGTCATCTGGAGTCCGAGACGCCTTTTCCATCCAATGAGCTCTTCTGTCTGAGTGTCTTCTTCGATCAAAACAATTGACACGCATCGCAGGTTTGCTCATTGGAGTTGGGGGAAAGACACAAATTACACACCTGGTGGTGTTCGGTGTGTGGAAATTTGGAATGGTTTCGAAGACAAAAGCAAAATGAAGTCCGTTCCATCAGGTCTGCATGGTTGGATGCCATGCGGATGGTACAGACCCGAAGAGTGCAGCGGATGCCCCAAAGGGCAGAGAGTAGACTTCGGGGGAGAGATGGAACCGAAGGCAGACTGTAAGAAAGAAAACGCGATGGAGACAATACCGACGCGGAAAGAGAGACGGAGATAAGATCGTTTTAGACTGTATAGAGCCGAGAACTCTGAGCAAGAGGAACACACATCTGAACCAGACGGTGGATAGAAAATCTAACAAAGGACTCAATGCCCATGCACAGTATTACCAAGAGGAGAAGTCACTGTGTCCAGTGACTTGAAAAGCTTCTTGAAAGGAAAACAAGTTGTACCAAAACCAAACATTAGATGGCGAGCTTATCCACAGCACTTGTATCTACAGCCACACATGTCCGATTTTAATATAGGAGAGTATTATCTATTTTATGCCATTTGATCATTATTCCTATCTTTTTACGATATTCAATGCCCTGACCTTGGAGTAAAACAGGTTTAGGCCCAATGTTGAAGTAAGTTGTGGTCACTGATACAATTGAACACAATGTTAAAGTTGGACAACCATGACGAAATAACTTCTCATATCACAATAAAATAAATCGAGCTGCCTGATCCACAACCAATAGGCACAAAAGGATTTATAGGCAGGCAAACATCAAAGGCAAAAAACAAAATGTGTGTCATTAAAATATTACTAAATGTCTCCCCATACGGCAAGTTTGGGAAGTGTCCCTGTCCCTCCCCAGGTGTTCTTCACTTCAGAGTTCATTCAAACAGTCTTGCAAACTTAAACCTCGGAGAGCTTCAGAGCATTTCTTCTGTTACCATTAGCATGTTCACACGAGTGTCTACATAAGGGCACAACAAAGCAAGTGTCAATGCACAAGAACTCTTCAAAAGCTATTGTAAGTAACATTACTTTCTCAAGTTAGAGCCGGACACAGGGATATTTTCAAAGGCCAGATCATTTTTAAACCAATTGTTGAAAAGAATTGGGCAAAAACTTCAATGGATGTTCACTTTCAACTAACATTTATAATTTCACAGCAGTCAAAGGCACCGAAAGACTAGTAGTAAGTGGGCTTTGTAAACAAACCTTTGTTATGTGCACAAACTGTGCCTCTGCTCACCTTGCGAAGACTGGCCATAGTTGTCTTTCTGAGGCTCCTGCTGGCCTGCTGAAGTTTGTTGCTGACCACTGTAACCTGACTGCTGTTCATAGGAAGGACCTTTTCCACCATAGCTAAAGCAGAGAAAAGTACAATTAAAGTAAAAAATAGATGGCCCTTCTATAATATTTACTGGCAAGTCAGGATTCGTTTTTAAGACAGACAGACACATGTGATTTAATAATCACTTTAAGGCGAAGACAAATTAAACAAGGTCTTGTTCCAAGACAAAAAGAGTAATATTGACGGTGCATCTCCAAGTCTGGTGGGAATTAGTTCTATACATTTGGTGCCACACCTGAGAATGTAAATGTATTAGGGAAAATATTCATGAAGCAACAAGGTTATCACTCTGCAACTACAACTTTCAAGCATTTACAATGAGATAAATGTTATCTAAACTGTAAAAATTAAAAGATCAACCTCGATGCACTTACAAACTCATATCGTTCACAGATGAGGATTAGCTAGTCAGCTGTAGTCCTAATTTTAATTCATGGGAGTTTGTATGAATTCCTAAACAGTATTCTATCTTTGCACAAACACAAGATCTAAGAATTCAACTTTTACAAATATATGTAATTAAAAATCATTTGAATCACCACAAAAATGTCAGTCTTTTTTTAATCATGCAATGAGAAAAAAAAGGGAAATGGTGCTCTGATACCAGAGTCAAACCCTATGCTACACCTTTAAAAATTGAAAAGCTACATTCCAAACATTCCTTGCAGAGTCCACACTTCATATTTGGAGGAAACTCAGAAAGAAATAAAGAATGTAAGCGAGCTACCACTAAAGGCAGAGTTTCTTCCTCGAGGAGGTGGCAGTTGGGATATTTATAAAGTCAGAGAGAATACCCATGAAGAAAAACAAGGATTACAAATAAGTACATTTTCTTCTCCATCAAAGCATTTCCTCTGATATTCATGAGCAACAGAGCAAGCCTACCCACAACTTCAGAGAAAGTTAACCATAATTTAAATAAGCTTCAGATGAACAAATGTGCAAAATATTACACTAAAGCCTGACCCAATAGTCAATCTTGTCCTGGATTCAGAATACAAACTAATGCTCCGTAAACATATACAATGATCTTCACTTAGCAGGTGAAAGTAAACCAGAGATAACTGCTCAATAATTAGCAAAGAGTGTTTTCAATTTACAAATTACCTCGGTCTTTTTTAAGTAGGGCCCTCAGTAAACCTGAGGTATGCCTTGCTAAAAGGACTGGCAAAGCAGCTTGCCAGCATATCTGCCAGATTAGTAGGAGGCTTAAATGTAATAATAGAAAAAGGTGACATACTCCTATGGAAAAGTAAAAAAGCTATAATTGATGTAGACCCTGAGGCCTGTGTAACTCCTTACTGAAGTAATAGCTAACAATAAAGCACATTCTAGAAGACGTGATGTAGGTCTGACTTATGTATCAGTTTAAAGTGAAGGGTCCATTTATTTGCACAGTAAAATATTCAAGTATTTCATTGTCAGGGTCTTATAACTAAGCAAGACTTGAAGACCTTCAAAAAAAACCTTCCTAACTACAGGGGTGTTTCAAAGTGATGCTCACAATGGCAGGCAAGAGCTGCTAAGTCTACTTTATGTGAAATTCAAGGAAAGATTGGTGTATAAATATGTTTTTTTCGTTTTTAACAACTTTATTTTGGGGAGCACAGATGATGACGACACTATTACATTTTTGCTTATTAGTTTGTTGAAGTACTTGAAAAACTGCTATTATGCTGAATGGCAAGAAGAAATACAGACGATTTAAAGAATTTTCTGAATCCACTCAGATTTAAGGGCTAGGTTAAACACCTTCAGCTCCGACACCCTGATGCAATTCTTCTGTTATTTTGGAGGCATCCCTCCTGAATTGCACCCTCCACAACTGCCTAGGATAGAAGAGCTTTCTGGAATAAGATAACCTTAAAAAAATCCTCTTCTTACACTACCATGCTAAACACTGTAGAGCCAGATCAGTCATGGAAATCAGTTGTTCCTAATCTCCTAATGAGGTGTTCCAACGAAACACAACAACAACTGTGTGCTTAGTGCTGGATCTGGTGCACGCTGTATGTCGATGAAATTCATCACAGTTACATTGTTGATCTACACTAGTACAGAGCCTGTTGAAATTACAAAAGGATATGACGTCTAGCTGAAACACCAACAGCTCCAAAATCTTCATAGGATTCTTCTGCTCTTTTGGAGAACTCTCCCTGTATTAAGAGTTTGCCCGTGTTGACTTCCTAACCTCCAAATATACAACCAATACAATTGTTAGGGTTGGAAGTGTTTCCCTGAAAAAAACTTACAGAAGTATATTCCTCTTCTGACACCAATTTACTAAGTACCGCAGAGACAAATCAGTTCTTCCCAACCTCTTTCAACTCTGTTTGAAACCACTGAATGATTGGGCATTTTTTTTTTAAACAAATGTACATGCACTCTAGTGTTTAGATCTACGAAAATACACAAGACCATAGCACACAGAAGAGATTAAATTACTCAGACTTCAGCTGTCAAAATTTGTCTTAAACAGGGCATATTATGTCCTAAGAATGAAAAACCTTTGTGACTTCTTTCAGAATGTTCTAAGATACTGGATCATCCGTACTGACTTAAGAACTATTTTCTTCCACATGACATGGAGACCTATATCCTGCAGAATAAAAGGGGCTGAATAGAAGTCTTGTATTACAGTCCAGTCACAGAAAGATGAAAATCCTTTGGACCAAAGAAAAGCCGCCACCACTGCTGCACTGTTCAAGTGCAGCAATGGTGATCTTGTCATCAGCATATCCGCTCAAGAAATTAAATGCATTCCAGTGGTGTTATTGTTAGAAGTAATTGGTAGAAGGTCTGTGAATATTCCTGGGAGTTAACAGTGAATAGGTCAGATGCCTCCTTCAGCCTCTTCTAAGGCCACCTTCAAAGCTGATCCTGCTTTCTGACCAGTAAATAAGCCTGCCAACCTGTCACCTGGTCATCTAGCCGCCGGTCTGGAAAATCACCTTGCTGCGCGCTCCACCCAGCTCCCTGGGATCAGAGCACAGTGATGGAGCAACAACCTTCAGCGGTGACACCCCAACCGGAAGCGAGGCAATCGGTAAATCCACTGTTTTCTCATCTACAGCACACAGCTCCACAGAAGGAGAATTTGAGTAAATAAGTTAAATTAAAACTCCCAGACATGAAGTCTATGCAATGGTCCCTGCTGGGCGTTAACCGGTTTGTAAGTCTTCGACAAGTCCCTGCGAGCACATGGAGCTTCTATGGCAAACCTGTGGACCAGCACGGCGGACAGCCGTAACAACCAAGGGAAGGGGCAAGCTGGTATCATTCTTCACTATCATGAGAGACAAGCACAATGCAGAGTTAATAGCTTTTCTATAGGCTTCTACATATTTTCATCAGAAAGAGACTTGGATGCAGAGGTACATTCCTTACTTGGTGCCTACCAAGTATAGTTCTCTAAAGGAATTTATTTACGAAACATAAAAAGCTGGTTCCACAGCAACCCATGACCAAAAATGACAGCATGAAAACAGAGTTCACAAATCTGATATCTTAGGTATTAAATAGTATTTTCTCATCAGTACTATAACCAGCAAGATATTTGTTTTACCACTTCTTACCCGCCAGAGGATCCTTGCTCATGGCTGCCATACTGCTGTTGCTGACCATGTGCGCTCTGCCTGCCATAATTCTGTGAACCTTGCTCCTGTGATGGTTGTCCATAACCTAATTCAAGTATGAAATATCATTAGTTAATTTTTAGGGACAGGAATGAATAAGAGATCAAGTAATAAAGAAAGTAACCTCACCTGGTTGATTCTGTTCGTATCCTGAATTGTAAGTTCCATAGCTCTGTCCATAAGAAGGGCCCTCAGAAGACTGCCCATAACCAGAATAGCCCTGCAATAGAATGTAGAATGTGTCCATTTATAGACTCAGTTTTAGCAATTTATTGTAGCTCAGACAACTGCCTTTGTATTCAGAGGAATGGCTTCAATAATTACTATAACTCTAATCCTACGAAATAAATGTGAGTGCATTGCAATCAATTAACAAAACACCTTTCATTATACACTGCAACAATGAAGTTCAGCATTTGTGTTTCCCTTGTGAATAGGTATCAAAGCACCATTTGTTTTTGGTTTTGTCTCCGTTTGTAAAACCACAAAAACACGTGTTACTAAAACCAAGAAAAAGAAAGTAACCGAGTATGAGGAATCTCATGACAAGATAAAGCTCCTTAAAAGGTACATATGTGTTCTGTTGATACTTAATCTCCAGTTCTCCCTATAGAGCACTCAGCAGGTCAAGCACAATCTGCTGGATAGAATGAAAACCATGCACCAGTAAGAGTAGAAATAGATTTCACAAGTGCCGGTATCAGTACAAAACTGTTGTGATTTGGCCTTGCATGTTTTCTCATCCTCTGTCCCTGGGCATCCGATAGTTAAAAGGAAGAACCTCCACAGAAAGACTTAGCACAGAATCCCTTACTGACAATTTAAATCCCATACTGATATTTTAGCGACCACTTTCTCCTTCACTTTATGGTGCAATATCAGGGTATGGGTGAGTAGAGAGCATTTTTTCAGGCTACTTGGTGCAGCAGCGCTGGACGTTGATAATACCTGGATTCTGGAGGGATGGGGACTCAACATCCAATAGAAGTATATGACTCCCCCTTTTATGAAGCTTAATGAAAGATTCGGCCCCATCACTGAGCTAACGAAGTGTAGTGTTCTATAGGGCAGCCCACGGTTGCTAGTTGAGCACATTTACAACTGCAATGTTTTGTTTGTCTTTCTACAAGGAGCATTAACCTTTGGTTTGCAACAGTCTGGACGCTCCTTACACTTCAGGTGTTGTCCCGTAATCGTGCTGATCAGGGTGAATAAAAATGCCATAAAAATGCGCTTTCGGCAGTTATAAGAGTAGTATCTGTAGTGCTGGCAACTATTCGATTGTGAACTGTGACCGTTTGATGTCAGAAGTGACAATAAACCTGAACACTGATGAGCCTTCGCGGTGGTTGTTCTAAACCAGGAGCACCGAGGCACTCTAAAATCAAAATATACTTATCAGTTGAAAAAAGTTCCACGAGGAGAGCAAAACCAAGCGGCAGATGTATCAAAGGGTTTTTCCCATTCTGTGTCAATGGGAAAACGTGCATATGGCCCCAAGTGTCATGCGACTGACACTCACAAAAAAGCTTCAGGATGGTTTACTTTGCGTACAGACGTTGGAAGGCCCATGCCAGGTGAAATGGACCCTCATACTAATAATCGAAAAACAGAGCTGAAACGGGTGCTTTGCCTGAATTACTCTTACCTAAATTCAACAAGCAAGGTCCTTTTACAAAGTCACTAATCTTGTGCATTATAGGACACAGCTTTGGCCTGTCTCATTCACGGCTTTGCTTGGTTATTGCACAGAAAGATAATGACCTCAGGTGGAAAATAGGCTAAAAAGACATGCAAGCCTTGTGTGAAGCAGCTGCGGATAATAAACAATTGAACTGTTTGTACGGCCTGAAGCAGGCGTCGGGGGACATGCTCTAGAGAAGCATTTTTAACGCACTGAAAAGAAAGCGTTGTGGAAAGAGAGCTCTTCCACAAAGATGGAGGATCAGCTGGAACTAAACACTTCACAAACAGAAACCGGGCGGGATAACCGATGACGCATTGGTAAATGGTGGGTCTGGTGGGCAGAGCACAAAGTCTAGGATGAGTCTGTTTGAAAAACATGTAGAGACAAATTCTGAAAAGGGATTTTTTTAAGCCTGCACAAAAGGCACAATAGAGCAAAGTACTAAGTGTCCATTATAGAAGAGAGTTAAAAACACCAAATTAAAAATGTGAAAGCGTTAAGGTCACCATTATACATGGAGTATAAGCACCCCAGAACATCTCTGACGAACTTGCTTACATTCAGAAGAACTACTTTACTGAAATGGTTTCAAAGGAGAACCAAACCCTGTCCGATCAATAGATGTAGCTTACCGGTGGCCCCTGTCCGTAGTTCTGGTTACCTTGTCCACCATACCCAGCATAGCTAGAAAAATAGAACAAAATGTTACATATTTAAAACACTTCTAGACAGAAGATTCCAAATTAATTTAATTAAGATGTAGAGCATACAACAGGGATAACAAGCATTGGCATAACAAATAGGCCTCACTTATGCGAGTACTACTGGCTTTAGCAGTGTGTTTTAGACATGTACACCAGTGTGGCTGCTGTTTAGCACAGCTAAAGGTTAGTGGCGTGCAGTGGGTGGGGCAGAGTGGAGTGGGATAGATTGGAGTAGAGTGGAATGGGGGTAGATTTGGGTGAATTGGGATAGGTTGGAGAGGGGCAGGTTGGAGTGGGGTAGGCTGGAGTGGGATATATTGGGGTAGATTAGAGTGGAGTGGTTAGACTAAGGAAGAGTGGGGTGGATTGGGGTTGGGTAGATCGGAGTGAAGTTGACAGATTGGAGTGGGTGGATTATAATGGGATAGAATGAAATGGAGTGGAAGTAGATTGGATTGTGGTGAAGTGGGGTAGGTTGGAGTGGGGTAGATTGAAGTTAAGTGGAGAAGGATATATACGGTTAGAGTGGAGTGGGATAGACTGGGGAAGAGTGGGGGGCAGTGGACTGGGGTATACTGGAGCGGGCAGAATGGATGGGGTAGAGTTGAGTGGGGCAGAATGAAGTGGGATATACTCGGTGGATTATGGTAGGGTAGAATGGAGGGAAGTGGGGTAGTTTAGAGTGGGGGATTGGTAGATTGGAGTGGAGTGGGGTACAACAGAGTGGAGTAGAGTTGGATAGAGTGGTGCGGGGTAGATGGGGAGGGGAGTACATTGGAGTTGAATATACTGGGTTAGAGTGGAGTAGATTAGAGTGGGGTGGATTGGATGGTGTAGATTAGAGTAGGGTAGTCTGGGGTGGAGTGGGTTACATTGGAGTGGGGTAGATTTGGGTGGCATGTGAAACTGGAGTGAAGTAGAGTGGGGTAGGCTGGGTAAAGAGGAATAGAGTGTTGTTGACAGGGGTGGGGTAGAGTGGGTGGATTGGGGTGTGGTAGACTGGGGTGGAGTGGAGTAGGACAGATTGGAGTTGAGTCAAGTTTGGAGTAGGGTAAGACTAGGAAAGAGTGGAGTGGGGTAGACTGGAGTGTTGTGGGGGTAGATTAGGGTAGAGTGGGGTAGACAGGTAGGGTGGGGTAGAGTGGGTGGTCAATTGTAGTGGGGGTGGATTTGGGTGCTTTGGGGTAGAGTGGGGTAGATTAGAGTGGGGTAGACTGGAGGAGTAGATGGACTAGACTAGGGTGAAGTGGAATGAGGTGGATTTAGGTAGAGTGGAGCGTGGTAGAGTGGAGTATGAGTGGATTGTGGTAGATTGGAGTGGGGTAGACTGTGGTAGATGGAGTGGGGTAGATTAGAGTGTGGTAGAATGGAATCGAATGGGGTAAACTGGAATTAGTGGGGACAATTGGAATGGTGGAGTTTGGTAGAGTGGAGTAGTTTGGATTGGGGATACACTGGAGAGGGATGGATTGGGATAAACAAGGATAGAGTGGGGGTGATTGGAGTAGAGTAGATTTGGGTAGAGCAGAGTGGAGTGTGGCAGACTATGGTGGAGTGTGGCAGACTGGAGTGGAGTGTGGTAGATTGGAGTGGGATAGATTGTGGTAGATTTGAGTGGGTTACAGTGGGACAGACTGTGGTAGAATGGAGTGAGGTATATCATGGCAGATCAAGTGGGGTAAATTAGAGTGGAGATAAGTCGGATAAATTGCAGTAGAGTTTAGAGTGGGGTAAATTGGACTGGGTAGATTGGAATGGATTAGATTGAAGTGAATTGGATTGGGGTACACTTGAGTGGAGCAGATTGGGGTAGACTGGGGTGGGGTAGACTGAGGTAGAGTGGAGCAGAGTGGGGTAGTTTTGAGTTGAGTGCAGTGCACTGCGGTGGTGTACATTGTATTGGGGTGGGATTGACTGGAGTACATCAAGTGGAGCAGGGTAGACTGGAGCGCACTGCAATTACAGACAACACATATTCAATTGAAATGATCATTACATCTGCACTGAAATATGGTTTTACAGCCCACAAACAAAAGTGTGTGCAAATGTTATCAACTAGTGTATTGATGTGTTTTGATCATCATCAAATATTTGTTTCCACCACACTGCAGAATCACACAAAATGTGCTTCATTTCTAACAATGTTGATATATTCTGAAATATCATCACAGTTCATTTTTTCCTACAACCTCTCCTTTTTCATGGATAATCAGCAGGATTGACACAAATTCTCTCACTTTGAAGTCAGAGAAAGAAAAGTAAACACCAAGCTCCCTGGGAAGAGAGAGAGCTTGACACCTGACCTCTGTCTCTGAATGCACAGCAAATGTGGCAAGATAAGAGCAAGATTTAAAGGTCTGTGTATAGAAAGCGAGTTTCTGGAAGACTACAGTAAACAAAGTTTGGGCAGCAGGAGGGATGAACTCAAGCTGGACAGCCTAAAGGAAAAAGTAAAGCCAGCAAATAGCTAGAAAATGTGAGTTACAAACCACAAAGCCAATTGTAAGCAATGGGCGGAATGCATTCCTAGGTCAGCTTTCTGAATGCCCCCAAGATGTCTTTAGCAAACCAGCCAGCTTCACTGTCAGGTAGGCTTCGATGTAAAAAGTAGGCTACATACTCAAAAGACCTTTTTCTACAAAACGATTCTGTTTCATAATGAGTGGGCTGAGTTAAAAGTGACATTGAATAAATTCAAACTCATTAGGAAACTTCAAAAAGATAAACGGCATCTCAAAACAAGTTGTGTAATGAGTTATTATCAAGGCAACATGAGGAAAGAATATAGACCTACTAAGGATGTTGAAGAGGAATATGAAAACAGGTTATTGGACCGTAAGTGTGTGTTTAAAGGCTAATTCAGCAGGCTAAAACTCCAGCAATATATGGATTTATCAACATTTGCATCTGAAATTGACTACGAAGAGATGAACCAATGTTTCCAACTTATGACTGACTGGCGAGCTCCATCCCTTCAAAAAGTAAGGAGGATGCAAGAACTATTTTGAATTGGGTGTAATGATAGTAAAATTCCTAGACAATGCTAACTATTATTATATATATATAGATAGATCGTATCAGTTAGCCAAACATTTCTGGGAAGTCCATGATGGAGACTGTAGCTCTCTGATTTTTTATGGGATAAAAACCATTGCTCTCAATCCCAGAGGTGGGAATAGAACAGCAGAGCTAAGACAAATGGAATCTAAGATGATTTTATTATTGGGTTCTGAAAGTCCGTGGGGACACAATTTAGATGTTGAACTTTATGTTCATTTGTGAGATTTTCAATTAAATTTGTCTTGGATTTATGTGTAATGGATTCTCGTTAGCGATTGTTTGGCATAGACACTGCAGGTGAAATTCTAGATATAGACCGGGAATATTATAACCTGTTTTTTAACATAGTTTGTTTTTTAATTGTCTTTTAATTGCTTCTTTGCACATTTATATTAGCACATCATTAGCATCGTACTTTAATCAGCACTTTATGGCGATTGGCGGTCGGTTTGGGTTTTGCTTACATATTTTCATAAAATTAGTTTTTATTCCATGTACAGGAACCTCTTGATGGATCAACATGATTAATACCAGAATATGATGTTCTTTATTGTTATAAGATGATCATTTAGTATGGATACAGTTTTATCTGGAAATAACTGACTCTTAATGATTATATATTTATATATGAATTGGAGATTATTTTGGAGATGAATTTCTGATAATTGGGGAATTGTATTCGTGCATTATTTATGAGGATATTGACATTTATTAATTTATATATAAATAAATATTCCATATAAATGTGTTGAAAATATTTATAGTATTTATTTGAGAATACATTTTTCCTATTTATGAGAAGCATTTATGTTGAAATCGATGATCTCTATAGTAGGGGGGATATACTGTACCATTGTAGACAAATATGATCACTAAAATATGATCCTGACTTGGTTACATGGATGTTATTTAGCATTTGGGACCGATGACAATAATGTTACAGTATGGCCGCCATGTTTTCAAACAGTGTATTGATGTTGATGAAATCAAAGAAGGACTGTATGATTCAAATAGCCTTGTGCAAAAATGTCAGCCAATGTCCAGTTGAAGGCGTTTGCTGAAACGCGTTGACATTTGGCCGGGACAGCGTGTTCTGGAATTACTACTATTACTATTTTTGATCTTCATATATTCACACATGTTTTTCTAATATATTTAAAAGAGTCGACAAATATCATATAGATCATTTTGGATTTTTTTCACGTTATCTACTACATACGATCTCTGGGATATTGTGCAGCCATTTGGTGATGGAAAAACGTTTCACCGTTTTTTAAAAAATATATATATATATATATATATATATATATATATATATATATATATATATATATTAAAAAAGAAGAAATGTCCTGACAAGCGTGTTACAGCGCACTTATTTCTCCGGTGGTGCTGGTTAAAGGCAGGACGTCCGTATTTCAAAAAAGGAGAATTCTCTTTCTACTTTGACAAGAGAAGAACCGCACTCCGTTGTTGTGCCAATAACAATTAAACTTTTATTCCATTCGTGAGATCACAAGCAAATAAAACAGGAATCCCCTGACGCGTTTCGGTCACACCGGACCTTGTTCACAGGTGTTTCCTGTGTACTGATTTAGCGCTTTAAATAAACTACCTAAACTCAACAGAAAAAATACTACTAAACTTACACTAAATTATCAACAATACTCCTTGACATCACAAAATATATATACTTTAGCAAGAAAACACCAAAAGTTTTTACAAATATCCTTCAACCATCAATAATATTTTTACAGGAATCCGAGTTATTTTTCTCCTAAATTATACATTTGCAATGTCTTCTGGTAGATATAGTTTGTAACATCTCCTCAAATAAAATGATTTTTTAATTTATATTTTTAGATTTTGAAATTGAAAAAGATTGAAAGACAATATATATATATATATATATATATATATATATATATATATATATATATATATATATATATATATATATTCCAAAGAAGGGTGCAACTCCGTAAAGCACCTAAAAGGCTGCACAGTATCCGAGAGCTCGTAGAGAAATGGAGAATGAACACATTAAAAAGTCATTCATGTGCGAAAATCGACAGCTCCATTTATTAGATAAATTTGTAGAGGCAAATAACAAAAAATACGAAAAAATTGGTGGAAAAAAGCCAAATAATGCACACACGCTGCCCCTGCCAAATGTCGACGCGTTTCGTCAACAGCCTTCAACTGGACATTGGCTGACATTTTTACACCATCTATTTAACTGTTTTTGTCCTTCTTTCATTTCAACAATGTAACCAAAGACTTGTGCAAAGAGGCGGCCATATTGTAACGTAATAGTCTTGAATTCAAACTATTGAAACTTAGCCATATATAAGAATCCAAAACATAAAATATAAATGTCACATTATATATGTTTTATATGATCCCTTGTGTTATCTTATTCTGGAAGTGATTACTTGAACACCCAATTCTTCAAATTGCTAACAACAATGTACACAAGCTGATGTTTATCCCTGTAATAAATATTGAACATATAAAAATATCTATATATATATATTTTATAAATTATACATAATATTTAACATCACTGAGACAAATGATTTATGTGTATATAAATTTCTAAAATGTAATATAAACATCAATGAATTCATCAATGAAGGCAATATTTATGTTCTACAAATAGAAAAAATATATATAGGAAAAATATATATATAGAGAAAATATATAATTCTACTATGTATATAAAGATAAGATGTTAAAAATGTATAAATACTTGTTACATCATAGCCAGTACTAAAAATAAATTCATTATTAAGTATCTCATTTCATCTCAGCCATAATGTCAAATTAATTGAAGAGCTGTAAATGAAATGATTAACAAAAAAGAACTAAGGCCTTATTGGATGTTAATCGTGCACCAATCAAAAGGATCATATAGTAATGTAGGACATATAAATATATCAACAGGCCCCTAAAGGAAAAGAAAGGACCAATTCGATTTAGAAATCTAAACCACAAATAAACAACCTAACAATCACCCTAAAGTACTGAAAAAAATAATAATTTCAATTGATGTGCAAAATTACTCAACTAGGTGTAAAAAAAGATATAAACATACTGTTTAAGGGGGGCGTGGCTTCGGGCGTCAAGATGGCGGTCGCACTCTGAGAGTGCTCTGGACCCCTCCGTCATCCGCCCATAGCTAACGCGGTTTTGCCGAGCGAGGGATGCCGTTTTGACTCTCCCTGTGATCCTTGGATCCCGAGGAGCCGGTTAAGGTGAGCGGTTGCGAAAGGCAGGCTCCGATCTAGCGCCGCGGCGCGACCGGCTCCGAGGGGAAAGAAAAATAAAATGGCGGCTGGGATTGAGTTCCCGCGGCTGATTTGACTCCGACGCTGTTGCCTTTCCTGACGCCGCGGCGCCGGACTGAGGGTGCTTCGCGAGCCCTGGAGGGCACTGGGGTCGCGCTCCGCGTGTGGAGCCCCGCGGACTGAAGAGACAGTGCCGTCCCGGCCCGAGAAAAAGGCCCTGCGTTAGCGGGCCGCCCCTGGGTGCCCACGCAGAGGCACCGGTGTAAAAGACCCGCGGGGCCCGCCAGACCGGAAGTACACCAGGAGCCCTGGAGGGCATTGGGGCCGCGCTCCACACGCGGAACCCCGCGGACTGAGGGGACGGTGCCGCCCCGGCCCGGGGGAGGGGCCCTGCACCGAAGGGGCAGCCCCTGGGTGCCCACACAGAGACATCGGCGAAGAAGCTCCGCGGTGCCCCGCCGGACAGGGGGTGCACCGGGAGCCCTGGAGAGCGCTGAGGCCGCGCCCCGGGCGCGAAGTCCCGCGGATTAGAGGAGGCAACGCCGCTCCGGCCCAAGAAGAGGGGCCCTGCGCCAGAAAGACCACCTCTGGGCGCCCACTTGAATCGTCGGTGGAGAGGACCCACGGAACCCCGCTGAAGGGAGGCGAGACATTGTTGGCATGAAGTGGAACGGCGTGACAGTGGTAAGGAGGATGCCCACCCGCGGCTCCCATTCCCTCCCCCCACCCCAGTGCCTTGATTGACTTAAGGTGAGGGCCGAGGGCGTGTGGTGTGCCTGAGTCGTGCGGGGGATCGGAGGTGACTCCATTAGAGGCGCGGAGGCGCCTCGGGGTGGAGAGGTGGGAAGGAGAAGAGACCTGGAGAAAGAGACACTCCCCCCCCCCCTTCGTCAATTTTCAAGCAGCTATTGACAAACGGGCCGATGGGCCGAATTCACCCTCCCCAACGGGGCCCTTGACCTGAATGGGTCCGCCGCAGACCACCAACGTGACTAAAAACAGGCCGTGAACCGACCTTGGGACACTGCGACATCCAGGGGGGACTGGATTCTAGGTCGAAGTGCCTCCCTCCTTCTCTCTCATCCCTCCCTACGCAAAAGGTGTCGCAGGAAAACTGCCGAGGGGAGACCAACGAGCCAGACCCCCAAGTGGAATCGGCAGGGAGGGTGCCCACGCGGAGCCTACGGAATCACAAACGGACCTAGAAGAGGCTTTGAGCCCGCCTTCATGCATATAGTACTGAGAACATCCGTACCTACCCGTGGTGGCGGGTCCCCGCCGGTGTGAGCCACCCCCGCGGATTCCCAATCATAACAAGTGAACCGAGGCCCAAGATTTAAATCAAAACACTGCAAGATTTAACCTATCTGACTCCCCCCGCGCCACGATGGGGAGAGATAAGGCGAACAAACAACCTCCACCCTCTCAGCAGAAAATCGACCAGTTCACGACGCGGACAGGACAGCGAGGAGAGGGGGACACGGCTAGTGGGGGCCCGGCGCCGGATGGAGTGAGCGCCATCCTCCAGGCAATCCAAACTTCGCAATCCGCTGTAGAGACCAAAATCGGGGAAGTACGGGAGGATGTGGGCCTTGTTAGGCAGGACCTCAGAAACGCAGTGAACCGGATCACTGAGGTCGAGGCCAGAGTCTCCCAGACTGAAAGCGACCTATCCGACCTTAAAGCCAAGGTAGCCCAGCTGCTGACTCGATCCGGAGAGTTGCACCGCCGCGCAGAGGACACAGAGAACCGGTCAAGACGCAACAACCTGCAATTCATTGGATTTCCAGAGGGCATAGAGGACGGCGGAGCCTCCGAATTCCTAGAGAATTGGATCAAAACCTGGATGCCGGATCAGTCACTCTCGCCCTGGTTTGTGGTTGAACGAGCCCACAGGGCACTTGCCCCTCGCCCCCCTCCGGGCGGCCCAAAACGCCCGATGATTGCTCGCTTCCTTAACTTTAAAGACAGAGATAACATCCTCAAGGAGGCTAGACGTCTGGAAGATCTTCACTGGGAAAACCATAAAATCCTAATCTTCCCGGACTACACCCGTGAGGTCCAGACCCGCCGTCGCTCATATGAGCATGTTAAACAAAAACTTATGCAGCTTTCCTACATGCTCCTCTTCCCCGCAAGACTCAAAGTCCTCTTGGCCGGGAAAGCACATTTTTTTGAAACACCTGAAGAGGCGTGGGACTGGCTAACGGAGGAGGGCGTCGGAGCCCGGAGGGGCCCCCCAAGTCCTGCTGAAAAGACCTCCCGGATGGGACCCCCCCTCCCGGAGGGGCCCCGGAGGAGCCGGAGACGCACCAGGTCCCAGAGGGGGGGGGGGGGGGGGGGGGGGGGGGGGAAGACCCAGACACTCTTGTGGACAATGAGGCGGCCCGGAACTTAGAGTCACAGACCGAGGGAGGTGCGGACCCTCCCGAGCCTCAGGCCTCGGCCCAAGCGATGGACGACGGCCGCTTGAGCCAGTCCCCGGCACTTGATTAATACTGCCAATGAAACATACTTGACCCCTGCTGGAGGACCTCCGGGGGGGACCCGAGTTGTTCACCTTTTAAGGTACGGGCCCCTTGGGGGCCGCCGTTGGTCACATTGTGCCCCTCTAATGCACGGCGCCTGACCTCGGCACATGGCCACTAATTGCAATTGATCCGGTTAAATGGAGGGGTCCACCACTCCATCCCAACGATAGTCCTACTGGCTATCTGGTTCTGGTTGGGTATTTGGGCGACAGATGCTTCCGGGGTGGGAGTATGGGGAGGGGGGCAGTTAGGGGGGGGGTTTGAAACCAGTTTAAAGCGTAGCGAGTCGCTTAACCTCGTTTGTTATTTCAATGTCTCACTGTTAAGTTCAAAACAGCCGTCCCTAGATCCACAGCCAGACACCCAACTTGGTACAATACTTATGCAACCCACGCTTGGCATACATTGACTCAGGTCCTCTCCTGGAACGTAAACGGCCTGCTAGACAAGATCAAAAGGTCAGCAGTATTTAGCACTCTTCGCAGATATTCCCCCTCGGTGTTTTTTTTGCAAGAAACTCACCTCCTCGGGACTAGATGCCCCATGCTTATGCGAGGAGGGTATGATAGAATATACCACGCGGGCTTCTCTAGAGGCTCCAGGGGAGTGGCCATCCTACTCCACCGCTCCCTACCCATGGTGATTACAGGCATGCAATCCGATCCACAGGGCAGATTCGTAGTGGCCACAGGGACGCTCCACGGGTCGCCAATAAACCTTGTTTGTGTGTACGCCCCTCCAGCGGGACTGGACGCCTTCCTACTCTCGCTCCAACCGTGACGGCGGACCTCCCCCAGGGGGCCACCCTGTTGGGAGGAGACTTCAATGCCGTTCTCGACCCCAACCTGGACGTGTCTGGCGGGGCCACTGCCAGTAGATCCAATAGGGCTTCGGCCCTTAACAGCTGGGCCGAGAGCCTAGGCCTATGTGACGTATGGAGAACCTGGCACCCCAGGGAGCGGCAATACACGCATACATCAGCTGCCCACCAAACGCAATCCAGAATAGATTTTATATTCATGCCCGCCACGGACCTCCCAAGCGTTACGGGGGCAGAGATACTCCCTTGTGGAGTCTCAGATCATGCTCCAGTACGTGTCCGTTTGGGCGGAACAGACCCTTCTAGGCGCCCGGTGTGGCGCCTGAATGCCTGGTATTTGCAGGACGAAGACTATACCCACGAGGTCAAGACTCACCTTACCCAATACTTCGACCTGAATACGGGATCAGTCTAGTCTCCAGGAACACTATGGGCAGCATGTAAGGCCACCCTTAGAGGGCAAGCTAAATACCTCCTCCGTTCCCGCGAACGGGACCGAAATTCTCAGGTCTCCAGGCTGGAGGCCAAGGCCTTAAGACTGGAGTACCAACAAGCGACCTCGCCGTCTGCCTCTACCACAAGGCAGCTGACCTTAGTCAGAGGCGAAATCAAACATATAATGCTAGAATCGGCTAAACATATCTGGAGAGCTTCCGCGGCCCGAATATATGGCTGGGGGGACAAAAATGGGAAGCTTTTGCATTGGTTGGCCACCCGTCCTCTGGCCAACAGAGTTATTCCGGAGATTTTAGATGCCTCAGGCACCCTCACCAAAACACCTATTGATATTACGCAGAGTTTCGCCTCGTATTATGCCCGCCTATATGCAAGGCACCCCCGCCCGACCATTGAGAGAGAGGCTCCCCTTCTAAACGACATTACCCTTCCTAAGGTCTCCTCGGAGACAAGAGACAGACTAGATGAAACTATTAGCCTCGAAGAAATCACCAACGCGATCTCCAGCCTGGCATCGTGTAAGACCCCCGGTCCTGACGGTTTCCCAGCAGAGCTATACAGGAAATGCAGTGACATTCTGGGTCCACATCTTCTTAACATGTACGAAGAGGCTGAGAGATTGGGCCGCTTCCCCATTGGGATCGATCAAGCCACAATTGTAGTGATCCCCAAAACCCAACCCCCATCACGACATTGTTCGGCGTACCGGCCCATCTCACTCTTAAACACTGAGGTCAAGGTGCTCTCTTCGATCCTTGCCTCTAGATTGAAAAAAGTAATGCCCACTCTGGTACATCCTGACCAATGTGGCTTTATGCCCACCCGCAGCACCAGACACTGCATTAGGCGGCTACACCTGGCCCTGGCCCACCACAAGACCCTGTCGCACAAACCCTTGGCACTACTCCTACTCGATTTTGTGAAAGCCTTTGACACTGTGGACTGGTCTTACCTCGAACAGGTTCCGCAGGGTCTAGGATCCCGGGGGGTCCAGGGGAGGGGGAATCATCAGAGCGGTCGGGCACCGGCATGCAGGTACTCTCACTGGGTATTCCCTTTGGAGTGAGTGTGACTACAAGGGAAAACCCCACCCCCGGCGTTACCCAGAACAGAGGCCATTCGCCCCCATTTCCGGGACCTACCTTATTATGAACCACCTGTTCAGGTAGGCTTTTAGACTTCACTTAACGAGCACACCCCTTAGTAGTAGTGCTCTGGGATCCTAGACCCTGACGAATGCCCCTGACCTTCCAGCACATCGAGAGGGCAGAAACATGTTGGTCATACATATATATTTTTTTTAGACTCGAAGAGACATTAATCTCTAGTGAGCCTTTTCTCCCCCATTTATAAACTTACCAACATGCACCTCCATTAAAGTTTAATTAATTGATATAGGTGACATGTATGGTAATTTTATTCTCACACTATCTGGATCCCTGATATTTATCCAGTAAGTTTAATTTCAGCACTCCCTCTTGTTCTTTTAACAAAGAGGTTGAGTCCGCCAAGTAGTATCATCTTACTTGGGTGGGGCTAGGTGGTCAAATGATGAAGCAAGACACTATTATGAGTGTGAGACCACCTAGTCCGTAAAGGAACTCCCCCCCCCTTATTCAACGCAGCCACCCGTTCTAGAGACACTCTTCACACACGCTCTCTTTCCATCACGAACCCCGACCCAACCGGTACTGGCAATTGAGGGAACACTGGTCCAATTCCACCCTCAACCTCAACTATCCCACACCTTTAGTGGTTAATGAATATATAGATTTCTCTTGGGAGCTTGTGTGGGATAGCATCACTCCCATTACTCTCTCTTTGTGTTTTATATTGTTCATCAGCGCCTCTCAGGATTCCTTTCTAGATACTGTAGGCACAACTGCAACAACAAATGTTTTGTTTATCTTGAAAAAGGCGGAATGACATTTGACTTGCGCCTGTTGGTAAGAGATCCTTATATTTTGCAAATTAAAGTTATCTTCCTTAACAGCATATTTGATTTGTGCTGCTTCAGAGTCAGATCGGATGTCAGTCTGCTTTTGGCATTTATGCCCCACTGAGAATCTGCCTCCGAAAGCCTTGGTGTCAAATCAAAAGCTTCATCTGTCCTCAGCAGCCTTTGTTATTGACGGTGTCCATGCTCCACTGAGAAGGGTTCTCTGGTGAAGAAAACTACCTAGTGAGAATTTTAAAAAAGCATTTTCAAAGTGGCCTAGTAAGTGAAAAGTATGCCCTTTACAGGGCAACTTACCCACTTAAGGGTATTTCCCGATTATCATCACTCCAAGGATGGTTCATAAATGATAAAGGATCCGATTCCAAACCAAAGAGGTTAAGAAATATTTGAAAAGTATCCTAGGTATGCCAAACATAGGCATACTCAAACATTTCTCAGACTGGAGCCTAGCAATTTATAAAATGACCACTGTTCTCCCAAATGTCTTCATCCCTGTTGGAGTAGACACTGTTTTTAATGTCACAATCAACCACAGCAGCCATGAAGAGGCAGCCACGGTCTTCAGCAGGTAGGTCTGTGACAAGCAAAGTCAGTGGTTCTTAACCTGTGGTACGGGGACCCCTGGGTGTCCACAAAGCTTACTCAGGCAGTTTGCGACCGTTCGAAAATTAAAAAATATTAACTGATTAATAAAGTGCAAGTGACTAAAGAAGTAAAAATGAACTGAAGACTAAAAATTAAGTTGGTCTCATCAGATTGAATCCTGGGAGCAGTGTAAGAGAATAAAACAGAATATGATATGGGTTCAGTTGAATTTAGAAAAGCTCTAACCTTTCCAATAAAATTTCTATGTTCTAATAGTTGTTTGTAAAGTAACATTTTATTATATGTATTTGGTTGCTGAATGCTTGTTTCTGTACTGTTTTTGTATGGTTTTGTAATTCAAATCTTCAAAAATGCTTAGTCCGGCTACTGCCTGATTCAACTTAAAATCCTCCACCAAACCCACAACACAAGGTAATTATTATACAGAATTGGTAGAGGGGTGAACGTGGGCTGTCTCAAAGGGCTGAGTATGGAGGGAACTCTCTTGGCATACATTATGGAGTTGTCCCCGCCTCAAGACCTTTTGGGAAGAGGTTCACTGGAGAAAGCCTTTGGAGTACCCCTGGAGTGCAGCCCACCACAGCACTATTGGGCATCTGGGGGCCAATGGATGTGTCATGGTACCAGAAGATTCTAATTAATGTGGGCTACATGGTGGCAAAGAGATGCATAGCCCAGAAATGGGGTAGTGAGACTCTCCCCACAGCACTGAGCCTGGGAAAAAGCTTTGGATCACTTCAAGCTGATAGAAAGTGAGGTGTATATGGGACAAGGGTACCAGCAGAAATTTGAAGAGATTTGGGATAACTGGGGATCGCAGAACACATAAGGACTTGCATAGAGACACAAGAAGCAGGGATGTACACACTGAGGGATTCCATTGATTGGGGACTGAACAGATGGTGAGACAACGGAGATCAATAATAGGAGGAAAGTATGTGCTGGAGTACAACTGTTTCTCCTGATCAACAGTGTGAAGAACTCTGGGAAATAGGGGGATGTACAAGGCGCAATGTTGTATTATATTGATGTTTGATGGTTAAGCTATGCATAAAAGAATAAACAAAAGAAAATGACGAGTCTGGGATCCCTGGCTTCTAATAAATATTCAGTAAGGGATCCCTGGATTCCAGTAGTGATTAAGTGGGGTCAAATGAAGACAAAAGTCAAAGAACCACCGCACTAAGTTCAACAACAGCTTTGACTGAGACAATAAGAAGACCGAAACTAGGGCTGAAGCCACTGGCACCACAGGCTTTCTAAGAGAGGGTCAGTAACCAACATCTGTTTCAACAAGCTTGACAGCCAGGAACCCAAAATTACTTGGATGATTAAATAATCTCAGAAACTTAGAATGCCCCCTGTAGACCAAAGATCAGTTAGTGTAACATGGTGTACATATCCAGATGCAAGAGTGGAGGCGGATACGTGCGGAAGTTAACGGGAGAGGTGAGAGCCAGGAGCTGAGGAGTGCCTCATGTTTCATCGTGAGCCGGGTGCCTCGCGTCTCATCGTGAGCAGGGGCGAAAGCCGAGACCTAGAGTCGCGTGCTGGGTACTGTGCCTTGTTTCTCATCACACACAGAGGAGAGAGCAAAAAATCAGGAGTCAGGCACGACTCACCGTGCACACTACATCAGTCCACCTGCCTGTCAATCTGTTGGTGATATTGCAGCCTGCTTGAGGTACACTTGAGGTGCCCGCTCATCCACCCACCTGCCTTCCTGCCTGGCACCCTTCGAATTTATCACTCTTTACCTCATGGTCCACGGTGGTTGCGGGCTGTAAAAGGGTTAGGGAGATAAGGAGAAAGGGCAGCGGTGACGGTGAGCAGGGCGGTGGTGCAGTGGGTGGGGGGTGGCGCGACACGGAACCGGGGCCTCCTCTTTTCTGCCTCGGCCCCTGTCTCTTTCAGTTTGCGAGGCGTGGCGAGGAGTGATGTGCGACAAGGTGCAGTGAGGCAATTTCAGGCGAGCCGCAGATTCTGGCAGCGGAGGAGTTTCTGCTCACCAGTTAAGTGCAGCCACAGACAGCTACTGCTGAGAACGCGCCCCAGGGTTTTTCCCGGAAACACCTCAGCTAGGACTGGGTGCGGTTTTTGTGTGGCCCCCGGTGAGACCTGCTCACTGCCACCTTGATTTGTCCTGCCCTGTGCTGGATTATCCTAGGGTTGTTTTTCGGATTTATTCAGAACTACCTAAGCTCGTGCTGCATTTATTAACCACAGCACTGCTGTCTGCTTACCTGTGCCTACTTGTACGTCAGAGATTTATCACCAGGGATCTGGTCTTCTGATGAACACCTGGTGCATCATCGTGCGAAGCATTTATATAAGAGCTTATAGCCTTTAGGCATGCATAGGAGTGGTTAGGGTTTTCAGAATTTGCAGTTAGGACGGTAAGCGAGTTTGGAAGGAGTGTGGTGGGAAGCCTCTGGTTACTCACCTCCCCCGGTCGTCCTAATGGTGCTCTGCCTTGTCTCTCCTGTTACCCCCTCTGCCCCCGATTTGCCTGTACCTGTAATGTGACTGGAGTTGGTCTTTTCATTTGCAGACCTTTTTCTTGGTATTTCTGCTGTCTGGCTGCCTGGAGTTTGGAGTGTTTGAGACCGGACAGTTATTAAGGCTGCACTTTTGGACAGTTGTGTAGCAGGCCGCAGGTTCCCTGTGAGTTGCGGAGGCGGCTGGCAGTAGGTTGTGCGGCGTGCACCCTGTGGTGGATTTCTGCACACCCGCATGTACTACTGACTCTACTGACTGACTTTGGGTTTACTATAGTGTGACTACAGTCTGGTATTTGGATAGTTTGTACGCTGCTGAAGCGAAAGCGTCCGGCTTTACTGCTGGTGTGCGAGTGGTGAAATTGTTGTATTATTGTGATTAGTTGCCGCCAGTGGCCACCTATCATTGTTATCACTGTGGTCCTGATCTTTGGCCAGCATTAGGTTGACTGCCAAAAAATCGAGATCAGTAAGGTTAGTTTCTACAAGATGCTGTCAAAAAATAAAAATCTAATCCATTAAGAAATGAGGCATCACTTTTGGGCATTTTAAGGGAGAAATCAATGTTTCAATCCTATTTCTTGTGACCTGGAAAGGTCCAGGGTAAAGCGAAGTTGATTTATCCCCTTTGAGAAATGGGCCCGAAAAAAAGGGCGCAGAACAGATGGAAATACTTCATAACTCTTTGGGAGATGGGGCTTCATCTAAAATTGTCTCTCTCCTTTTGTGTGTAACACAGTTGGGAGCCGGACCTCCTCACCCAAAACTTCTTTACCCACCGTCTCCTTTTGTGCTTTCTGGGAGAGCAGATATGGGGTGTTAAAATGAACTGCATTTAAGTTGCTTTTTGGGAGATTACCTTCCTAAACTGCAACCTCTTTGGACCTAAAATGCCCCATTTTCAACAGGGATTTTTTTCTGTCAAATGAAATAATAGGAATATAATGGGGAAACAGTCTCTCTGGCCTGAACCCATTAACTGTATTTTAACTCCCTTGGGGAAGATCAGTGCGCGTATCCTATGCTCTAGGGTAGCTGAGAAACGGTAACCACAAGGTAAAATCCAATACATTGTTATAAAATATATAAAGAAAAATATATACATGCATTTCACAACTGGGCAATTTGCAAGATATGTCCTCTATGGTACAGCATCTTCTCTTGTGGCACACAGTAGGCAGACAACTGTTAAAACAGGGCCCCATGTGCCATACGAGTCTTCTTGGTGGGGGGTTAGTGCGGCACAGAGGTGACAGATATGAGGTGGGAAGGAAAACTGACACAGGAGATACCCCTGTAGCATGACATCCTTCTCTCGCACACTGCATCCCTGCAGGCGTTCGAGGATGGAACACACTGAGCATCATCACCAAGGGACACCCGACTGGCACGGTAATCAAACTCTATGTGGACATCCAAAACAAATTTGGGTTGGAAAGCACTCAGTTTTACTGCTACTTATAACATCAACACCACCTTTGGCCCTACCTGATCATGCTCACTGAGTTGCTAGAATTCAGCCAAAAACTGACAATGGGCCCCTTTACACTCAAGGGTAGAGGCTATGTGTGCTACACAAATTCCTGGTAATAAATATTGGAGAGCAGCCGATTGGAGTGGGGCAAATTGTTTTGGATTGGAGTGGGGCAATTTGTTTTGGATGGAGCAGGGCACATGTTTTTCAGGACAGATTGCTTTGGACTGGAGCGGGGCAAGTTGTTTTGGATAGGAGTGGGGCAAATTGTTTTGGATAGGAGCGGAGCAAATTGGGAACCGGTCGGACTGTTTTGGATTAGAGGGGGGCAAATTGTTTTCGGGACGGATTGTTTTGGATCGGAGTGGGGCAAATAGTTTTGGATTTGAGTGGAGCAGACTGGTTTGGACTGGCTTGGGGCAGATTGAAGTGGGGCAGATTGTTTTAGACTGGAGTGGGGCAGCCTGTTTTAGACTGGAGTGGGACGAACTGTTTTAGATTGGAGTGGGGCAGATTGGTTTGGACTGGCTTGGGGCAGACTGGAGAGGGACAGATTGTCTTGGGCTAGAGCAGGGCAGATTGTTTTGGACTGGAGCAGGGTTGACTGGAGCAAGATCGATTCGAGCAGGACTGATTGGAGAAGGACAGACTGTTTTGGTGTGAAGTGGGGAAGACCACATTGGATCAGGGCAGATTTGGTGTGGGGTGGGGAAAGAAACAACATTGCTTTGCAATATTTAGAACAAGATAACCGTCATCTTTTGAGAACCGTGCCCACGAGCAAAAATAAAACATGAGTGCTAAGTGAGCAAAGAAGACTTGGCAAAATAAAAGAAACAATAATAGAAAATAAACTTTGCAATTTTGTTTGTCCTGCTGGGTACATTTTTGCCAACCACACACCTTCTGTTTGTAGAGCCCTATGAGTTAAAAAGAAGTACCACAATCATGTTAGGAGCAGCGGACGGGTACTGACTAAGTTGAATCAATCAGTGCTTGGTCCCTGCTCCATGGAAAGGAACAGACATGATGCTAGGCCTGCAGTGCCTAATTATGAGGCTGTAAAGAAAAGTGCCAGTCAAGCCAACAAATGGTAAGCAATGGGCGGGCTCTAAACCTACTTTAAGATTATAACAGTCTCAAAGAGAGAGCACATGTACTGTCTAGCCGAGACCTGAAAACTATCATCCAATCTGTAACACTGCCTGACTTCTATATCTATTGCAGAAGCAATTAGACTTCAGATTCAAGCATTTGAGAAACGAATCGTATTTTTAGCTACTTTTGATCCCATTTTCACCATCATAAGAGATGAACTGCAACAACTGTAACTAATGTGCAGTCCACTACTTAAACATTTCTTACTCAGGAGATATGGTACTTTTTAGGGGTGTGGAATTCCTATAGCCCGACGCCCAGGACATATTGTTGGGGGGTCAAGGGCAACACGTTTTCATGTTTATTTTGCAGAAATGTAAACATAGTTTGTCAGTGTGGAATGCCTCTACATGGGCAGTAAATATTAGCCATAACTACAATGCCCTTAGCACAAAGTTAATATTATTATTAATGTCTTCCCAACACTATTTGGAAATATATTTTGGAAATTCTTACATTTGTCTTTAAACATCAGCTTTTGAGCTCTGAAATTGCACAAATTTTCATCTTTAATACAGGACTTTCAATTTCATTATACATATATTAATTTGACAAAGCAGAGGTTTTTAATTTAGTTGACTAGGCTGCACACAGGAAAACGACAAAGGTAGCTGGAGAGCTACCAGTAGCTCACGAGCTACTCGCTGGAGAAGTCTATTTTAAAGTATCATTCAGTAAAATGTGCTACTGCATGCTAGTACGTCCAAAAATAAAATCATAATGGAAAAATCAGTGTAACCAGTTCCAACAAGAGTATTGGAAACATGAAGATAAATAAGCATTGGCAAAGTCAATTGGCCTGGCAGTGATGTAAGCTTTTTGGTTTTGTCAATGCATGTCTTGTTTTGAGATGTTTTTTTATAAAACTTTATTGTTGTGGGAGCTGCTGGACCCTCACTATCATAACAAACATTGTCAAAACGCAAAATTATTTTGGGTCTCATAAAGCACACCTTTTTTTGCTAATATGCTCCTTGTGAAAGGATAGAATGCTCTCACTCACAGTGAAGCCAACCGAAAGAGAGAGAAAGAATTTTAATACAATCAATCAATTAAGGGCTCAATTCTTAAAGAAAATCACAAGAATGCACACTTAGTATATATCCTTGCATTAGTGCAGATTTACAGCTTTCATGAATTCACACTAAGTTACAGAAGTAGGCAAGGAAAAGGTACTCCTAGAAAATATTTGTGAACCATATTTTAGCATGAGCGAGTATGCATGTGTATATTTGCTCATGTGAAAATCTGTTGCGTGTTTACAAGTTCACTTTCCCTCCAGCCACTTTTTTCCAACCCTGCAGGAAGTTTTACTTCTGTCCTTGTCAGGGGTACATTTCTAACTTTTTTTCCCTTTTTTCTGTATGAGAAAAGATTAGAGAACAGCTGGTGTTAATCCCTAAAATATGCATGTTAGTAGGTTTGCATAGACTCAAAAGGGCATTCCAGCCCTAAAATTACTGCTCAGACCTATCGCTGTCTCAGGTTGTAGATCTGCTGAATGGTGCCAAAATAAGGAAATAAGGAAATTGCTAGTATTCAAGCCCTAGAATAGTATGAGCCCTGGCATGATCAGAGAGTCTATTATCAGAGCTCTCCTATAATGAGATCGCTGCCATAATTTGTCGCCGCACTACATGGCACCAAAGGGATTTTTTTAACAGGACAAGTAGATTTATGAAGCAATCTGTCCCATGGACAAGTAGATATTTTATTAAATTCCACACCCCTGGGCACTTTTGATACTGCTGATTTCCCTGTGGCTCTTGATATCATTTACTAATCCACTTTGTGCAGAAGGCTGCCTGAGGTGGCTGCAATATCTAGGACCTCCTTAAACATTTGGATTACAACACAAAAGTAGTAGTGTCCCATTAACATTAACAGGAGCCTCTGGCGGAACTGTTTCGTCTGGAGGGCTGAAGCAACATTATCATGGTGTATGGTCTTGGACACCTCATCTCACTTTATCCAGATGGTCTCCTTCTATACTTATATGATGAACCTGATAGCACCCCCGATGCACTCAGACAGTTGGAGGTGTTTGCGTCACTTTTGGGCTTATGGATCAACAGGACCAACACCTTCATGTTTCCGACTAGACAAGGGACCCACCAGCCTCCAGATCTTCCCCCAGGGCTTGCATGGACTCACACTACCTTTATATATCGGGGCATTCAGGTGTTTTACAGCCTGAATGATAAGAGAGAGGATAACCTGGGGCGGAGTGCTCCGCTCCCTTAAAACTTGTGTCTCTTTCTGAAAGTCCTTGAGGTTGCCTATCATGGCCTGAATATCAGCTTCCAAAATGGTGAAGCTGTTTCGTCTGGTATATTTCTTCACATCCTCCCAGTCAAAGTGCCGGCTGTATGGTCTATACAGTTGAACGGCCTGCTCCGTGACTTGAAATGGGAATGGGGGGGCCGCCATTGAGCACTGCTTTGAGTTCTAAAACATCCACCAGATGAGGGAGGACTGGGGGCTCCCGACTGAGTTGTTCTACCTGATGGTGCAGCTTCAATGGGCCACCTGGTCGCTTTATGAGACCCTGTGGGACAAATTGGCCCTCCTGGGCCTGGCCCCCTATCAGGGAGTTCTTCTGGCCCAGCTTCTCCATCCTGCTGTGGTTATTCCACAACCGAGCACCCGGTTACTAGTGGCCCTGCAATGCTGGAGGTGCTGTGCAGTTTGGACCCAGAGGGCCCCAATTTATGCCCCAGCCTTGCCACTACCTATGGGGATCCCATTGCCCGTTTCATTGTCCCCCAGGTCTTGGACTGGTTGAAGGCATGATTGGTGTCATTAGGGTACTGCTACCAGCTGGGCACTCTCACCCCCCTCGAAAAGCTATTGGAGCAGCACCCTCTGTCCCAATGTCAATTTCACACCTATGAAGCTCTGGTAAGGACTTTTGAGGACCTCTCAGATGGAGGAAGGGTCGAACCACCACCCCATGCAGTGTTCCAACTACTGCTGACTATAGGGCTGGCACCTTTTGACATTGTTCTATAGGACTTTGAACGACATGAGGCAGAGACCAATGGTGACCCTTAGGGCCAGGTGGGATGGCATTTTGGGGTGCTAAGTCACTGACAGAGAATGGAGTAAGATACTGGCCTAATCGCCGAAGGTTCCTCAAAATACAAGACTGAAGTATATACAGTTTAACTCTGTGGACATGAACTATCTTAGCCTCCAAGGGCTACAGGTCATTTATGGTGGAGTGTCTTGTGAATGTCCCTAGTGTCACCAACCCAATGTAGATTTTTTTGTCCTATGACGTGGTGGTGTCCTGGGCTTCGGTTATGAGGTCCTCCTATGATTGCACACTGCACTGGGCTGCTCCCTTCTGTGCACAGTCAAGACTTGCCTCCAGGGAGTGGGGGAAGGGGGGCCCCCGGGCCCAAGACTCGCAAAGTGGGCTCTAGGTTCTTGGATCTGGCCCTTGTGCTGGCCAAACAAAGAACTGTAATGGCATGGAAGTCAGAGAAGGGTCCTTTGCTTGCGACATGGATAAGGGATGTCACCACCTGGGCCAAGGCTGAGGAAAGAGTCCTGCTTAGGGAAGATGCGCGGGGTGAGGAGGTGTGCCATAGTTGTTCTGTGGTCAAAGGTTCTGGAGCAATGGGAACATCCAGGGGGAGACACGGACTCAGAACAGAAGGACCCGAGGGAAGGGAACCATAGTGGAGCCCCAAATGCGAAAGGCGCAGCTGATGCCCACGGAGGAGGCCTGGTCCCATGACCTCTGAAGTCTTGTGCCTCCTTGCCCATGCTGTGCTGCCTGCAGTTCCCTGTATCCCTCTACATCCTGACCCCTCCCCGGCCCCCTCCAGACTTTGGTTGTTGCTATTTTTAATTTGCTCACTACAGTCCCAGTTTCCCCTTTCCCCTTGCTCCTGAGCCAGAGGGGATAGCATAGGATGGGGAGCCTAGTTTATGAGTGTTGGATTTGAGGTTACATAATGGAGACGACCCAATTTGAGAATTTTACTAGGTCGGAAATGGATGAAAGCTAGTACCATATTCGAGGGTTGTGCCCTAAACATGCCCATTGATGCCTGTAAAACGTGCTTACCTGAATCACAGCTCCATACTAACTCGTGCAATTAACCACCACTGCTAGGACGTGATGTTTTTGGTCATAATTTTTAGTTGTCAAATGTTAAAAATATAAATTTCAAAAAAAGCCGAAACAGTTCTTTCTGACTGTGCAACATCGTTTTTGCTTATCTCCTTATTGCCTATCATGTTTTAGAAACAGTCAAGCAGTATCCGACAGTTCATCACTTTGAAAATCAGCTTTTAAAATTATACTTATGACACTTAAGTGATTTCCCATCTATATCAAAGTCTAGAAACTTATCCTGAGAAAGTTACCAATATTTTCCTGTGGTTCATTATTGGATGAATGCAAATGATTCAAGTTTTAATTCTGTAATTACATAATTCCTATTTATCTGAACAAACCATTAGTTGAAACACCACAATTCAGACCATTACTCCTTTCTGTTAGCTTTTTGATGTATAGCCAGGAAAATATTGTTTGAACTTTTAGTGCAACACAATCGATTTAGCATTTCAAGGGCAATTATTGGGGCTAAGACTGACTTAATATACTGCAGCCAGGGAAGACTAATTTGAAGAAACTACAGTTATTGCACAATTTAGCAGTATAAAAAGTTTGTAAATTTGCCTTAATTGCCTCATATTTCATCATCCTTAATAAAGCTACATTGTCAGGTCAACAATATATTTGAAAACGATAACCCTAATACATAGCAACATTAGCAAAGTCCCCAAAAACATCAAGGACAATGTCACACCATACTTAAGATGACCAAGTGTCCCGGATTCACTGGGACTATCTGGGTTTTTCAGCAGCTGACCAGGCAACATTTACAATTAGAATGGAGATAAAAATGAGCGTGCTAAATACATGTCAGCCATATATTCCCATATGATTATTTTAATCACTGAAATATACTGAAATATGATCCACATCTGGAAAGTATTAGGTGAAAAAACATTAACAGTTTACTGAAGTAAACTGAATATAGGGGACATAATGGTAAGGACAAAGTATTCTAAAAAATAAGATTCATTACTAACCTTCCTAGTATCAGGGAATTGGGGTGCATGTCCAAGCCGTAAAATGCACGAAACGCAAGAACATTACTATTGGCTTACTAAACATCAATGTACTGGAATAAATATGATATTCTTATTTGCCATAGTGCCATGCTAATGACATACTACATCTCAAATAAAGCACAATCTTCTTACAGGTATATTCTATAAAAGACAAAAACTTGCAGCCAACAGCAAATGTTCTAACATTCTGCTTTCCCACAATGCTCCCAATACCACTTCTCCAATAAACTATGATCTAACTGTTTGAATGGGCATATTGTAAAGAGGAAAAACTAAAGTTAGGACCATGTATACTATATCCCATTTTGCAAAACTATTCAAGTCATAGTCCAAGTTATGGTCACTTCCTGTACGATATTATTTGCTATTGAGAAATTTGGTAAACTTTTGTTTGCAATGAGTAGTAATGCGGCATGGAAGGATATCTACGATTTTAATTTTTACTAACATTTTACAGTTATACTGCGAGTGCACAAAAAATACTTTTTGCTAAAGCTCCCTCAAAACTGCAACATATTATGGCTGTACTATGACCATGTGATATTTCAACCACCACACTGTTGAAGTATAGTTGCTAGTTAGTATAGCTGCAGTCACATTATGTACACTTGACAATGGTTGTACAAATTGAGTCACTGTTTACGTAAACAGTGTGTAGCCGACGTTTATCGTGCAAATGTGAATGCTGTTGTAGGCACTACTAGTTGTCTTTGAATTTTCATGTTTCTGTACACTAAGACATTAATTCAATGGATAGACACGCCCAAATTTGCCTTTGTGTTATTTACAAAACGGACTTGGATAGTAAAGCATTAATGTCTGAACTCTGTATCTCTGGCACATAAATATTGAAGTGCTAATGTTTTCTAGAAATAACAATAAATGTCTTATAAATGTAGATTTGCAATTTATTGATGCAATAAAAAATATTGATTGACAACTGTGATAGCAGGATAACCACCGAAAACGTTATTTACCAATGTAACAACACCATTAGAAAGAATTGCTAAGATTAGTTACATTACAGTTGGTGCATTGTTTAAGGGCGTGCAGAAGACAGACTACAACCCCGGAGTTCTGCAATACTGAAAACCAAACAGTAAACAATCAGAAAGCAAAATATGCCCCAAAATGAAATGCCCTTCATATTATGCTGGCAGAAGAGTGTAGCTTCCAACTCTCAATATAACACAAAACAGTGATTTACAGAGGCGATAGATATCACTTTGCACAACCCTCTATCTAAAACCCAGGCACTGAAAAAGGTGCATCTCCTTTGGATTTTGAGGGCACGGTTGACTAACATTTACACTAGCATTCACCTTACATTTGTGCACTTACGCTGGTTCTGCTCTTCTATGAGCCCCAGAACTTTAATGTAGTAAAATGATTTTCATTCATGCATTATTACCATCATAGCATGCCAGGAATTACCACTGGTAAGCTAGGGCCATCATTATGACAGGGTGGACAAATTCATGCCATGCACACCTACAATATGTTAGGGATACCCCCAACTACATAGAGAGCAGCATTATGGAAGAGACAGACTTCAACATACCATTTGGGCCTACATAGATCCCTGCAATTTGCGACAATGCCACCAATATGTGATAGTGAGCTTTCTACAAAGAGTGGGTATCGTGTCATGAATGCCTACAATATTTAAAGAACAAACATCATTTGTGCAAGGGCTAGAATGGTACCAGAAGAGGGCAATGGTAATAATGCCATGAATGTCCACAACTGGCCAATAAATGCAACAATTATGTGGGAGCCAATATTTTACCAGTGGTGGTTTTCAAGATACGGATCCCCACATGTTGCCAAGTGCCATGCAATTCTCTTCCAACGGCTCTCCATTGCCATGCTGCTCCTGCTTCCACTTATGTGGAGCGAGGGCCCGCACAGCTGCAGGAAAAAGTTACCTCCTGTGAATTAGTACTAGCTTGAACAACAACAAGCAAGTGTTTGCGTAACGCAGGCAAGGTGGAAACTGGGTGCTCACTAAGTGCCGGATGGTTTGTCACAGGATGCGGACGGGGTCAGCAGTCGGTCATTGAGTGCATTCAGGATTCCAGGGTAGCAGACAGGCTGGAGTGGGTTGGGAGTGGGGGACTGACTGGTCAGGGCAGGGCTCTCATGGTGCAGAAGGGGCAGGCATGTTGGGCAAGAAGGGACTTGCTGTAGCCAAGGTCATGTAGGTTATTCCCCCCACACACACACACAGCGAAAAGCATGGAGTTTGTTTAAAAACATCCCCAAAGTGTTGCATCAGTGGGTTGCTGCACAGTTCCATTACAGCGAAACCTAATAAATACACAAGAAATTGCTGGGTACACTATCAAATAATGAAAATAATATTTCTATGAGGTCTCATAAAAAGAAAAACAAACATACATTCAACATAGGATGGTCTTGTACAACGGCAACATATAAGAACATACCTCTGCTGCGAATGTCCACTGCTGGGGTTACCATAATTTCCAGAATCTAATAAAGAAAAAAAAAACTATTATAGGTCTTTAGAAACATCTTTAATTTTGTGTAACCAAGTCAGCACAGAGAACAAATTATTTACTTCGGTAACGCCTTATCTGGTAGAGAAACAGACTAGCCACAGATTCCTTATCTTAGAATTCTCCCCACGCGTCAGACTGGATCCGGAAAACCTTTCTTCAGCAGTACCTCTGAGAGTATGTAGAGGGGTGGTGAGACTCCGTAGCAATGTCTTCCCCAGATATGACATCCGCAGAGTCCATATACTTCCTCCCCCGACATCAGTTTCTTCTGTGACTATAATCCGCACAACAACGCGGAGTCACATAGTATAGGAAGTTGGCTCTGTATATACTATCTCAAAGTAAGAGATAGTGTGCACAGAGTCCAAGGGTTCCCCTTAGAGGTAAGATAGTGGCAAAGAACGAGTTACTTACCTTCGGTAACGACTTTTCTGGTGGATACATTAGCTACCTGTAGATTCCTCACCTATTGAATACTCCCATTGCGCCAGCATTCGACGGAAATCTTCTTCCTAGCTTCTGCACGTCGACGAGGACGTCACAATTGCCCACGCGACGCCGCCTGACTTCATACAGGCAATAAGAGGTTCTCGCCGACGTGCCGACGTCAGTACCAACATTTTTTTTTTTTTTTTTAAGAATAAAATAACTAAATGAATACACGAATAATTATATATATATATATACACACATATACACAGTTTATGTACAAGTCCTCAAAAACCAAGAGGAGCACACCCAAGAACAACTTGGTTAGACCAGACATGCAACGGGGAGGCGGGTGGGACCGTGAGGAATCCACAGGTAGCTAATGTATCCACCAGAAAAGTCGTTACCGAAGGTAAGTAACTCGTTCTTCTGATGGATACAACTACCTGTGGATTCCTCACCTATTGAATAGAGTCCCAAAGCAGTACTGCACTCGGTGGTGGGTGCCTGAATGGTCAAACCAAGAAATCCTGCAGCACTGACCATGCAAAATGGCCATCTCTCCTAACCTCAGAATCCAAGCAGTAATGCTTCGCAAAAGTGTGGAGGGATGACCAAGTTGCGGCCTTGCCGATGTCGACCACAGGAACACCCCTAGCCAAGGCCGAAGAGGCCGACTTAGCTCTGGTGGAATGAGCTCTTATACCATCAGGGGGTACTTTCTTTGCTAAAGAGTAACACATTTTAATGCAAAGAATGACCCACCTGGAGAGTGTTCTCTTGTGGACTGCCTTTCCTCTCCTCTTTCCCACGTACCCGATGAAAAGCTGATCCTCCAGCCTGAAATCCTTCGTTCTGTCCACATAAAAGCTTAGCGCTCTCCTTGGATCTAACCTGGGGGCTGCGGGTGCTGTGCTTGGTCCAGGCGTCGGGTTCTTTGTTCCAGGCAGTTGCAATGGGGGAGCCTCTGGATCTTCTCTGCATGAGTTGCTGTGGGGTCCAGGGAGGTAGTCTCAGGTTACTCACAAGGTGGCAGTCGCTTGGGAGTCCTCCCTGCAGTGTTGGTTCTCGAGCCGGGTGCAGAGGGTGAAGCCTCACGCTTCCAGTGGAAAGAGTGAGTTCTTTGAAAGTTGCAAGGAAGTTTTAAAGTTTTTGCTGTTTTTGAACAGTGCTGCTGCTCACGGGAGTTTGATGGTCCTTCGGGTTCATGGCAGTCTTCTGAGGCTTCAGAGGTCGCTAGTCCCTGTCGGATGCGCTGCTGTGCAGGTTCTTTGAGTCTGGAGACAGGCCGGTAGGGCTGGGGCCAAGTCAGTTGTCGTCTCCGTCAGCTCTGCAGGGCTTTCAGGTCAGCAGTCCTTCTTTGTGTAGGTTGCAGGAATCTGATTTCCTGGGTTGCCCCTAAATACTAAATTTAGGGGTGTGTTTAGGTCAGGAGGGCAGTAGCCAATGGCTACTGTCCTGGAGGGTGGCTACACCCCCTTTGTGCCTCCTCCCTGAGGGGAGGGGGGCACATCGCTAATCCTATTGGGGGAATCCTCCAATCTCAAGATGGAGGATTTCTAAAGGCAGGGGTCACCTCAGCTCAGGGCACCTTAGGGGCTTGTCCTGACTGGTGGGTGATTCCTCCTTGATGTTCTCATTATCTCCTCCAGCCTTGCCGCCAAACGTGGAGGCAGTGGCGGGCCTCTCCACTAGCTGGGATGCCCTGGGGTGCTGTAACAAAAGTCATGAGCCTTTGAGGCTCACCGCCAGGTGTTACAGTTCCTGCAGGGGGAGGTGAGAAGCACCTCCACCCAGTACAGGCTTTGTTCCTGGCCACAGAGTGACAAAGGCACTCTCCCCATGTGGCCAGAAACTTGCCTGGTTGTGGCAGGCTGGCAGAAACTGGTCAGCCTAGCACTAGGTGTCGGACTGGTATTCAAGGGGCATCTCTAAGATACCCTCTGGGGGCATTTTACAATAAATTCCACACTGGCATCAGTGTGCATTTATTGTGCTGAGAAGTTTGATATCAAACTTCCCAGATTTCAGTGTAGCTATTATGGAACTGTGGAGTTCGTGTTTGACAAACTCCCAGACCATATACTCTTTATGGCTACCCTGCACTTACAATGTCTAAGGTTTTGCTTAGACACTGTAGGGGCATAGTGCTCTTGCACATATGCCCTCACCTGTGGTATAGTGCACCCTGCCTTAGGGCTGTTCGGCCTGCTAGAGGGGTGACTTACCTATGCCACAGGCAACGTGAGGAGGGCATGGCACTCTGAGGGAAGTGCTATATCGACTTAGTCATTGTCTCCCCACCAGCAAACACAAGCTGTGAGGCAGTCTGCATGTGCTGTGTGCGGGGTCCCCAGGGTGGCATAAGACATGCTGCAGCCCTTAGAGACCTTCCCTGGCATCAGGGCCTTGGTACCAGGGGTACCATTTACAAGGGACTTATCTGTGTGCCAATTGTGGGAACAAAGGTACAGTTTAGGGAAAGAACACTGGTGCTGGGGCCTCGTTAGAAGGGTCCCCGCATACTTTCAATCATAACTGGCATCAACAAAAGGTAAAAAGTCAGGGGGTAACCATGCCAAGGAGGCATTTCCTTACACATAGAAACTGGCAATGGGATAGTGTATACACCAAGGAGGTGGATGTAAATATGATGTTACAACCACTAACTTGAAAAGCATAGCAAAGGAATGCCCGAAGCAAGACTGAAGCCAGATACCACAGTTCGCAAAGCAAGGAGGATGGGTGGGTCGATAAGGAATCTGCGGCTAATCTGTGTTTCTACCAGATAACTCATTACCAAAGGTAAGTAACTTGTTCATCTGATAGAGACAACTAGCTGCAGATTCCTTATCGTAGAATAAGATACCAAAGCAATATCAACCTAGGAGGGGGGCTGCCAACACATCCCACCCAAGTCTTTCAGTAAACAACCGGTCAACCAGAGGAGCAGTAGACCAAACACGAGACAGACAAGGGTGAGAAGAAGTATGCAGATCACTCAAAAAGAGTGGACAACCCATAGAATATCAGAAGACGATATGATAAGTCATGGAGGTAAAAAAACAGATGGTAATCAGGGCTCGAAAAATCTACTCGACCACATGCTATGGCGAGTCTTATTTGATCAGGTCGAGCTATTTTTAAGACTTACTCGCCCCTTCTGGCAAGCTGACAACCAACAGGTGATCTGTTCAGTTGAAATGTGGAAGGGCAATAAAAGATACCTTTAAATCTTGTTCTTTTGTCACATTTGCTGTGTGTTCACATACAGAGGTCAAAAGTCAGTTTGTCTTACAATTAATTTTCCTTCTGACAGCAGAGTTCTGGGACTTTGTAAGTTGAACTGTGTGGCCTGCTTTAGAGTGTAAAAATAAAAGGATATAGGGTGTCAGGTTTTACCCAAGACACAGCATTTAACTCAACTGTGCAAACAATTCAAAATATATTTCAGTAGTTGTGAAAGGCCATTTTTTATATGTGTGTGATGAAAAAATTGTTTAATAGGATGAAAACAAATCAGAATACTTTGTGTTGATGTGCAAAGGATATGCTTTCTGAAACCCAGTTTTCACAGATTAATACACTATATAGTTTTATCAGAAAAGCTGCAAGCTAGTGGAGATGTTTTTGGACGTTTCTTGGAATGTTACTGTGTGCAGATGACAATATGCTACCACATCATGGATTATTAAATGTAGTTATTAAAAGTGAGTGTTTAAACAAACTGAGAAACTCACCTGTCCTGATGGCGATTCTGTTAGTCAACTAAAAGAAGTCATGGGTTATGTGCCCCCTATATGTGGGCTAGATTCTCGTGATACATGCAGCAACCTTTAGTCAACTTATTCAAACAAAAGAGATATTTTTTTACTGCAGAAATGGGGAGCTCACATATTTGAAGGTGCAGTCATATGTGAGAATGAAGAAACATGCGATTCTGTAAAGTATTTGCTTCAGATCATACAATTTGATACCTGTTTACAGGCCAAGTACATTACAGTTAGGTCGAGTAGATTACTTAAGTTACTCGACCTGCTGGTCTAGTAACATTTTTTATGATTTTCCGAGACCCGGTAGTGAAAATGAATCTGTTGGAAGAGAACCACAACAGGTAAGAACATGAATTGCCCCAAAGTAGGAGCTGAAGGAACGAGGTACAAAAGCATCCCATTAGTAACTGCGGTAGGAGGAATGGAACACCCATCAAGGGGTAACCCCAAAGGTTAAGAAAGAAGGGAAGCTATACATATATGCTGCTTGCACCAAGATGCATAGTGCTAACCTATAAGAAGCAGGAAGCATCATGCTGGAAGGGAGAGAAACCGAACAACAGGTTGTATGTGTCCAGGATATGAAACAGAACTGTGGGGCAATTGGAGCCAGTCAACAGAAGACACAAAAGGTTAGCCAATGGCATGCTATTAATGGGTAAAGGTGGAGGACTGGAAAAAACAGCTGAGGGAGCCATACAGATGGATAGACATGTAAAGACATGGATGTGTCCCACAGAAATTGTCCGGAGTCATGCATAAGACCAGGGCAACACAGATGTCATAAACTAAGGCACCAGGACACCATAGGAGGGGTCTGAACCCTTGATCTGCAGATGGCAATCATACCAAAGGCTCAAGACCTGAACCTTGAGCCACCGCTCCTAGTCCAAGATTATAGGAAGGAAAAGGGTTGTGCAACAGAAACAACACAGGAGGGAAAGAAAGGGGGGGGGGGCAGAGAGAGAGAGAGAGAGAGAGAGAGATAGAACACCCCTCAAGAAAGAAAAAAACATGCAAAGATGAAAATCAAGGCCAGTGCACCAAAGAAAGCAAAGGGTGGTAGAACCACTTGCTGAGCCGAACCGACAGAAACCTTGTGGTACAGGAAAACAGAAACACAAGGTAGAGAAATACCCCATTAGGAGATTCTAAGCACACAAGGGGCATAAGCAACAAACAGAAGAAATCTGTTGAAGGAGGGATGGAAGTAAAAGCGGTAAATCCCAGAGGGACAACCAGCGTAGAAGAAAGTGGTCCAAGTGTGGAACAACAATGAATACTGCGAAAAGGAGTATATAAACATCGATCCCCAGGATGGAATCTGGACAACAGACCTTAGAAGCCTGTGAGGCCAAAAGGGAATAACCAGATCCGTTGAAAACCGCCTGAACACAAAAATAACGTGAGGAAGAAGAGGAAAACCTTCACACCACTGAACTAGCAATAAAGAAGCAATGCTAGGAGTAGAAGCCTGCAATGAAAAGGCATGCATTAGGTGACAAAAGATGACGAACAAGACATACACAGAAATGGAAATAAACCCCCCAATGAGACAGGACCCGAAGGACAGGAACCCACACACAAGTGGATGAAGCCCAACTTACCAGAGTAGGGTGGAGGAGACAATAACAGGGACCGTATGAAATAATAGGTTTCAAGGACACCCCATGGGGGTGCTACACACATCCCTCATGCATGGAGCTAATGGGCAAGATCCACTTCATGAACCAACAGTGGGATATAATTATTGCCCTCCCCACAGTGAACTCATGATCAGGGAACATGTCCACCGAATTTGTGGTCCATGCCCGAAAAAAGGAAGGACATACTCAAAAGGAAAAATAGAAACAGATAAATAAAATATACCCATGAGTAAAAACAGAGCAAAAAAGGGACTACCTTTATGACCATCCCAAAAGGTCAGAAGCAGCGTGAAAATAGGGCCCTCTTGGGACAACAGATGCTGCCCCTCACTTGGAGGTAAAAACAACTAGAAAAGAGGATCTAGAGTATAAGTAGTACCCACATGGAAGCAGCCCATGGAAAATGGGCAGACAAAACCTCTCCCATAGTACCAATGGAAAAGGACACATGCAAAAACAGCAGAAATCCTAGTGACATAAGGAACCAAACTGCTCCCATAGGAGCACCAAGCAAGTTCCCAATGGGAAACAAATAAGTAGGAGAGAGTAACTATAGGCTTACACCAATTGGTTCGAAGGGCTGGGGTTAAACACGATTCTCCGAAGAGAGCACATACATCGTAGGCGACCCGCTTATAATATAGAGGAATGAGACCCAGACCTGGTCCAAAATAATAGCAAAAACCGACCACCATAGGGGGAAAACAGCTTCTAAGAAATTGTAAAAGTAGCCATGCCCTTTTCCGTAGCGCTCCTGAAGAAGCCATAATTCACCCAACCGAATTGGTGGTATCCATACCACATCGAACACTAAGCTTGGCAGCCTGCTGACCATCCTGTACAAAGGGCGTGAGAGCAATTCTAGCCACGTCCGGCAGAGAAGGCAAAATACACTCCGCTGAGTTCCACAGAACGTGGGATAAGCGAACAAGGACACAAGTATTATTAGTGGAACGCAAGGCCGAACTAGATGAGACGAAAATCCCCCTACCAGAAACATCCAGCTGCCTGGCTTCCCACTCTGGCGGAACAGGAGGGATCTGCGTAAGACTGTGTGCAGCCAAAGCAGTTTGCAACACAAAACTCTGAGTAGATGGATGTGAGCGAAGGCATGACAGATCCTCTGGGGCTGGCCTGTGTCTGCGTGAGATAAAACGCTCTACAGGGGGACCAGAAACTGGCTGGGTCCAAACTCCCAAGAGGCTATAATGAAGAGCATCACAATAAGGAAGGACCGGCTCAGAAGACTGGTCAGGATGGAACACATCAAGCAAAGGATCTGTGGATAACTGCACAGTAGGAAGCTGTAAATGCAACACTTCCGATACACATTTTAACATGTCTGTAATAGCAGAACTAGCCTCTGTAGCCAACCCAGAAGTTGTTCGGAGGCTGGATGCCACTCAGGAATCAAGGCTGCTCGCCATGGCATAGTCAAGTAACCAATCTGATTGGGAAAGCGGACTGGTGCCGGAATGAGGAGGCTGAGAATGAAATCCAGGCCCCTCTGATGGAAGAACAATAGTGTGAGGCTCAGCTAACGCCAACTGAGGAACATCCAACTCTAACAAACCCGCTCCCGACTTCTGAGTCGACGCCTATCAATGCCGTGAGGGAGAGACCTCGACCTCGGAAAGGGTGTCATCCGACTCCAGAGAGACAACAATAAAGGCATAGAGCAAAGTCGCATGCACCACAACCGCCGAAGTTGACATCGGAATTGAGGAACCAATCGTAGACGATGGGAGCAATGGAAGGTTGTACATCGCCACCGATCCAACTCCAGAGTCGAAGTGCCCAACGGGCCCCGAGGACGAAGCCATCACTGAAGACCCCATCACGACACCCACCACCTCCTTAGGGCCCAAAGGCGCACCAGAGGGAAGAGGAGACCCAAAAACAGCATGCAAGGGCAAATAATAGTCCTGCATCTGGGCCAGAGTCGCCCCGGCGCCAGGATAAGGCAAAAGGCACGTGGTTAACTCCTGCACAGACTCATCCTCAGAAGATCCTGGGGAGTCGCGTGGGGGCAGTAAAGCGGGAGGAGGACGCGACTTCGACCGTGGGCAAGGCTTACCTTGAGAAGTCGCCGGAACCAGAGACATTGAGGGAGCCGTACGCAATCGACTCCTAGAATGATTCCTGGGATGAGAGCTGGAAGATGAAGGACTACAATACCTACAAGAGTCCTGCAAAGGCCTCGACACCCATGCCGCCAGGAGCTTCATCCTCTGCTCTCGCAATGTCTTAGGCCTCAACTGTTGAAGGCGTCACAGTCGTCAGTATCATGGTGGGTGCCTAAGCACCACAAGCAAACAGAGTGGGGGTCTGTTACCGACATCTGTCGAGCACAGGACCCACAAGGCTTAAAGCCAGTAGGCATATAACACTCTTCCAAAACAACAAAACCGTAGAAGGGGAAGGCCAAAAATGGCCAGAGGAAACAGCTTCTCCAGATTCCCATTGCTGCACAGAAAACAAGAAACCGATGTCAGCACATTAGGAGACGGACTATATGGACTTCGCCGACGTCATCTCCGGAGACAACATCACCTCGGAGTCACACGACGCCCTCTAACGACATGCAGGTGTACTGCTGAAGAAAAGTTTTCCAGATCCAGCCTGACACCTGGGGGGAGAGAATTCTAAGATAAGGAATCCCTGGCTAGTTGTCTCTATCAGATCCTCAAGACATTAATTGAGGGCCGATTTAAAATATTTCCTACATACTGGGTATGAACAACCAGCATAAAAGCCACGAGAAACGGCTCTAGCTTTCAGAATTATGAGCCCTTAAAGTAACAAAGGCACACAATAACTATAAATGGTTGGGAGCTGAAATAAATCTATATTTTTCAATTGTAAAGTTAGTCGATCTATTTTCCCCCAAGCAAGTATAAATACATAGCACATATTCATATACATGGTAACACATCATCAACGCTGTTATTTGCATTTGGCTCCAAGAACACCCTTCAGCTTCTTGCATAGCTCTCAATCTTCTTTCAAGCAATGCCATGCTTTAGGCATAGTTAATGTCACTGGCAACGTTCCCAAAAAAAACCAATTATATTGACCAGTAATTTTCCACAAAGTTTGGTGTCAAACTTTTAATCAATCCACAGTTTGTATTGCGGCTGGAAAAGTATGAAAATAGATTCAGCAGGACTCCAGTTTCGACGTCTTTTTGGTCCTTGATGCTCATGCCACTTGCTGTGTCTCTCTACTTAACGACAGATAGAAGATTCTACAATCTTTGACCCCATTTGACCCCATCTTCCACTTCTGCTCTCTCGCCTTGAGAAAGTCCCAGGCATGCGTGCCTTTAGGGGGCAAAACAAGTGCTGGCAGTTAATGATACGGCTCATACACGTTGGAACTTGGCCCAATGTTAAAGATTAACATTAACATTTATAAAGCGCGCTACTCACCCGTGCGGGTCTCAAGGCGCTAAAGATTAACAAACATATACCATGCAATTGGTCTCGCATTTACTAGTTATAGCTGTTGGCATTATAAATGCCTAACAGGACTTTTCCTGCCACATAATTCCAGTGTCCCTTCATATAAATAAAGGGCTAGCTGACCTACAGGAACATTCTTTCAAACAAGGCACTTACAACACTCCAAGCTGCAAAACAAAAGTTCCAGCCATAAATGAGCTTTAAAAGACACTGAATGGGGTGAGGAGTTATTTTGAGGTCCCCACTAACCTAGTGTGGGGACCCAGAGTTGATCTAGACAAAAAGAGCCCATTGTGGTGAACGTTTTGAAGGTGGTCCCATTGTCCTAAGACCAACACAGGCTGAGCTATGAGCAGAAATGTTTTGTAAAGGTAATGCCCTGCAAAGCATTATGGGGTACGTTTTTGTGCAGTGAATATTATGTATAACTGTAATGCTCAGAATAGCCCCTAGAGGACACAACAATAAAAATAACATTTGTAAGAAACATGGGCATGCAACCATACAGATAGCCCCTAGAGGGCATAACCACATGAAAAGAAAATGACAGAAAGTAATGCAGTGTACAATATATTTAGCCCCTATAGGGTGTAATGCATTACAGATTTTCAGGGATAGCAGGCCTACTGCAACAATATCAGAAATCAAGGCCCTTAAACATAAATTACACTCAGCTGCAAAACAAAGGTTCCAGCCATGGGAGCGCTTAAAAAGACACAATGGTAGGAGGGGTTATTATTTTGGGGTCCTCACCTATTTTGAGGACCCAGAAATGATGTAGACAGAGAGAGCCTGTCATGAATGTTCTGAAGGTGGTCCCATTGTCCGAGGACCACCGCAGGCTGAGCTATGGCCAAAATGTTTTGTAAAAGTAATGCCCTGCAAAGTATTATGGGGCAAGTTTCCCGAATGCGGTGAATATTGTAGTATCGGCTCTCCTGCTGTGTCGGAAAAGCCACTGAGGATTTCTCTGGTTTTAAAAATTTTTTATATATGTTTATTGACTTTTCAAAGAAACTTGAATAAAACATGAGTCACACTGGTAACATATATTACGTCCCCTGGTACAATTGTATACCACTTACTAAACGCAGGTAAACAGATGATAGACCCATTTGAGAAAGATAGCCCAAAAGTATACACCGAAAAAATATAAGAGAGATAAAGTAAAAACCTCTCTGGTTTTAACATAATGCATTTACAAATTATAAGTGTTTTTGAAAGCCTTGGAGCGCAAATGTGAGAGCCTAAAGCAAAACTGAAATGACTCCGACTAGGTGAAAGTGTGAACAATGTGACGAGCGCTCCAATACTGCTGATAGAGTTTCGCCATGGAGCATGAAGGAGAAACAAAAGAAAACACTGTGAGAGCACTCCAATACCATTGATCGAGTTTGCGCTGTGGGTGCCCTGGCCGCCATGGAGCACAAAGGAGAGACAAAAGAAAACAATGTGACAACCTCTCCAATACAGCTGATCGAGTTTGCACCATGGCTGCCAGGAAGCACGAAGGTGAGAGAAAATGAAAAAGTAGTTCACCCACGCTGAGGTATATTGGCAATAGTGCAATTATCCATATAACAGGGTCAGTCTGCAAACCATAACAAACCAGCCTCAAGGCAGGTCAAACGTAAAGCATTTAATGATGACATCAAGGGTTTTTTGAAAGGCAAGCCCAGAAACAAAATTAAAGTGATGGGAGTGAGGTGGACATGGTTAAACCCTACAAATGCTTTACAACGGGTCAGGAAAGCAGCGCTCGCGTGCTACTATGCTCGATCTAAAAATGACCCATACATAGGTAACTTTGACAAAAACATGTTTACATCAAAATTATAAACAATGGAACACTAATGAAAATGAGACCTTTAAAGAAAGCAATTATACGTTTGCAATTATGACAACTTTTGGCTGATTTGGAGTAGAGCTAGGCTGTGAAAACCAGCTTCGGTTTAGTGAACTTTTTGCTAATACAAACAGGAGTTTCCAGATGGGGGGTGCCTGTGCAGCAGACAGGCTAGCAATGTCCATTCCTTTTTACTATCAAGATTGTTATTTGTGGGATATGGACTCATCCTTATGCACTAAGGACTTTAATGAGGACAGTCCTGTGAATAAATACTACTTAGTCGTCAGCCCTGTCAATCTTCAGTCTTTAATCAGCAATATGGGAACGGCATTTGGCATGCACTGTACACCATTTTCTCTGTAATCTAATCAAGTTTCAATTTTCATCTGTCAGAAGGGCCAGGTATGAATGCCCTGGGGGGTGGGGTGGGGGCGGGGGCGAGGTGTTGAATTTGTTTTTGGCATCCATGTAGATTACACAGAATTTTGAAATAATTGCATGAAATGTGTAATTACATGAAATCCACAACTGTCATTTTGCACAATATTTAAGTAGAAGTGGAGGATGCAGCTTAGCATCTCTCTTTGACGCCATAACGTACTTAAATAAAAGTACATGAACAGCCACTCGCTTTTTGTTCCTATGTGTTTATGGAAATTTTTACAGTTAATGGCGTGTTTGTATTATTATTATTATTTTTTTAAAGCGAATGGTATTTAATTATGCAAAATGGCTTACCTCAGGATTTTCAAGTAACAAGCATAACAAACTCCTTGAAAATACATTAGTGTATTGCAAATTTTGCTCCGTGCCTGAATGTACCAGTCAAGGTTGAGGCTATTTTCAAGGAACGCTATATATATATATATATATATATATATATATATATATATATATATATACACACACACACACACACACATATATACACACATATATATATACATATATATACACATACACACACACACACACAAATATATACTTTTTGGCATGGTTATCCCCACTTTTTGCCTACTGTCAGTATGCTTTGACTGTTTTCACTGGGATCCTGCTAACCAGGATCCTAGTGATTGTGCTCTCTCTCTCTCTAAATGTGGTTGCCTAGGACTTTGCACGCTCCACAATTGGCATTCTGGTGCCCCCATATAACTCCCTAGTATATGGTACTTAGGTACCCAGAGCATTGGGGCACCAGGCGTTCCCCATGGGCTGCAGCATGTATTGTGCCACCCCTGGGAGCCCAAGCAAAATGTGTCTGCAGGCCTGCCATCGCAGCCTACGTGAAAAACCGCATGCACCCTTTCACGACAGGTCACTGCACCAGGTTACTGTAAGTCACCCCCATGGTAGGCCCTTCTAGCCCAGAGGGCAGGGTGCAGGTACCTGTGTGTGAGGGCACCCCTGCATGAACAGAGGTGCCTCTACGAACTCCGGTTCCATTACAATGGACTTCATAAGTGTGGGGAAGCCATTGTACCAGTGTACTGGACACAGGTCACTGTGTACAGCTACACAATGGTAACTCCGCATGTGGGCATGTTTGGTATCAAACATGTCGGAATCATACCCCAATACTGTTGCCAGTATTGGCTGTATGATTCCATGCACTTTGGGGGCTCCTTGGAGGACCTCCAGCATTGCTCCTTCCAGTCTTCTGGGGGTTTTGCAAGCAGCCTGTACTGCTGCCACACGCCAGACGGGTTTCTGCCTTACTGCTGCTTGACCAGGTCAAGCAGGGGTAGGCAGAACAAAGGATTTCCTGTGGGAGAGGGAAGAAACACCCTTTCCTCTTGGAAATAGGTGTCACATGGCTTGGGAGGGGTAGCCCCCCCAAGCCACGGGTATGCTTTGAAGGGCACATTTGGTGCCCTCCTTGCATAAACTGGTTTGATATGGCCAGGGACCCCCAGTCCCTGCTCTGATGTGAAAAGGAAATGGGAATGACCACTCCCCTGCCCATCACCACCCCAAGGGTTGTGCCCAGAGCTCCTTCAGTTGGCCACCTGGTTCTGCCATCTTGAAATCAAGATGCTCAGAAGCCCCTGGGAGCATCTGAGTGACAAGGCCGGGTAGTTGACATATCAGCACCCTCCTAATAGGTGGTCACCATGCTACGTGACCAATTCCCCGTCCCTCAGATTCAACGTGCAAGATTCCAGCAGGACTCCTCTGCATCATTTACTTCATCTTTTGGCCACTGGAACCGCAATTGGACTCTTCTGGAACCAACAATCTGCAACTCCAGCGACGACTCTGCTTTGCAACATTGTTTCTCTGGCTCCTTGCAGCAACTGCAACATTTCTCCGGCTATGCATCCTCTGAGGTCGACAAGACTTCAGCCTGCACCAAGAAGTAAGAAGGAATCTCCCTTGGTGTGAAGGAGTCACTACCCTGCATCTGCAGGCACCAACTGCAACAACGACCGGCTCAGTGGATCTGCTCTCCTCCAGAATTGCTTGGATCCTGCATCACAGGTGGTGGACACGAGTGGTCCCCTTGGTCCTCTCAGCCCGCTGTCCAACTTGAGACGGTAAGCCTTTGCCTCTCCTTACAGGACAGCACCCATGTGCACCGCGACCCTTGCAGCTACCAAGGGATCTTCAGGCTTCCTGTGGCCCCGGCCCCCAGCACTTCTTCCTGCTGAGCACAGTCTCCTCTCTGCTGCTCCAGCGACATGGGTCTCCTCTTCAGGTGTGCATAGTGGACCTAACTGCGACTGCTGTGCCTGCTGCCAGTGGGTTGCCTGTGGGGGCTGCCTCCTTTTCTTGTGACTCCCCCAACTGCTGAGGGTGACCCCATACCCCCTCCCAGTGTTGAGTCCCCTGGGCCTTGCAAGTCCTCTCCTGCCTTGCAACACTTATTTTCCATGGTCTGCATTTGCCAAGGCTTGTTAGTTGTCTTCCTGCACCACTGACCAACTGCAACCCGACAACATCTGCATCACTTCAGGGACTCCTTTTCATCTCCTGTGCTGCGCAGCTGGCCTTCTTCGTCCCTCGTCGACTTGGTCCAGCATCCACAGAAGGGTGGGTAGTTCCTCCTGCCAGAGTGGTCACTCCATCATGAATTGGACTTGGTCCCCTTCCTTTGCAGGTCCTCTTCTGCCAGAATCCACCTCTGGGTTCTCCCAGTCTTGTTTGGGCATTGCACAATCCATTTCCTAAGTCCTCCTGTTGGGTTTGGGGAAATCCAGGTACTTACCCCTGGTCTCCTGGTCGCTGAGGGCCACTTTGGTACTCACCTCTTGGGGCTCTTAGTTCCCTCTGCTCCCCTCTAACGATTCCATATACTTGGGTACGGGAACTGTATCTCGCATTCCACTTTCTTAGTATATGGTTTGGCCCTCCCCTAGGGCCCTCACTATTTTCTAGTACTTTTGCCAAGGCTTATTGCTTTTTATGCTCTTTACTGATTGCTAATGTGTATATAACAGTTTGTTTACTTACCTCAAGTTGGGGGACTGCCTATTAGTATACTGGTAATTGTGTTACCCTAAAAAAGTACCTTGATTTATGTAACACTGTGTGGTTCTTTCAGGTGTGATAGTGCTGTGTGACCATAGTGGTATTGCATAAGCTTTGCGTGTCTCCTGGATAAGTCTTGGCTGCTCATCCACAGCTACCTCTAGAGAGCCCTGGCTTCCTAAATACTGCCTACACTTCACTAATAGGGGATACCTGGACCTGGTACAAGGTGATAACACCATAGGTGCTCATCATACACTAGGCCAGCTTCCTCCAATACACATATACACACCTTACACTTTTAACCTTGTTGAAATTGTCTCTATATAATGCAGTATCTATTCACAACTGCATTTCGTTCTACTTCCGATACAGTTTAACATCATCTACATTTAAAAGTGACCCTTAGCTGCAATCACATTACAGACAAAAATTACCTTATTGACGCCTGCCGATGTTTACAGCAAGACTACTTACTATTCACAACTATTTACGTATGTGAAATTCAGGAATTAGCATTTCTTGTTCCCTTATTCCTACAGGGACAAGTCACTGAGGAACTATCAAGACTGGCTAGTTCCATTTAAACAAGAGGAAAAGACCGATATTTTCCTGTCAAGAATTAAGAATACACATTTCACTTATACCAGTCAATTCTCACTACCAGCTGCCATACAGTCGTCATTAAGAGTACAAGAGCGTACAATTATTCTTATTATTTTTTTTTTTATCAACTTTTACTTTTTTCTTTACAGTTGCATATCATGTTATTCAATAGGCATTCAAACACTTCACAAGATATTTAGAACCCCTCGACGTTTGAGATAGCAAAAAATATGCGAGACAGGACTTTGTGTTGTGATTAACATTTTAGAAGCAGGTATTAAAGACAAGTAAACAAATAGGCGGCCGTGTTCTTAAAAACCTTACAGCATAGACCAAGGATATGGGAAAGCCGCATTTTGAAGCATTTACTGTGGAAGACACAAAGTTGGCAATCCAATTAGTATTATTATTTCGAAAAGGTCCACGTTAAAGAATAAACAGATGACGGTGGGTAGCATTTTACAGCGTAATTTTGCACAAGAACGGCAAGTTAAAACTGCTTGTGAATGCAGAAAACCAGTGCAAAGAACGGTCTGAATGACCGGGACAGAGGCGCAGACACAAAGTCGAAGAAAACGTTGCATAATTTACAGCTGTATCAATTTACTCTTCTCCTTCCGGACCCATAGTTGTCTTTCATCACAAGTCTAAAGCAATACTTGCTTTATACACAAAACTGACCAGTACTTAATCAGCACAGATTGTGGACTTTTCTTTTGCAAAAAGAATGTGTACAGTTTATTTCAAATAATTTCGGCTAAATGTAAAGGAAGCCAGCAAGAATGCGTACAAAATATTTCAGATGATCTGATTTTTATTTTACTATGCGACAATAAGGGCATGGTTCATGGCTGCTATGCAGCACGAAGCAGAGAGAAAAGAGAACAATGTGACCAAGGCTTCAAAATACCGCCGTTCGAATTCGCGCTGTTGGTGCTGTGAGCACCATGGCTGCCACGGAGCGCGATGCGAAGGGGAAAGACAAAAAGACAGAATACTTCACCCACACTGAACTATATCGGCAATCGTGCAACTATCCATGTAACAGGGTCAGCCCGCAAGGCGGTAACAAAACCGACCCAAGGCGGAACAAACAAAGCTTTTACAAATGTCATCTAGGGATTTTTGAAAGGCAAGCCCACAAACGAATGAAAGTGATGGGCATGAGATAGGCGTGGTTAAAATCGATTGCGCGCTAGACCTAAAAATCATGCTTCACCAAATGTAAGACTTTTGATTTCAAGAATATACGTGGATTGGGTCATTATTTTTGATTTAGAGACTCAGTTTTGTCCTACAATTTTCCTTGGTCTAATGTCTTAACGGGTAGTGGGTATTTCATTTTCAAGGACAGCCGAGTTCCCAAACTTTTGCCATTAGCTAGATCTGGCAAATCCTGAGACTTTCACTCCGTTTTCGCCTATATAATCATCACAGAATACCTCCCTGCCTGGATCTAGCTTGAGGGACTGAATGTGCCTCCCCAGACCAGTTAAATTCCACCTGCCAACTTGGGGGAACGGTGGGTCCCGCTCCACGGCGCTATGGCCCTCTCCATCCCCCACCCATAGGCATCAAACAAGACCGCGACAGCATACTTTGTGAAACGGCTATCACCCCCGCACCTCCCAGGCCGCCACTCTTTATACCCCACAACACGGCCAGGAGATGCCCCCCCCAACCCTCACAGCACCCATGGCAACCTTTCAGGCCGCACCAGACTCCATTGAGGCAAAGCTGGACAAGATCCTCACAGCCATCACGGGTACCAGACAGGATAACACGGGTAGACCCATAGCGGTGGAACAAGATCTGCTGTGTCAAGAGCAGAGCAAATTCTCATACAGTTACATAGATCGAAACAGCCATACAAACCCTTCAACTTATAACTGCAGATCTAACTGGCCAAGCCACCAGCCTCGCTAATAAAATCCGCTTTCTGGAAAACAAAGACACTCCACTGTTGGTCCGCCTACGCCAGGTCCAGTGTAAAAAGAAAGGCTTCTGGCTGCAGCGACCAATATTCAAGAGATGGAGGAGATACACATAACAGACGACGCTGTTGAGGGCCCTATGAACACAGGCTGGAAACGTTGCAGTCAAGTGTATCCTCAGTTCTCCTCCCAGTCACTACACTGCAGAAAGCGGACAATACTGTATAACTGCAGGAGGGCATCTTACAACTTCTGTTGATATAGGAGAGCAGGCAGTGGAAAGAGATGCTGATTTCCTGCCCTGGGGCACCTTTGCCGACCCGCCTGTCACGGACGTCCATGGCAGGGGCATGCTGCTTACATGCGAAGATAACCCGGGCTGGTCCACTGCCTCACTCTGTAACTAAACCCCACCGCCGCCCGCCCCGAGCATAAACCACTAACGCAAGGTCAGCCCCCCATATGAACCCACCGATTCCAGGCCGTGGGCCCTGTGGTTCTGCACAAGCCACGCTACAGGATCCACCCAGGTCAGTAAGATGTTCTGTTAACTGTTTGGACAGTCAGGTTTGCTCTGCCGCCCTTAGAGTGGGACTTGTTTTATTTCCATTGTCGAGCCAAACATATCAACTATGTAAGATGGCATGCCTATGCAAGGCCTATAAACCTACTTATCCACTCAGCCAGACCCTGCCCACCACCTCATACATCTCACTGTCCAAAGATACCAAATGGGTAAATTGTTTCTAACCTGAAACATGTAAGGCATGAGTATCGCCAAGAACAACTCTCTTTATACCAATATCTCAAGTGGAGGGGCACCCAAGTAGCTTTCTTGCAAGAAACTCATCTAGCTAAAGGGGAAGAACCCAGGCCACAAAAAAGCTAGAAGGGCAGATGGTTTAGTACAAACTATTTTGCAAAGCAAGAGGGCATTTATATGTTCATTAATTGCTATTGTACCGAGGAGACAGTGGCAGTTAAGAATGATACCATATCCAGTGAAGAGTGAAAGGTACACCTACATTTTTGGTTGAAGTGAAGGTCAAGCAATAAGTGAGAAAGAAATAGAAACAGATGCAGCCACTAGGGCAAAGGAGAAGGGGAAAGTAATGTACTTCCATTTTGGAGGAGTTCAATCTATGAGAGCCCAAGGGCATGTCGAACTGAACAAGACATGCAAGAGAAATTACAGAAAGCAGGGAACTTAAGTAGGAAAGGAGAAAATGTGAGTGCTGTCGGCAAAGACATGATAGGACAAATCAAGAGAGATATTATACCCAATTAACTCAGAAAAGAGAATACTACAGGACCCTACTCTTGCTCTGGAGAGACCCAAGTTCTGGTGAATGTTAACTGCAGGATAAAATAAGAGAAAGATACCTCCGCAGATTAATGCATATACTGATGTGGTCTGTATCTAATCTGCATTTAACTGAATCCATTTCTAAAGACGCTATTTCTTTTTGGAGGGGGGGGGGCGTGCACACTGTGTCTGGGTCTGTTTTTCTTGTGCTCATCACAAGATCTAAATAAGTGTGCTCATTAAATTCATGTACCTAATAAAATAAAGTGTGTAACCTTCAAGTTGAAGTTTTGTATCTTAATGACAAAGCCTGGGGCATTTCTATCTCAGACACTGTACATCATGATAAAGTGAAATACGCAAGAACATTTTTTATTTATGGCAGATCCATTTAAAGGTGATGGAGAAAAGTGGGGACACTTACAATAAAAGATACAACTGGTATTTGACAAAAAAAAGGTGCATTAGAAATAATACAATTTGAACTATCTAAATGTGCTGACCAGGTGTAGGAAGGTAGCCTCTTTCTAGCCTTGTTACCCCTACTTTTGGCTTTTTTTTTGAGTATATGTCAGGGTGTTTTTACTGTCTCACTGGGATCCTGCTAGCCAGGGCCCAGTGCTCATAGTGAAAACCCTATGTTGTCAGTGTGTTTGATATGTGTCACTGGGATCCTGCTAGCCAGGACCCCAGTGCTCATAAGTTTGTGGCCTGTATGTGTTCCCTGTGTGGTGCCTAACTGTATCACTGAGGCTCTGCTAACCAGAAACTCAGTGTTTATGCTCTCTTTGCTTTACAATTGTCACTGAAAGCTAGTGACTAATTTTACCAATTCTCATTGGCACACTGGAACACCCTTATAATTCCCTTGTATATGGTATCTAGGTACCCAGGGTATTGGGGTTCCAGGAGATCCCTATGGGCTCCAGCATTTCTTTTGCCACCCATAGGGAGCCCAGACAATTCTTACACAGGACTGCCACTGCAGCCTGAGTGAAATAACGTCCACGTTATTTCACAGCCATTTTTCACTGCACATTAGTAACCCTATGTCTAACCCTCACTTGGTGAAGGTTAGGTGCCAAGTTACTGAGTGTGTAGGCACCCTGGCACTAGCCAAGGTGCTCCCACATTGTTCAGAGCAAATTCCCCAGAATTTGTGAGTGGGGGGACACCATTACACGCGTGCACTACATATAGGTCACTACCTATATGTAGCGTCACAATGGTAACTCCGAACATGGCCATGTAACATGTCTAGGATAATGGAATTGTCACCCCAATACCATTCTGGTATTGAGGGGACAATTCCATGCATCCCCGGGTACTGCCAAACTGCCTATCTGGGGTCTCCACTGCAGCTGCTGCCAACCCCTCAGACAGGATTCTGCCCCCCTGGGGCCTGGGCAGCCTGGCCCCAGGAAGGCAGAACAAAGGATTTCATCTGAGAGAGTGTGTTACACCCTCTCCCTTTGGAAATAGGTGTGAAGGGCTGGGGAGGAGTAGCCTCCCCCAGCCTCTGTAAATGCTTTGATGGACAGAGATGGTGCCCATCTCTGCATAAGCCAGTCTACACCGGTTCAGGGATTCCCCCAGCCCTGCTCTGGCGCGAAACTGGACAAAAGAAAGGGGAGTGACCACTCCCCTGACCAGCACCTCCCAATGCAGGTGCCCAGAGCTCCTTCAGTGTGTCCCAGACCTCTGCCATCTTGGATTCAGAGGTGTTGGGGCACAATGGACAGCTCTCAGTGGCCAGTGCCAGCAGGTGACGTCAGAGACCCCTCCGGATAGGTGCTTACCTTTCTCAGTAGCCAAGTCTCCTGTCTCAGTAGCCAAACCTCCTTTTTGGGCTATTTAGGGTCTCTCCTCTGGGCTATTCCTCGGATAACGAATGCAAGAGCTCACCAGAGTTCCTCTGCACTTCCCTCTTTGACTTCTGCCAAGGATCGACCGCTGACTGCTCCAGGACGCCTGCAAATCCGCAACAAAGTAGCAAGACGACTACCAGCAACATTGTAGCACCTCATCCTGCCGGCTTTCTTGACTGTTTCCTGGTGGTGCATGCTCTAAAGGCTGTCTGCCTTGGGGGGCGGAGCCAAGATGGCGACCGGGAAGGACGCTTGATAAAGCGCTCCTCTCGGGCTCGCCACGTAAATATCTCCGGGGCGCTCCTGGGGCGCCGCTGCCACATCCCTGTGGCGGGATCCGCTGCTGGGACCGCTCTCCCCTTGCTGACGGCTCCGGGCGCGTTCGAGCGGCCGGGCGGAGGAGCTGCCGCGGAGCGGATCGGAACGGGGAGCTGCGGCTGCCATTTTGCCGGCCGTGTCGGGCTGGACGCCGCCCTGAAGACTGGAAGAGAGGTGGGTGCGGGGAAGCGAGAGCGGCCCACCTCGCAAGGACGTTAAGCCCATATGTTGCCTCAGTTCCGTCCTGGGTGTATGACATAAAATACGCATTAATGTTCCCCGCTAAATTACGTGTAATAACAGATAAACGCATCCATGTGTTCACCTCACCGGAAGATGCCTGGACGTGGATGCATGCCAAAGGCATCGCCCAACCCCGCGAGGCAGCCGGTGCCGACGACAACTGGTCAACGACGAAACCTAGGAAACGATCCAAGAGGCACGCCAGGGGTCAACCCACGGTGGAACAGGCTGCAGAGGAGAGAGCCAAGGCCCTTAAAGAAACACCCCTACTAACACAGAACTCTTTTGAGACGCTCAGGACCCAGCCAGTGGAGGGCTCGGAATCTGACTCGATCAGTTCGGACTCTACATTAATGGAGGCATTGAGGGGCCCGGAGTTCACCCCCAGGTCCGCAGACACACTTTGAACAAACACTACTGAACTATCCCCCCAGGGGGGACCAACCGCCACAGCCGGAGTACAGAATTGAACTTTGCGACTTCCTCCTGAAGTGGGTGGTCACATCACCCGAACTTATGTATCCTTGCACGTTTGCTCCTGGAGATAACTCCTTTATTCATATTGTGCGCGGCTGGCGGCGTAGAGCGGGGGGGGGCGGTCGGATGGCCGTGCCCTGGAAGTGCCCCAAGCCAATTGCGGACCGTGTCTGCAGAAGGATACGAGCCCCTAAAATGAGCCGCATCCGGACAGTATTATTGCTCCCCGCAGACATCCATACGGATACAACTTAGCCCGCACCTAAAATGGGTGTGTAGCCTGTTGCAAGTTCACAGTTGGGGTTGGGATCCAGTTGGGGAGGGAAAGAGGGTAACTATTAGTTTGTGCACTACCGGTCTGCTCGCAACAATGGATAAGTGCCCAGAGGTGAGGGGCCCGCCCGCGGGGGCGGCGGAGACCCAATGGGCCTCCCCGGGATCCGGGGAGCAAGACATATACTCACAAATTGAATATGGCCCAATCCACAACCCATAGCACATACAAATATGACAGTCACTTGGAACGTCAGGGCACTGGGGACTCCGGGCAAAAGATCCAGGGTGCACGCACGACTCAAATGCCATGGCATACATATTGCAATCCTACAAGAGACTCATCTGCGGGACCCAGACCTGCAGGATCTACGTAGTAAATGGGGGGGGGGGTCAGATTGTGGGCACATCCTATTCAACCTTCGCGAGGGGGGTACTCATATGGATAGCAGGGAATGTCCCCTTTATCCAAACATCACACAAGATAGATCACGAGGGCAGATATGTGGTAGTGGAGGGTAAACTGGACGGCAAACAATTGTCAATTATAGGGGTATACGCTCCCTATAGCGCACTGCCGGAGTTCCTGAGTACACTCACTCCAGCGTAACTAACGAACCCCGAAACACCCGCCATATGGGGAAGTGACTTCAACTGCACGCCAGATCCAGCATTGGACAGGTCAAATCCCCCCACATATTCAACAGTCATCAGACACCTCAGCCGCCCATTATCGACATGGGCTAGTAACATGAGCCTCCATGACATATGGCGCATGAAACACCCACGACATAGGGAATATTCATTTTATTCAGCACCACATAAGGTACACACCAGGATAGACTTGATGTGGGGCACCCAGGAGATCTGCACAGGGACCAGTGGAATAGAATACCTAGCCAAGACAATATCAGATCACTCACCGCTTAAAATAGTTTTGGACTGGGGCAGGAAGCGCCAGGCTATTCCAACGTGGAGGCTACAAGCGGAAGCCTTACACGACCCTGCATTCACAGACTCACTGAGAACAGCGATGAAACAGTATTGGGAATTAAATACCGGCACCACGAAACTAAGAGCAATGGAGTGGGACGCACACAAAGTGGTGATCAGCGGGCATTGTATCTCCACTACATGGGGGGTGAGGCGCACACTCCATGCAGAGGTTAGCAAGCTGGAGAAGAAACTAAGAGCACTAGAAAACGCAGTTGCCCGCAATGAAACGCCATACACGGCCCTGAAGGAAACGCGCGCGGAACATGCAAAGGCTGATGCCACATTACGCCTTCACGATCACAAACACCACGTGGCTAGGCTACAGTCGGAAGGCGACAGATCTGGCAGGCTGCTCGCATGGCTATTGCGGGAGGACCGGCGGTGCCCTCCAATCGGGGCGATAGGAACAGACGCAGGCGCAATAGCTACCACGCAGGTAAAAATAAACGATGCGTTTAGGGAATATTATACACAATTATACACCAAAAGCACATCATGCACCATCCAGCAGCTTGAGTCCTTTCTAGCAGATTCTCCCCTGCCCCAACTAATGCACGTCGACAGAGAGACACTAGAAGCCCCCATCACATTAGGGGAACTGAATAAGGCCCTCGAACAACTACCTAGGAATAAAGCCCCAGGGACAGACGGCCTGCCATCAGAATACTACTCCACTTTTGCGACACACCTTAACACACATCTCCTAAAAACGTTTGAAGAAGCAGGGACCAACGGTATCCTGCCCCCCTCAATGAGAGAGGCAATGATAGTGGTCCTTCCAAAGCAGGGGCGCGACCCCACTGACGTCAGGTCTTACAGACCTCTCTCACTGTTGAACCTAGACTGTAAGATACTTGGCAAAATCCTGGCTAACAGACTAGCTCCCTACATGCATATCCTGGTACACGATGACCAGAATGGATTCATCCCGAAACGCAACACCTTCCTAAATATTCGGAGGCTGCTCAGTGTGATGGGTGACACCCCCCCCGACCGCACTCGAGGAGGTGGTGATATCGCTCGACATAGAAAAAGCGTTTGATACATTAGAATGGGACTTCCTGTTTGCCACTATGCAGTTACTGGGTATCGGTCCAAAATTCACAAACTGGGTACGCATTCTGTACACTGCCCCACAGGCTAGGGTGAAGACGGGAGGAGTAATATCAGAAAGCTTTCCGATTAGCAGGGGAACAAGACAGGGTTGCCCCCTTTCCCCCCTCCTATTTGCCTTAGCGATGGAACCACTAGCTGCACGCGTCCGTGCCAAAAAAGAAGAATGGGGGGTGTCAAGGAACGGTACTCTCCACTCCATATCATTATACGCAGATGATGCCCTGATATACATACGCAGAGTGGAGGAGTCGCTGCCCCCAGTGATGTCACTGCTGTCTGAGTTCGGAAGGGTATCTGGTCTAATAGTTAACTGGGGGAAATCCTGTATATTCCCACTAACCAGCTGGCCCCCTGCGAGGCAAGAAAGTGCCCCACCAGGCCACCTAAAATGGTGCTTCGACACATTTAGATACCTAGGGATCAACGTCTACCACAGGGCGGAAGATCTAAGGGATGGAAATCTGGGGAAAGCGGTTTCCTCTGTTAAGAGCTCAATACGCTTCTGGAATAAATTACCACTCTCACCACTGGGTAAAGTAGCTATAGCAAACATGCTGATATTACCTAGACTGTTGTATTATTTTGCGGCCCTACCAATCATTATCCCCAAAAGCTTTTTCGTTGGCTTGAACTCCATCCTACTACAACTGGTGTGGGGCGAGGGCAGAAGGCGGGTTGCACTTACCACGCTGCATCACCCGGTAGCAATGGGTGGACTGGGCGCCCCAAACTTTGAGCTCTATTCTGCGGCCGCACAGCTGCAGTGGATCTTAAATTGGCTCCATAGACCTAGCTCGGCAGAAACTATATGGCTGCAATCCCGACTCCAAGGCGCTCCCATACTAGTTTGGTTGTTGGATAAGCAGACTAAAAGCACATGCACAAACCCGTTGATGATAGTGGCACACACATATTGGAAGTAGTATATCCAAAAGGGAGTTAAAAAACTACCCTACTCACCACTCCTCCCATTGGATCGGCTCCCCGGGTGGGTGGAAGCTGGCTCATATTCACCTACAACTTGGTTAGACGCGGGTATAAGTGCAGTAGGAGACTGTTTTGAGGAAGGGAAATTAATGACCTTCGAAGCTATACAGGCCCTTACAGAGATCAATCCGGGGCAATTCCTGGCATATCACGCGATATGCCATGCAATCAGGAAAACGTGGGCATCTGGCGACGTAGAGCCTGATATCTCAGTCACCCTGCACCACATGCTGAACTGGGACCCCCAAGGAAAAGCAGTCTCAAACCTTTATAAACTTCTGAACAGACCCCCGGAAGACAACCTGCAGAAAGCTAGGGAGAGGTGGAACATCGTATTGCCCACTCCGATCTCAGGGACAGAATGGCCAAAAGCTCTGTGCCACACACGTGAGGTCTCAAAAAACCCCAGATTCCGATATACACAGTTCAATTATCTACATCAGACATACCTGGCGCCGGCCAGGATTAAACGCATGTTCCCCGGGTCGGACCCAGCCTGTCCCGGATGCAAAACACCAGCAGCACAGTTCTATCACATGGTCTGGGAGTGCCCGCAGTTACGGGGGGAATGGGAGGGGGTGGTCACAGCCCTAGCGGAAATCACGGGGCTCAACCTGGACACGAATCCCAAATCCAGTCTACTCGGACTAAGGACAAGGACGAAAAGAAATAAACACTTGCACAGGTTTATAGATCTAGCGTATGCAATGTACAAAAGATTGATAGCAATGAATTGGAAGGCTCGCAACACGCCCGACTTAAAAGTCTGGCTTGCCCTCACGTTACGCTGGGCTCGTGCTGAGCATCAGGTATTAACAAATTTAGCTCGTAGGGGACTGCGACAGGCAGGCTGCGAGGCCTGGGGCGTCTTGGTGTCCAGGCTAGAAGCCAAAAATGATGAAAGACCCCCCCTGAATCACAGACAGCTACACCCACCTGGAAGGCCGCGGGCCCAGCCCCCGGCAGAAAGGCAATACTACACTTGGGGACGCAAACATATCCATCATCAATGCCTCGCCAGCACTGATAGCACAGCAGCCCCCCCCCCCAATGCATGCATGCCACAGCACCAAAAGGCCTGCACACTCAACCAATAGACACCAGCGCTATGATCCATTGTGCCATATCCCTCCACCTTGCCACCCCCCCCTGTTTCCTCTGCCCCCACCCCACCCTCACCCGTGTGGCGATGAGGGCTCCTGTCACCAGTGGCAATAGAACCACATTGCAACTGAACGCTTCGTCCTACGTGGTGGCAACTTCGGAAGTGTTGGGTAGAAATAGCGGACCGGGAAGTGCACACAAGTTCTTAGTAGTTTGTTATATATATTGACCTTAAATGGGAGAGCCAGACGACAGACTGTAACCAATGACAAATTGCTATCAATGACTTTGTATGCAAGAAAATGAATGGCTTTCTTTTTGAAAAATCAATAAAAACATGTTAAAAAAAAAAAAAAGGCTGTCTGCCTTCACCCTGCACTGGAAGCCAAGAAGAAATCTCCCGTGGGTCGACGGAATCTTCCCCCTGCCAATGCAGGCACCAAACTTCTGCATCACCGGTCCTCTGGGTCCCCTCTCATCCTGACGAGCGTGGTCCCTGGAAAACAGAAGCTGGGTCCAAGCGTCTCCCACAGTCCAGTGGCCCTTCTGTCTAAAGTTGGTGGAGGTAAGTCCTTGCCTCCCCACGCCAGACAGCAAACCTGTGTACTGCGTGATTTGCAGCTGCTCCGGCTTCTGTGCACTTTTACAAGGATTCCTTTGTGCACAGCCTAGCCTAGGTCCCCAGCACTTCGTCCTGCATTGCCCAACTCGCTGAGTTGAAATCCGACATCGTGGGACCCTCCTTTGTGACTCTGAGTCGACCGCTGTCCTCAGATCTTCTAAGTGCCTGTTCCCGTACGTCTTCGGGTGCTGCCTGCTTCTGCAGGGGCTCTCTGAGTTGCTGAGTGCCCCCTCTGTCTCCTCCTCCAAGGGGCGACATCCTGGTCCTTCCTGGTCCCCAGCAGCACCCAAAATCCTCAACCGTGACTCTTGCAGCTAGCAAGGCTTGTTTGCGGTATTTCTGCCTGGAAATGTTTCTGCAACCTCCAGCATGCCATGGGACATCTTCCATCCAAAGAAGTTCCTAGCCCTTTTCGTTGTTGCAGAATCTTCAGCTTCTTCCACCTGGAGGCAGCCCTTTTGCACCTTCATCCGGGGTTTAGTGGGCACCTGGCCCCCCTGGACACTTTTGTGACTCTTGGACTTGGTCCCCTTCCTTTACAGGTCCTCAGGTCCAGGAATCTGTCTTCAGTGTTTTGCTGGTGCTTGTGGTTCTTGCAGAATCCCCTATCACAACTATTCTGTCTTTCTGGGGTAGTAGGGTAACTTTACTCCTGCTTTTCAGGGTCTTGGGGTGGGGTATTTTGGACACCCTTACTGTTTTCTCACAGTCCCAGCGACCCTCTACAATCTCCCATTGGCCAGGGGTCCATCCGTGATTCGCATTCCACTTTTGGAGTATATGGTTTGTGTTGCCCCTAGGCCTATGTCTACCTATTGCATCCTATTGTGATTCTACATTGTTTGCACTACTTGTCTTACTGTTACTTACCTGTTTTGTGTTTGTGTACATATAATTTGTGTATATTACTTACCTCCTAAGTGAGGGTATCCTCTGAGATACTTTTGGCATATTGTCACTAAAATAAAGTGCCTTTAGTTTTAGTAACTCTGAGTATTGTGTTTTCTTATGATATTGTGCTATATGATTTAAGTGGTATAGTAAGAGCTTTGCATGTCTCCTAGTTCAGCCTAAGCTGCTTTGCCATAGCTACCTCTAACAGCCTAAGCTGCTAGAAACACCTCTATTCTACTAATAAGGGATAACTGGACCTGGCACAAGGTGTACGTACCACAAGGTACCCACTATAAGCCAGGCCAGCCTCCTACACCAGGTTTGTTCCTCATCTAAGAGAGTGGTCAGCCAGCATTAGGACTCCATTTTAGGAGGTTGCGTTTTAAAGTGCAGTCTTGGAGAAAGGTCAATGGACTGGAGTTTATCAGGGAAGCGAGTAGTAATAGTGGTCTGTCATCAGGTTTAAAAAAATGATTTGAACCTAGATGCAGCTCAGTTTGTATGCAGCCATCTAAGATAAACAAATCCTTGCATTATTTTGTGCATGTGTGTAGCGCAAGAATATATGATTTTAAACAGGGAGTAACTATCCGACTTCATAACGTTTCTGCCTGAATTTTCTCATGCTTGCCGACTTTGGAACAAACTCTGCTTTACTATTTAACCTCAAAATACATCTGAAAGCTTTCATTTTTACTATGTACGGGGAAGTAATATAACAGATACTGAATACAAACAAAATCTATCCTGCTCTCTCTTCTGCAAAGCAAAAGGCTGTGCTCTAGTCATCAGCATTTTTGTTTATCGTAATGGCCTATTCATCAGCCTACCATGAATATGCTTCCCGAACCAGATATGCTGCTATTAATCGTGTCACACAAACCCTTTTCAACTTTCAAAGATGCCTACTTATCTCCAATCTTTCTCATCAAGCTGTAGGGCTTTCTGGGCATCAGAGTCCAGTTTAAACTGTTGTCACATATGTTTTTGCGCTACACATGCGAAAAAACAATGTAACCATTTTCCTATCTTAATTGACAACATACTAACTGCCCTTTGTTGCGTCTAGGAAATGCTACTATGATCTGCAGTTTCAAATCCTCACAATATTATCCAACACTCTGAAACATGGCCTTAAGTTTTGATGTTCCTAATGGGTGGTTTGGAGTAGATTTCAGGGTGGTTTGTGTGTGCCTGGCTTAAGCTACCTAGTGTCATATGTACTTCTGCCCAGGTTTGTATGTGAATAGAAACTTTGAATTAAGGGGTACCTCAAATTAACTGTATAAAAGGTGGGGTAGCTGGTTCAAACTAAATAACACTATACATATTTTAAACCTTGGGAAGCTAATCTAGCTAAATTTGTGAATTACACTTGTCTGTTTGCATCAAATACATTAAAGTTGAACAAAAATTATACTATAAGTAACTAGAAGTGTATAAAAAGATTTTAATCATTCATATCATATATATATATATATATATATATATATATATATATATATCTCACATAAGTATAACTATAACTGCTGAATTTCTGACGTTTTGTGTGGGTAAAACGTGAACCTAACTATAACGTCCTTGTAACCTTTGTTTTTTTCCAGTCGGGGGTGTGTGTGTGTGTATATATATATATATATATATATATATATATATATATATATATATATATATATATATATATACACACACACACACACACACACACATATACGCACACACACACATATATATATAAAAAAATACTGGTAGGCACCAGTAGGTAGTTCTAGTTAGGACCATGTTTCCATAGGAAAAACATTTTTACTTCCCTATATCTTTTGCGCCGCTTGAAGAATCTTCACTAAATTTTCCCCCAAAAAAGTGTGCCGTGATTTGGGGTGATCTGTCAATCGGAGCTGAAAGAAAGGGGGCGGGGGTCAAAAATATTGCATCTCCCAAGTTAATTCCCATAGAAGTTTTGAACACGACTACAGCCCGAACCGCTGGATGATAAAACACCAAATCTGGCAGAAAGTTAGCTTTAATCCACATTTTTTATTTAGTATAAATCAATTCAGTAGCTTAGGAAAATTTTAAGGAAATCAAAATAAGTATATCAGGGCGGAGCCTTAGCTCAGATCTCATGCTAAGATCTGATTGGCTGTCAGCACTTCAACCAGAAAGTCCTGACAGCCATCTTGGCACCAATATACACAATAGCACCCAACTGAAATGCACTGTAGTGAATGGCAGGTTTTGAGGGTCACAAAAAAGAGAACGTATAAAGGGTGAACAATTTTAGCACAATATAAATCATTTGTTGATGGTTCCATATTAATTTTAACCTCTTAGCTGCTGGGCCTTTTCCCCCCCCAGTGCTGAGCCCTTTTTTAGCTATTTGGGGTAGTTTGCGCTTAGGCCTTCATAACTTTTTGTCCACATAAGCTAACCACGCCAAATTTGCATCCTTTTTTCCAAATTCCTAGGGATTCTAATGGTACCCAGAGTTTGTGGTTTCCCCTGGAGGAGACCATCAAAATAGCCAAAATACAGTGAAAAATTCTTTTTTTCCAAAAAAATGGGAAAAAAGGTCTGCCGAAGAAGGCTTGTGGTTTTTTCCCTGAAAAAATCTTCTATCTTCCCACCTTTCAGGAACGGGAAGACTTGAATCAGAAAACCAAATTTTTCAACACAAATTTGGCATTTTACTGGGTCATACCCCATTTTTACTATTTTTGGTGCTTTCAGCCTCCTTCCAGTTAGTGACAGGAATGGGTGTGAAACCAATGCTGGATCCCGGAAAGCGAAACATTTCTGAAAACTAGACAAAATTCTGAATTCAGCAAGGGGTCATTTGTGTAGATCCTACAAGGTTTTCCTACAGAAAATAACAGCTGAAATAAAAAAAAAATTGAAATTAAGCTGAAAACAACAGCCATTTTTCTTTATGTTTTACTCTGTAACTTTTTCCTGCAATGTCAGATTTCTGAAAGCAATATACCGTTTTGTCTGCTGGACTCTTCTGGTTGCGGGGATATAAAGGGCTTGTAGGTTCATCAAGAACCCTAGGTACCCAGAGCCAATAAATGAGCTGCACCCTGCAGTTGGTTTTCATTCTATACTGGGTATACAGCAATTCATTTGCTGAAATATGAAGAGTGAAAAATAGGTATCAAGAAAACCTTTGCATTTCCAAAATGGGCTCAAGATAAGGTTTTGAGGAGCAGTGGTTATTTGCTCATCTCTGAATTCCAGGGTGCCCATACTAGCATGTGAATTGCAGGGCATTTCTCAAATAGACGTATTTTTTACACACTCTCTTATATTTGGAAGGAAAAAATGTAGAGAAAGATAAGGGATAATAACACTTGTTTTGCTATTCTATGTTCCCCCAAGTCTCCCGATAAAAATGATACTTCACTTGTGTGGGTAGGCCTAGCGCCTGCGACAGGAAATGCCCCAAAACACAACGTGGACACATCCCATTTTTTTGACAGAAAACAGAGCTGTTTTTTGCAAAGTGCCTAGCTGTGGATTTTGGCCTCTAGCTCAGCCGGCACCTAGGGAAACCTACCAACTCTATGCATTTTTGAAAACTAGAGACCTAGGGGAATCCAGGATGGGGTGACTTGTGGGGCTCTGACCAGGTTCTGTTACCCAGAATCCTTTGCAAACCTCAAAAAGTGGCTAAAAAAAAACACGTTTTCCTCACATTTCGGTGACAGAAAGTTCTGGAATCTGAGAGGAGCCACAAATTTCCTTCCACCCAGCGTTCCCCCAAGTCTCCCGATAAAAATGATACCTCACTTGTGTGGGAAGGCCTGATGCCCGCGACAGAAATAGATCACACAACGGTCAATGTTGGTCCTTACATGAGACAGCTGTTGACCCTGGGGTGATCCATTCCTGACGCAGGCACTAGGTGTAGGCACTCAAGTGGGGTAGTGTTTTTATCAGGACAGGTGAGTCACTGGGAGGTAGGAATTTTGTGGATCCCAGCATATTCCTGTAGTTTGTGTGACAGAAATGCGACAAAAATAGAGTTTTTATTCAACATTTCAGCTTTGCAGGGTATTCTGGGTAAGAAAACTTTGGGGACTCCACACAATTCACACCTCTGTGGACTCCCCCGAATGTATAGTTTCCAGAAATGTTTGGGTTTAGTGTGTTTCTCTATATGGCCGCCGAACCCAGGACCAAAAACACTGGTGCCTGCCTTACAAAACCAGTTTGTTTTGCAATAGATAATTTTGATGTCTCCACAATACGATTTGGGTTATGGAATTCGGGGCTGAACTAAATTGGGGAGCTCCCAAGAGAGCACTCTCTCTCTCGCTGCTTGCCGCCGCATTCACCTGCTCTCTGGGTTGGGCTAACCCACTATTACCCAGTTGCACAAACAGCTTGCTAAGAGACAGCAGGACTGTCCTCATCACCTCCCTCATAATGTACTGGAAGAGGAGTTATCGAATGGGACTCCTCCGACTGAAAAATCACTCCCAGAGTCTGCGCCACTGTCCAATCCCTCAGATGCTGTCTCAGTATCTGATGTCTCAGTCTCTGATCCTATGTCAGAGCGGTCCTCTATAACCCGAGTGCAGGCAGCAGTCATCCATCAAGATGCCATCTCTGCTATTGGCTAAACTGTTGCTCTAAAACACTAGCCTACGTAGACAGTCACAAAATCGATGGTGTGTGTGAGATACGTGCAACAGTAGAGGCCACCTTACCTGCGCTTCTTCCCTCAATCAGCACGTTATTTCAAGACACTCAAAAAACACCTTGTCACATACCATTCGTCACAGTCTTTAGCACCTCCTGCACCCAGTCCAACAATCATTATTGGTGCTCCCACTCCCTCCTCCTCGGATTCCCTCATTACCACCCAGCAAAAGTGCCCTTCATCTCTCCATAGCCGCCCTCCACCCCGCACATACATTTCATTGTTATTATAGCGCAGGTAATGGCTGACTTTACTAATGTACTCAGCTATTTACATAAAATACAGATTTGCTCTTTGCAGTAGGCATATAAACCTTCTGCGCTTCTTTATGGCACTAAAACTGCCACTAGATAAGTCTGACCCTTTTCCCCCCAGGGAAACCACACACATATTGACAAAAGTGATATATATATGACAGCCAACCACCTGAAACTCAACTCAAGCAAAACCAAAATAATCCTCTTTGGCCCACACAAAAACACCTGGGACCCATCATGGTGGCCCACCACGCTAGGCCCTGCACCCACCCCGCCAACCACGCACGCAACCTCAGCATCATCCTAGACTCCTCCCTCTCGATGACCCAACAAATCAACGCTCTCACCTCTTCATGCTTCAACACACTCCGTATACTGAAAATAACATTCAAATGGATCCCCACAGAGACCAGAAAAACTGTCACTCACGCACTCATCAGCAGCAGACTTGATTACGGAAACGCCCTCTACGCCGGCACCACTCTAAAACTACACGCATCCAGAACTCAGCAGCACGACTCATCCTCAACCTCCCCCGACACGAACACATCTCTCCACACCTCAAATCCCTCCACTGGCTCCCCATTGACAAAAGGATCACCTTCAAGATCCTCATCCTCGCACACAAATCACTCCACAACACAGGCCCTGCCTACCTCAACGAGAGTCACCTTCCACACCCCCACACGAAACCTCCGCTCAGCTGACCTCTCTCTCGCCTCTGTCCCCCGCATCAAAGACACCACCACCGGGGGCAGATCCTTCTCCTACCTTGCACCCAAAACCTGGAACGCTCTCCCAACCCACCTTCGCAAGACCCAAAACCTACTTCTTTTCAGGAAGGGCCTCAAAACCTGGCTTTTCGAACAGTGATCCTCCCAGCCCCTTTCCCTCCCCTGCCCCCCCCCCCCCCAGCGCCTTGAGACCCTCACGGGTGAGTAGCGCGCTTTATAAATCTCTTTGATTGATTGATATATAGATCTATCTATATATATATATATATATATATATATATATATCTACATAGATATATCTATAGATATATCCATGTACATAGATATATCTATATATATAGATCTATATATAGATCTATTTTTTTTAGTTGTTGTATGGTTTCCTTGGGGGCCAAAATGGCCCCCAGGGAAACCCTACAACATCTAAAAAAAATATTGCCCCCACAGGGGGTCACCCTGCCCACGGGCGACCCCCAGCGGGCACCTACCCCTTTTTTTAAAAAAAAATATATATATGCCGCCGGGGGGGCGTTTTCCGAGGGGACCGACCCCCCCAAGTGAAATCCCTGGCGTCTAGTGGTGTTTCCTGGCCCCCGATCGCAGCTGTGCTGCGATCGGGGGCCAGGAAACACTTTCAGAAGGCCTCGTAAGAAAGGGGAGACTCTCCCCTTTCTTACGAGGCCTTCTGAAAGTGTTTCCTGGCCCCCGATCGCAGCTGTGCAGGCCAGCTTAAATTGAAAGTGTAGGAGACTACTAATTATAAATCAGTTAGCAAAGACTTAGCTCTTTTCAGAGCAAACTGCCGTTTTAGCACATGATGTAGCGCAGCCCTTATGTTAAACATTCTCAGTGTACATGTCTTCACTGAAAAACAACTTGACAGAAAGCTGTGAGACAAGGTAAGAGCAAAAGATGTAGAAATGTTGAGGGGTATATGTAGACAAATAGTTATCTATAAGTATGTGTGTGTTTCCTTGGGCGTATGTTCGAACAAAAGCCAACAGATCCAAAAAACAAACTTATAGACCTAGCAAAACGACAGAAGCATGAATTGGAGGTCACCAGCTGCACCTGATTTAGCGAGATGGAAGGTAGACTTGAATAAATTTGCCAAGGCCGAATAAAATGCAAACTCACAGCTGACGAAAGGCATGCCCAGGCCTAAACTCATACCGGACTGGGAGCTTATCCTTCGGACTATAAATCTCAAATCTAATGACAAACTACACTAGAGGAAGAAAGGGCGCTCATGACACTGGATGTTATTTGTATATTATGCACATTTAACTGGATAATTGTATTTGACTTGGCTTAACAATGACATTCAAACACATCTTGATATGTACCAAAGGTTCTACTAACATGTTATAACATACCAATACTGCAGGCTGGATGATGCAGGGGATGGGATCTAGGTGGCTGGGTACTTTTGAAGATGTTTGTTATCAACCCTATGAACATACAATGATGCAGCCTGATGATACCCTTATGGTTGGTATTAACAACATGCAAGTGTTAACACCAGCAACAAGGTGGTTTATTTTCTGTTTTGTAAGGTTGAAAATGAAAATGACAAAGCACAACTGCTCAAAGAAAATCTATACGTATGTGCATCATATAATGGTGTGTGTGTGTGTGTGTGTGTATGTATGTATGTGAAAGCTGTCACAAGCCATTGCTGGACGGGAGCAGGGTTTTTACAAGTATATTGCACTGTTATGATGTAAAACTTGAATAAAAAAATATTCTGTCTATTACCATTGTTGAGTGAGTGAAGGGTCTATGATTCACAAGAAGGCAAAGCCTCAAGGTGGTGACTGTGTCCTCGCCACAACAATACCATATGACTGCACATCTGCAAATACTGCTTATGCATGGTGTTTTCATGTGGATTCATTTTAAAGTAGTTAACAAAAGCATAATGCCAGTTATTAAACATGTGCACTGAAGTAAACTCACAATAAAGCTACCTCGTAACTTGAGGAAGAGCCACTGAAAGCTCAAGTGAGATGCCTGGCTGTGGCTGAGCTGGAGGTACTCCTTTAACATGGAACCCAAAACAAGCCGAGCTTTTAACTGCCTTCCTCCATCGCTCTACCCTCATGCACAAAGAGTTAAAAGCAAAGTATTAACATTCAGCCCTACCAAGATTCCCAGGTCCATGCATGAAGTGCTGCTCAAGTCAGGGCTTTCTTTTCTTTTTTTAGTCTAGGACTAAAACACTTTCTAGCATGCGCGTTAAGAATTTTTCAATTCTATTAAGGACACAGAGGCGAGGATTATGCTTCTCTTTCTTCACTTTATTTTTCACAGCAGCCAATCAAAGTGAAACCAGAAAAAACTACAAATCCCAACAGTCCCATTAACACGTGATGACCATAGAGGAGAACCCCTATATAACGCTGACACACAACTCAACTCCTCTTTCTTTGCGCGAACAACACAAAAAGTCTAATTGAGTCCATAATCCACGAACTGAAGGACATCAAAACAGCCCGAAGAGGAGAACCAAGATGACCAACTTGAAAAAGAAAGTGGGTGAAATCCAATATCTGTCAGGATCCTCAGATCAATGTGCTGGAGACCCGACAAAATTATTTGTCCTCAGCCCCTGTAAGAGATTAAAAAACCAGGCCATAAAACTGAACCAAAATAGAATAATCCTATATTTATTAATGGAGAGGGAAAAGCACTGAAACACAATAAACATGTCAATGAAGATGGTAAACAGTTATAGAATAACAAACCAAACACACTGTCAACAGTGTGAGTGGGATAATTCTCGCGTCCATGTCCTTAATAGAATTGAAAAATTCTTAATTTTTTTTATTCTGTCAGGACCGGAGGCTCTGATTATGCTTGATTAAACCTGATCCACCACCACCGATGCAATATCCACAACAGGCTTTCAATAGAATGATTTGAACGTAGATTCAGAGGACCAATCTGCAGGCCTTAAAATGTCTTCCAGATGGGAACCCAAAGCAAAAGATTTTAAAGCCCTGGCCCCGCTAGTGGAATGAGTGCCAAATTTAGAAATATCAATGTCTGCTTCATTCAATAGCCAGCGAACCCATCTGGCCAGACTGGCAGATGAAACAGGGTGATAAGGCTTAACCAATGAAATTAGCAATTGACCCCCCGTATCAGAACAAAATTCTTCTGTACTTACCCCATAAGCTCTGAGACATTGTACAACACACAATTTGGGATTGTCAACAACACTAGGATAAGAAACTGACTTCAAATTACACTTGGTACGACGTGAAATAGAAAAAGTTACTCCCGCAGGAGAAAAAAATCCTACCTGGTAAATCCAGGGCTCTAACATCAGACACCCTTTTACACAAAATTAAGCATAATAACACGGTGAGCTTGGCTAAAAGATTCTTACTGGAAAGGAACCTATTAGCCGGCTAAGAGTCTAAAAAGCATAAAACAACATTCACATCCCACAGAGTAGAATAACGTGGACAAGGGGGGTTAGCTAACCTTATACCCCTCAAAAGCTTGCAAACGATGGGTAATTCTCCCACTGGTTTACCCTCAATTGGCAGATGACCCACCGAAATGGCTGACGGATGGTTATTAACCGATCTATATGCTGAAGCCAACAAAGCTAAAGAAGACAAAAAATCTAAGACCGAACTGCAATCTGCTGAAGAAGAATGCACTGCACCAAGCAATCCATTGGTTCCAAGCGGAAGCATATCTCTTGTGGGTACTGGCAGACCAGGATCCTGCAATGAAAGAGGAAGACTCCTGCGAAAGGCCTGGGACATTCCATCTTTCCCTGAAAGACGCCAAGCCACTAGGGTCAGCTGTCCCGAAAGAACAACAGGATGAGGAAGGCCCAGAGGATCCAGGAGGAGGTTCTGCCTGAACAGAGTTAATAGAGGATATCCGAAACTCAATTCCAGAGCCACCAGAAACCAGGCCTGGGACCTCCAAAGAGGAATCACCAGAACAAGATCTGCCTGCTGACGACAGATCTGAGCCAACACCCTGGGAATCATCAAGAAGGGCGGAAAAGCATACCCCCGATCCAGAGACCAATCCTGCAGGAATGCGTCTGTCGCTAATGCTTCCTGATCCGGCCTCAAAATGAAATACCTCTTCATTTGTCGGTTGAGACGGGAAACAAAAAGATCTATCAAGAAAGGGCCCCACCGAGCGCAGAGGGCCCGAAAGACCTTGGGGTGGAGCATTCAGTTGCTGATATCTCGAAGGTGACAAGAATGCCAATCTATAACTGAATTGCTGCTCTCTGGCAGATATTCCGCCACCACCAAGATCCGGTGTTGCAGGCAGAAGTGACAAAAATCCTTGGCAATCTCAACTAGAATGCAAGATCTGGTCCCCCCCAATTTGTTGGCATCTCTCACCGCTAAGATATTGTCCATTCGAAGAAGTATACAACAATACGTCTTGAGAGGGGACAGACTCTTGATTCCAAATGAGCCCGCTAGAAGCTCCAGACAATTGATATGCAGGTCAGTTCCGACTTGGACCAACGACCCACTGTGGAGACTGACCCGCAACGGGCCCCCCATCCCCAAAGACTGGCATCAGACTATCACAATCTCCGGGGAGGAGCTGAAAATAAATAGCTCTGCCATTCTAAGCCTCCATGTGGTCTAACCACCAACTCATCTCCAATCGAGCTTTCTCCGACAGAGGAACATGATCCGCATACCTGAGGCCCTTCTGCAGATTGGAAATGTTCAACCTTTGCAGCGCTCTGTAATGGAGAGGTCCCGGAAATATTGTCTACATGGAGGAAGAGAGCAGGCCCTCCATGCGGGCAACCGCCCTCAATGATACAGTCTGCCTGAAAAACAGTAACCTCAATTCTCACTTGATTAAATGAATCTTTTGAGGGGGAAGGATCAACTGAGATTGGATGGAGTCTACCCGAAATACCAGAAAATCCATCCGTTGAGCCAGAATTAATACCGGCTTTTGGACGTTGATTATGGATCTCAAACCCTGAAGAAGTGAAAAGGCCCACTCCAGGTGGGAGAGGAGAAGGCTGGGGCATTGAACCATGATAAGAATGTCATCTAGATAGATTATTAAACGTACCCCTCAAGAGGGGAGGGGCTCTACTACCGGCCGCATCACCTTCCAGAAGCACCAAGGGACTGAAGAGAGGCCAAAAGGAAGAACTTTGTACTCGTAATAGAGGGCCTCCCACAGAAACTGGAGAAACCGTCTCCTTCTTGGAAGATGTCCCTGAACAAGTGTATAACCTCTATCTTGAAGTGGCGATAAACCAAGAATCCGTTGAACTCTTTGAGGTTCAAAACAAGACGAGAACCACCCCCTTTTTTGTCTACTAGAAACACGGAACTGAGAAAACCGAAAGGATGCTTTGAAACCTTGACAATAGCGCCTTTTGTCAAAATCACAGATATTTCTGAAGAAATGAAACTGCGCTCTTGAACGGAAAAAAACGTTAGATGGGGAGGAAATGGCTGAGACTTGTAAAATTTGAGCCTGAAGCCCCCAAAATAACCTCTGAACTCACAATCAAGCTCACCTGTAGATCCTGCATCCTGGGAGTAGGATTGGATGCCCTTAAATCTCCCTCTCCGGAACCTGGACCGACCGGTCTCAGGTGGGAGGGGTAGAAGGTTGGGGTGGAGGTATCATTCTTGGAAACCACCTCTTCCTTGGTGGCAGTAACCACGCTGAGGGCCCTGTTGGTTGAAACAGCCGAAGGCATGCCCCCCTGTAGCATCCGGCCCCGTGGTCTGCCAATTTGGGATCCAACTTCATCAATATGTAACGGCGACATTCCATGGAAATAGCACAATTAGCATTCCCCAGCCAGCACAGAGACCTTTGAGCCCAACCTACCAAAATGTCGGGGTCAATGGATTCACGCGATTCCTTGGCCTGAAAACCCAGTTCCAAAATCCTTTTCAATGGGCAAGTTACATCCAAAAGCTTGTCCTGACAACCACGCCTGGCACGATCTATGCCCTTCTTCTGGTCTTTAGAAGACTTTTTCAGATAGGTGAATAAAGAAGGATCTAATTCAGGGGTCTCAGTCACTTTAGAAGAGAAATCCGGTCTGGGGCACTCAGAGCACAATCTGGATCGAACCTCCTTTTCAAGTCCATGTCTAATGTGAGATTACACATAATCTGCCACCTCCACTGGGGGCAACTATAGGGAAGACTGGGGATGCACAATGTCCTCTGGTTCAAAAGTAAGGACTGGGCATAGGAATAGGCTCCTCCTGGTAGGGCGATTTCTTTTTGCGCTTAAGGGGTGAATCATCCCATTGATCAGAAGAATGGTCTGACGAGGAAGAAGCTAGATCCTCCTTGGACTTCTGTGAGGAAGTAGCGTTATAGTCATGATCCCTGGCCATAGCCCTAATAAGGCTTTCAAAGTCTGCAGCGTGCGGATTAGTACTCTGCATAAGGGTTTGAGAACTGCCATACAAGGAGGGTTCTGTAAATGCCTGAACACCCGAGGGGGCTACCCATCCTTGCTGCTTAGCAAAACCAAGAAGGTGGTGTCTAATAGGTCTGATAGCCTGTGCCAAAGCCTGATTAGCAGTATGCAGCACTCCAGCAGCCAAAACGTAGACCAGGTCCTGCTCAAAAGATCCAGCTGGATCATCCATATAGTATTCATCCCAGGCTTGGTCATCATAACCACCCATGTTGCAAAACAGCAGAGAGGGCTCCAAAGGAGCTGTAATCCAGAATATGGGGAATGAAAAAGGGCAGAAATCAACCCTTAAGAAAGGGGTAATATATATAAGTATTATAGTACGTGGAGGGAGCTCTGCCCAAATCAAGGAAAAACAGGCCCAGCCTGTTTATATATTTATTGCAACCCCAAAGAAGACTTGGGGTGTAAAACAGGGAGCAAACACACAGCAGGCAAAGAGAGACGATCACATGCGTCTTGTGTTCAATAGCACTCAGCTTCGCGCGTATGCGCTAAAAACTGTGGTCATAGAAAGAAGACTGTGCGGCAAAGCCGCGTGTCCTCGCTCCCCTGATCCCACTCCACTAGTATGGGGGGAGCAATCCGATCGGCCGCCACCGGGAGAAAAAATAACGCTCCCAAAGTTAAAATAAGAATAATCAACAGCGTGCTCACCGCACAATGACAATAGCATTAATAAACAGCACAGATAAACATAAGGCAAAACACACTTAACTGCCTGCAAAGCAGCAAAGAAAGAGGAGTTGAGTTATGTGTGTCAGCGATATATAGGGGTTCTCCTTTATGGTCATCACGTGTTAATGGGACTGCTGGGATTTGTAGTTTTTTCTGGTTTCACTTTATGATTGGCTGCTGTGAAAAATAAAGTAAAGAAAGAGAAGCATAATCAGAACCTCCGGTCCTGACATAGAATTGTGGGCTTGTTACATTATAAAAGAATACAGCAAGTCTCAGGATTCAAAGGGAAAAAACCTGGACTGGAGCAGCACATCACGCATGAACCTGGGATACTTGGCAGCTATGAACATTTGGTGTAAAAGGAAGACAAAACAAGCATTTGAAATGCAATAGGTCTCACATTTTCTTGAGTTAGAGCTATTGGCATTGTAAATTCATAACTGGACTTTTCTTGCTACATAAATTGGTCAACCCTGCCTCATAATTTTGGCTTTTCCTGCTATATAATTCCAGTGGCCCAGCATTTAACTATAGCAATTACATTTACCTTCCTCCTCTATCTTAAAACATAAACAATTACCATATAAACCTTTATCAGAAATAAACGTTTGGCATTAGAGTGAAATGCTCAAAACACCATAAAAAAATATAATTTGGGACGAATTGGAGGTGAAAGGAAAGAGGGAGTCGGGAATAAAGATGGCAAGGACAAGTGGCATGTTTACAGTGTCATGAGCCCAGAAGTAAGAAAGGAAAATGGTTGACTGCAATTTTGGTAGGAAAATTAGAGTTGTGTGAGGTTCATTAAGTCTCTGACCCCAGTGCACTGCACCTGTTGTTCCACTGATAACTAGGCCTCACGAGGAAAAGCGGATGGGCAGAAAAGGGAAGCGAAAGGAATACAACAGACAAAAGGAAGAAAGAGAAGGAGTCGCAAAGAAATAAGAGAAGGGAAAGAAAGAGCGAGAAAATGAAAACACAACTAAGAAGAAATAGAGCAAACATGAGACAAAAGAAAAAAGGAAAGGAAGCTAGCTAACGAAAGAAAGAGGAAAAAATAATGAAAGAAGTGTGAAAAAAAAGAGAAAAATGAACATTAGAGAAAAAAGAGAGAAACAAGCAGCGAAAGAACCAGGCCATGTATGTACTGACATGTTTCCTACTGACACAGACTGGGAAAATCACTTTGACACTTCAGGTCCCGACAAGTAACTTGTTGCTTCTACATACAGACAGGAAAAAGAGGAATTTACAGGAAAAAGTGAATTGACAGATAAAGAAAAGAAAAACACCAGAGAAAAGAAGGAAGAAAGATCTAAAAAAAAAAAGAAAAAAAGGACGCATACCGAGTCAAATGAAAGAGCAAATAAAAAACACAAAGAAAGAATGAAGGGAAGAGGAAAAAAAAGTGAAAGAATGAATGCCTGATGAAGAAAAAATAAAGGAACAAAACAAGGAAAGAAATAAAGTTTTTGCGAGTTTGAAAGAGGAGGTAGCAACAGGAAGACTAAAAGGGGAGAGGAGTAGGAATAAACAGTTGAAAGAGAGTGAAACTGTTAGTCTGTAGATTTTAAGACCTGGAAAGAGAAAAACTGGGGAGAAAGAAAACATTGAGAGTAAACAGGAGTAAAGGAAAGAACGGAGTGAGATAGGTGAAACAGACCCTCCCAAATAAAGATGGCAGCTAAGAATAGATTTTATTGGCTTCTCCAAGTCCTCAAACAGAAGTCAGTGTTGAACAGCAGGGGCCACTGAAGAACAGCAGAAGGTGCATTAGAGTTGTATGTGAACCCCAATACAGCAATATTGGGGTGCTTCAGATCAGGATTGAGGGTATAGACAGAGCTGTGTCCTGGCCCAGTGCTGGAATAACAAGAAGGCAGCAGGTGAGGAATGAGAAACAGAGCACCGTACTTCCTGGTATTGTAATAACGGGGCACTGCAGGTTAGGGTTGAGGCACACTGACAGTTGTATGTGGGCTGCAGTAGTGGAATAGTAACGGGCACACAAGGTCAGAAGTGAGGTATGTTAATGGAGCTATGTGTAGAACCTAGACTGGCGTGCCAGTGTTGCCAAATGTTAGCCTGGAGGTGTCCCGGTGAAGCTGCAAATGGGGCCCAGAATGGGAGTGGCATTGTCTCTGAACCACAGAAGCGAGGAGTCCTGAAGGGCGTGCGTGAGCCTTAGTACTGAGAAGAAATGGGCACTGAATGTTAGAATTGATGGATTTTGGCAGAGCTGTGGTGGTTTCCATCAACAGTGGGTTGGATGTTAGACTTGATGTGCACTGGCTGAGCTGTGCTCTCCTCTTTTTGGTCCAGTATTGGCTTGGCAGTGGGACTGAATATTAGAATTGAGCCGCTATAATGGAACTGTATGTGACCGGCGCCCCAGTATAGGAAAGGAAGTGACCTCGCTGGGGTAGAACTGGGGTGCACCGATGGAGATGCACCCCAGGTCCTAGTACAGGAACAGCAGAATGTCCTGACTGTGAGAACTGAGGTGCTTTGGCAGACAGCATGTGTGTGGTTCTGGCATAGGCATGGTGTGTGCAAACGACAGTGCACGGATAGAGCTGCGCTCGAGGTCCCTGTACTTGACCAGCAGAGTGTACAGACTGCGAGAACTGAGGTGCTCTGGCAGACAGCGTGTGTGGGGTTCCTAGCACTGACCAGGCTGAGGGCTCGGAGTGTGTGAACGGCGGTGCACTGATGGAGCTGCGCCCGAGGTCCCAGTATTGGGGCAGCAGAGTATACTGGCTGCGAGAACTGAGGTGCTCTGGCAGACTGTGTGTGTGGGGTTCCTGGCACTGGCACAGCTGAGGGACTGGAGTGTGTGAACTGCGGGGCACTAATGGAGCTGAGCCCAAGGTCCCAGCACAGGAGCAGCAAAGTGTAATGGCTGCGAGAACTGAGGTTCTCTGGCAAACAGGGTGTGTAGGGTTCCTGGCACCAGCACGGCTAAGGGACTGGAGTGTGTGAACTGCAGGGCACTAATGGAGCTGAGCCCAAGGTCCCAGCACTGGAGCCGCAGAGTGTACTGACTGCAAGAACTGAGGTGCTCTAGCAGACAGCGTCCGTGGCACTGGGACTGCTGAGGGCTTGGAGTGTGTGAATTGTGGTGCACTAATGGAGCTTTACCCCAGGTCTTAGTACTGGAACAGCAGAGTGTACAGACTGTAAGAACGGAGGTGCTTTGGCAAACATGCATACGTGCGGTTCTGGCACGGACACGACTGAGGGCCTGGAGTGTGTGAACTGAGGTACAGAGATGGAGCTGTGCCCAAGGTCCCAGCACTGGAGCAGCAGAGTGTACTGACTGCAAGAAATGAGGTGTGCTGACAGACAGTGTGTGTGGGTTCCTTGTCGCTGGCACGGCTGAGGGCTCGGAGTGTGTGAACGGCAGTGCACTGTCGGAGCTGCGCCCGAGGTCCCAGTACTGGAGCACAGCAGTGTACGAACAGCAAGAACTGAGGTGCTCTGGCAGACAGTGTGTGAGGGGTTCCCGGCACAGGCAAGGCTGAGTGCTTGGAGTGTGTGAACTAGGCTGCACAGCTGAAGCTGCGCCTGAGATCCCAGTACCGGAGCAGCAAAGTGTACTGGCTGCAAGAATTGAGGTGCTCTGGCAAACACTGTGTGTGGGATTCCTGGCAAGGCTGAGGGCTCAGAGTGTGTGAACAGCGGTGCACTGTTGGAGCTGCACCCGAGGTCCCAGTACTGGAGCAGCAGAAGGTACTGACTGCAAGAACTGAGTTGCTCTGGCAGACAGCATCCGTGGGGTTACTGGCACTGCTGAGGGCTTGGAGTGTGTGAATTGTGGTGCACTGATGGAGCTGCACCCCAGGTCCTAGTACTGGAAAAGCAGAGTGTACTGACTGTAAGAACAGAGGTGTTTTGGCAGACAGCATATGTGCGGTTCTGGCACGGCTGAGGGCTCAGAGTGTGTGAACTAAGGTGCAGTGATGGAGCTGCAACCTTGACCCCAGTACTGGAGCAGCAGAGTGTACTGACTGCAATAACTGAGGTACTCTGGCAGATAGCGTGTGTGGGGGTACTGGCACAGCACGTGTGATTGGTGGTGCACTGATGGAGCTGCGCCCAAGATCCCAGTATTGGAGCAGCAGAGTGTACTGACTGCAAGAATAGAGGTGCTCTGGCAGACAGCGTCTGTGGGGTTCCTGGCACTGGCATGGCATGGTTGAGGGCTCGGAATGTGTGAACTGCAGTGCATTGATGGAGCTGCACCCGCGGTCCCAGTACTGGAGCAGCAGAGTGTACTGGCTGCAAGAACTGAGGTGGGCTGGCAGACAGCATGTGTGGGGTCCCAGCAGAGGCGTGGCTGAGTGCTTGGAGTGTGTGAACTGCAGTGCACTGGTGGAGCTGCGCCTAGAGTCCCAGTACTGGATCAGCAGAGTGTACTGACTACAAGAACTGAGGTGCTCTGGCAGACAGCATGTGTGAAGTTCCTGGCACTGCCAAGGGCTTGGAGTGTGTGAACTGCGGTGCACTGACAGAGCTGCGTCCGAAGTCCCAGTACTGGAGTAGCAGTGTACTGACTGCAAGAACTTGAGGTGCTCTGGCAGACAGCTTGTGTGATGTTCCTGGCACGGATGAGAGCTTGAAGTATGAGAACTGCGGTGCATTGATGGAGCTACACTCAACGTCCCAGTAAAGGAGCAGCAGAGTGTACTGACTGCAAGAACTGAGGTGCTCTGGCTAACAGTTGGTGTGGGGTTCCTGGCACTGGCACGACTGAGGGCTGGGTGTGTGTGAACTGAGGTGCACTGATGGAGCTGCGAGTGGGATCCCAGTATGGAGCATAAGTGGGCACTGTCTAAGGATTGCAGAGCCCTGGTAGAGCTGGGTGCCTAGGCTATAAGCAATTACAAGCTATCCTCCGCCCTTGGTCCCAGCACACAGGCCAGCACACTTGGTAAAAGAAATCCACGGCAAGGAAGGGCGGGAGCCAGGCAGGTGAGAGGGTGCAGACAGCCAAAAAAGACCATATGTGACCAAGATAACAGCCTGATTTGTAGCCTTCTTTACAGCTATGTTTAGAGGAAGAATGCTCTGCAAATGAAAAGGGAAGCTCCCCTGGACAGGAGCAAGAAACAAAGTTAAAAAAAAAAAAAGGTCCCCTACAGACCAGATAAACAGGACAAAGTGTAATTATACTGTAATTGATCCCTACTCCCACACAGGAGGGACAAAGAGGCATGACTGACCACTAGCAAGCAAGTATTTTTAAATGACAATAAAACTAACAAATAAAAAGCTGGAAATCCATAGAAGTATAAAAGAGATCGCACACTTACGCTCAACCTAAAATTACTAATTTAGTGACTAATTTGTACAAAGTAAAACCAGAAAACATGGGGTTAATACTGGCTTCCTCACTTAACTAAACTTGTGTGATCTTAGGCAGTGGTTCCCAACCTTTTGACTTCTGTGGTACCCCCTTTTATCAATACTGGAGCCAGGGGACCCCCACTGAATCATTATTGGAATCCAGGGACCTCCACGGAGTCATTACTGATAGCTGGGATCTAATATAATTACATTTTCTAAGCAGTTGCGGACCCCCTGAGGGGGCTTCGCGGACCCCCAGTCGTCCCCAGCCCACAGGCTGTGAACCACTGATCTTAGGTAAACATGTTATTTCCCAGATTCTCTTTTTACCGCATATGAAAGTGCCATCAAATATGTGAAATCAGAACACAAGCAGAAACATATTGTGTGTACTTTTAATAGCCTTTAATGTTGCTCTATCTATGTTAATTTGGGCCGATACAGGGTGCACATGACAAACTCATGAATTGCCACTGTTTACCAATGGTATTGTCGCTACGAGAGTAGGAACAGTTGTAGGTTCGTTTCAAAATTGGCACTTTTAATAAGTACCCCTGACTGCACAGTCACCGTTGTAACGAATTGATGTCACACGCTTTTTTTTTTTTTTAATTTGAAGAGACTATCATATTTTACGTCCGGTTAGTTGCATTATTTACATGAAAATATGTTCAAGGATCCTCTCGAGCACCTACTCTTACAGCCACGCCCGACCTTTGGCTTGGCTCGCCCGCCTACTTCCATTTGCCAAGTTGTTTCCTTTGTAAAGTCACTAGAACATGCAATCCATAGCACAACACCCAGCGTAACTCTCAAATCAATCAACATGCGTTTATTAGTATTTTTGCTCTAAGTAGGTGGCGGGCCGTCTCTATTTGCTATGTAAGCAAGAAAAACATCTGCAACATAAAAGTGCACCTGAAACTATACATTTCGCAAATTCACGTAAGGCGGCGGCTCTTCAACACAAGCCCGTATGCCGCGGCGGAAGTAAAGGACCAATAGAGCTCCCCACGAACAACGCGCTGAGCTCAAGGCTCTCGTGGCCGCCATTTTGAAGAACACGGTACACCCTCACTATGTCAGCGGCGAACGCTAGGTAAGTATTCTTTTCCCAAGCTGCGCCCAGTGGCACGCCAGGCTACGTCGCACCTACCCGCAGACATGGCTGAGCAGACTTTCGTCGCCGCCAACCACCCAAACTTCTCTTTCGCTGAACACAAAATCAAGGGATCAGCGCAGAAGCAGGAGGACTGACTGAAAGTGGAGGGAGCTGACGCTGTTACGTAATGGAAAGTGGACTAAAACCATTGCAGATTTTGCCTACATATGGTCCGGTCTAGGCGGCCATCTTTAAGTGGCAGTCAAGCTGTACCTCATTCGTAGGGTAGACACTTTATTTTTACTTCTCAAGTTTAGGACTTTATTGCCAGTGAATAAAACATCACTAAACTATGTCGGAATTTACGGCGAACACTAAAATGTTAAACTATCCGAATTAATTTTTACCTCAACAAATCTAGCCAGTGCATTCGTCTGAACATAACATGTGCTCTGCATACGAAATATACAGAATAAACATACGTTAGCCTTCACTGAATGGGGAAAATGTATGCGTCAGCTGTGTCTGGCGCGCGTCATAGCCCACAAAGACTCTTAGTTATACCGTTTCGTAGCAACGCTTCTTAACAGTATTCTTTCCTCGTTTTTTTTTTCCTTCAGTAGAGCCCGCGGGGCAGCGCAGGCTCTAATTGGCTAACCTAGGTCTGGTTCCAATTGGCTGTAGTTTTGGCAGGAGCCAGTCGAAAGTCAGACTGCGATGGAGTAAAAATATGGGCTTTAGTAGTTGCCCTAGGCGTGAACCAGGGTGACAGGTGCCTTTTTATAACAGAAAAGTTGTGGCTTCTTCAACCCTGCACTAGTCGGTTTCCTGACCTGAGTAGGTTGGTGCTTGAGGGCTCAGGCCACCAAGTGCAGACAAAATTAAAGAGGAGAAAAAGAGCATAGATTCATGGAGAAAGCTCACATTCCCGAATTAGATGGGGTACACTAACATTTTTTGGAGCTTACGCGTCAAGATTTTTCAAATCTATTAAGGACACAGAGGCTCAGATTATGCTTCTCTTTGTATGCTTTATTATTCCAAAAGCTAATCAGAGAAGTTTATCCTAAACAAAACATATCCCATAATTCAATAGATCAAATGACCAACCATAGAGAGGAACATATATATATATATATATATCTGTAACACTAAAACCCTTCCTCTCTTTGCGTACGCCTTTAACAGACAAAAGAGTCAATAAGCACAGTAGAACAAAGTCCACAAATCGAACCAGGTGCTCCAACAAGAAAAGAGTCCCACACCGAACATGAAGAGCCATATCCACATAAGATGTGAGAGAGCGTAGCTTATATAATTAATATTAACATGAGATGTTTATGAACTAATGTGCAATAATGCTGCATAGAAACTGTATTAATAGGTTTTACTAAAACGTGCACTTGAAATGGGCCCACGGGGAGTGGCCGCCAATGTATACGGGGACTAATTAAAATGACTAATGTTGATGAATTATTGTATTTTAAACAAATTATTAATGGTTATGTTATTAAAGTTTTGCTAATAAATCTTTTAGGCCTTAGTTAGCATGAGTCGAGGCCTAACTGCCTGACTCTCATATTAAATGTGTTATTCTCTAAACGTGCAGTGTGCTGACTTGCTAAAGGACATGAACTCTTGTTTTTTCTTCAAACTAGAAGCTGAATGTAACTATAGTAGATCCGTTCTCATGAAGTTCATCTTGCTTGTAGGAATATTTGAGCTAAATGCAACAGTGTAGATTTATGTTAGGTACAAGGTCGCCTAAACCGGTACGGACAATGGAGCTACTGACTGAAGATGTGCAAAGAATCGCAGAAGGATGAAATCATACCGGACATTCTACCTCTAAAGAGGTCAATCATTTGGACCAATAAAATACGTGAGAACTGTTATGGGGTGACAAATTCAATGACCTAATGTAAAGTTAATTGGTTAAAGATAGTGGGGTGCAACCCCTTGTCCAATCAAATTTTAGGGGAATGTACAACGAGAAGAGGATAAAAACCTTTGACACCAAGAAGTAAATCAGAACTAGAGAGACCAGAGACTAGGAGAGACTAGGGAGATGCTGATGCAATTTGCTAAACCCAGACACTTTGTCATTTTGACCAGTGACTTGTTAGTTTAGTTAGAAACATCCTTGTCCTTAGATTGCCCGTTTATACTTTACCTCCTTATGAGGGAAGTACCCCTTTTGCCCTTTACCGGAAGCTGAGTTCCTGACTGATGGCGAATCAACTGATGTCCTGAAGACGAAGACCAAACCTGATTGCTGACCCAAACTTAAAGGGTAACTATATGACAATGAAATTGTAATTGTCTGTTTGCTTTTCCTTTCCAGGTACCAACTGCTTTTCTTTTGACAGAGACCATAGCTAGATGTTTTCCAAATTAGTGTTACTAAGTTGTTTTGCATGAAGCCCAACATGCCAATGCTAATTCGAGGTTAGTTAAGGGGTTCACTAAATGACGCAGATGGACAAATGACTGAATCTATGCTTTGTTGAATAATGTGCTAATGATAACCTATGTTGATGTCGTGTTATGTTCTGATGTTTGTGATTCTTGCTTTGATGAAATCGTATCAGAGTTGTCATATTGTGACTATGTTAATGAGTTTCTTGGTTTTGAGACTAATCAATTTACTATTAGAATTGTAACCAATAGGGAATAAATATCATAAAATCTTACTAAACTGGTGTTGTAATTCATGACTGAAAGTTCAAGGTGGTTTCTGAGTTTTATTAATGTCATTGACCTCGACGTACCCCGCAACAGCCACATCTCCGCACACCTGAGACACCTGCATTGGCTCCCAGTCAGCAAAAGGATCACCTTCCGTCTTCTCACCCACGCACACAAAGCCCTCCACAACAAGGGACCGGAATACCTCAACAGACGCCTCAGCTTCTACGTCCCCACCCGCCCCCTCCGCTCCGCTGGCCTCGCACTTGCTGCCGTCCCTCGCACCCGCCGCTCCACAGCGGGTGGGAGATCTTTCTCCTTCCTGGCGGCCAAGACCTGGAACTCCCTCCCCACCAGCCTCAGGACCACCCAGGACCACTCCGCTTTCCGGAGACTCCTAAAGACTTGGCTGTTCGAGCAGCGATAACCCCCCCTTTCCCCCCTAGCGCCTTGAGACCCGCACGGGTGAGTAGCGCGCTTTATAAATGTTAATGATTTGATTTGATTTGATAAAGTGAATTGCATTGTTATAGTAAATATTGATGACATTATTGACGTATTGATTGACATGTTGATTAGCTATCTCGTCCTAAGGTGTCTTCAATCAGGGTCAAAAGATTCATCAGTGTAAAACGAGTCCCAATGTGTGTAAATCAGTCATAAAGGGACGCGTTAGCAGTTCTGGTAGCATAGGATGGCTTGGCCCTTTGGTGCCCTAGGATGGAGAATCATTGTTTAATTTCGTTTTTCGAGAAAATGCAAATTGGAGGTATGATGTGTTTCTAAATTCCCCATGACTTTCCCGGAATCTCGGAGCTTGCCTAAGTGAGAGGGGTATGTTCTCAGCGTTTTAGCATGTGTGGTGCTCAGCTTATGCATGTTGCAGGTGTTTTGTGAAGTCTGTGTGTTTAGGCCAGGTAATGTTGTTTTAGTAGGAGTGGGCGTACTCCGCAGTATGAGTAGGGAAGTCGTCGTACTTCATATGAGTGTGGCGCTTTGTGCTAAAAAATTATCCACATGGTTGGTTGGTAGGTAATGTACGGACCCGTCGTGGTCTAAGACTCCGGAGTATATTGACAAGTGTAGGAGACACTTGGGTTTATGTTGTAATTTGTGCGGTTTAATAGGTCAATCGGGCGTGGTTGACAAGTCGAGTTTGAGTCAAATTGTGTGAGTGAAACCTTCAATGGAGATTTGGCAAGTTCTAAAGTGCACTAGGACAAACCATTGACAAGTCGAGAGTAGGATTTGCGGGTCGAATTCTGCTTGCGTATGCGGGAGCTGAGAAGGAGAGAGTAGCGGCCGAGGCTTCAAGTGAAATCTCTGTAAAGTTCTGAAGCGATTGTGTACCCTTCCTGTAGTAAACCGGCAAATTTGAGTTATTGTTGTTGTTAAAGGTGCCCGCAATATATTGCATTAGTTTGGGTGAATCCAGAGTGAGGAGGACAAGCCGCAAGACTTTGTCAGCTGCAGTGTGTGTGAGTGTGACGTCAGTGGTGCCGCGCTGGGATTGGTCAGTTGCCGAGAGGGGTCGCGCACGGATTGGCAGCCATCCATGAGAGGCAAAAGGTTGAGAAAGGTGGGTGAAGAGTGTTCTGGGAATTAAAAGTCACTTCCTGATCAGGTTCAAAGCAAAATAAAAGACACAAAAATGAAGTTTTTCAAAGCTTTAAAGAGTGCTCTGAAGGGAGATACATTCACATAAGTGAAGGGGAGCCTACACCGCCTGAGGATACTCCAGCTTATATTGTAATGGAGGAGAAGGGAGTCAGTGGCTTAAATTAACAGAGAAGGAGGGATGTTTAGCGTTTCCAGAGCATGAAACGTTCAATACAAGAATTTTAGAGAACGTGAGGTGGATGTTAAGTGTGCAAAAACCGCCTCCGAGACTAGCTCAGTATGAGGCATTAGCAGTCTGGGATTTAATGGCCATACAACAAAGACAGCAAAAATTTGGAAGGAGAATGAAAAAGGCAGCGAAGACTCTAGCGGAGGCTAGATGGGACAATGAGAGCAGAATGTGGAGAAGGGGAATAGTTGACGGGCTTAAACTGTTTCCGGCAATAACGCAGGAAGACGAGACACAGAGAAAGAAAGCCACCTGTAAGACAGACAAGGGCTCTAGCAGGCCAAAAGAGACTCAGAGATCTTGGATAGATGAAGATGACTCAGACGATGAGGAGTTTCTTAATCAGTTGTTACATGACCGCCCGCCACCATATGCTATAAGTGACACTGCTCTGAGCACAAGTGCGGGTCCTGAGAATCTGGCACAGAGTAAGGGAATTACAAATCCAGTGCAGACAAGTGAAACAGTTTTGATAGAAAATGGTGTCAGCGTACCCACTGCACCAGACGCGCAGATACAGTTGTAACCTCCGCCGATACAGAGACTCTATTCAGACGTCCCAGTACTAGAGACAAGTACGAGTCTGATGGTGCCGCCTGATCCGATATACACAAGATCAAAGTTAGTGCATATTGAGCCAACTCCGCAATTGCTGCCCCAGCCGCAGCAACAGCTGATTCCAGGTTACAATCCAATAGCAGGACCTCAGTCAGTACCTGCACCAGCCACGGTAAGTCAAGCTTTGGGAGTTACTGCTCCACGGGGTTTGGGACCAGGTCAGACACCAGCTGCCATATCGTTACCAATTACTGTTGGTCCACCAGTACCGCTGTATGCACAAGGTAAGCCTGGCACATGTGACCAGGGAGTGAGGACCCAAGAGATAATAAGGGGAGGGTTCACAGGAACTCCCCAACCAATGACACCAAAGAGAACAAGCAGCAGAAGGACTCAGATCTTTGTTAGACCTTAGTCCGATTGGGGAACCTTTAGAGGCAATGAGACAAGCAGGGCTAAGTGTGCTAGCCCCACAGACAATGAGTGCAGATACATCACAGTCACCATTGATGCAGTCAGGAAACATTTTGTTGCAAGGCTTCGATGTGCAAAAATTAAATGAGTGATTAGAAAAGACCAATGCTTCACAGACTACTGCAGCGACTGCAGAGAGGTCAGAGAGGGATGAATACTTAAACTTTGTAAGACTGGGTGTGGAAGCTGCCGAACTAGTGGAAGGGACAATGGGGGTGAAGAGTTTAGAGTCATACACAGAAGCAGAATTGAGGTATCTGTGCCCCAAAATCACTAAAGAAGTGAGCAAAGTGCATCAGAGGTTGGCAAACCTGGCAGACAAGTACGACATAGACATTGAGAATACTAAACACTTGAAAAGAAGCTACAGATTAGACTTCGACTCTAAAGATTTTGATCACATGAGGTCTACCGGAATGAAAGCGCATCTTAAAGAAATATTGCAAAGTGCGCAAATCTGGGGAGCCTTAGAGAAATAGGAAGACTGATGGGCAAAGAAAAGAGATAAAGAAAAGGGAGACAGTCCGGAACCAAAGCAGGCTAAAGCTGCACCGGACACGGGGACAGTAAAAATGTTACCGATGAGAGAGACAGCCGGAGGGGTGCTAGTCCATGTACCGTGGTCTAGAGGTGACATCCTATCATTTACAAATGATTATCCCAGGTTGAGGGAGAAACCGATAGAGTGGTATCAGCAGACAGACAGATTTGTAAAGCTTGCAAAATGTCTCTGGTAGGACTTGAATACCCTGTTTGAGATGATTGTTCCACCTGACTTATGGCTTGAGTGCAAGAGAGGTGTGGACTGGCCGACACAGGAACCGGCAAGGGATAAGGTGACCGGAGCACCATCTGAGGAGGTAATGAAGTATTATCATAAAGTGATTGAATTTTTGAAGCAGAAAGTGTCGCCGCAGGTGACTGATTGGCAGAAAATCGATCGGACCTCACAGGAGGCCAAAGAGTCGATTCATGCTTACTATGAGAGATTGTTGAAAGCGTTCAAGCACTACAGTGGCACTGAGACGATAGAACCGAAAGACTTGAATCATCTTGTGTTCAGGTTTGTTGAAGGGCTGAGACCAGAGATCAGCCAGATGATTAACAATCATTTGATCTGTTGGCAAGCGAAGCCGATTGATGAGGTGCTGCAGTATGCAAAATACTCCAGTGACGAGATTGAGCTGAAGCAGAGAAAGTTGAAGGAGAAAGTGATGGTGATGCAGATTAAGGCAGCGCAGGCAGGTATGCAGGGAAATGGAATCCAGCAGATGGTACAGCAGCAACCGCAACGGAATGGCATGTTTCAGACACAACCAAAAGGTCGAGGTTTTGTGAACCGTGGTCCGGACCTGAATACTGTTGTTGTTCAAAATGACGTGCAGGGGATGAAAAAGGTATCACCATGTCACATGTGCGGGGGCGTGGGGCATTGGAAGCGGGAATGCCCAATGGTGGTGCAGGATGGTGTTGTTCAACAAAGCAAAGATGTCAGTACATTTCAAAATGTGAGGGATCCAAAAATGAGGGGCCTTAATCAAAACTTCCAGAATAACATGGTTCAGATGCAGGGGTTACAGCCCATGCAGCAAATACAAATGCCGCAAGTCCAACCAGGACAAATGCAGCAAGTACAACAGCAGGTTCCCATGGTACCTAGACAGCAAATGCAATTGCCATTGGCTCCAATGGGACAGCAACAGGTGATGCTTTCTCAACAGGTCACAGGCCAAATGATGAGTCAAAATAACACAGTACAACAGTTCCCATTGCGTGGAGAGGATGGAATAAACGATGAATGGTCGGACGATTGTTCAGATAGTGAGGAGTGTAGACTTGCAGCGTCCCTAGAAGTAGATCAAAGGGGTCCCTATGTAGAGGGGAAGGTGATGGGTCACAAGGTTTCATTCCTGGTTGACACAGGAGCTACACGCTCTACAGTCAGAAGTGCAGAAGTAGGACTAGCGAATCAGTATTTGACAAACCCGATTACAGATCCGGTTCAAGTTGAAATTGGAAACTTCCAGGGACTGCATAAGTTTGTAGTCTGTGATTCTAGTCCAGTATCCCTACTGAGAAGAGACTTACTGTGCAAAACAAGGTGTTTGATTACCTGTTCCAATGAGGGAATTGAGGTGTAAACAAACAGTGATGATGAAGGGGATGATGGTCAGTTTTTAGAGTTAGAGACGAAGACTGCAAAGGAGGAATACCCTTTGTTAGCCCTATTCCCGATGCTTACAGTGACTGACTTACCAACTGAGTTGCAGGGAACAGTTACAGAGAAAGTGTGGGACCTGACAGGAAAAGAAGTGGGACTGATAAAAGGAGTAGAACCGGTTAAAGTACAGGTAAAGCCGAATGCAGTGTTTCCCCAGGTGCCGCAGTATCACATGGCACAAGATGTCCTCATTCAGGTATCACAGGTAATTGCGGACTTTGTGAAGCAAGGGGTTTTAAAAGAGGTATTGAGCAGCCCGTGTAATTCACCAATAATGGGTTTGAAAAAGCCTTGTGGGAAGGTTCGAATTGTGCAAGACTTGGGGAAAATAAACGAGATTGTGGTAAAATGTTGCCCCATAGTGCCAAATCCAGCAGTGATTATGTTTCAAGTTCCGTGTGATGCAGAGTGGTTCACAGTTGTGGACCTGTCTCAAGCATTGTTTTCGGTGCCTCTTCATGAGGACAGCCAATTTCTTTTCAGTTTCAAATTCCTGGATAAGGTGTATAGTTGGTGCAGAATTCCTCAAGGGTTTTTGAGTCACCTTTCATCTTCAATCAGATATTAAAGAAGGACTTTGGGTCATTGGAACTGTCTTTCAGTCCGACTCTAGTGCAGTATATTGATGATTTGTTGATTGCGTCCAGGACAAAAGACGACTGCAGGTATGACACAATTGCCTTACTGAACTGAACAATTTGGGTAAGAACGGTCATAAAGTGTCCCCAAAGAAGCTGCAATACTGTCAGAAAGAGGTAAAGTACCTAGGTCACTTGATTGAGAAGGGCTCCAGGAGAATATCAAAAGAAAGGGTGACAGCCATATTACAGATGAATCCCCCGGCAACCAAGAGAGATGTCAGAACGTTTCTGGGAATGGTGGGTTACTGTCGCCAGTGGATTCCCAACTTCTCGATTATCTCTTAACCATTAGTGAAACTGACAGGCAAGGAGGTTCAGGATGACCCAAATACCATAATTTTGTCCGAGAAAGAGATGAAGGCATTCATGGAGTTAAGAGAATGTATGTGCAGGGCACCAGCTTTAGGTATGCCTGACTACACGAAGCCTTTTCTACTGTTTTGTCATGAACGTGATACATGTTCTTTGTCTGTCCTAACACAGGTCCATGGAGGTGCAAACCGCCCAGTAGAATATTTTTCAGCTACTTTGGACCCAGTCGCAGCAGCCTTACCAGGTTGTTTGCGTGCAGTTGCAGCAGTTGGTCAAAGCCTCACACAGTGTGAAGGCATTGTGATGGGACATTCCTTAACAGTAATGGTTCCACATTCAGTTGAAATTCTGTTAACCCGAACCAAGACGCAGCATATGACAAATGCTAGGCTGACAAAGTACAAAACAATCATTCTGGGGTCGCCATACGTTTCTCTCAAGAGATGTACTGTATTGAACCCGGCAACTTTACTTCCTGTTGAAAATGCTGAGATTATTAATGCAGAGGAAGTAGAAAATGATTGTCTTGAGGTAACAGAACTATGCACCAAACCAAGGCCTGACATCAAAGACACCCAATTAGAAGAAAATGATTACATTATGTTTGTTGATGTTTCATGCTTGAGAGACTCATTAGGGGTACTGAGAGCTGGGTATGCCGTGTGTACAATCACCGGTATTCTAGAAGCCTCCTGGCTCGAGAGAGTGCACTCTGCACAAGTGGCTGAATTAATTGCCCTTACTAAGGCATGCCACGCAGCTGAAAATCGGAAAGTTACTATCTATACTGACAGCAGATATGGATTCGAATTGTGCATGATTTTGGCCAATTGTGGTCACAGAGGGGTTTCATGACCTCTTCTGGTTCACCAGTGAAAAATGGTGAAAAGATTAAGGATTTGTTGCATGCGATTCAGTTACATCTTGAAATTGCCGTGGTGAAATGCAATGCTCACGTTAAGTCACAAGAATTTGTGTCAATGGGAAACGGCTATGCAGATCAAGTCGCAAGAGTTTGCGCATTGAACTGTATATCGTTCAAAGATCAGTGGGAATTGTTACCTGAAACTGAGAATGAAACCTGCACATGGTATGCATTAAGGGTGGTTGACACATTAGATGAGTTGAAGTCTTTTCAGGGACGTGCTGGTAAAGAGGAGAAACGTTCCTGGCAAAGGATGCAATGCATACAGAGGTCTGACGACTTATGGGTGTCAGAGGAGGGGAAAATGTTTTTGCCAAACAGTCTTTTGTCACAATTTGCAAAGTTTTACCATGGTCAAGCACATCTTGGAAGAGACGCAATGATCAGGTTGTTTAAAATCGATTGGTTCAATCCGAGATTCAGACAAGCCGCAGAGGTTATCTGTCACAGGTGAATCATCTGTCAGCAGATGAATGCAGGGAAAGGGACCATGGTAACTTTGAGCCACATAGGGAGAGCTGGAGGTCCATTTAGCAAGATGCAGATGGATTTTATTGAAATGCCTGTGTGTGAAGGCTTGAGATATGTGTTGGTGATTGTGTGCGTTTTCAGTAATTAGATTGAAGCTTACCCTACACTTAGAAATGACAGTCTCGCAGTAGCAAAACTGTTGCTTAGGGAGTTAATACCACTTTTCGGATTCCCGATCTCTTTAGAATCAGATAGGGGCAGACACTTCGACAATGAGGTGATTAAGCTCTTGTGTGCTGCATTGAACATTGAGCAGAAGCTGCGTTGTAGCTATCGCCCTGAAGCATCAGGACTAGTGGAACAGATGAATGGTACCTTGAAGTCGAGAATGGCAAAGATGTGCGCAGCTACCAATTTGAAATGGCCAGATGCATTGCCCTTAGTGCTGATGTCAATGAGAAACACACCTGACAAGAAGACAGGACTATCTCCCCCATGAGATTCTGATGGGTCGAGCTATGCGATTGCCCGCAGTGCCTGCAAATGCTCTTGTGAATATCACAGATGATATGGTGTTGGACTACTGCAAGGGTCTGGCTGATGTGGTCCGCTCTTTTTCTCACCAGGTGGAGGCTACCACATTGCCACCGATCAGTGATCCAGGTCACACCTTGAAAGCCAGTGACTGGGTGGTTGTCAAGAAACACGTGAGGAAGTCGTGTTTGGAGCCGTGCTGGAAGGGGCCATATCAAGTAATACTGACAACAACCACTGCTGTGAAACGGGCAGGCGTTCCAAACTGGATACATGCCAGTCACACAAAGAAGGTGGCATGTCCAACTGATGAGGAACTTAAAGTGTCCAAAACAACTGCAGAAAAGGAAGTCTCAGGGCCGGAGAGCATTTGAAGGGGAACTGAGACTGAAGGAGTGCCCACTGAGGACCGCTTAGTCCCTCAAACAGTAAACAAGTTCGAGAGAGGTCTCAGCAGAGGCAGCAGGAGAACCGATACAAAGAGAGGTTCTCCCAGAAGTAGATGGATATGGGTTGGAAGTTGAGCCTGTAACAGACCCTGAAGGATAAGGAAGTGAGGCAGAAGAAAGTCAAGGTGTTCTGTCTCCTCCTGAGCCGCTTGCAAGTCCATCAAGAGAAAACAGCATAGCACAAGAGAAGGGAGCTGTTCAACGTTCTGGAAGGGCAAGCAGGAAGAAAGCACATAAAGGAGATCACTGGCCGGAGCCACAAGCTGCAATAGGGAAAGTGGTGCCTGGAGACACAATAGAGGAAGAAGTTGATACAACTAGAAAAGAGGATCTCAGTGAAGGAGAGTTGCAAGGTGAACGCAGACTGAAAAGAAAAAGTGTTGCAAACAGAAGATACGCAGGTACAGAATGGGCATACGCAACATCAGCTGAATAGCAGCAACAATTCTTGGCTGTTTTGATCGAGAGGTACCAGGTCAATACTACGGTACCTGAACTCAACTTTAGAAAGAGACTGTGTTAAAATTGAAATTGAAATTGACAGCTGAAAAGCTGAGAAAAGAGATTGATAAATTACCGGATGTGACACTGAAAACCTGAATTGACTTTGAAAAAACGATTATGACAAGCTGCTAACCTGATTTGACAAAAGGGGTCCTGGAGTGAGTGAAACGCTGTAAATACTTGCTGAAAAGAAAGAGAATTTGCATTAAGAAAAATAAAAAAATAAAAAGTTTTATATCGTCCTCAAGTTGATTGTTTGCTTTGTATTTTTCTGTTATCTGATTCTTTACAGATCATGGGTTACACTAAGAGTAGAAGGGGTAGGATGTGTGGTTGGTTGAGTGTTATCTTAGGTATTGTGTGTGCAATAATAATTTTAGGTGTGATTGTGGGAATGCCATGGTTGGATAAGAAAGTGACTAACAATGCTTCAAATTCTGAGACTGCTACACTAACACCATGAGAGAAGTTTGAGCAGGATGCAAAATATTTACATGCAGGAACTAATTCAAAAGGGGAGCTATCTACTAATGTCTTCTATCGCTTGCTGAATGAGTATGTTGACACAATGGATGTGAGAAATTGTTATGTGTGCACAAAGATTCCTTCGTCAGTACAAGAAGGGGTTACTTACCATAGTCTTCCTCTAACATACGGGATAAGCTGTAGTTTGCTACTAACAAGATTCTATAATCAAGAACATGTGCAATATTTTTACTCAAACTTAGATGTAGTGTTTTCTTTTGTGCCTGTGATTGAGTTTCTGAACAAATTAGCTAAAGAACATAGTATAAAATTAGATAGGGGTTTCTTTGAGCCGACACTGACATTTGGGACAGCTTATGCGCACCACAATAATTTAACTTGCTTACTAACGCCTGTAGAGAAAAGCTTCTTAGATCACACTGATGATAGACGCAAGGCATTAAAAGAAAGGCTAGAAAAGGGGTTAGAAAAACGCACGCTTGCAAATGATTATGCTTACATCGCAATAAGGACACAAGACAAATTAGCTATAGATGCATTACATGTAGGTAGGCTTTGTATATATAGGCCGAAATCTGAGCATGACACTTTATTTGTGGGAATGAGTGAATGCAGGCGTGTGTTTTTGTTTCAGAGTAAATGGACGTTCATGTTAAATGGACAGGATCCAGCGATCCCTGGGATCTATTATATTTGTGGGCCTAATGCTTATTACCGTCTCCCTAAGGGATGATATGGTACATGTTATTTGGGAATAGTTTTCCCAAAGATCTACCAGATTGATGACTTAAAGCAAATACCTAAAATGTCTGAATTACAACGTGCTAGGCAAAAGAGAGAGACAGCGACTGCTGTCGTTGGTGACATATTTGGAGCCATAATTCCTTCAGTGGGGGTTATCTTAAACTCTATTAAGATTCGAAAGTTGTCTACTATTGTGGATAACATGTTGACAAACGTCACAGGGGCTATACTCCTTATGGATACTGAGCTTGCTGCGGAAAGAGCTATGACTCTTCAAAACCGGCTTGCTTTAGACATTCTTTTAGCGAAGAGCGGCGGAGTATGTAAGATGCTTAATGAGCGCCATTGTTGTGCGTTCATACCGGACAATAGCAAAAAGATTAGAAGTATGCTTACTAACCTAACAAGAGATAGTGCAGATTTGAAGGATTTGAAGGAAGCTGGAGTTTGGGAAAAAGTTGGGAAAGGAATTACAAGAGTAGGGAATTGGTTTAGTAATATTTGGAATGGGGTTCTTGCAAAAATATTAGGGGGTCTATTGATTGTCCTGCTTTGTTTATTAGGCTTATGGTTATCATGCATAGTTATTGAAAGAATAAAGAGAAATTTGACAAAACGAAACAAAAGAAATGAAGAAAATGAAAGGGAGAAAATGTTTAATGAAATTTGGGAAAGTTCACACAAAGGGCAAGATGTTGAAATGTGAGTTATGAGGAAAGTGAGAGGTTGAAAAGGGAAAGGTTTGTGTGATGACAAAGGTCATCAGAGGAGGGAGTGAGAGAGCGTAGCTTATATAATTAATATTAACATGAGATGTTTATGAACTAATGTGCAATAATGCTGCATAGAAACTGTATTAATATGTTTTACTAAAACATGCACTTGAAATGTGCCCAATGTATACGGGAACTAATTAAAATGACTAATGTTGATGAATTATTGTATTTTACACAAATTATTAATGGTTATGTTATTAAAGTTTTGCTAATAAATCTTTTAGGCCTTAGTTAGCATGAGTCGAGGCCTAACTGCCTGACTCTCATATTAAACTAATGTGCAATAATGCTGCATAGAAACTGTATTAATATGTTTTACTAAAACGTGCACTTGAAATGGGCCCACGGGGAGTGGCCGCCAATGTATACGGGGACTAATTAAAATGACTAATGTTGATGAATTATTGTATTTTACACAAATTATTAATGGTTATGTTATTAAAGTTTTGCTAATAAATCTTTTAGGCCTTAGTTAGCATGAGTTAGCATGAGTCGAGGCCTAACTGCCTGACTCTCATATTAAATGTGTTATTCTCTAAACGTGCAGTGTGCTGACTTGCTAAAGGACATGAACTCTTGTTTTTTCTTCAAACTAGAAGCTGAATGTAACTATAGTAGATCCGTTCTCATGAAGTTCATCTTGCTTGTAGGAATATTTTAGCTAAATGCAACAGTGTAGATTTATGTTAGGTGCAAGGTCACCTAAACCGGTACGGACAATGGAGCTACTGACTGAAGATGCGCAAAGAATCGCAGAAGGATGAAATCATACCGGACATTCTACCTCTAAAGACATCAATCATTTGGACCAATAAAATACGGGAGAACTGTTACGGGGTGACAAATTCAATGACCTAATGTAAAGTTAATTGGTTAAAGATAGTGGGGTGCCCCTTGTCCAATCAAATTTTAGGGGAATGTACAGCGAGAAGGGGATAAAAACCTTTTACACCAGGAAGTAAATCAGAACTAGAGAGACCAGAGACTAGGAGAGACTAGGGAGATGCTGATGCAATTTGCTATGACCCAGACACTTTGTCATTTTGACCAGTGACTTGTTAGTTTAGTTAGAAACATCCTTGTCCTTAGATTGCCCGTTTATACTTTACCTCCTTATGAGGGAAGTACCCCTTTTGCCCTTTACCGGAAGCTGAGTTCCTGACTGATGGCGAATCAACTGATGTCCTGAAGACGAAGACCAAACCTGATTGCTGACCCAAACTTGGAGGGTAACTATATGACAATGAAATTGTAATTGTAATTGTCTGTTTGCTTTTCCTTTCTAGGTACCAACTGCTTTTCTTTTGACAGAGACCATAGCTAGATGTTTTCCAAATTAGTGTTACTAAGTTGTTTTGCATGAAGCCCAACATGCCAATGCTAATTCGAGGTTAGTTAAGGGGTTCACTAAAATGACGCAGATGGACAAATGACTGAATCTATGCTTTATTGAATAATGTGCTAATGATAACCTATGTTGATGTCGTGTTATGTTCTGATGTTTGTGATTCTTGCTTTGATGAAATCTTATCAGAGTTGTCATATTGTGACTATGTTAATGAGTGTCTTGGTTTTGAGGCTAATTAACTTACTATTAGAATTGTAACCAATAGGGAATAAATATGATAAAATCTTACTAAACTGGTGTGGTTATTCATGACTGAAAGGTCATGGTGGTTTCTGAGTTTTATTAATGTCATTGACTAAAGTGAATTGCATTGTTATAGTAAATATTGATTACATTATTGACGTCTTGATTGACATGTTGATTAGCTATCTCGTCCTAAGGTGTCTTCAATCAGGGTCAAAAGATTCATCGTCCTAAAACGAGTCCCAATGTGTGTAAATCAGTCATAAAGCGACGCATTAGCAGATGCGTCATTCAGGGCGAACGAACATAGTCCAACGACCACCACGAACTGTAGATTCCAGAATTATTTCTGCTCAAACCCTAGGAAAAAATAACATAAAACCAATCATAGAAGCCACGAAAGGTTATAACAAGCTTAAACATGTGAAAATCACTGATATATCATTTATCATAACGAGGGGGGGGGGTAAAACAAAATTGACATCTTAAGGTAAAATTAATACTTAACTTGTAAGACAATACATCAATTACAATAGGGTGGGATAATCCTCACCTCGGTGTCCTTTAACAGAATTGAATATTCTTGACGCCTAAACTCAATTTTATTTATTCTATGTCAGGACCGGAGGCTCAGATTATGCTTGTTCAAAGCAGATCCACCACCACCAATGCGATATCTACAATAAGCTTGTAATAAAAAGATTTAAATGTTGACTCAGAAGACCAATCTGCCACTCTCATAATATTCTCTAACCTGACCCCAAAATTAAAAGACTTTGAAGCCATAGCTCCTCTAACAGAATGGGATACAAAAATGGGGATATCAATGCTTGCTTCGGATAGTAACCATCTAATCCACCTAGCCAAGGTAGCAGAAGAAACCAGATTAAATGGTTTTTGGAGAGCAATAAAGACCTGACCACCTGGGTCTCTCCTGAATTCACACATAGCTGCCTCATATGCCTTCAGACATTGCAGTACACATAACTTTGTGTGGAAACGCTTGATAGGACACCGCTTTAGTACCTGTTTTAGTACGTCTGGAAATGGAAAAGGAAACCCCGTCAGGGAAGAAAATCCTTCCTGTTAAATATAAAGCCTTAACATCCGCTTCTCTTTTGCAGAAATAAGACATAAAAGTAAAGTAAGTTTGGCCGACAGCTGTTTGCGCGACAAATATTTATTTTCTAGCCATGATATAAGAAAAGACAATACCACATTAACATCCCAAAGAGACGAATAACGAGGCAGAGGAGGATTAGATAAACAAATACCCCTCATAAGTTTACAAATCACCAAGTGTTCGCCAATTGGTTTGCCAGAGACAGGTACATGCCCAACTGAAATCGACAATCTATAGTTATTAATAGACCTATAAGCAGGACCAGAAGCTGCCAGAGATGCAAAAAAATTAACAACTAAATTGGCATCAGCTTTAAAGGGATCAGAATCCTGTTCTGCACACCAATGTACCCATCGTCTCCAAGACGAAGCATATCGTTTATGTGTGCTAGAGGACCAAGTTTGGTGGATGTAGAATGAAGCCTGCGCTGAAATGCCTGGCAGGAGCCATTGTTGCCGGAAATTCTCCATGCTACCAACCGGAGCTTTCCTGTCACAATCAAGGGATGAGGATTCCCCAACGGATCCTGCAATAGGTTGTCCTGAAAAGGAATCAGAAGGGGAAAGTCGCATAATAGTCCCAGAGCAAGAGGGAACCAAACTTGAGCCCTCCATAGCAGGGTTACTGGGAGAATCTCAGACTTCTGCCGGCGAACCTGTGCAGAACTCATGGAATCATGCTGAAAGGAGGAATGCATAACCCAGGAGAGGGGACCAATCCTGAAGAAAAGTATCCGTGGCTAACGCTTCCGGATCCGGTCTCCAACTGAAGAACCTTGGAAGTTGGTGGTTCATCCGCGAGGCAAACAAGTCCACCGAACATGGGCCCCAACACTGGTTGAGGTAGTGAAACACCCTCGGATGGAGTTTCCAATCCCTGCCATCCCAGAGAAATCTGGAATTCCAGTCTTCTACAGAGTTGTTCACCCATGGGAGATATTCCGCAATCACCAAAATTTGGTGTTGCAGACAAAATTGCCAGAATTCCTTGGCAATCTGCACTAGAATCTTTGATTTCGTACCACCCAACTCGTTGACATATCTGACTGCTGGTTTGTTGTCCATCCTCAGCAGAATGCAACAATTCGACCAAAGGGGCGACAGGCTCCAGATCTCAAACACACCCGCTAGTAGTTCCAAGCAATTGATGTGGAGCTGAAGTTCCTCCTCCGACCACCGGCCCCCTGTAGTCAGGGTCCCGCAACGGGCTCCCCATTCCCATCTGCTGGCATCGGATTCCAGAATGACATCCAGAGAATTGCCGAAGATCGCCCAGCAATTCCAGGCCTCCATATGTTTGAGCCACTAGCCTATTTCCGTCTTTGCTTCCTCTGAAAGAGGGACTTTGTCCCGCATATGACAATCCCTTTCAAGATGAGATATCTTGAGCCTCTGAAGAGCTCTGTAATGGAAGGGACCCGGGAAGATAGCTTGGCTTGAGGACAATAGGAGTCCCAACATCTGGAATCCCAAGATGTCTATCTGCTGGAAGGGGAGAAGACAAGATTTGGATTGGTTGATCAAGAAACCCAGGTCTTGGAGAAGTTGAATCGTCCACGACAGGCGTTTGTGTAGAACTAAGGGGTCCTGAGCCATGAGGATCAAATCATCGAGATAAACGATTAACCTCAGCCCTCGGGCGCGAAGGGACTCTACCACAGGTCTCATCACCTTGGTGAAGCACCAAGGAGCGGAGGAAAGTCCGAAGGGAAGGACCTGGAATACGAAACATTGGCCTAGCCAAATGAATTGGAGAAAACATCGATGAGGAGGAAATATCGGAATGCTCAAATACGCATCTTTCAGGTCCAAACAGACCAGCCAATCTCCTTCTTGTAGGATATCTCTCAGAAGATGGATTCTTCCATTCTGAAATGCCTGTAAACTATCCAGGCATTGAAGTATTTTAGGTTTAAAATTAGCCTTGAACCTCCTCCCTTCTTGTCTACCAAAAAGATGGGGCTGATAAAGCCCCTGGGATGTGGAAAAGACCGACAAATGGGCATTTTTTTGAGAAGAGCTTGCACTTCTAAGCATATGGGGGGTCATTACAACATTGGCGGTAAAAGCCGCTTACCGCCGTGCAGAAGACCGCCAACACACCGCCGCGGCCGCGGAATTCCGCCACAGCTATTATGACCCACATCTCGAAATCTGACAAAATTCAGACACCCACACAAGTCCGCCAAACCAAAGGTCAGTGATAAACTGGCGAAAACAAAACCTCGACCGTCACACCAACAGAAATACGCCCACGCTATCACGACCCATGAATCCACGCGGCGGTCTTTCAACCGCGGTATTCCATTGGCGGTACACACCGCCGCGCTCAAAATACACACACATTTACAAAACACAGCCACATTGGACAATTCAAAATACGCACACCTGATACACATACACACACCACTCCCACACACCCATTACAATATAAAACACACACCCACATCACCCACAAACCCCTACGACCAATATTACAGAGAGGCCAGAGAGAGACACCACCATCCACAAACTAGCATCCACAGGCACTCAACACCATCACCCACACAACTTCCACGCACAAAACACCACACACCACTACATATCACCACACTTATCACCACACACACCACCCCACACATCACCTACACCACACCATGGCACGGCAAAGACACCCCAGGTTCTCGGAGGAGGAGCTCAGGGTCATGGTGGAGGAAATCGTCCGGGTAGAGCCACAGCTATTTGGATCCCAGGTGCAGCACACCTCAATTGCAAGGAAGATGGAGCTATGGCGAAGAATAGTCGACAGGGTCAACGCAGTGGGACAACACCCAAGAAATCAGGACGACATCAGGAAGAGGTGGAACGACCTACGGGGGAAGGTGCGTTCCGTGGTCTCCAGACACCGCCTGGTGGTTCAGCGGACTGGCGGCGGACCCCCACCTACTCACCCACAACTAACAACATGGGAGGAGCAGGTCTTGGCGATTCTGCATCCTGAGAGCCTTGCAGGACTCGGTGGAGGAATGGACTCTGGTAAGGCAAATCTTTACTACTATATCCACTACCCTTCCTGCATGCCATCACAAACTCCTACCCGTACCCTCACCCTCATCACTCCACCACCTCACATAAACCCCACTATCACAAACCACCCATCCCAACACCAAGCCCTGCATGCAACACCAACGCATGGACACCCATCACTAAAGCATGCCCACTGCACATACCCATACACCCCCCTAAACCATCATCACACAAGTCCCGACATAGGAATGCAAGCACTGGGGTACACGGTCACCCACCCATTGCACACCATGACACACACAGATGCAATAATTAAGCTTTTACACCCCCTGCAGGACCACTACCCAACGCCACCAAACAGGAGGGTCCAGACATCTCCACCCCACCCACAGAAGAGGCCCACAGTGATGACAGCAGCTCTGTCCAACTTGATCCAGATGACCAGCCTGGACCATCGTGGGCCTCGGGACAGTCGGTTCCCCTCACACAGGCACAGGCCACCACAGACCTTCCACCCTCTGGTAACACCAGCACAGCACCCACCCAGCGGGCCCATACCTCCATCCCCAGGACACGTCAATCAGCTGTGTGTCCACCACTACAGGGAACCCAGGATAACCCGCCACCCCAACAACAACAGGGACCTGGGGGCAGTGGCAGTGGGCACACGGTCCAGGGGACGGAGGCACAGGAACACAGGGGAACTGGGAGGGCTGCTGTGCGACAGGGGGCGGACAGGCCAAGGGAACCTGGCCAAGGGAGGCCCTCTCCTCCATCATGGAAGCATACCACCACTCCCAGGAGACAATGGTAATGGTCCTGGCCAAGTTTCAGGAGACCCAGCGCATGCAGGAGGAACAGTATTGGTATTCAGAACCATCAGCTCCACCCTGGGCACCATCGTAGGGGTGCTGAAGGAAATACTCAACACCAGGAGGGAAACTGTGGCACTCCAAGGGGCCCCTGACACTAACATGGACGATGAACTGCCCACCACCTCCGCCGGCGCTAGTGGACAGGAGGCACCGCCACAGGACCACCACACCAGCGACCCCCGCAGATGGAGAACCACCCCGCAAGCGATCCCTGAGATCCAGGAACAAGACAGAGCATGATGCCAAGACCCCCGCCAAGAAATGAGAAATGAGACCACCCTGATTGTCAACCCACTGTCCCACTTTGTCACCCTGTCCATATTGGAACTGCCCCAGCTCCACTTCCTATGCCCATATGGCCAATGCACCTATGAGACAAAGACAAATAGACTGGACTCTGCCATGGACACTCCTTTGCCATCACCCCTCACCATTTAACTTCCCCTTCCAATATTTTGTATGTAAATAAACACATCTAAAGCACCAAAAGATCTGGACTCTGTCTGTGATTTTGAAATAGTGTATTTGCAATTACAGTGACAAAATTTCCAGGAAATAGTAATGTCAACATACCTATGTCACACAGCTCTAGTCCATGAGGAATCTAAGCAAATGACACACGTTGGAACCCACACCTGTGAAACCGTAAGGGCAAGTGACAACTCAGTGACCATACACTGGGTGAAATCGACAGACAGGATAGAGGTAGAAGTGTAAAAGTACTTGTACTAGGCAGGAATGTATTCTCACCTGTGTTTCACTGGAAATATTGCTGGATGACTGTGTCCCTGTTGTCAATGTCTTCTTTCTCTGCTTCCTCCTCATCACTGTCCACAGGCTCCACAGCTGCCACAACACCGCCATCTGGACCATCCTCCTGCAGAAAAGGCACCTGTCGTCGCACAGCAAAATTATGAAGCATACAGCAGGCCACGATGATCTGACACACCTTCTTTGGTGAGCAGAATAGGGATCCACCTGTCATATGGAGACACCTAAACCTGGCCTTCAGGAGGCCAAAGGTGCGTTCGATCACCCTCCTAGTCCGCCCGTGGGCCTCATTGTAGCGTTCCTCTACCCTGGGATTCCTCACTGGGGTCAGTAGCCATGACAGGTTGGGGTAACCAGAGTCCCCTAATAGCCACACCTGGTGCCTCTGTAGTTGACCCATCACATAAGGGATGCTGCTATTCCGCATGATGTAGGCATCATGCACTGAGCCAGGGAACATGGCATTCACATGGAAGATGTACTGGTCTGCCAAACATACCATCTGTACATTCATGGAATGATAACTCTTCCGGCTCCTGTACACCTGTTCACTCCTGTGGGGGGACCAAAGCCACATGGGTCCCATCAATGGCACCTATGATGTTGGGGATATGTTCAAGGGCATAGAAGTCACCTTTCACTGTAGGCAAGTCTTCCACCTGAGGGAAAACGATGTAGCTCCGCATGTGTTTCAGCAGGGCAGACAACACTCTGGACAACACGTTGGAAAACATCGGCTGGGACATCCCTGATGCCATGGCCACAGTTGTTTGAAAAGACCCACTTGCAAGGAAATGGAGCACTGATAGCACCTGCACTTGAGGGAGGATTCCAGTGGGATGGCGGATTGCTGACATCAGGTCTGGCTCCAACTGGGTACACAGTTCCTGGATTGTGGCACGGTCAAACCTGTAGGTGATGATCAAATTTCTTTCCTCCATTGTCGACAGGTCCACCAGCGGTCGGTACACCGGAGGATTCCACCATCTCCTCACATGTCCCAGCGGACAGTGCCTATGAAGGACAACAGCGAGCACAGAGTCTAACAACTCAGAGGTATGTACCCACAGTCTACACAGAACACCAATCATACGCAAAATCTGGCCTGTATGTGTGTTGAGAGTAGGCCTAGGTATGTGTGACGCAGTTGGTAATTAGGCCATGTGGGCCCCTGAAATGGCGGCTGCCTGACCTCTAAAGTGGGACAATGGGATGTGAGGTAACTGCGCTGGCGTTGTACACCGTCGCGGTAGGCGGTCGAAGACCGCGGCGCAATGCTGCATTGGTTAACATTGGAATCCTATGGGTCCCAGGAGCTAATGACGATGTACGCCGGTGGTGATGGTACACACCACCGCGGACGTGACCGCTGCGGACGTGACCGCCATTTTCTAACTGTTTAATCACTCAATACCTGATCTTCGACAGGAGAGGACCTACACTGCAAGTGCTGCTGTGACCTCGGTCTGGAAGATACAATGGCTCGTGCGTCTGGGGAAAGGGCCCCTGCCTTCACTGCAGAGGAGTTGGAGAAGCTCGTCGGCGGGGTCCTCCCCCAGTACACGCTACTCTACGGTCCTCCAGACCAACAGGTAAGTACACAGGGATCATGTTGTATGGGCTATGCCTGTGTGGAGAGGGCTGGTTGTAAGAAGGAAGGGGGCAGAGTTCTGCGTGCATGAAAGACGGTGAATGCATGTGCCACATGGCAAGGGTAGGGATGTGGGCCACTCACTTTGACGGTGCAGTTGGTAATGACTTCTCTTCTTCCCCTGTACATTTCATGTAGGTCAGCGCCCACCAGAAGAAGGATATTTGGCATGCCATCGCTAAGGACGTTCGGCCCCTGGGGGTCCACCACAGACGGAGCACCCACTGCCGGAAGAGATGGGGGGACATTCGCCGCTGGAGCGAGAAGATGGCGGAGACTCAGCTGGGGATGGCCTCCCAACGTGGGAGGGGTGCCCGTCGAACCATGACCCCCCTGATGTTCCGGATCCTGGCGGTGGCCTACCCTGAGTTGGATGGGCGCTTGAGGGCATCACAGCAGACACAAGGGGGTGAGTACACTATCATTCAGCTGACTTTGCGCGCAGTGAAGGTGTCTGGGTGGGGGAGGAGGGCTGTGGTTTCCCCTAGGCCAGGGCGAGTTCCGTAGGCTAGGCCCATTCGTAAGGCATGGCCCTGTGGCCCCCCACCCCACCTCTGTAAAGTGCCAAGTACAGCTATTCATGGCCCTGTGTCATCTATGTGTGCAGATGTCACCCATATCCTTGTAGGCCATTTCCCAGGAATTGCACTGTAGAGCCCAACAGCGCGACGTAGTGCAGGGGGCTGCTGTGTCTGTATTGTCCGCCAACGGTAGCGGTAAGCCATGCACTCAACCTGTCTTTCTTCTGTTTCCCCCCCCTTTTTTTGCAGTCTACCTGTTCTTGTGTGCATTAGCATCATCAGGCAGAGGTACAGTGGCACCGGAGCACGAGGGAGCTGCATCCCACATGGGCATGGAGGCCCACACTACGGACTCTGAATACACCAGTGGGACGGAGGGCGAGGGGAGCACCATGGCGGTCACAGGATCTGCAACCCACGACACGGACTCGTCCTCCGATGGGAGCTCCCTTGTGGTGGTCGCAACATCTGTGCCCCCCACTTCAACAGGTACAGCCGCCACCCCCCCTACCAGCACCGCCCTCCCAGCAGCCCCTCAGCCTTCGCCCCGTGCCCGCTCACCCAGGAGGGTGGGCATCACCTCTGCCCCAGGCACCTCAGCCCCTGCCCCTGTCACCTCTGCTGCCCTCAGTGAGGAGGCCATTGACCTCCTCAGGTCACTCACTGTTGGGCAGTCTACCATTTTGAATGCCATCCAGGGTGTAGAAAGGGAGTTGCAACACACAAATGCATTCCTGGAGGGCATTCGTTCTGGTCAGGCTGCCCTTCATCGAACCCTTCAAACTCTGGCCTCAGCACTGATGGCAGCCATTGTCCCTGTGTCTAGCCTCCCCCCTCCGACTTCCTCCACCCAGACCCAATCCCCTGTACCTCTGCCTATCCCAAGCACACCATCAGACCAGCCTGCACACACCTCACCACACAAGGGAAGCTCAGGCAAACATAAGCACCACACATCCCACAGGCACTCACGCAAGCATCTCACACATACAGACACACCAACATCCACTGCCTCCACTGTGTCCCCCTCCTCCTCGTCTCCCTCCTCCCTCCCAGTCTTGTCTACACTCACACCTGCATGCACTACCACTACAGCCACTAAGTCCCGCACCAGCACACACACCACCACACCCCGCTCTCGTGCACTCACCACCCCCACTACAATTTACAGATCCCCTGTGTCCTCTCCCAGTGTGTCTGTGACGCCCACTCCGAAGATACACAAACGCAGGCACACACCCACCCAACAGCCATCCACCTCATGACAGCCTCCAGCGCATGCATCTGCACCCAAATCCACAAAAGTTACACCTCCTACAACCACCACCTCTTCCTCCACTCCCAAAGCCCCTCCAGCTACCCGTCCCAGTGTGTCCAAACAACTTTTCCTGTCCCCCCTTAACCTATTTCCCCCCCCAACTCATAGGTCCCGTACTAGCACCTCAGCCAAAAAATCTCCGGGACCAGTGGTGCCTGTTGTTACAGGTATGTGGAGTGCACCGGCCACCAGGCCAGCCAGTCTGTCACGGAGCCACAGCACAGCCAGTCCCCCCCCTGTGAAGCACCAGAAGTTGGACAGTGCCCGGCAGGAGAGGGGGAAGACTCCAGCCAGCCAAGCCGCTCACAGGGGCCCCGGGGGGAGTGTGGACTCAGCTGTGACTCCTCCCAAGGTGGGGAAGGGGCAGAAGAAACCTGCAAAGTCTGGGAGGAGCAGCACGGCGGAGAAGACCGCCATCATCCCCGCTGGCCAGGAGGCCACCGCCAGCCCCATAGTCGCTGGCCAGGAGGCCACCGCCAGCCCCATCATCGCTGCCCAGGAGGCCACCGCCAGCCCCATCGTCGCTGCCCAGGAGGCCACCGCCAGCCCCATCGTCGCAGTCCAGGAGGCCACTGCCAGCCCCATAGTCGCTGCCCAGGAGGCCACCGCCAGCCCCATCGTCGCTGCCCAGGAGGCCACCGCCAGCCCCATCGTCGCTGCCCAGGAGGGCCCAGCAAGCCACAGCCCAGCTGCCCAGGAGGGCCCCGCAAGCCACAGCCCAGCTGACCCATGAAGGACCGCCAGCCACAGCCCAGCTGGGCAATGACGGACCGCCAGGGCAATGACCGCTGAACAGGGCAAAGACCGCCATGGCAAGCACCGCTGAACAGGTCAGAAACTGGCAACTCAAGCACCGCTGAACAGGGCAAGGACCGCTATGGCACGCACCGCTGAACAGGGCAAGCACCGCTGAACAGGGCAAAGACCGCCATGGCAAGCACCGCTGAACAGGGCAAGGACCGCTATGGCAAGCACCGCTGAACAGGGCAAGCACCGCTGAACAGGGCAAAGACCGCCATGGCAAGCACCGCTGAACAGGGCAAAGACCGCCAACTCAAGCACCGCTGAACAGGGCAAAGACAGCCATGGCAAGCACCGCTGAACAGGTCAGAAACTGCCAACTCAAGCACCGCTGAACAGGGCAAAGACCGCCATGGCAAGCACCGCTGAACAGGGCAAAGACCGCCATGGCAAGCACCGATGTACAGGGCAAGGACCGCCGAACAGGGCAAAGACCGCCAAGACGGCAGGGGCAGTGACGCAACTGGGACCGTCACAGGGGGAGTGCTGCACTCTGGGCACAAGTCCCCCTCCAGAACCAGTGGAGACATGCATCCACTCCGTCTGTCCTGCACAGGATGAAGCACTCTGGGCACCAGTCCCCCTCCAGAACCAGTGGAGAACAGCATCCACTCTGTCTTTTCTGCACAGGATGAAGCACTCTGGGCACCAGTCCCCCTCCAGAACCAGTGGAGACATGCATCCACTCCGTCTGTCCTGCACAGGATGAAGCACTCTGGGCACCAGTCCCCCTCCAGAACCAGTGGAGACATGCATCCACTTGAGAGACTGTGGCTTTGCACTCCCCCGGATTGATCAGTGTCCAACCCACCCACTGTAGAGACTTGAGAGACTGTGGCTTTTCAGTCCCCAGGATGGTACAGTGGGCAACCCACCCACTGTAGAGACTTGAGAGTCTGTGGCTTTGCAATCCCCAGGATTGATCAGTGGGCAACCCACCCACTGTAGAGACTTGAGAGACTGTGGCTTTGCACTCCCCAGGATGGTACAGTGGGCAACCCACCCACTGTAGAGACTTGAGAGACTGTGGCTTTGCACTCCCCAGGATGGTACAGTGGGCAACCCACCCACTGTAGAAACTTGAGAGACTCTGGCTTTGCACTCCCCAGGATTGATCAGTGGGCAACCCACCCACTGTAGAGACTAGAGAGACTGTGGCTTTGCACTCCCCAGGATGGTACAGTGGGCAACCCACCCACTGTAGAGACTTGAGAGACTGTGGCTTTGCACTCCCCAGGATTGATCAGTGGGTAACCCACCCACTGTAGAGGCTTGAGAGACTGTGGCTTTGCACTCCCCAGGATACATCAATGGGCATGGTGCCCCCTCGTAGATCTGTCGTCGTGCACTCATCCGGCGGAGGTGCCCCCACTTCCCTTCCCCCTGAGGTGCCTGTTGTATTTCTATCTGATGCCCCTGCAGTGTTCTCTCCGTCATGTTCGGGTATCTTGTGTGGGCCTCGCCCATGCATTTTGGGCCTAGTGGTCCATGGCCCATGAATGGTGCAAAACCTGGAGTACTAATCGTGGTGTATATTTTGTTTATAGTGTATGTATATATGTATATTTTTGCTTACTGAATTTTGATATATTACAATAGTTACACTCATTTCCTTTTGTCTTTGCATTCTTCCAGGGGGTTTGGGGTGTGTTACTGTAATGTATAGATATGCATTGGTGTGTGTGTTGTAGTGGGTGAGGGTCGGTGGGGGTTGGAGTGTTGAGCGTGTGTGTCCCTGTTTTTTGCCTCCCCCCTCCCCTATGTCGTAGGTGCAGTACTCACCGTGGTCTTCGCCGCCGGCGTTGGTGCTCCTCGTAGAAGAGCAGGAAGACTAGTGCTGGGAGAATATGAAGTTCCGGCTCCATACTGTCCTCCTTCCTCGTGGAGTGTGTAGAGGTGAGCGTTTTTCATTCGAAATGCCTGTTTCCGCTGTGTTGTTATCCGCGGTGAATCCGCCCCGGAAAAGGTGGCGGATTGGCCTGTCATAATAGTGTGGGGGGTACGTTGTCTCCTGCCTGTCTGTTGGCGGTGACCGCCGCGCTGTTTGTCTGTACCACTGTGGCGGTCTGTGTGTTAAAGTGGCTGTCTTTGTTGGCGGTTTCCACCACGGTCGTAATTGCAAAATTTTTACCGCCGGCCTGTTGCCGGTCTTACCGCCGCTTTAACACCGTCCACCAGGGTTGTAATGACCACCTTGATCTCTTGATCGTGAAGGGAAAAATGGAGAAGGGGGGGAGGAAAAAACCGACAAGGGGATTGATAGAATTTCAGTTTGAAGCCCTGCATTGTCTCCAACACCCAAGGATCCTTGGTCAATTGTTGCCATTCTGTCAGAAATAACTGAACTCTGCTCCCAAGAATAACCTCTGTATAAGGAATCATTCTCACCTGCATTGGATGACTCTTGAGAGACATTCTCCTGTCCTTTATAGTAGTTCTTGCGGTATCTAGAGCTTGCCCTCTGTCGTAACCTCATCCCCGGCCAAAGGACTTGCGTCTGGGGCCTTGGTAATAGTAACGGCCCGACGAGCAGCACCGCATATGTCCGGCCCTTCGAAAAAGAGTATCTCGAAATACCTTTTCTAGAGACAGCTGGGCTTTATCCATGGAATTAAATGTAGCTGCGAATTTTGAAGATCCTTGATGAAGGGAGCTCCAAAAAGCAGCCCCGGGGCCACTGGCCCTGCCTCCGAGGAAGCGAGTTCCTTTCGTTGGGGATCTATTCGCATTAGGATCGATTGTGTCCTTTCTGTGGAGATTGCCACATTAGCATTACCCAGGTGGCATATAGCTCTTTGAGCCCATCCCACTAAAATATCAGGATGAATAGGGTAGTTACATTCTTTAGCCATGAAGGCCAGCTCCAGAATCTTTGCAGAAGACCTGATAAATCAAGTAACTTATCTTGACAAGACCTCCAAGTGCGGTCTAGACCTTTCTTAGGATCTTTCGACCATTTCTTCATGAAAGTGACCATCGTGGGGTCGATATCAGGGGTATCGGTGACCTTACCTTCCAGATCTGGTCTGGGGCACTCTGCTCAAAGTCTGGCTCTCACTTCCTTATCAAAGCCTGCTCTGATGTGTTCTTGGATTTATGTCGCCACCTCAGGAGGCGGGGTCCAACTAGACGAGCGAGGATGGACAATGTCTTCAGGGTTGAATGTCAAAACTCGGGGAAGCTTTGAGGTTTGGCCTTTGGACTTATAAGACTTTTTTCGCTTACTTGGTCCAGGATGGTCCACTTCCTCTGAGTCTGAGTCGGAATCCGATGAGGGATCCGAGGCTGACTGATCTGACAAATGATCAATCCCTTGCCAATCTTGTTGTTGGGAAGTACTATATCCATGTTCTTTTTGAATGGAGGCTGATAATCTATCGAAGATTTCCGAATGGGCCAATTCTTTGGCTTTTGATTTACCCTTAGAGGTAGTAGGTTGTCCAGACTGAGTGTCATCTGATGGAGCGAGGGGGGGGACAGCCAACCTTTATGTCGGGCAAAACTTTCAAAATGTTGGGTAAGGGGTCCTAGAGCCTTCGCTAAGGCTTTATTGACAGAGAGTTGTACACTGTTCTAATGCCCCAACTAGGTTTTCCTCCAAAGAAGGAACATCACCACCAAAATATTCTTCCTCATCGTAGCAATATGATTGAGTCATAATTTCTTTCTGAGGGGTCCCAAAGGACTGCCAAATATGGGGTAGCCAAGGGCTACAGTCAGGGGGAGTGCTCAACCCCAGCAGGCGTAAGATGAACAATAAAGCGTGGAGGGAACTGCCTGCAGCACTCTAGGCACATCCTATGCAAATTTTTACAACCCTGAGCCATCCTGAGCTTCATGGCGTAAGGGGGCCAGAAGAGCACTTTGGAGCTGATTCTGAACCAGAGGCCAGCAATCAGAATGCTCGGATATTCAGCCACACAAGCATGGGGCTCTGTGAGAGAACAGGAACTATCCTTTTATCTTTTTTAATTTTGCTGCGTGATAGCTCGTCTCCGAGAACTGCCAAGCTCACTGAAGCGTAAGATAATTGAAAACAAGCGAGCTTGTGCGCGTGTGCTCCGAGTCCCGAGGGACTAAAAATAGGACTGCGGACGCGGAGCTCCGCAGTCTGCTCCTGCTCCCACTCCACCAGAGATAAAACAAATAAACGCGACCGCAGCGCATGCTTGCCAATACGCAGCAATAACAGCAAGTACAAAGCAATTTCACAATAACATTAATGGCACTTAACTGGCTGCGGAAGCAGCAAAGAAAGAGGAAGGGTTTTAGTGTTACAGCCATATATATATATATATATATATATATGTTCCTCTCTATGGTTGGTCATGTGATCTATTGAATTATAGGATATGTTTTGTTTAAGATAAACTTCTCTGATTGGCTGCTGGAATAATAAAGCATAGAAAGAGAAGAATAATCTAAGCCTCCGGTCCTGACATAGAATTAGATGGGGCACACTTTATTATTTCAAAAGGTGTTATTTTTCTTGAAAGATCGAATGATACCATTAAAAACTTTTTTTACCTTTTCATCCGATCCAAAGCAAAACAAGTTAAAGTGGAAAGTCAACTACGATACTTTTATTGTCTTAATCTCCCGTAAAGCTGTCCCTAAATTTTGGTATGTATTGGAAAGGGTGCTTACGACATCTGCAAAATGGGGGTGCTAATGCTATACACTCAAACAGACCCGATTCAGGTGGGAGACGCCTTGTTTTTTTATTTTAGCATTTTCCTGCCTAAAATTGTCTCTGCTTCAATATGTCGCTGAGGAAAGCACATGTCCTGATTTTTTTCAACCCTCTCACTTTTAAAATGTAATGTATGTAATGGCAGCTAAGCCAATTGCACAATGAGTTGAGCATAGAGGTGGGCAAGCCAACAAATTAACAGGGAGAGTCTGCTCTGACTCTAATAGGAGTCTGTACACAAACCTAGTCTTGAAAATATTTATATAAATTATGCAACAAAAAACATGTTAAAATTGTTGTAAGGTGTCTTCAAAATTCAAACAATGATGTATTTAACACACTTGTTTCACCTTAATACATCAGATTACATTTCTGCTTTGAGATGTATTTATTAAAAGTGAGAGTTCTTAAACATACACTGGGAAACATTCTGGCCTATACCCTGATGGCAATGCTGTCAGTGAATCAAGAGGCAAGTCACTTGTCATGTGCACCCTATATGTGACCTATATTCTTACCATACATTAAGCAACATTACTCAAACGTAAAAGGTTTTTGTACCGCGCACATCCTTAACTCACATATTTGAAGGTGCTCTTATAAGTGATGATGAACAAAAAGAGGGCTCAGTGAAATAAAGGGTTTGAGGATGAAATTAGAGTGTGGTTGACAGGCAAAATCCACATTTGACTTATTGGCAAAGGCAGATTTGCCATGATTTACAGGATGCTGAACCAAGAGGGTGGGAAAAAAGTGAGGTGGGTGGTTTCTAGAGAAAGTGTGCTAAGGAAATGGGTGCTGACAGCCATGCTAATTTTTTAGGTGCCTGTGTGATTAGCTCCCCCAGTCATTGTCATAGTCAGCTTTATTGTTCAGTTAATTAAAATAATTACAATAAAAGCAATAAAGAAACAAAGAAAAAAAATGAATGAAAAAAAAGAAAGAACATTATCTTAAATTAAAATATGGACACATTAAAATACCATTATATCGGTGGAACCTCGCTTTTTCCCACCATGACTAGTGCTGTTGACAGTCTGGTGTGTTTGCCTTAAAAGCCACTATAATGCTTTATGCATAAGCACACACTTAGCCACTTGTACAATTGCCTACACTGTTCAACTTGGTGAGTTGATCTGGTCAACGTACTGAGTTATCTCAGTCTATTTTTTTCTTTTAATTCTGGTATTTCTAATCTTAGGTATCCTATTATAAACCAGGATTACAAGGCCCACAGTTGAAAGGAAAAACATGGATTAGAGTAGCTAGAAATGTATGGACCTGAGAAACGTGTCATCTATGTGCTGAGGATCCCCACACTAGGGAAGCGGAAGAACTGGGGAGCCAAGTACTACCAGAGAGGGACTGATTAGGCGTCAAATACGGTGGGAAAAGACTCAGAGCACTCAAGTGTCATAGGTATGCACTTGAATATTTTATCCAGTCGAGGGTTTTCTTTGCCTTTTGGGACCTGTAGTCCTGTATGTTCCATTATACATTCAGTACTTCCAGCACCAGAATTAAATGAAAGCACCTTGTCTGGAAACGGGCAAACTTAAGAGCTCTGGATGGCCTCCTGAACAGTGATTTGAATACACAGCTGCTTAGGTTCCCAAAGAGAGAGGAATGAATGAAGCAAATGATGGGGTCTTGAAGACACACTCCCCCCCAGGTGGAATGGAGGGAAACAGAGGTGGAGGAATGCTCTCTGAACAAAAATGTCTGAAGTACCCCATGGATTTGGTAATGAAAGCCCCAGGAAGGGTGTAGGAATCAAACAAATGTAAGGGTGGTAGCCCTTGTGAAGCATAGAGGTCTTGCAGGTGAGGATTCTTCTGGACACCAGTCACAAAGGTGCTAAGATGATCAAATACCTGGAAAATAACAGCCACAGCAACAAATAACAGAGGCCACCTGAATTTCTGCAGAGAGGGTTGCTTGACATGAACTGAGCCTATTACCCACATCACCAGTACCACCTCCTCCATGCAGGGACACAGCTTGATGGGGGTCTTTGGAGTGTGGCACCTACCAAATAATTGCATTCTTGCACCTTCCCCAGAGCCAGCCTAGTGCCAGACTTCTGCCCACTGACCTCTCTATTTATGTACTGTCGATCCAACATAACACACCACCTCACTTTCTTCACTATTCTTTTCCTGTCTGCTTCTGTCTACAGCACAATACCCCAATGCTTCACACAGTAGACCCGATGCTTCAGAAGTCTTTCCACTGTCCGTAAACTATTGCTTTTTTCTTGTTCATCTTTCAGGGGTTTCTCTGCAGCCTCTGAGCACCTCTTGATAGCAGCTTCCACAAACCTCTTCCCAACCATCTGCCCCGCTTTTCCTCTCAAATGCTCTACCCCAATTTCCATGCCTTTCTCTGCCCCTCAGCACTTCCCTTCACCCCTGTGTTGCTCCTTCCCCAGGCACTAGTCCCCTCTTCATCTAAAACTGTCTGTATCATCCCTGCTGCCCTCCACTGCTTCCCAGCATTCTGCATGTTCATTCTACTTCTTTGCTGCCCTACCCTCTAACCAACACCTTCCTTTCTTTCTCGGCCTCTTCTCTGATCTTCTCCACAGCATCTGCACTGCCCCTTCCCTGGCTGCCCTGTGGTGCCCTCGGCCCTCTGCTTTGCATTCCACCATCTCCCTTCTCTCTACTTGCCACCAGCTTCCCCGTCACCATCTACATAGGTTTGATGTCAGTAGCGAGCAAGTCATACAGATTGGGTACCAGGGCAGAGGTTTGAGAAGGCATATTAATTTCTAACCCTAAATGAGCAAAGTACAGGCCGATTACAAATAATTAGTTGAAACCATCACATTTGAAGCTCAGCTAGTGTTTGCAATTTGAGAGAAGTCCCTGTTTCGAAGATTGTTCTCTGCTCCCCAGTTAACTTGCTTTCACAGGGAGGGAACAGTTCTATCAGCTAAATGCAGAAAGGTGCCCTTGGTATAGCCAACACTCCTATATTTGAGCAGGGATGAGTGCAAGGCGTTTCCACACAAGTTGGGTATGATAAAGTGAATTGCATTTGGACAGGCTGTCACTCTTGGTATGCTCACTGTCTGCTGCTTGTTGTAATTCTATGGCAGGAATTGCATGTAATTTGAAGGGATCTGTTCCAGAAAAAATATTTTTCCATCCAGTGCTATACAGGAGCAGCAACTATTTCAGTTTGCAATGTGGGCCTCTTTGTAGTTGTTACAATGATCGAGTTTTGATCAGCCTTCGACTGATGTATGGGCAGGAATTCAGCATGCCTTAAAGTTATAAAACAAAGAATTATAAGCACTTTTTCACCTACGTGCTTCATAGTGTTTTTTTAAATAACTTTAATAGCACTTTTAAAATAACCTTTAACCACTCTGCACAGCAGCCATGCTGCTTCACAACATGTCTAAGAGACATTGGCAAAGCCAATAGTGCTCACATAGGCAAGACCTATTGGCTTTGTCAATGCTTGTTTCAGCATGGTGGGGTTGAATGTCTGACTATTTTACGTAGCGTGGAACAAAACATCAGAGGTTTCTCTATGAGCTCCTTCCTCTGTGAACATGAGCAACCCTCTTTGTTGAGATCCTCTCACCCATCGAGGGCCACAGTCTTTCTTTATCACTGCAAGATGCTTCTCTGGCTAGCAGACAGGGAGCTGGATAGCTCTTGCAGTACTGTCCCCTACTTCTGTCTTTTCTTCCTAGCTGTACCTATCCTGACTTTCCAAGCCTAACTGGCAGTGCTAAATGGAGGGATGGTTTTCGGTGGATTCTGCAAAGACATATATCTTTCAGACTCCAAGATGACTGTCATTATTTTAAGTGGAGATGATCTTCAAATATACTGACCCAGATGTGTGAGGGGTCTAATCAGTGCTGGCGTTTGCAGGGCTGCTGGTTCAGTGCCTTGCGAGGTTACATTGAGATTGTGCCTATCCTTAAATTGTTTCCAAGCCCGCTGAATGTGTTTGGTTTGCCCTGTAGGAAGCGTGTTGTCGTCCCTCATCAGCGTGTCTCACGCTGATTTATGGTGCTTCTGACCCACTAGGATAGATTCTTGATCCCACAGGGATAGGCACTGGTAATGGCTTTGGAGTTCATCAGTGATAATGTATTTGGCTTATGTTTCTGGTTTGTTTCTGTTTCTGTTTTCAGCTCTGTTCATTCTTGATGTCCTGAATTCTCCACTGCAGACTAGTGCATTTAAGGAACACCATGGGCCATATGTACTAAATCATTTCCCCATAGACACAGAATGGGTAAAACCCTTTGAAACATCTGGCCCCATGTAACAGACTTTGTTTTCAAGGTGAGGCTCTTCGTCTGTGAACGTACCCCTTCTCCTACTGGTAAATTTGCATTTTGTGTTTGTGAGGATTCTGGCTGTCATTTGAGCACTCCTTTGCTGGAAGGGATGGATGCTACTTCTTTTTTGTCAATACGGTATGATAAGCCTTTATTGTCACGTGATGTTTGTGGTAATGAGTCTAGGCTTCTTCCTTCCGTTCTTGGCTGTATAGAGTAATTAAGCATTCTCAAGTTGATGAACAGTCAAGACTCTTCCAATTCATGATGAGAGCTTTCAATGAGACACCACCTCTACAATTATTTACAAAATTGAGCTCCTCTTGCACCTGAGGAGATGGTGTTCTGTCTCTATCTAGAATGGGTGACTGTTATATGACCCCAGATGGTTATGTACTTCAGGTTCTCCACAGAGACCTGACTTCATATTGCCTTTGCTGTTCTAACTGAATGCTTAGTTGCTCTGGCCTTCCAAGGATCAGCACTTCTGATGCCTTTCACTCTGGGGTTTGAGAGTCTACGTTGCTTGTGATTGGAACCCTTTTAAAAATGAATTGCTATTGTGTCATTAAAAAGAATGTTAAACAACATAATTTTCTGAGGGTGAATCAGTTACTATCAATGTTCCCACTAATTATTTTTCTTCATGTGTGCCATCAAGTTTGTGAGCACGTTTTTCTGAGTTGTGCGCAACTGAGGCATTTTGGATAGATATGGGCTTAAAGGTGCATTTGAATTATTATTACTCCAACTAGACTGGCTAAAATCTGTTGATTTGATGGGAAGTTTTGGAGAGGGTTGACGAGGTTCCTGAAATAATAAAAAAATCATCAACTTCGGGGCGTGCCCAGCGAAGATGGCCAAGTGGAAATAATCCGTGGATGCTCCCCTACCAACAGGGGGAAAAGTTAATATACAATGCCCGCAGCCCGGTAAAAGAGATGGAAACAATATACCGGATAAGTGGGGCGGCATCTGAAGACCGTTGACGGTGCTGTGAGCCCTGGAACAAGCCAGTTGGGGGACGATGATCGACTGCCAGGCGGGATCATGATGGTGGCGTAGGCCTCGTCCGCAACCAACGAAGGCAAACAAACAGGCCTGGGGCCTTAAAGGAACGAGAGAGAGAGAGAGAGAGAGAGAGAGAGAGAGAGAGAGTGAGAGAGAGAGAGTGAGAGAGAGAGAGAGAGAGAGAGAGATATAATGAATTTATGTTTGATTCTGTTTTTATTTCTTTTGGTACAATTTATTTGGAATACGAACAGGATGTTTAAGTCTTTTCTTAGTTTCACTGGCAGTTTAATAAAACAAGTGTAATACATACGGGAAATCACGTGACCAAGACCTGCCTTGGGTCAAAACCCGTTGTGTTTGTTTTCGTTGCCACTAAAGAAAATAATTTACTGGTGGGTGTTATCTTGGATTGTGTCTGCTGGGGGGCACAAGCCGCACGAGCCCCGGTCCGCTGGCTGGGCAATCTTCTGCGTCTCGCTTGATTGGAGAGCGTGTTGCAAGGCCTGAGGGTGTGAAAACAGGGACACAAGCTGGCTTTTCTGTTGCTGCTGTGATTATTCTTTGTTTTCTTCTGGGCCTTCTTTCACCCATTAGCACACAAAGACCTATGCACCTGTACCGTGGGAGGACATTTTGTCATGAGTGCTGTTGATGGGCTGCGGAGTGGAGTTAAATGACACCTTGCATGGCCTCCCGTGCACATACCTTAGAGGGAACAGTGTGCTGAGTAAAGTGCAAGGTACTTGGCTATTTAAGGGCAATCAAATCATCATTGTCCTCATTGTAAACGTATATACTTTAAAAATATTTTAAAAGGATTTGGGGTAAGTTGAAACAGTTTTAAGATTTTTCTATATTAAACTTCTGTTCTAAATCTTTCTTTGTTTTAATTTGCAGCTTATTTGTTTATTTAGTGCTCATAGCACACTCTCTGGTATCGGAGTTCCATGGGGACCAGTGGAAAGTCCACAGGGCCAAAGGTATGACTCTAGCCTCACCTCTCTAGTTTGTTGATTTTATTACAAGAACGGAGGCTCGTATTATGCAGTCGTTTCTTGTTTTAATTATTAACAGCAGCCAAGAAAGAAAAACTACATTTCCCAAGAAAAAGGGAAAGGAAAAACTACAAAGTGACATCACAATGGGGGGAACAACCAATGGGGCGTCGAGTACAGCTATTAGTATATTGACTGCGAACAACAAGACCTCTTTTCTTGCTGCTAGCAGTCAAGATAAGTACTTGCTCCTTTTATCTTTATTCATATTCAGTATTTCCCATATTTATTAATAGTTACTGTGATTTTTAATTTATTCTGTCGTGTGCATACATTCTTGTTATACAGCTTTAGCCTCGCGCTAGAGCTTGCGCGCGCGTGCCTTTGTGTAGCCTCGTGTCTTCCAACGGTCATCTTCGACCGTTGGAAACGCTTTGTACCGTTTAACCTCTTGCCTCAGCCTTTGCTGTTTGCTTCTCCGGTCGCTTCCCTGCGACGATTGCTCTTCCGCTTTGGTTTTTCCTGGTTCCTTCCCCCCTGGGAGGGGTTGAATAGTAGGTTACCGCCTCTTCTTCTTGTTGCAGTAGAATTTTATCCATTCTCTCAACACACCTCTATCCCCAGGCCACTCCCCCCTCTCCTAAGTTGTATCTTAACCCCGTTTTTGCTGGTTAACTCTTGTTTACCAGTTTCTATTTATTTTTATATATTTTTTGGCTTTTACTCTAATATGTCTGAAGAACAAGACACTCATTTTCTCCAGGAATCCTTCAAGAATTTCATAAAGACTCTGTCCAACAGGCTGTGTCTGTTTCAATGTTAGATATGTCAAAGACTTTGGAAGCCTCTTTTTCAAAAATCATTTCTACAAATGAGGTGCCTTCTATCAAAGGCAAGAAACGTGCAGCCTCCCTTCCGGGGCCCTCAAAAGAAATTTCTGTTTCTTTTGGTCCTCCCACCCAAGAGGTTCTTAAATCGAGACCCCTTTCATCCCCCATCCACATTACCCATTTGAGAGACACGGATGATGATGATGATGATAATAATTCCCTCAGTTATACTGATGATGCACATAGATCTGTTGATCAATATGTTTATGGGCCTCCGGAGAAAAAGGCAGAACATTTCTTCTTCTGATAGTGGTGCCGCTCACCCTGTGTCTCAGATTTTAGTGGACCATTCTGGTGAACCTATGGTCGACCCTTCCTTCATGGTACATCCCAACTCTAAACAATGGTTTCCCACTGACCACGTCGCAGAATATGTTTCTTTTTATTCCATAGACAAGGTTATCAGAAATAAACTAAAGTCTGAGTGTCCCCGTCCTTCATGATCCACCAATGTTACAGCTACCCATGTTATTGACCCAAACATGCTTATGTTTTTTACCAAATATGGCAAAGACCCAAAAAGGGTGTGGATAGAGCCTGGTCTGGTTGACAGGATAAGCTGTTGGACTTAGTGGGTCCTTTAATCAGGATTCTCGATTTGGCAGAAGAGGCAAAAATGGAGCAGTCTCATATTGACCCTGTGGTTCTTTCTAATTGGGCACAATGTGCTATTTGTATGCTAGGCAATGCTAACACCCAGTTATCCATAGAAAGAAGGAAGAGTCTTCTTCTAAAAATTGACCCCAAATTGGCATCGCTGGCCTCCAAAGAAGAGGGTCCTTCAGCTAATGGCCTTTTATTAGGAGATTCCTTTATAAAAGAACTTGGCAAGTATGTCTCCAACTTTGCCACTTTGGATAAGGCTCAACTCTCTCTGAAGAAGATTTGCCGGCCGCTTCCTCAGGGGTCAATATTCCAACCGAGACGCCTACTCTCAGCAGTACCAGCCTGATGCCTACTCAGGATATAAGCCACGTTTCTACCCCCGCCGTTCAAGAGGTTAGAGAACAATTGTTCGGTAAGTGTTTTCAATTCTGGCCTACCTCCAGTAGTAGGCAGATTAGCTTTGTTCATAGATTCATGGTCTCAACAGTTTTGTAATCTATCGCCATTTCAAAATGGAGACTATCCTCCACCTCAGGGACATTCTACTTTTGGTTGGTCAGATTAGATCTTCAAGATGCTTACCTTACGGTACCAATTCATCCCCCTCCAGTTTCAATGGGGAGACTCCTTTTTCCAATACAAAGTCCTTCCTTTCGGCCTCTCTTCGGCCCCTTGGTGTTTCACCAAGATTCTCAAGCCAGTAGCAGCTTTCCTCAGATCTCGAGGTGTCCGCCTCATCCTCTATCTAGAGGATTATCTCCTTATGGCACAAGACAGAGATCTGCTTCTTTCCCACTTACATCTTTGTCAAAATCTTCTCCTCAAGTTAGGATTTCTCATCAATTTTCAAACATCTGCCATCGTTCCCACTCAAAAACTGGAATTCCTCGGTTTTCTCATAGACACTACTCTTTCTATTCTTCAACTTCCCCAGCACAAGGTTTCCCTAATCAAAAAGGAAATTCCGCAATCTTTATCTCTTCCTCATATCTCTCTCAAAACTCTGACTCATCTGGTAGGGCTTCTTGCTTCCTCGAATCAGGCTATTTTCCCAGGTCCCCTGCATTATCGCTCCCTTCAACGTTTGAAGATTCGCCATCTTCACAAGGGCCTTGCTAATTCCGATCCTCTTGTTCTAGACCCAGAGTTCAGGGAAGAACTACTTTGGTGGCTGACGCACCTGGATGCTTGGTAAGGGAGAACTATCTTCTATGCCTCCCCAGATTTTGTATTAGAATCCGATGCAAGTCGGCTTGGTTGGGGCGCAAGATGTGGTCGGTTCTCGACTAGAGGCGCATGGTCTCAGACGGAGTCCTTCTTGCACATCAACAGTTTAGAGATGCTTGCAGGTTCCTTTGCCATCCGCTCCTTTACAAAGACAAGGTAAGTTGCACCATTCTTCTCCGAATTGGCAACCTCACTGCTGTCAGGTACATCAACCATCTAGGAGGCACCAGGTCCAAGATTTTATCAACCCTAGCAAAGCATCTGTGGGAATATTGTCTTCCTCTAAACATCTCAGTCAGAGCAGTTTACCTGCCAGGGAAATTGAATACAGTCACAGACTGGTGCTCCAGACATCTTCAGGATTCCAGCGATTGGCAGCTGCACCCTTCAGTGTTCAATCGTCTTATTTCCATCTTTGGCGATCTTTCCATAGATCTTTTTGCTTCACACCTCAATTCCCATCTTCCTTCCTTCTTCATCTGGAGACCGGATCCGCAGGCTCTCACCACAAATGCTTTCCTTCAGATCAGGCCATCACCTCTTCTTTACGCCTTTCCTCCTTTCCTTTTGATTCCTCGAGTCCTTGCACAGGCACGCAGACAGCAGTCCACTCTGGCTCTCATAACCCCCTTGGCAAGCTCAATCTTGGTATCCAACTCTTTTGGAATTAGCAGCCGACCGTCCGGTCTGGCTTCCTCATTTCCCCGACTTATTGCTGGATCCCCAAGGTAGTCAACACCACATGGTCCTCGACAACTCCTTGTTTCTCATAGCTTGGAAGATTTCAGGTTGTCCTGGAGAACCCCAGGAAATTCGGAAGATGCTCTCAAACTCATCCAACAGTCTAGAGCCCCTGGTACCACCAAGGCCTATAAATCTGCATGGACAGCTTGGTGCAGCTGGTGTATGGACAGGAATTCGGATCCCCTTTCAACTGATGTAATATTGGTTGTGAATATCCTTGCTTCTTTGGCTTCCCAGGGTAAAGCTTACCGTACTATTAATACTTACAGATCAGCCATTTCTGCTGAGCACTATAGAGTCAATGGGAGACCGATTGGTGAGCACCCTCTCGTCTGTCAACTTTTGAAGGGAGTAAGATATGTTTTTCCTCCATCTCCCAAGTACAGCATAACGTGGGATGATAATTTGGAGTTAAAATTCCTCATTGACTGGCCAGATAATGCTTTCCTTTCCCTTAAGCAACTGTCTGCAAAGTTGACTATGCTTTTATGTTTGATTTCCCTTAAATGTGTTTCGGATGTTAAAGCTTTGGATGTGTCCTCCTTTTTCTTTTTTCCTCTGGGTGTTTCTTTTCAGGTTCGAAGGCGTACTAGGACCAACCTTGCCTCTGTTCATTATCCGTTTTTTCCTTCTCAACCCAAATTGTGTGTTGCAACTTGTTTAAAGAATTATGTGAATCGTACTGCAGACCTGAGACCCTCCTTCACCTCCCAATTACTCATCTTTCCAAAAGCCTCATAAACCAGTTTCTTCCCCTACCTCAGCCCGTTGGATCAGATGGATCATGTCTTTAGCTGGGATCAATGTTGATTCCTTTGGAGCCCATTCTGCTAGAGGGGCTGTGGCCTCTCGGGCGTTCTGGGCTGGAGCCCCATTGCAGGATATTCTCAGGTCTGCAGAGTGGTCCAATGAAAACACGTTTAGAACCTTTTATTGTAAACCAATTTCTCCTGTTTCAGATTCTGTTATTGCTATGCTTTAAACATGCATAATATGAGCCTCCGGTCTTGTAATGAAATTGAGATTTTCCTAGCCTTGGTGTCTGAAAGGCTAGATTTTAGTAAAGACACGAAGGCGAGTATTATCCCTCCACTTTATTAACCCTTCCCTGTTTCTTTATTTTAGTTCCAACTCCTTCTTCCAGCGTTGGTTCCGCCTAATCCACATGGTGTTCTCCCTTCAGAACAGGATTGCTTCTTCAACAGTTCTCCTTCCTGGGCTCGTCTCTCCGCCTGCCAGCTTCAAGATTGCTTTATGGACATTTTGGCTGTTATGGCTATATTTTATGCAGTTTTATTCGTTACCTATCCTCTTTAGTTCTCGCATCAAGAAAAGAGGTCTTGTTGTTCGCAGTCAATATACTAATAGCTGTACTCGACTTCCCATTGGTTGTTCCCCCATTGTGATGTCACCTTGTAGTTTTTCCTTTCCCTTTTTCTTGGGAAATGTAGTTTTTCTTTCTTGGCTGCTGTTAAAAATTAAAGCAAGAAAAGACTGCATAATACTCGCCTCCGTGTCTTTAATAAAATCTAGCCTTTCAGACACCAACGCTAGGAAAATCTCAATTTTGTGCTATCCTCAGCACGAGCTATACTGGTGCCACCATTTCCCCTGGGTCACCACAGCCCATGACTGCCTGCCATGCACCACACCGTATTGCACCATTTGTGTAGACTGTATGTCAGCACAGACGTGTGGTTTCTTAAGGGCTGGTAAGCAGAGCAAAGGCATATGGCCTCATAGGAGGTGGCTGAGCATGCCAGCCGCTTCTGTTATAGTCACGGCTACAGGAACTCCAATCTTCTGCGCTTCTACAAAACCTTCTGTCCGGATTGAAAATTGTTTTTGTAGTTTGTTAAAAAACATGTCACATGATAACCACACAGATGTGGTTGACCAAGAAAAAACACAGACTAATACTAAAATGTATGTTTAAACGTAAAACGCACTTTTCTTTGCCTTTAGTGAGAAAACACTTTTCAGAATGTTTTTCGCATTCCCTTAAACTTCACACTGATAGCAGTTTCCCTGTTCTGTCCTTTTTATGTTGCTGCCGACCAGACAGCACATCTGTCTGGTTTTCTAAAGACATCTTGGGCACTTTCAGAAAGGTGATCTAGGAATGCATTCTGTCCATTGCTTGCCATTGGCTTTGTGGTTTGTTACTCACATTTTTGGCTTTCTATTTGCTGGCTTTACTTGTTTACTGTATTCTTCCATGAAATCTTGTTCTTATCTTGTCACACTTGCTGTACATTAAAAAACGGAGGTAAAATGTTAGATGGTGTCTTCCAAGGGTGCTTGTTTACGTTTTATTCTCTGACTTCAAAGTGAGAGGATTTATGTGGCAGTCTTCCTGGATACTGGGGGTAGGAAAGATGTTTTTTTCTAGCCCACAACAACATTTAAATAAACTGTGTAAGTATTTCAGAATATATCAAAATTAGGAACACAAGTGAAGATTATTTTTTTGTTATTTCTGAAGTGTGCTGGAAACAAATACTTTAATATGATCAAAACAAATCATTACACTGTGATGCAATTTCCACACATTTTTGTTTGTGCATTGTATAGTTTTATTAATAAATCTGTACGTCTGTGTAAATGTAATGGTCATTTCAATTGAAAGTGTGTTGTCTGTAATGGCAGTGTGCTACCACACCATGAATACTCCATTTTATGCCACTCCTCTCTGCACCACTACAACCCATTGCATGTTATTCTGCAGCACTCCACTTTACACCACATCACTCTGCACCACTCCATTCTACGTCACTGCACTCTATGCCACTCCACGCTATGCCTCTCTTCTCTACCCTGTACCACTCTACTCTATGCCAATGCACTCTTCGCCGCTCTATACCACTGCACTCTACACCACTCCAGTCTAGCCCACACCATCCTACTCTGCACAGCTCCACTCTGCGCCACTCTGCAATGCTGCACTCTATGGTGCTGCTTTCTATGCCAATACACTCAATGCCAAAGCACTTTACTCTGTAAAACTCAGCTCTATGCCCCTATACTCTATGCCAGTCCGCTGTACGCCACTCTATTCTACTCCGTACCGATGCACTCTATGCCACTGCACTCTACACCACTTTACTCTATGCTGTTACACTCTATGCCACTCTACGCAACTGCACTCTACCCTGCACCACTCTACACCACTGAACTCTACTTTGAAACAATCTACTCTAAGACACTCTACTCCTCACTGTGCCACTCCACTCTATGCCACTGCACTCTACACCACTCTGCTCTCAACCACTGCACTCTACGCCAGTGCACTCTACACATGTGCACTGTCACCGCACTTTATTTTGCATCAATGTACTCCACACCACTGCTTTCAATGCCACTCTACTCCACTCTACACCACTGCACTGTGACACTCTACTCTGCAACACTGCACTCTCTGCCACTGCTCCACTTCACTCTACTCTGTACTACTCCACTCTGCCACTGCACTCTACAGCACTGTAGTCTACTCTGCACCACTCTGTGCTACTCTACACCACTCTGTGCCATTGCACTCTATGCCACACAACTCTACGCCACTGCCCTCCGGATCACTCAACTCTGTGCCACTGCACTCTACTATGCACCACTCTAATGTCTGCCACTGCATTTTATGATGATGCATTGTATGCTGCTGAATTCAATGCCTCTGTACTCTACACCACTTTACTCTGCAACACTCTCTGCCAATGCATTCTACCCCAGTATGCCACTCTATTTGACTCCACACTATGCCACTCCAATACATGACACTCTCTGTCACTCCATTCAACAATACTGCTCCGCTCTTTGCCATTCCACTCCACCGCACTCCACATGACTTTCCTATGCACCACTACCTTTTAGCCATGACGAACAGCAGTCACGCTGGTGCACAACATGGCAAATGCGCAACCTATTGCCTTTGCCAGTGCTTATTTTTAATGGGAGCATTACATGATACCATGAACACAACATGGTACAGTCAACCAAGAAACTCAGAAACTTCATCCCCTGTTGGGAGGTTCACTTCTCAACCCTATTTGGGTTACGTAAAGGTCTTGTCTGGTAACGCTTGGAAAGCTATTTCTTTTGGGAGAAGAAGCCTCGCACACTAATCGTGTCATGCCTCATCCTTGGCAACCACTCGTCACCCTGGTAGGAGAATGCCACCAGGGTGGACTCAACCTCCTGACAGATGGAAAGGAAGGAGGGAGTTCTTATATAAAGTGTTGCTGGACAGTTGGCGGGATCTAGAAAAGTTAAAATACCTTGAGGGACCCAAGTGTTTTGCCTTAAATGTTGGGACCGCAGGTATATCTAAAAACATTACTGAGATGGTCGGTGAGAGCAATGTCTCAAACCATATCTATAGGCCAACATGTTTCTACCTCCATGGTAGCCTAACTTGTCTTGGGCATTCGTCAGGGCCAAGGATCCCTAATGGATTGGCCAAATTCCCAAATTGGAATACTACAATTGCCCAGGTGAATCATACCTGGATCTGCTTAACTTGTACCTAAAGCTGTAAGCACAAAATAAATTATTACAAATGTTTCAGATAGAATAGAGGTAATTGTGATTCTCTTGAAAACGTGCAAAGACAAAAGTGTCTTTGTGCAAACACACACATAACACTGTAAATCACACCATTCTACACATGTGAAGGCGTGATCACAAATACCTGCACAAATTAAATGCATATACAACAAACGGCTCATTGCCTCTAAAGGTGTTTCTTACCCTATTATTTGGGTGAATTAACTACCTGGTATTTAGGGGTTGAGGTGGTTGAGGGATGTCCTTTGTAGTCACACACTGTACTGTATGGTAGAAATGATTAGAACCGCCAGTGACTGCTCATTAATGGAAGTTAATGTTAAAAGGGCATACCATTCACTCTGTTGCTATGAAAGGGGGGGCCAAAGGTACAGCTATATATATATATATATATATATATATATATATATATATATATCAAAGCAACGCGTTGCCAGAACTCGCGGAACACATCAGCGTTATCGAAACAATGTACTGCGACTCTTTGAACACCAGTATGTTTATTTCAAATCCAACCAAGAAAAACCCTGACACGTTTCGGAGCCTCCGCTCCTTGTTCACAGGTTACAACGGTGCCATTATCATTCACTAATTAAATACCACTTTCCCCTACGCTCTCCCTGGAGACATAAAAAGTGGACTAAAAGAACTTGCTGATCTTGAATATACACATTTCGGCCATCTTTGAATATATTGAGATCACATTATTTCTACCTCAAAATAAATATACAGACCGCATAAATAACTGTTTTTACAAAACACTACTCCTAATTTGAACAATACATAATATCACTGATACTTTATATCTTTATTTATCACGATATTGAGAATCGCACAAAATTCATGAGATCCCCTTAGTACAAAATAACCTAAAGCAAATGTAAATCTACATTATATAATTCACAATAACTAATTGCATGCAAAGTAAAGGTCCACATTTTTTGTTTAAAAAAATTATATTTCAAAATGTTCAGCGTGTTTTAGCAGGTAAGGGCTCACTACCCTGCCATGACTCGCTGCTACCAAGAGGCCGGAACCTAGCGGCTCCAAGATGGTGACTATATATATATATATATATATATATATATATATATATATATATTAGACCTGACAGCCTTAGGGTGGTCACCCCTAACTTTTTGCCTGCCTCCCTCCACTTTTGAGATACTGTTTTTGCTGGTTTTTAGACTCTGCGCACTTTACCACTGCTAATCAGTGCTAAAGTGCATATGCTCTCTCCCTATAAACATGCTAACATTGGATCACACCCAATCGGGCTATTCAATTTACTTATAAGTCCCTAGTAGAGTGCACTATATGTGCCCAGGGCCTATAGTTTAAAAGCTACTAGTGGGCCTGCAGCACTGATTGTGCCACCCACTCCAGTAGCCCCTTAACCTTGTCTCAGGCCTGCCATTGCAAGGCCTGTGTGTGCAGTTTCACTGCCAATTCGACTTGGCATTTAAAAGTACTTGCCAAGCCTAAAACTCCCCTTTTTCTACATAGAAGTCACCCCTAAGGTGTGCCCTAAGTAACTCCTAGAGCAGGTTGCTGTGTAGGTAAAAGGCAGGACATGTACCTGTGTAGTTTACATGTCCTGGTAGTGTAAAACCCCTCATTTCGTTTTTACACTACTGTGAGGCCTGCTCCCTTCATGGGCTAACATTGGGGCTGCCCTCATACATTGTTTGAGTGGTAGCTGCTCATCTGAAAGGAGTAGGAAGGTCATATTTAGTATGGCCAGAATGGTAATACAAAATCCTGCTGACTGGTGAAGTTGGATTTAATATTACTATTTTAGAAATACCACTTTTAGAAAGTGAGCATTTCTCTGCACTTAAATCTTTCTGTGCCTTACAATCCACGTCTGGTTGGGTTTAGTTGACAGCTCCTTGTGCATTCACTCAGACACACCCTAAACACAGGATACTCAGCCTCACTTGCATACATCTGCATTTTGAATGGGTCTTCCTGGACTGGGAGGGTGGAGGGCCTGCTCTCACACAAAGGACTGCCACACCCCCTACTGGACCCTGGCAGACAGGATTGAACTGAAAGGGGACCTGGTGCACTTCTAAGCCACTCTTTGAAGTCTCCCCCACTTCAAAGGCACATTTGGGTATAAAAACAGGGCCTCTGCCCTACCACCTCAGACACTTCCTGGGGAAGATACCTGGACCAGAACCTGCACCCTTACAAGAAGAACTGCCTGGCTGCCTGAAGGACTCACCTGACTTCTTTCTGAAGAGGACTGTTGCCTTTCTGTTGCCCTGCTGTCTTGCTGCTCTCTTGCTCTGCTGCAGAAGTGCTCTCCAAGGGCTTGGATAGAGCTTGCCCCCTGTTCCCTGAAGTCTCAGGACCAAAAAGACTTCTCTCCTGCAGCTGAAATCCCCGTGCAGCGAAAATTTGACGCACCGCCTGCCAAGAATGACGCACAGCCTGCTCGCAGTGAAAATTTCACCGCACTCCGAGTCCGGAACGATGCAGCCCGACTTCGCAACAGAAGATAGACGCAGCACCAGCGATGCGATCGGAACTGCAATGCACAGCCCTACTGGATCGACGCAAGCCGACTCAGAATGACGACGCCTGACTTCCTGAGAGGAATCGACGCAGCGCCTGCTGTGCGGAAGAAAATTCCACGCATCGCCTACCAGAATCGACGCAGCCGCTGTGACTTCGCTCCACAAGCCCAGGATTCCCTGCATCGTCCCCGAGGCGTCTGAAAACCCAGCAACCCGAAGAGGATCAAATTCTGCGCGCCGGCAATCAACGCAAAAGTCTTCCCCGCATGGAAAATAACAACCCAACAATGTGTGCGAAGGGGCGAAATTGACGCACACTCACTGTTTTCCACGCATCTCCTCCTCTGCGGTCCCTTGTGAGGATTTTGCAACGCAAACCAGGTACTTTGCCCTGCAAGAGACACTTGTTGTTTCTAGGAGAACTTAAGACACTTTTTATTGCTTTTACAGTAATCTTTTAACTCTAAAGACATTTTCAGTGATATCCCTACATTTGCTTGTTTCATCTTTAATCGTTTTGACCTGCATTTATTCAGATAAATATATATATTTTTTCTAAACACTGTGTGGTGTATTTTTGTGGTGTTATATTGGGGTATTGTATGCTTTATTGCACAAATACTTTACACATTGCCTTCTAAGTTAAGCCTGACTGCTCAGTGCCAAGCTACCAGAGGGTGGGAACAGGACAATTTGGATTGTGTGTGACTTACCCTGACTAGAGTGCGTGTCCTTGCTTGGACAGGGGGTAACCTGACTGCCAACCAAACGCCCCATTTCTAACAATGTACATATATATATATATATATATATTGGACAGTTTATTGAGAGGAAAATAAATCGGTATAGCCAACACTTACTGAGAGGCACATAAGTCTTGATGATTCGTGGGAGTTTCACTATTGGCTCAATTAACTTAATAGAAAATGTACACACACGCACCAAAGCCCCAGCACTGCTGTCTCTGAAAGTCGGAGAGGCAAGGCTGGATTTACCTTCTGTTTAGCAGGTACAAAAGAGTAGTAAAAGGTGGGAAGGGAGGTGTAAAAAGAGAAATGAAAACTATCTCCATCTGAGATACCTACAAAACGGGTAACTGCAGTTTTCATGTTTATATTCTGTTGGGAGAGGATGTGGCATAATGGCTAGAGCAGATTACTTTGAAGCTGGGGAACTGAGTTCAAGTCTCATGGGGAGGATCAATATCCTGTGATTCTGATCAAATCACTTACTCTCTGCATGTCTAATAATGAGCGTGTCCATCTGTAATGCAACTGGTGCTCATGTAAAGCACTTCAAAACCTTTAAGTCAAGTTTGCGCTATATAAAACTGCAAAAAAGAGTAACAACAGCATGCAGTTTCGCTGCTTTACAGTTACTGCAGTTTAACAATATATACATAGTTTGAAATGAAGCCTGGATGAATGAATTTGTTTGAATGATTTAGTTTGAATGAATTTGTTAGGCGCTAAGGATGATTTTCAGGAAACATAAGCTGCTTTAGTTAGAGAGAAGGCTGAAGATCCCTGTTCTAGTACCATACCGTAGAGGTGCTAAAGTGTCTGTAAAGTGGAATTGAACAAGTGGTCCTAGAAAGTTCTGAAGTGAGTTTAAGGGGTTGAGTTTTAGTGTTAAGATTTGTTTTTATTTCAATATGGTTGATACTCTAGATGAAAATGTTTTGCTAAATAAGCTAAAGTGTCAAATTACTGGAGAGAGCAGTTTGCAATCAGTGTCATCTTAAAGATTTTTGGGGGGCCCAAGCAGGACATATTTTGGGATTGCCTCTATGGAACAAATTTGAATTTTTTAACGATTTCCTGCTATTTCGACTGACACAATGCAAAAATTATATGGTAGACTTTAACAGGGTCACATAAACAAATTAATATATGTCTTGCCCGGTACCCCAATAATCCTTAAGATGACACTGGGCAGAGAGACAGTCAAAGACGTAGGTAAGCAGAGAGGGAGAGAGGTTTAGAAGAGAGAAGTTAACAGGCAGGAACCTAATAGGGAGAAAGTTCACTTTCCCAGAGAGCCACTTGGAAGGTGGGGGTCTTGGACAATTTCTCCCTTTGTCCATGTCTTAAACGTCTCTGTTTATAACTAGCTACAAGAATGTGTCATATCAAACTCATTGATGGCCATTACTATGTCCGGGGTGTAAACGTCCAATTGCCCAAACTCCAGGACATATTTCTGGGGGGCACTAATTGTTTTTTCAGGGTAAGTAGATATTTTATAAAATTCCATATCCCCGTGAGTATTAAGTCAGTATTAGCAGTGGCCACCAAATATTTTTGAATTCACTCTGATAATGGTTGTGCTGCAAGTTTATTCCTCTTGGCCCCTTCTACAGAGTTAGAGTTGATCACTAGCTTTTGGTAACCCAGCTGAGTGACATCGGTATCCAACTAAATGCTTTAACGTGTCTGCATAGCTTTGCAGAATACTGAACTCAACGTGGTATTTAGCCTCCTTCTCCTCTTCCCCAGGGATTTCTTCGTTCCCCATGGTCCAGTCCTTCCTCCTTATTTAAACTATACTTAGGCCTTTTGACTTACTTAATCCAGTCATTTGGCATTCTACACTTTAATGCATGCAAATGGAACACTGATTTATTAAAGCTATGGAAGGGCTTAAGAACTTTGAAAGCTTCCTGTTTCTTACTGATTCCCGGGTTGGACTTAAATTTGTTAAAGCTAAATCAAAGAAAAAGGAAGATCAAACCTCTATGCTATCATCAGTTCGAGGCCAGTTTTACAGATGCATCAACTTTACTGTTGTTCCCATGAAAAATCTTGTATAAAAGTTGCATCCAATCTATCTAAATGTAGTTGGAAAATCCTCAAGAACCGAAATGTGCTGTCCTGCCGTTTCCTCACATGGTCTCAATCATCATTCTATCCCATCTTAATTGAGTTTAATGCAATATATTTGGCTTTCCTAAAAACCTCCTATGACCTCTTTGATTGCTCAAGGTGCTTTCCGCATGGAGGTGCTAAAATGAAGGCTGAAATGCACTGTCTGCCTCCTCATGAGTGCTCAGAGCTCCAAAGTCAAGGAGTGGTTTGATTGCCACGGATACACCTCTCGCTAGGCCGGGGACAGTGCACGAGTACTGCAGGTCAAAAAAAGTTAGAGCGAGAGAGAATCTTTCTTTCTGAATCGAGGTGGGTGTCCATATCTTAGGGCTGGTACTGGAGTGCGACTGGGAAGGTGGAAGGAAGGCTAGCTGCTGTGCTTTGTCTGGACACAGAGTGCTGCCTGAATCACTAATAGCTGCAAAAGTCCAGAACTAGTGAAGGGGCTATTGTTTAGCAATTTGTTATGTATCTCAATTATCAACCTATTTAGAAATGTCCGGTGTAGGTTGTACTGTGGTGTTTAAAAATGTGTCTGGGTTTCTGGCACCAAACACTTTGATAGTGTTGTCTTTTTGGTCATGTAGATGTGACTGCAAAGCCAACATTGGCTGTCAAAGCATAAATTGATGTAATTTAGGGGCTCTATACCCTTCTGCTTGGCCCTAAAATTCAAGAAACAAAAAGGGGATGGATGGAATGCTTGACGTAATCTCAGCCACTGGCAATTGCTCAGGCCACATTCCAGTCCATCTTTTTTCACCCACTAATCTACTCATGAGAAAGGCCAGTATTATGTGAATGAGTACTGATCCTTCTTGTGAGAACACTCCATCCCAAACTGCCAGCCAAGACCCCTCCAGAAGGGACCACAATCAACCGCAGACTGGTTTGGGCCTTTTTGGGCCTTATCAATATGGTGTTGCTTATGCCCTATGGCACAGTGAGTACGGGATCCATGCCTGGTGATATCTGTCACAATTATGGTGTAAACTACAAGAAAATGGATGGAATGATTGAATTCATTTTAGCCTTCAGCGATCTCAAACTGATTCCAATCCATTATTTTTCACTCACCTGCCACATTAGACAAATATCTGCATCATACAAATCCGTGCTAAGCCTAGTCATCATGAGAACAGTCAGTGCCAAACTGGCAAGACACCATGTAGAAGGAACCACAAGCAATCCCAGACCTGGTTTCGGCCTCATCAGTAGAGTGTATCTTGAGTTCTCTGGTACAGTACGCACTAGCCAAAATATGCATAACCAATCTGGAGTTGTTTGTGTTCCTGTCCAGAGGGGACCTGGTGGTTTGTGCTGCACTGTTCCTATTGGAGCAGGGCCAAGTCTGATTTACATATGGCTACTTTCTGAGGTGTCATGAAGAATACAAAAAAGATGTAATGGAATGTGTCACCAAGTAATTACCAATTGCTGAGAATAATTAAAACATTCCATCCATTACTTTTTTTGTCTTACTCAAAGTAGTGCCCTAACAGCGAAGAGTTTCCCTCATACATGGGTCCTGTTTTTACTCTGCTAATAGAACCAAGTTGCACCTTACCGGCCACCTAGGCTGAAACCAGTCTGGCTGCTTGTGTTCCGGTATAGAGGGGTCCTGGCCTGGCAGTTGGGGCTGGACTGATCTGGACCAAACTGAGTAGCATATGGTTTGTTCCTGTGTGAGGTGGAATAATGTGCAAATAAATGATGGAATGGAATGTGGTCCGAGTAACTGCCAGTGAGTGAGATTAATTCAAGAATTCCACCCATCATCACTTTTTTGTTTTCCTGTGTGTCCTGTCTTCACAGTGCCACAGAACCAAGCTGTACCATAGTGAAGAGGCCTAAATAGGCCGAAGCCTGTCCAGGATTGCTTGTGTTCCTGTTCTAAAGGGATCTTGCCTGACACATTGGTTGGACTGTTCCTATTGGAGCAGGACTATGGCTGATTTGCATAAGGCTTGTTCCAGTCTAAATTGGAATGATGGGTAAAAACATGATAGACTGGAAAGCAGCCCAGAGTAATTACTAGTAGCTGAGACTTTTGCAAGCATTCCTCCCTTCACTTTTTTATTTGCCTTGGTCTTAAAATTCAGGCATCATTTAGTCGCCCATGTGTGCTACTTTCACCCAGTTCTAGTTTTTTAGCCAACAAGCCATTAATGCAGCAAAACTCCACACTTTAGAATTCATCTTCGCTGTTGGTTCAAAAAGCTAGTGCTGGCTATCAGTGTCACCCCCACCATGGGGAAATGGCAGTTATGCAAGACTGCCTTGTTAATTGTTGGGAATACAGATGCTGTAGGCCATAGTGATGATGCCGGATTCTTTAGTGGAACAACAACCCTGTGATGTCATCAGGAGGCCAGCTGCCTCTCCCAATATGCCACCATACAACAGAACATAGAACGAGGAACCCAACAGGGTTCGAAGCAAGCTTAAAGCTACAATGCATCTACTTTCCTTTATACAAATACCAATAGCAATAGCAATAGCGCTTAATTTGTAAAAAAATAAGTGCTGCGGCTCAAACCTTTGTTCAGAATCCCGAGGCAGGTGCTACCGAAGGTCAGGGTGATAAATACCAAGGTTTCGTTCCTTAATTCCACCTCATGTTTCTTTAATGCCTCATCAGATAATTCTCTGCCTCTTTATCTCACTGTTTCTGGGTTTTTCATCCCTGCTTTCTCTTTTTGTCACTGATTTTCCATCTTTCTCTTCTCCTTTCTTCTTTTTCTCTCTCTTGCTCAGGATCAATATTTGTAGAGGAAAAAAAGTGTCTGTCCCCAGAAATGAGTGCCCCACCTGCAACCAATGGCTTCAAAATAAGCACTGAGTGACAAGGAAAAAGGGAGTTGAATGGAAAAGGAAATGACTGTGAGGAAGAAGAGAAAATGCAATAAACACAATATGAGAGGAAAATAGTAAATGTATATCAACCACATGGGAAGACATATAGAGAATAAACATATTCCCTATATATCGATGTGACCAGATGGGCTCTGAAGGATTCGCAAACAGTTCATCGACATAATCATCCAATCATGTAGAAGCCCTTCTCAACCTGTTGCCTGTACCTCTCCCATAAAGAAGAGGGGCACTGCTCACCTGAAGAGCTGCAGATAGCCCATCACCAGCCACACTATCCGGGACTTCATCTGTGATATTTACTGCACCTTCAGTCTCAGGTTCTCTCATTTCTCTGTCATCAGAATCAACCACTATACCCATTTGATTCTGTTTCTTCATAAGGCTCACCTTTTTGATGGAGTTATGGCAAAGAATAGTCGACAGGGTCAAATCAGTGGGAAGCCATCCACTCACAAGGGAGGACTTCAGGAAGAGGTGGAACGACTTACAGGGAAAGGTGCGTTCTATGGCTTTGAGACACCAAATAGCCGTGCACAAGACTGGCAGTGGGCCCCCCCCATCCCCAACACTTCACATCTTGGGAGGAGAAGGTCTTGGAGATACTACATCCTGAGGGCCTGACTGGAATTCCTGGGGGACTGGAGTCTGGTAAGTACCCACAACATCAATGTACATAATTGTCGTGTCCTGCAAGCTTCCTCACCACCCAAAAACCCCATAATTCACTGATTTTCCCACTGCACCTAACTGCCAGTCACCCAATGCCCCTCTCCTGCATGCCACCACCCCACACAGCCCTTGGCAAGGGCAGGGATACCACAGCCTAATCCTATCTCTATGACATCCACAATGCACCAACCCATTAATGCGAAAACCTACAATGTGCACATCAGGTCACATTTCATGCATGTATGACTATTGTACAACCTACAACATCTAGAATGTACGACTGAGGACCAGTACATGGCAATCACAGCAGTGCAGTGGCACACCACAATGGCAAGTAAGGGAAACACAGCAACATCCCTGTACCTATTCAAAATGGACACTGATCCACGTCCCCAAGCCTGTAATGGACTGACCATGGGTTGAAAAGTAAGATGCCAGACTTCATGCACACACAAAAGATCCAGCGACAGGAGTATGAGCCTTGCATACCCACATACTCTGTTCCCTATGGAACATCATGGGGCAATGTTCAGCCATTATGTGACACTATTACCAAGCCTGACTACACACCAGGTACCAGAGTCTATTTGTCGTGCAAAGTATCAGATAGGTACAGAAACACATCTGCAGTGCCATATGTACCAACATTGATGACGGCACACAACATGGAGTATGGCACTCCTGTCACAGACACCTATGTACCACCATGCTATGCTGTGCAGCAACTGTCATTGTCATTGCTGGGACTCATGCTAAGCCATTGTCTGTATCACACAAAGAGGGTACCAAACATACTTTCTTAACTGTACTCTATGTCTCACTCCATCCACAGGTAACCCTGCCATTGCCACCATGGAGAGGATACCAGACACTGCCAGGCCTCTTCAGGATGAAGGCGCCAGTGAGGACAACATGCCTGGATGTCTGGACAGTGACGACCTACCTGGCACATCCGGGACATCTGGTCAGTCGACGACTTCCAGCCTCACCCTGCCCACATCATTCCTCCCCCCCCAGTTGCTCAGACATCACAGCCAAACAAGCGCCCCCCAAACTGTGTCCCGAGGACTGTTCAAACTATTGTGTGCCCCACAGTACAGTGTCCTGAGTCTGACCTTGACACCACAGACAATGATGGCTCTGCTAACACTGGGAGTGGGAACACCGTGCCAGGGGCACAGGCACCTGGGGGCAGAGGGCATGGGAGGGATGATGTGGGACGGAGGATGGGGCAGGCAAGGGACTCTACTGACCAGGATACCATCTCCCAAGTCCTGGGAGCATACCAATCTTCCCAGGACAGGATGGGCCAGAACATCACCATGTTGGGGTAAAATCAAAGACTTCAGAGGGAATACCACCAGGAGGCCATGCAGCAGTGGCAGGCACACAATGCTACCATGGCCTCCATAGCAGGGGTGCTGAGGAATATCAACACCAGCATGCATGATATAGCTACTCACCATCAGGCCCCTCCCACTAGCAATGTTACATCTGCCCCCTCTACATCAGTGGCAGCTAGTGGAATGGAGGCCCAGCCAGGGGAGTCCCAAGCCTCAAACACTCCTCCCTCTGTAGCAGAAGAACCCCCCCTCAAACGTGGACATCCATCCAGACATCCGGCTGCAGCAGATGCCAAGACCAAACCCACTGCCAGGAAGCGAACCTCTGCTGATTTGTCACCCTTGTGTGCTTCTGAGACACCCTGTTGACTGCTCTAAATCCTAACCCCATTTTCCCATGGGACAAGGACACAGGACCAGTGTGACCAAATGTTGTAGCAGCTACTCATATCAATCCATCTCCCGTAACTCCACTCATCACCTGTTTATTATGTTGTACACTTTGATTTGACTACTCACAATACTGATATGCACACTAAATCACTTATGGACACAGCTACTGTACATGTGTGTCTGTGTCCTTCAACACAAATGTGAGGCCAGATGTATCAAAAGGTTTTACCCATTTTGGGTGTATGGGAAAATGTGTTCATTCATTTTTGTTCTGGTAATGGCCCCCTAATTCCAACTGGCAATGTAATGGCCATCAGATGGAGGCAGCCTCAGCAGGACACGTGAAAACAGTAATGCCACTGGACAGATGTCACAGTCTGATTTTGAAATTCACAGTAACACCAGGGTAGAGACCGTTGAGGCATCTGCAATTAGAGCAAGACAGAGAGTACCATCAGGATGGAAGGCATGAGTACCCAGTAAGCACATGTGCAGGTAATTTAATGTGTGCCTATTGTAGTATTACTCCACATCATGGGCATCCACATAGGACCTATACAGCACAAGGTTCAAGGCCTTCCTAATATCATGCTAACAAGCTATCCCTCCTGAACACCTCTCAGAACTGAACTCTTTAACCATTAACTACTGACTATGTATATCCCAAGCCCAAGGTAGCAGACCCACAGATGGTATCCACATCATGTGGGTGGGAGTAGCTGGCAACAGGAGAATACATGAAATTCAGTTCAAAATTGGTCAGTCCATGAGAGAAGTGAATGTTTGAATCAGTTGCTACAACACATGTTAGGGAAGAACCACTAATAATTTTTACCAACATCCCTTCTGTCTGTTACAACAACTCACACACAAGTACTGGACATCATAACACCATCACATTTCCCAAAGGTCCTGAGGTGTAATGTGAGCTATCCACTTCTAATTGTGCACTGACAAGACATGAAAGGGTCCACCTCCCATACCTGTCTGTCACTGGAAGTACTGATTGATGAGCTCAGTCCTACAGTCAGCAGCTTCTTCGTCCTCTGGCTCTTCATCACTTTCCATATCACCATTTGCAGGCACAGGTACCTCTGCCTCACCCTCATCAGCTAGCAATGGTATCCGACGCCTCGGGCTAGATTGTGGAGCATGCAGCAGGCAAGATTATTTGGCAAACCTTGTGGGGCAAGTAGAGGAGGGCACCTCCAGATATGTCCAGGCACCTGAATCTTGCCTTCAGGAGGCCAAAAGTATGCCCTACTACTCGCCTTGTCCTCCCGTGGGCCTCATTGAAACAGAGTTCCCCTGGCATAGCTGGGTACCTCATAGATGTCCACAGCCAAGGAAGGTTTGGATAGCCAGAGTCACCTGTGAACACAATGGTAGAACAAAACCAATTGAGGTACTGCAATTTTGCAGATTGTGATGAGAGGCCACATAACATTTAAAAACATAGCAATGCATACTCACCAACCAGCCAGGCCCTCTCTGTGTGTAGTCATGCTATCATGGTTGGGACATTGCTGTTCTGCATAATGTATGTCATGCACTGATCCAGGAAACTTTGCAGTCACTTGGGAGATATATTGGTCTACCAGACACACCACCTGCATGTTGATTGAGTGGTAGTTTTTCCTGTTCCTATACACCAGTTCATTGACAGTGGGAGGGACCAGGGATACATGGGTGCCATTAATGGCCCCTACCACATGAGGAATCAGTGCCATCTGATAAAAGTCACCATTCACATTGGCCATATCCGCTCTTTGGGGAAATCTGATGTAGATGTCCAGGTGTTGCAAGAAAGCACACCGTACACCCCTCAAAACCTGACTGAACATGGGCTGAGACATCCCTGCTGTTAAGGTGATAGTATGCTGGAATGAGCCAGTGGCCAGGAATTGTAGCACTGACAATACTTGAACGATGGGTGGTATGGAATAGGGATTGCGATTGTCTGGCATCAGATCTGGCTCCAACTGCCTACATAGATCCATAATGGTCTGGCGATTCAGATGGTAGGTCTGGATGACATATGCCTGTCCTACATGTTTGCCAGCTTTACCAGTGGACGGTACACTGGTGGTTGTCTCATTTACCTCATGGCAGGATATGTAATTTGAGAGGAGAAAATGTACAATAAGTCATGCAGTTGGCACACAAAAGCAGCACATTGTATACTTGGAGACATCTACACATGTGTAGGAGATGCGGAGCAGTGCTGACATAAACATCACAGACCATAGAAATGCACATCAGACACTGTCATTACAACACATTGGCTGGAATGTCAGCCGGATAGGAGATGTGACACGTATGTATGTGATCATGTGGGTTACTGTGCAGACCTGCAATGATGACAAATATCTTACTAAATTAACCTATTTCTATCAGACGCCTATGTACCTCAGAGTATCTACACAGACCTATCCACATATATACACGCTCAACATGTCTTATTTTCATTTTTGCCCCATTATGTAGCACTATCTTGAACTCACTACACTGAGTAACATAGATTTAAGGTTGATGAGGTGTATGACGCACTTATTAGGAACATGCATCGAGTACATGGACCCAAAATAGCAGGCGCCTGACCTACTGTTCTGGACAGTTGGAAGTGACCTCAGTCCGCCAGCGGAAGTCGTCATGGCGGTAGGCGGTTGCAACCGCCGTGTAACTTGTCATAGGTTAACATTGCTGCCTGCGGCGGAGTTGGGCCAAAGGGGATGGCCTCCGGCGGTGACAGTCCTGTACGTGGCAGTAGTGACCGCCAATTTCTGTAGTCTTGTTCACTTGACACCTGGCACTGTTGCTAGCAAGACCTCCACTATGTCAGCTGCTGTGTACTGCCTCTTGGAGCCATCATGCCACGTCCTGCAGGTGATAAGGCTCCTGCCTTCACACAGGAAGAGCTGGAAAAGCTGGTGGAGGAGGTCCTACCCCTGTAGTTATATGGGGGCACCAGAAGAACAGGTGAGTCCAATGCCCCAGCCATGTGTGATTGGTGTTGTGTGTGACGGTGAGTTGGCCATGTGAACTGTAGTTGATGTAGATACATGCATGTGGCGTACCGTACAGGCGTGTGGGAAGGGAGGATGGGTATGTGTGCCCACTTGCTGTTACAGTGGTGAAGTGTCAACTACGGTTGGTATGGTGCATGTTCTACTTTTATCTGTGTCATTCATGTGGATCTAGCGTGCCATCGCCAAGCAAGTGCGGACCCTGGGGGTCCACAGCTGTGGTGTCGCAAGTGGTGGAAGGAGCTGAGATGCTGGGGCCAAAAGACCGTGTAGGCCCAGCTGGGGATACCCTTCCAACGAGGGAGGTGTGCCCTCCAGACCCTGACCCCATAATGGCCCGCATTTTGGCGGTGGCCTACCCTGAGGTGGATGGGCGTTTCAGGGCAGCACAGCAGCCACAAGGGGGTAAGTACTGACTGTTACATGGTACTTGGCTCTTGTTGAATGTGTTTGCTGTCTCACTGTACCTTCAGTGATGATGTAGTAGCTGACAAATGTTTCTAGTCTAGTGGTAATCAGTTGGTACCACCTTGCCAGTGTATGAGATGTGGAGCAGCCATCATGGTTTGCTTTGTGTGAGTTTTGAAATTATGTATCATGACATCATTCTGACTACATGTGGAAATGCCCAATGTCAATGGCACATGTGTTGCACATCCTGCCCGTCCTATGCAAGTGAGCTGGTGTTTCACCATGCACTTTAAGCCTATCCCGGACCATCCCTCTCCCCATGTCCGTTAGTGGCTCTAAGGTGTTGACCACTCCCATCTGCGCTGATCACCTGTTGTAGCAACAGGTTGAGACACTTATTTGGTACAGGCTCCGAACATTACCTTTTTACTGTTAAAGGTCTGAACTCCATGTGAGGCTGCCATCTCATGTACCACATATGGCCTGTCTAGGCCAGTACATATCTGTGTTTGTCGTTGTAACTCCATTGTCCATTTATCTCCAGTCAATGAGATATGTGAAGTTAGCAACGAAGGGACATTCTACTTTGGGAATATGCTTTGGGTATTCGTAATACAATTGCTTTTCCATGTGATTGACATGTGGGTATTTCATCTCAGTCCCAATGGGTGGGTAATAGAGAATGTTAGTGGTTTGCCAGAGCCAGCCTTATACAATATGTGATGTGAGTGGTATGTGTGGAAATGACCTACCGATTCCTTTGTAACCTCGGTAATGTGCTCCCACATCATGTCTCAATGGTTAATTGGGGGCACAGCATGTGGAGTAGGACAATCTAGATACCCTTGGCCTAGCTGATGTCTCCAGTCAGGTGAGGAATATGTATTGCATCACTTATGTGATCATGAAGTGATGGTCTGGTTGTACCACTATGTCAAAAAGCAGGTATGTGTTGAAATTGAAGATTTATTTAATGCACTGGCAGTTGTGTTGGGCCATGTGTAAATGATGTGTACATGTGATTTCCGTGTGACATTTGTGTAGTCTGGAGTTAAGGACATGTAATTACATGTCAGGGATGGTGTGAGTGATTTAGGTGTACTCATGTTGCCAAGTCCTGGAACTTTGACTGCATGTTAGGTGGAATGGTTGGTGGTCTATGATGTCCATAGTGGCTGCCAGTTGTGTAGTTGTTGTGACACTACACTCTGTGATTGGCTATGAATGTGAAATGGGTGATATGTAGGCCATTGTAGCTGGACATGCAATAATGAAGTGATGTATCTGTGTTTAGTTTGTGCTGATATTCCTCTGTAATTGTGTGAATGTCATGCCATGGCTGTTTCCAGACATGTTTTCTACACATCCGTTGTCACCTGTATGGGAGTGGCACTTGTTGTGGCTTGATCAGTTCAGGTACCCCTGTTGGCATATATGTATTGGGGTCAGCCAGGTATGGCATGTGCTGTGTGGGATGTGATTTGGGTAGTGTACACTTTCAAGGGAGTAGTATTTGAGATGGACTGGTCAGGTGTAGTTTCAGGACATGCATGTTGTGTTTCTCTTCCAATTGGTGATGGGAGTATGGAGAGATAGGATCTGGACTATGCATGATATAGCTACTTCAGCAAAGGGCGTAAGTAGCAAGTAGACATGGCTTTACAGGTGTACAGATGGATTAATCCAGTCGTGCTCAATTATTCAAAATTTGATGTGGATGAGAGGGATGACCTGAAGTGGTGGATAGTATTAGCATAATGTGATATGGGATAGGATATGTGTAATGCCAACGGAGATAGCTTAGCATGGACCTGTTCACCTGTAGTTCTGCATCTTTCCATGTGTGTATGTAAGGAATATGATGACTCTTTCTCTCCCTCTCTGTGTCTCCCTCCCTCTCTATTTGTGTGCATCAGCATCTGCAGGCAAAGGAGACGGGCACAGGCGAGTGGGCATGCTGCTGGTCACGGGACCCAGAGTGCTGCAACCAGTGACAGTGAGGGACCCAGGGGCCAGGAGGGCGAGGGGAGTGCCACAGGGAAGACAGGAACATCATCATCATGGGAATCCTCATCCAGTGGACACTCCCTGGCAGTGGCAGACACATCTGGGACCACCCCAGCACCATCTTTGTCCACCAACCCCTTTACTACAACCGCCCTCCCTGTAGCTCCCCACCCAGTTGTCTGTGCCTGCTCACCGAGGAGGGTGGGTTTTCCCTTTGCCACAGTCACCTCTGCCCCTGTCCCAGTCAGCCCTGCTGCCCTCATTGAGGATGCTATTGACCTTCTGAGGTCGATCTATGTGGGTCAGTCGACCATCGTGAATGCCATCCAGGGACTTGCAGCTCAAGTACAACAGAGCAATGCATTCCTGGAGGGCATTCACGGTGCACTGGCTGCTTTCAGGCTCTGGCCTCTGCACTGATGGCAGCCAGACACCCTTTGTCTTCCGTTCCCCCTCCATCTTCCTCTACCCAATCCCACACCCCTCTTCCCCGCCCCAGCCAGAGCACACAGACAGACAAGCATGCACCCATCTCAACAGCCAAGGATACCACAGTCAAACACAAGCACTACAAGACCCACCACTGGCATGCACACAGACAACAACCACCTGCAGACACACCAACAGCCACTACCTACCTGCACAGACTCCCCCCACCACTCCCACCTTCACAGACACTACACCTGACACACTAGCAGTCACCACACCAACTTTCATAGATCCAGCCACAACTTCAATCCTACCCACAGTCAGCACAATAGCAGACCCGCAGATATCCACCCCTGTTACCACATCCGCAGCTACCACAAACACTGACACGCCCGCATGCAGCACACCCACCACCCCAACAGACAGTCACCCATCCAGCACTGCATCTCCCAGCTCATCCACCCCCCTCCTTCAAAGACACATAAACGCCCACACTCATCCACCCAGCAGACACCCAGCACACACAAGCATTCCTTGCACACACCTGCACCCAAAACATCCACCAAAACACCTCCTACAAGTACTCTCTCCCTCCACTCCCAAACCCTTTTGCGATGACTGTCCCTGTGTGTCTAAGAAGTGTTTCCTCTTGGAGTTGAACCTTTTACCTACTCCTCTCCCACCCTGTGTGACCCCCAAAAGATCAGTTTCTCTCCCCAAGAGCAGCCCTACCAACTCCATGTCCTTCCCTGCCCCCCTGCAAGTACCCATGTCCCTCCCCATGCCATTAATTTGTCCCCTCCTAAGTGTTCCCAGCCCTCCCCTAGGCCATGTCCGAAGCCCCCACCTCCCAAGCCCAAGCCCAAAGACCCCCCCTCTCAAACCTAGACCCAAACCCCCACCACAGCCCCCCCAATCCCTGAGGTGACTGCCTGCCCCCTTCATGCCCCTACTGTCAGGAGTCAAGTTGGGGCAGTCTGACATGCCAGCTGTGCATGTTGCACTTTGGGACTGGCCTAAAGCCTTTTATATTTGTAAATTATGCTATCTTAAAGATTTGTCCATTTATTTATATACATACATCTGAGCCAGCCAGGAGTTGGTTCCAGTGTTATCATCTTTGTCCTGCCTTTCACACCTAATGGCTGTTATGGTCTTGCCTGCTTTATATTGTGTGTGAGTGTGTTATGTGTGTGTGGTGGTTGTGCTACCTGTTTTGTCTGAGCTGCTTGTGTGGCTATGTGCTTTACATTTCTCCAGCAGTGACGGCTAGGTATGGTGTGCTGGGCATGTATGTATGTGGGAAATACAATTAGGTTGCTTTGTGTGTATTGATTGTGTTGGCTGTTGTGATTTGGGTTGTGGTGTGCCCTTGTGTGTGTGTGTACTCTGTGTGTGTGTTTGTGTGTGTGTGTGTGTGTGGTGATTGGTATGTCTGCACTGCTGTGTGGTGTGTTTGCATGGTGTGACGCATGCCTCTTTGGCTGTGTGGTTGTATGTCTTGGTTCAATGGTGTTGTAATGTTGTGTTGTATATATGTATTGTCAGATGGGGGCGTGAGTTGCGTTTTGATGATGTGTTTGAAATGTTGCGATAGCTGTGTAGTTTGTTGGTGCTGTGTGTTGTTATGTTTGACAGTGCTGGTGCTGTGTGTCTGCTGCTCGGTATGTGTTTTGGTAGTGTGTGTTGCCCGTGGTGTGTGTCCTGGGTATGTGCGTGTGTGTATATGGCTGTGTGTGAATGTGCATGTCAGTGTAGGAGTATGTGTATGTGTCGCCCTCAACACCCTTCTGGATGTGTATGTTGTGTGTGCAAGCGACCCTTGCCATTTTGCGACAGTGACAGGTAAGTGTGTGTACTCACGGTTGCTTCTGTTGTCGTCGTCACTGGTTCCGGAGTCATTGGGTGAGCAGGAGCGGCGGCAATACGCGTAGTTCAGGTTTCATGGCGGATCCAGAAGGTGTGACTACCTGAAGGTGGGTGTCTCCATTGATACTGTTGGCTTACGCCAGGGTTTCTGTGGGGGTGTGACCGTGGAAATCTTGGCGGTGTGCTACTTCGTAATCTGTCTGGCAGAAACATGGTCTCCGCTGGCCTGAAGGTGCCTCCTGCTGTTCGTTGTGATCTTACCACACTGGCGGTGGCGGCGGTGGTTTAGCTGTATTCTGCTGCGAATACCGCCATGGTCATAATTTGGCAGTCTTCTCCACCAGCCTGTTGACAGTACGACAACCACCGCCAATATGACGGTCATGGAACCGCCAACATCGTAATGACCCCCTATATCTCTAACTGCATCCTCTACACCTAGACTGCCCTTAACAGCCATCTCCCTTGCCCCCTTAGACCAATCTATCGGCACACTTGACTTATCCTTTTGCTTGTGGAACATACATAGAGGTTCTGACATACTTGACACCATATTCATTCACACATTCTTTCTTTCTCCATGATGTGAGTTGAGTACCATTGTCAGTAACAGTGCATGAAAAAAAACCTTCTCTCCAAAAAATGCATTTGAGTATCTTTACAGGGCTGATAGTGGCAATGGAACGTAAAAACATTGCCTCCAACCAAAATGTACATCCACCAGGACAGCAGTACATTTTTACAGAAAAATTAGTTGATTGTTTGATGGATCAGTGTTTGGACCTGTAGTAGATACCCACAGGTGACACCAGCCCAGAGCTCAGAAAGCAAGTATTTTATTGAAAGAAAAATGCAGTTTGGGGTCGAGTGGGTAACAGCAAAGAAAATCAGTGATCTGCAAGTTTATTTTATTTTCCTCTCTTTTCTCCGCTCTGTCAACAGTTCAGGACTTCACGGTCTCTTCAGTCTCTTTAGATTAGGACATATGGACCCTTGAGAGAAAAGAAAGAATAGTCCCAAGTGTCACATTTTCTTTGTCAAGGTAATATCCTGTCACCATCACCCATGCCAACAGTGCTCAGTGGAAATCAGGTGTAATCAGTGTGATTAGTCCAAGCGATTCCCCTTCTCCTAGACTGACCATTCAATTTCTAAATGGCCCCAGAGACCAAAATGAGGAAAACGTCTCAACCCTATTATTAAAGAAAAACCCCTGACCTGCCTTGAGCTATGGTCCCCTGCCAGGACCGCAGCCGTTTGGACCAATGAACCTCTCTGGTCTGGGTCGGGGCATGCCTTCCGTGGTGTCTCCTTCTCGCTTCCCTCATCAGCTGTTACTTGGTCCTCCATAGCTACCTCTGGGTCTCCTTCCCATTGTTTGTTTTGCTGTGTTGACATCTCCAAAGCTATCCCCTGGGGTCTTTCATCTTCCGCCTCCTCTCTTGCCTCCGCATGGATTGTTGGTCGGTTGTCTGCTCTTCCCGTTTGCTCCTCATGCACGCTTCTCCCCTCGCCTGGCATTCCAAAACCAACAAAAGTGTTTTGCTCTTTACCCCTCATATTTTCTCAGCACCACCTTCGCTTCAGGACATTTTTCAGTGGCTAAACTGTTAACTGTGGCACCCACCTTTCGTTCCCTGGTGGCCATGGATTTTGCATTGTTGCCGAAAGAGCACGTTACAGGACCTTTATTTATGGATGGGATGCAGAATGGATTCTCTCCAGGAGTGAGAAACTAGGGCTGTCAGAAAGCACTGGTTAAATAGTAGAGTAAGGATGTTAAACCCATATTCTGGATCCATCCTTAATATGGATCCTGGCGAGCTATTCTCTACAATGGATTTTAAGACCTTGGTGACTGCATAATTGCAAAAAGGGGATGGGTCCCTGGTAGAATGATTTTTTGGTGAGTACTCCAGGTTGTTACTCCCATCTGAGTCCAGCAGATACTGACTGGTAGACAGTTTGCCCCAACGGGCCTAGTGATGTGGGTGTTGGCTGAAGAGCTTTCCAGGTTCTTGCTACCATCTAGTTGTGGGCTGTACGGGTAGAAGGAATGTTTTGCCTCTGATGAGCTATTTGCTGCAGAACCTGTAGCAGGTATAACGTCTGGTTAGGATAATCTTGAATGGTTATCTGTTGTGTTTCATTTGATATAAAGGATCAAAACATGCGTAATTCAATTCCCCATTGGTATGCCATTCCCCCTTGGTTGGCTGCTGTTGGCTAGTTTGTTGATATAATCCCAACATTTTACCTAATTTTGGGGACTTAACAGGGTATGCAAATGGATACATTTGGCTTCTCTGTATTTGGCCTTGGCTGACCACAGTAACCTAGGGTGTGCATTTTGATTTTTTTCAGTGTTTCGTTGTTCCTGTTTTTGTTGTAGCCTCTGACTGCAGCATGTAACATACTGTTGTTATTTCCTAGGGTGGAAGGGAACCAAGGGTTCTTATAGGGAATGGTCTTGGTTCTACATTTTACAGATTGGTACAGAGATTCAACAATGTTTTCCCATACTGTATCAATAGTCCAAAGTCAGGGGTAGTCTGCTTAATTATCTATTGATTCGATGATTGGCAGTTGGTATGTCTTGTTGTGTCATGTGTATTAAATTTGTTCCACTTAATCCTTTTTAATAATGCCAGGTTTTCTTCACTAGGGGAGGTGCCTACAATATTAATTTGCACGGAAGCTTGCACTGGTATTTGGAGGTATCTTTTCCTGGGATAGTGATCACTTTCCTATAGGCACTGGCACAAGGTGTAATTCAGGGTCGAGATGTCCGCAAATTAGTGTATACTGTTGGTGGAGTGGCTTGGGAGAAAGCGGGGGATGCAGGAAAGTTAAATTCTAGGTTGACATGCACTCATTCATTTTGCTAGTCGGTTGTGTGGGATGTTGACACATCCACCACTTGTTCATGACCTAATCGGGTCATGTTAAAGTCGCCCATCATTATGATGTCAAAGGAAGAATGTCCACACAGAAGGCCTTTGAGGGCGTTGCAGAATGTTGTGTGTGTGATGTGTGTGAAGGTCGAAACACTGACTGCTGCGATGGACAGTGGAAGGGAGGAGAGGAGGCCTTTGGAACAATTGGTTGTACTTTCTTGTTGATACGCAATATACTAAAAACTCAATATTACAGAAAATGTCTATTTCAAAAGTCTTCTACTACCATAGATTAAAGTGATCAAGCTATAATTTTTGGGATCATCCGGAGAACCATTCTTATAAACTGAATGAAGTCTGCACCCTCTCCATTCCGGGAGTCTGGGATACCACTTCTAGACAGACAATAAGTGTATAATGATAATAAGACATTCAACCAGTACTCCTGGTCTGATTTGAATAGTCTAGTTGGGATACCATTTGGGCCTGGGGCACCATCTGATTTCAATTTCTTTTTAATTATCAGCTGCAACTGTTGTATAGAAAATGATAAACACTTATGAACGATGCAAAAAATGCATTGATTGAATGTGTTTTGAGAGTCTGATTTGGCCCCATACTGTTTTTCAATAAGTGATTTCCAAAAAAATTCACTAATATTTGTGTTATCACTTCTATTATAACTGTAGGATAAGGTTTTAACAAAATTCCATAAGCCCTTTTTATTCTTTTTTTTTTTTAATCTGTTTTTATTTTTCGTTTGAAAAACCGCAAACCAACATAAACATACAACCCAGTGCAGGTTACAGCAGATCAAGATGTCTCCGATGTATAATGATTCCCGAAGGGCGCACACAGTGGTGTATCATCAGTGAAGACATAACCACAACACTAATCTCTTCCTCAATCACATGAACCCGCCTCACATCCTAATGATACCAGGCATTAAATAACATAAGCATGCAGGAGTATATCAACTCCATATTCGGTCATCACAAGTTCAAAGAGGGAGAGTATGTATCCCCATCACCATTGCTACTTACAGAACCTACTTCCTCCTCATCAGTGAACCGTTCCAACAATGCTCCCCATGCTGCCACATCAGCAAGTGCCCTCTCATCGCTGTGTGTTATGCGCATATGTTGCTCCTCCACCTCCCCCCACTCCAGCAGATCCCACAGCCAGCCAGAAATCACAGGGGTCCGCGCGCTCTTTCAACCAATCGTTACTCTATGCTTGGCCAATACCAACGCTAGCTGCACCATCCTGTACAAAACCCCTCTACCCGGCGGCCTACGCACCACTCCATAAGACAAGACATCGGGGTTGCCTCCAATTCCAGCTCAGTAGTCTCACCGCCATCACTTCCTGCCAGAATGCATCAACCGCACTACAGGACCAGGCCAGGTGCAGAAATGAAGCACCAAGCTCACCACATCGAGGACAGCAAGCCCCTTGACCTGAGTCCATCTTATTTAGTTTACTGGGAGTGATATATGTTCTGTGCACAAAGTTGAAATGCAAAAGTTTAAACCTGGGATTGCATGATACCGTTCGGACCAACGATAAGGCCGCATACCATTCAGCGTCCTCTATGGGCAGCCCCAAATCAATTTCCCACGCCTTACATCCCGCATTGATCACACCCGGTTGATCCTCCCGCAGTGCCTTATAGAACCGAGTGATCAGGTGCGTATCCTCGCCCGAATTAAGCAGTCTGTTCAATACCGAGGAGGCCTTAGGGGCAATCGGGAAACCGTCCCAGATTTCGCAGGTCACACTTTCAATTTTAGCATATTGCAGAAACTGGCCAGAACCCAACTCAAACAGATCCTGAGCATCAGTAAATGAAAGAAATTCGTCATTAGGGTACAGGTCACCAAGCACCTCACAACCACCCGACCCCCATGCCTCTATCGACATTGTCCTTGCCATATCCCATATCCTTAATTCCCTGTCAAAGGGAGCCAGTTGGAGCACCTATTTCACTACCTGTTCCCAGATCCCAGCAGTAGTCCTCACCATGTATGGCGCGGTGGGATCAGATCTGCCCCCTGACATGAGAATATGCGCCAGGGACCGCCCATCGCACACACCAGCATACAACCTCTTTTCCCAATTATCAACCCCTGACATCCATTTTGCTGCACACTGCAAATGTGCTGCATAATAATAATGTCTGATGTTGGGGATCGCCAGTCCCCCCCCCCCCTAGGTCCTTCTGCAGGACGGACAGCGCCACCCTACTTCACCGGCCCGTGCATGCTAGGGAAATCAACAGGCTATCCAAGCGACGAAAAAGCTGCACAGGGAGCGGATATAAGGAGTTCTGTACCAGATAAAGGCAGCAGGGCAAAAACACCATCTTTGCTACTGCGGCTCGACCCATAACTGAGAGAGGCAACTTATTCCAGAAAGAAACTGAGCGCTCCAGGCCCGCTATCCCTCGCTCAACATTGTTTTTATTGTACACATCCACAGAGTTAGCGACCCAGATGCCCAAGTATCGAAAGCACTCAACTTCCCAGCGTAACTCAACCCCAGGAAGCTTGGCCTGAGGAACCCCAACAAGAGACCCCAAAGGGAACAGGAGCGACTTTTTCATATTGATCTTGAGACCAGAAACAGCCCCAAATATCTTCAGTCTCTGCAACAGCGCAGGTACCAACACGCGGGGATCCCGCACATAGACCAGTGTATCATCAGCGTACATGGAAATTACGTGTGTGTGGCCCGACCCACCAGGATCCCCCACTGCACCATCTCCTCACGAAGCCAGATCGTCAGAGGCTCCACCGCCAAAGCAAACAGAAGAGGCGAGAGCGGGCACCCCTGTTGTGTACCCCTACCTATCTCCCAGATGGTTGAGGTCTCTCCCCCCACACGTACTCGAGCTGTTGGGGCAGTAGTCAAACTCAGGCGCAAAAGCCAGAGCCAAAGCCCATGCTCCACAATACCTCCAATAAATATTCCCCCTCCACTGTATCAAATGCTTTCTCCAAATCGAGAGACCACCACCAGCGCCAATTCCAACTCCATTCCCCTAGTCTCATGCGGGGCATGCGCCAAACGACGCAGGTTATAGGTCGTACTACGACCCGGCATGAACCCGCATTGGTCTTTGTGCACCAGACCCGAAATCACTCCTCGGAGCTGAGTGGCCAACATCTTGCAGAGTATCTTGACATTGCTGTTTAACATAGTTAGTGGTTGATACAAGGATGGAGGCGATCCAACTCCCCATTTAACACACAATTATAGTACCCTGCCGAGACCAAGGGCTTATCCATGCTATCCCCCAAGATCTCAGGTATTCTGGAGTAGAAGGAGGAATCATCCTTGTTAGGAACATATATATTAAGGATCACAATGGGTAGACCATCCAACATGCCCTCCACCAGGACATAGTGACCCTCCACATCCACCTCACTGTATACATAGGTAAAGGGAACCCCGGGGGCAACCCACACAGACACCCCACGTGCATAGGAAGAAAAGGAGGACGAAAACATCTGTGCCCGCCAATTCTTAGCCATTTTATGCGCATCCTCATCCGTCATGTGAGTCTCCTGAAGATAAGCAATATGAACCTTGTGCCTGCGGAGGAATGAGTGCACCCTATAGCGTTTTGTATAACTTTTCAAGCCCCTGACATTCCAAGGCAGCATATTAATAAGATGACCCGTGGCAATACAAGATGGTACCTCCACCCAGAGGACGCAGCTCACTGTGCCTTATCCCCCCCTCGCGATGAGACAAAAGAATGACAGCTTGCACACCCCGCTCAAATACCCGCACTGTGGAATGAAGTCTAAACATGAACAAACCTCCCACCACCCCCAACCCCACCCCGGAAATACAGTAAACCAACCAAAACAGACCATACTGTAGGTCCAGTCCGTAAATGCTGCCAGGACCACAGCCTAAATCTCAACTTACCATAACAAATGGCCTACCACAACTGTGGAGTGAACACCCCTCCCCGCCCAGCATCAGATCACAAAAGTACCCGGAACCCCCCCCGGACCTGAGATCCAAAGTGCAAATAGCGCCCCAGAGGGCCAGTGCCCGCCCAGTCCTGCATAACCTCTTCAGGACTGACAACAAGCAGCACCACAGTAAGAATAACCATCAGGTCATCTCGGCATCCCCACCCGCTTCCAAGTCCTGCTCCAAAGCTGTACCACCAACCAAATCAGCACCACTGCCATTGGTCCATCTCGCTGTATCTCAACCCTGTGACATGATTCCGCCAGCCGCCAAGTACCATGTGATCTCCAGTCCGGGTTTTCCGACTCAGAGGCCGGACGTGCGACGCCTCCAGATCCCTCCGATCTGCCGGGAGCCACCTTGTCCCACATCTCCAACCATCGCCACACCTCCTCTGGGCGCTCGAAAAAGTGTGATTTCCCACCTGATAAGACCTTCAAACTAGCCGGATACAGGAGCATGGATCTGATGTTCATGGCTCGGAGCTTCGTCTTGACCTCCATGAACCATTTACCAGAGTTCTGCACCTTCTAGGTGTAATCAGAATAGATAGAGATCTTGCAGTTTTCATATAACGCTTTATCTGACTCCCATGCAACGTGTAGAATACAGTCCCAGTCCTTGTTGTTAAGCAAGCGGGGAATAATGGCCCTAGGCGGCGCACCAGGCCAAGGAGGCACGACAAGGGCCCTATGGGAACGCTCCACCACAAAGACTCTAGATAGCCCAGTTGGCTGCAGCACATCGTTGATCCAGTTCTCAATAAAGGATTCCATGGCAGACCCCTCTGCACGCTCTGGAAAGCCCTGCAACCTGACATTGTTCCACTGGGACCTTCCTTCCGCATCCTCCAGCCATGCCTCCAGACGTCCCACCATGGAGGTGGCCTGCGCCATTTGCTTTTGCAGCGTGCCCACCTCTGACTGTAGCTCTGCTATGAAACCCTCCGCCACCTTCACCTTGTCGGACACCTTCTGAAGGTCCGCTCTCAGCAGATTGACCTCCACCGCCACTGTCTCTATTTTACCCTCCAGTGCCACCCGGGAGCCCTGAAGGGCCGCAAGTAGCTCCGCTCACGATGGCTCTCCAGCGTTCAGCGGTGTACAGGCTGCATCTCCACTCACCTCTAATCTCACTGTTCGTTGCGGGAGAACCACAGGGGTAGTATACTGTTCCATAGTGTTGCCCTATGATGTGTCCATCTGTTTGTGACACCCCATGTTGCCCCACGCAAGGTCCAAATGCAACTGGCAGCCTCCCGCAGAGCCTTGACAACAAAGCACCACAAAAACAGTATCCGCAGCACTCCACTCAGTTCACTGTCCAGCCAAGCAAGAAGATCAGATGGTCGTGAGTCTCTCCAGCTGCCGCGAATCAAATAGGAAGCACTCACCAACAAGGTCAGTATATGGTCAAAAGCGCAGCGGAAGCTAAGAAAAGTGAAGAAACAGAGAAGCCGAAACACCTCTGCTAGGATGTCCAGGAGCACCTCCCGGAATTCACGCCGCAGCACACGCCGTCCAGCAGCGTGGTTCTGTGGGCCCAAATGCCAAGGATGTCGCCCGTCACTCCAGGGCCTCAGAAGGGTGCAGCTGCAGCATCTGTCCCCCAAGCCTGCGGCCACATAGGCCCCCACAGGTGCAGCAGCACTGCAAGCCGCCCGGCCCACAGGCCAGCCCGGCAGCTAGCCCAGGAAGCAGGCCTCGCAGCCCGGTACAGATCCTCACTGTCGCCGTCACCACTAGTAGGCCACCCCTCTCACCGTGGGTCCACCGACCCCTCCTACACCAGCCGCAGGAGTCGGCCGCCACACCTCCGAAGCCGGCTCCTCTAGAAATCAGAGGGGGACATCCACACCACTCCAGTCCCCCTGAGTCCACTCTGCTCACCACCGGCCCGGGGAAAGAGCCACGCGGCCCACTAAGTTCCAGCCCGGCCTGGCAGGGTCGCACGAGCACTGCAACTGTCACTGCGTTGACAGACTCTGAAAAAGGAATCCAGTCATGCCCGTGTCCACCAGACGTCCTCCTGATATGAAAGATCTGCTCTCCCAGACCCGGGGAGCGTCAGGATCGTGGCAGGATTTCACGGGGCGGGAGCGCACTAGAAGCACGTCCCGCCGGCCATGTTCCTTGGCCACGCCCCCAGCCCTTTTTATTCTTAGTGAATAAGTGGTACCACATTTGCTTGTGTTACCAAGAATTGTTCTTGTTTTGAAGTCTTATTTAAGAAATGGGGCTCTTTACGTTTTTTTCTTCATACAGATTTCTTGTTAACTAGAAGTTGCGAGGCATAACAAAAGCAAGCACAAAAAATCTACACTGGACTACTGCTGATTCTGTCTGCTTATTGTCTGCTGTGGTGCTCACTGGATTGGCTCCTATGCTCCTGCTGGTCTAACCTCAATAGTTTCATAAATCTATAAACATTCTTTAATAGGTGGTGACTGGGCTGCCATGTCAGAAGTTAGTCTCAGGGGCGAGAATCAACGGAAGCAGCACTAGTAATAAACACGGGCTGCTAGGGCACTGAGAGACAAAGTGTGCTGCCTGTGTATGTACTGGAGGCCACTGTCAGGGTCTCGCAGTTCTCTCAATCGCGCAGGCAGGTAGGGTGGCCACCTGACATGGAGGCAAATTCAGGACAGGACTGTAAAAAAATATGGACAAAGGGTCAAAATTCAAGACAAAAATTCAGGACAAAAGGTCAATTTTATGGACACATCTGAGGTGCGGCCATAACCCTACTACTTTATTAATGCATTTTAAACTTTTTTTTATATTGCACTTATTTACTATTTTTATGCACTGCACTATATGAAATTGTCTCTAGGTATGCTACATTTAAATGGTGCATTATGTCCTTGTTCAACAGTAAATTGTTGCCCTTTTACATGCAGTCAAGGGCTTCATCCCTACCCAATCTTTCTTGGAGAGAAAGCAAATGCAAAATGTTATGTTTCTAATCATTTCAATACACATGGTAAACAGTTTAAGAAACATTAAGGTAAGTGACATTTTCACCTTCTGCTTACCTCACCCTCCACTAGACATCTTACCTAAACAAATTAATGAAGCTGAGCAAATGGTGTGGAATTTAATAAAATATCTACTTGTCCATGGGACAGGTTGCTTCATGACTCTATTGGTCCTATAAAAAAATCTACTTGTCCCTTTGGTACCATGTAGTGCGGCAACAAAGTATGGCAGAAGTCTCACTATATACAAGCTCTGATAATAACCTCTCAATATGCCAGGGCTAATACTGTTGTAGGGCTTGAATACTAACAGTTTCCTAATTTTTCCACCTTTTTGCAGATCTATATAATAATAGGTCTTGGGGAAGCAGTAAGCAATGTTTGCAGGGTTGGAATGCCTTTGTGTCTGTGCAAAACTACTAACTTGCATGTTTTAAGGATTTTCACCAGTTTTTCTCTAATAGTTTCCCATACTAAGGGAGGCTGGAAATGTACTCATGACCAGGGCAGAATGAGTTTTTCCAGGGTTGGAAAAAAAATGGTTGAAGTGAAAGTGAACTTGTAAATGATCAATAGATTTTGGCATGCACAAATATACATGTGCACATTTGCTCATTCTAAAATACAGTTCACATATATATTTTCGAGGAGCACGATTTCCTATCTTCTGTAAATTCATGAAAACCATAATCCTGCACTAATGCTAAGTCATATACCATGGGTGCACCTTTGTGGTTTTCTTCAAGAATTGGGTCCCTAATTAGGACTGGCATTAACCAAGACATTTTGGCCGTCTTTACGACATTGGCAGTAAATGCCACTTACCGCGTGGTGATGGCCGCCAACATACCGCCGCGGTGGTGAATATGCCTTTGCCATATTATGACACACACACCAAACCAACAGAATACTGCCACATAGACAAATCCGTCAGCCCAAAGGTCAGTGGTAAAGTGTTGGTATGAACACCCATACAGTTACACCACACCCACCCATAGCACTATAAAACACACACCCACATTACACACCACCCTTTACGAATACTAACAAGTGCTACTAGACTAACACGAAGACCACTGAGACAACTACACACACGCCACAAACACCCATCCATCTGTCACGCACCCCACATCCCACTCCCCACCACATCACTTAGCACCCTTCGCACAACACACACCACACAACACCCATCTCCCCACTAAGGCACCCCCGTTTCACAGATGAGGAGTTGCGGGTCATGGTCGAGGAAATAGTCAGGGTAGAGCCACAGCTGTTTGGAGCACAGGTACAGCAAATATCCATTGCCAGGAAGATGGAGCTATGACGGAGAATCATGGACAAGGACGACATCAGGAAGAGGTGGAACAATCTACGGGGGAAGGTATGTTCCATGGCAGCAAGGCACCAGCTCGCCGTCCAGAGGACTGGCAGTGGATCCTCACCTCCTCCCCCACAGAATAAGAGGAGTAAGTCTTGGCAATACTGCATCCTGAGGGACTCACTGGAGTAGCCGGAGGACTGGACACTGGTGAGTCAACATCTGCTACTTATCAGCCCCGTACCTGCATGCCATCTCACCCCCTCACCCTGACTCCATCACTCCACTCCATCCCACACACTGCACCTACACATCTGACTAACCCCAATGCCAAGCCCTGCATGCTATACCAATGCATGGTCAGCCCTCCCAGCCCTGCATGGACACCCATCACCAAAGCATGCACAGCATGGAGAACTAAGAATCACACAATACATCACCATACACAAACAAAGGTGGCAGGGCAATGGCAATAATAGAGGAGAAGCAAGGGATGTACAATAAGTCACAGACATGAAGTATAATATATCACTTACATCCCCACAGGTGCCCCAGCCAATCTCAGCGGTGAGGAGGTACCACGACTATCCAGTCCCCCATCAGAAGATGCCCCCAGTGATGACAGTAACTCTGGACTTTAGAATCTGGATGAAATACCTGGCCCATCAGGGACCACTGGTCAGTCGGCCACCCCAGCCCACTCACAGTCCACCACAGAGCCTTCCCCATCAGTATCCAACTCCACAGCACCCACCCAACGTCCCCACACCTCTATCCCCAGGACACATCAATCAGCAGTGTGCCCACCTGTACAGGGACCCCAGTCCACACCTCACCCCCAAGACAATCAGGGACCTGGGTCAGTGGCAGTGGGCACACCATTCAGGGGACACAGGCACAGGGGAACAGGGACACTGGGAGGACCGCTGTGCGCCCAGGGGAGAATAGGGCCAGGGAACCGTCACTCCAGGAGGCACTCACCAATGTCCTGGGGGCTTACCAACAATCCCACGACAAGATGGGGCAGATCCTTACCAACATGCAGGAGAAAAGGCGGCTGCAGGAGGTACACCATCAGGAGATCAGGGAGGATTTGCAGGCCCTCAACACCACCATTGTCTCCATAGCAGGGGTGCTGGCAGATATGGCCAACATCATGAGGGAATGGACAGCACACCAGCGGGCCCCTACCACTAGTCAGTCTACTGACCAGCCCACCACTTCCGCTGCAGCTAGTGGGCAGGAGGCCCTGCCACAGGACCCACAGGCCACCAGCACCCCTTACCCTGCAGAAGGTAAAACCACCCCGTAAAACGTTCCCTGCAACCCAGACAAAAGGCAGAGACACTTGCCAAGACCAAGACCACCGCCAGGAAATGAGACCCTCCTGAATGTCCCCCTTGTGTCCCACCTTGTCACCTCGTCCACTTTGAACTTCCTTTGCACCCCTTCCTATGACACTGGACCTGTGCTACAAACAGGCTGGAACAATACCCTGGACATTCCTCAACCATCACCCCATTCCATTGCACTTTTCTGTCAATTATTTGTACTGCAATAAACACCCTTGAAAACAACCTGAGTGAAAGTGTTTTATGTAAAGAAAATATGCATATATGGAAACAGTCACAATGTGTGCAAACGATCTGAACACTGTGCTAGCATACACTTAATGACCTGTATCTGTCTGTAGTCATCATATCACCAACATCTGCAAAATGAGAAGCCATAGGTGACAGTAAGTAGAGATGCAAAGGAAGTGAATGCCATCCTGCTACAGCCTCACAGAAAACATCAATAACCAGAGGAATGGTCAGTTCCACTGTCTCACCTGTGTATCATTGGCAGTATTGACGTATAACTGATGTTCTGTTGTCCACATCCTCATCCTCCTCATCCTCACTGTCCTCAGGGTCCACTGCTGCCACAGGGGCATTTTCAGTCTCCCCCTCCTGCAGATAAGGCACATGTCATCTGAGGGACAGGGTGTGCAACCTGCAGCATGCCACTACTATTTGGCAGATCTTCTCGGCTGAGTAGCACAGGGATCCACAAGTTAGATGGAGGCATCTGAACCTGCCCTTCAGGTGGCCGAAGGTCCTTTCAATAATTCTTGTGGTTCGCCCATGTGCATCATTATAATGATTCTCAGCCCCTGTCCTGGCTTACCTCACAGGGGTCAGGAGCCACGATATGTTTGGGTAGCCAGAGTCACCTGCAAATTTTGAGGGACAAATATTAGCCTTACACAATGGTATGGGGTTAACACCAGAAGGCATACACTGACAAACATTGGGTGGGGAGTCAGGCTCAGCAATTAGCCACACCTTGTGCCTCTGTAGTTGTGCCATCACATTTGGGATGCTGCTATTTCTCAGGACAAAGGCGTCATGCACTGACCCAGGATACTTGGCAGTGACGTGGGAGATGTACTGGTCAGCCAGGCACACCATTAGCACACTGAGTAAGTGGAAACTCTTTCGATCGCTGAATACCTGTTCATTCTGGCAGGGGGGACAAACGCAACATGGGTACCGTCAATTGCCCCAATAATATTGGGTATATGTCCCATTGCATAGAATCCTGCCTTCACAGTGGCGAAATCTTCCACCTCGGAGAAAGCAATGTAGCTGCACATCTGTCTCATCAGGGCAGACAAAACCCTTGCCAGCACGATTGAGAACATTGGCTATGACATTCCTGCTGCCAAGCCCACTGTCACTTGGAAAGAACCAGTTGCCAGGGAATGGAGCTCTAATTGAGCACGCAGCTCTGTGATAGTGGCCCTGTCCAGTCTGTAGGTCTGTATTATGTGCCTGTCCTCCAGTGTAGCCAAGTCCACAAGGGGTCTATACACGGGGACTTGTCTCCTCCTCCCATTCCTCCACAGTGGTAGGTATCTAGGGGACACAAGAGTGAGTAGGGTGTCACAATTTGAACTATGGAACCACCACCTCAGTGTACATAGAGCAGTAATGTGATGGGTCAATGGGAATGGCAACGTATGTACAAATTATAGAAATGACGCAGTTCTCATTTATCTGAATGTTGTCCACCACCATAAAATGGCGACCGCCTGTCCTGTATGTAGGGACAGGTGGAAGTGAGGTAACTCCACCAGCGCTGGGCGTCATGGTGGAAGGCGGGCTTGCACCGCCGTGCTATTCCTCACTGGCTAATAGGGGGCTCTATGAAGTACAGTGGCCAATGGGGATCACCGGGGCGGTGACGGTGTACACTGCCGCGGACGTGACCGCCATTTTCTGTCTATAACCTCACTTGATTCCTGACTTTCCACAGGACAACACCTACGCTGTGTGTGCTGCTGTGACCTGTGTCTGGATCCTGCCGTGTCCTGTGTGACCCGGGAAAAGGCCCCTGCCTTCATTTCGGAGGAGTTCGAGCATTTTGTGAATGTGGTCCTACCCCAATATGAGCAGCTGTATTGGCCTCCAGACCAACAGGTGAGTACACCTTGGGCACGATGCATCTGACAAGGTTGCATGGTGATGTGTGTGCAAGCGTCGTGTCATTTGCGGGGGAGGGGGTCGTATGTCTGGTGGTAGTGTACATGGTGGGTGCTGGGTGATGTGTGTGCCAATGGGGATGGAAGGGGATTTGTGGGCCATATGTGTGACAGGCTGGATTGTGTGTGTAATGGTGTCCTCCTGTCTTTGTTTCCTCTGCAGGTTAGGGCACATCAGAAGAAGGGATTGTGGCGTGCCATCGCCAACGACGTGCAGACCCTGGGGGTCCACAGCAGGCAGAGCACCCACTGTAGGAAAAGGTGGGAGGACCTGAGACGCTGGGCCTGGAAGACCGCGGAGGCCCAGCTACAAGGCTCCCAATGGCCTCCCAACAAGGGCGGACTGCCCATCGGAACCTGACCCCCCTGATGGCCCGCATACTGATGGTGGCCTACCCAGAGCTGGATGGGCGCTTGAGGGCATCATAGCAGCCACATGGGGGTGAGTACAGTGTGCGCTACAACTATGATTGGTAGGTGGCATGGGATCCTGGGGGTGGGTGTCAGTTAGTGGGTGCCCCTTGATGCCAGGTCAGAGATCGAAGCGTGATCCAGCTCAAGGGTAATGGTTGTATTGCTAAATCTGGTAACCTAGCTAGGTTGCATTCCATGTCAGACAGGGCTTAATGACTCCCAGGAGGGGTGCAATTGGCAGGGGTTGGCTCAGATCTGGTTGTGGTACCTAGCCAATGGAATGCCAGTGCGATGTATGGTGCTCAATCCTGATCCCTGTGTGTGACGGTATTGTGTATGCCATCTGTGGTGGTGGTGCTGCAATTGACCCTGTGCTCACGTTCTCTTTCTCCCCCTTTTTTCTTCTGTCATCCTGTCCATGTGTGCATTAGCATCATCTGGCAGAGGAGCAGGGGCACTGGTGACAGAGGGAGCTGCATCCCACAGGACCCAGGAGGCAGAGTCCACCGACGCTGAGGGGACCAGTGGGACGGAGGGCGAGGATAGCACCACGGCGGACACAGGAGGTGACAACACTGACTCGTATTCCTCCTCCGATGGAAGCTCCCTGGTGGTGGCGGACACCTCTGGGACCACCCCAGCTACAGGTACAGCCGCTCCCCGTACCAGCACTGCCCTTACCGAGTTGCCTGTGCCCGCTCACCCAGGAGGGTGGGTATCTCCTTCGCCCCAGGCACCTCAGGCCCTGCCCCAGTGAGCCCAGCTGCCCTCAGTGAGGAGGCTATTGACCTCCTGAGATCCACCTCTGTAGGGCAGTCAACCATTGTGAATGCCATCCAGGGGCCAGCATCCTAGATGAAGAAATGCACTGTATTTCTGGAGGGCATTCACAGTGTATTTGCGGTCCAACAGAGACTGTTCCAGGCTCTGGCCTCCTCTCTGATGGCAGCCATTGGCCCTGTTCCTACTGTCCCCCCTCCAACTACCACTTCCCAATCCCAATCTCCTCAACCCCAACCCATCCCTTGCACACATACAGACAAGCATACACACAAAACATCAGACAAGAGTGGCACAGACAAACACAGGCAGCACACTTCAGGCCAAAAGCACTCACACAAACAACAGACAGTTGCACACACAACAACATCCACTGCCTCCACTGTCTCCCCCTCCTCCTGCTCGTCCACCCTCACTGTCACATCCGCACTCACTCCTGCAAGCACTGCATCAACAGCCACCACCACCATCACCACACACACCTCACTTGCAGACACCTCCACAACATCCATCCACGTGTCCCTTGTGTCCTCTCCTACCCTGTCTGCCCCCCTCCCAAGAGACACAAACGCACGCACTCAGACACCCAACAGTCATCCACCTCACGTCAGCACACTGCCCATGCACCTGCACCCAAGTCCAGCAGACATACACCTCCAACAACCACTCCCTCAACCTCCACTCCCATCCATCCTCCCTCATCCTCCCCTACCGTGCCTAAGAAGGTTTTCCTTGCCCAACTTGACCTCTTCCCTTTCACCCCCATCCCCCGTCCTGCCCATTAGAGCAGGGTCACAAAGACCCAGCCCAGCACCTCAGACAAACAGTCCACGGGGACAGTGGAGGCCCCTCCTAGTCATGGAAGCAAGAAAGGAAAGGATCTCACTCCACCACCCAAGAGGGGGAAGGATCCCACCCCACCACCCAAGAGAGGGAAGGATCCCAGTCCACCACCCAGGAAAGGGAAGGTTCCCACTCCACCAACTAAGAGAGGCAAGAGGCCCCCTCCAACAGCAGTGGACAAGGAGCCCTCACCTCCAGCAGAGGCTGGCAAGGTTTCCCCTCTAACAGGAGTGGGCAAGGAGCCCTCCCCTCCAGCAGAGGCTGGCAGGGTTTCCCCTCCAACAGCAGTGGGCAAGACGTCCTCATCTCCACTTGGGACACAGCAGCCCTCACCTCCAGCTGGGACACAGCAGCCCTCACTCCCCAGCGGGGAAACAGTAGCCATCACCTCTAGCGGGGACACAGCAGCCCTCACCATTCGGCAGAGGGCATGTAGGCCACCCTCCAGGGACTGTTGTACAAGGACCCCCCTCCAGAACCAGTGGGAAAGTTCCCCACCTCAGAGACTGTCACCTTGCACTCCCCAGAAAACTGAAATGGGCAAGGAGCCCCCACCAGAACCAGTGGGCAAGTTCGCCACCTCAGAGACTGTGAGCTTGCACTCCCCAGCAAAGAGAAATGGGCAAGGAGCTCCCTCCGGAACCAGTGGGCAAGTAGCCCACCTCAGAGACTGTGAGCTTGCACTCCCTAGCAAAGAGAAATGGGCAAGGAGCCCCCTCCAGAACCAGTGAGCAAGCTCCCCACTTCAGTTGAGGTGCCCCCCATCCCTCTTCCCTCTGAGGTGCCTGCCCATTCCCAACATGATGCCTCTGCACAGTGTAGTGCGGATTACATCAGGGAACGAGTTGGGCCTTGGACTGTGCCCTGTGGCCATGTGGGCCTTTTGTACTTTGGACTGGCCATTGGCCCTTTCTGAACAGTGACTCATGTATTTCTTGTCACATGGACAATATGGTGGCTGTTAGCATCAAATTACACTATCAGTTCTAGATAAACGTTGTTCTTGAATTATTAGGACGTGTGTCCTGTGAGACTGTTTTTTCTCTGCAGTTGGTTGTTTGTATGGTGTGTGTTGTGCGTGTGTGTATAACTCTCCTTTTCCTCCCTCCCTCCCTTGTGTGCTATGCGGCTGTACTCCCCGTCGTCGTCTTCGTCGGCATTGGTGTTCCAGGTGGAGCATGGTGTAGAAGAGCATCGGGAAGACTTGAAGTTCCGGGTCCATGGCGGCGATAATCTTCTCTGTGTCTCTGATGGAGGGTCTTTCGTATTCTGTGTTCTGTTTCCGCCAGGCTTTTGATGGCGTTAGTACCACCCCGGAAATCGTGGCGGTTTGCTATGTCTTTATATGGTGGGCGGTACCTTGTCTTCTGCCTGGCTGTTGATGGCTACCACCGTGGTCAGTGGTGTTAACACCCTGGCGGGAGGTGTGGTACATTGGCTGTCTATGGAAGTTATCACCGCCATGGTCATAATTTGGCATTAATTACCGCCAGACTGTTGCGGTATTACCGCCACTTTAACAGTCACTGCCAATGTCATAATGAGCACCTTTGTTTCTTCTTAAAATTATATTTCTGTCTTTATCCATTTATCTAGCTTTATTGTGAGTAATCAATAATATTCCACTCTTTTACAAACAGCATATTGGCACACAAAGTAGTTTTGTTGAGTGCCTGGAACTAATGTGGCAATGTGTGCTTTTTGAGAACAAGCAAAAAAATTTTTTGCATTTGCCAATGCTTGTTACAATGGTGGGGGCCTGGCAGCTCCCACAAGAAAGTTTTACAACAGCCATGTCAAAACAAGATACGTATTAACAAAACTAAAAGACTGACTACCAGTGTTGCATCTGTTGGCTTTGCCAATGCTTGTTTATTTTTTATGTTTCCCATAATCTTGTTGAAACTGGTTACATTGGTTTTCCATTATGAATATTTTTTGGAGATACTAGCATGCATCAACACGTTTTACTAAATGATGCTTCAAAAAATTGGTACCTAAAATTTTGCAGTAATTTAGCAAAATTTTTTTTTTCCCTAGTTGCATTCTTTTTCTGCACATTTTATTTTTAAAGTAAATTATTAATCTTGATTAGAAGCTTCTGCAAACATTTGCATCTAATCAGAGAGCATTCTGGGAGCATTACACATAGACTCATATTGTTAAACTTTTCAAACCTGTGTACATTTTTTTACTGGAACCACTGTCAGTAGTGCAGTCCGAGCTTACCACATTTATGTAACCCCTTCGCTGCCAGGCCTTCTCCCTCTCCAGTGCCAAGCCTTTTTTTGGCTATTTGGGGTAGTTTGCGCTTAGGCTCTCATAACTTTTTGTCCACTTAAACTGACCATGCTAAATTTACGTCCTTTTTGCCAACATTCTGGGGATTCTAAAGGTACCCAGAATTTGTGGGTTCCCCTGGAGGAGACCAAGTAATTAGCTAAAATACAGCTAAAATTTAGTTTTGGGGGAAAAAGGCGGAAAAAAAGTTCTGCAGGAGAAAGCAGGTGGGTTTTCCCCTGAAAATGGCATCAACAAAGGGTTTGCAGTGCTAAAATCACCATCTTCCCAGCTTTCAGGAATAGGCAGACTTGAATCAGAAAACCACAATTTTCAACACAGTTTTGGCATTTTACTAGGACATACCCCATTTTAACTATTTTTGTGCTTTCAGCCTCCTTCCAGTTAGTGAGAGAAATGGGCGTGAAGCCAACAGTGGATCCTGGACAGCTAAACGTTTTTGCAAAGTAGACAAAACTCTTAATTCAGCAAGGGATCATTTGTGTAGATCCTTCAAGGTTTTCCTACAGAAATGAACAATTGAAATAAAAAAACATATTGAAATTGAGTTGAAAAAACAGCCATTTCTGTCTATGTTTTCTTCTGTAACTTTTTCCACTATGCCAGATTCTTGAAAGCACTATACTGTTACGTCTGCTGGACCCTTCTGGTTGTGGGGCTATATAGAGCTTGTAGCTTCATCAAGAGCCCAAGATACCTAGGGCCAATAAATGAGCTGCACCTTACAATGGGTTTTCATTGTATACCAGGTATACAGGAATACATTTGGTAAAATATAAAGAGTGAAAAATAGGTATAAGAAAACCTATGTATTTTCAAAATGGGCACAAGATAAGGAGATTAGAAGCAGTGATTATTTGCACATCTCTGAATTTGGGGTCCCCATACTAGCATGCGAATTACAGGGCATTTCTCAAAATGACTTCTTTCTTACAAACTGTCTTACATTTGGAAGGCAAACATGTAGAGAAAGACAATTTGCAATAACACTTGTTTTTCTATTCCGTGTTCCCACAAGTCTTCCAATAAAAATGTTACCTCACTTGTGTGGATAGGCCTAATGCCCACTACAGGAAACGCCCCAAAACGCAACATGGACACCTCACATTTTTCCATTGGAAACTGATGTGTTTATTGGAAAGTGCCTATCTGTGGATTTTGGGCTGTAGCTCAGCCGGCACTTAGGGAAACCTACCACACCTTTACATTTTTGAAAACTAACCACCTAGGGGAATCCAGGATGGGGTGACCTGTGGGGCTCTCAACAGGTTCTGTTACCCAGAATCCTTTGCAAACCTCAAAATGTGGCAAAGAACCACTTTTTCCTCACATTTCGGTGCTCAAACTTTCATACTTGGAAAGTTCTGGAATCTGAGGGGAGCCAAAAACTTCCTTCCACCTTGCATTCCCCCAAGCATCCCAATACAACTGGTCCGTCGCTTGTGTGGGTAGGCCTAATACCCACAACAGGAAATGCCCCAAAACACAACTTGGACACATCACATTTTTCCAATGAAAACTGATGCGTTTTTTGCAAAGTGCCTAGCTGTGGATTTTGGCGTCTAGCTCAGCCGGTATCTGGGGGAACCTACCAAACCTATACATTTTTGCCAACTAGACACCTAGAAGAATCCAAGATGGGGTGACTTGTGGGGCTCTTACTGGGTTCTATCAGCAGAATCCTTTGCAAACCTCAAAATGTGGCCAAAAAAACACTTTTCCCTCACATTTTGGTGATGCAAAGTTCTGCAATCTGAGGGGAGCCACAAACTTCCTTCCACCCAGCATACCTACCAAACCCAGACATTTTTGAAAAGTAGACACAAGGTGGAGTCCAGGGAGTTGTGGTTTGCAGGGATTCCCTAACGTTTTCTTACCCAGAATCCCCTGCAAATTTATAATTTAGAAAAAAAAAGCACATCTTCCTCACATTCCTGCGTAGGATCAACGCACTGGCACACATTTCCGACCACCCAGCGTTCCCCCTCAGTCTCCTGATAAAAATGATACCTCATTTGTGTGGGTGACCAAGTTCCTGCAACAGGGAAGGGACAAAAATGTGTAGAGATTGAGGGGATATCACAGCGAGTTGATAAGCACAATTTTTTTTTAATTCATTTTTAGGCTGACTCTGCTTTGGGGACCCACACAAGTGAGGTATCATTTCATTTTACTTGGGAGACTGAGGAGAACGCTGGGTGGCAGGAAATTTGTGCTGGCGTGGTGATCCTACAAAGAAAAGTGAGGAAAATTTGCGGGGCAAGAAAATGTTAGCGGATCTACGCAAGCCACACTTCCCTGGACTCCACTGGGTGTCTAGTTTTAAAAAATGCCTGGGTTTGTAGGTGTCCCTAGATGACCGCCACACCTGAGACCAAAACCTGAGACCAAAAACGCAGGTGCCCCCCTTGCAAAAACAGGTAATTTTGTAATAGATAATTTTGATGTGTCCACGCTGTGTTTTGGCCCCTTCCCTGTCCTGGGCACTTGGCCCACCCACAAAAGTGAGGTTGCATTTTTATCAGCAGATGGGGGTGGGGGTATGGTGGTACGAAGTTTCTAGTTCATTTTTGCTTCTGGAAGAATATGGCACAGAAATGCAAGAAAAATGTGTGATTGTAGTCACATTTTGAAGCTTACAGGCTATTGTGGCTAAAATACTTATTGGGATCCACAAGAGGCACACCACCCTGTACTCAAACTTATCTAGAGTTGGTACATTTTTCCTAGAGAAGAAGTGAACATGCTACCAAGACTCTTACTTCTGCGATGTTCGAAACGCTCAAATTGTGAAAAGAAACACCCTTAGCTTTTGTTAAAAAGACCCCTCACCCAACAACCTAGTTGGTGGCATGCTTCATCATTAGGGTCCCACCCAAACCACCCAGCATGTCACAGGTGTGCTTCGATGCCTGATTACAGCGGAGCGGATTTTTTCATTTTTTTATTTTACCACACATACTGGTTGGATTTGGCACGAGGGTGAGTGATGGTTCAATAGATCAAATTTTATTAACAAGAGAATTCCCAAAAATGAAATGCACTGTTAATAACTGAAAGGCCCAAAAACTGAACCAATGACTCACAGCTCATGAGCTGTAAAGCCATGACAAGGCACCAACCGCTTTACAGTCCATTCACACACCTTTCATTTGTGACATGCACAGGACCATTCAATCGGCCAGTCACTGGACCAACACATTTCAACACTCACATCAACGGGTAGCGCCATTCAAGGGCCCATTACTTTCATACACCCACATGCCTGACATAGCAATCACACCAGCTGCCGGAGACTGTGGACTGGTGTTTGGCTAGCAGTGTGTTGTAGTGACCAACAGGAAGCCACTGTTCACACCACCAGCTAAGCGCCGGCTCACGCACACCGCTAGCCAAGCGCCACTTCACGCACACCGCCAGCCAAGTGCCACTCCACGCACACCTACATCACTTTTTTTTTTTAACAAAAAAGAAAACACTAACTAATTTTAAGAACAAAACTACAAACAGAAAAGCTCTAACTAAATACATGACAGTAAATGCCAACTGTGAAACTGAAAAAAATATATAAAACAATACAGAACAGGCAGTTTACGTTTACTCTCACAGTAGTTCCCAATAATTCTTTTGGGTGTGGAAAACTTCTGAAACAGCCGACCACACACAGCCCAAGCTTAGAAGGGCAATCAGGGCAGTACATACGTGTCTCCCTCTTCGGGCGGAGACTCTACGTTTCTTAGCAGGAAAGTCTTTTTTGGGTGTGGGAGGAATATGATCAGGAAAGTGGTGATCTTTAAATCTAGCCACATCCTCCACCACTGCTTCTCTAGGAACTCTTGCTTGTTCTACCACAAGGCTCGCTATCATAGACTCCTGAAACTTAACAAATGTCATCTTCAACTCAGTGGAGCAATCCTTGAACACAATAAAAGCATTAGAAGTTTCTAAATGGAAGAGATATATAGCCAACTTTTTATACCAAACGTAAGCCTTACAAACAGCAGTGTAAGGTTCCAACCTCTGATCTACTCTATTTACACTACCCATGTGCTTATTTTAGTCTAAAATGCACAAAGGTTTGCGCAATTCAGCAACCTGACCCCAAAAAAATCACAGTTGAAGTACGCTCATCATGGATGGTAGTTAGCATGTAGACATCCCTCCTGTCTGCAAATTTCAGAGCTAGCAGCTCATCATTATGCAAGGCACTGCACCGTCCCCTCTCAAGTTTTTTTACATACAAGCTCCCTTACATAGCCGTTAGAGCGGATTGTGCCACAAGCAACAGTGTCCATTTTGAACAATTCCTTGAACAATTGCACTCCAGTATAGAAGTTATCTAGGTACAAATGGTGACCTTTGTTAAAAAGACGTCTACCAAGTTCCCACACAATTTTCTCACTAACTCCAAAAGTGGCTGGACAACCAGTGGGGTCAATACTGGAATCCCTACTGTATAGATCCGGAAATTATAAACATATCCTGTACTACTTCCAGACAGCATTTACATCTTAATTCCATAATGTGCCCTCTTGCTAGGAATGTACTGCCTAAAAACCAAATGGCCGTTGGACAGGACCAAAGAGTCATCCACAGCTATTTCTTTCCCTGGAACATAGATCTCTGAAAACCGATCTACAAAGTGATCAAGGACAGGCCAAATCTTAAAAAGACGGTCAGAAACAGGGTGATATCGTGAGAATGCTAAAGCATTATCAACAAAATGCAGCATCTGAAGAAGAAGCAAATACCGATGGTTGCAGGAAATATAGCTGTTGCCATCAAGGGACTAGTAGACCAATATGAAGACAGTGACGTTTTCCTTATCAGCCCCTTCCAAAAATGTTAAACACAAGAACTTCTTCAACTCCTCCAAATTTGTGGGAATCCACCGGTTAGCTCTAGAGTGTGGCCTAAGTCTGGTACTGCTGCCCCTCAAATACTGTTCAGCATACAAATTAGTCTGCTGAACAATCTCTTCCAAAAATACAACTGAAAGAAATTGATGGGCAAAAAGTTTTCCGTATTCACTCTACACCCTAGGAGACCAGTAAAGGCAGGCAATACCGACTGCTCCATGTTTGGGGCAACCCAGAGTTCAGGTCTTCCAAGGGGAAGCCTTTCAGCCCCAGGCTGCTGCACCTATGGTACATCAGTGTCCTCCTCTAAAACAGGCACTTCATCCCCACTGAGAGTGGCATTCTTATCAGATGATTCCTCTCGGATAGAAAATTCACTGACAGAATCTTGCACTTCCTCCTCTGCCTCAGATGCAGAGTCAGTCTCCTAATCATGGTCACAAGACAACTCGAAAAGCATACCAACAACCTGCTGAGCGATCACCCAGCGGCTAGCCATGATCCTTCCTAATAAAAATAACTTGACAAATGTGCCAACAATAATCAAACCTGTGTAAAATAACTAATAAACAAAGTGTGGCTTTATCACAAAGACCTATGTACTAAAAAACTATACCACTCAATGGCCTGAAAGAGCTAGACTCACCAGCACCTACTCTGCACAGACACAGAAAGCACCAATGATATCCCACTAAAAAGGAAAAAGAAAAGAAAATTACACATAAGACAACACAAATATAATCGTGCACAAATCTAAGGACAATTTCACACACAATCCTGCATTTAGTACACCATTTACATAAACGTCATTCATGCATGACAACAATAGTCATTTGGATTAAATTGTTTTTCTTACCCAAAACATGCAACTACGTGAACTGCAGGTCAACCACTGCCAAAACTGCAAGGAGTCACAGCAAAAGAATCAAAAGTTTTGAACTAGAACAAAAAGGAAAAATAAAACATTATAATCACAAATGCAAATACTTCGCCAGTCGACAAACACCCGCCACCAAACATTTAGAAATTTTCCCTGGTGTCTAGTGGTTTCTGCCCCACTTGGGGGTAGATGAGCCTAACATAAAGAGGCCAAAATTATTGCCCCCCTAGGGGGAGCAACCCTTGCCCAAGGGACCACCCACAAACAATAAAAACACACACAAAACATAATTCTTGGTGCCTAGTGGTTTCTGTCCCCTTTGGGAGCAGATGGGTCTAAACAAAATAGGCCATTCTGCCCCAAAGGGGGCAGAAATGGCCAACAGTTATGTGCCCCATTTGGGGAGCAACCCTTGCCCAACGGGCCGCCTCCCCCTCCCTCCACACATACAAACAAAAAATTCCCTTGTGTCTATGTGGCTTCTGCCCCGCTTGGGGGCAGATGGGCCTAAACAAAATAGGCCGATATGCCTCCAAGGGAGGCAGAAATGGCCAACAGCTATGTGCTTCCTTTGGGGAGCGACCCCTGCCCAAGGGGCCGCCCCTCTCCCCCAACAAACACAAAAAGCAATCCCTGGTGTCTATGTGGCTTCTGCCCCCAGTGGGGGCAGTTGGGCCTAAAAATAAATAAATAGGCCGATCTACCCCAAGGGTGGCAGCAATGGCCCACAGTTATGTGCCCCCTTTGGGGGGGCAACTCTTGCCCAAGGGGCCACCCCCCCCACACAAAAAAACAAAACAAAACAATCCCTGGCGTCTTAGTGGCTTCTGCCCCCTCTTGGGGGAAGATGGGCCTAAAAAACATAGGCCAATCTGCCCCAAAGGGGGGCAGAAATGGGCATCAATAATATGCCCCCTTTAAAGGAGCGACCCTTGCCCAAGGTGCCACTCTCCTACACTGAAACTGACACAAAAAAAAATACCTGGCATCTAGTAGGCATTCCTGCTGCCCGATCGCGGTGCCATCAGGCAGCAGGAATGCTGATGGAGACGATGAGGGATTCTGGACAAACCGCCCCCCACCGGCTGTAGGAGAAACTCACCTTCTTTCTCCTCAATGCGCTAAATGGTTACCAGCGCGTCCGGCTGCCTCTAATGATGTCAGCACGCAGTGTGTGCTGATGTCATTAGAGACGCGCAGTGAGGGGGGTTGGGGTGGTAGCGGAAGCGCCTCTGCTACCATCCCTGCCAGGGAGGGGTGGGTTTGCGACCCACGGGGGAAGCGCTAGCACTTCGCTTCCCCTGTGGGTCAGTGCCAGGACGTAATGTTTATGTCCTTAGCACAGCACAACCGTGTCCGAGGACGTAACCATTACTTCCTCGGCACGGAAGGGGTTAACGCGCTCACCCTAATAATAAAGGCTTTATATTAATGAACCAAAAATACAAGTTTAAGCAGCATTAACACATGGACATAAATATTACCTCAATTGCAGACAGTTCCCTTTACACTGGCAGCCAAAGAGTTTGTGCTACAGGGGGTTGAGCCTACTTGTCCCAAGGGCAAAATAAATATGAAAACTTGTTGTCCTTGACTTTGAACAATATGTGCTGGGTGTCAGGCTACAGGAATTCCCCACCCCTGGGGTTGGGTGATAGTCTCACACCTAATGTCAGGATGTGAGGTACCCACAACCTGTCTGTACTCTCACAGCCCCAAAAAGACCCAACTTAACATTTATCTCGGAAGTGGGAGCCAGATCATCACACAAAGAATCAAGGAGCAGGATTAAATAAAGAAGAGATCCATAGCAACTGATTTAAAGGGTCATTGCTAGGAACTAGACAAATAACGGAAAGAAGAAGACGAAGAAGAAGATGGGACAATTCCTAAAATCAGATGGGTCTTCCATGAGTATTGGAAAGCATTGTATACATGAAGAGTAGTCTCAGCAGAGCAACCAGAGGCAGAAGAAGCACTGTGGTAAAATAAACAGTGCCCACCCAATCTGGCAAACTCTGTGGGTGTGATGGTCCATTGGTGGTGCTTCTGGAGGACAGGCAGGGCACCCTAGAAAGTTAGGCCCTGCGAAATTGTCCACTCTGTCAATGTCTTTTAATAGCTCTGCAGTTGAGCCAACCTCAAACCAATGGTCTGGCTCATTCATAAGTGCCAAAGAAAAAGTAGACTCTTCAGAATATTTGGGATGCAAATTACAAAGCAAACAAAATATAATATCATGATAAAAACTTTAAAATGTAGAAAGTGTTTCTTTGTAGTATATAAGATCACAACATTGCACTGATATTTATTTGAAGTGAAAGTTTCTAAACATGAATTTTAATACCTTCATTAACCCTCCCTTCTGACAAACCCATGAGTGAACAAAGAAAACCAATTGTCTAGTGTCCCTTATTTCATGGGCAATAATATTTTTTATGGTCTGTGGAACATTACAGACCATTAAAGCATGTACAAGTGAGATTTCTGTATAGGATCCATCTTGAAATAAATTATTTGAAAGTGCTCTCAAATGAAGTAAGTTGATTTGACTTAAATCATACATTTTAGTTATATGGGTGAGCCGGGATTTGACCCGAGGTTTCTCGGTCACACATAGTATATTTAAGCAACTGATTGGACTACTTTCTTTTTCTCAATCTCCTTTAGCACCAGAGGATAGTGGCTTTGTACAGTTCTGTCAGACGAATAGTAGACTGTGTTAAGTAAATGCAGATCACTGGTTAATTTGACACAATATCAAAAAAGGTACATAGTGAAGGTGAGGAACAATAGGAAACTATATGCTAACATCACTGGCTTTCTTAGACTTTGCATAGCTAGTCAATGCAGCAGTCTAAGTGTATTAACAAAACGTATGGGTACTGTGATCCTGAGTGCAATTGGGACGGGGTCAGTGAGCATAGAGGCAGAAACATAGGTGTGGCTAAAAACAACAACTATTCAGTGACTATTTTGTTGATCTTTCATCATGAGGTAATCACACCTTAAATGAAAGTTAAACTAATCAGTGGGAAATACACTTGTATATTATGACTTTATTTCCTTTGTTTCAGCTCTGCAGCCATAAAATAACATATTAGAAAAACAATACATAAAAATGCACAAACCGGTAAAATACAAGATAATTCGGACAATTCATAAATAAAATTAATTCAGGGGCTAAATGCATATTATAAGTTGAGATAAAACCCAATTTTATGCAATCTAAAACAGCAGCAGATTATAAGTGCAGTTAAACATGTTAAAAAGGAAGGAGGCAACAAGTTCTTCAGCTAGACATCCCTTTCTGTCTGAGTGTCCACATAAACATCAATAATTGTGAGATAGCAAATACAATACATCGCTTTGTATTAGTTCTTAGAATTCTAAAGGTAATACTAAAATTCCTAAAACCCAGGTTACGCCAAACAGGGAGAATCCACTTCCTTCTGAAGCCTTGATAAGTGGGACAAAAGAGTACAGCATGCTCAGCTGTTTCCTCTGCCTGAAAACAAGTGGGACAGAGCCTTTCAGAATCACAAGTGTCGTGCTGTTTTTTTGCAGTAAAAGAACGGACTGGCAAAGTCCCATGTGAAATTTAATATATAATGTCTTTGAAAGAAGGGGTTCAATCTCATCCAAAAAAGCTATGACGTTTCTGTTGATTAATGTGATCACTGCAGATGTATGTGTGGGCTGCCAGAGGCACCTGGAAATAGATCCTGTTTGGCTAGCAGGGAATAGTGATTTATATCATTTGATTGCTAAAAGGTCCCTGCCTCTCACAAAAAGCACTGTGAATGTGTAAGTCACTATTTTAAATTTTCATTACACACAGTATAAGATTGGCTGCCGCAAAACGCAGAAATAAATTTAGGCTAAAGACAAAAAATTGTAGATTTTAGTAATGTGCAGATTGCACCTAGTGCAAACAGTTTTACAACTGTCCTTTAAAAGAACACACTTCACAGCTCAGCTTGGAACACCCAAACAATACCTGTCAAAAAGAAGAAATCTTTCACTCCAGCCAGCTTAAAATGAACTCTATCAATTAACATGGATACAAGCAGCCTTTACATGTGCAGATTAACCACTTGCACACATTTACATTTCTTTGAGCCAGCAGGCGTCCTGGCAAGAAGGCTGGTTCCTAGTTTAGCTGTCTGCCCCTCCCTAGGGATCACTGCACAGGAGACCCCCCTCCTTTCTGCTTCAGCTGAGCCATCTCAACTATTTGCCCTTTAGCACAAAGGCTAAAATTACAGACAAATGCTGTCCGAGAAAACTTCCTTCATGGACAACGGATATTAAAGTAAATTCACGCACCCGACAGGCAGAGGCCTAAGGGCTCACAAGGTCAGAGTGAGGGAGGGCATCAAGGTGCACGGGAGCGGCTGCAACGTGGCACTGAATCTGCTAAATGAAATCTCAGTTGACTGGCTGCAGAGTGCCACCCATGAGAGAGCCAAATCAAAGCTATTCTCCACACCATTTGATTGAACGAGTGGGTAAGCTGAAGGCAGTGTATTGAAAAGTTGCACTTGAGGCTGTCCCATTGACATGGAGGAGGAGCCGTGCCTGCCTACTGCCCAATCAGAAGCATATAGAGTGGGTTTGGGCGTGGCTTTGCCATCATAGCAATGAGTTTGGCTGTTTGCTCCAGCAAGGATGTGTGAACATCCGAGGCCTGGAGAAAGCTTGGTTTCATAAGAGAATGCACTGCAAGCCTTGATCTCGCAAAGGCAAGAGAAATCTAAGACTGCCTGGATGAGCGAAGATCTTTCAAATGCGTTAGTGTAACCTGATATGCACGGCACTTGGCATTGCTGGTAAGAGTAAGGGGCACCTACCTGCCTGTGTTTACTTACCCGACTGTTGAATGGCAGTTAGTCTTGTCTAAAGTTGCTACTTGGATGATTTTTAATGTCCAGGCTGTAGAAAAATCACAGAAAACTGCTATTCCCCCCATTATGAGCTAAGTCCTAAAAATGTTGGTCATGTAAATCACACAGGAAACATCAAGTAAAATATGATCAAGTCACTTCAAAAATACAATAAAGTGTATTTTCTTGACATGTGAAGCTTTGACATTAATAAATCACATTATAGCATTGCACTGAGAAGTACTTAGCAAAAGTGATCGTTTTTAAACATGAACCATAATTAGTGCATTAAGAGGCAACACAATTGTCACGTAAACACTACATGACCCAGATTATTATAGAGCAACAGTAGTTTTTTGTAAAACTGGTTTTTTGAATTCACATATTTGAAGGTGCTTTCATGTGCAAAAATGAAAAAATGTTTCTGTGAAATAATTTTTTTGACTAAGGTAGCATAATTCAAGCGGGCAAGCCGCAATTCAACCAGGTTTTGTGGTTTCACTTTGTACAATCTGCCAGGAAATGATTATTTATTTGTCTTTCATTAAGGTAAGGCTTTTTTTTTTCCGCCTCTTTGTGCATTATTCTGATTTTTGTTTATATACTCGACCCAAAGGTATTGGATCATTTTACATGAGCATTAGTTACATTACACAAGGTCAAATTCATTGTTTATAGGCAGGAGAAGATTAAGTGATTTGCCCAGAAATTCAGGATGATGAGCCGATGCTGAGACTCGAACCTGGTTCCTTTGTTCTTAATTGGCAGCTCTGACCGTAACTCCACATCCTGGGTAGAAGGAAGTAGATAGGCAGAACCTACATGAATTCTCAGTTCATTATGGGTTTGAGGCTCCAACAGAATCTGGTAGTGCGCTAGGCTTCAGGCTTGAGCCTGGCTTGAGCTTTCAGTGGCTTGTGCACCTCCATCCTTAACCTTTTAAATGCAGGTGTCAGCTGGCGGACACCTGCACTACCTCCGCAGTGCCTGTGTTGACCATTGGCCGAAACTGGGGAGGTAAATAAAGGCCCATCTGGTGTGCTGCACCAGAGGGTGTCCTTCCTTTTTTTCAAATCAGGCTGCTCAGGAAGAGCTTCCAGAGCAGTCTGAATTATTATTTTGTTTTTTTAACTACAGTGACGATCGGCGTGCTGACGTCATTGCAGTAAAAATGAAATGGGCTTGTTTTACTTTCACTAAATTAGTGCTTAGGGGGATATCTCAGCCCCGAGCACTGATTCTAATGGGAGAGGTATCAAGGGAAAGGCAAGCCTCTCCCCTTTCCAATGCTACATCTGCCCAGTGGATCCCTGCTTTGGGATTTGCCACATGAGAATAATCCCCAAGCAGAAATTCACCCACTAGACACCAAGAATAAGGTGAGCGGCCCCTTGGGCCAGGGCTTGTGTCCCCCCTTGCTTATTTTTAGAAGTCTTTCTGCCCCCCGGGAATGGATCAAACTGAGGTCAATAGGAGCCCCTACACAAGGGCTCCAATTGACCTTGGTTTGATCAGTTCCTGCTGGGGCACAAGGCCTAGCCACACATGTGAAGCAACATTTTTATCGGCTCATATGGGGTAATGCTGAGTGGTAGGAATTTCGTGGATTCCTGCAGATTTTTGACATTTCCATCACAGAAATGTAAGGAAAATGCATGATTTCAGGCAAAGTTTGATGTTTGTAGGTCATTGAGGGTAGGAAAACCTCATGGGATCCACGCAAGTCACCCTACCCTGGATTCCCGTAGGTGTCTATTTTTAAAAAATTTACCATAAAAAATGTGCAGATTTGCTAGGTTTCTCTAATTGCCAGTCAGCTAGGGACCAAAATCTATTCAAAGACTTAGGGGAATGCTGGGTGGAAGGTGGTTTGTGCCACCACAGATTCCAGAACTTTCCATCACAGAAATGTGAGTGAAATGTGCTTTTTTAGTCGAAGTTTGAGGTTTGCAAGGGATTCTAGTGTAAACAATCTGGTGAGAGACACATAGGTCACCCCCTTCCTGGATTTCCCAAAGTGTCTAGTTTTCAAAAATGTACACATTTGCTGGTTTCTCTACGTGCCGGATGAGCAAGGGCCCAAAATCCACAGCTACCCACTTTGGAAAAAACAATGGGTCAGTTTTGAGTGGAAAAATGTGATGTATCCATGTTGCGTTTTGGTCAATTTCCTATCGCAGGCACTAGTGAGGTACAATTTTTACCAGAAAATATGTGGGAGCATAGAATGGTAAGATATTTATTATCACCAATTTGATCTTGCTGCATTTGTGCCTTCCAAATGTAAGCCAGTGTGTAAGAAAGAAGCCATTTTGAAAAATACCCTTAAATCGTATGCGCGTACCGGTACCCACAAATTCAGAGATGTACAAATAACTACTGCTCCCAAATTCCATGTATTGTGCCTATTTTAGAAATACATAGGTTACCTTGATACCTATTTTTCACTCTACATATTTCACCACATGAATTGGTCTATACTCAGGACACAATGAAAAACCATTGTACGCATGTTCCTGAAAGCTGGGGAGATTGTGACTTTAGCACATCAAACCATTCATTGATACCATTCTTATGAAAAAACAGACACTTATAACCAGAGACACATGTTTGTCAGAGGACCCAGCTGGAGAAGTGCCTTTCTCTCAGCCCAGGCCTGTGGACCCCCTGGGAATGTGTCACAGAACCCTGGGGGTCTGCGGATCACCGGTTGGGAACCTCTGATTTAGCTATTTTCCTGGCCCCCTCCAGGGGAATCCACAAACCCTGGGTACCTTTAGAATTCCCAGGATGTTGGGAAAAAAGGACACAAATTTGGCGTGAATTACCTGGACAAAAAGATCTTGAGGCTTAAGCACAAACTACCCCACATAGCCAAAAAAGCATTTGCAAAGCCAATAGGTCTAGCCTATGCAGGAGCTGTCGGCTTTGCCAATATACTTTAGCCATGTTGTACACCATCTTGGCAGCTGTTCAACATGGCTAAAAGTTAGTGGCATAAAGGAGAGTGACGTGGAATGGAGGATCATAAAGTAGAGTGTTGTGGAGTAGGGTGGGGTATTATGAAGTGGTGTAGAGAGTTTTGGAGTGGTGTAGAATTGAGTAGCATGGAGTGAAGTGGAATGTTATGGAGTGACGTGGCATAGAGTGTTGTGAAGTGGCGTGGCGGGAGTAGAGTGTCGTGGAGTGGTGTAGAGTGTTGTAGAGTGAAGGGGCATAAAATGTTATGCAGTGGTATACAGCAGAGTGGAGTGGTGGAGTGGTGTAGAGGGTGTGGAGTAGTGCTGTAGAGAAGAGTGGCATAGAGGGTACTAGTGTAGTAGAGTGGAATAACACAGAGTTGAGTAGAGTGTCCTAGAGTGGAGTGGCATGGACTGGAGTGGAGTAGTGAATCATAGAATAGAGTGGAGTAAGGGGACATGGAATGGCATAGAGGGAGTTGAATAGAGCGTTGTAGAGTGAAGCTGTGTCATAGAATGACATAGAGTAGAGTTTAATGGAGTACAGCATCAGTGGTGCGTTGTAGAGTGGAGTACAGTGGCTTAGAGTGAAGTGGCATAAAATACAGTGATGCAGAATAGACTGCAGTAGAGTGAAGTGGCTTAGAGTGCATTGGTTTTGAGTAAAGTGGTGTAGCGTGCATTGGTATAGAGTGCAGTGAATGAGAATGGAGTGGCGCAGCCTAGATTGCAGTACCGTAGAGTGCAATGGCATAAAATTATTTGGCATAGAATATATTGTTTTAGAGTAGAGGGAAGTGGTGCAGGAGAGAGTACAGAGGTGTAGATTAGAGTGGCGTGGAGTGTAGTTGCATGAAGTGCAGTGGTGCAAAGTAGAATAGAGTGGTGTAGAGTGTAATGGCATAGAGATGAGTGGTTAATAGTAGAGTGCAGTGGCAAAGAGTGCAGAAAGGCATAGAGTTCAGTGGTGGAGAGTGCAGTCTTGCAGAGTAGAGTGTCTTATAGAGTACAGTGGTGCAGAGTGCATTTGAGTACATTGGCAAAGAATACAGTTTTGCATAGTAGAGTGATGTAGAGAGCAGTGGGGTTCAGCACACTGGTGCACTGTAGAATAGAGTGGTATAGAGTGCAGCAGTGTAAAGAGCAATGGCGTAGTGACGTAGTGTGCTGCAGTTTAGAATTCAGTGGTGGAAAGTGCAGTCTTGCAGAGTACAGTGTGTTAGAGTGTAGCAGTGTAGAGTGCATTGGCGTATATTGCAGTGGTGTGAAGTGTTGCAGAGGAGAGTGCTGTAGAAAGCAGTGGAAATCAGTAAGGTGGTGCAGAGCAGGATAGAGTGGCCGAGAGTGCAGTGACATAGAGCACAATGGTGAAGAGTGGCATACAGTGCACTGATTTTGAGTAAAGTGGTACAGAGTACTTTGGGTAGAGTTCAGTGGTTTAGAGTAGAGTGCCACTGAAGCCAGTGATGTAGAGTGGTGCAGCATAGAGTAGAGTGGCAAGGAGCGCAGTGATACATAGTATATTGGTGTAAGGTGCATTGTTTTTTTAGTAAACTGGTGTAGAGTGCATTGGCATAGAGTGCAGTGGCGTATAGTGGTACAGACTAAGTAGAGTGACACAGAGTGGAGTGGTGCAGCACAAATTGCAGCGGCATACAGTAAAATGTTTCAGAGTAGAGTGAAGTGGCGTAGAATGGAATGGTGCATGGTAGAGTGAAGTGGTGTAGAGTAGATTAGGGTGCATGAGAGTGGATGGCATAGAGTGCATTGGCGTTGAGTGGAATGTTACAGAATAGAGTGCAGGGTTGCAATGTGGAGTTAGTTAGAGGGGCAAAGAGTAGAGTGGTGCAGAGTAGAGTGGGGTACAGTGCACTAGCATAGAGTGATGCAGAGTATACAGGTGTTGAGTAGAATGGTGCAGAGTGCGGTTATGCTGCGTGGAATAGAGTGGCGTAGAGTGGTGTAGTGGAGTGGCGTAGTGTGGAGTGGTGCAGAGAAGGTAGTGGCATGGAGTGGGACAGACTAGAGTGGAGTGGGTAAAGGGGAGTATACATGGGGTCATAGTGCACTGCCATTATAGACAACATGCCTTCAATTTAAATGACCATTACATTTGCACAGAATTTCTGTTTTACTGATAAGGTATGCAGTGTACAAATGACAATGGGGGTCATTGCAACCCTGGCGGACGGTGTTAAAGCGGCGGTAAGACCGCAAACAGGCCGGCGGAAAAGAAAAGGGAATTATGACCGTGGCGGAACCCGCCAACAAAGACAGCCACTTTAACACTCCGACCGCCACGGCGGTACAGACAAACAGCGCGGTGGTCACCGCCAACAGACAGGCGGGAGACAAAGTACCGCCCACAGTATCACAACCTACCAATCCGCCACCTTTTCCGGGGCAGATTCACCGTGGATAAAAACACGGCGGAAACAGCCATTTCAATGGGAAAACGCACACCTCTACACACTCCACGAGGAACGACGACACCATGGAGCCGGAACTCCAAATGCTCCCTGCGATAGTCTTCCTGCTCCTGTACGATCATCATCAACGCCGGCGCCGAAGACAACGGTGAGTACAGCACCTATGACATAGGGGAGGCAAAAGTCAGGGACACACACAAGCAACACCCCCACCCCCACCCTCAACCACTACAACACACACACCAATGCATATCCAAACATTACAGGAACAACCCCCAACCCCCCCCGGAAGAATGCAAAGACAAAAGGAAATGAGTTCAACCATTGTAATATATCAAAATACAGTAACCAAATTTCAACAGATATATATACATATTCAACAAAATATACATCATGATTAGTAGTGCAGGTAATGCACCATTCAATGTCCGTGGACCACTGGGCCCAAAATGCATGGGCGAGGCCCACACACGATACCTGAGCAAAACGGAGAGAACACTGCTGGGGCATCAGATAGAAATACCACAGGCACCTGAGGGGGGAAGGGTAGGGGGGGCACCTCAGCCGGATGACAGCACCACACCAGATCCACGAGGGGGCTCCATGCCCATTGATGTATCCTGGGGAGTGCAAAGCCACAGTCTCTCAAGTCTCTACAGTGGGTGGCTTGCCCACTGTTCAATCCTGGGGAGTGCAAAGCCACAGTCTCTCAAGTCTCTACAGTGGTGGCTTGCCCACTGTTCAATCCTGGGGAGTGCAAAGCCACAGTCTCTCAAGTCTCTACAGTGGGTGGCTTACCCACTGCCATATCCTGGGGAGTGCAGAGCCACAGTCTCTCAAATCTCTACAGTGGGTGGCTTGCCCACTGTTCAATCCTGGGGAGTGCAAAGCCACAGTCTCTCAAGTCTCTACAGTGGGTGGCTTGCCCACTGTTCAATCCTGGGGAGTGCAAAGGCACAGTCCCACAAGTGGATGACAGTCTCCACTGGTTCTGGAGGGGGCATGGTGCCCAGAGTGCTTCATCCTGTTAAGGACAGACGGAGTGGATGCTGTTCTCCACTGGTTGTGGAGGGGGACTGGTGCCCAGAGTGCTTCATCCTGTTAAGGACAGACGGAGTGGATGCTGTTCTCCACTGGTTCTGGAGGGGGACTGGTGCCCAGAGTGCATCACTCTCCCCGTGCCGGTCCCAGTTCCATCACTGCCCCTGCCGCATATGGGCTAGCGGTGCTTGAGTTGGAGGTGCTTGCCCTGTTCAGCGGTGCTTGCCATGGCGGTCTTTGCCCTGTTCAGCGGTGCATGCCATGGCGGTCTTTGCCCTGTTCAGCGGTGCTTGCCCTGTTCAGCGATGCTTGACTTTGCTGTCTCTGACCTGTTCAGCGGTGCATACCATGGCGGTCTTTGCCCTGTTCAGCGGTGCATGCCATGGCGGTCTTTGCCCTGTTCAGCGGTGCATGCCATGGCGGTCTTTGCCCTGTTCAGCGGTGCTTGCCATGGCGGTCTTTGCCCTGTTCAGCGGTGCTTGCCCTGTTCAGCGGTGCTTGACTTTGCTGTCTCTGACCTGTTCAGCGGTGCATGCCATGGCGGTCTTTGCCCTGTTCAGCGGTGCATGCCATGCTGGTCTTTGCCCTGTTCAGCAGTGCTTGCCATGGCGGTCTTTGCCCTGTTCAGCGGTGCTTGCCCTGTTCTGCGGTGCTTGACTTTGCTGTCTCTGACCTGTTCAGCGGTGCATGCCATGGCGGTCTTTGCCCTGTTTAGCGGTCTTTGCCCTGTTCAGCGGTGCATGCCATGGCGGTCTTTGCCCTGTTCAGCGGTCTCTGACCTGTGCAGCGGTGTTTGCCATGGCGGTCCCTCATTGCCCAGCGGGGCTGTGGCTGCCGAGGCCCTCCTGGGCACTGACTCTGGCGGTGGCCTCCTGGCCAGTGACGATGGGACTGCCCTCTTGGGCACTGACTCTGGCGGTGGCCTCCTGGCCAGTGACGATGGGACTGCCCTCCTGGGCACTGACTCTGGCGGTAGCCTCCTGGCCAGTGACGATGGGGCTGGCGATGGCCTCCTGGGCAGCGGGGATGATGGCGGGCTTCTCCGCCGTGCTGCTCTTCCCAGACTTTGGCGCTTTCTTCTGCCCCTTACCCACCTTGGGAGGAGTCACAGCTGAGTCGACACTCCCCCCGGGACCCTTGTGAGCGGCTTTGCCGGCTGGAGTCTTCCCCCTATCCCGTCGGGCACTGTCCAACTTCTGGTGCTTCACAGGGGGGGGGGGACTGGCTGTGCTTTGGCTCCGTGTCACTCTGGCTGCCCTGGTGCCCGGTGCACTCCACATACCTCTAACAGGCACCACTGGTACCGGAGATTTTTTGGCTGAGGTGCTAGTACGAGACCTATGAATTGGAGGGGGCAGGGGGTAAGAGGTCAAGTTTGCTCAGGAAAAGTTTCTGACGAACACTGGGACGGGTAGCTGGAGGGGGTCTGGGAGTGGAGGAAGAGGAGGTGGTTGTAGGAGGTGTAACTTTTGTTGATTTGGGTGCAGGTGCATGCGCTGGAGGCTGTCGTGAGGTGGATGGATGTTGGGTGGGTGTGTGTCCGCGTTTGTGTACTTTGGGAGGGGGCGTCACAGACACACTGGGAGAGGACACAGGGGACGTGTAAATGGTAGTGGGGGTGGTGAGTGCAGGTGAGCGGGTGTGGTGGTGGGTGTGCTGGTGAGGGACCTAGTGGCTGTAGTGGTAGTGCATGCAGGTAAGAGTGTAGACGACACTGGGAGGGAGGAGGGAGACGACGAGGAGGGGGACACAGTGGAGGCAGTGGATGTTGGTGTGTCTGTATGTGTGTGATGCTTGCGTGAGTGCCTGTGGGATGTGTGGTGCTTATGTTTGCCTGAGCTTCCCTTGTGTGTTGACGTGTGTGCAGGCTGGTCTGATGGTGTGCTTGGGATAGGCTGGGGTACAGGGGATTGGGTCTGGGTGGAGGAAGTTGGAGGGGGGAGGCTAGAGACAGGGACAATGGCTGTCATCAGTGCTGAGGCCAGAGATTGCAGGGTTCGATGAAGGGCAGCCTGACCAGAATGAATGCCCTCCAGGAATGCATTACTGTGTTGCAACTCCCTTTCTACACCGTGGATGGCATTCACAATGGTAGACTGCCCAACAGTGAGTGACCTGAGGAGGTCAATGGCCTCCTCACTGAGGGCAGCAAAGGTGCCTGGGGCGAAGGTGATGCCCACCCTCCTGGGTGAGCGGGCACAGGCGAAGGCTGAGGGGCAGCAGGGAGGGCGTTGCTGGTAAGGGGGGGTGGCGGCTGTACCTGTAGAAGTGGGGGGCACAGATTTTGCCGCCACCACAAGGGAGCTCCCATTGGAGGACGAGTCCGTGTCGCTGGTTGCTGATCCTGTCCCCGCCGTGAAGCTCCCCTCGCCCTCCGTCCCACTGGTGTATTCAGACTCCGTGGTGTGGCCCTCCATGGCCATGTGGGATGCAGCTCCCTCCTGCTCCAGTGCCACTGTACCTCCACCTGATGATGCTGATGCACAAAAGAACAGGGAGAGCACAAAAAGGGGGGAGGGGGGGGCAACAGAAGAAAGACAGGTTGAGTGCATGGCTTACCGCTACCGTTGGCAGACAATACAGACACAGCAGCCCCCTGCACTACGCCGCGCTGTTGGCCTCTACTGATGCAGTTCCTGGGATATGGCCTACATGGCTATGGTGGACATCAGCACACATAGATGACACAGGGGCATGTATACCTGTACTTGTCACTCTACAGAGGTGGGGTGGAGTGCCACATGGCCTGCATTACGGAGGGGCCTAGCCTACGGAACTCGCCCTGGCCTAGGGAAACCCACAGCCCTCCTCCCCCACCCAGACACCTTCACTGCGCGCAAAGTCCGCTGAATGATGTTGTACTCATCCCCTTGTGTCTGCTGTGATGCCCTCAAGCGCCCATCCAACTCAGGGTAGGCCACCGCCAGGATCCGGAACATCAGGGGGGTAATGGTGCGACGGGCACCCCTCCCACGTTGGGAGGCCATCCCCAGTTGAGCCTCCGCCGTCTTCTTGCTCCAGCGGCGAATGTCCTCCCATCTTTTACGGCAGTGGGTGCTCCGTCTCTGGTGGACCCCCAGGGTCCGGACGTCCTTGGCGATGGCACGCCAAATATCCTTCTTCTGGTGGGCGCTGACCTACATGACATGTACAGGGGAAGAAGAGAAGTCATTACCAACTGCACCATCAAAGTGAGTGGCCCACATCCCTACCCTTGCCAGGTGGCACATGCATTCACAGTCCTTCATGCTCGCAGAACTCTGCCCCCTTCCTTCTTACAACCAGCCCTCTCCACCCAGGCATAGCCCATACAACTTGCTCCCTGTGTACTCACCTGTTGGTCTGGAGGACCGTAGAGTAGCGTGTACTGGGGGAGGACCCCGTCCACGAGCTTCTCCAACTCCTGTGCTGTGAAGGCAGGGGCCCTTTCCCCAGACGCACGAGCCATTGTCTCTTCCAGACCGAGGTCACAGCAGCACTTCCAGTATAGGTCCTCTCCTGTCGAAGATCAGGTATCGAGTGATTCAACAGATAGAAAATGGCGGTGACGTCCGCGGCGGTGACGACCGCGGCGGTGCGTATCATCACCGCCGGCGCACTTCGTCATTGGCTCCTGGGACCCATAGGGTCCCATGTTAACCAATGCAGCATTGCGCAGCGGTCTTCGACCGCCTACCGCGACGGTGTACAACGCCAGCGCAGTTACCTCACATCCCATTGTCCCAGTTTAGAGGTCAGGCAGCTGCCATTTCAGGGGCCCACATGGCTTAATTTTCAACTGCGTCACACATACCTAGGCCTGGACTCAACACACATACAGACAACTTTTTGCATTATGTTTCGTGTACTGTGTAGCTGTGGGTACATACCTCTGAGTTGCTTGACTCTGTGGTCGCTGTTGTCTTTCCTAGGCACCGTCAGCTGGGACATGTGAGGAGATGGCAGAATCCTCCGGTGTACCGACCGCTGGTGGACCTGTTGACAATGGAGGAGCAACATTTAATCATCACCTACAGATTTGACCGTGCCACCATCCAGGAACTGTGTACCCAGTTGGAGTCTGACCTGATGTCAGCAATCCGCCACCCCACAGGGATCCCCCCTCAAGTGCAGGTGCTATCAGTGCTCCATTTCCTAGCAAGTGGGTCATTTCAAACAACAGTGGCCATGGCATCAGGGATGTCCCAGCCTATGTTTTCCAACGTGTTGTCCAGAGTGTTGTCTGCTCTGCTGAAACACATGAGGAGCTACATCGTTTTCCCTCAGGTGGAGGATTTGGCTACTGTTAAAGGTGACTTCTATGCCCTTGGACATATCCCTAACATCATAGGTGCCATTGATGGGACCCATGTGTCTTTGGTCCCCCCCCCACAGGAGTGAACAGGTGTACAGGAACCGGAAGAGTTATCATTCCATGAATGTACAGATGGTATGTTTGGCAGACCAGTACATCTCCCAGGTAAATGCTATGTTCCCTGGCTCAGTGCATGACGCCTACATCCTGCGGAATAGCAGCATCCCTTATGTGATGGGTCAACTCCAGAGGCACCGGGTGTGGCTATTAGAGGATTCTGGTTACCCCAACCTGTCATGCTACTGACCCCAGTGAGGAATCCCAGGACCAGGGCAGAGGAACGCTACAATGAGGCCCATGGGCGGACTAGGAGGGTGATCGAACGCACCTTCGGCCTCCTGAAAGCCAGGTTCAGGTGCCTCCATATGAGAGGTGGTTCCCTATTCTACTCACCAAGGAAGGTGTGCCAGATCATCATCGCCTGCTGTATGCTTCACAATCTTGCTTTGCGACGCCAGGTGCCTTTTCTGCAGGAGGATGGTCCAGATGACGGTGTTGTGGCAGCTGTGGAGCCTGTGGACAGTGATGAGGAGGAAGCAGAGGAAGAAGACATTGACAACAGGGACTCAGTCATCCAGCAATATTTCCAGTGACACACAGGTGAGAACACTTTCTAGCCTACTACAAGTACTTTCACACTTCTACCTCTATCCTGTCTGTCAATTTCAAGCAGTATTTGGTAACTGAGTTGTACATTTCCATTACGGTTTCACAGGTGTGGTTACCAACGTGTGTCATCTGCTTGCATTCTTCATGGACTTGTGATGTGTGACATAGGTATGTTGACATGACATTTGGGAACAGATTTTGTCACTGTCATAGCTAATACACATTTTCAAAAACACAGACTGACTCCAGATTGTTTTGTGCTTCAAGGGTGTTTATTGAAGTGCTAAATATTGGAGGGGGTGGTAAAATGGTGAGGGGTGATGGTAGAGGAATGTCCATGGCAGAGTCCAGTCTATTAGTCTCACAGGTGCACTGCCCATATGAGCATAGGAAGTGGAGCTGGGGCAGTTCCAATATGGACAGGGTTACAAGTGGGACAGTGGGATGACAATCAGGGTGGTCTCATTTCTTGGCGGGGGTCTTGCCATCGTGCTCTGTCCTGTTCTTGGATCTCAGGGACCGCTTGCGGGGTGGTTCTCTGTCTGCAGGGGGTGGGGTGCTGGTGTGGTGGTCCTGTGGCGGGGCGTCCTGTCCACTAGCGCCGGCGGAGGTGGTGGGCAGTTCATCGTCCATGCTAGTGTCAGGGGCCCCTTGGGAGTGCCACGGTGTCCCTCATGGTGTTCAGTATGTCCTTCAGCACACCTACGATGGTGCCCAGGGCGGAGCTGATGGTTCTGAGTTCCTCCCTGAATCCCAAATACTGTTCCTCCTGCAGGCGCTGGGTCTCCTGAAACTTGGCCAGTACCGTAGCCATCGACTCCTGGGAGTGGTGGTATGCTCCCATGATGGAGGAGAGGGCCTCGTGGAGAGTGGATCCCCTTGGCCTCTCCGCCCCCTGTCGCACAGCAGCCCTCCCAGTTCCCCTGTGTTCCTGTGCCTCCGTCCCCTGGACCGTGTGCCCACTACCACTGCCCCCAGGTCCCTGTTGTTGTTGGGGTGGTGGGTTATCCTGGGTTCCTTGTAGTGGTGGACACACAGCTGATTGACGTGTCCTGGGTATGGAGGTATGGGCCCGCTGGGTGGGTGCTGTGCTGGTGTTTCCAGAGGGTGGAAGGTTTGTGTTGGGCTGTGCCTGTGCGAGGGGAACCGACTGTCCCGAGGCCCACGATGGTCCGGGCTGGTCATCTGGATCCAGTTGGCCAGAGCTGCTGTCATCACTGTGGGCCTCTTCTGTGGGTGGGGTAGAGATGTCTGGACCCTCCTGTCTGGTGACGTTGGGTAGTGGTCCTGCAGGGGTGTAAAAGCATGATTATTGCATCTTTGTGTGTCATGGTGTGCAATGGGTGGGTGAGCGTGTACCCCAGTGCTAGCATTCCTGTGTGGGGGCTTGTGTGATGATGGTTGGGGGGGTGTTATGGGTATGTGCAGTGGGCATGCTTTAGTGATGGGTTTCTATGCTTTGTTGTGTCATGCAGGGCTCGGTGTTGGGATGTGTGGTTTGTGTTATTAGTACATTAGTGAGGAGTTGGAGTGATAGGGGAGGGGGTGAGGGTGGGGGTCTGTGATAGCATGCAGGTAGGGTGGGGGATATGATAGTTAAGATTTGACTTACCAGAGTCCATTCCTCCACCGACTCCTCCGAGGCCCTCAGGATGCATAATGGTCAAGACCTGCTCCTCCCATGTTGTTAGTTGTGGGGGAGGAGGTGGGGGTCCGCTGCCAGTCCGCTGTACCGCGATGTTGTGTCTTGAGACCACAGAACACACCTTCCCACGTAGGTCATTCCACCTCTTCCTGATGTCCTCCTGATTTCTTGGGTGTTGTCCCACTGCGTTGACCCTGTCGACTATTCTTCACCATAGCTCCATCTTCCTTGCAATTGAGGTGTGCTGCACCTGTGATCCAAATAGCTGTGGCTCTACCCGTACGATTTCCTCCACCATGACCCTGAGCTCCTCCTCGGAGAACCTGGGGTGTCTTTGCCGTGCCATGGGGTGGTGTAGATTATGTGTGGGGTGGTGTATGTGGTGATGAGTGTGGTGATGTGTAGTGGTGTGTGGTGTTTTGTGCGTGGATGTTGTGTGGGTGATGGTGTTGTGTGCCTCTGTGTGGTGGGGTTTTCTATGCTGTGCAGTCTCTCTGGCCTTCGTCAAAAATTTTTGGTCGTAGGGGTTTGTGGGTGAGTGTTTTATATTGTATTGGGTGTGTGGGAGTGGTGTTTGTATGTGTATCAGGTGTGTGTATTTCGAATTGTCCAATGTGGCGGTGTTTTGGAGATGTGTGTGTATTGTGAGTGCAGCGGTGTGTACCGCCAATGGAATACCGCGGCTGAAAGACAGCTGCGTGGATTCGTGGGTCGTGATAGCATGGGCGTATTTCTGTTGGCGTGACGGTGGAGGTTTTGTTTTCGCCAGTTTATCACTGACCTTTGGTGTGGCGGACTTGTGTGGGTGTCTGAATTTCGGCAGATTCCGAGATGTGGGTCATAATAGCTGTGGCGGATTTCCACGGCCGCGGCGGTGTATTGGCGGTCTTCTGCACGGCGGTAAGTGGGTTTTACTGCCAATGTTGTAATGACCCCCAATGTGTGGAAATGTCATCAGTGTATTGATTTGTTTTGATGGTATTAAAGTATTTTTTTGAACATCACTTTAGAAGTACCCCCACTAGCCAGCATGATTGTCACATAAATAGTCTGACTTTAAAGTCACAGAAAGAAAAACAAACACCAACAGAGTCTGATATTTGTCCTTTGTCTTTGAATGCACAGCAAATGTAACAAGATAAGAAAACGATTTAAAAGCCTATTTACAAAAAGGGGGGGCACTCAGAAGGATTCTGTAAATAGAGTTTGGGCAAGGGAAAGGACGAGCTGAAGCAGGACAGACTAACACAAATAAAGCCAGCAAACAGAAAGCAAGGAAATGTGACTTACAAACTAAAAAACAAGTGGTAAGCAACAGACGGACTGCATTCACAGGGAAGCTTTCCGAATGTCCCTGTTGTGATTTAGTTTGTATGTATCAGAACACCCTACATTCCAAGTAGCTATGGAATGTTATGTATGTGTTCTGCATGTGGGGGAGATACGACGGTAGGTTGAGGACTATTTTCTTCCTGTTACTGTGTCGGGCCGTCTTATGAGGAAATAAAGCACTCAAGCCAAATGCGCGTGGGCCCCTTCTTACAGTCCCTAAGATGTCATTAGGAAACAAGTAGGCTTCGACCTAAAAAAAAATTGGGCTTAGCATGTTGTGGGCAGCAGTTAAGGGGTTAAAGATCCCCGACAAATGAACTGAACAGTCAGCGAGGTCATGTTACAGATGACTTTATATGCAGTTCTCTTTAAGTGAGCAATACCTGTCCAAGAAAGGATACCTAGTGCTTTATCGTTCACAGGTTTCAACGGCTAGAAGCCAGCCCTGTCCCCGTGTGACCCGTACAGGCCACAATGGGAATACTTTGTACTGGCTGTCAACCTCGCTTGTGGGCGTGGCTTGTTTTGGGCCTCTTTCCCCATCGGTGTAGTTCACCAACGTGTGCGGTTGAGCGTCTGTCTTGTGAGGTGATTGGGCTTGTATCCCGTCTGTTCCTCGCTATGGATCCACCGGCTCCCGCCGCTCCCTTGAGTTGGGCTCGCACTCTCTGCTGCTGCCCCCGGCCGCAGCCTTCGGCTGCTGTGTTGCTCACCCTCCTAGGCTGTTTTGCCGTGTCCGCTCCCACCCTTCTGCGAACACCGGGGACCGAAGAAACCACTTCCTGTTTGGACCTGGATCCCGGGGAGGTTGCTAGCCTCCGTGACGGTGAGGGCGGTAATTGGGGTAGGAGGGTTAGTTGGACCACTGGGGTACTTCTAGCGTGGAGGTCTAATGGTTGCTAGGAGACCATGTAGGAGGAGGCGGGGGAAACAGTCATTTGCGGGCGACTGTATGCCAGAAGGAAGTGGGGTAGGCATGTCGCCTTTACATGAAGGAAAACCTTTAGTTAATGCCCATCACACATAAACGCAACACCTCTCTCTCCCCCCAGGAAAAATTTCTCTCCAAAAGTAGTTATAAACCATATTTTTTCAGCGTGCTTCACATGCACAGCCTTGCAGGGTATTAGACATGTTAATAGAAGTCATTGTTTCCAATTTATGGTTATGGTTTTAGGGTTACGTTTAGTCACAGGTGTCAATTGTCCACTTGCCTGGTAGTAAAGCGGTAGTACTTCCCAGTACGGTATTTACTGGTTGGCCACCTATTGTGCAATTCTGTGTTTTTGAACCTCCGATTTGGGGTTGTTGTCAATATTAATTGCTAACTCGTCAACGTTTTATCACCAATAACAGGTAGGATTTTTTAGGTTTAAAACAATGCTATTTTGATAATGATGAGATCACAGGAAAATGCATTACATTTCCTTTTAAAATGATGATGCATTACATGAAATTACCTTAGGTGACTAAGATTAGATCGCAAAAACCTACAGTGTGACCTTTGATGCAGAGGACATTGCCTAGGCACGGGAGGACCAATGTGTTTTTCAGTCCATAAAAACATGGCAGCCTATGAATACATCTGGTCCTACCTACCAGAGACATTTATTGCCCTTTCTTTATTTCCTGACAATTTGTGGGTTCCAGGTTTCCCCTTTTCGTATCTTCCGTTCTGTTCCTTTTCTTACAATAGAGCCATCAACTGAGCCCATTGTATCAGATTTTTCAGGTCTTTTTTTTTCATCTTTCTTCACTCAAGCACTGTAGCTCTAATGTTGGTTGCTTGTACCTCTGAGAGTAAAGAGAAAGGGGGTAAAGTTATCTGAGAAAGGTGGACTATGAGGTAGGACACCAGAGAATGAGTAGAGAAGGGATATATTAGAAATGGGGTCTCTAGTTGGCAGAGGTATACACCCTTGTCCAAGTAGGGATCACAGTCTTATTCAAGGTAAGTCACAATACAATCCAAATTATCCTATGCTCACCATCTGGTAGCTTGGCACTGAACAGTCAGGCTTAAATTAGAAGGCAATGTGTAAAGCATTTGTGCAAGAAATCATACAGTAACACAATGAAAACACCACAAAAACACACCACACAGGTTTAGAAAAATAGATATTTATCTGAATAAAAGAAGGCCAAAATGACAAAGATCCAATAAGCACAAGTTGAAATATCACTTTTAAAAGGTGTAAAAGAGTCTCAATCCTTAGAAATCAATAGTTGTTTCTTGGTAACACACAGTACCTGGGATGTGTTAAAAAAACAACAATGCACAGATGCAGCAGAGGAAGAGATGCATGGAAAAATAAGGTGCTGCGTCGAATTTTCCAGCGTGGCACAGATGATGCATCATTTCATTCCACGCTGCAAGGGTTTGTGTAATTTTTCTGGCACGCAATCTTGGTTCCTCACTGCGATACAGGGGTATTTTGATGGCCAGGTACTTGACGTGCTTGTAGGAGGAGCAGGCACTGCGTCAGTCCAGTAAGCGATGCGTCATTTTCCATCGCAAGGCAGGCGCTGCATCGAATTTCCAGTCCGGAAGTCAGTGCTGCGTCGTACCGGTTGGAGGCGCGATTTCTCAGCTTCGATGCAGGCTTTACGTCGATTTCTGCAGGCGTTGCGCCGATTTTCGATGCACAAGGAGTTTCTTTGAAAAGGTGAAGTCTTTGTTGGCCCTGAGACTTCAGAAACAGGAGGCAAGCTCAATCCAAAACCTTGGAGAGCACTTTAGAGAGAAGACAGAGTCCTTCCAGCAGAGTCAGGAGCACCAGGCAGCAGGGCAACAAGCAGGAAAGCAGTCCTTCTGCAAAGCAGTCCAGATGAGTCCTTTTCTGCAGCCAGGCAAGGCAGCCTCTCTGACAGAGTCCAGGAGTAGATTCAGAAGTGTCTGATTGTTGGGGTCAGAGACCCAGTTTATATACCCAAAAATGCCTTTGAAGTGGGGGAGACTTCAAAGAGTTGTTTTGAAGTGTAGAAGTTCCCCAATCCTGTCTGCCATTATCAGTCCTTGGTTTGAGGGCAGTCCACTGGCGTTTTAAATATGAGTGTGAGCCCCTCTACCCTTCCTGCCCAGGAAGAACCATTCAGTATGCAGATGTGACTTAGTGTCCTGTGTTTGTGATTGTTTAGGTGGAATGCACAAGGGGAGCTGTCAACCAGCACAGACCAGGCGTGGATTGGAGACAGGCTGAGAGGCACAGATAGCAGTTAGGGCAGAACAATGCCTACTTCGTAAATGTAGCATTTCTACAATAGTAACATTAAATCCAACTTCACCAATAAGTAGGGTTTTCTATTACTATTCTGACAATACCAAACATGACATGGCTGCTCCTTACAGATAAGAATTTACCACTTAAAAGTATATGAGGAGGGCAGTTCTAATGTTAGTCTATGAGAGGAGCAGGCATCACAGTAGTGGAAAATGAATTGATGAGTTTTTCATTACCAGGACATATAAAACACATAAACACTTGTCCTGCCTTTTACCTACATAGCACGTAGGGCTTACCTTAGGGGTTACTTTCATGTAGAAAAAGGGGATTTTAAGGCTTTGCAAGTAGTTTTAAATGCCAAGTCGAAGTGGCGGTGAAACTGCACACACAGACCTTGCGATGACAGGCCTGGACATGGTTAAAGTGCTACTTATGTGGGTAGCACAATCAGTGCTGCAGGCCCTGGGCACATGTAGTGCACTTTACTAGGGACTTATAAGTACATTAAATATGCCAATTGGGGTAGGAACCAATGTTACCATGTTTAGGGGAGAGAGCATTTGAACGGTGACAGACAGACAACAGCATAAGACATAAGAGAGGAAGGAAGAAGCAAGAGAAAGAAGGAATAAGAAAGGAAGTCAGCAATGATGTTTGCTGGAGAAAAATGGAACAGGATCGAGAAAAGATGAAATGCCAAGAGAAAAGCAGAATGAGGGAGGAAATAGATGTAGAAAATAAATGAATTTTGTTTGCTGAGTGAGGAATGACCACAAGAGTTCGAAGAGGGAAGATGTAGGGAGAAGACTTGCAAGAGAGAATGGAAGATTGATGGAGAAGGTGGGTGGAGGAACAGAAGTAAATAGACACAGAGGGGGTCATTCTGACCCTGGCGGTAAAATCCGCCAGGGCCGGGGACCGCGGATGCACCGCCAACAGGCTGGCGGTGCATCCGTGGGCATTCTGACCGCGGTGGTACAGCCGCGGTCAGAAACGGGAAACTGGCGGTGTACCGCCGGATTCCCGCTGCCCTGGGGAATCCTCCACGGTGGCGCAGCTTGCTGCGCCGCCATGGGGATTCCGACCCCCTTACCGCCATCCTGTTCCTGGCGGTTTTGGCCGCCAGGAACAGGATGGCGGTAAGGGGTGTTGTGGGGCCCCTGCAGTGCCCATGCCAATGGCATGGGCACTGCAGGGGCCCCCGTAACAGGGCCCCAACAAGATTTTCAGTGTCTGCCATGCAGACACTGAAAATTGCGATGGGTGCAACTGCACCCGTCGCACCCTTTTCACTCCGCCGGCTCCATTCGGAGCCGGCATCCTCGTGGAAGGGGGTTTCCCGCTGGGGGGGGGGGGGGGGCGGGCGGCCTTCTGGCGGTCGCCCGCCCGCCCAGCGGGAAACTCAGAATAACCGCGGTGGTCTTCTGACCGCGCAGCGGTTTTCTGGCGGGTCCCGCCGGCCCTGCGGTTACCGCGGCCGGCGGGAGTCCGAATGACCCCCAGAGTCTAAAATTAACAGAGACAGACAGAGAGAGAGATATATATATATATATGGGTGGGTGAGGGCTGAAGAGGTGTGCAAAAATCTCCCCTGTGATACTTCAATAAATGATGCAGATAGCAATGCACATTTTGTGTTATAATTACCGTTTCATGGGGAAAGTTATCATTTCTTAACCAAAACAACTACCATTTGTATGTTCCAGGAAAAGGCTCCCTGTCTGACTCTTACCTGTCATGGGCCACAGGTGCACCACACTGTCATCCCTGACTTTGTGACACTGCAATGATGAACATTAGTCAGGCAGTTCTCCTAACAGTCTCTTGCGCAGTTAATTTGTACTTCAGTTTTAATAGTTTCCTACAGGACAAGAGAGTTCTGGTTCAGAAGGTTTTTAGTCTTCCCCTTGCCTCACGCTTGCAGAGCCCTACTAAGCTGCACAAATAGCTTGAAGGAAAGAAGTGTCATACCTGGCATCACCTTCGTGACCTCTAATGGCTGGAAGCACTGTGAGCAGTAGCTCAATTAAGGCTCCTCTCAATCCTTGGCAGTCTTCCGAAAGCTGCACTGGGGTTTATTTTCAGTTTATCACTATGGCAAAGGTCTTCAAACTGTGGGATACCCCTCCCCCGGGAGTCATTGGCTTTATTCCCTGTGGGCCATAAATGTCTTTTCAAGTACTTTTAAATGAAGATGGCCTGGAAGCGCAACCTTCTTCATTTGTCGTTTTCCGTCTGTCTTTATTCACAACACTTAGTGCATAATAAAGTATGGAAACTGTTATCCCAAGTGCCATGCTGGCAGGAGTCAGTGAGTGTTGTGGCAGAGTCAAAGACATGATTAAAAGAAGAGGCCTGTTTCTTCAGCTCTCAGTCACAGCATAGGAGAACCAATGTCGTTTTCACTTTCAGCCAGGGCCATCTCAAAGTCTGCACTGACTGTACAGGGATGTTTTTTATTTTTTTTAAACAAAAAATATGAGAACTATTTTTACAAAATCATAAAGGCATGTTATGGGCATGACTATCTCGACAGATCCCACACAGCTCGACCTTTGTTTGCATATAATTGTTCTTTCATGTGAGTTGATGGTTGGGCAAGAAGGAGGCTAGCAGGGTCTCACTCAGATGAAGAGCTCCGGTAGTCCGAACTAACAGGACCTCAAAGTAATTGACTAGGAGAAAGAGGAAAGGAGAGAGATCATTGGATACTATCAAAGAGATAGACCAGACCAGGAGGTGCTATGTGAGAATCACATTTTTAGGTCTTATCTAAGACAGCACTGCACTCGCTTGAAATAAACGTTGTTACCTTACAGTGGGCTTATAGGCCGCTCATTGCTTAGTATTGGTTGGCTTCAGTGTCACACTCATTTGCTTGCTTCTTATTCATCAGCTTCCGTAGTCTTTCATTCCTCATCTTGTGTCTGTCTCTCCTCTGCTGCATTACTTTGTCCTTACTCTGTTCGTTTTTTCGTGTGCTACTTTTTTCTTTTTGTTTTAGCACTCTAAAAGGGTGTGTGTTGTATTTTCCAGCTGTCTCCCTTGTGTACTTCTCCCCTCTCCGTTTTCACCCCTGCCAGTCTCTGTTGTCCATGTTCATTCACAGAACATCCTGCCCCCCCTTCGTTGTTCGTGTGCTTCCTTCAGCACCTCCCACCCACCATCTATTGTCTGTATGTCTGCCCCAGCCTTTCATTTGTTGGAAAGGGGAGTGTATTGGGGGATGAGGCAACACAAAGGGAGCGCAGATGAGAAGGTCTCAGATGGGGAAAGGACAGGCAAGAGGGGATGGGAGAGCACACAGTTATAAATAGTAACAAAAAAGTGCTATTACTCGGCCAGCGTTAATGCAATTTTTTGTTTTTAAAGGTGAAACCTACTGGCTTTGCAAAACCTTTTTCAATTTATGAATGCACTTAGCTTCCTCAGAGATATGCCTGGAGAAGTATGGGTTCTTACTTCTTTCTTTTGTTTAAAAGGCCATCATTACCGTTAGTGCAGCAGATGCAGTGCAACTGAGGCCAAGAGCGTTTTGAGCCTCTGAATTCTATTTATGGTTGTTTTGCTACTGAAAAGGGAAATGGGGCCCATTTTCATTGCTTTCTGTGCAGGAGGCAGGGCTCAGACAAAAAAGGGGCAAGATGTTAGGCATTTTTTCCTTTTTTTTTTGTTTGGCAGGCAGCCTGCTTTGGGCCTCAGGGCTAAGAGTGATGTCTCAATGGAGGGGTCAGAGAGAAGGTTGTTAGTATCATTGTTACTGCAGGTGCAATGGCATCCTGCTTTGGGCCTCAAGTCTAGGCGTGACAGCCCAGTAGAGGGGGCAGAGACGAGGCTGTAGGTATCATTCATGCTGCAGCTGAAGCAGCACCAGGGCCCATTGGTGTGAGGGGCCAGCTAAGCCCCAGTTGGCTGTTACTATAATTTCTTGCTTACATTAGGGCCCAGTGTACCCTTGCTGTAGTCTTGTTGCTTTGGGCCACAGAGCAATGGCTCGAGGAAGGGGAGCATTGGAGCAAAGGGGATATCCTAGCTTAGGCTCAGAGATATGTTGGGGATTGGACGGGGCCAGATAGGACCATGTTTTCAACAACAGGAAGACGGAGTACACTTTAGCAGCTGTTGTTTCCATTGCATCAAAGTGGTGTTTCAACAAGGTCATTTGTGGTGTCACTGCAATGGTGGCCCCTGTTACTTCAGACAAAGCCCTGGTCACTCTATTCCAGTATTGCCTCGAGGTCAAACAGTCTCACATTGAGTGTAGCTAGTCTTAGTGGGGTCAAGGGCAGCAGGTTTTCATGTTTAGTTTGTCCCTGGGACAAGTAGGCACAACCCCTTGCAGCACAACCACTTTGGCTGCCAGTTTACAGTACCACATTATGGATCAGGAAGGGGCACTGTCTGCAGTTAAGGTAACATTTGTGTCCATATATTAATGCTGTTCGAACTTGTATTTATGGTTCATTAATGCAAAGTATTTTTTTATTAGGGTGAGCACTCTAAAGAAATGTTGTAAGCTCGGACTGCTGACAGTGGTTTTAGTATAAACATGTGTACACACATTTGCAAAGTTTAACAATATGAGGCTATGTATAATGCTCCCAGTAAGCTCTCTGGTTTGATGCAAAAAAGTTGCAGAAGCTTGAAAGATTCTTTGCTTTCAGAATGAAATGTTTACAAAAAATGTAATTGGGGGAGAAACGTTTTGCTAAACTACTGTGACATTTACGTACTGTTTCTTTAAAGCATCATTCAGTAAAATGTGTTATTGCATGCTAGTCTTATTATGACATTGTTTTTCTAAAACTTTATTATTGTGGGAGCTGCTGGACCCTCACCCTCATAGCAAACATTGGCAAAGAGCAAAAATATTTTTTTGTATCAAAAAGCACACCTTGCCACTGTAGCTTTGGGCACTGAACAAAAATACTGTGTTAATATGCTCCTTGTGAAAGAGTAGAGTGCTATCACTCTCAGTGAAACCAACCAATAGAGAGAGAGAGACTTTTAATACAAGCAATCATTTAGGGACCCAATTCTTAAAGAAAATCACAAAAATGCACACATAATATATGTCCTTGCATTAGTGCAGATTTACAGCTTCTATGAATTCACACTAATTTACGGAAGTAGGCCAGGAAATTGTACTCCTAGAAAATATTTGTGAACTGTATTTTAGCACGAGCAAGTATGCATATGTAGATTTGCTCATGCAAAAATCTGTTGAGCGTTTACAAGCTTACTTTCCCTCCAACCACTTTTTCCTAACCCTGCAGGAAGTTTTACTTCTGTCCTTGTCAGGAGTAAATTTCTAACCTTTATTTGTATGGGAAAAGATTAGAAAAGAGCTGGTGTAACCCCAAAAACATGTAAGTAAGTAGGTTTGCACAGACTGAAAAGGGCAGAACTATTGTTTACACCTATCTCCAGCCTCAGGATATAGATCTGCTGAATGGTGCCAAAATAAGGAAATTGCTTATATTCAAGCCCTACTACAGTATGGGCCCTGGCGTGATCAGAGAATCTATTATCAGAGCCCTTATATAATGAGATCGTTGACATAATTTGTTGCCACAATACCTGGCAAGTGGATTTTTTTTTTTTACAGGACAAGTAGACTTATGAAGCAACATTTTATAAAATTTCACACCCCTGTAATCTGCATAACCCGTCTGGCACCCCAAACAAGTAGGTAAGGACTCTAGTCCCATACACCACTGCCTCCCGTTTGTGTAGTACATGCGGTGTTAGTATTTTCCCTTCAGGGCGGTCTTTCAATCTGCATCGTCCACTGGACCAAATCTGCCTCCCAACTAGTCCAGAGCGCCTAAAGAATGTGTGGATAACCAACATCTTTTATATGCACACAGTTTTTTACTGGGGGCAGTGTCTATCGAGACCTCCTCAACTGGGGGATGTAGTCTACTCCACTAAGTATTTGTTCTGGGCAAACTGTAGGTATCTGAATAACAGAGTATTTCTTAACCTAAACTCCTCTTGAACCTCGGGAAAGACCAAAGTCTTGATTCCCCAGTGTAGAGACCCCAAGTAAGTCCCTGCCTCTAAAACTTTGTAGGGCGGCCACTTGTGGCATAGTTGTTCCCACCCACAGGGTAGTTTGTTTTATCAGCATCCCCAGGAACCTGGTTTCTTTTCTCACATTTCTCCAAATGCTCATACCATCCCTAGTAGCTGTTGGGACCCCTACCCATAGGTGCACCTGTAAGTGTTTGGGTTAAGCAGGCCACAGAGCCCATCTTGTGCTATACAAGCTGAGTCTCCCCAGGGTATGTGGATGCAGTCATTGATTACTACCAAATTGCTACACGATAGTTGGCAAGGAAATCAGTCATCCCAAGTCCTGCTTCAAATATGGACTTATAACACTTGGCCATACTGACCCTGGTATTCCATTGTCTTATAAAAAAAGAACAGACAGACTCTGCATATTAATCTGCATAATATGTGGGGGGCTATATGCATAACATTTTGCTGAACATATAATACCCTATGTAATTCTCCCATTGCAACCAGGAACATTTAACCCAATAGGGATATTGGAAGGGACATCTAGTGTTGCATGTTTCTTTTGATATGGTTTATCAAAGGAAAGACATTGCTGATCCGATACCGAGCAGGGTCCTCGGATATCTCAGAACCAGAGGTCTGGCACCTGCAGTTACCACTCTCAGCCATACTTGCGTGTCTCCTCTGTGTGCCCTACCTCCACCATTTAATGGTTAGATTTGTCCCAGTGAAGCGTTGCCAACTTTGATGGGTTTCCCTTCCAGGTAGTGATTGTGTTTTGGTAAACTTCGTGTGAAGTGTAATAGCAATGAGAGCGTGGCAGTGCACTTTTTATGACTTGTATCTGTTAAGTGTCTTTATTGTGGTTTAAAGCCCTTCTTGTGCATTGTTTATGATCACTCCGTTCTTTAAAGGGTATGTGTAATGAAAGCGTGACTATTTGTAACCTTTATTGTGCCCGTCAGAATTATTGTGACAGTTTCCCGTTTGTTCTCTCTCTTTTGCTTACTTGTCTCTTTGTGCTCCTTATTGCCTCTGTCTCATGGTTAGTGTGCACAAGAAGCCATGGAACCCTAACTTTGGCGGCACAGCACTTAGTTCTTTCTCATCTGCAGTGGAGCACCATATTAACCTACAATTCACCAGTAGTAACTATTGCACTAATGTTTATCTAAATAATCTATAGTAATATGCATAACAATGTACATCTAAGATCAAGGATGTCCATAATAACTGTCGGACTCCCTTTTACGAAACATAATAATGCTTAGTAGAACTTGTGTGTGCAGCAAGTGATGCTGGAAGTATTTTGTGACCTCTGTTGTGAAGCACAACCACGATGCTTAGTTACATTTCCATCATGGTCCATTATTTGGTGACAGCATAGACAATCACTGGTTCTTTGGGGGACCTAATGATCTTGATCGAGGACTACAGGGAAAGATATGGCATGTAGATGATAGTATGTCTACCAGACTTTATAGTGGCTACCCTATATGTGCATGACCTTGGTTGAGGAGATTATAGCTCTCTGCGGCAACATCAATGCTGTAAAAACAAGCATTGACAAAGTCAATAGGTCTTGACGTTCGGAGAGCTGTTGGCTTTGTCGATGTTAATTTCTTTTAGCTATGCAGCCTATGAGCACACAACTTAAGCAGGGAAGCTGTGCTTTATCCTTACTTTCTGGTCTACCTCTTTATTTTTGTCTATTTTCTGTTTCATACAAACTGCATGTTAGTTTCACAGTTGTGTTTTGGGACTGTGATTTATTTTTTGCTACTTAACGATACTGCATTGAGAAGCTTTTGCTAAACATTGCGGAACAGCAGAAGTTGGTATTTGAATGAATGCCATTAGTGAAAACATGAGCATCCATGGTTTTGTCAACCAAATCTAGTGCTTTGTTAAAACAATATTCACAATTTTGCGGTAACAAAAATGGGGCTTAGAAGGAACATGACATTTGTTCCCTCAATCAGCTCTCTGGTCTTAGTGAGAATCTGTGGTTTCCTATGAAAGCTGTTCCTTGTGCCCATCCTCCAGCAGAGAAAATGTTATTTGTGTGTTTTTTGCCAGCAGTCTAGAGACCTTATGAAACTCAGTATGCAATCTCGACTATGAAACATCTATGCCCTAGGCTACAGAACGTAAACCAACACATTCTAGATGGGGTCTGGGAATCCAATTGTGATATAGGACTGGCCCCGTCGAGGGCATGACTGGGCTTTTGATGATGACGCAGAGGCCATGCAGGGGATTCTGGGCAGGTTCAGTGAAATAATCAAATCACACGGTGATTCTGCTACTGCTTGGATGGTATGGGCTTGGATTGTCAAGCTCTCCAATGTCGGATGTAATTGGCTCCTTTCTTCTGTTGCATTATGGGACTTGTACTCTTCTCATCTACATCTTCTCCCCCTTCCTACCACTTTCCTCTATATGCCAATGAGTAGATTGTCTTCCCATGACCTTATATCAATAACCAGTATAAACCTGATTATTGCTGACACATCAGTCCCTCCTTGTTGCAGATATATCCCTCGAACAACAACATGCCAGCACCTTAATAAACATCTGAAGTATATGTCAGAGCTCTCAGGTTTACATTTTGCATGGTTGACTAGCTTTGCCAGGTTAGCAAATGTTTGGAAGGGAGGGTGTCACGGAAATTATAGCAGGGGGAGGGTCAACTGAAGGCACAGCAGGAATGTGCTTAACATGAAACATCTGGCTGTAAATTGAGGTTTGTGAATCCAGGTTTGTTGTGAGAGCTGCTCCAGTTCCTGCGACCTGCCGGAGCTCTGCTCCTGAGCTCTCTCAGCTACTGATGGGTTTTTGAAGCTGAGAAAGAAACCTTGTGTGTTTTTCCAATAAATCATGCCACTCAGATTTGACATTTTGTCTTATTCAAAAGCGTATATGTATATTTTATAGCAATGTAATTACTCATCTGATTATTAACACAACATTAAGACGTTTTCTGGTTTTTGTGCCATGTTACATGCACACATGTACGTGTTCATGTTGCTAATCGAGTGCCGGCATCAATTTCTACTTACATACTCTGTGTTTACTGCAGTTGTTTTGTCATACAGTACCAGTCTGGTACATCAACTGAACTCAGTCTTTTTGACAGCTGCACTCTGTGATCTAAGTCGGCGGAGAGAAACACATGAACGAGCCAGATACAGAGAGAGCTCAGCACAGAGAAGCACACAGGGTAGAGAGAGCAAAAGCAATACTGGTGACAGAGTGGGGAAAAAAACAGACGGTGAACTGTAGCATTTCACACTTGGGTGCAGCGAAGTACACACTGCTTCAGAGTGACACACGGAGTAGGGAGAAGAGCAACCTATACAAGGGAGACCACTGCAAAAGATATGCACTATCATGAAGTGCGGAGTGCTTCACAAAAATGAAACAAGAGAGGTGAAATAGAACAATGTAGCAAATGAGTGAGATAAGTTAAATACAAGCACTCGTGGAGTACTGAAAGAAAAAGAAAAAAGTAGATCCTAAAGCGGGAACAGTGGCTGGACACAAGTACTTGGCTCATTCTCTGGGGGATGGCCAAACACAGGAAGAGGTATGATTCATTATTGCTATGGAAAGAAAAAGGAGCACTGGCTATGAGAGTGAAGGAGCGCACAAATGGTAAGCCTGTGGGTGGACTGAAGCCCACTGAATTGTATGCAACATGTCTCATAGAGAAAGCACATACATTGTCTAGCCGAAACCTAAAAGGAAGAGATTTTCTGTAACTGTTAAAGACTAATGTAAAGCCAGCAAGTGTACAGATTTTTATTGGAAGTTTATTCATAAACTCCTCGAGTATGGGCAAGCTGGTAACAGCAAGGAAGCCTTTTAGAGGCGCTCTGAGACAAATTGTCACTTAAACACCTAATAAATGTTCTTAATGGGGGTGGTAGTAGTAGTAGTAGTAATAATAATACACATTCTTATGTTACTGTGTTGCTTAGTGATTCAACACTGAGTAAATAACAAGTTGGTAGCCTTACAGAGTTTATACAGAGGAAAAAGTAAGAACTTTAAAACTTCAAAATAATAGTGCAGTTTAAAAACTCATTGAAAAATTAAGCAAATTAGACAAAATAATATCTGTTTGTTATAATGCTGTAACGTAATATTCATTTGAGGGTTTGCCACTTATTAGATTGCCACTGGGATCTGCTTTGTGTATGTTACCTTCTGAGGAACCTTTCAGTGGACTACCTCCTTCAGTGTATCCTATGTATCTGTCACCAATTTAGATTTGAATTTGATTCCCCTCTGCTCTTTTGTTATTACTCTCAGTGAAGATGATGACCCGTCCATTCACTTATGTTTGATGCATCATCGATAACTTCATGGCAAAGAAGGGACAATTGTTGTTTTTTTTTCTTTCTATTTAGAATTTCATTTCGATGACATTTTATTCTTTAGTGTAAGTTCTACACTCCAACCTGTACAGAGTCTTCCACCTTTATTTCCCTTATTTTTGTATGTTGTCACCTTTGCAGCCCGCAATTTCACCAGTACTCAATGAGCGCATGTTTTGCTTACAATTACTCTTTTAAATGTTCATTTTCACTTTTAAAATATGAAGGTATAATCGTACCTCCCTTACAATTGGTCATGTTGTTTCCCCTTATCTATGTCTTGTTTCTTACATCTGTTGTTTCACAGGTACACTTTGGTATCTTGCTGAATTTTCTAAATTTGCACTCTGATTAAACCTATTGGGAGATTGTTCTTGTTTAATAACTTCTGAGGGAGCAACACCTAGTCCTCACAGACAGCTGTATCTTCCTTCTTCAGGCAACCTTGCGCTTCCTTTTGCACTAGACAGCTTTGCTGTGGTCTTCTGAAGCATGCTAGAAGCCTGCCTCCACACCCTTGGTACTGCTTGAGAGGCCTTTCTCCGCTCCACTTGGCAAAGTCAGGTTGGTATGGACGGACAACACTAATTCGCTTGAGCATTTGAGGAAGACACCGGACAGCTTATCACAGTACCTCGCTGAGTGTTTCAGTCCCTGAACTGAGAATGACTTAGGTAAATGGTAGACCTCAGAGTGACACAAATTTTGAAATGAGACAGAGCATCTGGAACTGATTGGTCCCTGATTAAGACTCACATTAGGGTAATCGATTTGAGCATGTTTTATCATGAGAGATCTTAATGATCTTCTGAATTTCCTTTAAATCGTAACTTTTATTTCCTATTGGACAACTGTTCAATTCCACGCATTTGGAGAGTTACTGCTTTCTTTATTTCCAAATTTTTGTCACTGCTCTTAAGAAAAAAAGTTATGGTGGGGCTGACACTGCACCCCTTCAGCTGAGAAACCTGTTGACTTTTCCACACATTAGGTGCTGACGTTCATGCTGCCCTGCAGTTCTGACTTTTCCCCATCTTAAGATCCTCAAAGGACCGTGGGAGCTTTAAATTCTTTCTTCTGAGCCATGGTGAACCTGTAGATTAACCCATTTCATCAGTGTGGTTGCTAGGCTGGGCATCCACCAATCCTTCATCTCCTATTGGAGAGTCCACAGTCTTTCTGCCACTTAACTCAAACTTCTAGACCACCATCACTTTTAAGAAGGGGCGCAACAGCACTCCCAACAGTTTTAGATGTTTGGGTAGGAATGCATTCCTTTATAAGACTGGGATAGATTGTCCCCTTAGTAACATAGTAGAGTTCTTGGATGTTTACTAACCGATCATTACATGGGTACACAACATAAAGAGATCCAAATAATTATCTAATTGTTTATAGTGTGACTACTATAGCAAAATGGTATTATGTTCTGCCAGTATTGTGTTATTTCCCAAACTGAAGGTCCCATGTCAGATCAGTCTCCTCTTGTTGCCCCTCAGAACTTCGGATCACTGAGGTGATGAGGTGAGGCACTCTTCTTAACTACTGATTCAAATTTTTTTTTTTTTTAAACAAATGTTATTGATTCTTAATGGAAAAAACAGCTAGCAATAGAGTATGACATTATTGCATACAGAATTATCACAAGGGAAAAGTTTGCAGTGTTCGTTTACATCCTAAAGCATATCGTATTAGTTTGTTTGATATCCTTAAAGTCAGTAATGAGAACGCAGTTACCCAGCAGACACAAAAAAACCTAGAAACAAACAAGTCAAATAAAAAAAAGCTTTATTTCTGTAACTAGTGCCATAAAAGCACAGAACATTGACATAAAAACACCACATTTCATATGCATAATAATTGAATAAAGGAAAAATAAATACAATAATAAACACCACTGGGCCCAAGTCCTAAGACTTGAAATTTGCGCACAAAAAAACTCTAGCACCATACATATAAAACTAAAATAAAAGCTGTAGATCAGTGCAAAGTGGAATCGTTTTTTCAGAGCTCAACACCAAATACAATACTAGGGAAAAATCAGCAAGCACTTTCCCATATAACTTACGTAATCGATTACAACATTTCTCAGTTTAGGCCACAGATTCAACATAGTGCACTTTGGCCCGAGTGCAATAAAAACAGTGATTTCTTTCCACAAGGGATACGGTTATCATGTAACCACAAGCTGCATTGTCACCCTTTTTAAGATTAAACAGAAGGTTGTGATTTTGTGACAAAAGCCTCAAGAACTAAAACAATACCCCACTCCCAGACCCCCTCTGTAAAAATACACAACAGCACAGTGGTATTATGAATACACGCACAAATTAACAATGAATTTCATGGACATGGGCTGAACCACGTTCATCATCGTAAGAGCACCCTGCAATTACATAAAGCTATACATACAATGCAGTTTCACATAAGTGAAGAAAAAGTATTTGCTCTGTTGGTCCACATGGCTCCAAGAAATGTAGAAACAAACACAATTCACCTCCACCGTATCCCAACTGGTCTGCTCTTCAGTGTGAGGCAGAGAAAATGAGTATTGAGAACATCCCATAGGGGGTGGGGACCCGTCTTGGTATCAAGGTATCCTGAGGTGTCTGTTCTAGAATGGGGTTTCTTGCCAGTCTCATACATAGTGAAATTGTACAATGGGCCATCAAATGTGGGAGTGTAATTAGCAGCATAAGAAGGGACTAGTTCTCTGCATCTTGGTGCTGCCCATCAACGATGTGAGATTTAAATGATTCTTGTAGAGCTTCCTATATCAAGGAAATGGGTCGCTTACAGAGACGGCTGTATTCCTCCCTTCGTAGTGCCGGACTCTCTGTGGTCTCCCAGTGAACAACGTCCTTCCGCCATCTGTCCACCAATGGGGCTATAGGGGATTTACATCCTCTAGTTATGTGTCTCTTGGCCAGTAGAAGGGCCAGATCTACAAAGTGCGAAGTGCTTTTAAAGTTCTTGGGGCGAGGATATAGGCCTAGAAAGCAGTGTTCCAGTGAGAAGCATCAGCCAGATCTGCCAGGGCAGGGTGGACACCTATACAGTGAGTCGGTAGGGGGGGCATGACCAAAGCATGTGGAGGAGATCAGCAGGACCGGTGCGGCATGTGGGATAACTCAGGGACATCTAAGGAAATATTTTGTGTAACTTCTGTGGTATAAAATAAGCCCTGTGAAGTAAAGAGAACTGTATAAAATGAAAATGGGAGTTATAAGATACCTTGTTGGGATATTTGAATAAGAACTGCCATTCCTTATCGTGCAGGGCTCAACCTATATCTTCCCATGGGGTCGTGAGGGGTGTCAATGAGAGTCTTAAGTGCACCCGCAGACCCTCGTATAGCCATTTGACCAAGTGGCACATTTTGCGCACCACCTGAATCAAGGAGTGTGTCTGTGGTTCAGTCTCCTCTTATGCCCAATATTTACGAACACAATGAGAAACTCCAGCAAATAGAAGAAAGAGGGATCCCGGTAACCCATGAGTTTGGTGAAATCCTGATGCAACATAAACTCACCATTTTTAAACAGGTCCCTGACTCTGTGGGAGGCTGAAGTCAAATGCTAAGGAATGAAAGCTGGCCTAGGTGCGTCAGTTATCCCTTTGAAAGGTACGTTGGAAGCGTAATGTAGAGGGACTTTCGTATATTTCAGCGCCTGCCGCCAGTACACAAGGACATTATTTAAAAGCAAGGGTAGACTGGGGAGGGGGTGAGGGTCAGGGGTGTGAATGTTTGTAAAGTACCCCATCGTAGGTCCCGTAGTGTGTAATTTATTTCCGTCCAGTAGAAGCCCACCAGCCAATATGCTAATGTAGGAAAGTACCATCTTGCCTGGCATGTTACCCCCATTTTTCACTGTGTATATGTTGTTTTAGTTGTATGTGTCACTGGGACCCTGCCAGCCAGGGCCCCAGTGCTCATAAGTGTGCCTGAAAGTGTTATCTGTGTTATGACTAACTGTCTCACTGAGGCTCTGCTATCCAGAACCTCAGTGGTTATGCTCTCTCATTTCTTTCAAATTGTCACTAACAGGCTAGTGACCAATTTTACCAATTTACATTGGCTTACTGGAACACCCTTATAATTCCCTAGTATATGGTACTGAGGTACCCAGGGTATTGGGGTTCCAGGAGATCCTTATGGGCGGCAGCATTTCTTTTGCCACCCATAGGGAGCTCTGACAATTCTTACACAGGCCTGCCACTGCAGCCTGAGTGAAATAACGTCCACGTTATTTCACAGCGATTTTACACTGCACTTAAGTAACTTATAAGTCACCTATATGTCTAACCTTTACCTGGTAAAGGTTGGGTGCTAAGTTACTTAGTGTGTGGGCACCCTGGCACTAGCCAAGGTGCACCCACATTGTTCAGGGCCAATTCCCCGGACTTTGTGAGTGCGGGGACACCATTACACGCGTGCACTACATATAGGTCACTACCTATATGTAGCTTCACAATGGTAACTCCGAATATGGCCATGTAACATGTCTAAGATCATGGAATTGCCCCCTCTATGCCATCCTGGCATTGTTGGTGCAATCCCATGATCCCACGGGTCTCTAGCACAGACCCTGGCACTGCCAAACTGCCTTTCCCGGGGTTTCACTGCAGCTGCTGCTGCTGCCAACCCCTCAGACAGGTTTCTGCCCTCCTGGGGTCCAGCCAGGCTTGGCCCAGGATGGCAGAACAAAGGACTTCCTCTGAGAGAGGGTCTTACACCCTCTCCCTTTGGAAAATGGTGTGAAGGCAGGGGAGGAGTAGCCTCCCCCAGCCTCTGGAAATGCTTTCATGGGCACACATGGTGCCCATTTCTGCATAAGCCAGTCTACGCCGGTTCAGGGACCCCTCAGCCCTGCTCTGGCGCGAAACTGGACAAAGGAAAGGGGACCCCTGACCTGCACCTCCCCTGGGAGGTGCCCAGAGCTCCTCCAGTGTGCTCCAGACCTCTGCCATCTTGGAAACAGAGGTGCTGCTGGCACACTGGACTGCTCTGAGTGGCCAGTGCCAGCAGGTGACGTCAGAGACTCCTGATAGGCTCCTTCAGGTGTTGCTAGCCTATCCTCTCTCCTAAGTAGCCAAACCCTCTTTTCTGGCTATTTAGGGTCTCTGTCTTTGGGGATTCCTTAGATAACGAATGCAAGAGCTCATCCGAGTTCCTCTGCATCTCTCTCTTCACCTTCTGCCAAGGAATCGACTGCTGACCGCTCTGGAAGCCTGCAAAACTGCAACAAAGTAGCGAAGACGACTACTGCAACTCTGTAACGCTGATCCTGCCGCCTTCTCGACTGTTTTCCTGGTGGTGCATGCTGTGGGGGTAGTCTGCCTCCTCTCTGCACTAGAAGCTCCGAAGAAATCTCCAGTGGGTCGACGTAATCTTCCCCCTGCTACCGCAGGCACCAAAGAACTGCATCACCGGTACCCTGGGTCTCCTCTCAGCACGACGAGCGAGGTCCCTTGAATCCAGCAACTCTGTCCAAGTGACTCCCACAGTCCAGTGACTCTTCAGTCCAAGTTTGGTGGAGGTAAGTCCTTGCCTCCCCACGCCAGACTGCATTGCTGGGAACCGCGTCTTTTGCAGCTACTCCGGCCTCTGTGCACTTCTGGCGGAAATCCTTTGTGCACAGCCAAGCCTGGGTCCACGGCACTCTAACCTGCATTGCACGACCTCCTGAGTTGTCTTCCGGCGGCGTGGGACTCCTTTGTGCAACTTCGGGTGAGCACCGTTTCACTCCTCTTCGTAGTGCCTGTTCCGGCACTTCTGCGGGTGCTGCCTGCTTCTGAGAGGGCTCCTTGTCTTGCTCGATGCCCCCTCTGTCCCCAGACGCAATTGGCGACATCCTGGTCCCTCCTGGGCCACAGCAGCATCCAAAAACCCTAACCGCACGACTTGCAGCTAGCAAGGCTTGTTTGCAGTCTTTCTTCAGGAAAACACTTCTGCACGACTCTCCACTGCGTGAGGGATCCGTCCTCCAAAGGGGAAGTTCCTAGCCCTTGTCGTTCCTGCAGAACCTTCAGCTTCTACTGTCCAGTAGCAGCTTCTTTGCATCCACAGCTGGCATTTCCTGGGCATCTGCCCATCTCCGACTTGCTTGTGACTTTTGGACTTGGTCCCCTTGTTCCACAGGTACCCTCGACTGGAAATCCATCGTTGTTGCATTGCTGGTTTGTGTCTTTCCTGCAGAATTCCCCTATCACGACTTCTATGTCCTTTGGGGAACTTTAGTGCACTTTGCACTCACTTTTCAGGGTCTTGGGGTGGGCTATTTTTCTAACCCTAACTGTTTTCTTACAGTCCCAGCGACCCTCTACAAGGTCACATAGGTTTGGGGTCCATTCGTGGTTCGCATTCCACTTTTGGAGTATATGGTTTGTGTTGCCCCTATCCCTATGTGTCCCCATTGCATCCTATTGTAACTATACATTGTTTGCACTGTTTTCTAATACTATACTGCATATTTTTGGTATTGTGTACATATATCTTGTGTATATTTGCTATCCTCATACTGAGGGTACTCACTGAGATACTTTTGGCATATTGTCATAAAAATAAAGTACCTTTATTTTTAGTATAACTGTGTATTGTGTTTTCTTATGATATTGTGCATATGACACTAGTGGTACTGTAGGAGCTTCACTCGTCTCCTAGTTCAGCCTAAGCTGCTCTGCTAAGCTACCATTATCTATCAGCCTAAGCTGCTAGACACCCTATACACTAATAAGGGATAACTGGGCCTGGTGCAAGGTTTAAGTACCCCTTGGTACTCACTACAAGCCAGTCCAGCCTCCTACAGCTAACCATTACACTTGTCCCGCATAACAATATGCTCTGAAATCTAGAGCACCCAGCCCACCTTCATCTGGAGGAGGTTGTAATTTAGCAAGGCTTGGCCTGCGTCTGCCATTACCCCAAATTAACTCTATACGAAGTCTTGAGCTGTCAATAGCATGCAATTGGAACCACCACTGGTCGATGAACGAAAAAATATAAGTAAGGAAGCATAACCCTTTTAAAGTTAGAGTAATCCAAAACCGGATCTGGGAGCAGAGTGAGACAATCATTTCATTTAAGTTGCATTCTAATAGTTCAGAAGCTGATCTATATATTTGAGCCTCTTGATAATGGAATGTATGCGGGGCCATTGGCAAAGTATTCTCCCCCATCTCTGTGTTGTCAATAGAAACACCATCGTGAAAAGTGAAAGCACAGCACTTATTATAGTTAATGCCCAGGCCTGAAAGCTCACCGAATTGGGTAAGGAGGGTAGTGAGTGAGTGGCGACATTTCCATTGCCAGATCACGTACATACAGTATAAGGTCATTTGTATGTAGAGAAATGTCATGATAGTATTGACCCTGTGGAATACTCCAAGCACCCGCCCTTCGTCAAATTCTCTGTGCCAGCAGCTCTATTGGCAGCACAAAAAAGGAGTGGTGACAGAGGGTAACCCTGTCTAGTGTCCCGGAAAATTGGGTAAGTGGAGGAGACTGGTGGGCCGTTGGATTGGTGTATAATAATTTAATCCATTTGATATAAAATGGTGGAATTCCACATTTCTCAAGTGTTGCAAACTTACAGTCCCAACTTAGGGTGTCAAACGCATGCTGTAGATCAAGAGAGAGACATCCAGCTTTCGAGTGAATGTTTTAGTGACCTCCATCACCTGATATTTTCACCTAATGTTTAAAGATGTGCTATGCTGCAGCAGAAACCCCTACTGGTCTGTATGAATGAGGTCTGGTAAGAGAGGAAGCAGCCTTTTAGCTAGGATTTTATTCAGTTTTTTACACTTGGTAGAGAGTAGAGACAACAGCCTGTATGACGACATGTCAGTCGGGTCTCGTCTGGGCTTGAGTAGGTAACTAGGGCCTGTGAGGTAGTGGGCAGAGGGGAGGTCCATTTTCAAGTGAGGTATTATACCATTTTTCTAGATGTGGGAGCAGGCAAGTAGCAGAGGTGGCATACAATTTGACTGATAAACCATTTGTTTTGTTTGACTTCTATTATTGCCATTTTATATCTCCATAGGCAACATACATGAAAATATGAATCATAGGCAGTGAAACATGTACAGTGTAATGAATAAAATAACATTTGTTGCAGTCGGACTTCCCAGCCAAACAAAATTAAAGTCAAAAGTCATGAAATGTTCCATCAATATGGACACAAGGGGGTAGCCGCTCATGGTCAAACAAACTTACATTGCAAACAGGATGCCTCAGGAGGAACCAGATTGAATATTATATAATGAAAGAAATCATTATTATAACATCATGTAAACCAAACCAAGTAAGAAAGCAAGATAAGAAAAGAAAAAGAGAACAAGAGAGCAAAACTGTCTGGGTAGTACTTTACGCCTATCTCATCCAGGCATCATCTGCAGTCAAGGAGCCGGGGGAGAGAGGGTGGGAGGGGTTGGACAAGGGGGAAGCAAAGAAAAGCCCAGGCAGGCGCTGTAGAGATGGCATCAGAAATATGACAGGTTAGTCCAGCAGAATAATCAGTACTAGTATTAAGTAGTTGGGGCAGATGAGATTATGTCTCTTGTGTGGGATGTATTTTGTCAAACAAGCATAGGACATCCATGTCCCATGTTGTAGCCACATTAATGCCTCCACAGGATCTTCGAGCCCTTGTCAGGGCCTCAAATTCCGCTAGCACCCATTTACAAGTTGCATGAAGCCAACAGTTTATCGCAGGAGGATGAGACGCTTTCCAGGACATTGCGATCAGGAGTTTATATAGGATAATCTCCAGGTCAACGAATCGTATGTAATGGTTGTTATGTTTGGTCCGGGTAAAGGCCCCAAGAGGCAGGTGTGTGGAGTCAGTGGAATCTGGACCTCTATGATGGAGGATATTACTTCCAGCAAATGAGTTCAGGCTTGGAGTACGGGAGGGAACTCCCATACCATATGTATAAAGGGTGCAGATTCAAGACTACATCTAGGGTATCTATAGAGTGCCCCAGGAAACATTTTATCTAACCAGTGTGGAGTGAGATAGGTCTGGTGGGTGTAGTTGAACTGTGTATATTTCAGGCGGGCATTACGAGAAACTCATTTGACATATTCCAAGCCAGTGGTCCACTGTTTGGGGGTGAGTTGCGTATGGAGACATTTGTCCCAACAGAGTTTACTTCGAGGCTGTGGGCCACCCGTATCACGCTGCAACACAACATAGAGACACAATACTGCCCTACCGCCCAGACCATGTGTGAAAAAGCACTGTAGACCAGGGTGTACTGGTGGTTCTACGTCTCCTGGGGGCCAAAGAAGTGTAATCATTGCTCTGATAGATGAATAAGTGAGGCAGAGACCTGCGCCCAGTTCATATCTTTCCTGTAAGTCTTGGAAGGGAAGGAGGGTACCCTCATGATAAAGATCTCCTAATTGGGTCAGATCAGCTTCCCTCCATGGGGATGAGTCATGGGAGTCTAATACCTTTTCAGGGCCGACAGCCCCCAATTCAGCAGCTGAGGTGCATATGGGACCCGTGTCTGCTTGGGAGAAAAGTAGTGAGTCCAAGTAAGTTTGGAGGTACCCATTAATATACCTGACTGATCTTCTTGTTTAATAGGTGAAAAGAACCATTCTAAGGGAGTGACATTCCTGAAGCCAGCCTCTATTAGCCTCCCCTCTGCTGTCTCCTCACCCGCTAACCAGCGCATGGACCGCTGGAACTGTGCTGCTTCATAGTATAATTCTGGGTCTGGGATGCCCAGGTCACCGTCCACACAGGGGTGCTGCAGTGTTGGTAATGAGGCCCGTTTACGTGCTGGGCCCCATATCAGGGCAGTCTCCAGGCTATGCAAGGTGTGAAAAAAAATTACTTGGGCGGCACCACGGGCAGTGCAGCAAAAAATTATAACAACCAAGGAAGAACTAACATTTTAGCCACCGCCACTCTGCCCATTGGTAACAAAGGCATCTGCATCAAAAAATGCAGGGACTGGTGTATGGAGGACAAGGCTTTTTATGGTTGCTGTCCAGTAGATCCTTGTCTGTGATAAACATTCACCTCAAGATACCGGAGGGTGTCAAAGGCCCAGGGGAGGCCGATACCCATCCACAAGCTGCGGTGGTCTTGGTCGATCTTCTGCCGGGGGGAAAATGTAGGACTTCCCCCAATTTACCATACGACCTGCCGGATCTTCAAAACCCATAAGGAAGGTATAAAAACATGCCAATGTAGAGGTATGGTCTCGAAAATATATGAAGGCATCGTCCGCATATAACGATACAACATGCCAATCGGTCCCAATCCTGATGCCTCATTCCTGTCCTCTAGACCGTAGCCTGGCAGCCAGGGGTTCAGTGGCTAAAGCTATAATACTGGTGATAGAGAGCAGCCCTGGCGGGTGTCTCATTCAATATAAAAGGAGCTTGAGATGTATTGGCCTGTATGAACCTGTTCTCTTGGAGCAGCATATAAGAGTTTAATCAGTTAAAAAACAATTAGGGCCAAAGGCACACAGCACTTGCAGTAGATATGACTAACTAGTGTCAAATGCCTTTTCAAAATCTAAGGCGACCACCACCGGAAGATTGGGTTCTGAAACAATGGCATCCATGACATGACATAACCGCCGGATGTTAAAATGTGTAGCTCTGCCAGGAACTAAACCATTCTGATCAGTGTGTTCCAAAGTGCTCAAGAGCAGTAATAATCTATTAGCCAGGATTTTACTTAAGATCTTACAGTCAATGTTGAGCATTGACAGCGGTCTATAGGAACCTGCTTCCAGAGGGTCCGTACCAGGTTTTGGTAGCACAACCATTAGTGCCTCACGCAAGGATTCAGGAAGGGTGCCAACACGGTGTGCTTCACTGTAGACCTCAAGCAGTTGAGAGGCCAGTGTGGCTTTAAATGTTGTGTAATTTTCGACAGGGAATTCGTCTATGCCTAGCATTTTGCCTTGTGCCATTTATTGTATTGCTAGTGTGATTTCTTCTATTTGGAGAGGCTGTTCTAATTCCTGTAGTTGTAAAGGGGAGATGGTGGCAAGCAGTCCTGGATGAAGATACTCTTGTAGTTGAGTAGAAGGAGGGTGTCCTGGAAAGGAGTGCCAGTGTTCGTTAACACTTTGTAAATACTTCATTAATGTCTTTTGATGGTTCCCGTATGGTCATGAATGGCAGACACTAAAGTTCTGGGAGTCTCAGTCCTCAGTAGCCAAGGTAATGTACACTCAGGTTTGTCGCGGTCAATGTGCTGGCAAGCAACATAGGACCTGTGGTCCAAGTACTCAAGCCACTTTAGCCTTTCCCACTAGTGGTAGAGTGTGTCCCCCAATTGTGGGCGTGATGTAGGGTCTGTAGGAGTAACTAGTTCTAGATTGCTAATAATGTTTTCCAATTCTAGCACACTTCTAGTGAGGGCAGTTATAGTACCCAATGAAGTAGATAAGCAGAGCCCTTGCATGACTACTTTTGTAGCTTCCCACTCTGCCACTCCGCCCCTCTGGTGCTCCCTGTTCATGCATTTTTGGAGAAATATGTGGAGTTATGAGTGGCTAGTGTATCTCAGTAGACTGTGTCATGCAGTGCCTCAGTGTGGAGGTGCCAAGAGGGGATGGGGTTGGGGTCTACCCCATTGAAATGTGACCTTGAGTGGATTGTGATCCGATAATGTTCTGCCTAAATATTCAGAGTCATGTACTAAGGGTCAACAGTCCGAGTTACAGAAGAGATAATCTAGTCGTGTATGAACCGGATGGCTTGGAGCATAATAAGAGTATTCATTTTCACCTGGATGGCCTAATTGCCATACATCATGCAAATTTAACATCTTGGACCATTGTTGAAAGTGTTTTGTGGCATGGAAACTGGCTGTGCCCAGCATTTGGGTTATGAACGGTCCCAATCTGTTTTATGCATATCATTGAAATCCCCACCCCACGTTATAGCTGCCTGTGACATGGATAACCTAGTAGGTGACAAGGTGCTCAAAAAGGCCTGCAGTGTTAGGGGTGAAGAGGGATACCAGATAAAAGGGACGCCTATCCAGATTACCCTCCACCATCACATAGCACCCATTGATGTTAGCCATGACCCTAGTTATCACAAAGGGAATTTCCAGGGCGATCCATGCCAAGACCCCTCAGGCATATGCAGAGTATCCTGTGCCATATATTTGACCACTCCAACGCTTGGCAACTTTGTCTAGTTCAGTTTTAGTGAGGTGGGTCTAGTGGAGGCAGGCAAAGTGAACATGTTGGCATCTAAGGTAAGCATATATTCTTTGTCTCTGAGTCGGAGTGGTAATACCTTGGATGTTCCATGTGTGTGTACATTATAAGCAGTAGCCATTTAATCATGGATAAGTACATAAAGTCCTGGCCCATACTCCCAACACCCCACATCACCACGTGACCCATTTCCCAGACAGCAAAGATATAAAACAATTAAACAGTCAAAAGAAACATCTACCGTATCTCTGCCCTGGATGCTCAGTAGCACCATGCCACCCCCTTGCAAAACATTTTACTGGTGTGGTGCAGTTGCCTGCAGTATAGTCGAGTCATTACGGAATGGTTCAGTGGGGACAGGCCAGTAGGTGATCAAAGACAGTGTTGGTGCGAGCCCACAGCAAACAGTCAAGCGAAACATAAAAATTACCTAACCGCACATTGCTCAACTTGAGGGCAAGCAAGGCATCCGGAGCTCCCACTTCCAGTCGTTCATTTACTCATTGACGATTAAAGAGGACTCCCTTATAAATCATCAGCCACGTGTGGGGTAATCTTCGGTCCAGAGTGCATCCTGCCACTGAAGAGATCGAGCCCCCAAATTCTGACCCACTGTCCGATGTCTGGTCTGCATTTAGGGTTGCATTTGGATTGGCGCTATGGAGAAAGTCCTCTGTGACAGCTTGTGCTTGCTCAGCCTCCACCTGGTTCTTGGATGGTTTCGTCTTGATGGATTTCTTCCTACGATTTCTCGATTTAGGTATTTGCCAATTAGCGGTTTCAGGTATCTCCTCCAGTGATCTAGCCAAGTTTTTTGCATGCGGCCAAGTCCATACATCCTCAGGAGAGTGGAAAACATGGCTTGTCTCGCCATCTATGACTCGGAGTAAAAAGGTATTTTTCAGGTTCACTTCCCAGAGGCGCTGTTTAACCTTAATGTAGGAGTTCCATTGCCGTTTAACTGCCATGGTGAAGTCGGGATACGCCGTAATGGTGGTGGTTTCATATTTTCAGGGCCCTTTAGTGTGGAACCATTGTAGGATCAAGTCTCAATCCTGATAATTAGGTAGGCGGGGTATTACATTACGCCCAGTTGATGGAGAATAACTTTGGTAGTTTGTCTGCCAGGACTGTGTTAGAGAGTTATGACTAGTATGAGATTTCTTGCACAGTGTCAGTAGAGTGTGGTAATATATGCTGAAAAGAGAACAGGTAGCAGCTGATACATCTAAAGCACCAAGCGTCAAAGTTGGGCGGGGGTGACAGTTGTGCACAGTGGTAGCAATGGTGCTTGAATTGAGCTGCCCCCAATCTCATGCAAGCAGTTCCACCAGGTCAGGCCAAAAGCCCAGCACAGAGTACGCGATAATAAATTGCCCACCTGATTGCAGCTGTTTATTCCGTGAGGGCCTGGGTAGGAGGGCCATAAAGGTGTGTGTAATAGACCGTAAATGCTGAGTTAATGGATTCCTGAGTCTGAAACATAGTGCTCTCTGGCATGCATATCATTAGGATTGGAGTGAGAAACAGTTGTGGTCGGATCAAGCGGGAGAGACAGCAGCTATTTTATCACCCTCCATATGTTTTTTATGTGTGTAAGCATGATAGTCTAACACTCGAAGACTTTCAATGAGTCTAGTGTACTGGGTGAGGTAGCGCTAACTATACCTTGCACCCCAGCCATACACTGCTTATGACCTTACATGACATCACGCATGACATGTTCTTCAACTACATTTATGACATCACTGATGACATCTCAGTGAATTTCAATGTTTTTTTTTAGTTCAGAACTTTAATATTGTCACTGATATATTCACCTCACACTATATATATATATATATATTATAAAATTACTCTTTGGTTTTTTTCAGTAAATTTCTAAGGTTTAAAAAAAAAAAAGAAATCTTTTTATCACACCTAACTATAACATTACTTTGATCTTTGGTTTTTTTTCCAGTGAATTTCTAGAGTTTATTTTGGTATAAAATAATCCTTAATTACAATACCATCCACTCACCAAGGCCTATTTTGGCCATGGGAACCCCTTCCCCCAGGGCCACTTATTTAAATAAAGGTGTGAGGGCTGTGTTGCCCCCTTCCCTGAGCCTTGTTAGGCCTTAGGGGTCCCATCCCCCATGGAAAATCTTTTAAATAAAGGGGAGAGGGTGTGCGTGGATCCCCTCCCCAGACTGATTTTGGCTGCCGGACTCCCATCTCCCGGGGCACAGCATAATATTTAGGGGACCCAGGCGCCATGTCCTGGGGGAGGGGACATGCAGCCCCCTCTCCGGCTGATTTGTTTGGCCTGGGGACCCCTTCCCCCAGGCTCAGCCTGCTGAGAGTAGGCTTGGTGTTTCCTCCTGCTTGGCAAGAGATTTGAAAATGCTCCCGCCAAGCACGAGCAAAAAGGGGTTCCTCTGCCTGCGCTGCTGCTGGCAGGGAAATCGCTATATTACAAGGGTGTGTTTCCCCAGGACATAGCTTGTGAGACGACCCCGGGTTCGTTACTCTGTATGGTTATGGAGCTTCTCAGTGACTTGCAGTATCCTTTTAATGTATGGCAGAGGTACTTTATCCCTTATATAGTTCTTAGTTGCAAAAGCCTCTTTTCTCTTTAGGCTCTAACTGGAGAAGGCCTGCATCCATGTTGAAATGCCAGACGCTTTGGTGTTCTTTACAGTACAGCACACTTTTTCCTTTTCCCACCAAAACACATTTGTTACATCTAACAATTTTAAAGAATCAACATTGTCTTTGTCCCTCTCTGCACTAGCCAATTGTATCACCATGTCCAGAAACTAGTGATTATAAAACAAGATGTCTCAATTTAAAGAAGCACATGCAGTGGTCATCACTATACTGTGCCTTACATATCATATAAAAGCTTTAAAAGTCTCCAAAACCTTCCTCCTTCTTGCATACACTCAAGCTCCAGCCAACGGCCTCTAATTTTCCAGAATTATTTGACGTACACAGTAAGGAGAGGACCTGCAAATTGTGTGTAGCAGGATATCGACTATTTGCCTCCTTTTCAAGTGTGGCACAAAAACACTAATATATTGCTGTGTAGCCATTTTAAGTGCATCAGAGGGCAGAAAGTGGAAAACAAATTATGTATCCTGCCTTTACAATAGAGCGCTTCTATTTCTGTGCATCATTCTGCAGTGTAAGCATGAGTCGCATATCCTCCTTTCTGTAAATCGATGCTAAACAAAAAGTTTACTTTGGCATTCTTGTAGTATATAAAATCGGCTACGTTGCCTGATCATTCTCCCTAAAAAGATAGAAAAGCAAACTGACTTTGTAAATGTAAAAATAGAAAACCTGAACAGAAGAGGAGAGCTATGTACATTTTATCAGTTAAGCCTCTAGGGAGAAATAAGCAACTCAAAGTCGCATCTGGCTCCCTAACAATTTGTAAAATAACAGTAAATCAACAGACAACAGAATATTATGCAGAGAATCCTAGAGCCATATTATCTGAATATAAAATTCCAAACATGTATCATTTTCGTTTACTAGATGTATCCTTTTTGGTTGGGTGCTAATTACCTTTGCAAATTAGGTGGCAAAGAATGGTAGCTCTTTTAATATTACAAGGAGGTTGGAATTTCGGGTCACTGGTTGTGACTTGGGGGCCTGATGGAGATATCGGCGGATGGGTTACTCCATCACAACGGTCACGGGTATCCCGTCTGCCGAAATCTAAATCCGTCATCATTGTTTTGGAGTTACCCATCCACCAATATCTATATCAGGCCCTTAGTCTTTTTGTCCATAGAACTTGACAACAGATGAAAACGTGTAGACACCTAATGGTGGCTCTCTTTAGGAAAAGATTTTGAGCAGTTTTTTTTGTTTTTGTTAAACATGGGATTTGATCTTCATCTTTTATTAAATGTTTTATTTTTCGTTGAAATTGTTTTCTAGAGGAATATCGCCAACATACTTATGTCACTGACTATATATATGCTTACAAGAGTCTGGAAAGAGCTGCTTTGCAGGTATCGGTCAGGCACAACTGGAGGAAAACCTGCTGAGATAAGCATACCAGTTTTTATTTTAAATAATAGGGACACATCAGTAAATTAGTGTTTACCACAAGGATTTCCTATACATTTTGTCTTAGCTAGACTAACTTAAGCATTACTCAAGGCCTTTCTTTCTCTGCTTCAGTTCACAGGTTGGTGACTTATGCATTTTACCATGAAGACTGGAATTCGTTGTTGTGCAGCTACCTGATAATCTGGTACTTTGGAGGCGGCTTTGAGCAGAGCGTCGGCACAGTGAAGTACAGCCTCCTCACCCTGGTGTTCACGGTCTCCTCTGCACTACTGTACCTGGCGCTCCATGCTGGCACGTCAGCCCTTGGCCTTGAGAAGAAGGAGCGTGTGCAAGGGTTTACCACAGTTGTCTTTGCAATGATCAGTGCCTTCACCATCAGCTCCAGGCTGCGACGGGTCTTGTTCATGGGATTCTTGATTCCCACCAAGGTGCTTCCTTTGGTTTTTCTGGCCATATCACTCTTCCTTCCACACGCTTCCTTCCTCAGCAACTTGTGTGGGATCCTAGTTGGCATTGCCTGTATCCTTAAAGCATTCAGAAAGTCATTTCACATTTGTTTATAGCATTGCAAGGTAGCTCCGTCAAATGAAAGAATATCTGTGTTTGCTTGACCCACAAGCTTTATTCTTTGGCCTGCATATTAGTGGTGACTTCAACTCCTTTCAGAGGCAGTGTAGCTGTTCACTACTAGATCTGGATTTAGGGCCTTATTATGACCTTGATGGACGGGTTTCCTCCATCACAAATATGACAGCTATCCTGTCTGCTGTATTATTGTCCCATTGTATTTATGGAGATAGTAATATGGCGGACGGGCTATCCATCACATTTGTGATGGAGGAAACCCCCCGTCAAGGTCGTAATAATGCCCTTAGTGTCTGAAGAGTGGTTATGTGAGTTCAGTGCAGCTGAAACATGATGTAATCTGAAGAGTTTAAATCTGAATGCCAGCCAGGCCATTCTTCCAAGGTCGGTAAATTGAATACTGTTAAATGCTATACCATGTGTTAGTTAGATTTACTACATACATTAGTACAAATATTGTGGAGTCAGAGTGTGTGAGCTTTGATTTGCCTGGCTGTTTTGCTAATTATGGGTTACAAAGTTAATCATAATGTGTGAACTTCATTGATTTCCAGTTTTAATTCATAATTGTAGCTGTAATATAACCTTAGTTTCTAAAGCGAAATTCTATTTTTTTTAACATAGTTAATTTGTTATAACCAAAATGAACCATAACTTAACCTTGTGTTTTTTCCATTGAATTTCTGTGCCTTTTTTTTGTTTTGTTTTTGTTTTATAACATTTTTTTCTGGACATTGGAGCCATGCTAGGGTCGGCGATCTCTACCTCATGTTCCATAAATGTTGTGACAATGTTCACTTTTTAAAAAAAATCTTCTGATTTAAGGGGTAGAGTCTCTTGCAAAACAGTGCATTAAGGGATGCTTTCCCTGCCCCTTTATGGCTCCCTTTTTTTTTTTTTTTTCCTTTTTGGAACTGGGGGGCTAAGTCCTCGAGCATGTGATGGCAGTCACAATATTTTTCTCCAAGTTCCCATCCAGTAACCAGATTTTTTTATTTGGGTGTGCTTGTAGGTCCATGAAGCCTGGTTCGCATCCTGTGCATTGACAGTCCAGATATCTCGACATTTTTAACCCTTTCAAGCCCGGCCACAAGACTATTACTCTAGAGTTCATTGTAATTTGTAGAAGTGCCTGGTTCAACCGTCATTGTAGTGTCACAAGGAATGATGCCTACTTCATTGCAGTGGATACTGCTTTTAATGATATGCATTCTCTTTCCTAAGTTTATTTTTGGTCCCTAGTACATACTGCTGGCAAGGGAGAGAGTGTAGGAGAAGCTGGGCTCCAGTTTAGTTTTTATTTTTATTTTCCTCACTTCCTTCGTTGGACTTATGCATTGAGTCAGTACTCCAGTCTTTTTCATGCACTGCCCCATTCATTGGCAACGTACCAAACAGATGCTGCTCTGCGTCCATGCAGCAGAAGCACTAGCGTCACAGGCAAGCTCGTCTGCACCCAGACCATGGCCACACCAGGAACTCAAGCCCTTTGTCCATCGATCATCATCATCAACATCTGACCTACTCATCTGAATGCCTACACACTCTGAAAGCACAAGGCAAGTTGCACGTTTTCCAGCATCTGCCCTGTCATTGCCTCCTGGTATTTTCTGCATGCACTTATGTGGCTTTTCCTCTGTTAATGTTCCTACTCCACACAGTCAACATTATTTTGCTTCTTTTAACTCCTCGAAGGCCATCATTCTATCATATGGCCTGAACTATTAGTCATTCAGTGTTCGCTCTTTCCCCAGGCATCAGTAAGATATCTGGCATTTTATGACAATGCACAAATCTAATGTACATTTCCTTTTGGAGACATGGCTACTTCCTTATCCTGGCCCTCAGATCGCAGCGGCCATTCCGGTCAGATCTTCTGTGGCTCGTCATGGCTGACTGGTTATCATTTGTCGGTCCACCTTTCATTGCATGTTACTGATACTCCTATTTTTATCTTTGCGGAATGGCCGGCCCAGTGGTCAGCGCCCCTTATTGAGTACTAGACTATCATACTATATTGTGCTTTACAGTTCGAAGGCCTTCAACTTTAGTTGGTGAACCTAAAAGACCCAGACACCTTGCCCCTCATTGAGGACATTGGCTTACTGGGTGTTTTTTGTGTCATCTCGAAACCCACACATCTAGCAGGACACACATTGCACTCAATTTCCATTAGTTTTATAGTTATCCACTTGCCACTTACGTGGACCAATCATGACCCAGTTCCTTTTAGCTTGCCACTTCCATCAATTAAGGATTCCTTGTGGCACCGCACTAAGACTGTGTATTCTCTACTGTCCTTAAAAAAACAAAACATTTTGGCTTCCAGTTTTGATGTATGTAAGACAGCTGTAAATTTTATTACAGTGAATCTCTTGTGCCCTTAAAAACCATTGTGCCATGTAAAAGCTATCTATCACTCACATCACAAATCTCCTTCTGCCCGATGGTACTCAGATGAGTTACAAACTACCAAGTGTTACTACGAATCATTAGAACATAAATGGAGAAGCTCATAGTCTGTTAGAGATAACCTGTAGATATGGTATTAGAATGTATCAGCATCTCTTCTGTTTGATAAAATTCTTTGCAGTATTGAACAGTTACATGCAGCCTATAACACAAATATAAAGCCATCCGAGGAGTTAGGTTCCAATCTCTCCTCATTCTTTTCAGAAATGATTGCCACAATGCAAAGTAGCTTTGGTCCGCAACCTCTGCTATTTTATTACATTTTTCTTGACGTCCCCCTCAACTGCCCCTAATGGTACCTCTCTAGCAGCATTCAGTTGACTATCTGAAAATTACATACATGCTAACCTCGCTAATGCCAAGTCATGATCCATCTTTAGCACTTTTCTGCTCCTTCTTTTCACTCTAGCTCCTTACAATTTACGATCCTGTGCAACAGTTCTTGCCACTCAAACTCAGTTCCTGGGGCTCAAAACTTGCTTTGGATTCACTAATTTTAAATGTCAGCAGAGCCCAAAAATTCATCCAATTATCATCTGATATCTCTTCAACCTCCTCCCTACAAACATCTAGAGAAAGAAGTTAACAAACAAATTTCCAGCTGTCTTAAAATCATCTCTCTTCATCTCTCTGTCAGGTTTCCGACCTTCTTAGAGCACCATAATTGCTCTGCTTGTCACTACCGACGACCTCGAAATGATTCTGACTAGGTTGGATTGGCTACTGTGGTCTTATTTGACCTCTCAGTGACATTTGACACAGTGTCACGCTCTGCTCTCCTTTCCCGCTTGATTATCATAGCAGTCTGTAAACAAGCCCTTATGATTAAGCATTATTTTAGCCCAAGTTTGAAGCTTGCAGGTCATTCCACATATGAAAACTAGTGAGATTCACAAAAGCCTCTCCACCTTGAATTCATCTGGAACTCTAGGTTTCAGAAATTCCTTGTGTTCATAGGGTTAGCTGGTTTGCGGTTGACCCAGAGCCTGAATAATGCAGTCATTCACCATGGCTCGTGAGAGATCAGATAATGGCCTGAGGCCTCTCTCTTTTTTTAATTTTTTAATTTTTTATTATTATTTTTTGGGGTAACTATGGAGCTTACAAAACTTACAACATAACACCCAGAACAGTTTTAAGTGATAATTTCTCAAACTGCTGAGTGGGTTTACACCAAAAAAATCATAGACACTTCATTTAGCAAAGTTCTACTTTCATTGCAAATTTAGTGTAATTTCCTTCAGCTTTTTTCTCTTAAAATAGGAAAAGTATCTTTTTAGCACTCACCTTATGTTTTTTATGTACCTCCCTTTACAGCTATGCGTGAAATGTGTAATGCTGAACCCAGATCAGGTAAGGTTAGAAGGTTTTGTGCATATTAGTCTAGCAGCACCAGCGTTATTAAGAAAGTAAATAATGTATTTTTTGTTGGAATCACAGACCTCACCTTAACTGTAGTGGAGCGAGCACGTATGCACAGTGTAATTTGCTATTCACTACCATTGTTGAGTTTGGGGAGGAGTCCTAGCTAATGAGACGAATGCTTTGGGTCACAAGACCCCACCATTCCCACAATGATTGTGAAAATAGCATATTACACCTGCACATCTGCATGTATGATTTGTGCCGAGAACCATTTAAAAAAAAAATTATATAGCAGTTAAGCAAAGATATTTACGAAAATAGGAAATGGCATGCCTGTATGCTGAGAGAGTTTTGTTTTTGAGGTTTTAAGAATTCTGTCTAAACTTAGAATAATGTACTTCCCTCTATGGAGGTAATGTGAATCTGACAAAGATAATTACCTAACAGCTTTGGTATCCGTTTATGGAGCTCATTTAATAAACTGAGTCTGTACTTTCAAAAAATTTGACCATTTTGAATGTCCATTCTGAATGTCTTGGTTAAAAAATTTGTTTTTATTTTTATAACGGAATTGACAGATTTCTGTTTGTGCTCTTAAATTGCACCCTTAAAATAGAGTGAAGTCTCCATTTGGCTCTGACCTGTGTTCCGTACAGATTTTTCTCAAATCTTTCCTCCTGCCATCAACGGCGTGTATTTCCTCCTAACATTAATCTAATTTTTATCACACTTTTATCTTGCTGGAAGAAGCAGTTTGCCCCACAAAGTAATTGTGGCCTTCCAAGCAGATTCACAACTTGTTGATTGCTCGCTGTTGGAGATATAGCACTTATTGATGTTCAATTAATGAGCCTTAGAGTTACTTAGGCCAGAGTATAGACATTACATGGCAAGAGACTTTTGACTATAGTAATACATGTGGGAAGGTACGTTTATTAATACACTTGCTCCAAATAACTTGTTTTATTGGGCCACGTGTATTTTCCCTGCATGGTGTAGATGTGTGTAATGAGTATGTGACCTCACAGGAATGGTTTTTCATACAGCACCTCCACGATTTTGTGACTTTGCAAAAAAGATTGCAAAACTGGGACGGCTGTAAAAATCTTGCAGTTTTTTTTTACAAAAGCCCCTACAAAATCTTAAAAAGACCATTTAATGCTGCACTGGGTTTCTTGTTTATGAGTACCTTGTGGAAGCAGAGCTCTTCTCCAGGAAGCCATAAATAAGCACCGCCAGGAAGAAAATACCGCAGGGAGACTGTGTCTCAGCAGGAATGTTGACATTCTGGTCTTCTTTAGTAGTATCCTGGCCTCTCCCCTGTGACACTTTCCTTTGGCCCACCCCTAACCCCACCACCCCAGCAAGTCTTACTTCATGGCACTTCCCTCCCCTCTTTCCCTCACCCGTAAATTGTTTTCAACTCCTCAGTGCCTCTGTCACCTATTACTCTTTCACCCACTGCTTCTCCCTACACCACTATCAATCACAATTAGCAGCATGAAATACATTGTGCTGCAGAGAGGTATTAGTTTTGCCCCTTCTGCCCACCTTCATTTTTAGATGGGGGGAGTGCGAAGGAGGTGGTATCTCCCTCTGGCATCATGCATAAAGTAAGATGGCAAGGTGGTGCCAGAGAGAGTACAGGTTTGAAATGTAAATCTTCACTTTCTTTGGCACCAAAGATTCATCTTCCCACCTCTGTCCTGCTGTGCTGATCTCCTCATCTGGGCCATGGTATTTTAGTGTTGCAAAAAGACCCAATTTTTTTTTTTTTTTGTGCTGCAGTGTTTTTATTTCAAGGTCACAAAATTTGGCAAACCAGAACCCAATATCCTGAGGTGTCTACCCTGAGGCAGATACGGAAGTATATGAAGGGCCTTACAAATAGTCTGTTGAGCAAGCTACTATATTTTAAAACCACATTGTACCCTGTCACCAGTGTTATCATATAGGACAGTGTTTGTTGTATTGGGGAGAGTTTACTATGTTCTTTACTATCGGGCTTAGTAGAGCAGCAGTGTCAGACAAGAGTCACAATGTAGTTTGTTTACTTTTATAGATCTGGTACTCTGCTTCAGTGGCTTCATAAAATAGCGTCCAAACGTACAGTGAAATTTTAAATACACCTCCAAAACTGGACACTGGGTCCATCCGATTCTTGAAAAAAGTGCATGTATCTCAGATAGAGTCCTAAAATCTCTATTTTGTTGAGTGGGTGGCTTAGGAACCCACAGGGCTAACTGTACCCATTGGGTCACTAGACTTTGCCGCTTCTGTACACATTTTTCTCATTTCTTTTCTTCTGCCATCAACGGGTGTATAATTAAAATAAATCAAGAAAGGTTTGCATTTCCTCGTAACATGATTCCATTTTGTTTTCTGTCACAATTCTTTGAGAAGCTGCAGTTTGCCAGTGTTGACATGAGACCACTAATCTGAGGCACTAGGCAAGGCATCCATGAAACAACTTTAGGCCCTTACACAGCTGAAGTGACCACCAGCCAGATATGTATTTCAGAGGATGCTGGCTCTCAACTCGCAGTAGGGGTCACAGCATCCAAGACAGATTCTACATATCCCATATTCGGGGATAATAACTTAAAGAGTGTGAGGGTTCAGTTAACCCAACCACATCAGCTGAATCAATCTCCAGGGGGTCCTGATAATGGCAGAAAAGTGGTTGGCGATCCTTCCATAGCCACATCAGAGAAAGAGGACCAGAGCGAGAGCCAGAACGAGAGCCAGCATGCACACCACTAGAGGTCATTGGAAGCACTTCTGACATTGTGAAGCACACGGAGGCCTTGGTACCACTAATAGGCCTTTGACTTCCATCGATATTTTCTGTAGAGACATCTGTGAAATGAAGGTCTCGCAGGAGGAAACCAATAGAAGAAATAATGAGCAAATCGGGATACTAAGCACCAACCTGCAACTTTTGAATAGCTGAATGTCTCAAGTAGAACAGAGAAACAGAGTCTCTCAGGTCGAGAATTATAAGATCAGGTTGGATCCTGCTTTTGCAAAACTACAGCTCGAACTTGACGACCTATATGTAATATTTGATGATTTGGAGAATTGATCATGGCGTACAAATTTATGCTTCATTGGCATCCTAGTGGGGCATGAGAATGGGACTACTGTTGTAGCAGCAGTAGCTGAATTGATCAGCAAGTATGTCTGTCCAGACATGCCTTCCAAGGAATCAGACTTCACCATTATGCGCGCACATCAAGTCCCTTTTAACCAGAACCCTAATTTTCAGCAACCGAGAACAACTTTGGTGATTACAGAATAAAGGAAAGAATATTGCCTAACGCTGTTAAAGACAAGGTGTACCACACAACTGACAATTTTTCATTTACGGTATTTTCTGATATGTCTATTTTGGTAGACAGATGTAGAAAGGAACTAAGAGGCATGATTGACAATTTCAAGTCTGTGGGCGCACCGGCGGGTATCATTCAACAGTCCAAGCCGTAAGTCTTCTATAAGGGACGTGTGCATATCTTTCATACAACAGAACAGAACAGGCAAAGGCTTTTTTTTTTTTTAGATCTGATCAATGCTAAATGAATGTCAAATGAATGTCAAATGAATGCTGTAAGATCAATGATAATTAATCTTGAAAGTGCAATTGGGTTGTTTTACTTTGATTAGTGCTAAGTAGGCTGTTATTCTGTGTGGACTGTTGCAAATTATGCACATAATATGTTGGGAATGTCTTCCAATCTGTTAAGGGTCCTGCCTCGGCGCCAAGCCAATGCACCATCAACAAAGGAATGGGGGGGGGGGTCAGGAAGGGTGAAGGGGGTAGTACTCTAGGGAGGAGAGGGTAGGTATCTCCCCTTGTGCTCCATACGGGGGGGCCTCTGTGAATCAGGGAGTTTGGTGGGGACAGGGATTGGGGTGGAGGAAGCACTTGTAGTGGGCTAGATGGGGAACCTCAGGTATAGACAAGAAGAGGGTACTACTAGGATAAACTTGCTTAGCAATGTCTGTTTTATTAACTCTCTATTGGTAGTCTGTACGTACAGGTGCAGATGTGAGAAGATTGTAGATAGTAGGCTAAATATAATCATGCAATGCTAGAATCTAAGATTATTTCCTGCAATGCTAATGAAATTGCAGATCAGCAGAAATGTGGGAGGATAAGGAAGTGGCTTATATAATTTACTCCTGAAGTGATCTTTCTTCAAGAAACTCATCTGAAAAGTAACAATCTCAAAGTGTATATTCCAAAGCATTATTCGTTAGCTTTACTCGCATCTTCTGGGCTGGCGGCGAGAGGGGTGACAATCTATTTAGGCAACAGAATTGACTGAATTATAAAAGATGTAATCGGAGATCCTGAAGGGAGGTGGTTGTGGATAAAGGTAACAGTACAAGGATTCCCATTTACTCTGGTTAATTATTATGGACCTATCACTGATGAAGTTGAGTCATTAATGCAGTCACACAATATAACAATGAGTGCAGTTAGGCCTTTTATTTTTGGAGGAGATTTTAGTTACATTCAGGATCTCTCCTTAGACACCTCAAATCGGGGGAAGAAGCAACTTAAACCTAAAACTAAGAAAATTATTAATATAATACAAGCAGACTTCCACCTAATAGATGCTTGGTGAGAAGACCACCTGCAGTCGCCAAATATAGTTGCTTTTATCAGCGCTATAAAACAGTTTCACAATTAGACTTCTTGAAGTCCAGCACAGTAAAGAGACATGGATCATATATTCGGGCAAACGCTTTTTCCGATCACTTGGTAATCATGGCAGAAACTGAGCTAGATGTGGCTTTTAGGGAAAGACCTAGATGGCAGCTTGATAGGTCCCCACCTAATAATCAGGAGTGGGTTTTAAATACGAAGAAATTCATAAAATATTTTTTTCAGGAGAATCGGAACACTGCATTCTTGTTTGCAATCTGTGAAGCTTTTAAAGCTACAGCTTGGGCCATATCATTTCATTCAAGGCTTCCCAGAAGAGGCAGCAAGAGGCTTGTGTTAAGGATCTTCCGTTGACAATTGATCAGGCTACAGAGGCCTGTGTAAGAGCAGAAGGTCTGGATTCTGTGAAACGAGAGCGCAAAAAGGCTAGAAACAATCTTAGACTTTTTTTTTATCTTAGAGGAAATAAATAGTTCAAGGGCATATCAACAACAGATGTAAGAGGGAAACCAACAAATAGGAAAAGATGTTGCTTGGGCCACTCAATTAAAACAGGACAAATAGGTGATCTGCCAAATTGAAGTCCCTGAGACAAATCTAGTAGTTCTTCAGGAGAAGCAAGTAGCCCAAGTATTCATGCAGCACTGTGGCAGAATATGAGATTATTCAGTTTCACTCTCCCAGATCGAGCAGTGCTATATTTCTATTCCGTTTCCCAGGCTATCATTAACTGATCAGGAGGCTATTTTGCAGAAGATAATGTCCTCTGAGATTAAAGAAGCTCTCCAAAAAATGCCAAGTGCAAAGGCCTGTGGAAATTATGACTTACCCTCTGTGTTTTGTAAAATGTTCTCTGAGGAACTGGCCCTTTTTCGAATGGAACTATGCAATGCAATATTAGCAGGCTAAGAGATACCCTTTACCTTTTTAAGAGTCAACAATAGTTCACTTTTTAAAGAAAGAGAAGAGTGAGTTAAAAGCAGATTCATATTGCCCAATTAGCCTCCTTAATGCAGGCTACACATTTTTAACTAAGGTCTGAGCAACCAGGATTACCCGCCGGCACAACAATGAGTACATAGAGAACAGAGTGGTTTTGTGGCCAATAGATTAATGTCATAAAATACTAACATTTTAATCCAGGCAGTCGATTACTCCACGTCTAATGAAACTTCAGCAGCAAAGAAAATGCTAGACGCAGAGAAAGCTTTCAATATTGTTAATTGGGATGCTCTGCTATAGAGTTTAACACAACTTGGATTTCCCTTACAATTTACATCGATGATAAGGACCCTATATCAGGGGGCTCAGGCCAGAATTATAATCCATAAAAATAAATCAGAGGCTCAATTACAATCAGAAGTGGGACCCTGCAGGGTTGACCCCTCTCTTCCATGTTATTTGCTTTTTTATAGAACCGCTGGCCTGATAAATCCACAGAAGGAGGGAGATTAGTCCACCTTTAACAGGTATGCCCAAAATAAAACACTTGGCTGATGACATTGTTCTCTATCTAAAACCAGAATATGGCAACATACATAGACTATTGGATCTAATTAAAGAATTCACTCAAATAGGAAGGTACAAGAGTAATTGAAATAAAACTGAAGTTCTCCTATTTAATGCAGGAGTGAAGAATCTTCCTCCCTGTCTACAGCAACAAGCGAACTGTCTCCAGCGCATTTGATATTTGGGAATATTTGTTACAAAAAATTATGATCAGTCGTTCCAATTAAATTATGTAAGGATGGTTAAAACAAAACAAACAAAAAAAAGCACTTTTTTGAAAGATGGTCGGTTCTCCCTTTGACTGTGATAGGGAGGGCCTATCTAATTAAGATGTCCATATTGCACGGTTTCTCTCTTAATTTAATAATATCTTGATAAGAATCAATAGTTCTTATTTTAGAGAGCTGGATTCCATGGTGCCAAGCTTTATTTGGGGAAATAAAACCCAGAGGGTGAAAGTCTCCACTCTACAACTTGATAAAACCCAAGGGGCTCGACGCTGTCAAATTTTCAAATATACTACGTGGCAGCATTGCAGGATATGTTAGCACACTTTCTGGATGGTAAATAAATGCTTGAAATCTTTCCCTTAGATAGGATGATTGATGAGTCTGCAATAAAGCTCCTAGCATTTATCAGAACTGGGAAATTGCCAACAAAAACTCGCTATAAGTACATTCATGAGCTCAGATATAGGTTACAGTTCTTTTTTTTATTTATAGAATTCATCAAGTACAGCTATGATATAGTTTTCTCTAACTACAAGAGTGTAATTTTTTCAGTCTCTTTCAGGTTCACTGATAGGGTTGTGGAATACTAAAGGCTTCAGAGAGCTGAATGACTTTATAATCAGAGACAGATATATGACATGGGATGAGGTGTTAATATGTCTCGACGGTCTGGGATCTAGACTTTTTTTTCCGGATTATCCATTTTTTGAATACCAGTATACCAACAACTAGAATACAAGAACACCCAGTATGGAGGGATTTCATAAGGAGTAAATGAGTTGGCAGCTCATGAATTCATTACATATTTTAGGGAAAAGATTTTTGAGAAAACACAATGCAGGCTCTTAAAGAACTAATTTCTGAAGTGGGACATACATCATTGAGGGCAGCCAATTATAAAAGAATGTTCTTTTTTTCCCGCTGGATGACATATTACACTCCTGAGGTCCTATATAAAATGTTCCCATCGGTTTCGGATCAATGTTTTTGTTGTCATCAGGAGGGAAAGGGGAATTGGCTCCATAAATTCTCGGATTGCCCCAAAACTGATTCCGTTCCGGAGGGAATTAATTAAGGTAATAAACAGTAGCCTGATCTCCAAGATCGAGGTTGAAACAAGTTTAGTGTTGTTTGGAATTTCTAAAAAAAAAAGCACGAGAACTAGGTAAATATGAGCAATATTTTATTGCTATCGCCTTTATGGTAGCTTGATCTTTAATACTGCATAATTGGCAGACTCAACCAGTTCTAGCATTTCAAAACCGATGGAATAAGATGTTGAGAACTAAAAAGTTTGAGGAAGCATATGCGTAGAGAATAGGGAACGTAAAGAGGTTCACAGCCATTTCGCAGCATTTTGGAACATCTTGAACATCTCAGTTGGGGCAAGGGGCAAAACCACTTAGTTAACATAGGAGAGCATCTATCGCAGTTATGTATATGAGTAAAATCATCATTCCCACTACCTCCACAGTGCTTGAAATTGAGCACAATGCGAAATAGTCCAATATAGTATATACTATGTTTACAGTTTGTATTGCAGTCCTGTTAGATTGATTTATGAAATGGGGATATGCCATAGAGCATGACTTATTAAGATGGATGATGCAGTATTTCTAATTATGTTGCACTTTGAAACACTATTTATTTACATGTTTTGAATGACTATACCTGTTTAATAAAAAATAAATCTAGAAAAGATAGGCATAATTACAGCCCTACATCTCCAAGGGACTATCTTTGATAACTGATTTGGTGATGCTTGAATGTTAAGGTCTAGTTTCCTCTGGTGGGCTCATTCCCTTGATAACATTTTACCTGATCTTCGGTCAGCTGAGCCTGGTATTGTTTTTAAGACGCAATTGGGCCCGACTTGCTGGGCAGTTCAGCATCCTCTTCTGCCCATCTGTTACAGCCGCAAGGGTGCTTTCTGCACTTTGCCCTTATTAAGAAACTATTTTTTCAGGTGCTGTCCTGGGAAATTCCAACCCTCAAACACTGCTGCGAAGGGGGCTCTTTGAAGTCCGGGCAGATTGCGAGGTATTGGCTTTAGGGGGGCAATATTTATCCCCCTTAATGTACTGGCGGCAAGCTTGGGGCAACAAAAGTATTCCTTCATTCAGGGTTCATAATCTTGATCGGCTCTGAAGAAGCCTGATTGCAGCGTGTATTTGTTGTAACTTCACATGCTTTGCTTCCTTAATGAGTATCCAAGCCACTGTGCAGGCAGAGATTGGCAGGTGGCTAACAAGAACATATGCGAAAAGCTACTCAAACAAGAAAGATCTTCTTTCCCAACGTAATTGATTAGTTATCCACCCCCACCTCACCCTTTATATAGTATGAAACTCCGAGTCTAGGAAGGGGGCCATACACGATAATACAGAGAGGCTGTTACTGCCACTATGGACAAAAGGCGAAACGGGAGACGAAATCTCGTGCAGTCATTCACATAGTGACCAAATGGACGTCTTCTCCTGAACCCTCAGGCCAAGTCACCAAACCCTGACCACCAACCACCATCATCAATTGATTGGAAAGAACTGGATGTAATATTACAGGTGAGAGCCAGTAGGAAATCTCTCCAGCGGCTAGAAAGAAAACTGTATATTAGGACAGAAATTCACTGCCACCGCCACCAGTCGCCCCTGGCCCTGGTAGGCATTAGCTTTAGCGACCCTCACCATGGCTTGGAGTACACCTTCAGTGTATCCCTTTTCAGCAGAGCTGGACTGTGTTGTCAAAAATCTTTTGTGTAACACCTTCAGTGGGCTCGATCATTGTCAAGTCCACTAAAAGATAAAGGTAAAAGGGCCTTGAAATGGCAAGACAGGTTGGCACTTTTTAAAACATTTTTTTACAACCCATGAAGTGGACAGACTGGCTGATTTACATTTGTAGATTTCTGTCAGAATGGTGATCACTCCTTAGGTACTAGCAGCCACGCCTTTTTCACAGACCCTGAAACATGATTTTGCTAGACAGGCTGCCCATTTGAAAAGCATAGCCTTAACAGCTCGACACTACAACGACATTTGCTTTCACCCCAAAACAACCCGCTCTTCCCGTCTTCCAACCTTAAACTTTCAACCCTACACCATGCTCTGCAGCTTCACCTCCCTTAAAAGCAAGAGACCATTCTTTGACAGAGTCGTGTCCTTGGAAACTTTGAGTATACGAAGAACCTCTGCCTAAAAGTTGCAGTGCGTTCTTGTGATTTACCGGCAGAGGGCAGCACTGCTCAGTCAATTAACCTGTTTGCTGAAGGTGCTCGTGTGTCTGTACTCGACTAGCCACTAATGAGAGCCTTTTTATCATGTAAAAACACAGTACAGTAGAAGGTGGACCGTGCCTGCAAACTAAAGATTTTAAAACTACTAGGTATTTTCTCCATGTTAATTATGAGTGACTTGAAGACGTCTGACATTCTTATAACTCTACTTCTTATTGGTTACATTATTTATAAACCATGTGGTCCTGGTTAGCTAGTCTCCATTTCACGATGCGGGTAACTATGGATACTTATCGATCTGGTGCAAAATGCAGAGAGGTGCACAGCCACATTACGTGTTACCCAACCAGTGCCTAACATGTTACCACATTAGATATATAGAATGTGGCTCATGTATTTCACAATAACCTAATAATCCATATAGGAAAGAATAAAGTGATGGAGAAATTATTTAGGAACAAGTCGCCTTCTTTGTTGGTTTCATTGTTATGTGGGGAACATGCAATTACACTCCAGCCAACATATTTCCCAATTGTCCCTATGCCATTATGCTGATGATTGAATGTTGAGCAGGAAGTTGGCGCTCTACCTTAGCATGAGCTGGTCTTAATAAAAAGCTCTCTAACTTGGAATGTTGTACCTTTTAATGTGAGAAGTGCTTAAAGCTAGAAAGGCGATTGTTGTTCAGCAATTGCAAGCCAAACGTAACCACAAAACACCTGTTGGCTAGATTGTGATTACTCGGTCTCCACCTACCAATAAAACCATTTAAATAAACTTAACATTTACAGATGTTTACATCACTTATATTTCTTCTCATATGGAGAATTATGACGTTGTGAATCATGAGTTGTTTTCTATATGTGTACGTTAATTAGTTGTTAAAGCTCATCTAGTAAATCTGGTGATGGAAGTCTATCCAGAAGCATTTTGGATACTTTTGATATAACATATGTATCCTAGTAGGGAGGAGGTGTGGAATCAAGAAGCTCTTACCTGAGAGATGCATGACTTGTGCCATTTATCCCAAAAGAGAGTATTTCCATCAATTGTAATCCTATTGATATACCACAAAGACGTCATCGGGCACAGTGCCAATTTTCTTGTGAAGCTTTAGTAAAGTCTGGGTAGTAACAAGTGAGAATCTGCAGTTTGAATTTTTGTATTTGTAACAATAGATACGGTTTGATTCGGAATTAATAAGAGTTTTTTTAAAATTTCCTGTCACATTGGAGGTTTGGGCAGAACTGGCTGTCCTAAGTAGGAAGTATGGTACGTTAAGAAGTTTTACATAACTTAGGGGTATGACCCCAGCAGTCAGTGATAATGTGGCGGAAGTATCGCCAACAGGCTGCAGCCAACCCGCCAATTTACCATACCGACAGCCATAGTGGTAGCAGCCGCTGGGCTGGAGATAAGAATCTCCAGCCTGGCGGCCGCTATTGTACAGCTAGCGGTGTCATGACCCTGCCTACCGACATGGTTTTTGTGGCGTTCACAGTGCCACAAAAAACATGGCTGTATGCCCTACCAGTGACGGGGAATTCCTTCCCTGTCACTGGTAAGAGGCTCACCCCCCCCCCCCCCCCCAACACTCCCCAGATGTCCCCCACCCCCCTCCATCCACGCCCCCCACATTAACACACGTTCGCAGACACGCACCACGCATACATTCACTCACTCATACAGGCATACACGCATTCATTCACACATGCATCCATTCATTCTCGCACACATCCGTACACACATTTACACACTGACACGCATTCACATTTCCATTCATACACACATTCTCACACATGCATGCACACACACAAACACACAAACCCCCCCTCCCCCTCCCCTGTGGGTAACCCAATTTATCTGCATCTAGGGGTCTTCCGGCAGGGAACGGGATGGGGCGCTGCTACCGCCAGCAGCACCCGCCAGCAGAACACTGCCAGGCCGTATTATTTTTCATAATACACCTGGTGGCAGTCTACTGGCGTGGCGCTGCTGGTGGTAGCTGCACCAACTTAACACCATCCGCCAGTATGGCAACACCCGGTTTTCCACCCTTCTTGTGGCGGAAATCCGGCTGTCGTCATAATTTGGTGGACGGATGTTAGCTGCAGTGACAGTCTTGGCGGCCGTTGCTGTGGCGGTATGCGGCATTTACCGCCAGTGTCTTAATTAGGGCCTTAGTCTCTTCGTTGCTATATGGTTGTTGGGATAAGTTTTGGATTTCTTGTTTTCCACAGGAAGTTTGAGATGAATGTGTCAATAGATTGAAGAAATCATTTGACAGACAGATCTGGAACATACTGAGAAAGTAGTTCACCATAGGCATCACATCATCTTCATTGTTTCCTTTCTTCCCCGCAAAGTTCTGGTGACCAGGAATCTAGAAGAGCATTAATCTTGGTGATCATTATTTTTTCAGGACAAATGGCACATTCATGTACATCATTGGCAAACTAAATCCCCAGCGATTTCAGATTATATGGTTGCCAGTAGAGGTATGTGTCACCTAGTACATCTGGGAAACATAAAGGTTTTAGGGTATGAACCTCTTATTTGCCCTTATTCAGGGTATACACCCACAGACTCGACCATGCACATGTATGATGTCAAATTGTACAGTAATAGAATGGTCAGATTCTGGTGTGAAAATCAGGGAATCATCAGCACAAGCTGCTGATTTTCTATACCCGATTACCAAATTGGATAATGGACAAGGTATCAATATTTCTGATCGTGGCTGGTTAGAGTGAGATCAACGCCAGGAAAAAACATTGTTGAGCCCTGTCTCATAACCTGTCCTAAGACCAAAGATTTCCAACGAAGTACCATTTCCTCCAACTTTATCTCTTGGACCATCTCGATAAATGCAACCCTGAATTTGAATTTTGTTATCACTGAGAGCAGGACACACACACAGTACTGTGTTGAAACTGCTGCAACCTTCAGTTCTATAGCAGCCGTTGACGTATCAAAGTATTTAGCTTTTTCAATAATGTGGAATTGACAGTTCAGTATCTCCCTCTGAAGAATCTGGTTTGAGATGGGAGCATAAGAATATGTAAATATTTTTCAGTCTGCTAGCCAGAAGTTTGGCTTAAATGTAGCAATGTATATATTAGCCTATTGTTCTTTAGGAGGATTGATCTTCCTGATGTATAACTACAATGGTAGCATTTGCAGCAGAATATTTTCATTTGCCCATTACAGAGCAGTGTTGAAATAGATCATGATGGCCGGGTACAGATAGTTTCTGGGGTACCTAGGAAAGATGCTTTCCCTTTGTGCATGGGCCAAATTGCCTATCGAATTGCTTAGGTATTTAAGGGATTACTAATACTCTGGTTTCCTTTGAAAGTGAAGGAATGTCAATGATATCGAGATATCGGAACAGAGGTCATGGATGAATATCCGCTACTGCCTAGTAGTTTTGGAATAGCCATGCTATTTCTGTGTCTTTCTTTTGGGAGCGTTGTTTTTATCTTTAATGGTAGAGATAATTTGTGATCTAGCCTCCTTATACTTCAGGTAATTTGCAAAATATTTACCTGCTTCAATTCACGTTTTTCTGTACTTATAAATGTTTTGCCAAATTCCAACTCTTTCACGAAATATATGGTTGTATTAATTTTAAAGGTGTTTATAAAACCCATTCACCACTACATTGCCGGTTATATAAATGAGCTGGGGCTCCAGCAGTTGATTAGACAGTCTAAATTAATGAAGTTATTGTGTTTATTGTTGTGTACCATCATACTCATTACTGTTTTCAATCTCGCTTTTCAAAGGTGTCCCACAGGATCTGAGCATGTGATTGTGTTCGTGATTTGAAAGAGTCTGGATCATTCACAAGCTCTTTGTTCAGACTTCAAATTTTTGATTTGGTCAGTGGATTGCCCAGGGTGTATAGGAGATGACAACACTTATTTTCTTGTCTCTTCTGTTAGGATTAGATGGACCCCATCCACTAGGATGCAATTTATTCTAGAATAGCTTTGGTGTGAGAGTGGATCTGTAGCCTCCAAACATAGTTCAGTTACAGGTGAGAACTTTGATTTACAATTCCTTTATGGAATTTTGATGGATGAACTTGGTTTTGCCATTGTTTCCAAACAATCTCATCCACAAGGATCTTAAAGTGACTCGTAAAGATTACATTTGGATTTTTGGGTACTGCTGCAATTTTTGTGTTTAGATGTACCCTAGATCTAGATTGCCAGGTGTAAGGCTATGTATGTTCATGATGTACGAGTCTTTAAATCTCTACAAAGTTTAGTGAGGAGCCATGAATGAATGGATAAAAACAATGTATAAAGCGCACGTCTACTCCAAAACTGTGTACCGGCACTATGCTGCTAAGATCAGAACAGTCATTCACAGTAAGTTCCACGAGAAAAGATGTGTTTTTACTTCTTCTTAAGGTGAGCCTCACAGTGGGTAGCAAGCAAAACGAGCAAAAGCTCATTCCAGGCCTTGCGAGCCAGCACCGAAAAGGAGTGCATGCATTTATTAATTCATTATGTTCATGACATACACGTCTTTACCATCTCTGCAGAGTATGAGGAGCCATTTCCCTTCATCAGATTACAACCTAATCACAGATTTTAGGTTTTCTTTGGAGGTCACAGTGAAGACTCAATTCTTCTTCTTGTTTCTAGGCTGTGAGTCCTTACTGGACTTTGCTCTTGCTCTACCTTCAGGCTCAGTCTTTTTTTCTTCTGACAGATCAGCCGTTTGTCATCTTGTGTTCATCTAGTCTTACTCTGTAGTTCGAAAGAAAGCTTAAAGAATGAAATCTTTAGCACTCCATCGTGATTGTTGAACCCGCTTTTTCCTGTTCATTTCTTACATATTTGTAGATACATGTGCAGCAGTGCACTTTAGATGAAATCTATGTATGAAACGTAAAAATAAATACATTCTATGATTGGCAAGCTTAAGCACAGCACCATTAGGCAATAATGCAAATATGTTCAGGCAATGTTTTCCCATGTGGGGCACTGAATGTTATCGCTTTCAGTATGCCACTGGACTGTCGAAGACACTAATATCTTAATTGTGTTGACATGTAGGAGGTCTGTTTGCCAAGATCAGCATGACTGCAGGATCTACCACTACAGCTTTCAGTAATACCAAGGGAACGGTAACTACCTTGTACTGCCCCACGAGTGCCTCCTTCAGAAAAGTGTGGGAAGTGACGCCCCTGCAGGCCAGGGGAGTAGGATACAGTCTATATAGTTACAGCAGCCTGGGCAGCAGAGCATGGTTGTGCGTTCTTAAATGGTTCCAGGTAAAATAGGGACTTGGATCAACCTCAAATGGAATCTGAAGCTAAATTAGCCTACGTTTGAGGCTTACCTTATGGGTGTAAAAACGCATCTTTAGTACATACTCATTGCTCTGATGTTCTTGCGGGACTGACATTGAGAGCCCTCTGTGATCTGGAAGGTGGTGTCCTAAGCTCAAACTGATATGTCGACCCTTGGGCACTCCAGCTGAACAATCTGTTTGGTGTGCTTGGGATTCCTAAACCTACCCCAGCTTTCTACACTTTTGCATCAGTCTGTTCCTTCTCTGTTATAATGGATTCTAGTAGGCGCATCGGCCTAGACAGTGCTTAGTGAATGTGATTCAAACATGCCATCGTGATTGATTCCAGCAGCCAGGCCCCCATCAGAGAGCTTTATCCATCATCAAACTTTATTCGGTCTCGAGGATGACCACAAAACCACACTATTTAAAAGCAAATAAAAACAAAGAGCTTTATTTATGTTTGAGTTTGATCGTTGCTTCCCTTAATGTACTCGTGCTCAGATGGCCTGGGAGGATGTTCTTTCTTGGATCTGTCTGAGCCGGTGGTCACCAAGCTGGATCGTAAGCTCCCCTTCAGCGCATTGAGGAGAATACCAGCCTTAAAGTACGTCCCCGGATCAACAGCAGAGCGGAGGGCTGCCCAAAACCGAAAGTAAGTCCAGTACTCTTTCTTATCAAAAAATGCAGCAAGCTAACCTTTTGGTAATGGGATTGAGGCTGGTTGATGAAAGCGCTTTAATTTACACTGCCACCAGCATTCTGTGTAGAAATGATAATTTCAGATCCTTGGAGCTGGACTTTGTTCATTTACAATTGAAAAGATTGGACATTATAAGCAACAAGGGTCGAGGTGAAGCACAAAATTCACTCTAGGTGTAAATATGAAAATGATGGGGTTTAGATAAATGGACAAACGCTCCCTTTTTACGCCTCTCACAAACAATAGAGATTTTAAAGTGCTGGTAGGCGTGGCACAAAGTTGAAAGTTAGTGACAAAATGTCTATAATGCTGTGTACTCATAACTCTATTGCACAATTACACCAATACCCATGTGTTTCAGACCTTCAGAAAGTGCGATTCAACACCCCGGGGTTATTTTATAACAAATTGCGTTTTTTTTACTCGTCTTTTCCTGTAATGGTTTGCTTGGGTTTGCATTACACTCTGCCTGTTTTACAAAGGTAAATTTGGGGCATTTGTCCGTGTTTTTTGACTTATCAGAGAGTTGTTCCTTAAATACCACATTACCCACTGTGCAGCTGCACCGTGTCTCATAAGCTTTTGCTTTATTGATGTGCATTCTTAAATATCAACACTGCTGTTATTCATTTATTTTATTTTGAAAACGACTAATTCCACAAAACTAAATATGCATGTTTCACTAAATTAATTAAACTCCTGAGGGACACGTATAGAAAAAGTGATGCATTGTGTTGAGAATATGGTGTATTCCTTCAGCGTTCAGAGATCGAGTTGAAGGCTGGGCATTTATTTGACCCACACTGTGTTCATGGGCAGAGGAAGATTAATTGCACTCTGTGTCTGTTCCGTAATATAAAACTGGGAGTTGTTTGGTGGTCTAGTCTATTTGGATTGCTCCGTCTGCGTCTTCTTTGCATTGTCCTTCTACTAAATAATTCTGTTTTAACTAGTTGAACATTTCATGACACAGACATAATCTGAGAGTCACCCAGGCAATCTCGCTTTCTGACAGCTTTTCACAGTTCTCAATTTACCTTTGAGAGTAAGACCTGAGATGGTAGCATGCACACATCAATATCGTCACTGTCCTTCTGGGCCATTGCTACACTCCAAATTAACCTTTTTGGGAGCATTCTATTCGAATACTGATTAAAATGGGTGAAAACATTCGTTTACATCTGCCATACCTTGTGGAGTAGTTTATTTAGCCTTTTCTAGCTGTGTGCTTGTCTAGTAAGACAGCCATCAGGGCAGATTTTCCAAATTATAAGTGAATAATACAATATAATGTATTCATTTTTTTCTGATTTGACTTATTTTTTCAGATTGAACCCTCCTCCAGGCTCTTACCCCACTCAGCAGTATTATCCGTACCCTTCACAAGGGCTTCAAGGATCAGCTATGCCTGGATTGGGGCACAGCCATGTGCCTATCCAGCATCACCATGGGCCACCTTCTTACCAAGCCGGGGCACCGCATTGGCCATTTCATGGACCCAGTTCTCTGCCAGCCCAAGGGCACTGCTGTAGCCATTCACATACAAGTGCCTCACCCGGAGGGTACCCTTCAGCACCTTGGACAGCCCCTGTGAGTGGCCACACTGAAGTCTTGCAGCACCATCAGACTGTTCCTCCATCAGTAGACTCAACAACGGCACAGTTTGGGCTCACTGGTGTAGAGACCCGCTAGGACTCTCTTAGGAACCCAACAGAGACTGCCTTTACTTGTTGGCATCCGAGAGGTCCATTTCTTGAATGCAGCAACAGCTCCAACAGTGCACCACCAAGGCTTAGCGTGATAACTTGGGCTCAGCGAACATGGCTGGTTTTCATCAGAAGTACATATCACAGCATTGCTGAGGTGTCGGATGGATAACATGTTACAGGATTTGAAACACTAATGAGGAGATAATGCGCCCATGGCTACCTGTCTTGTCATGTTTAACTGTGAAGAAATTTAATGTAATCCAGCGGCATGTTGGCATAAATAGCAGAGCAGAACATATTGTGCATGTGAGTCTGTAATTTAAAGAAACACGCCCACACACGGGTGCAAATGCCTTGGGGCTGGCCAAGGGCCTATCTTACTTATCAGTCATTAAGCCTTCTAGGTAATCACAAGCAGAAGACTCACACAGCTAAAAAGTGAAGACTATGTCGTTGTTTTTACTGCCTACATACATACCTTTCCAAATTAAAAAAATATATATTTTATGGCCACGTGCAATGCCTGTTAAACCTTTACTGCACATTTAAGGCTGTGTACCCTGAGCTAGGGTTCTAAGTCTCATAATCCTGTGTGCAACATCTCCCGATTAATTTTAAATCACGAAAAGCAATGCATGGAATCCAACGAAGACTATATAACTGTATGTAATGGTTTTACATGTGTGGTTTACGAATGCAGCAGTAAGTAATATTTTATGGTGTGGTTGTGGGACTTTTGTTATTCTGCTTTACATCCACACACGTAATGGACAATGTTTTTTAAGCTGAATAAAATTGAATGTTTTGACTTATTTTAGACTTTATTGCACTACTGTCATTGTTATCCTCTTGTCCTTAAAGTGTTGTCTGGACATTGTTCAGTGTGAATGCCATTACTGATGTAATTACTGATGCCTTGCACCTTTTCTCTGCGGTAGTGTCCTTAATACCAAATGTGTCTCTATGATTAAACAGCTACTACTTTACGCTAAATGATGATTTTAGATTACTATTCGAGAAAGCTCTAGGATAGGAATAATGTTGAGTCCTCTATCCATACATTATCTAACACCAAACGCACATTTTAACAGTGATTCTCAATGCTTTTCTGTTAGCAAAATGGTGCAGTCTTTTTGTTTAGATTCTAAAATGCCACTGCTAAATTCTCACACTTTCCTCTCTTGAGTTCTGCCAGTGACTGTGTAGTGAAGCTATTCACACGCATGTTATTTTAGCCTTGGCCTGCAGCTTGTGTTCTATCACTTTTAGGCATGCTTTTTTATTTTGTTATATATATTTTTTTAACTGAAGCCTTCTTTTAGTCGAGATGTTTTTATTATTTTAGCAACTTGTCTTTTACACAGACTTCTGTTATTCTTTTCTCTGCACAATATTCTCAGGCTGTGCTCTATCCGAGGTTGTAAGTGATAAGTTACAAATTATTGCCGGTACAAAGCGTTCATCATGTCCCCAACTCTTATACATAGAAATATACGTGGTGTCACATCCGGGCAGTTTTCTCAGAACACCAGATGTTTTATTATAAAACACCTCAGTGCCCTCCACACAATAGAGGGGAATTCAACTAGTTGCCATCGTACACTCTAGGTCACCTTTGCAAGTTTCTGCTGAGGCCTGATGTAGTTTCTCCTTCCATGTGGGATAATTGGCGGTAGACCAACAGGTATACGGCATGGGGCTCTCCTACGGGGCCTGATAGGCAGATTAGGGCTCACACTGCCATGCTCCTGTAGGGAATCTTAGTAGTGCAGGTAGGGATTTTTAGAGCCATTGTTTTGACAGTATGGTGGGACTATTCCTATGTTTCACTTTCCTTGTCACTGCCGTGCTTTTATTATGTTTTATCATCCTCATAATCATCCTGCTTTTGTTTTGCCATTGTATGTGTGAGACATATGTGACTGAGAGAACGGGGTAAGATCTGTTCCACCACGATTTTCCTGAGATGCTACGGACAGCCACAAATCACCTTTTACTCTTGGGTACTGGTGAGGTGCTGCTAACTGTCTGGAAGGGTTAGGCCGACAGTTGTCACATGGCACAGGATCAAACTCAGTCCCCCGCACCCAGTAGTTCTGCTGCCCAAATCCAGCAGTCTTGTTACTGTAACAAGAGTCTCTACGACATGGTGTCTCCAATGTTGGTTAAGTACTGAATTACAGATCTCCCCAGTATCTCTGTCTCAGTACATGCTAAAGACAACCTTATTATCTTATATGGAGACGTCCGTGGTGTTGGGGATATCCTCCTCAGCTAGGATAGGTAGTACCTATTTTGAATATAGGTTGTTCAAGCTTGAAACTTTAAAATGATTAAATCTCCAATTGATGTCCCTATCTCTGAATTATACAAACTTTGAAACATGGAGGAACCCCCAATGGGTTGTAATTGCAATAAACATTAGGCTCCCTCTCACAAATCATTTAATAAATAATGGCCTCACTGAGGAGGGAGGAGCCGTCACATTTGTAGTTGAGGTAAATGCAGCATAAAGAACTGACATTTTTTTTACCTGGGTCAACTTTCCTGCAGTGGTCGGGAGCACAAGTGTATTTAAGCACTACACTATTGCTAACACACCTGCACAATAAAGACCTTATGCATACTTAGAAATATTTCTATCTTATCAAGAACATCAAAATTGTCTTGACGACGCCCTACCACACTACAGGATGTTACACACAACGTTAGACTAGGTCCTTTAAGTAATAAAGGCTCTACATGGCCACAGCTGGCCACATATACACCACACCCGAATGCTAGCACCGTGGCGGTAGCAAGAGTGCGCCACCTATATAATGATTTAGTACAAGTAAATAGACGCTTAATACAATTTGTGATGCAAACATTCAATACTGTCCCATAAAGGGCTGCTCCAGCTCAACCACATATGGTTACGGCAGGAATCAATCTTGCGACAGTACATTTGTTCAGGGGTAAAGTACCCACCGAAAGTGAAGAATTTCCATTTTGGCTAGTTCAAAAAATAATCACTTTGGAAGCAGTGTTTCCCCATACGGGACCCTAAGATAAACACAGGATTCTCCCAATGTGCTTGCAGTTCAGGAAGGTTCCCCCAGTAGACAACTACACCACATGGGATGCAGTATTTGCTGAACTCTATACTACCACACACTGCACCAACACTTGCGAATCTTCTGGAAGTGTTAAAACAAATTCAAGACGTATACTGGGATGCCCCAGCCCTAGACTTGGGGATGCGACTTATGTGCAACTTTGCCACAGTATTCTCAATAATATTAAGTAACAATAAAGAGGAAGCAGTAGTTCTGGCTGTCCTCATGCGGCTCTGGGATATTCCTGTACAGGATCAGGAGTGCGAGCTGCCAAAGATATCGCCAAAACTTATTCTAGCATAGGTTGGGATGCTTGGGAGCCAGACCGAGTAAACCACAATTACAAGGTAAATCCAATATGGATTCTACCAAGTAAGCAACAGAGGGTTCTTAAAACACTGGGATAAACCAAAAATAAAGATAATATAAAACAGAGAGGAGAATCTCCGCAGCCGGAGACCTCTGATAAACAATATCAGTACCTGCAAACTGATACACCCCAATCTCGTTCCTTTCAGGACTCACCGGATAAACGAAGTGAGAGTTGGGTGTGCCGAACAGCGAAACAAGTACATGAAACGAAGAAAAGATTCATGATGCTCGGCTGAAACTTCTAAAAAAAAAAAAGGAGAAACCTCCCTAACAGAAACAACAAATTAAAAAAGAAAAAAAAAAAGGTGGCAGTTATTTCGGCCTGATAGGCAGAGTAGGGCTTGCACTGCTGTGCTGTTGTAGGGAATCTTAGTAGTGCAGGTAGGGATTTTTAGAACCATTGTTGTGAGAGTATGGTGGGACGTTTCCTATGTTTCACTTTCCTTGCCACTTCTTTGCTTTTATTATGTTTTATCAGTCTCATAATTGCAATACATGCCTTTTCATGTAGAATGCAGTTGATTCAATAAAACCTACTGAACCTCATCCTGCTTCTATTTTGCCTTTGCATGTGTGAGACATATGTGACTGAGGACGGTGTAAGATCTGTTCCACCACAGTTTCCCTGAGAAATCCAGATAACATGCTAAGGACTGCCACAAATCACCTTTTATGCTTGGGTACTTGTGAGGTGCTGCTAGCTGGCCAGAAGGGTTAGGTGACAGTTCTCACATGGCACAGGATCAGACATAGTCCCCCTCGAGCCCAGTGGTGCTGCCACCCAAATCCAGCAGTCTTGTTACTCTAACGCGAGTCATTATGACAACTGACCAACCTTCTTATCTTTCTAATACTTCAGCACTGATACTTCCAATTAGTTCTATCATGGACTCTGGTGCAAATGGGCCAAACGAGGAGCTCCATTAGACCACAACCGTAGTGGAGCTTGGGTGGCTTACCTCCTTCTGTTTAATTTTTTTTTAAATACCATAATGAAGCAAGTTGAGCACCTTTCTTACCATGATGTGGTATATTTTTGCTTCTGCAGTTGAAAAGGAGCTGGCACTGGCAAATGAACCCTTGCAAATCTAGATGTAGAACCCAGGATTTTAAAGTTTTCAGGCCATGTTGGGTTAAACTCTGGTTAGAGTTTCAAATAAAATGTCCTAACCAAATTACCACCTTTCACCATTTCCCACCACAGCCTCATCAACAGACTCCACAACATCAGCATAGAACAGAACGCCCTCAAATGGATCATCTCCTCGGAGCATTCGACTGCCTCCCTTCACCTCCGAAACCAAGAACATCACATGTGGTGTACCCCAAGGATTATCCCTCAGCCCCACATTGTTCAGCACCTACATGATCCCCCTCGCTGACATCGTCAGATCCCATGGTCTCAACATCATATCCCACGCAGACGATACACAGCTCATCCTCTCACTCACCGTATAACCCTCCACCACAAGAACAAATTTGCGCAATTTCATGACCAATGTAGCCAACTGAATGAAAGCAAACTGCCTCAAACTCAACTCCAAAAAGAGAGGAGTACTTATCTTGAGAGAAACATATTCAAACTCGGACATTCTCCCACAGCAACAGACCACGCATGCAATCTCGGCATCATCCTTGACAGCAAACAGACCATGAAGCGACAAATCAATGTAGTCAACTTCTCCTGCTTCCACACACTCTGCAGAATCTTCAGATGGATCCCAGTCAACATCAGTAAATCCATCTCCCAGGCCCTTGTCACCAGCCATTACGACTACGGTAAAACACTCTACGCTGGCATCTCCACCCAACTCTTCAAAAGACTCCAGACTGCATAGAACGCAGCAGCTGGACTCATCCCGGACCTCCCCAAAGGGCACACCTCACCCTCAAACCACCCACCCTTCTACCCCCGCCCCACCTCAGAAACCTCCACTGGCTCCCCATCCAGAAGAAATGCCAGTTTAAAATCCTCACACACGCCTACAAAGCCTTACACGATCTAACACCAGCCTACATCAACCACTGACTGAACTTTCACCAACCCACCAGACACCTACGCTCCTCACTAGCCCTCGCACACACACACACACCCAATCCACACAGCCGCAGCAGTGGCTGTTCCTTCTCCTACATCACTGCTAAGATCTGGAACAACCTTCCCCTCCACCTGCAGCACCCTCATTTGCAGACTTCAGAAAGAAACTCATGATCTGGCTTTTTGACGGAAACCTCACACCCCAGCACCCTGATATCCCTAGGGTTGATAGTGCTGTGCTCTACCAATACTGATAGGTTGTTTGATGGCCCTGCATATTTTTTAATGTTTATTAGTCATAGGATAGACCCAAACACTAAACCTATTTCTTTCAAAAGAAAATCAGTTAAATCTTAGTTACTGGCAAATTATCAAATAAAAAATAAATCCCAAATAAATAGATAAATAAATGAATTGAGTATCATTTGATTTTGCAATTCTGTATCGCTGTTCTAGTGAGACAATCTCCTAAATTTCGTTAAGTTATTTTCTGTCAACCACACTGTGGCATTATCACATAATTCCATTTGGGCAAGCTCACCAATTTCCTATCACCATTCATTTATAGTAGGAGTGAAATGGGAGTTCCACTTTTTCTTCTAACAACTGGCAAACCAAAGAACACAACATGGTCTGTCTTCTTCCACATATACTTGTACAAACAATGCAGACCTAGGATTGGGGTTTTTAGGGAAACAATCTCTTTCTCTCCAACTGTTTACTTTTCCAACCTCTTTTCAAATGTCAGGAGTCTTGGGCCTAGTAGCAACATTGTAATATTGGGAGCTTGTTTATGGAATTTAATTGGAGTGTAGAACAGTCAGGGAGTAGTAAAAAAAATCTAATACTCAATCCATTGACTGTGAGGTTTATTTTCAAATATATGGGAGAGAACGTTTGCCTTTTGAGTGTTATCCCAGCTTAGTTCAATTTTGCATGGATTCCATCTGTTTCAAGATTGATGTAAGCGCTAGATAACCCCCTCATACTAAATCAAATCTTAGAGTCCATTTTTGTTTCTAATACTACAGACAGTACTTTGATTACATACTACCTATTTATGCGGTTGCAGATATTTGAAAAAAAACTTAAACGGGGAGAGCGACCTCCTTTAGCTCTGGCAAAGTTTTAATTTTATCTTCTTGATAAATTCCCTCTAACATACTACCTTGATACCTGTTGGTCATAACAGATGGAGTTATGGCATTATTCGAAAGAGGATTATAGCATTTGGGCACTCCTAAAGATTTGGTCATAAAACAGTAGATTTATACAAGATTCAGAATGAGTTAAAATCTCATTCAAAAAAATAATATTAATTTGGCATGACCAAATTTGAATAGGAGCTTTTTCAAATCATTGGATTCTGTCCTTTTTTGCGAAATGGTGATGTCCATACCACTCAACGTAGGACCCATCAGTCTCTTCAGAAGCCCAAAGGAAGCTGCAATAGAATATCGTTTTAGGTGTGAGAGAGCCCACCCATCCTGTTGCATGGACCTACTTAGTTTTAGGTGACTAACTTGCTTCTTATTCCCATCGATATGAGCCTAGCAATAGCTGAATATACTTTATTTAAAAAGTCCTAGTTAAATAGTGGAGAGATTCAGAAACGGAAACAAACATAGAGGAGGAATAGAATTGTGAACAAATGTACCCATCCTGTTAACATGAACATCAGTGTGTTTCATATTGTGAGCTGTTTTTCATTTTATGTAGTAGAGGGGCATAGTTAAAGCTTCCTGATGTCATCTGCCACCCAAATTTCAGAATATATTTTTGGAACCGTATGAAATCAGTGTTGTATTTCCCAGCAATAAATCAGGACTGCCTCTTATCAGTAATACCTTCGTCGTCTCTTGGTTCATTTTGCACCTTGCCAGTGCCATAAATTCTGAGCTAGAATCTAAGGCTTTTTGGATGTTGGTGAAGGTGGAGGGTCACAGAAAAAGCCACACCATCTGCATGCAATTTAATGTTTGCTTTATTTGGTTGCAGCAAATTATTTGCTCCTCCCTTCTAAAATGTATATTGTGCAACAATTCTCATGATCACAATACCAAGTTCTTTGGTTCTTAGTTTAGAACCATATCATGCACAGCAAAAGTTCAGTCTCCAGCATCACTTTAAGATCGTTCTATCACAAATCCTCCAAATATGTGATTAAAAGCCGAACCTTTCAGGTTTCACAAATTGAGTATGATGTTTCTCAGACTGCACCCCAATAGAGTCAAGATGATCAAACTATTTGAGTTCTTCCCTGGTATAGTAGACTTCATCCACAGTTGTGTCTTCCAGTAATAATTCACATTGACACAACTATCATTCAACCCGATTAAAGAGCATTGTAGCTTCAAACCAGTTGGTCTGATTCTTGCATACTAGTATATTTTCCATTACTGTTTCCCCTCTTTCCACACTAACAATTATCGTCCATAGTTTTATCTTTACATGTTGAAATCCGAAAGTCAGGGACAATATATTTCTAGAATCCTTGAAAATAACTCTTGTGTTCACATGTTAGTTTCTCTGTTGCAGTGTAGTGGGCCGTTCACCTTAACCATGCTGCCTTGTCTGGAGAGAATAGCTCTCTCCACTTTGCATCTGTTTCCATTCTTACCAGTATATTCATGAGTGACAAAAAGTGTTACTGTATTTTATTTTTAGCTCAGAGTCTCCTTATCCTTAAAAGTACTTGTTTCAGCTCCATGCTCCAGCACAACTTCCGCTAGTGTATTTTAGTCTTCTGCAAAAATGTTTGGACATTTAAGTAGTAGAGGTAGAGTACAAAAGATCATGTGCACCTCGATCAGTTGGTTGGCACATTCAAAACCATGCAAAATAGGAGTATATCGTGTTGCATGCCCTTTTAGTATTTTAGTTGTATTGGTCTTGCTGTTATTTTTATTTCCCTTGAGCGAATGAGGACTTCCCTCCATTCAGCTACTTCTTCTAGTATGCTAATGCCCGTCTTCTATGTATTCCATAATTTCCCCAAGCAACATGGCATGAATGACATCCGTGCATTCTACCTTTCAGCAAGCCAGCCTCCAAGAGCACTGTATTGTATCTCTCCTGTAAAGGGAAACACTCCCGCAATTGCATGTGTTTATGAAACACCTTGGCTGAGGCATAAAGTCACCTCTAAGAGTTTAAGGCAGCTTCAGAATATTTTAGTGATTCATCGTAAATCCACCTCTGAAAGTCTTCTAGTTGGCGCGCTTCTTTGAACACTATTTGAGTCAATGAGGGTTCACTTTCCCATTTTTTCTTCTAGGTTTTGTGTTGTTTCATATTTTAGCATAGCCATTAGTAGACCTGTCGAAAAGCAGCAATTTGCTGTACGACCATGAAAAGTATTCCCCTTTTCTTGCCCTAGGCAAAATGATGGTCTCTCACTTGTGTATTAACGATTGTTATTTGGGATGCACAGTAAACCTTTGTTAAAAAACACTCCCTTCTCTATCATGAACATTAATACAAAAGACCATCATTGGTGCCCAGGATGAGCCATCATTCTAGAGAAACTTCTGCAATTCCCCATATATAAAAGCCTACAAAGGAAGATCATTATGAACACAACCAATTCACACATATTGGATATTGGACGTCTCATCTGATTTTAGCATTTTCTCCAAAACTAGTTACCACCTTGTCAATGAACTGCTGTATGTGCTTCAACAAATCATTATCCATAGTATTCACAAACATTTTCAAACTATGGCTTTGAGACTTCAGTGGGAATAATGTAGATTGCTGCCAGTTTATTTTGAAGCTAGAATGTTTTACACAGCCTTCACCTTTCTATGCTATTTTATCCTAGCTACGCAGGTTGTATTTTATTACAGTTCACCAGGAGTTTCATGAGATGGATGAAAAGATGCTGGCCCTGGGGTCAGCCTTTAACATTCCCACTTCACAGTGGGAATGATGTTGAGTCATTAAATGGTTTGTGCAGTTCTACATAGCATGAATGTTAGCCATGGGCATTAGCGTGTTTTACATGAGCACTAGATTACATTTCAGATTTGTTTCGGCACAGGGAGATTAAGAGCGTGATTTAGATTTCGGTGGAGGGGTTACTCTGTCACAACGGTGAAGGATATCTCATCTGCCGAAATCTAAATCCCATAGGAAACAATGGGATTCATATTTCAGTGGACGGGATATCCATCACCGTTGTGACAGAGTAGCCCCTCCACCGAAATCTAAATCAGGCCCTAAGTGATTTGCTCAGAATAACAAGCTGGTGGACCAGGGGCAAATCTCAAACCTAGTTCCCCAGTTCCAAGTTCAACCGCTCTGGTCGTTAGGCCACATCTCCCTGAACTGTGAGTTCACAAGTCTGGTCAGCTTCAGAAAGTTTGCCCCTATAATAATTTTCAACAATACTTTGAACATATAATTCAGGTCTTCTCTGCATATAACAAGAGATTGGCAACTCAGCTACCAATCATATCTGCTCCTTCAGTGCATTCTGTATTCTTCATAGGGTCTGTCTTGTTGGCCACTTTGGCCATAACCACCACAAACCACTCCCAGTTAGTTAGAATCTTGGGCAGTAGCTTCCTGCCCACTTTCTGAAGTGATATGGGGTGATAATATATACAGTAGTCCCAGGGATTGCCTCTTTTGTGAGTTGTTATGTATGCCCTACCTTAGTCCAGGGCACATCTACACACCTTTCTATAACATATCCAGCAAATATCACTTTCTTACTTCTAAACCATTATGTCCTTTTTGGATGCCTTCTCGCTCCTCCTGTCTACCATGATTGGAATAGCCCAAATCCGGTAAAGTTGGAAAAATTTTATTAGGCACTCATTCTTCCTTTACTTTGAACTAAGCAGAGAGTTATTGCAATTCCCAAAAGATTTGATCTGTATCCTCATCCTTACCAAGCTGTCTTCCCTCTTCATTCATCACAAATGGGAGCAGCATATGCCTGTTTTTCTTTTACCCGTGTTTGGCTGTCTAGCAATACATTGCCTTCACTTCTTTTTAAATCCCTCTTCTTTGCGAGTTCTCTCAGCAGATTCTCATTTCAGTCATCTAAGATTGACCTCCTAAACTCCCTACTTGTTTCGTTCCACGGTCTCTTTTTTTGCCTTGAGTTTCCACCACTCTGTTAAAAAGACAGGTACTCCGCCTCTGTTAATGTCAAAATGCTCTTTCAACATTAACTCAGTGTGCTGAACCAGATCTCTGTTTATTACATGTATTGTGCCTAGATACCATGTGTCCCAAGAACGTCTCCTAATATGAGTGTCCAGTGGTCTAAGAGTCTCACCTCCAAAGGCCAGAGAGCTTCGGAGGATTTTGAGTGGCAGTGGGAGGATCCACTTTCAAGCTCATACATTTTTTCCCATCCTGACCATCACATACTGTTGGCTGACACAAGCAACGAGTTTGCCAATTTTTTTTTCTGTTTTTTGCTATTTATCTGCCAGCTGATTAAATTTGGTATTTGTACTGCAGACACGAAGTGCCTGTCCTTTCTTTTATGAATGGAGGCAGTGAATGCATGAGACACAGTGACACGGCATCTGTCAAGGCACCACTGGCAATTTGGCGCAGGAAGTCAGCATCAACAAGTTCTTAAATTTATACCATTTCACATTGAACTGTGTCATGGTTAATGTAGTCAAATCAAATTGTAACAGAAAACACATTGTTGATATGCACATTAAAAAAAACAAAACTCAAACATTAATGTGAAAGAATCGTACTAGTATTAATAAACAAGGTAGGTAGTATTTCTATAATGCGAATTCTCAAATAATTAGTGAAATACTATCAGTCGACTGATTCAGTCATTTAAGTGAATAAACATCAATACGCATTCACTGTGATTACCACTCAGGGGATGCAGAAGAGGAAAACAAGAAGGAGCTGTAGAAATAACCTATCCTCTTTGAAGCCGGATTAAGTGATTCAAGAAAAACAGGATTGAGTTGTCCATCTATCTAAATATACAATAACCCCAAGTGAACATCGATTACTCAACCAAGAACTGTCATTCTGTCCGAAAATACATTTAGAGACAAGAATAGATACTTATAAGTTCATCAGAAAACTTAAATAAATTGTCCAAAATTCAAGTACAAAGTAAAAACAAAGAGAAGGTCCCAATAGGAAGAATAACCAGCACCACCAATCAATTAAGAATTCATCAAATCACTGACCTTAGAAACATTTTAGAGTTACAGAATAATAGCAGTGTAGATAACCCAATGGATTCCCAAATGTTATCTTAGTGTAGGATTGACACTGATCTACATGAATACAGTGACATGAAACCACGTTCAAGGCTATCGTATTACCTCCTGGTAATAAGATAGATCTGTTTCATGACCTGGTAATAACTGATTTGGAGAAGCTACCAAAATTGAAAAACATAGGGAAAAAAGAAAATCCATTAAAAGATGAAAGACAAGCGCTCAAAGTTTTGAAAGACACTTAGACCCTCATTTCAACCTCGGCGGTCTTTTTCAAAGACCGCAGAGGTTCCGCCGGGCCGGATACTGCCAGTTTTGGCAGTCTTCTGCCAACCATATTATGACTGCTGGCGACCCTCTGCCCTTTTTTGGACGGAGAGCCGAAAGCAGCCATACTGGCGGTCGGCGGTGTAGTGGAGGCTGCTCCTCCGTCAGCGCCACGTCATCAGAACACCGCCCAACGAATTACGACTCCATATTCGGCGTCGCGGTGTTCTGGTGACAGGGTGCTGGCGGTGGAGCAGCCCCCATGGATCCCGTTCCCTCCCGGAGGATCACCAACACAGGTAAGGTGATTGTCCACTAGGGGAGGGAGCTGGTGGTGTGTGTGCGCATGCATGGGGGTGTGCATGTGAGTATGTAGAGGGGTTGTGTGAGTGCGTGTATGCATGCGGGGGTGTAATGTGTGTAGTGGAAATGTAACGTGCATGTATGTGTGTGAGTGGTGGGAGTGTGCATGTAGGGGGTGTGGGGGTTGCAATGGGGGAGGGGGGTCCTACTACCTTTGGGGGTGGTAGGGGGCTCGTGGATGTTGGGGGATGACTCGGGAGGGGGAGGGAGGAGGGGGAGACCCCAATCAGTGCCAGGGAACGAATTCCCTGGCACTGATACTGCCTACCACCATGGATTGCGTGGCTATTCAAAACCCCACGAAATCCATGGTGGTATGCGGGGTCCTGATACTGCCGGCGGTCTAGTGACGGCCGCCGGGCTGGAGACCGTTGTCTCCAGCCTGGCGGTCGTTACCGCCATGTCAGACAGTGTGGGACATTGTCATAATGGGGCGGTAACGACCGCTGGCCTGTTTGCGGTCTTACCGCCCTTTTTGCACCGTCCGCCACGGTTGTAATGAGGGCCTTAGTTATCATCAAACGCGACGACAAAGGCGAAACGTAGTGGTGATGGATAAGGAGCAGTGCATCAAAGAAGCCAAAAGACAATTAAAAGATCGGAACAGCTATACTAGGCTCACTTATAACCCAACTATACTGATCGAATTATAAATTGATAAGAAACTGAAAGATTGGCACACCAAATTACTAATCAATGATGATGTACTGAAGTTTCTTAAAGTGGATCATCCCAAAACACCTACAATCTATTTTCTTTCTAAAATCCATAAGAGCCTAACTAACTCTCTGGGATGCCCTGTAGTATCTGCCTGTGAGTCTTTGTTAGAAAATATGTCAATATACTTTGACCATTATCTTGCGGCTAGGGTATGAGATTTAAGATCATATATCAGAGACACTGGGGACCTGTTGAGGATCCTTAATTATATAAAGAAGAATACAATCTTGTAACTGTTACTGTGGTATCATTGTATAAATCGATTAGGCATGAAGTGTCCCTCTAGACATGTGCTTATTTTTTTTAATTAGCAAGGTGGGGGAGTTGGAATAACCAAAGATGCTTTTGGAAATAGTGGAAATTTGCCTGCACAATAATGTGCTTTTACTTATCAAACAGGTGTATCAACAGAAGTGCGGGACCATCATTGGCTTGTCATTTTCTCCCAGCTATGCAAATTTGACAATAGGTTGGTGAGAAAAAGAAATTGCCTGTGGTAACCAATTTCAACATAACATGGATAAAGTAGTCCTTTGGAGGAGATACATTAATAACTTGTTTATAATCTGGAATTGAACCATCCGAGAATTCAAAATCATTCTTTAACGCTTTGAATTCCAATGAAGTGGGCTTAAGATTCAAACACACAATTGACAACAAAAGTATTAATTTCTTGGATGCTACTATTTACATTGACAATGGGAACCTGCAACAACTTTATACCACAAAGAGACATCTACAAGCTCCACATTGCATGGCTCAAGTTTCCATCCTCTCTCTTGACTTAATAGTATTCCATTTGGGGAATTCCTGAGGCTCAAAAGAAATTGCTCAACACAAGCTAGTTTTTGAGAAGAACAGCAGATTACTTGGCAAAGATTCCGTTTGAGGGTATATCAACAAAACCTTCTCCGAAGGGGATACAAAAGGGCACTTACTATTAACTATATGGACATGTTAATCACCAACAGAGAAAAAAAGAAACCAAAGGATAGGCCCCTGGACCAAGAAATTAGATTGATTCTAACTTACTCGAAAGAAAGTATGCAGATCAGAAAGATTTTTCCAAAATATTGTGACATCTTGATGGAGGGCCCGGATATTAGGAATAAACTCAAACCAGCAGTTTCCATTGCGTTTAAAAGAGACCCCTTTCTTAGAGACAAGTTAGTACAGAGTCACTTTGGGGGGAAGCAAAAAGAAACTTGCTTAGGTAAAGTGTTCAAGAAGTGTGTCCAGTGCAAAGCATGTATGGTAGGCAAAAAAATGAGATTCATTAAGGATTATAATGGAAAAGAAATTGCCATTTATCAAAAGATCAATTGTGAAAGAACACATGTAAAAATGTACTGGAATGCAAATGTGGCCTTAAGTATGTTGGGAGTATGATCTGTCCCTTAAGGAAACGGATTTTAGAACACATCAGAGCAGTGGAGAATAATGACACTTCTTATGCAGTGGCAAAACTTTTCATGAAGGAACATGAAGGGGCCACATGAAAAGACTTGTCCTACGATGTAATTGAACATGTGCCTAAATCTCAAAGGCGAGGTAAAAGGAATCCAAATTCATTATAAGACTCAGAATGAAAAGTCCTTATGGCCTCAATAATGACAGAGCTTCACATACATAATAATTTTAAGAGACACAAGAGCACTAGGATGTGGTCCAACGTATGAGTGATATGCAATGGAGGACTCTGCATGCCATATCTACACTTCATTGCTTTTCTGCAGATCTGGAATGACCAACAGAGACATATAAATACCTAAAGATGGGAGGTTCAAATTAGTGGAGAATCCCTCACTTAGAGCGGCACGACTATCACAGTATTTATCTCTTACACACTTCCTGTCAAAAACAAGTACCACAATATGCATTCCTACTAATGGAGTGTTTTAAGAACTCGCCTACCCCTTTTTACTGTTCATGGTCCAGGCAGATCATACAAATTAGTTACAAATAATATACATTTATTTTATTCACAGTAGGTATCCCTTAGACACTTCCTCTCTAAACTTAGGGGGACAGCATGCTTTTCTGCTGCCCCCTTATATAGCTTTTTTATTTTATTTCCACAACACCTCACATTTTTCACAACAAACAGTGATGGTGGCCATTTCATTTCTAACATTCCAACAGCCAGCCAATCAGGGTGCTCACTCTCTAGAGACTCGTGGGGGCCTCTCACTCCTGCAAGAGCATGAAGGCTCACGGGAAAAGATGGTTACATTTTTACATTTGCACTCTTGCAAGACTCCTGTAAGACTCTAGCGAGCCCAACCATCCAAATATACAATTATTTGTGACCCTCAATTTCTCAAACACTACTGAAGGATTTACACCAAATCACAAAAGCACAATCTGCAGACCAAGATCTAGCTCACTGCTAAATTTATTGTAATTCTGTTCAGCAGTTTTTTCTGTAGCTGTGTCTAAAGAAGTAAATGGAAAATGCTTAAGGATTTTATGTTTTGGGACCCCCTCTTTTTTTTCAGCCCCCGCTTGACGGATCACCCTGAAACTTTCCTGCTGAGGTGGATGAATATTTTGTTGGACAGTTTCCTGAAGATTCATCAAACAGGGCCAAAGTTATTAGCAAACCAGTTGACGGTGATACACGTCAACAGTCTGATGCACTTTTGGTGGAGATAACTAAAATGGAATAAAGAAAGCTGTGGCTTATATCGATCACAGTGCCGTCTCTCAATTATATATATATAAGCATTGAAAGGTTTGATAGAAAATCAGTCAATAATAATGAAACCTGCAGATAAAGGAGGAAATATTGTGATTTGGGACAAGAATGACTATATGGTGGAGGCGTATAGCCAGTTGAATATAGACCTGAACTATTGAAATTGACTAATAATCCTATTAATGAACTAGTATTGGATTTGAATGAGAGATTAGATAAGTGGTATTCAGAAGGATTGATTAGTTTTGATGAGAAAATATTTATGATGAATGAAAATCCAAACATGCCAACTATGTACTTTCTTCCCAAGATTCATAAAACTTTAGAGAAACCGCCGGGTAGACCCATAATTTCAAGTTGTAGCTCACTATATGAGGGTGTGTCGAATTATGTAGATCTTTATTTGGCCCCGATGGTGAAAGACTTGAACTCATACATACAAGACTCTGGCGACTTTTTAAGGTCATTGGATAGAGTAGCATGGCAACCAGATTATTTGCTAGTGACCGTAGATGTGGTTTCAATAGATACCTCAATTTCACATCAATTGGGTATACATGCAGTGAAATTCTTTTTGAGACAAAAAAGTATTCATTTTCTAAAACATTCTGAGATGCTCTTGGAGATGACAGAATTATGCCTCAGTAACAACATTTTCATGTTTAACCATCAGGTATATAAACAAATCTGTGGGACAGCCAGGGGAGTCTCCTTTTCTCCAAGCTATGCGAATCTCATGATGGGGTGGTGGGAGAAATGCATAGCTTAGGGTCAGGAGAACGATCATTACATGGATAAAGTGGTGATGTGGTTGCGATATATAGATGACCTATTTTTGATCTAGCATGGAACTGAGTTAATATTCAAGGAATTTTTTAATAGGTTGAATACGAATGATGTTGGATTGCAATTTACTTATAAGACAAGTAAGATTTCTATTGAATTCTTAGATGTGTTAGTGTATATTGAAGCAAATCCATTACAAACTACACTACATAGAAAACCTACAGCAACCAACAGTATCTTACATGGTTCAAGTTTCCATCCTAGATCATTAATCAATAGCATTCCATATGGTGAGTTTATCCGTATCAAAATAAACAAGACATGAATGAAAAATTTGGGGAAACCAAACAGAGATTTTTAAATAGAGGCTATAAACTGCAGGCAATAAAACAAGGTGAGACAAAAGCAAGGGAAAAAACACGAGCACAGGTATTGGTTAAGAACAAAAAAGTGTCAGAGCAATTGATGATGGAAAATGATGAGATAAGACTCATCTTGGATTACAGTAAGGAGAACCAACAGATATTGAATATATTAAATAGATATTGGCATCTGATTCAAAGAGACAGTGATATTGGATTGAGAGTTCTGTTACATATAGAAAAGCACCATCACTGAAAGACATGTTAGTGAAAAGTCATTTTGAGACTTCAAAGATTCCCAACTGGCTAGCAGATGGAAATAAGGGCTTTTTTGTTGCAATAAGTGTAAAGCATGTAGAATTGGTTGCAACAAAAAGGGAATAATGGATTTTCAGGGGAAGGAGATTTTGATCAGAGACAGAATTACATGTGAAACAACTTTTGTGGTATATGTCATAGAGTGCCAGTGTGGTCTGAGATACGTTGGCAGTACTATATGTCCCTTAAAAAAGCGTATTTTGGAACACATTAGAGTGTGCAGAATGATGATAATACCTATGCTATCACTAAACATCTGAAAATCCATACGGAATCGGATTGGTTATATATGAAATATTATGGCATTACCACAATAAAGAAACATGAACGGGGAGGTGATAGAGTTCAGAAATTGAGACGCTTGGAATCTAGATACATCATCAGACTAAAAACTAAGGTTCCGTTTAGGATAAACTGTGATGAGGAAATATACTGTAATCTGTAATTATGAATGAATAATATAAATTGAGGTATATCATCCATGTGGTAAAAAAGGAAATGGTAATATTACATGTAGAAAATTGGATAATGACAAGTTTAAAAAATTGGGGCACTAGACCCGTAATTAAGTATATAAATGAATCCAGAGGCATATATGTAGAACCAGAGATTGATGTTAAAATATAACTGTATATATACTTGTGAGTACTGAATTTAGAGAGAGATGACATTGTAAATTGTGATTAATAATGCGTGATGAGTAGAGTTCTCATGATTTTAGCATTTGATTTTTAGATTTTAGTATGGCAGTTGTTTGGGGTGTATTTAGTTGTATTGTTAGTTATTCACATATGATTGAATATGATTGAATTTGTTTATTGGTTTAATATAATTTAATAATATATATATATATGCTTTGTAAACTACATATTCCAGAATGCCACATAAAGGCATGGTGAGATGAATAGTATAAATAGGGCACTTAATGTACTGAGTAATTACCGTGATCAAGAAGGTCGAAACGCGTTGGTGTTTGTTTGTTTGGTATCACATTATTCATTAAATGAAGAATTGCAAAATCCTGTGAGTGCCGGGTCGTTGACAGAAGTGTCAAGTTGGTATGAATATATATATATATATATATACATATATATATATATATATATATATATATATATATATATATATACACATTTTCCATAATGTTGCTTGTCACAACAACCTCAGACAAGTCGCAGCAGTTCAATGATTAAAACATCTTTAATCCATTAACAATGCACACAGTACAGCAAAACAATGTGTTTCGTTCCTTCCTGGACCTTGATCATGGGTGATTATAACAGTCCTATTTTCCTGTTTAAAACCTTTTGTCACCTGTTGCATTATGTACTTCTGTTCCTCTGCTTCTGGACTCTGTAGTTCATTCATTTCATGCAAGAGAGAAAGACACAATAGAAAGTGCTGTGTGTGGTATGCCAATCTTTGCAGCTCAAAAAGATGATGGACGGAATGCTGAAAAATGTCAAATATTCATCCCCAGTCACAGATCTGTGTTTGAACAATCGTTATTTCATTCATCATGCCATTCCAGTTTGGACCCAGCCATATGCTAATCAGCCTTGACCCTGCTCCCCATGAGAACAATCTAGCCCGAACTGCCAGGCCAGGACCTCCCTGGACTGCAAAACAAGCATCCTGGAATTGGTTTCAGAGTATCACCCCTCAGCAGCCAGGCTAGCTTGAAACCGGTGGCATAGCGAGCACAGGACCCACGCCTGGGCATACGCTTCATACTTAAGGCGAAAATGCAACATGACATTTCATGACAATATATTGGGGGTATTTATATTTACATCTCTAATTTATTTTTCACAATCCTGATTTTGTTATCTCGCCTTATCCTAATCATTGCAGCTCATGCATTTTATCCTAGATTGCAGTCTTTTCAATAATGTATTGAAAACGGTCCTGGATCTCTTTTCTTGCCTATGTGTGTGTAAGAAACTTGTATTTGGAGAGAAAAGGGTAAGACTTGTTTCACCATGATTTCCCTTAGGGGTCTTAAGAGTTCCACATGCAAGGCTGCCACAAATCACCTTTACTGGTTGGGTTTGGGTGAGGTGCTGCTAGAGAGTCGGGAGGGTTGGGCCAACAGCTGCCGACTGGTGTGAGAGTGACTCAGTCACATACAATGCAGAGGTGCTGCCACCCCAAATCGAGCAGTCTCGGAGTCCGAGAATCCTTATGACTTGTATCTGTTATCACCCTTTATATGTGTTCCATTGTGGGATCCTCCAAAACAGCCTTTCACTACATGCATTTCAATGGGGACCATGTCCTCCAGTCCTGTAATGGCTGCTGCAACATGTTGTCCATGTTGTGACTAGCCAATCAAGGGGAGGTCCCTTTGAGTCACCCCAAATCCCCACAAGTCCCTTGGGGCCAGGGTGTATTTTTTTATTCAATTTCATAACTCCATTTCCAAGCCCCTGAGTCCTGTAATGGCTTCCGCAACATATTGTTAAGGTTGTGGCTTTCCAATCAGGATCGGTCTCGGCCCCAGCATCCTTGCCGCAGTGCGGGTGGCTCTCCTTCTCGGTTTCTCTCTCATCATCAGCTTGGGGCGCTGCACCCCCTCTTTGGTCTCGGCTGGGCTCTTCCGCGTTCCTGTCAGGTCTCCTCGCCGCGTCCTTCTCACAAAATGGCTTCACCTTCTGCAGTCCAGGGGGCGAGGCACACCCTTCTAACTGAGCCACTCCTCCTTTAATGAGCCCAACTCTGCCCTGCTTCTCCTGCAAGAGCAAGTCTTTCATTTCTGTTGGTGATCTATTCTGTGTATGCTTCCTGGTTTATACTGGTTTCTCCCTTTTCCCTGTTAGGTGCTCCTGACTGCGGGACAGTGAGGAATGGAGACAGGAGATTCTCACTGGACTATCAGGTAAGGAGAGGGTACGGGAGGCTCTCTTCACATCCTCACCTTTCTCATGTGCTCACCTTCCGAGCATGTGGGCAGCTGTCCTGTAAGACTGCTGGCCATTAATACTGACCATTAACGCTCTCACTCCTCCGCCGGCCAAGTCAATGATTCAAGCACTGGTACTCCTCTGTACACTATGAGGTGAGAGAGCTGCATCCATTCTTGCCCTTATACTTGTGCTTCCCTCAGATTAAGCGGTGATTCCCAGATTAATGGATTTACAGAAACATATAAAAATGTGTCTTATGCAGAATGACGTTCTCTAAATTGTACACATTTCACAAAGTAGGACATCCTGTGACAGATTATGTCTATTGATTTGGTTATTTTGTGTAGATAGGTAAATTCCTTTAATGCTATTGTATGCCCCATTTTGAACATATGGCTCAAGTTTCTATTCAAATTTTGTAGGAAGTCCCAGGTAAATAGTTTGTCCTTTTGAATAACAATGAGCAAAAAATGCGTAATGTTTGTATTTATATTGATCTGTTTTCTATGCTCAAGTATAAGGGTGACTACCGCCTGTCTGACTTGATTCGGGCTGTTCTCCGTTCTCTGAGGGAGAGAGTGCTCCAACCAGGCTACGTGCCCAGGCACAGCGCTTATGCAAAGGCTGTGCGCCTTCCTCGATTTTTTTGGGCCCTGAGACAGGGAATCACAGGAAGGGGCATTCCCAACCCTAAAACACTCAACATGCTTTAAAAAGAGCTTTTGACATCTCATTGGGGTTAAAATACATAAATGATTAGCCCTTTCAGGTTGTGGGATTACAGATTTGTTTATTTGGATTTTAAAAAGTTGACTGAAGATAAAGGCCCCCATTCTTCGATTAAATAATTTATTGCTGGAGCTCATTATTATCCTTAAAAAATAGACGGTGGATTAAAATGCCTGTAGTATCTTCACCGTGAATTTATTCACGACCCTTCTCTGAAACTCATACAGTATCCAAATCCTGCATAAGCAGCCAGGGCTTACCTCAATAATTTGTCATTATTGCAGTAAAGATTTTAATGTCCAGTCACAGTTGTGAGTTGTTGTAGAAACACAACACCTTAAAACATTTCTCAATATTTAAATATGTACAGTAAAATGAATGTCAAACTGTCAAAAAAACACTAATCTCAAAACCTAATAAAAAATTGTAAAACCAGAATGCTTGTATAAAGCTCAATATACTGGTTGCGATCATTAGTTGACATCAAACGCCAGAAGACTTCTGTCAACCAAGAAATATGAAGTAGTCCAGTGCATTCCCTCTAAAATGGGATAGTGGTTCTGTGTTGTTGAGAAACGTGTGTCTTGAGAATTGTACTTGGTACTGAAATCTGTACTCCAAAATGGAATTTATTGTAATCGTCCAGCCAAAACCTGATTCCAAATATGAAAAACAAACCATTTGCGATCCTGTCAATCTTCCATACAATGAAAACAGATAGAAAACAGCTAGAACACAGTAGCAAATTGAACAGTAACATTCCAGACTGCAGCCCTGTCACCCCCACCATCTACCAAGTGGCAATGCTACAGAAAGGACCTTATAGAATTTCTGTAGCAGCCTTGTCTCCTTTACGTTACTTCACTGTCTTTGTCTCCTCCCTCCTGCATCCTGATACACTTCAAGTGTCTGGGAAAACAATATCAACCCCATTTTATGAATATGAACAGGCTCAGGACATCCAAAATGGAATCCACAGGTCTTCATCACTCTGCTTCGCTTATAAATACAATGGATATACTACAATACAACATACACTTGAATTGGATTATTGGACAAAACGGTATAAATATGACTGGACATTGGCAAGACACTGTCAGGCAGTGCCAGATAACTCCTATTTAGTGAGTGAGGGCAAAAACCTTTAATTACAGAATAGTGAGAAGAGATCTTATATTGAGACCTTCTTTTTTTTCTGTGCCAACTCCCCTTGTGTAGCGTACAGACTCTGTATCAAGGCTGAAATACTCCAGATCAGTGGTTCCCAAACTGTGGGCCGGGGACCCCTGGGGCTCCGCGAAGCCTCGTCAGGGGGTCCGCGGCAGCTTAACAAATGTAATTATATTAGGTCCCAGCTATCAGTATTGACTCAGTGGGGGTCCCCCGGTTCCAATAATGATTCAGTTGGGGTCCCTGGGCTCCAGTGTTGATAAAATGGGGGTCCACAGAAGTGAAAAGGTTGGGAACCACTGCTCCAGATTATAGCCCTCATTATGACCCTGGCGGTTTCCTGACCTTCAGGGCCACGGTGGCAGTATCACCGCTGACGGGCCGGCGGTGAAGACTGCCACATTATGAGTGTGGCATGGTGGCCTCTGCCAACCCGCCACATCCCCGCTCAGACCGCCAGGGCGGTTAGACCCGCTGGGCTGGAGATGAACATCTCCGACCCAGCGGTCCAATGAAGACCGCCAGCAGTATTATGAGCCGGCTTTCCACCAGGGTTTCCGCGGTGGTAGCACCGCCATGAAAACTCTGGCAGAAAGACTACCGGTGACCGGGACTTTCTTCTCTTTCACTGGCAGACGACTCCCTCTCTCCCCCCAGCAAGCACAATATCCCCCCACATCCTCTCCATACCAGAACCTCCCACCCCCTCTTCTGGTACAGTGCCTCCACCCACCCTTCAGGTACACCGCCCATCTCCCCTTCAGGTACAGCGACCACCTCCCCTTCAGGTACAGCACCCCCACCCCCCCTGCATACATGCACACACACACAGACACCCACATGCACCCCGCAAACACTCATTCTCCAACACTGACAAACATGCATTCACTCACATGCATCCATACACGCATTCACTTCAACATTCATGCCTGCATTCAACCACGCATACACACATCGATGCCCACACGCATACACACATGCATACAAACACCCATAGTCACACCCATACCGACACGCATACACCCACGCATACACAACACCCCTCACCACCCACCACCCTCTCCTGTCGGATGCCCGACTTGCCTTGTCCAGCGAGGAGGTAATCCGGCTGGGAACGGGCGCTTCCACCGCCAGCAGTGCCCTGCCATCAGGGCACCACCAGGCCGTATTACAGATCATAATACGGCTGGTGGAGTCTTTTTGGCAGAGCGGAGATGGTGGTGAAACCGCCCATGCGCCTCCGCCCTCCAGCACGACTACTGCAGGATTTCTGCCCAAAATGTGGCAGAAATCCTGCAGTTCTCGTAATATGGTGGTCTTCTGGCACCCGCGGCTTTGGCGGTCTTTCAAAAAGACCACTAAAGTCATAACGAGGGCCTAAGTTTGAAAGGGCTGCAACAGGCTTCTCACACAACAGGCTAGGGCTCCTAATGTTTAAATGATGTGTACACTCGGAATAGCATGTTTCAGCTGTATGACCCAGATGTGGAGCATTATGTGTAATGTTATTTTTTTCTACAGCTTACATCCTTCATTCTACAGTTTACATCCACTGACTGCTTGGTATCTCAGAAAGACTTCCACCACTATTCTCTTAAAACCCTGCATGAAAATTGACCTTGATGTACTTCTGCTTGAATCCTCTGTTTTCTGTCTTCAGTGACCCTCTTCTTACCATTTAGCCTATGCATGCCCTCTACTTCTGAGTATTGCCTTCTCTCAGTCTCATGGCTGCCCTTATCCTTCTTATTTTAACTCCAAAATTGGCTGAAACCTCATTTCATAGATCAAAACCTCTCCTCTTTAAAACCCTATACCTGTAAACTAACATTACCTAATCTCCACCATCCTATCTATCTCAGAAACTGCTCACCTGAAACTACATGGCCGCACTAATGATCACACCCAACTGGTAATAGTATAATTTATCACAAAGTAACTGGAGCAAATGCATACAGATTTTCTTAAAAAACATGATTAACTGCACCCCAAGCACTCCCCACTGCTCCCCAGAGAAGGTGGATAGTAACACGATCCAAAGAGTCTGACGACTCCACTGGGCTGCTGAAGAACCTAGTGCAAGACTCCTCCAACAAGACTGCCTGATCCAAAGCCCTCAGCCCCCAGCTGGGCTTTTGCTGTTTGACTGGCTTAGTCCGAGGAGCTATGCAACGAAGCAGCAGTGTAGCAATTCAACGGCAAATCACCAGATCACAAGGGATCTGGAATAGGAAGCTGAAAGCCACTGGAAGGATGTAGCAGTATTCCTGGGGTCAGGCACAAGCACAGCACAGATTGACAGAGAGGAGGAGGGACTTTGTCCTCACTATGCCAAGACAGGAAGCATGGTATATCTGGTTCAGTGGTATTTGCAAGCTTTTTCCTAAACCTCGCACACGGCCACTGCCGTTGTAATAATCACAACGTCACTTCTGTTGTTTGGAAGTGTTTGGCCGCAGTTTTATTAGTTCAACAGTATTACAGCATATGCCCCACTTTTTACTTTATTCGGGCCATAAATCATTCCAACATTCCTCCTGCTTGCTGGCCATGAATCAGTTACTGTCAGGAACTTGTCAAAATTATTAAAAGCCTCATTGAGCTCATTTCCATTACTGCCACGCTGCCCGTGGGCTTATGTCCTTGAGCAGTTCTCCTCAGTTGCTTCAGTCATGCTTAGTTGCACCCAGTTAATGCCATGGCTGCCCACAGGTTGGCCCAGAAAAATCTGTCTGTGCTGGTGTTGGACAGGTGAACCATGTCGCTGCTGAAATATTTGGGGGGCCAGAGGTTAATCAATTAAAATTCTCAAGGAAATCCTGCTAGGTTCTGAAGTCCTGTTTTACCCCTGACCCCAGCCTTGTGTGTTGGTGCTTCTTCTGCAAACCACCATGTCAGCTGGGTGAGGTGCCTCACAATTATCCTCCCTGCCATGCTCACTCTTGCCTCAAACCCAGATGTGCCTGTAGTGTAGTCTAGCTCTATGCCTAGGAACACTAGCTTTGTCATGGGACCCACTGTTTTGTTCGCTGCCACAAGGATGCCCAGCTCCACCACCAGCTGTTGAAAAAAGCCTTGCACTCTTGCATTCCGCACTGTCTGGCCTCCCTGTGAAAAGGAAATTCCCCAAATAGTGGAGCTTGCCCACTTTGGGGTGTCTTCTGTGTAGTGTCCATTCCAATAATGTACTGAAGCGCTCGAAATACGTGCATGATATGAAGCATCCCATGGGCAGGGCCTTATCAAAATAGGTCTCTCCATCAAATTTAAAACCCAGGAGGTGGTAGATATCTGGGTGTACTGGGAGGCGTCTGAAGACCAATTGTTGTATTGTGTAAATTAGAATGGCAGTATGTCATAGGCAGAAGGAATGTTACTATTTGAATGTGTGTGCGTTTCTACTGTGAGGATTCTACTGATCGGTGGAGACGAGCGGCAGCAGCTTAGGAGTGCTGGTGGAGGCTGGGATATTTTCCCTTATTCTAACTTGTTTTCGGAATTTCAAATAAAAGAAGAGTGAAATTTCACTCTAACTTATAGTCTTTAAGAGATGCGGTATCTGGAAGTTTCTGTTTGACCTCCTCAGTATGGGTTCTTTCTTAGGTTTCTCTTCACAATCTTGCGATCTCATTGAAGATGTTCTTCTTGCATCAATCCCACTTCTTTCTGTCTCATAATCTTTGTCGCCCTTTACAGTTTGGGTAAATTTTACAACTCTATTTAAATTCAATATCCTGTTATCCTGGGTTTTGACAGTATTATTAACAAGCATTTACAATGCAACGGGTCTCGCGTTTGCTCATGTTAGAGCTGATCGCGTTGTAAACTCCTAACCCGACTTTTCACCTATCGGGCAAAAGTGCATTTGTGTACAAAACCCGAAAAAGTGAAATTAACTATGTAAAGCGCTCGACTTCTGCCAAGCGAGATCGCGCTCGTAAATTAGAGAATAAGAAGTCCACGAGCCCGATGGAAAACAGCGAGCCTCGCATGTTTTCTGTACTTGGTCACTGCGCTCGAGGAGGGCTAGCCACCGGAAAAGGCATGACATATGCTTGCCTTCGACTAATGAAAGCAAGCAGATTTTATTAGGCAAGCCCACAAACCAATAAAAAACACTGACGTGAAGTTGACAGGGCTCCGAGCCCTTTTCTAAACACAAAAGCGTCTTGCTGCGATACGCATGCGCGAGCGCATGCAACGCAGGCTCGACCCTAAAAAGCTTTGTAACCTTTATTGGAGATGAATATCTTCTCTCACTTTTTTTTGTAAAAGGTTGTTTTATCATAACCCAATCACCAACTTTAATGAGAGTTTTCTTTACACAGTTCGTTCTATCAAAGTTCAGCTTACTCTTTAGCACCTTTTCATGTTGTTGAAATCTCCAATCAACCTTTTTTACCCTCTTTCTTTTCCTGTCTAATAAGTCATTAACCCATTTAGGTTCTAGGATAGTATTACCACGTCTACCACGGAAAAGAGAAAAAGGTGTTTGACCAGTAGAGGAGTGAGGGGTGTGTCTATAAACATAAACTTTCCTCAGTACTTCCTTCTTCCAGTCCAGTTGGTTGTCTTTTGCAATGGAGATGGTTTCCTTTATGACTCTATTAAACCTTTCTACCATTCCATTGCATTCTGGATGGTACAATGCACAAAGTTTATGTTTGATTCCACACCCACTCAAAAAGTCATTAATTTCTTTAGATGTCAATTGCACCCCATTATCAGTGAGGAGATTTGAGGGAATACCCTCCTTGGTTATTAAATCCTTTAGAAATTCAATGACTTTGCACGTCTCAATGTTTTTAGTGAACCCACTTCTGGACATCTAGAGTACATGTCGAATTACAACGATTATGTAGTCGATAGAATTCTCACCATGAATGGGTCCTACTATATCTAATGCAACATCCGTCCACGGACCCTTTGGGCTTTCTCTAATTACCATCGGTTGTACCCTAGGCTTCATTGCCTTTTCACTTATTGCACATTGTACACACTCTCTGACTAAACGCTCCACTTGGTTGTCCATACCAGGCCACCAGTATGAAGAGCGTAACCTTTCTTTGGTTTTAGAAATACCCATGTGACTGCTATGGGCTTGGCTCATTAGTTGGTCTCTAAGCTTAAGTGGAGGCACTAACCTCGTGCCTCTGAATAGAATATCTTGACTCACCGCAAGTTCATCTCTAATATTCCAATAACTTTTACTTTTGTGACTTCCTTGATGTATACTTTTTCAACCATTGCATAATAATTCCATTACTTCTGATAATATCTTGTCAGATAAAGATTCTTCATGCCACCTGTCCTCAGAAATTATTTCAAAGTCTACCTCACACACACATTCTGAATTGTCCATGTCGGTACCTACCAACTCATCATTTTGAAATTGAGTATTGGGTGTAACTAATCTAGACAAAACATCAGCAGGTATATTATCAGCACCAGGAACATATTTTACAACAAAATCATATTCCTGCAACCCAACAATCCACTTGGTGATCCTCCCTGACACAGAATCAATACCTTTAGAAGAGAAAACTTCACACGGGCTTATGGTCTGTCCTCACTACAAAAGAGCCACCCCACAAGAATTTCTTCAATTTCTTTATGGCCCAAAACACAGCTAGAGCTTCTCTTTCAATGACAGAATACTTAGTTTCTGCCCCTTTAAGGCTTCTGGATATAAAGACAATAGTGTTTTCAGGAGCGCATCCACCTTGTTGCAACACTGCTCCTAATCCTTTACTACTCGCATCAGTTGTCAAGAATGATTGAGAATTCGGGTCAAACTCTTTCAAAGCAGGTGCACAAGATAGAGCTTCTTTGATTTTATCAAATTCCTTCTCACATTCTTCACTCCATGTGAATTCTGCTCCTTTCTTTAACAACCCTCTCATGTGGTAGCATGAACTCGCAAAACCTTTGACAAATTTACTATAGTACTCTGCCATACCTAGAAATCTCAACAATTCTTCTTTGGACGTGGGGGGGGGCCTAAACCATGAATAGTGTCAACTAGTTCCTTCTTTGGTATATGTCCATCACCAGTTATGGTGTGACCCAAATAATCTATAGTGTTGACAGCAAATTTATATTTCTCAGATTTGATTGTTAAACCATGTTCCGAAATTTTCCTTAGGACTTCTCTAATTCTCATCTCATGTTGTGAGGAATCTTTGCCATAAACTAGGATATCATCCTGATAGATACACACACCCTCTAGTCCTCTTAAAATGCGTTCCATCAATCTTTGGAACACAGAGGCAGCCGAAACCAACCCAAATGGTAAACGGATAAATCTAAATGTCCCGAACGGCGTTATGAAAGCCGTTAAACTTCTACTGGATTCCTCTAACAATACCTGGTGATAAGCTAAGGTTAAATCGATAGTAGAAAATACCTTTGCACCCGATACCCTAGTTAGTAACTCAGAGATGTTGGGGAGAGGCTACTTATCAACAACCACACATTTGTTGAGCTTACGAACGTCAACACATAATCTTATCTTTCCGTTAGGTTTCTTGGTAATGACTATCGGAGCCAACCATTCAGTTCCTTCTACCTCTTCAATTACCCCTTGATATATCAGTTTCTCTAATTCATCTTTGAGCTGACTTCTTATAGCAAAAGGAACATTGCGAACTTTGCTGCAGTAAGGAACAGAACCAGAAATCAATTTGATGCGGTGTGAGTAACCTTTCATACATCCAATTCTGTCAGAAAATACTTCTGCAAAATCTCGTCGGAGGGAATTCTCCATATTCGATGCATTGCAAAAGTTATCAATCAATCCAACAGTCGTTTGTTCCTTTAGTATAATTGGGGGCACACTGTTTGGGTCTAAAATCCTAAATCTTTCTGGTGCCACCAGCTAATTATACTGTCTCCCTTTTTCGAGATATATACTTTCCCAGATGTGTAACGCTGATTGTATTCAATTAGTCCTTGGAAATACCCATGTAACTCAATAGGTTCCCCAACATATGCATAAGGTCTAATATCTGGTTTCAACAGTTTGATGTACCCTCTGAGTTGCTCCTGGTAAAACTGGTTGGAGACAATAGTAATCTTGGCACCAGAATCAAAAAGTACTTTAGTTCGTTTACCTTCAATCGTAATATAATTTAGGGGACCATTAGATTTAGAATCGGACACCTGTAGTACTATTTGGTCCAATTGCGACACACACACATCGTCATCATCAGAGGGATGAGGATTAACAACATTCACACTAACTTTAGACTTACGGTGATTGCATACAACCGAGAAGTAACCCCTTTTCTTACAAAACAGACAGACACCATTTATAGCTGGACATGTGCTATCATTAGCGAAGTGACCTTCCTTCCCACATCTGTAACACTTTCTTTTCTTATTGAAACTTTGAGGTGTAGGTTTAGTATTGTTCCTAAAATTTTGTGACTTATTATCTTTTACCATAGCTACTTCATTGTGACCATTCCTTTTTATAACATCAACACACTTTAAGGAATGTTCAATACGCTTAGCTAGTGAAATGACTTCATCAAGGTGAGGATTATCTAACAACCACAACTCATCCCGCACTTTATCAATGATACAGCCTTGCATGAACTGATCACAAATTCTTTCATCTAGAGAAGAACCAAATTTGCAGGATGATGCTAAGCGTCTTAAGTCAGTTACGTAGTTTTCAACAGTTTCTTCATTTAGTTGTCGTCTTTGGCCAAAGTAATATCGTTTCAATATGGTACTGACTTTTGGTAAGTAGTGTAAGTCTAATTTTCTGATACAAATTTCATATTCGTTTAAGTTAACTGCCTCTTGCAAAGGTATATCAGGTAAATAGTCAAAAACTTCTTGACCCTCAGTTCCTAAGCAGTACTGGTGGCCTGTGTGAAGTTTTCTCTTCTAAAGGTATTGATTCTGTGTCAGGGAGGATCACCAAGTGGATTGTTGGGTTGCAGGAATATGATTTTGTTGTAAAATATGTTCCTGGTGCTGATAATATACCTGCTGATGTTTTGTCTAGATTAGTTACACCCAATACTCAATTTCAAAATGATGAGTTGGTAGGTACCAACATAGACAAATTAGAATGTGTGTGTGAGGTAGACTTTGAAATAATTTCTGAGGACAGGTGGCGTGAAGAATCTTTATCTGACAAGATATTATCTGAAGTAATGGAATTATTATGCAATGGTTGGAAAAGTATACATCAAGGAAGTCACGAAAGTAAAAGTTATTGGAATATTAGAGATGAACTTGCGGTGAGTCAAGATATTCTATTCAGAGGCACGAGGTTAGTGCCTCCACTTAATCTTAGAGACCAACTAATGAGCCAAGCCCATAGCAGTCACATGGGTATTTCTAAAACCAAAGAAAGGTGACGCTCTTCATAGTGGTGGCCTGGTATGGACAACCAAGTGGAGCGTTTAGTCAAAGAGTGTGTACAATGTGCAATGAGTGAAAAGGCAATGAAGCCTAGGGTACAACCGATGGTAATTAGAGAAAGCCCAAAGGGTCCGTGGAAGGATGTTACATTAGATATAGTAGGACCCATTCATGGTGAGAATTCTATCGACTACATAATCGTTGTAATTCGACATGTACTCTAGATGGCCAGAAGTGTGGTTCACTAAAAACATTGAGACGTGCAAAGTCATTGAATTTCTAAAGGATTTAATAACCAAGGAGGGTATTCCCTCAAATTTCCTCACTGATAATGCGGTGCAATTGACATCTAAAGAAATTAATGACTTTTTGAGTGGGTGTGGCATCAAACATAAACTTTGTGCATTGTACCATCCAGAATGCAATGGAATGGTAGAAAGGTTTAATAGAGTCATAAAGGAAACCATCTCCATTGCAAAAGACAACCAACTGGACTGGAAGAAGGAAATACTGAGGAAAGTTTATGTTTATAGACACACCCCTCACTCCTCTACTGGTCAAACACCTTTTTCTCTTTTCCGTGGTAGACGTGGTAATACTATCCTAGAACCTAAATGGGTTAATGACTTATTAGACAGGAAAAGAAATAGGGTGATTGGAGACTTAAACAACATGAAAAGGTGCTAAAGAGTAAGCTGAACTTTGATAGAACGAACTGTGTAAAGAAAACTCTCATTAAAGTTGGTGATTGGGTTATGATAAAACAGCCTTTTACAAAAAAAAGTGAGAGAAGATATTCATCTCCAATAAAGGTTACAAAGCTTTTTAATAATGTTGTCAAAACCCAGGATAACAGGATATGGAATTTAAATAGAGTTGTCAAATTTACCCAAACTGTAAAGGGCGACAAAGATTATGAGACAGAAAGAAGTGGGATTGATGCAAGAAGAACATCTTCAATGAGATCGCAAGATCGTGAAGAGAAACCTAAGAAAGAACCCATACTGAGGAGGTCAAACAGAAACTTCCAGATGCCCGCATATCTTAAAGACTATAAGTTAGAGTGAAATTTCACTTTAATGCTCAGATACAATTTTAGTTTTTTTTTTTCTTTCTTCTCTTGTTTTTTATATATTGTATATTTAAAGTCATAGGTAATTTATCTTTGTTTGAAGGGGAGGGAGAGGTGTTGTATTGTGTAAATTAGAATGGCAGTATGTCATATGCAGAAGGAATGTTACTATTTGAATGTGTGTGCGTTTCTACTGTGAGGATTCTACTGATCGGTGGAGACGAGCAGCAGCAGCTTAGAAGTGCTGGTGGAGGCTGGGATATTTTCCCTTATTCTAACTTGTTTTCAGAACTTCAAATTAAAAAAGAAATCCTGTTTTCATCTCACACAAGAGCCGTGTGAATCCTTCATTATAACACCAATTCAATGTCCGCTTTTGCTACCACCCTGCTACATACACTAACTCTATCTAGGGGAGCTGGTGGATTAAAAAAGTGGTGGGGCACTGAATGAGTGAGTAAGCAAGTCTGAACCGAAGAAAGACCTTGCAGGGCTTTTCTTGTTGCATGGAAATTTAGGAAAAAACGGTTTCAAATAGTGCATTTTACAGTTCAGACTCCAATACTCCAATTCTTAATAATTCATAATACTGGTCTCTCTGTGACCCTCTTAAGCTACACTGCCCCCAAACCCACATTAACACCAGTGGCTAGTCCTGTCCATTGTCTTTACAAGCTGGGGCCCTGCTACTTTTGTCCTAGGCCACAGTGGTCGGCTGACATATACAGCTTTGCTAAATTGGCAAGTCCCATCCCTCATGATGTCATTACATTGACTTGTGCCCAAGGGCAAGTAAAAAATCCTGCACTATATGCTGCCTGGACAGGATGAAGTGCATTTGAAAGACAATTGAAATGCTGTCATATGCTTGCATCCACCGATACATGGCATGAAGAAGTCCTACTGTATTAGTGATGCAGGGTAACCACCCAAATTTGCCATTGCCCACAGTACCTGCCCAGGAATCAACTTAAGACTAATTTTGCTAGAAAACAGATAAACATTAACAGCAAAATTAATTAACAGTTGGCTTACAACAAAGATTGCATTTTTTTACATTCTGTGTTTCAGTTTAGGAAATTATTTAGTAAACAAATAGTGCTGCCTCAAGGCATCTTATCATTGATAGCTATCTTTCCCCAAAAGAGGAAAAATTAAGTGTAACAACTAAACAAGATGTTATTAAAATTAGCATATGCGACATCTTAACCATCAGAGCAGTAATTTAAACATGTGTTACAGGACTTTGTGATGCCAACATGTACAGCCTGCGCCAACAGAATGTATCTATGTTTGCAGAGAAAGGTAAAGTTCCACTCACCAAGCATCTAGGGAACTATAAAATGTTTTTTAAATCTTGAAGAAGTGAAGGTAGGCCTGGGTCCAGCTGATGTGCTAATAGTGATCCCACCCAAACCCCTTGCATGGTCTGAGGCTGTCAGAGGGAGGAGACTGATGGACGGCAATGCTTCTGCTGTTCCGACGGTCCTGCATTTCAGCCCCAAGGTCTGCCATGGGAAACCATGATGAAATCTCGCAGGCAGGAGGAGACATAACGAGTGGGAAAAGCGACTTATCTTAAACATACCGCTGCACGTGTTCGCCACTCTTTTAGACCAGTCTTCAATGGCTGGACAAGCTGCTGGCCTCCGCCCACAACCTGGCCCCCTCAGCACCACCCACTACCACACTGCTAGAATGGGAGTCCTGCCCCGGGCCATTTCCTTGTATGATGTTTTGATGACTTGGCCCTGGGCTACAGCAGTAGCGCTGAGGGCAGACTTATGCTGCACTAGTAAAACAGACCATGCCCACTGAAAAGATGACACTGCCTCCTCTTCTTTCCTTATGCTTTAATTTATCCAACGTACAGGAATTCAGATGTACGCATCCAACCCTGGCAAAACCAAACAGCAACTGCCAACATTCCCTTTTCAATGTTCCCATTCTACTCTTGTTACTAAGGGAACCTTAACATTCCAAACTCTACTTCAACAATACAACATTTCTCCCCACGTAATAAAACATAAGTTTAAGTCAACCATTCATTAATGAAATACAACAATAAAAAAAACACACATAACATATAAAATGAAATTAGTCTGTATGATACTCTTTCAAGTAATTAGGTTTCCCTAAAATGAAATCAGTCTGTATAATACTCTTTCAGGTAATTTGGTTTCCTACTCAATCTCTTTTCTATTCATACATTCTCTGACACCTTCACTACACTTCCAATACCACCATTATCACCCTTCTGCAACTCACCTTTATTACACTTCACCACACTCTCTGTACTCCACCTCTTCCCATCATCCAAAATTACACTATATCTTCTCACACCGATCACCTGTTTAATGACTGACCATTTCGATAAACCTTTCCTGTTACCTTCACATATTCTGGTTCGCACCCAGTCTCCTTCCTCAAACCGGCCTCCCTTCACCCCACTCAATAATCTTCCATCATATCTCTCTTGCACCTTTTTTCACCCGACCTAACAGCCCCTCCTTATCAATCATCACCTTACCAGCTCTACCCATCCATCCTGGTACAGCAATAGTACATGGTTTCCTTCCTTTCAATAACATGAATGGGGTTTCCATCGTAAGGGAATGGGGAGTAGTACGATAACTCCACTGTAAATTTCTTATTTCCTTTCTCCAATCCAAACCACTTTGAAGTGACAACTGTATATTTTCATTAAGCACCCTGTTAACCTTTCTACAAGACCATTCTCCCTGGGATGAGCTACTGCCGATCTAATGTGCTTAATGCCACAGCATTCTAAATAGCCACTAAATTCCTTGGATGTGAATTGAGGACCATTATCTGTGACTAGGACTTCGGGATACCCTTCCCTTCTCCATACCTCCTCACAAAACTCTATGGCAACTCCTGATTTAACATCCCTTACCACACTTACCTCCACCCACTTAGAATTGTAGTCCATCATCACAATTGCATAATACTTTCCACTACTACCAAATTCAAATGGACCACACACATCCATTCCTACTTTCTTCCACAGTTCGCTCTGGAACGGTACTGGAACTACTGGAACCTTTTCACACTTATGTATTTTATCACTGCATGCACAACTCACGCAATTTCTCACAAATCGTTCCACATCTCGATCCATACCTGGCCACCAAAAATCTTCTCTAGCCTTCCTTTTCATACCTGACATGCTTCCATGACCTTCATGCAGAATTTCCAATACTTGCTCCCTCAGACTACCTGGTACAATCAGTTTGACCCTCTCCTCACAACCCCGTCTTGCTCGGACGATTCTGGCCACAAATTCTTATAATTTTCCAACTTATCAACACACACACACCTAACTTTTGCCATGGCTTATCCAAATTTTCCTTCAACACCTGCATTTCTACATCTTCTGCAACAACTGTTTTCCACGTATCCTCTGATATAGCCTTAATTTTCGTATCACGAATATCCTCCACCAGCCAATCCTAATCATCTTCCTCATCAGTTCCCTCCAATGGTAACCTCAACAATCAGTCTGCATTCACATTCCTCACTCCCGGAGCATACTCGACTGGGAAAGTATATTCTTGCAATCGGTACAACCACTTTGCAATCCTAGATGATGCCCCACTGGCTCTCTTGGTAGTAAATAAATCAATAAGTGGTTTATGATCATTTCGCAATTCAAACCTTCTTCCCCATACATAATTCCTGAAATATTGGAATCCCCACCAACACGCAAGTGCTCCCTTTTCTATTGCAGAATACGTCACCTCAGCACCCCTCAGTGGCCTTTTACGCGAATGCTACAACATGTTCTTTCCCTTCACACACCTGCATTAAAACAGCCCCCAATCCATGCATACTAGCATCTGCTGATACAATAGTGAGCCTCTGGGCCACAAAAGGCTTCAACTCTACAGCACTAATCACGCACCTCTTAAGTTCCTAAAATGCTCGCTGACACTCCTCCGTCCAAACATACTTTTGACTGTTCTTCATTAACCCAAGTAACGGGTGCGCCACATCAGCAAAATTCTTTACAAATTTTGCGTAATACTCTGCCAAACCCAAGAACAATCTTAACTGATCTTTATTCGCCGGACTAGGTGTCTTCTCAGTTGCTTCCAGTAACTTAGCCTTTGGTTTAATCCCACTCCCAGAAATAGAAATAGAAATAATTGATTCTGTGTCAGGGAGGATCACCAAGTGGATTGTTGGGTTGCAGGAATATGATTTTGTTGTAAAATATGTTCCTGGTGCTGATAATATACCTGCTGATGTTTTGTCTAGATTAGTTACACCCAATACTCAATTTCAAAATGATGAGTTGGTAGGTACCAACATAGACAATTCAGAATGTGTGTGTGAGGTAGACTTTGAAATAATTTCTGAGGACAGGTGGCGTGAAGAATCTTTATCTGACAAGATATTATCTGAAGTAATGGAATTATTATGCAATGGTTGGAAAAGTATACATCAAGGAAGTCACGAAAGTAAAAGTTATTGGAATATTAGAGATGAACTTGCGGTGAGTCAAGATATTCTATTCAGAGGCACGAGGTTAGTACCTCCACTTAATCTTAGAGACCAACTAATGAGCCAAGCCCATAGCAGTCACATGGGTATTTCTAAAACCAAAGAAAGGTGACTCTCTTCATAGTGGTGGCCTGGTATGGACAACCAAGTGGAGCGTTTAGTCAAAGAGTGTGTACAATGTGCAATGAGTGAAAAGGCAATGAAGCCTAGGGTACAACCGATGGTAATTAGAGAAAGCCCAAAGGGTCCGTGGAAGGATGTTACATTAGATATAGTAGGACCCATTCATGGTGAGAATTCTATCGACTACATAATCGTTGTAATTCGACATGTACTCTAGATGGCCAGAAGTGTGGTTCACTAAAAACATTGAGACGTGCAAAGTCATTGAATTTCTAAAGGATTTAATAACCAAGGAGGGTATTCCCTCAAATTTCCTCACTGATAATGCGGTGCAATTGACATCTAAAGAAATTAATGACTTTTTGAGTGGGTGTGGCATCAAACATAAACTTTGTGCATTGTACCATCCAGAATGCAATGGAATGGTAGAAAGGTTTAATAGAGTCATAAAGGAAACCATCTCCATTGCAAAAGACAACCAACTGGACTGGAAGAAGGAAATACTGAGGAAAGTTTATGTTTATAGACACACCCCTCACTCCTCTACTGGTCAAACACCTTTTTCTCTTTTCCGTGGTAGACGTGGTAATACTATCCTAGAACCTAAATGGGTTAATGACTTATTAGACAGGAAAAGAAATAGGGTGATTGGAGACTTAAACAACATGAAAAGGTGCTAAAGAGTAAGCTGAACTTTGATAGAACGAACTGTGTAAAGAAAACTCTCATTAAAGTTGGTGATTGGGTTATGATAAAACAGCCTTTTACAAAAAAAAGTGAGAGAAGATATTCATCTCCAATAAAGGTTACAAAGCTTTTTAATAATGTTGTCAAAACCCAGGATAACAGGATATGGAATTTAAATAGAATTGTCAAATTTACCCAAACTGTAAAGGGCGACAAAGATTATGAGACAGAAAGAAGTGGGATTGATGCAAGAAGAACATCTTCAATGAGATCGCAAGATCGTGAAGAGAAACCTAAGAAAGAACCCATACTGAGGAGGTCAAACAGAAACTTCCAGATGCCCGCATATCTTAAAGACTATAAGTTAGAGTGAAATTTCACTTTAATGCTCAGATACAATTTTAGTTATTTTTTTTTCTTTCTTCTCTTGTTTTTTATATATTGTATATTTAAAGTCATAGGTAATTTATCTTTGTTTGAAGGGGAGGGAGAGGTGTTGTATTGTGTAAATTAGAATGGCAGTATGTCATATGCAGAAGGAATGTTACTATTTGAATGTGTGTGCGTTTCTACTGTGAGGATTCTACTGATCGGTGGAGACGAGCAGCAGCAGCTTAGAAGTGCTGGTGGAGGCTGGGATATTTTCCCTTATTCTAACTTGTTTTCTGAACTTCAAATTAAAAAAGAAATCCTGTTTTCATCTCACACAAGAGCCGTGTGAATCCTTCATTATAACACCAATTCAATGTCCGCTTTTGCTACCACCCTGCTACATACACTAACTCTATCTAGGGGAGCTGGTGGATTAAAAAAGTGGTGGGGCACTGAATGAGTGAGTAAGCAAGTCTGAACCGAAGAAAGACCTTGCAGGGCTTTTCTTGTTGCATGGAAATTTAGGAAAAAACGGTTTCAAATAGTGCATTTTACAGTTCAGACTCCAATACTCCAATTCTTAATAATTCATAATACTGGTCTCTCTGTGACCCTCTTAAGCTACACTGCCCCCAAACCCACATTAACACCAGTGGCTAGTCCTGTCCATTGTCTTTACAAGCTGGGGCCCTGCTACTTTTGTCCTAGGCCACAGTGGTCGGCTGACATATACAGCTTTGCTAAATTGGCAAGTCCCATCCCTCATGATGTCATTACATTGACTTGTGCCCAAGTGCAAGTAAAAAATCCTGCACTATATGCTGCCTGGACAGGATGAAGTGCATTTGAAAGACAATTGAAATGCTGTCATATGCTTGCATCCACCGATACATGGCATGAAGAAGTCCTACTGTATTAGTGATGCAGGGTAACCACCCAAATTTGCCATTGCCCACAGTACCTGCCCAGGAATCAACTTAAGACTAATTTAGCTAGAAAACAGATAAACATTAACAGCAAAATGAATTAACAGTTGGCTTACAACAAAGATTGCATTTTTTTACATTCTGTGTTTCAGTTTAGGAAATTATTTAGTAAACAAATAGTGCTGCCTCAAGGCATCTTATCATTGATAGCTATCTTTCCCCAAAAGAGGAAAAATTAAGTGTAACAACTAAACAAGATGTTATTAAAATTAGCATATGCGACATCTTAACCATCAGAGCAGTAATTTAAACATGTGTTACAGGACTTTGTGATGCCAACATGAACAGCCTGCGCCAACAGAATGTATCTATGTTTGCAGAGAAAGGTAAAGTTCCACTCACCAAGCATCTAGGGAACTATAAAATGTTTTTTAAATCTTGAAGAAGTGAAGGTAGGCCTGGGTCCAGCTGATGTGCTAATAGTGATCCCACCCAAACCCCTTGCATGGTCTGAGGCTGTCAGAGGGAGGAGACTGATGGACGGCAATGCTTCTGCTGTTCCGACGGTCCTGCATTTCAGCCCCAAGGTCTGCCATGGGAAACCATGATGAAATCTCGCAGGCAGGAGGAGACATAACGAGTGGGAAAAGCAACTTATCTTAAACATACCGCTGCACGTGTTCGCCACTCTTTTAGACCAGTCTTCAATGGCTGGACAAGCTGCTGGCCTCCGCCCACAACCTGGCCCCCTCAGCACCACCCACTACCACACTGCTAGAATGGGAGTCCTGCCCCGGGCCATTTCCTTGTATGATGTTTTGATGACTCGGCCCTGGGCTACAGCAGTAGCGCTGAGGGCAGACTTATGCTGCACTAGTAAAACAGACCATGCCCACTGAAAAGATGACACTGCCTCCTCTTCTTTCCTTATGCTTTCATTTATCCAACGTACAGGAATTCAGATGTACGCATCCAACCCTGGCAAAACCAAACAGCAACTGCCAACATTCCCTTTTCAATGTTCCCATTCTACTCTTGTTACTAAGGGAACCTTAACATTCCAAACTCTACTTCAACAATACAACATTTCTCCCCACGTAATAAAACATAAGTTTAAGTCAACCATTCATTAATGAAATACAACAATAAAAAAAACACACATAACATATAAAATGAAATTAGTCTGTATGATACTCTTTCAAGTAATTAGGTTTCCCTAAAATGAAATCAGTCTGTATAATACTCTTTCAGGTAATTTGGTTTCCTACTCAATCTCTTTTCTATTCATACATTCTCTGACACCTTCACTACACTTCCAATACCACCATTATCACCCTTCTGCAACTCACCTTTATTACACTTCACCACACTCTCTGTACTCCACCTCTTCCCATCATCCAAAATTACACTATATCTTCTCACACCGATCACCTGTTTAATGACTGACCATTTCGATAAACCTTTCCTGTTACCTTCACATATTCTGGTTCGCACCCAGTCTCCTTCCTCAAACCGGCCTCCCTTCACCCCACTCAATAATCTTCCATCATATCTCTCTTGCACCTTTTTTCACCCGACCTAACAGCCCCTCCTTATCAATCATCACCTTACCAGCTCTACCCATCCATCCTGGTACAGCAATAGTACATGGTTTCCTTCCTTTCAATAACATGAATGGGGTTTCCATCGTAAGGGAATGCGGAGTAGTACGATAACTCCACTGTAAATTTCTTATTTCCTTTCTCCAATCCAAACCACTTTGAAGTGACAACTGTATATTTTCATTAAGCACCCTGTTAACCTTTCTACAAGACCATTCTCCCTGGGATGAGCTACTGCCGATCTAATGTGCTTAATGCCACAGCATTCTAAATAGCCACTAAATTCCTTGGATGTGAATTGAGGACCATTATCTGTGACTAGGACTTCGGGATACCCTTCCCTTCTCCATACCTCCTCACAAAACTCTATGGCAACTCCTGATTTAACATCCCTTACCACACTTACCTCCACCCACTTAGAATTGTAGTCCATCATCACAATTGCATAATACTTTCCACTACTACCAAATTCAAATGGACCACACACATCCATTCCTACTTTCTTCCACAGTTCGCTCTGGAACGGTACTGGAACTACTGGAACCTTTTCACACTTATGTATTTTATCACTGCATGCACAACTCACGCAATTTCTCACAAATCGTTCCACATCTCGATCCATACCTGGCCACCAAAAATCTTCTCTAGCCTTCCTTTTCATACCTGACATGCTTCCATGACCTTCATGCAGAATTTCCAATACTTGCTCCCTCAGACTACCTGGTACAATCAGTTTGTCCCCTCTCCTCACAACCCCGTCTTGCTCGGACGATTCTGGCCACAAATTCTTATAATTTTCCAACTTATCAACACACACACACCTAACTTTTGCCATGGCTTATCCAAATTTTCCTTCAACACCTGCATTTCTACATCTTCTGCAACAACTGTTTTCCACGTATCCTCTGATATAGCCTTAATTTTCGTATCACGAATATCCTCCACCAGCCAATCCTAATCATCTTCCTCATCAGTTCCCTCCAATGGTAACCTCAACAATCAGTCTGCATTCACATTCCTCACTCCCGGAGCATACTCGACTGGGAAAGTATATTCTTGCAATCGGTACAACCACTTTGCAATCCTAGATGATGCCCCACTGGCTCTCTTGGTAGTAAATAAATCAATAAGTGGTTTATGATCATTTCGCAATTCAAACCTTCTTCCCCATACATAATTCCTGAAATATTGGAATCCCCACCAACACACAAGTGCTCCCTTTTCTATTGCAGAATACGTCACCTCAGCACCCCTCAGTGGCCTTTTACGCGAATGCTACAACATGTTCTTTCCCTTCACACACCTGCATTAAAACAGCCCCCAATCCATGCATACTAGCATCTGCTGATACAATAGTGAGCCTCTGGGCCACAAAAGGCTTCAACTCTACAGCACTAATCACGCACCTCTTAAGTTCCTAAAATGCTCGCCGACACTCCTCCGTCCAAACATACTTTTGACTGTTCTTCATTAACCCAAGTAACGGGTGCGCCACATCAGCAAAATTCTTTACAAATTTTGCGTAATACTCTGCCAAACCCAAGAACAATCTTAACTGATCTTTATTCGCCGGACTAGGTGTCTTCTCAGTTGCTTCCAGTAACTTAGCCTTTGGTTTAATCCCACTCCCAGAAATAGAAATAGAAATAATTGATTCTGTGTCAGGGAGGATCACCAAGTGGATTGTTGGGTTGCAGGAATATGATTTTGTTGTAAAATATGTTCCTGGTGCTGATAATATACCTGCTGATGTTTTGTCTAGATTAGTTACACCCAATACTCAATTTCAAAATGATGAGTTGGTAGGTACCAACATAGACAATTCAGAATGTGTGTGTGAGGTAGACTTTGAAATAATTTCTGAGGACAGGTGGCGTGAAGAATCTTTATCTGACAAGATATTATCTGAAGTAATGGAATTATTATGCAATGGTTGGAAAAGTATACATCAAGGAAGTCACGAAAGTAAAAGTTATTGGAATATTAGAGATGAACTTGCGGTGAGTCAAGATATTCTATTCAGAGGCACGAGGTTAGTGCCTCCACTTAATCTTAGAGACCAACTAATGAGCCAAGCCCATAGCAGTCACATGGGTATTTCTAAAACCAAAGAAAGGTGACGCTCTTCATAGTGGTGGCCTGGTATGGACAACCAAGTGGAGCGTTTAGTCAAAGAGTGTGTACAATGTGCAATGAGTGAAAAGGCAATGAAGCCTAGGGTACAACCGATGGTAATTAGAGAAAGCCCAAAGGGTCCGTGGAAGGATGTTACATTAGATATAGTAGGACCCATTCATGGTGAGAATTCTATCGACTACATAATCGTTGTAATTCGACATGTACTCTAGATGGCCAGAAGTGTGGTTCACTAAAAACATTGAGACGTGCAAAGTCATTGAATTTCTAAAGGATTTAATAACCAAGGAGGGTATTCCCTCAAATTTCCTCACTGATAATGCGGTGCAATTGACATCTAAAGAAATTAATGACTTTTTGAGTGGGTGTGGCATCAAACATAAACTTTGTGCATTGTACCATCCAGAATGCAATGGAATGGTAGAAAGGTTTAATAGAGTCATAAAGGAAACCATCTCCATTGCAAAAGACAACCAACTGGACTGGAAGAAGGAAATACTGAGGAAAGTTTATGTTTATAGACACACCCCTCACTCCTCTACTGGTCAAACACCTTTTTCTCTTTTCCGTGGTAGACGTGGTAATACTATCCTAGAACCTAAATGGGTTAATGACTTATTAGACAGGAAAAGAAATAGGGTGATTGGAGACTTAAACAACATGAAAAGGTGCTAAAGAGTAAGCTGAACTTTGATAGAACGAACTGTGTAAAGAAAACTCTCATTAAAGTTGGTGATTGGGTTATGATAAAACAGCCTTTTACAAAAAAAAGTGAGAGAAGATATTCATCTCCAATAAAGGTTACAAAGCTTTTTAATAATGTTGTCAAAACCCAGGATAACAGGATATGGAATTTAAATAGAGTTGTCAAATTTACCCAAACTGTAAAGGGCGCCAAAGATTATGAGACAGAAAGAAGTGGGATTGATGCAAGAAGAACATCTTCAATGAGATCGCAAGATCGTGAAGAGAAACCTAAGAAAGAACCCATACTGAGGAGGTCAAACAGAAACTTCCAGATGCCCGCATATCTTAAAGACTATAAGTTAGAGTGAAATTTCACTTTAATGCTCAGATACAATTTTAGTTTTTTTTTTTCTTTCTTCTCTTGTTTTTTATATATTGTATATTTAAAGTCATAGGTAATTTATCTTTGTTTGAAGGGGAGGGAGAGGTGTTGTATTGTGTAAATTAGAATGGCAGTATGTCATATGCAGAAGGAATGTTACTATTTGAATGTGTGTGCGTTTCTACTGTGAGGATTCTACTGATCGGTGGAGACGAGCAGCAGCAGCTTAGAAGTGCTGGTGGAGGCTGGGATATTTTCCCTTATTCTAACTTGTTTTCTGAACTTCAAATTAAAAAAGAAATCCTGTTTTCATCTCACACAAGAGCCGTGTGAATCCTTCATTATAACACCAATTCAATGTCCGCTTTTGCTACCACCCTGCTACATACACTAACTCTATCTAGGGGAGCTGGTGGATTAAAAAAGTGGTGGGGCACTGAATGAGTGAGTAAGCAAGTCTGAACCGAAGAAAGACCTTGCAGGGCTTTTCTTGTTGCATGGAAATTTAGGAAAAAACGGTTTCAAATAGTGCATTTTACAGTTCAGAATCCAATACTCCAATTCTTAATAATTCATAATACTGGTCTCTCTGTGACCCTCTTAAGCTACACTGCCCCCAAACCCACATTAACACCAGTGGCTAGTCCTGTCCATTGTCTTTACAAGCTGGGGCCCTGCTACTTTTGTCCTAGGCCACAGTGGTCGGCTGACATATACAGCTTTGCTAAATTGGCAAGTCCCATCCCTCATGATGTCATTACATTGACTTGTGCCCAAGGGCAAGTAAAAAATCCTGCACTATATGCTGCCTGGACAGGATGAAGTGCATTTGAAAGACAATTGAAATGCTGTCATATGCTTGCATCCACCGATACATGGCATGAAGAAGTCCTACTGTATTAGTGATGCAGGGTAACCACCCAAATTTGCCATTGCCCACAGTACCTGCCCAGGAATCAACTTAAGACTAATTTTGCTAGAAAACAGATAAACATTAACAGCAAAATTAATTAACAGTTGGCTTACAACAAAGATTGCATTTTTTTACATTCTGTGTTTCAGTTTAGGAAATTATTTAGTAAACAAATAGTGCTGCCTCAAGGCATCTTATCATTGATAGCTATCTTTCCCCAAAAGAGGAAAAATTAAGTGTAACAACTAAACAAGATGTTATTAAAATTAGCATATGCAACATCTTAACCATCAGAGCAGTAATTTAAACATGTGTTACAGGACTTTGTGATGCCAACATGTACAGCCTGCGCCAACAGAATGTATCTATGTTTGCAGAGAAAGGTAAAGTTCCACTCACCAAGCATCTAGGGAACTATAAAATGTTTTTTAAATCTTGAAGAAGTGAAGGTAGGCCTGGGTCCAGCTGATGTGCTAATAGTGATCCCACCCAAACCCCTTGCATGGTCTGAGGCTGTCAGAGGGAGGAGACTGATGGACGGCAATGCTTCTGCTGTTCCGACGGTCCTGCATTTCAGCCCCAAGGTCTGCCATGGGAAACCATGATGAAATCTCGCAGGCAGGAGGAGACATAACGAGTGGGAAAAGCAACTTATCTTAAACATACCGCTGCACGTGTTCGCCACTCTTTTAGACCAGTCTTCAATGGCTGGACAAGCTGCTGGCCTCCGCCCACAACCTGGCCCCCTCAGCACCACCCACTACCACACTGCTAGAATGGGAGTCCTGCCCCGGGCCATTTCCTTGTATGATGTTTTGATGACTCGGCCCTGGGCTACAGCAGTAGCGCTGAGGGCAGACTTATGCTGCACTAGTAAAACAGACCATGCCCACTGAAAAGATGACACTGCCTCCTCTTCTTTCCTTATGCTTTAATTTATCCAACGTACAGGAATTCAGATGTACGCATCCAACCCTGGCAAAACCAAACAGCAACTGCCAACATTCCCTTTTCAATGTTCCCATTCTACTCTTGTTACTAAGGGAACCTTAACATTCCAAACTCTACTTCAACAATACAACATTTCTCCCCACGTAATAAAACATAAGTTTAAGTCAACCATTCATTAATGAAATACAACAATAAAAAAAACACACATAACATATAAAATGAAATTAGTCTGTATGATACTCTTTCAAGTAATTAGGTTTCCCTAAAATGAAATCAGTCTGTATAATACTCTTTCAGGTAATTTGGTTTCCTACTCAATCTCTTTTCTATTCATACATTCTCTGACACCTTCACTACACTTCCAATACCACCATTATCACCCTTCTGCAACTCACCTTTATTACACTTCACCACACTCTCTGTACTCCACCTCTTCCCATCATCCAAAATTACACTATATCTTCTCACACCGATCACCTGTTTAATGACTGACCATTTCGATAAACCTTTCCTGTTACCTTCACATATTCTGGTTCGCACCCAGTCTCCTTCCTCAAACCGGCCTCCCTTCACCCCACTCAATAATCTTCCATCATATCTCTCTTGCACCTTTTTTCACCCGACCTAACAGCCCCTCCTTATCAATCATCACCTTACCAGCTCTACCCATCCATCCTGGTACAGCAATAGTACATGGTTTCCTTCCTTTCAATAACATGAATGGGGTTTCCATCGTAAGGGAATGCGGAGTAGTACGATAACTCCACTGTAAATTTCTTATTTCCTTTCTCCAATCCAAACCACTTTGAAGTGACAACTGTATATTTTCATTAAGCACCCTGTTAACCTTTCTACAAGACCATTCTCCCTGGGATGAGCTACTGCCGATCTAATGTGCTTAATGCCACAACATTCTAAATAGCCACTAAATTCCTTGGATGTGAATTGAGGACCATTATCTGTGACTAGGACTTCGGGATACCCTTCCCTTCTCCATACCTCCTCACAAAACTCTATGGCAACTCCTGATTTAACATCCCTTACCACACTTACCTCCACCCACTTAGAATTGTAGTCCATCATCACAATTGCATAATACTTTCCACTACTACCAAATTCAAATGGACCACACACATCCATTCCTACTTTCTTCCACAGTTCGCTGTGGAACGGTACTGGAACTACTGGAACCTTTTCACACTTATGTATTTTATCACTGCATGCACAACTCACGCAATTTCTCACAAATCGTTCCACATCTCGATCCATACCTGGCCACCAAAAATCTTCTCTAGCCTTCCTTTTCATACCTGACATGCTTCCATGACCTTCATGCAGAATTTCCAATACTTGCTCCCTCAGACTACCTGGTACAATCAGTTTGTCCCCTCTCCTCACAACCCCGTCTTGCTCGGACGATTCTGGCCACAAATTCTTATAATTTTCCAACTTATCAACACACACACACCTAACTTTTGCCATGGCTTATCCAAATTTTCCTTCAACACCTGCATTTCTACATCTTCTGCAACAACTGTTTTCCACCTATCCTCTGATATAGCCTTAATTTTCGTATCACGAATATCCTCCACCAGCCAATCCTAATCATCTTCCTCATCAGTTCCCTCCAATGGTAACCTCAACAATCAGTCTGCATTCACATTCCTCACTCCCGGAGCATACTCGACTGGGAAAGTATATTCTTGCAATCGGTACAACCACTTTGCAATCCTAGATGATGCCCCACTGGCTCTCTTGGTAGTAAATAAATCAATAAGTGGTTTATGATCATTTCGCAATTCAAACCTTCTTCCCCATACATAATTCCTGAAATATTGGAATCCCCACCAACACGCAAGTGCTCCCTTTTCTATTGCAGAATACGTCACCTCAGCACCCCTCAGTGGCCTTTTACGCGAATGCTACAACATGTTCTTTCCCTTCACACACCTGCATTAAAACAGCCCCCAATCCATGCATACTAGCATCTGCTGATACAATAGTGAGCCTCTGGGCCACAAAAGGCTTCAACTCTACAGCACTAATCACGCACCTCTTAAGTTCCTAAAATGCTCGCTGACACTCCTCCGTCCAAACATACTTTTGACTGTTCTTCATTAACCCAAGTAACGGGTGCGCCACATCAGCAAAATTCTTTACAAATTTTGCGTAATACTCTGCCAAACCCAAGAACAATCTTAACTGATCTTTATTCGTCGGACTAGGTGTCTTCTCAGTTGCTTCCAGTAACTTAGCCTTTGGTTTAATCCCACTCCCAGAAATAGTTTGCCCCAGATATTCTACAGTGGAACATCCGAATTTGCACTTACTCAATTCCACCGTCAATCAGGCCTCTTCCAAGATTTGACACACCTTCTTCATCACACCACTATGTTCATCCATATTCTCCGCCCACACCAACACATCATCTTGAAAAAACCTCACATTCTCTACGTCTCCTAGTAAACGCTGCATGACTCTTTGAAACTCTCCTTAGGCAGATGCAAGACCAAATGGCATGCGTCTGAATCTAAATGCTCCTTCTGGTGTGATGAAAGACGTGATATGGTTTGACTCCGGGTGCAACATTATTTGGTGGTAAGCGCTCGATAAATCCAACGTTGAGAACAATTTACCCCCTTGAACACCGGCTAATAGCTCATTGATGTTTGGTATGGGATGTCTATCAATCCAAATATTGTCCTTCAGATCTCTCAAATCCACACACATCCTGATCTTACCATTAGGTTTCCGAGCCAATACCACCGGACTGAGGGCCAGATGTAGGTAGCCGTTTGCATGGTGCAAACTGTGAAAATCGCAGTTTGCGCCATGCAAACAGCCTAACGCGATGCTCATTCCCAAATTGCGAGTCGGTACCGACTCGCAATTTGGGAATGCGACTCGCAAATAGGAAGGGGTGTTCCCTTCCTATTTGCGACTTGCATCTCAATTCAGAATTGCTTTGTGACCGCAAAGCAACTCGCAGTTACCACCAGTGTCACACTGGTGGTAACTCATTCGCAAAAGGGAAGGGGTCCCCATGGGACCCCTTCCCCTTTGTGAATGTCGACATGGTTTCGGTATTTTTTTCATTTTGCAACTCGTTTTCCTTTAAGGAAAACGGGCTGCAAAATGAAAAAAAAAAACTGCTTTATTTAAAAAGCAGTCACAGACATGGAGGTCTGCTGACCAGCAGGCCACCATCCCTGTGAGTGCAAGGACTCGCTATGGGGTCGCAAAAAGCGACCCACCTCATTAATATTATAGCTGCTATTGATTCTCTGAGGCCAGCAAAAGCCCCTGGCCCGGATAAGATTCCAGGGGATTTGTTCAAATCAGAACCTAAGATATGGGCATGGTATATCAATTTGTTGTCTAATGCCATAGCAGCTGGCAGCCCTATTCCAGAGTCTTGGCACGGTGCTGAAATAATACCGATCTATAAAAAGGGTGATACAGGGTTGCCTGTAAATTATCGACCTATTAGCCTTATTGATATCCTTCAGAAGACGTTTGCCAAACAAGTCTTAGTGAGGCTTACTGACTGGATTCAAGACCAGCAAATTTTATCTCCTTTACAGGCTGGGTTTCGGCCCAAAACTAATACTATGGACCAAGTTTTCAGGGTGTCATTACTGTTCTGGAAGTATGTCACCTTATCTAAGCAAAAACTCTATGTGGCTTTCGTAGACTTAAGATCTGCATTTGATCTTGTCCCAAGAGAGAAACTGTGGGAAGTATTGTACAAAATTGGTATCCCAGGGAACTTAGTGCATTTAATCCAAAGATTACATGAAAAAACATTTGCACAAGTAAGATGGGGCAATCAGGGGGAACTCACAGACAAAATAGACATCAAGAGAGGAGTGCGCCAGGGTTGCGTTCTTGCCCCAACGCTATTTACACTGTTCATCAATGAGGTGGTGCAAGTCGTGTCCAATTGTCAAAATGACGCCCCATCTTTGAATCACCATAAAATTCCAATTTTGTTATTTGCCGATGATTCTCTCTTGATCTCCAGAACCCCTATGGGCCTCCAGGTACTCATGGACAAGTTCAGTTCGTTTTGCGGTGACTACGGTCTGGAACTTAACCATAGCAAAACTAAACTCATGACTTTGGGTTGTGGCCCCACCAAGAGATATTCAATATTTTACAATGGAACGCCCCTAGGTTTGGTAAAATCTATAGATTACTTGGGGGTGAGAATCAGCAACAATCTGCATTGGGGGGCCCAAATCGACAAAAGTTTGGCTCGCCTGGTACAGTCATCTGGAGCCATTCTTCGTTTTCATAAGTCTACTTCTGAGAGAGTGATTACTCCAATTATTAAAATTTATAGAGCAAAGGCACAAAGTGCTGCGGTCTATGGGGCAGAAATTTGGGGGTCGTCAAACACTGGCAGGCTTGCAGTGGGGGAAAACAATTTCGTGAGGTCTACTTTGGCCTGCCCTCGCAGTACCCCACTGCTGCCATTGTTTTGGGACCTTGACCTTCCACGCATCACAGATGTAGTTGCCCTACGACCTCTGCTTTTTTGGGTCCGTGTTTGGTCCACCCCTGAGTTATCTACATACAAGGAGTCTATCCAAGACATCTTGGATAGACCTAATGTACTCACCATTCCCTGGTTTAATCACATCTCTAAATGGTTTCACAAATTGGGTCTTAGTGAGCTATGGAGTCATCCAGAAAGTATAAGGAAGGAGCAGAAGAATCATTTGAAAACGGTATACTGGACTTACGTCAGGGAAAACTATCTGCTGTGCCTTACTCACGGCAGATTGACCTCACAATTTTTTGATTTTAAATGGTATCCGTCTTTTGAATCTTTTATGGATATAATTCTTGACCCATTAAGTAAGAGTTTATATATCCAGTTCAGATATGGTTGTCTGCCTCTCAAATCATATGGCAGTAAGTGGAGTGCAACTACAAGATCTGATTTATGTCCGAGCTGTACTCTTAATCCAGAATCCATTGTACATTTTATGTTTTTATGTCCTGCCTATTTGATTGCGCGTCGAAAGTGGTTACGGCCAGTGTGTAGGAATGTGGGGGTAAGACATTGTATTGTTGCCTTAAGAATTCTGATGAGGGAAAGTTCCCCCCCCTTGCCCTGTGCGGTTAGTAGGTACATTACAGCTGCCTGGCATGTACGTACTTATCACTTGGGGAAAGTTGCTGATGCGGAACTTACTTCCAAATAAGGACAACATGAAAAACTGACAATGGAATGTTTTAGTCATCAAATTTTAACCACACACCTAGACTGGAACAATACCCCATGATTGATTTAAATGACAGTCAGTAGGAGATTAGGTGTTTGGTTTTTATGTGTTTTAAGGCCGTAAAGGATGTTCTTTTTTATTCCTCTTATTTCCTTTTTAACATAATTTTTACTTATCTTTTATCTTTCTACCGGTGGTTGTTTTGCTTTTAGGGTTGAAAGTAACCAATAAAGCTATGTATGTACAAATATAACTGTGGGAGAAAACAATTTTGCGAGGGCTTTGATAGTGTGCCCCCGAAGTACACCACTGATCCCAATGTTTCTTGATTTGGGGCTAAACCAAGTAGCTGATTTAATTTCCCTATGACCTCTATTATATTGGATAAGGATTTGGACCACCCTGAATTGGATTTATACAAAGCATCATTGCTTGACCTGCTAAAGAGACCAAATGCAGCTATTATTCCTTGGATTAAATATGTGTCCAATTGGTTTTGTATCTTGGGGTTTGGAGATTATTGGGAGAATCCCCAAAAATTAGTGAAATCCCATAAAACTGCTTTGAAATCAGCTTACTGGTCCAATGTATGGAACAATTATATTTGTTGTAAAACTCATGGTCGATTATCTAATCTTTTTACTGATTTTAAGTGGTTTCCGCAGTATGAATCCTATTAAGATATTATACTAGATCTACAGGGCAAAGGTTTATGTGCTAGATTCCGTTTTGGGTCCTTACCAATGTTGTCTTTAACTTGCAACTGGGGGCCAATCACTACTTCAGATATATGTCCGGCTTCTGGCGGTGCCCCGGAAACAGTTGAATATTTTATGTTTTTTTGCCCAACATATTTTTTTTCCACAGTCAATATGGATTCGAAAAACCTGTAGGGAAATGGGGCTGGAAAACTGCAGTATAGCAATAAGGGTTTTAAAAAAGCCATAGATCAAATTAATTAATTTTAGCAGTCAGCAAGTTTTTAGTGGCAGCATGGCATATACGTGATCACCATTTCAATCAAGGACCCACGAAGCGTGCCCAGGCAGGATTTTAGATGAATACTCTGATATCACATGTATGTATTTATTTATGTGTTTTTTTTTTATAAAATTATTAAATCATTGTACAGATTATAAAATGAGATGAAATTTTTCTTTTAATGTATGTGATGCTTTCATGGTTAATTGACCGAATAAAGCTTGACTTGAAATTAATGAGGTGGGTCTTTTCGACCCCATAGCGAGTCGCAGAAGGTGTCTGAGACACCATTCTGCATATGCTTTTGCGACTCGGAAATTGCGAGTCGCTCTGACTTGCAATTTCAGAATCGCAAAAGCATATCTTGCTACATCTGGCCCTTAACCCCTCCGATGATTCAATTTCCTCTATCACTCCCAACTTCAACAATTTCTCTAATCCTGCTTTTAATGCAGCTTTCAATACTACGGGCACACTCCTCACTTTATGTACTTTCGGTGTCGCACCTTCTTTCAAAATAATTTTGTGTTCAAATTTCTTCAAACAACCTAGTCCCTCTCCAAACAAATTAGGAAACTCCCCTTTCCATGTCACTGTGTGTTGACCATTAGATACTGTCAAAACTTGAGACAAGACTTGTTCCACCGAATTAGGGTCCAACAACACTTTCAATTCTCTCTGTTCATTCCACTCTAGCAAACACCGGCCACTCTCCATTACATACACCCAACACCTAATTTTCTTGTGTTTAAACACCAATAAACCTTGGAAACACCCCAAAATAAGTATTTTTTTCCCACCATAACCCACCAGTTTGACTTTTGCTTTAGATAAACTACTTTGGCCCAAATCATGCCAAGTCTCTTTATCGATCATATATGGAGAACACGTATATGGAGAACACGAATCCGCCCACATGTTGACCAACACACCATTAATCTGCACAACGCATTTTGGCGGCCTATACTGGGCATCCTCTAACACCAAGATTTTTTCTTCAGATACATCCATCGCAACATAGTTCAACATAAATACTTCTATTTGATTATAATCTCCTTCATTACTCAAATGAATTTGTTCCATTCTTCTGACATCCTGGTGAATCAAGTTTACACTCTTCTTTTTCTTTAGTGGTCCCTTTTGGTTACAGACCTTAGAAAAATGAACCCTCTTATCACACTTAAAACATTTGGCTTCCACAGCAGGACAGTTCATAGAAGACGCTAAATGCTTTGCACTCCCACATCTATAACATCTCTTTGAGAGTTTTCCCTTCACAAACTCCTTGTTGCTTTTATCTTTGTCGATCACCTGCACAGTCATATCCCCCACATCCTTCCTTCCTAACTCTTCAACGTAACATGAAGTATCCTCTATACGCTTTGCAACTGCAACTGTTTCATCCAACGAGGGATCCTTTAAACTCAATTGTTTTTCTTGAATTTTCACATTTTTAGTCCGATTTATCAACTGATCTCTGATCATTTCTTCATGCAATTCCCTAAATTTGCATGTGTTCGCCAATGTACGCAAAGTACACACAAATTGATCAGTTGATTCATCGGGAGCTTGCACTGTCAAAAAGAACTTGTGACGTTCTACCACAATACTAGTTTTTCTACAATAATGAGATTCCAACGCCCCCATTGCCCTAGTATAAACATCATCACCCTTGTTTTCTTCGTCGGAACACCTTCCCCATCTCCTATGCTACTCACTTGGGGTAAAGATTTCAATAGCTTCCTTCCCTCCACCCCCAAACTATGTTTCAAAAGAGCCAGCTTCCTTTTTGCAGTAAAAATAGCTCCACTCAATGCCTCCGAATACGTTTTAAAAGCATCACGCCAATCCTCCCATGTCATGGTTGGTTCCCCAGGCATAGCCAAAAATATTGCGATATCGACTGCATGTCGCACCCACACAATTCACCAAATATCCTGCTACACAAAACACCTATCTGAGTCTTATACAATGGAAAACAATAAACTAAAATATAAAAAGTAGTCACCGATGTCGACTGTCGATGTTCTTGCTAGGTCATCTCATCACAGTCCCCATGGACGACTTATCCTTGACTCATGTGGAAAATCCCAAATGAAGAAAGAAAAAAAACTTCACCATACAAGACTTCTTTTTAAAGTGTCACTCCTTGTCCCACATACGATGGTACTCAAACAAAAAAAATGGCATACACCCAACTGTGTGTTCTGAGCAGTCCCATGTCGTTACATATCCATAAACACACCGCCTGGTTTCCGCTTCCTTTAAACTGCCCACGTTGTTTTTCTTAATCAGTTCCGCGTTGTTCTCTGCGTTAGCCTTATAATCCTTACATTTCCTTTATACCGCTTAACACCGTTGTGTTCAGAGTGTCGCTTCTGTTGCTTGGATACTCACAACAACATCGTGACGCGCGATGCACATCACACAGCACGTTCTCCACACTGTGTTGCTTGGATTCTCAAAGCAACATCATGACATGCGATGCACAGTCCTGCCTGGCTCCGCCATTCTTGCTTTGCTTGCTGGATGTGTTTGGTTGTAGACGGGTCGCATCGCCAAGCCTGCCTTTCCCTGTTGCTTAAGGTTTTGCTGCTGTTTATGCATCTGTCAGGCAAACTCTTCCATCCCGTACCAGGCCATGTCAGCTCTTTCCAGGCCTGTCCCCGACTGCCTGTCCGGCTGTGTGCCTTCTGCACTCTAGGTTGCATCACCCTTAGCGGGCTGTTGTCACCCCCTTGCAGACCTTTCCTAGTTTCTTTGTCTGGCTATGCTTGTGAGGTGGGGCTGCCCCTTCCTTTTGAGCCACTCAGCTCTGCGGACTCTCGCGCTTGTCCTTCTAGCTGAGCTTCTTGTGCGAGGTGTAGGGCTGTTGGGCATATGTTTACCCTTAGATGCTCTTCGTTTTCCACCCGATACTCGTCCTTTGGGCTTTAGCAATTGCCCCTTCATGTCTGGCTTGGGGGGTTTGTGTTCTCTGAGACCTCCGACCACTGGGCTGTAGAAGCACACCTCTACCTCCTCATTGTGTCTTCTGGCAGGCAGGGTCAACTTCCCTGTCCAAACCGCTTTTGCATTGTGGACCCTTTAAGGGGGCATCTCCTTACCACATGCAGCTTACTGCATATTCTGCGTAGTGCCTTTGTTGCCGGTCCAGCTGAGGCTCGCTCCCAGCTCTGACGCTTGTTCCTAGAGTGCTTGCGGGAGATGCTGGTAGGGTCTTTCATCTCTTGCTTGGGTGGCGCGTCCTGCTTCAGTCCTGCCTCTGCAATCACTCCTTCTCGTGGTGTGGTCAGCTTCATTGCTTCTTGGGGTCCTTCGTGCCACCTATCTGTCCAACAAGCATGGGACTCTGGCAGTGGCAACTCCTGAAGAGCGCTTAATTTCCACCCAAGGCTCATTTCAAATTCTGCTCTGGCACACCACTTACCAGTGCATTTGCTTTTTTTTCTTTTCCTTTCCTTTTTAGGTTGAGCGTAAGCATACGGCTCATTGTATACTTTTAAGTATACTTCTTGGGCTTAAAATAATTTCCTTCCTTGCTAGTGGTTAGACATGCCTCTTTGTCCCTCCTTTTTAGAGCAGAGCACAAAGCGCTCTGTCCCTGGTGTAATCTCTGTATGAGCTTTTAACCACGCCCATGTCAAGCCCATCAGTTTGGTTGGTTCATGGGCTTGCCTTTTAAAATTAGCTTGATTTCATTAGTGAAAGGCATGCACACGTGATGCCTTTTCTGGTGTTTAACCTGCCTCGAGCGCACTGGCCAACTACTGAAAACATACGAGGCTCCATGTTTTCCGGATGGTTTCTGGACTTTATTTCGTAGTAGTACAGTGCTTAGCATGACATCGACCCTGTTACATGGATATTTGCACTTTTCCCGGTTACATGGATAATTGCACTTTTGCCGAAACGTTTCACTGCGAGCAAACTTCTGTTTCCTTTTGTGTGTTTGCTTTGCGCTCATTGTGATTGTCGGCTCGCTTATGTGAAACTGTTTTACTTTTCAGCTTATGTGGCAAGAAAAGTCTGGTTAGAACTTTACAACGCTAATAGCTTTAGTTTGAGCAAACGCAAGACCCATTGCACTGCAAATGCTTGTTCTCTTTGGGAGCAGGGACCAACTACTGTATAATTACGCTTTGTCCTGTTTATCTTTTCTGTTGGGCACTTTTTTTTCTTTGTTACCTGCCCTTGTTCGGTGAAGCTTCAGTTTTGATTTGCAGAGCATTCTTGCCCTCAGCTTAACTTCTCTTAAAACAAGGCTTGAGAGGCGCTACTCTCACCCACATTGATAGAAGTGGCCAGAGTCTTTTACAGAGAACAATCCATCATTCTGAGATGTTAACTGGCTAAATAACTACCCCTGCGCCCTAGCTCTGGGATTATACGCTATTTCCTTCCCAGCCTGAATAAATCGTCTCACAATTCCAACACAGGCTTGGCTAACATCTGTTCCTGCAGCCAACAAAGCCAGGCACTTAAAAGAATGAAAGGCACCAGTGTCTCTGGTTTCTGGAACAGAACTGCTCGCTGCCCAGCCTCGCGTGCAGGACTCCTAACTTTCTATTTTCTGAGGATCCCATGCTCATCTGCCCTCTTTAGGTGGAGTGATTGGGACCCAGGCTGGCAGCCATTGTCAGGGAAACTTTTCCAGCAGATTAGCCATGGGGAGGCTCTGGCTAGTCTCTAAGGCCCTTTTGTGAAGCCCCATGGAATGCCATTAGCGTGCAGGATCCAGAAAGGGGGAGCTATGCATCCCCTGCATGACCACTGCCAGATTGTGCATGACTTTTCCTGTGCAGACCCTCTTGCCTACCCCCTCCGTCCAGTTAGATGTATTACTGTGGGGCAAGCGTGGTGTGGGGGAGCATGGAAGGGACACTCCTATTCAGAACTGCTGATCCTGGAAAAAACGATGCTAAGTGGACCCAGAAACGATAAACACAGGATTATTTGTCTCTGAGAGATCACCACAAGTACCAAGTATGTTGGTGGGTTTTACGATCTATTTTCAGGAAGTCTTTTCTGTGTGTTTATTGTGGTAGAATTGCTCCGCACATCACTGTTCTCAAATGCCCACCCTCCTCCTTCTAGGGAACCGTGGTAGGAATCGTCACGAGTATAGGAATGCCATATTTTATGCTATAGTACGCTTATGCTGATATTTTGTGTGTTCGGTCTTGTGCTGTGCAACACTGTGCTTTTATATTTTATGTTACTTTACACTGTGTGTGTCATGTTGTGAGCTACATGGTTGCTTAAAACTTAGAGTGTCATATTGAGGATAAAAATACAATTTCAAAACATAAAAATGAAAAAATGGTAATGGGTGCTTGAGTGGTTTGAATAGAGTACCAGTTGCTGGAACTGTTATAGACGCGCCCCGGATGTTATCTTGTGTTATGTTGTGCTACGTTATGCAATATTATGATTTGTCTGGTACGGTAAGTTTAATAAAAAAATGGCACTAGGGCAAACCTACTTGCATGTTTTGCCTAAGGTGCCAGTTTCCAGAAGCTAGTTTAGGGCCATCTCTGCTCTGATGTTCTGATATGGTATGTTACGTTATGCTATGTTATGCATGCTACAGTAAAAAAATATTCATAAAATAACACTAGGGCAAACATGACGTGCATGGTTTGCCTAGCGCTCCAGTTGCTGTGAGCTAGTCAGGGTCGATCTCTGATGTGATCATGTTTTATGTTGTGATATCCATGCCACGGCAAGAGTAATTCATAAAATGGTTTTCATTACTCATCTAGGATGAAAGTTGCTTGGAGCGAGTCTGTGTTTACACCTGAGGTAATGGTATGCTATGTTATGCTGTGTTGTGATATGCCTGCTACAGTAAGAGTAATTTATAAATGGCATTAGAGCAAATATGGCCTGCATGTTTCGCCTAAGGTGCCAGTTACTGCCAGTTCCAGTGCCACCTCTGTTGGGATGTTAAGAGGTGTTAGGTTATGTTAGGATGTTAAGCGGTGTTACGTTATGTTATTCTATGGTAAGGGAAATTCACAAAATGGCACTAGGGTAAACATGGTTTATAATGTTTGTCTAGAGTGTAAGTTGTTAAGAGCTAGTTTAGGATCACCTCCAGTGCTTAATTTGTAATGGAATAAGTGCCGGTGCCCAAAGCTCTGCTCTGAAACCGGCTAGCAGTGCAACTACATGTCTGCCCACAGAAAACCAGGCCTGAAAATGTGTAACACACTATGCCCTCTAGGGCTAAATCCATGGTTACACTGCATTATATTCTGCCATTCTGTTTTCATGTGGGTATTCTCTCTAGTGTCTGACTATATGGTTACATGACCATGTTTTTTTTACAAATTGTATTTTTTATTGTGGTGCCCCCTAGGGGCTATTCTGCGCATTATAGTCAAGATACTACAATATTCACTGCACTTGGAAACTCGCTCCTTATTGCTTTGTGTGGCATTTCTTTCACATAACATTTCTGTCCATAACTCACCATGTGGTGGTCCTAGGACAATGGAACTACCATCAAAACACTCAGCACGATGTGCTCTTTCTGTCTAGGTCATCTTGGGGTCGCCACAATAGGTTGGGGGGTGGGCCGAAATAATAATATAAATAAATGTAATGAATAATGGCAATATTTTAATTTTTTGCTGCAGATAGAGGAAGAAGGTCAATGGAAGTGCTTTAGTTATTTGCAGGGCCACTGGAATTATGTGGCAGAAAGGACCACATTTTGCATTGCAGCAGGGTTAATCAATTTATGTGGCAAGAAAAGTCCAGTTATGATTTACAACACCAATAGCTCTAACTCAAGCAAATGTGAGACCAATTGCATTGCAGATGCTTGTTTCATTAGTTGCTGTTGCCCACACCCCCTTGCCCCACCTCTATTGGGGGGGGGGGACTTGGGGAGTGGCACATTTCGGGCCTAGTTTTGTCACTTTTTGAGATCCCACCTCACGTCCGGGTCTTTGGTGTGGTGTACTGCGCTGGTCCTTCGAGTCACCCTTAAGGTATAGGACTCTGACCTGTGCTGTTGGAACAGGCAGTGAACAATAGGCAGTTTCCAAAATCCTTTACTTGTTGACTGATGATGATTTAGCACCTCTCACTGCAAATCACTAACTGGCTTTTCTTGCTAGTCAGAAAACTCGTGTTGGTTAGTGGGACTTGTTCAATGGCCACTTAGTTATTTTCAGCTTGCTTGCACTAACTTTGTCACGGCTGTCTTTCTTTTCTATAAGGTCATGCTTTCCTTTTAGACTTGTTTCTGGCATCCTAATAATTGCTTTTGAAAGCTAAATCCCTCTTACTGGAATTGCAAGCAGTTTGCTATAAAAGCTAAGTCATAATTGTTTTTATTTACGTAGACTTAATACCATGTTTACTATTATGAGAAAAAAAACAGTATATTTCGAGTATGCTCTGCAGCGAGTAACATCCTTACATTCTTTTCATAAACACGAGCACTCAAGGGATACAAGATAGGTGCCTTAAAGGGTGTACTTTGTTTTGCAAGAGTTAAATCCACACACCAGTGTGGATCAGTGCACGACAAAGGGCCATACCAACCCTCCATTGACTTCATCGTCAAGGCTTCCATTCCTTTCCATCTCCCCTACATCTCCTTTTAAACCAACAAACTGCAAAAAACACTTTATTTAGTTTCAAGTCCATATTGTTCACATGGCGTCATCGGAATCCGGTCCAGACCCTTTCAGCATCCGTACCATAGTTATGGAATTCCTCATCTAACCAGTGACTTGGTTTCTTATTGTCCTACCCGCGACCTCCTCTGGGACTCTGTTCTCTGCATATTCAATTACCACCCAAGTGTCGCTGCACTTTAAAAACTGTTTTCTCTTTGGTGTTACTCAGTTCAATGACTTTTCAAGATGTGTGCCTTTCCCTCAGTTTTCTATCACAATTGTAGTGTGCCTCCCTTCTATATGGACATTGCTCTTTGTAAAATACTCCAGTACTTCTGCTTGAGACAGCGCTACGTAAAAACACTAGAACAGACAGATTAGTATACCTATTGACAGGAATGGGATAACCCACCTATCACTGAAAGACATTGAGAGAGGAAGGGGCTACTTTGTCCGTCTGTGATGTGATATGTTTTAATTGATTAGATCCTTAGCCTGCTGGTTTACAGTCCTCCTGGCTACATTTCCTCCCTTGTGTGCCTGTGCACAGTACCAGCCTTTGAGTGTGCATTGACCTGCTCTTATACCTACACATTCAATCATAAACACTCTATACGTATAGCAATGTAGGGGCATCTACTGATATCCCGAGTGTACACTCAGTGGAGTGATCTAGAGCATTTATGAAGCAGCCTTAAGCGAGTGTGAGGCCTACAAAATAATAAATACATTGTGATTACTAATGGTATCAGTACCTAGACACCAGAGCTGTATGGTCAGTTCTATAACTGATATCGTAATGTATGATCTGTGATGGTATATTTGATGTTGGCAGTAATGCTAGCATTACATCACTCATTACACCTTAAACACGGTGCTACTAGTGAAATACGTGGATGGGTATTACATTGTAAGCTTGAACAGTGGCCATGCACAGCTTATTGCAGTAGGGTTAAAATGACTCCATCTAAAGATTCAGCACCCGAGACACCCACTCATCTTTAAAGAAACCCCATTCATCCTTCAAAAGAAAGTGAAAAAAATAAAAAATGAAATAAAAAATCTACTAACTGAGCCTCCTGGGCAGCTTCTCAAACAAAGCCAAAAGGTCTCCCCTCTGTGACATAAGGGCTTTGTCAAATGGTTTATAGCGTGACTAAAGTTTTTTAAAATAACAATACTTTGATACAGCCTCCTTTGACATTTTGCTGGTGCTTTTTTTTTCTTCTTAGTTACCGTTCCGAGTTGGAAAATAAAACATGATCATTCTTTGTTTTTTTTAAAGCAAGCGTTGGAGGGTGACAGGAACAATGAGGTTGGCGGTGGACGCAACCCAAGGCAGGAGGATAAAAGTAGAGGCAACATGGAGGAGGGCAGGGGGTGTCATAGCAACTGCGCGAGAGGAGGAGGGTGAGGGTAAATGATTCAGATGGAGTGGGAAGGCAATGGAGAGAAGCGCTTGGATGGTCGCAGCAGGAAAGCGGGCGGGGACAAGGACTTAGCTGACAAAGAGTATCACAGAGTGCAGGGAAAGGGAAGCACATGAGGGAGTCAACTTGAAAACACATGCACTCTCATGCAGTGCTTAGCACAAAAGAAAAAAGTAGTGCAATTCAAAGATATGGTTAAGAGGCAATGATCCATGGAAGGAACAAACACGAGATTGAAAGGCTGGGACACAAATAAGAAGCAGTCAAATGAGAGTGATAGGAAAGCCAACCAATGTTAAGCAACAGATGAGCTCCAAGCGCCTCTATTTTCTTGGGAAGCCCCAATATGCTTCACAACAGACAGAGTGTGCACTATATAGCAGAGCTAAATCCTACAGCCATTTCTGAAGGGGTAAACCACAGACCAATCATACATGGTTTAATAAGAGATTAAGTAGACATTTTGCTATAACATGGACTGCATATGAAATCAGTCATCAAGCTTACAGAACTTCAAAACCTAATTGTGAACATGTAATATACTGCCCGGAGGCTGATGAGGAAAACAGTGTTAGTAGTATATTGAGCTTTCTTTCCAAGTTCCAACCCAATGAGCCTTCAGCAGCAGGAAGGAGGCTGAGGGTAAGCACTGGGATGGGGGAATTGTTACAGGATAAAGTGTTCATCCAGCAACATTACAGCCATGCTGCTACGGATCCAATGATGCTAAAACCACCTTCTACGTTAAGACAGTGAAGAAAAGACTGCAGTAGTGTGCTTATCCAAGCTGGCATCTGTTTGTCCACATTCCTGTATGACATATGTCAGCATGATCCAACTGAGTGCACCCACTTTCGCATTGCTTTCAGCTTAAGGAATGTGGAATGCTGTTTCAATTTAGGCAGTGCCTAATTTGTAGAACAATTAATGCTAGAGCCCAAATGATTCTCTGAAGCTCTCTTGCACCACTGCAGAATGAATGCAAAATCTCAAGGCTTTTTAAGTCTTGATTTCACTTTCATCCTCCAACATTCACACGCTACCCCATTTTCTCACTTTTGCAGATCCTTCATCCCTGATTTCACCTTCTGGCTCTGTTTTTCCATCTTTGTCTTCCTCTTTCTTCCCAGCCTTCCTCTCTATTCTTCTGGGTCAATGTCTGATGATTAAAAATAGGTTACAGTCACCCAAATAGGAGTTCCGGTGGGTTCATCTGCAAATCATCGGCTCAAATTAAGCACTGAATTTAGGAACGAGCTGAAGACATACCATTTTAAACAACATTAGATCACACTGTAGTAACAGTACACTTTTGCTTCTAGAACCCAGCTACCTCTTCGATCACTCATTGACTGTATCCTTGCCTTTGACCCTTACAGGGTTTGACAGCCTTTTGGCTAGCTTTGCACTACACAAATACCACATTCATATTGAGGCAAAACCTTTACATGTTTCACCACGTTGTGATAGCCATGTTTTGCTCTCTCTGTATGGACTGTAGTTCCTGCAGTTATGCTGAAAAATTATGTGACCCCTCTTTGGTTTGACGCCATGGCTTGTTTGGATTGACGACAACAACATGCAGCCTTTATGCTAGTCTCCTCTGCCATTTCTCTGTTTTGTGCATTGTTTTGACTTTCTACAGGGCTACTGAGCTATGTCATGACATTCTTATTTCAGATATATGGCTGCTAAGAATGTGATCCCAACAATGTGTAGGATATCCTTCCAGGATGTGGATTGTCCGATGGAAAGCTTTCATTAACTCTCATACATTCAGACCAAAATTTGTTATGTGATGTTTCTAGTGTTTGCTGATAACCACCCTTAGTATACTACTGCACTGCAATCTTGATTGATGCCTTTATAATATTGTGGTTGTTGGATTCCATCGGTTATGCGTTGTTGCTTGGTCGTATGCTCCTGTGTAGGCTAAGAATGATGAGTGTGTTCACAGTCTGGAATACTTCCGGATTGTATTTGGGAATGTGAAATTATGATGGATTCAATCCAGTTGAGGTATGTTGGAGTGTGGTTTTTGTTTGAATGGGGTTGCTGAAGGACTTGTTTGTTGTACATTGCCTGGCCTCTGCAGTTTGTTTCCCAAACAGGAGTCACAATCCACTTAAAAAGCTTTGATGAAGTTTGATTGTTAGTCCCTTTCCTTCAAAAAGTTGCAAAGGTTTAGGTTTGAATCTAGAAATTGATTAGAAAATGTGGAGCAACAGTGCTTAAAATTTCTACAATCACACCCCACCCAGCATAGTTGAATATTACTTTACCTCTTCCATGATATCCTCTGCCTTAGTTCACAATTCACTTATAATGCACATCACCCTCTGAAGAAAAAATGTTTGAACTATCCCTTTATGGGTTTAAATATATACTTTTCTATGCCTTGTGTATTATACACATCTTACCACGACTGGAAAGTGTGACCTGTATGTTGGACCCGGATCTCTGTAACTAAATCATGTTTCCATTCAGTTGTGTGGTCTGCAAATTATACATACACAGCACCCTGCAGCAGACACATTAATCAACTGCATTGGAGACTATACAGTAGACACATTTACAGTAACACTCTGCAGCGGACACATTAGCCACCTGAGCTTTATTACTCATATAGGAAATGTAGACGGTTGAACACACACAGTTCTCAAAACTAGTCACTTAAACTGTGACAACTATAACACCAGACAATACATTTGGCCAGAAGATTCCAGTTAATATAGCTCAGTGGGTTCATGTTCCCACTGTGATAAAATGCAGGACAACTTATAGATCAGGGGTCTCCAACCTTTTCTGTTGTGAGAGCTACTTCTGATCAGAGAAAATCATTGTGAGCTACTGAAGGCTAAACAACTCACATACTGGTACCAGACACCCCTACACCCAGCTTATTGACTTCAAACCTAATGTCCATAGAGACAGATATTATGGTGTAAGCAAAATTATTTGACTGAGGACACTATGACAGGGCTGCCATGTGTGTCAGTGAGAACATGGTATTTGGGATGTATGAACGTGTGATTATGAATGTACTATATGTGTATGGTTGACTAAGAGCCTATGTTGTATGTACTTGTGGCACAGGACATAGCTTTCGCCATATGTTGCACCGTTACATGTATAACACAAACATACAACTATTTTTGTTAAGGGAAACATTTAAAGTGCAGACAATGTTCTGCAAAAAATTTCATAATATGGAACATTTTTGTGCACTTTAAATTTCTCCCATTTAAACAAATGACTGTAGTTTTCAGTGTACGTAAGGCACAGTGGCAACTGGCGACTAGGAGCAAGAGCCATGCTGTTTGCAAATGTGACACTTTGAAATGGAAAAAAAATAAAATGAAGAATTAACTTAATCATCAGGGTAACTTTTCATTTTAATGTTCTCCCATTTAAAAGCATTCAGAAATACCATTTTGTTCTCAGGCTCCAATATTGAGTTGTCAAGGACTTTTATTTAAGGGTTACATATCCCAGTGCTTCAGCTCTTCACCTCTGTGCTCCAGCCTGTGTCATAAATCTGACTAAGTACTGCTCATTATGGGCCTTTCTATCTGCAGCCTGATGATAATAATGTAAAATAAACACAGGATTCCCTTAACATTAAAAGCAATATGTGATGCTGTGCTTAGTTGAAACTGAACTCAAGGCTGTGAGCTACTCTGAAGGTGTCTGGTAGGTCTCAATGGACTGGTTGGAGACACAATAGATCCTTTTGAAGTCAATAAAAAGAGTACCAGAGTCAGATAGTAACAACATCTAATCTTTGCAGTAATATGAAATTGCAAGACTGTTATTATGTAAAAAACATGTCTTAAAGAGTCAGGAAAGCTATGAATGGTCATCCATTCCAATATCCTCTATTTTGGAAGCTGCCTTCACTCAGAACGCAGTCAAGCTGGTGTGTACGTCTGGATCCACTCTACAAAGGGTCTGATCAGGGTGAAAACAGCATTAGGGTTCTTCAAAACAGGGCTCTGCAGGTCTGGAGAGATCGCTGTCAGGTACAATGGGTCCGTCATGTTTGAGCATGCAACAGATGCTCCCATCTCAATCTGTTGGGGAAGAGATTGTCATTGGTGTTATTAAGTGACATGTAACAGAAATAGAAAAAAGAAAGATGATAGGTCAGTGGACAGTAGGAGGTTTACATGTACTGGTCAACAATCCTAGTAATTTAAAGCCACAACAGACCTTCTGAATACCCTCATCAATAGCGACTCTGTAGCCATGGTTCAATCTCAGTTGGCACTGAAAGAGAATGTTTAGGGTCACATAGCTTTGCCTCCTATAGACCACTTTGCTTGAAGCCTTTCAAAGTACGCATTTCACTATCTAAGCTTAATTTTGGAGCATTTTACTGGATATCACTGACAAAACCAAAGATTAAAGTGATGTTATAGTTAGGCAAAAATGTCAGTTAAAACATGACAACTAAAAAACACACAGAAAATCACCAGTTAAGACAAGCAACTATAACTTGCACACTCATGCGTAGTGATGTCATCAGTGATGTAATTTCAGTTGTCATCAATGTTATTATAGAACATGTCATGACTGTAATATGTGATGTCATCTGCAGTGCATGGCAAGGGTGCAAGTTGTAGTTACTTGAGTTTACTATAATTGGAGAATTTCAGTGTTTTTTAAAAGTTTAAAATGCATGTTTTAACTGACATTTTCACCTACTATAATGTCACTTTAGCCTTTGTTTTTTTTCAATGAATTTATTGAGCTTTTCTTACGCAATGTAAGATATTACCACCATACCTGACTGTAATGCCACTTTAACCTTTGTTTTTTTTCCAATGGTTTTCCTAACATAAAGTACGTTTTTATTAGCATACTTAAACATACAGCCCCACCATGTACAGCCTCGGGCCCTGTGGAGTGAGAGGTTGGCAGAAGGGCTTAGCCAGGGCCTGTGCCCACCCTTCCCACGAGACCAGCCAATGAGAGTACTCATCACAGCATAAATGGATCCTTTAAAATACTGCAAGTGTACTGGCTTTCTCAAGGGGTCATGACATCCCTATATAAATTTCAAGCCCACAGACTTTGTCAAGAGGTGACCACATCAAAATACAAGGCAAGCCTATTGGTTTTGTCAAGGGGTTACCCAATCAATATACATGGCAAGCCTATTAGCTTTATCAAGGGGTCACCATATCATTACATGAAGACAAGCGTATTTGCTTTGTCAAGGGATCATCACATCATTATACAAAACAAGCCTATTGACTTTGTCAAAGGGTCCCCAAATCAATATACAAGGCAAGTTTACTGGTTTTGTCATGGAGATCACCACATCCTTTTATGAATGCATTCCAATTGGCTTTGTCAACAACAATGAACACTGTCAGAGTCTTTATTTTACACTCCTCAGGCCACATAATGCAGTCTTAAAAACAACCACAAGGGGTCCCAGCAATTCTCAGTTAACAACCAAAAGCTCAAGCTCCAGAAAAGCTTAAAAACATTATTAATGTCTCCTGGGGTCATGTTCTATATGCCCCAGGAAACATAGGGTTGCTTTTAATAAATGTTTTTTTGTGGGACAGTGGGCTGCTGTTATATGTTGGTAGCATCCATTCCATGGCCAGATTGGGTCACCACAAAGCAGGATACAATATACAAGTTTTTCCATGAATAGCGTTATGAGGTGTTCCTGGCTGGGAGCAATAAGTAATATTGCCTGCTCATTTATTTATTTTTTTAACCTCCATTACTGTTTGGGTGCTCAGTGCCACTCTGAACACCCACTTTTTCTTTCAATGTTGGAGGCTGCAGGGGGAACCCCTGTGCACACTTGGTGTAATTCTGTAAAGCCTCTAAAGCGATTGTTGTAACTAACTCTGCAAACACCTCCAGATTTGAAGTGTGACACACACTTACTGCAGCCCGACACGTCCAAACAGCATAAAAGTCCACATACCAGTGTTCTTCAACCACCACAATTAGAACCCCCTATAAGCCTGGATTCCATTCTGGAATCCATAAACATAAAAGATCTAACATACTGCAAGGTAAGAGCTGTATTGCATTACAACATATCTTTCCCCTTTAACAAAATGAAAAAATATAAATTAAATAGACCAAATTGTTTCAAAATCTGACCTGCATACTAAACAGGCTCTTAATATTAACTATGCACAGACCTAGGCCTACATTTCAAGTCTGGCGATCCTTGGACTGCCAGACTCGCAGTGGCAGTCTTATCGCCACCGGGCTGGCGGTAAAGACCTCCCTATTACAATTTCGAAATGCCACCCATACAGCCTGGCGGTTGGACCGCCGGGCCGGAGGTGAGGACCTCCGGCTCAGCGGTAGCCTTCATACTGCCATCAACTCGGCAGACCGCCAGCATTTTCATGGCAGTCGCACCGTCACGAAAATGCTGGCGGTCATGCAGCCGGCGACAGGAATCTCCATTCCTGTGGCTGGCAGACACCTCCCCACACGAACACACACCTACATTCACGCACCCATACTCATCCTCGCATTCACTTACATACACCCCCACACACTTGCATCCAAACATGCACTCAGATACACCCATTCACTCGCACACACGCCCACGAACACACCCATTCACACGCACACACGCACTCAGACACATGCGCTCGCATGCACACACTCAAATAGACACATACACTCGCATAATACCCCCTTCCCCCTCTGCATTCACACAAACATACATGCACTCACACACACAACACCCCCGTCCCCCTTGGTATACACCCACTCACACACACAGAGATAACCCCCTCAGCGTGCACGCACTCACACACACACACACACACACACAGACACCCCCTCGGCATACATGCACTCACGTACACAGACACCCCCTTTATCCCCTCAGCATATACTCACACACAAACGCCCCCTCCCCCGCATTCATACACACATGCAGACACCACACACATTCACACAACCCCCCCACCCCCTTTCGGACGATCAACTTACCTGCATCGACAAAGTGCCTGTCCGGGAGGGGATGGGTCCCGTGCATTCCATCACTGGCACCACACCGCCGTGCAGGAATCCGCTGCACCATTTTACGGATCGTAATACGGTGGGCGGCGTCCTGTTGGCCTGGCGGTGCCAGTGGTGGAAAAAGCCTCTATTACAACATCGGCCAGGCCGAAGATGTTGCATTTCCACCTGAAATCGGGCAGAAATTGGCACAACATCATAATATGGTGGTTTACGGACCTCCAGCACTGGTGGTCTCTTGGTGCTCGTGGCTTCAGTGGTCTTTCGAAAAGACTGCCAAAGTCAAAATGAGCACCCTAATGTTTAAACCTGTTAGGTTTTGTAATGGCCCTTACATATCCTCCAGAAAGATTCTGATGTTCATTATTAGGTTGATATACTTGTTATATATTTTAACTCCCCCGTGAACAAGTTATCCTCAATACCATCTGGGACTTTGATTATGTTATCATTGGAAACAGGCGTATTACCATCAGCATTGCCATCTTCGTCATTGTCTATCCTATCAAAATTCTGTCCATCCACTGACATGCCACTCACCTAGTGTCTACATTCAGATAACTCACTTATGTGCCATACTTTTTCATCACCAACATCACAGAATTGTGGAATTTTTGCAAAGGCTCAGAAAATCTGCTTTCTTCTTTATACACTTTCTTTTCCTTTCTTACTTTCACTCATTCACCAAACTTCAAAGATATAACTCAGGTTTCTGGCTTATTCTCATCCCAAATTTTATAAGCCTAGTGCCAAAATGCCAGGTGACCCAAATCGCCACACCTAAAACACCTTCTAACTCCTGTGGTCACTTGTTTATTCTCTGAAATATCTTTTGCTGTAAAGCTACACCCTTCCTACTCTTACAAGCTGAGAGTTTATTAACTAATTTGACATTGTGCATTTCACCAATTACAGCTTACACACGCCTTCCAGTTAGCTCCCCTTTTTTTTTACCTGAACCACCACCACCACCTCCTTCAGTGGTGCTTCACTATTAACCCACAGTTTGTCTTGTATATTAGGATTACTAGCATGCATAATTATCTGGCCACGTATTACTTCATCATGCAATGTACCAAATTCGCAAGTGATAGAGCATGAAGTGCAGAAACATATCCTTCCATACTCTCACGTCTCTTGCTTTCTTTAAAAAACTTCTACCTACCTACAGAAGCACACACTACTGGTGAAAAATGCGTATCAAGGTCTTCGAAAGCATGTGTAAATACGTTCCCTGCACCTTCTTGTCTAATTTTCTTGTCACTTTGATTGTATGTTTCGAAACCACCGGGACCTAGGCAGTAAAGCAAAATTTCCTTTTTCTATTCAGGTGTAAAATCATCTTTGTCGAATGTTGCAATATAATGAAAAATTTCCTAGCTATCGTAACGGAAAGTTTCAATTCTATTAAGGACTCGGAGGCGAGGATTATGCCTTGCTTTCTTCACTTTAATAAATGAGCACCCAAGAAATTAATACAAACTACAAGTCCCATGAACAGTTGGGAAAAATGAGTACAGAATTAACCAATGAACAGTAAGAATTTTGACCAATGAATAGAAGGTAGTCCATAATAAAGTCCCTTGTTTGTGTCCAGTCTTCCTCTTTCGAAGCGCGAGCCAGTCCAGAACGATCATGAAGCTTCCTGTTTTGTGGAATCAGATCCTATGAAAAATAAAACAGATTAAGGAAAAAACGTACATTCTGAAACGAATCAGGTAGTTATTTTAGTTAAATAAATATATATATATATTTTTTTATTTTTTTTAATGCAGTATAATATTATGAGAAAAAACATGAAATATATAAGATAGAATTTACTTACTAAATACGGGGTGGGTTCACTTAAAAATTGTAGTATTATAAAGGTGATCAGGGTGGGATAATCCTCGCCTCCGAGTCCTTTATAGAATTGAAACTTTCCGTTACGATAGCTAGGAAATTTTTCATTCTATGTCAGGACCGGAGGCGAGGATTATGCTAGTTTAAAGCTCATCGACAACCAACTGTGCTATGTTCAGAACTGGTTTGAAATAAAACCTTTTGAAGGTAGAATCTGATGACCAGTCTGCTGCATTAATGATGTCTTCCAGACGAGCACCTAAGTGAAATGCTTTAGAGGCCATAGCTCCACGAGCAGAATGTGCACCAAAAAGGGAAAGGTCAATGCCCGCTTCTTGCATGACCCAACGAACCCAGCGAGCAATAGTAGGAGAAGAAACAGCTTTATGAGGTTTACGTAATGAAATAAAGAGTTGATCTTCACCAGAAGGACGGAGTTCAGAGGACATGTCCTCGTATGCCTTTAGGCATTGTACCACGCATAGTTTTGGAACGTCAGGAAAGGATGGATAAGATATAACCCTGGTATTAGTTTTTGTGCGTCTCCCTACCGTAAACAAGACTCCTGAAGGAGAAAAGGACCTATGGGAAATGTCTAGAGCACGAACATCAGAAACCCTTCTACAAGAAACGAGACAAAGTAGCATCGCTAACTTAGCCGAAAGCTCCTTTCTGGAAAGATATTGATTATGTTGCCAAGATAGGAAGAGGTTCAAAACCTGGTTAACATCCCAAAGGAAAGAATATCGGGGCTCTGGAGGCAAAGAAAGTCTTATACCCCGAAGAAGACGACACACCAGTTTATGTTCTCCGACAGGGGAACCATCAACCACCACGTGTCCAGCCGAAATCGCGGATCGATAAGTATTAATAGAACGATAAGCTAGACCTTTGGAAGCGAGGTCAGCAAGGAAGTTCAGGACATGAACTATGTGTGTTTCCACGGGATTAAAACCCCTTCGCAAACACCAACGGGACCATCTTCCCCACGCAGATCTGTAGCGTTTACAAGTGTTGGGGGCCCATGCTTTGGATAATAATTCCTCAGCCTGTTGCGAAAGTCCCAGCACCGACCAGCGTCCCCGGAAATCCGCCACGCCATCAAGGTTAGAGAACCTTCGAGGACCATCTGATGAGGGGTACCAATTGGACTGAGTAGAAGCGAGGGAAACAGGGGGAGTCGGATTGGAGAATCCCAAGAAAGTTCCAGAAGAACCGGAAACCACACTTGAGACCTCCAGATTGGAGTTATGATCACAATGGATGCCGATTGACGACGCACCTGTGCGGATGTTCGAGTAATCATTGCAAAGGGAGGGAAAGCATAAGCTTTCTCCTGACTCCAATCCTGTAGAAATGCATCCGTAGCTGTTGCCAAAGGATCTGGCCTCCAACTGAAGAATCTGGGAATCTGATGATCCAACCTGGAAGCAAAGAGATCGATCGAAAATGGTCCCCAAAGCTGGGACAGAGAGGAGTAAACTTCTGGATGAAGTTTCCATAGACTGGAATCCTTGAGGTGTCGAGAATGAAAGTCTGCAATCTGATTCTGGCTTCCCGGGAGATACTGTGCTGTCACAGAAACCTGATGGTCCAGGCAATACTGCCAAAAACTGGATGCTAGATTGGAAAGTGTTTCGGAACGAGAGCCACCTAGATGATTGATATATCGGACCGCCGAAATATTGTCCATCTTCAAGAGGACGTTCGACTTGATAGAATCCTTGGTCCAACATTTGACCACAAATGAACCGGCTAATAATTCGAGACAGTTTATATGTAAGCCCTGTTCTTGTAGTGACCACGTCCCTCCAGTAGAGAAATTGCTGCATCGAGCACCCCAGCCTACTTTGCTGGCGTCTGATTCTATAACCAAATCCGGAGCCGAGCCGAAAATAGCTCTGCCGTTCCAGGCTTCCATATGTGAAAGCCACCAACGGATTTCTTCTACCGCTTCTTGTGAAAGAATCACTTTTTGAGAATACGATAGGCGTTTGCGCAGATGGGTTGCTTTGAGCCTTTGAAGAGCTCGGTAGTGCAATGGACCCGGGAAAATTGCCTGAATAGAGGAGGAAAGAAGTCCTATGAGACGGGCAATCTGACGCAGAGAGACCTTGTGTTTGACCAAGGTACGACGAAGTTCGTGACGTATTTTCGTCATCTTGCGGGAAGGAAGGCTTAGAGTTGCGGATACCGAATTGATAGTGAAGCCTAGAAAAAACAATTTTTGAGAAGGGATTAAAAGAGACTTGGCCTCGTTTATGATGAACCCTAGGTTTTGCAGTAAATTGACGGTTGTCTGTAGATGCGTTGAAAGTTGTTTGGGACACTGGGCCAGTAGTAAAATATCGTCGAGGTAAACAATTAACTGAATTCCTTGAGCCCTGAGGTGTTCCACCACCGGTTTGAGAACCTTGGTGAAGCACCACGGGGCTGAGGAAAGACCGAATGGAAGGGTAGTGAATTCGAAAGTTTGATTGCCCCAAAAAAACTGAAGAAAACGTCTGTGGGGTGGATAGACAGGAATGGTGAGGTAGGCGTCTTTTAAATCGAGATGAGCCATCCAATCTAGAGGGCGCAAAACATCTCGAAGAAGGTGGATTCCTCCATTTTGAAGTGGCAATACACAAGCCACTCGTTGAACTCTTTTAGATTGATGACTGGTCGGCGACCGCCATCCGTTTTGTCCACTAGGAAGATGTTGCTTATGAAACCCCTTGGATGTAGGGTTGTTGGACAAATGGCTTGTTTTTGTAGCAAATCTGAAATTTCGGTGTCTACTAAAAGGGAGTCTTGCGAAGAGAACACTAGGGGTTTTGGAAGCGAGAACTGTGTGGGAGTTCCCACAAATTCTATATGGAAACCTTGAACTGTCTGTAAGACCTATGCATCTTGTGTGATTTGATTCCATTCGTGGATAAACTTCGCCAAACGACCCCCTACTTTTAGAAGGGAAGAAGGGAGAACACTTACCGTAAGAGGTTGCTGATGAAGATCCTCTGCCACCACGATATCTGAAACGTCTGGCCCTTGTTGGGTAGAAGTTGGCAAAGCGGTTGTGATCTTGGAACTGAGTCTGCCTGGAGCCTTGCCCTCTGAAGGAGTTGGCTGATTGTGGGCGGCCGGACGAGCGGCCCCTTCCTCGACCGGCCCCATAGAAAATCTGAGATGGAAAAACCTTTTTCATTGAAGAGTGTGCCTTATCCAGAGATGTGAAAGTATTAACAAACTTCCCTATCTCCTTTATGAAGGGTTCACCAAACAAACCTCCTTGCGCTATCGGACCTGCTTCAGAATCAGCCAGATCCCCCAGTTTGGGGTCCACTTTAATTAATAAAGAACGTCGGCGTTCGGTGGAAAGGGCGCAGTTAGCATTTCCCAAAAAAATGATAGCGCGTTGTGCCCAACCTGAGAGAACCTCAGGAGAAATTGTAACATCAGAAGACTTAGCATCCTCAGCCATGTCCAAAATCTTTGTCAAGGGTCCCAAGACATCAAGAAGTTTGTCTTGACATGCTCTCCAAGACCTATCAATTCCTTTTTTAGGATCCTTTATAAATTTTTGAAGAAAGGTAGACATCTTGGGGTCTAATTCTGGAGTGATGGCTACCTTGTCCGCCAAAGATGGTCGTGGGCACTCTGCCCGAAGGCAATTACGAGAGTCTTTCTCCAGCGGTTTCCTTATACGTGCCGCAACATAAGCTGCCACCTTGTCAGATGGCGCCCATTCAGACGATCTAGGATGGACAATATCATCTGGATCCAACATGTCTGAGATTTGAGGAGCAGATTGCGCTCCAGAAGGAAGCCAAGATCTGGATGGACTGGCATCCGTTTCCTGATCTCCAGACGAATCACTGTGAGGGAGAGTTGGTGACAGAGGTCTTGAGGAGAGTAGAGGAAATGAAGAATCGGAAGGAGTGACCAGAGAATTCCTAACTCTATCAAAGAGGTCCACATCAATACCTAATTCACGAGGGCGCTTAGTTGGAGGCGCGTCTGCAAAGGTATCATTGGAGGCAGGGGGGGCGGAAGGGATAACAGGAGGGGATTAAAATTTTGCGCATTTGCGCGCTATCTGTTGCGATAGTCTGTCCTCAATTTTTTTAAGTAATTACAGACCCAGCCAGGCGTCGCTCTCCAGGCAGAGTAAATCCGTTTTAAATTGATTTGAAATGAACGAGCGCGTCGAGGAAAACACCTCCGTTGCGCTCTGAGGAGAAATCAATACGCGCGTCTTGTTCAGCGCGTCTCCTCAGCCTGCGTTGTCAGGGTTACCTTCCCGACAAGCGCCCTCTGACGGTTGTCGGGAAGGTATGTGCACGAGAAGAAAAACGCTCGCGAAGGGGCGAAAAAACGCTCCCGCGAGTCGGAAAATAATGTAATAAAGAAGTATATTAAAGAACACAAGAAAAAATAAGCATACACAGTAATAACTAGGAAAAAGCTCAAGAGTTCTAGAAAAAAACGACTTATCTGGGCTGCGAGCAGCGAAGAAAGAGGAAGACTGGACACAAACAAGGGACTTTATTATGGACTACCTTCTATTCATTGGTCAAAATTCTTACTGTTCATTGGTTAATTCTGTACTCATTTTCCCCAACTGTTCATGGGACTTGTAGTTTGTATTAATTTCTTGGCTGCTCATTTATTAAAGTGAAGAAAGCAAGGCATAATCCTCGCCTCCGGTCCTGACATAGAATTGAAAAAATACTCCTGCATTGTAGGTTCACACTTTGCTGATAAAAACGCTTTTGAAGCCAACAAATTTCAAGAATTCATGGCACATATGCTGTAAAAAATACTGTAAATATACAGTTCAGATAGGTGCTTCTGTCGAACAGTGAATGTATGGTACTGTGCCTGCTAGCAAGCAAGCCAATGCCAAGACGTATTAAAAAACCCACACTGTTTGCGATGTTTGTGATGTTAAACCTATTTCACCGTAAAAAAATCCCACTATATAGTTATCAGGTGTAGAGGGATCACTGTCCGTAACCGTTGTGTCGCCTCACAATGTTCTTGATAGACTACTAAAAGATAAGACCTGCATTGCATTACAACAGCGATATCTAAAATTCCCTCCGGAAACTGCATGGGGAGTTTGCATTTTGGGACCTGTCCCTTGTTTTTCTTTGCCCTCGTTTGACGGATGACCTTGACATTTTCAAGGAAGGAGCTGTGAATGAACTTTGATTTTCGAAAGTTTGTAAAGATTTTGTCAAAAGGTGCCAAAATTATTAGTAAACCAAGAAATCCATTTCCAACTAGGTTCTAACTATAACTACAGTTTCCCCTCCCCCTTGTAATATTTCAAGTTACTCGTGGAGGATTGCATCTTATGCTTTTACCATTGAACAAACTCCCATAGGGAACTTGTTGCAAGGCTAGAGATAAATAAGTTGAACCTATCAACAAGAAATTTGGCAGCACAGCTTAGGTCGTTGCAGCGTTTTGCACAACTTTTGTTTGGTGGGTAAAGGCAGTTGGTGCACTGAACATTTTTAAATCTGAGGTTGTCATATGAACAGTTAGAGGTGCTGAACATTTTTGTTCAGTCCCCATCTTAGGTCCACTCACCCAAACTTGGCCTCGCAGAACTCATTGAGGTTATAGCAAGTTGTGCCGACCCACATTGAGCATTATGCCCTGTGACCAATGTCAGCAGAGAAGCTGCACATGAGGCATAGTTCCAAGCCTTGTGAATACAGAGAGTAGGAAAACTCAGCTCACAGCATCAGCATTGGCCATGACCCATAGGACTTTGAGCAGATGGACAGTGCAAGGCTATCATAGGTCATGGCTTCAGGCCATGGCCTGTTGTTTTGTTGCACACTGCTCATATAGTGTTGACGCTGGCCAAGTTGTGTGTACTTTTGGCAAGGGTTACTACAGAAACACATTAGGGAGTATGGACCTGCATGTAATGTCCAAATGTGTCCTAGGCAGAGGATGTAGCTACAGGCCCTCTATACAGTATGCACTAGGCAGCAAGCCCAAGACATATTCTATAGCCTTGCCCTTTGTAAACCATGTAGAGGGTCAAAGTAGAAGATTAGGCCATATTAAGAAATTCACTGAATATCATGTTGATAATGCACATTATGATTGTGTATTATACTAGAAAAGAACACCTTTACAAACTTCATTTGAACACTGTTGTTTTAGTTCATAACTTCTCAAGTACACTACTCATTATGCTGCAGATGGCCTCCAAATGGAACATCACTGACACCATCACAAATGACAACACCAAAGACACCTGTTGTAAGCACACAGGCACGGTCCCACCAAGAGTAACTAACTATACATTACAAATTCCTGTCAGGCTTATTGAATCAGAACTTTTAAATACCCCACAACCAAAAAGGATGCTCAAGGTAAGGCCATTGAGACATAACAGGAGGATATCGTCCCGAAAACAGACATCCATTTGTCTCACCTATCCTTTAGCCAGCTGCTGGTTATAGCAGACATTTTAAGGCATATATATGATCATCTACCCATATTCTAAGCTTACCCTTTCACCATATGCTGTAAGGGACAGGATGAAGTCTGTTACCTCCACAGTGCTTCATTTGTACAAAAACCATAAAATACCCTTGTCAGGAGGTTTACAGCTTGTGCCACCCATTGCCCCTGTCATTGTCGCCAAAGACAGTACCAACAAAGCTACTAAGCATCACACTCCACACACCAGTGTGACAATTCAGACTATTCCAGGCCCCCAAAGAATGGATTGGGTGACAGGTATTAGTCATTTTTTATGTATATTGAATTAATAAACAACGGTTGTGCTCCTCTCTAAATTAGAAAAGCAAAGCCACCATATCGCAGTCTGTCATAAGTGCCAGTGTTGACAATTAAGTGCTAGTGGCCAGCACTGGAAACCACCCACTCAAATTAAACACTGGGTATATTTATGAAGCATTTGTTTTGTATTTTGGCCCACAGAGGAGGTATATGACAGGCCAACGGTATGAAGGAGTATTTCAGGTAATCCTTGCATGGGAATGAACCAACGTGTTTCACTTACTTCAGGAAAATGATTTACGTATGGTATAAAGTAGTGTATTCGCTGTTCTTTGCTATTCTGTTTTTATCAATAAGAGTAAAGCCTTCCTGATGTTGATTACTGACTCCGGCACTCTTGCAGAGCCTTATGGGGGGTGCAGTGTTGGAACAGCCCATGGGCCATGGGGTACTGTGGAGTAGGGGAGCATTTTCATTTAAAAGGTGACAGAGCACTAAGTTCATCTTATTTGGTTCTTTGTCCTACATACCTGATGTTTCGTCCTTACTGGTCAAGGAATGTACTTACTGCTGCTCCATGGTAAGGCAATTGAAATACCAGTCCTCATCCCTGAAAGCAGATGTAGCATCCTTACAGAAAAAGGTCAATTAACACTTGCACATTGAGAACCTATCAACCAACTGCTTGACTGCCATGGACATCTAAAGTGCTGTAACGGGTGGAATTTGATCTGTTTCAGACGCATAATGAAGGCCTAAAATGGACAGTTTTTATTAATCGAATTTCAATTTAGCTATGGTACTGAGACCGCGCTGGTCACTGTATTGCATAATGTTTTGCACACAGCAAAAAGGGGTGGGGTTTATCCCTTCTCATTCTCCTCAGTTTTTCTGTAACATAATAATCGGTGGATGCTAACCTTCTTCTGGAGCATTTGACTAAAGTTACCTGAGTAGTGGAGGGCGGAAGCAGAGGATGTGATGGGGACCCTGCCCAGTCTATGGTTAACCAGGGCACTTTTCCTTTCCTTGTTCTTTATCTTGTCTGCTAACTTCCAATGAATTTGCACGGAGCTAGGGATCTGCAGTTCCTCTCATTTGTGGACAAAACGCACATTTACCTGTATTTCTGGAGTTCCCGTTGACATCGTCTGTGCAGGTGTTTAAACTAAATATTGCTAAAAGCAGGGTCGTACTTTTGGGCCCCATAAGCGTGCTGAAGGATTATTCACTGATACCACATCCCCCTACATTTTACTTACAGCACGGATGACATTTTTGAATAATGGTAATTTAGCCTATTGCAGCTGCCTCTATTTTGGGCTTCTAACCTATGAAACATAATTCCGGCAAGATGTGTAAAATGCAGAAGCACGTTTGGCCGGAAAAAGCACTCTTGAGTGTCCCAAGCAATACTCTCATGTTGCTATAATTTATTTTCTTCAAAGAACTAAATTTTATTTTCTGTACACCAAGTACCTGATGCACAAATTGCATCTCTAAACAACAGCACTCCAGCTCATATCAAGTAAAGGGAGGCTTTTGCAAGTCGATAAATCACATTTGTAGGAAAATACCTCTTTTGACAGTCACTCCCCCACTTTTTGCCTGATTTCTGGGTGCAATTTTGACTGAAAGTGTTTGGTGTTTGGGTCGGTATGGATCTGGAAGTGTAGGTGTTTGGCGATGCTGATGGTGTCTTTGGTGCCGGTCGTGATTCTGAGGGTATTCTTATGGACGATGGCGATGCCTCCTCCTGGTCTGTTGGTGCGGTCCCTGCAGGTGATCTTGTAGCCGTCCGGGATGGCTATGGCGACGTCCGGCGCTGAGGGGGGGGTTCAGCCAGGTCTCGGGCAGGAAGGCGACGTCTGGGGCGACTGAGTTGAGTAGATTCTAAAGTTTGACGGCATGTTTTGTGGACAGAGCGGGTTTTGAGTAGGATGCATCTGAGATGGTTGTGTCCTGCCTTGGTGGGTGGGTCGTTGGTGTGAAGGCTGGTGAAGGTGCAGTTCCAGCAGGAGAACGCGCCAGTGTTGAGTGCGTGGAGGGTGGTGGCATCGTAGCCGAGTCGGGTGTAGCGGCGGTGGGGGAGGCGAGAACCAGGCGTTCCGGTGCTGGGTGTGGTCTAAGTGCAAATGGACATAGACAGGCTTGCCTTAGGCGCGACCGTGCAGTGGCCACCATTAAGTGGGGGGGGAGGAGAGGATAGATGGGAGGTGGGAGCAGGGGTGAAAACGGCGTGAAAAAAGGGGGCAGACTGTGGGGGCAGCAGCGGCGGGAGTGCAGCGTGAGAGAGAGGTGGGGGAGCAGGGCAGCAGCAGTGGGGGAGAGATAGAGGGGGAAGGGGGGAGTTACTATTGGCATTCCATTCCATTGGAACATCTCTCCCAGAGAAGCCAATGATTACATGAGGGTGGCTGGCAAACCTGCACAAAGGTGGGAGAGGCGATCTGCTAATCAATCGAGTTGACGCCTGCTACCACTACCAAGGTATTATGTGAAATGGAAAACCAGGCAGTAAAGGTCTTAATTTGGCATATTGGTGGAGGCAGCTGACAAATATTGTTCCCATTTGTTTCCTGAGTGTCATTAAAGTACTCAATGTTGACACCTACATTTTTCCCTTTGAGGGAGATAGAATGCACCTATATATAGTATAAATATATATAGATACCTGGAATTTCCATGCCCCCACCCACGGTCCCATACATTATGATCTCTGAATTAATGAGCAAGAGATATTTATCATGCATCAAAGACTCGGTATCTCTTGATTCTCTTTGTAGGTCCAACACGGCAGTGATATCTTGAGTAAATTGTATACTGACCTTCATGGTTATCAGTAAAGCATTGCTCTACACCTATGTGTTCTTAGACTATAGAACAGTGAGTGGTGTAGGTGTTTAACAAGGCTAGCAGCAGTGGGGGCAGCGGGGGCTCTGCACCCTACATTTAGGGAAGCAGTGCAGCGCGTGTTTCAAGGGGATGGGCTCTGTCTGCAACAGGGCAGCATCTCACAGCTTGAGTGGCCATGAACATATGTAAAGCTCCTAGAGGCTGTGTCATGGAGAAATACTACTTGTCTCTAACATCTGTTGTCACATAAACAGGACTGCTGCTGAGTTGTATAGTCGGAGGGGCTTGGGGCATGTGGGCACTCGATGAGCCCTCATGTCCTCTTTTTAGTCTGATTTTATTAAAGTCTCTTGACTGAGCTGAAGTATCGGGACTGAGTGAATGTAAATTAGGGATGAGGACCCCCCGTTTCTGTATTCTGATGCACAGTAGAGAATAAGATAACAAAATCACTTTGGTTTTAATAAAAGCTGTCTATGGTTAGTGTATTTTACCCTATTTTTGTAATTTTCGTATACATTTATACGTACTAAGCACTCCATTTGAGCAACTGCCTACAGGCGAGATGTTGTTTTCTTGCAATGAAGCGCAGATACTGTACTATTTAAAGTATTTAAAGTATGGCAGTCGTGCAGCGAAGTGCTGTTACTGTCTGTTTAAAGTTGATGCACTCCTGTTTTTTTTCCCACAAAAAGTACATTAGCCTCCCTGAGAATTACTACTACTGCTCGGCAGTACTGGCGCTGTCTCACTAGAGGTACAGTTGGCACCCTTCGACCTTCGACCTGCTGATACTGTTTCACACAAGGTGATGGAGCTCTGCTCAGAAAAGCGGATGCTGCTCGTTATCGTTATGCCCAGCTGCTGAGAAATGCTGCTATGAGAAGGACTGCCCTGAGACTACTGTTGCTTTTCACCTAAAATATAACAGCTCTGCTGAAACCATTATTAATGTAGCAAATCTGCTGAGAAGTGGTGATCAGGCAAAATGTTGGTATTTTCCAGTTTTTATGCAGTTGTTGCATGATGGGTTGCTGAAGTACGTTTTATCTAGGCAGGCTATGAGGTACTTCCCTACTCCTAGCCTCGCCACAAACTATGGGCCTGATTACAACTTTGGAGGAGGTGTTAATCCGTCCCAAAAGTGACGGTAAAGTGACGGATATACCACCAGCCGTATTACGAGTCCATTATATCCTATGGAACTCGCAATATGGCTGGTGGTATATCCGTCACATTTGGGACGGATTAACACCTCCTCCAAAGTTGTAATCAGGCCCTATATGTCCTTTCTTCAACTTCACACTCCTTTCACTATTATGCAAATCTAGAGTAAAAACTTTCCATTTTTAAACATTGGCAAAAAGCTACTTAAGTTTCACCTGGCAGGCCTTGCATGCTAGCAACTAGTAGAAATGACGGAAAAAGTCACTTGGGATCTGGATTGGTCTAATTCGGAACAGAATCAGGATTCAGGTATCCAACACTGGCCGCTACATTACTGGGAACTGTTAGTGACCACATGGTTTCAACTTTTGCATTTTTTTTCTTTATTGTGCTGTATGCTGCTAGTGCTGCATGGATAACCTATCCAATCGATTTCCGAGGAAGGGTTACTGGAACGGGTATTAAACGGATAATCTGCAGACAAAAGTAATTATGAGGAATCAGTAGTCAACAGAGCCTGCAGTTTCAACTGAGGTGCAGTCTGATTGCCTTTCTCTGTGGCTGTGAAGGAGTAGAGGAATTAAGGGCCTGATTATGAGTATGGCGTGCTTGGGACCGCTGCATCCTTGGCAGTCTCACTGCCAGATTAGGATGATGGTGGCCCTACCGGCACAAGACCGCGGCCACTGCCAGGATCATGGATCCTGCTGTGGCTGTGGTGAGGATTGCCGTGGTCAGCCGCTGCGGTGCAGAGGCTTGCACCACCATCCTGATTGCGACCTGCCATTCCGCCTAGCTTTTCATAGCAGGAATCCCGCCATGAAAAGCTAGGCGTAATGGACGGAAAGTGGCCCCAAACTGTGCCACTGGGTGGGTTTGCCCATTGGGCAGTGTGGCCGGGGGCACAATGTGTCCCCCTATGCCTGCACTGTCGGTGCCGACTATGTGCCATGCACAGCATTGTGCATGACACACAGTGAGCCCGAGGTGCTTCTGGTGCTGCAGTGCGGCAGCATGTTTCCCAGGCCCACTTAATTGGCCGAATCAGGCCGCCGCATTGTCACTTACGTAGGCTCATCACCAGCATGCGGTGAGATCATAATATGGCTGCGGGCAGGCTGCTGTCCTGGCTGCGTCCTCCCCACTGTCTATTGGTGGTCTGGCGGTCAGACCGCCAAATTCATAATAAGGCCCTAAATGCCTGAGGAAGATGGCGTCAATGGCTAGGGTGATGCTAGTGAGTGCTTAATTTATGTCACTGTTTACCGATGCTCAGCACTAGCACTTGATTTTTAACACCGCCACATATTTATTTTCAGTCCATCACCTGATGGCACTCTCGGTCTATTTTGGAGGAGACTAAATTAATTTAAAAACGAATTCTAGTTGATCCAGGCCAATCATACAGCTATGGCTGGCCTGGAATTGTCCTAACGGTCACATTTGTAGACGTATGAAGCTTAGTAGGAAGTACTTATATTGGCAGCAATGGCTGGGCTAGTTGGTGGTGCACGCTGCACTGAAGTGGCTCTTTGGGCAATACCCTGGCCCCTGGCACATGTTTTCTCCAAATCAAGCACTAGCCATAGTGCAGTGCTCCACAGAGGTACTATGTATGAAGAAGTGACAGGTGACTTCCTAAATGAGTCACAGATTAAGAGGAAAAAGATAAAGGCAAAAAAGTATCTTAAGTCCAAATAAGAATGTTAAATTGAAGGATGGTTACACAACTACTGCAAGAAGCTAAATCAGCAAGATTCTGAGCAGAGAAGAACCATGCAGAATGCCAAGAACGTTCTGGTCCAAAATAAGGACACAAACAGAAACAAAAACATATTAGCAGAGGGGTTTAGGAGTCTAAAAAAATAAACTTCAAATGCGTTGCTATGCATCCCTCTAAAAAACACATTCCTTTATATACTGAAAAGACAGAGTGTAAATTTACTACAGACAAAAATAACTCAAAACATTAGTAGCTCAGACCTGTATCAGTGGCGGCTGGCAAAAGCTGTAAGTGGTGGGGCGAGCAAACTGACACTGAGAGACACCAGCATTACCTTTATGCTCAGTGCCAAAGCTCTCAATCGTGGCTTGTTATAAACTGTTTATAACGAGGCACAACTGAGATCTCTGGAGTTGAGGCTGAAGGCAGTGCGAGTTTCTCACAGTGCCTATCAGTGGGTCAAAGAGGTGCCACTGCTGACTCGTGCAAAGTTAAATTAAATGCTCGGCGTGCAAGCTGTAAACAGTCACTAAATCACTGTCATGCATTACACTAACATTTTAACTTTAAAATGTTAAAGTAATGCATGTTAGTGATTTAGTTATTGTTTATACTATTTCAATATATGATATACAAATAAAATATTTACTTATTTACTGCCTGCTCGTCATCTGGTCCTGGTGTTCTCCAGTCAGCTGAAGCCCTAGCCTAGAGCAAGCCCCTAACTAATCCAGACGCTGCTCTCATGCTGTTATTCAGCATGAGAGAAGCACCAGGATTGGTAGGAGCGGTCTGGCTCAGCGTTCTTTTAGGCACTGGGTGCCTGTGCCTTCTCTCCACTCTGCTGTCTTAGACAGGTTGGGTTGGAGACGTTTAAAGTGCGCATGTCAGGCTGGCCGCTGCAAGACAGCCAAAATGGATTGAGCACTTTAAACTGGTGGCACCACTTCTCTCTACTGCAAATCTGCAGCAGTGCCCCCCCACTCGCCTCTTGGGCTGCCAGAGGAAAAAATAAACACAGTTGATTACCATTTTATTTTTCAGTTTTGCTGCACCTGCAGCGGGCCGACACTCATTTGTTCACATGGAGCAGCTGACGTTTAGTACGTCCAGCACCACACATGGCCAACCTCTGGTATTGACTGCATCAGCCTCCCACAGAAAATAATAGAGGCAGGAATTTACAATAGAATCCAATACCAAATAATGTTAAAATAATTGAGTTTATTTTGAATATTTTAAACTATATATGTTTCATTAGGTGCTAAAAATTATATAAAAATTATTTTTATATTGGGGGCGTGGCCAAGCAAGATGGCCCACAGGACGTGCTTTCAGTGAGCTCCCACCATCCCAGCCTGATCCTGCAAGAATCCTGGGCTGTCTGGGATGTTAGGTGCCCCCCATCGGCTAGGGGAAGTGACCTGACCCCTGTGGTATCCCCATGCCCCGCTTTGAGGGTTCGGGGATCCATGTTGTCAGCAGCACAGGGAAGCCTCACCTGAGCCACGTGGAATGCAACCGGGCAGAGTGGGGGGTGGGCCTTGCTTGGCCGTCTCCTGCGGACTCTCTGCCCTGTTCAGACCCTGAGTTGGCGCTTGGACTGCCCTGGTGGTAGTTTTGCAGGCCCATTGGCCCCCCTAACGTGGGAGACCCTCCGGCCAGGCATCGGGGCGGCGGTGGAGCTCCAGAACGCCCCACTGCGTTCGTTGAGGGGACCCGGCTTGCGTGCCCCTGTCTCGGGGGTTGGCCTGGGATCAGGGCCTGGGGACAGCATCGTAGGACGGTGAGGAGTGGGAGCCCACGTGAATGGCAGCGACCTATATATCCTGGGCTGCAGCAGAGTGGCTGGGGAGCGGCCCATCGGATTGTGGCGCTATCTGGAGGGGGCGGACCAAGGCTCGCCCCTTGGAGAATTGGCATGTGTGAGTTTTGGGCTAGTGCCACATTTTATGCAGTCCGGGTGTGGCGCCATTGTATGGAGGAGTTTGGAGCCTATGACTTGGCACATATCTAGCACACCTAAATTGTATGAGGTTGGGGCTGGCAGCCAGGATACATGTACATCATAGCGGCCCATAGTTGAGGTTATACGGGGCCATGTGATTGCCTTGGATTATTTGAAGGGTGTCTCAGCTCAACGGCACTTCAACCCTACCCCTCTGAATCAGGTACGGCGGTGATACATCCTATTATTTCTAGTTGATAGTGCATTGGCAAGCTGCTGCGTTGCAGGGGAACACTATGGAGCAATACACTACGCCTATCCCGTTGCCACAGCCACAGCACCAGGCCCGTGTGGGAGGACCTGGAGAGGTCCTGGGCACGCCAACTACTGTAGAGGAACCATTGCGTGCTGAACATCTGGCTGCTATACAGGTCTCTAGGGTGGCTCTTAAGGGGAAGATAGAGACGGTGCTGTGGAGGTGAATCTTCTTCGAGCGGACCTCTGAAAAGTCTCTGATAAGTTCAAAGTGGCGGAGGGGTCAATTGTGGATTTGTAGACGGAGGTGGGTGCTTTACGAAAACAAATGGCGCAGGTCACTTACACAGTTGAGATGCTGGAGGCAAGATTGGAGGACTCAGAGGGCAGTTCCGGACGGAACAAAGTGCGCCTTCTTGGGTTTCCAGAATGTGTGGACGGTTCCGTGGTGGAAGGCTTTGTGGCACGCCGGATCAGAGATGTGTTACAACCTGATGGATAATCTAGGGTGTTTGTGGTGGAGCGTGCACTGGGCTCTAGTTGCACCTCCTAGGCCCGGCGCCCCTCCAAGGGCTATCATTGCACATCTTTTGAACTATAAAGATAGGGACTGTATCCTACGTGAAACCGACAAGACTGTTTTTGAGAATTGTAAAATCTCCATTTATCCTGACTATACGAACAAGGTCCAGACCTCTAGAAAGGGGTTTCTGGAGGTGAAGGCCAAGCTTTCTGCCATGAACATGAGATATATGTTATTGTATCAGGCACGCTTGAAGGTACTCTCCGGGGGCAAGCCTCACTTCTTTGAACATCCCGAAGAGATTGGCTAGGTATACAAACACTGTATATATTGTATTCGAAATGGGGGTGGTTATTTCCACTGTGGTGGTAGGGTTCTGTACCTGGGGTGTTGGGGATTAGGCTGTTGTCCTGGCAGCACTTACACATATGGATCTACAGTATGTTTTGACATGTTTGTTTTACTGTTTATCTGGGGTGGGCATGAGGGTTTGGGGTTACCTAGTTTTTGCAGGTTTGCATATGTTTGATGTTTACAATAATAATGCATGTTTGTGTGTGGAATGTGAAGTAAGGACTTGTCTTGCATTCTCTTGGTGGAAGGGAGGTGGGGGGAGGAGCTGCAGAGGGGACAGAAGATATAAAGCCTTAACATGGGTCGACAGATTAATACGCTGACGTGGAATGTCAGGGGGCTGAAGAGCTATACTGCGCTATAGGGTGCACTCTTTTCTGAGGCGACATAAGGTTCATATAGCTTGTCTCCAGGAAACGTACATGACAGAGGAGGAATTGCAAAAGCTTGCTAAGAAATGGTGGGGTCAGGTGTTCTCCTCGTCCTTTTCCTCTTATGCAAGAGGTGTGATAATATGGATTGCACCTGGGTTCCCATTTACACACGTTTATAGTGAAGCGGATGTGAAGGGGAGATATGTACTCCTACAGGGCACATTAGATGGGGTGCCTTTTACTATTCTTAACACTTATGCACCCAACACAGATGATCACTCCTTCTATGATAATAGACCTGAGGTGCTGGGGGACGGGGTGGATGTTCCTAATATATGGGCTGGAGATTACAGTTGCATATTGGATGGTCAGAAGGATCGTTATCCGTCTAAATTGGGCACTAAACTGTTGATAGCGAGATCCCTCACAGAGGTTATGCACAATTTAGGGTTGTGGGATAGGTTAAGGGAACTACACCCAGAGAGTAGGTAATATACCTGTCATTCTAAGACGCATAATATGTATATTTGGCTGGACCATTTCCTCCTGAGTGGACTGAATTCTCCACAGGTGTTGGATTTCAAGCATCTGGGGAGGTTTTTGTCTGATCATGCACCGGTATTGATGCAATTGCAGTGGGGTTCCAATGCCGCAGTTGGTGCATGCCTACGAATTTTCCTAGGTGCTGACTTAGGAGAGTTTCTGCAGCGGATGTGACTTCTGTGGCTGAAGCTGGAGAGTATGGAGAGTCTGGAGGCTGGGATAACCGTGGAGGAAGTGAATGTGGCGGTGGAGGCATTGTCGTAATCTAAATCTCCGGGCAGGGATGGATTCCCAATTGAGCTATATAAAACATTTTCCCTTCATTTGCGAGAGAGGCTGTTTGTTGGTGGTGTTTGAGGAGGCCTGGGAACGGGGTATCCTGCCAGAGACCATGCGCCAGAGCGTCGTCTGCATAATGCTCTAGCCTGGGGCGGATCCGGGTGACCTCTCCTCCCATTGCCCGATCACCATGCTGAATAGTGATGTTAAGATTCTGTGTAAAATATTGGCTACTTGGCTACTTCGAGTGATTTGGGGTTTGGTGCATGATGACCAATGCAGGTTTATACCTGGTTGTCGTACGACTTATAACTTACGTCGTTTGGTGCATGTTCTGTATGAAACCATGGGGGCAGAAGACGAATTGGTGCTAGAATCATTGGACCTAGAGAAAGCCTTTGATACGGTGGAGTGGAGCTACTTACTGGCGGTGCTGCGAGGAATGGGATTTGGCGCCCACTTCTGTGCTTGGGTTGGTTTGCTATATACTGCACCCTCCGCACGTGTTCGGGTGGGTGGGGAGCTTTTGGAATCCTGGGTGATTGGCAGGGGTGCCCGTTGTCTCCACTTCTTTTCACCTTATCGGTGGAATCACTGGTGGTCTGGCTTTGTGAGGAATTGGTGTCCTGGGGCATTCAGGTGGGGCAGGTTACCCACATTGTCTCTCTGTATGCTGATGATGCGTTGCTATATACACTCCAAATACAAGATAACAGATATTGTGATATCTCGAAAAGATATGCACTGCAATGTTTATTTTTCTGTTTGTTGGTTATGTATGTTAAACTCAATAAGAACAGAGTTATAAAAAAAAAGTTATTTTTATATATATATAAAATATTTTAATAACCTTTTATTAAATGTAAAAAAATTAACTATTTCTTTAAATAATTAAATTGATTGTCTTGGAAGTCAGCCATGGATCACTGACCCTAGGCATGAACGGTGTGGGCTCATAGCGCACCCTTTCATTAATTCCCATAAACATTGCTGCAATATGCTGTCTTCCCATATCGTACGAACAGTTTACAAAGAGAAATAATCGAATTTATAAGTTGAAACACGTGATTAACTCTCGTTTTTTTTATTACAAAATATTATCATGCATGAGCAGACTCTGCAACTCAGTGGCAACTGCCACATATCTGTTCCTGTGTTTTTTCTTTTGACAAAACTGGTCTGGCGCTAGGAAGACGTCAAATACTGGTAAAGCAGTGGAACCTTACTGAGGGATGGCATCTTCTGTGGTACTGTAAGGAGCCTGCTTTAGACTCTTGACAATAGAGGTCACTATTGTTTGTAGAAGTACATTGGAAGGGAGGGAGAGAGTGGGAAATGGGTGGGCCAGAGAAGGAAGGTTCCACAGAAAGATGCACATCAGAGCAGTGTGTTTTCTCTCTGGCTATTGTGACTCCCCGCCTTGTAATTTGTTTTTTTATCAGTTGTTTAGTTCCCTTAATGTATTTCTTTAAAAGAATCACTGATTGCAGCACAATAAGTGCTTGAAATGGAAAAATAGACATTTCTGAGAAGTGCCGGTACTCTCCAATTAAAAGTATTATACTTTTCTTGAGAAGTGCAGGAACTCTCCCTTGCAAAATAAAAAAGTGCAGGTACTCCGTTCCGGACAGTACCGGCCCAATGACAGCACTGAGCACAACCTCTTTCTTTGAAAAGTTCGGTGCCACTTTATTTTGTACCGGAATGCCAGTCAAAACGAGGGCTACACTAGTCCCAGAAACAGGATTATATTCCCTTTTATAGAGGGTACTTTTCAAACAGATTTCAATTTTTTTTGTTTATAGCTCCCACTTTGCCACAGAGCCCGTGACAGATTTTTTGTAATTACTTTTCTTACGTTTAACAGTCAATATTTTGTTTAATAGCAAAGAATTGATTTTATCATCTGACCCCTTCCTTTCATGAGTATGAGAATCATGATTTCACAGTCGAACTTAGAATAAATTAAAATTATATATGGGCTTTCTGGGAGATATTTGGTCGCCCAAAAATAAACAATGACTAGATGCCACTTAGTATCTATTAAGTAACCTTAAGATAACATTACAACACCACAATTAAATTGTTTTTAATATGTCTATTAACATGTCAATAATTATGCATTACAAAAACGTTGTTTCTTGCAGTCAAGCTGCCATGTTTATCACTTATCAGAAGTAAGGAAGCGGCCTCTTTGCAAGGGGAGACGAGGGGTTGAGGGAGATGCAGCAGAACAGACAGCGAGATGGATACATTGGCCACACAGATAAACCGCTTGATGGGTAGAATGACTGGTAGGCAGAGTGACAGGCAGAAATAATTAAGGAAAGAATTAAAGGGAGAAAGATTTAACTGATAGAGAAACGGGTATATTAGCAATTAGATTGGCGGATAGAGTGAGGTAGAGATAAAAAAAAATAGACCGTGCAGAAGGTGTACAATGTTACACAGCAGCTGGTATTCAGATTGACTGACAGACAGTGCTCCAGGTGCATCAGTTACAGATAGTGACAGATTAAAAGAGTTAGACTGCGAGGAAGGTGCAGTAGTGTACAGGTAAACGCTGACAGATTGGCAAGTAGAGTGACAGTCAGGGCGATGGGTGACATTTACAGGTAGACAGAGATACACCTAGACATAGTTATAGGTAGAAGGCTTTGTAGGTAGAATATTAAGAAGACAGATTAGGAGGTAGCCATGTTAGCAGATGTGCAAATTGTCTGATAGACAGAGGATGGTAGTTGGACAGATCGATAAGCAGGCAGGCAGCAGACAGAATGATGATTAGCCATCGTGCCAGTAGGCATAATGAAAGGTTAGCTGCTTGATAGACACTGATTGCCTGAGTTAGAGCTAGGTATATAGTCAGTTCAGCAGATTAGCAGACAGGTTGGTGAATACTTAAATAAAGAGGTAGCGTGGCACGGTAGAATGATAGACACAGACTGACAGGAGAGCCGGAGCTGACAGCATTTGGATACAGAGAAACCCTGAATTCCAATTGGAAGTCATAGAATTCAACATTCTAATTAGCAGATTTTAGCAGCCATTGAAGTCTGAACTCAGCCATATTTATGGATGTTTAGTATCCACTTATATATCTGATTCTCACAATTAAGACCTACCCGACGTCTGCGGAGTGCATCCCACTGAACAAAACAACTATTATTTTATGATGTTTTCGTTTCCTATGATTTGCAAGCCCTTGTAAACACGGACCTTACAAGATACGGCCATTATAGCCCCGGCTCCTATGCCTAGAAAAGGTTGGCCTGCACAAATGTGGCATTAACTTCCGTTGTGACTTGTTGTCTCTCTCTCGTGCTTGATGTTATTAGGTTCTGCAGTGCTCACAATTTAAACTTATGTGTTTGCGCCTCTGGCTGTCATTTGCACTATTTAGGTCTTGCCTTCTCTTGATTCGTCTGGATTACCTGGATCTCCTCTGTGGTAGTGGGTGTCCAACAGATTGACTGGTCCTGGGATGCGTTAGTGCAGGCATCATGCAAAGCTATCGTCCCTTCAGTTCTCCGGAATATTCTTGCGCCACCTGAGTCAAAGAATAGTGACCACAGTGTTAGCATTGTCCTTCTCAAAAGCATCTGTAAGGGTCCAGGAGACCACAGAGAGGACATGAAGAAGTTTGTACACACCATGCACAACCTGGAATCACATTCTACTGATGTCATCCACATACTAATCTAATGGACACAAAACCACAGAGAGCTTTGGCACCAAGGCTCTGCTCTGAGGGTCTAGACCTGCCATGCGCACAGTGTGGATTCAGTGTGGGGAGTGGAGCCAGGGGCTGTGAAAACAGCTGTCCTCATGTCTGTGGTATAGTACAGCATCAGACCTAACCACAGGACACTCAACATGCTATCCTTTTCATGCAGTTTCAGTAGTTCATGTGCACAGTGTGGTTCCACAACATGAACCATAAAACCATTGGCGAAGGTGCTAAAAAAATGTGCGACCAGAACGCAGGTCTGCCCCCTGATACAACATGTCTGACCTTACTATTCTAACCTATGAGAAAGGTAAAAAGAAGATATTGTTAGGATAACAGTTGTAAACAAGTGTTGGTACAATGTGTCTTTTCTGAATGACAGCATCCAAAAGTCTGGTTGATATGTGAATGTGGAGTGCAGAGAATGATCTCTGAGTAAGCAAGTGTTGGGAGGCCAGGGACATAGCTCAGCAATGTATCTCTGCTCAGGAAGCAATGTTGAGACAATCAGGATGCCTGCCACAGAGTCCCCTGTGAGTGAATGTGCCTGCAGTGATCTGTTTGCTATGTTCCTGAAGGGGGGGACTAGTTAGAATGTGTATGTCAAATCTGGAGTTTTACAGAGACATTATTGGGTTCCAGTCTCGAGTTGACCGAGCATGGTGCTCATTTGGAGAAACCTGCAGGTTACCTATCCGGGGTCATTGGCCTACCATGAGTGGCATTAGTGACAGGGAGCTGATAAGAGCTCCCTTTGAGATAACCCCAGACTGGAGCCATGAGGTTGAACTTGCTCATGACACTAGCCCACAGCCACGACACACTCTATTATAATTCTCAGATAGGATGGCAGGTAAAGCCTCCATTTTAGGATGAGTTCTGTAGGGACTGAGCTCTCACCTACTAATTGTTGTATCATACCATATTGCTACCCGAGAGTAGACGTAAAATATTACTGGTGGTGCCCCACCTGGAGTTACTAGAGATTTTAAGAACATTGTTTCACTTGTGTGAATGAGAGTCACAGGTCCCAGAATGAAAGGAGCTGGTTAGTGTCAAAACCCAAAAGGTGGAGTAGTTAACCCACTTCTAAGCCATACAATGGCTACATGATGTCTTAGCTGTTTACCAAATGGTTTTGAAACCTGCTTATTTTCATAAATATCCTGAACTCTGGCATTGTCCACAGGTAAGTTAGTCCCATTGACCAACCATCAGCCTGAAGGCCATGCTGAGCTGGCCACCTTGGAATTAGGTGATGTTGCTTGTAAGGAGAACCATAAATGATAAACACATAATGCTATAAGAACTGTATATCTCTCACTCACCAGTTCCAATAAGATGGAAGTCAATATATAGAAGACTTAATTGCCATCAGCGCATATGTTCGGTATCCTCTATGAGCTGGGTTGAACGTCTCTGTTTGGATTTCAGTGTGAAAAAGCTAACTTCACACATAAAGCACAATATTATCTGGCACACAGCGCCCGTCACAATTGTCTGTGTCTGCCAAGGCACAATTCTATGACTGAGGGTCGTCTGAGCATCCCTCACACCATCCACAGCAGTGATAGTAGGCATTTGTGGCAGGGTAGATTACTAAGGGCCTGATTACGATTCCGGCGGGCGGCGGAGGCCGCCCGCCAGAATTCCGCCCTCCATAATACCGCTCCGCGGTCAGAAGACCGCGGAGGGTATTATGAGTTTTTCCCTGGGCTGGCGGGTGGTCTCCAAAAGACCGCCCGCCAGCCCAGGGAAAAACTCCCTTCCCACGAGGATGCCGGCTCGTAATAGAGCCGGCGGAGTGGGAAGGTGCGACGGGTGCTGTTGCACCCGTCGCATATTTCACTGTCTGCAAGGCAGACAGTGAAATACATTTTGGGGCCCTCTTACGGGGGCCCCTGCAGTGCCCATGCCGTTGGCATGGGCACTGCAGGGGCCCCCAGGGGCCCCGCGACTCCCCCTCCCGCCATCCGGTTCCCGGCGGGAGAACCGCCAGGAACTGGATGGCAGGAGGGGGAGTCGGAATCCCCAAGCCGGCGCAGCAAGCTGCGCCGGCTTGGAGGATTCCTTGGGGGCAGCGGGAAACCGGCGGGAGACCGCCGGTTTCCCTTCTCTGACCGCGGCTAAGCCGCCGCGGTCAGAATGCCCCGCGGGGCACCGCCGGCCTGTCGGCGGTGCCACCGCGTCCCGCGGCCCTGGCGGAAGTAATCCGCCAGGGTCGTAATGACCACCTAAGTACTGTTGTGGGCCGCTCTAAATACATCACCTTTCACAAACACATAGTGTACAGGAGCAACTAGAAGTGATTTATTTTGCTTTGTGCACTGTGCAAACAAAACTTCTTATCAATCATGAATGGCTCCTAAAAATACTCAAACCATGCATGCACAGTACCTTCATCATTCTCACTCTGGTAGGTAGGAAAATGGGAAAGGGTCGTTATATCAGCAAAACTTTTAGGTATTCCTTACTGCTGGTTGCACTCGATGCTGCAGCCCAACACGTCGTGTTCAATGGGGGATCAGGCTGAGCCAGAGGTGCGAGGCAGATGGGAAGCACACTGGAACCAAACCACACAATCTCCTCCAGCTGGATCAAGGCAATATCATGGGAGTCCGGAGTCGTACTATACTGAGGGTGCACGATTATCCGTTTTACAAGATGAGACATGTTGGAGGCGCTGTCGGGAGCACCCACCTGAACAGAGTACCAGGCCGGAGAACTGTGTGAAAAGGAGAGCACAAAGAACTGGTAAGCCTGATATTTTGGAAATTTTCTACTTTGGGTGACCTTGAATGTCGAAAACTAGAACTCCAACATCAATGAAACAATGTCAGAAGTAGGATGACCCACAGTTGATCTATGACTTGTACCACAAACCTTGTAATGATGAGGCTTAAAGCATTTAACTTTTACCATTACACATTAGCAAAACATGTATGAAGGGAACCTTTCACAATAACTTCCAACAGAACTTTCCTTGACAAGCAGGAAGCGTAATCTCTGAAATTCTGGTTTGAATTTTAACAATCATTTCTGTCTCATCATTCAACAGCAGTGATGCCCCACCAGAGGATGCTCCATGCTATTCATCAATTATGGTAGGAGAACTGGGGGGCTGGATAACGTGATACATTAGCATAAGGGAATACGAAAGACGTCTCAAAGCAGCATTCAAAGCTGCCTTCTGAGTCAACACAGATGCAGACCCATCACATACCTGGGTGTGAGGCAGCTGGCTACACTCAGCACCAAGCGGGCAGAGATGAGGCTGCCAATGCACACCTGAGAGCCGTTCTGCATCACTCTGACCTGCCATGGCCACTCAGTGTTAATGTTGAACACGCGTGGAACCGGTAAGCATGATCCATCATCTGCAAGCAGGGAAGAGAAGAGTTTATGTTAGCCCCCAGTCCAGCAGACTCTTCGTCTTGGGGTTAGGTGTCTGTCTGCCTCAAATAATCACTTCTGGTAACGAGAGAGGCACTGTGAGCATATGAGAGGGAACCCCACAATGTTATCTTCACTAATATCAATGTTTGGGTTTATGAAGACACCATTTGAGTTTTGACTTTACTACTCCACAGAGCACCACCAAATTCCTCTGCACCGTACCCCCACAACCCCTCATGCACATATCAGAACAGCTTTAGCTATTTTTTGTCAGTTCAACCTAGATCCAGCCAATTATATCTTTAATTGGTTTATTTATTTATTTTCCAGGTTCTATATAGAGTGGCCAAAAAGGCTCTTTACAAAGGCAGACCTACCAACTTCACCAAAACTCAGTGTGAGGAGAGGGCGGGACCTGGGGGGGGCGTGGCTTCATGCCACGAAGCACCCAAGAGACACTTTTGTCCCCACCCTGGCCCCAAACACCCTCCTCTTACAAAAAGAAAAACCACAAAAGTTTGCTGAGGTTGCTGCCGGTGTCCTGGGATTTTTTAACACCCATGAATGGTGGTGAAAAAGAGCTGAAAAACACTGTTTACAATGGTTCTCGTTTTCCCTGCCACCGTGTGATATTGACTCCTCACCGGGTGACCGTGTGAGCAGAGTCAATATCGTGTGTCACACAGTGGCACCCTGTGAGTTGGCAGGACTGCACAGGTGTACCAGTAAAGAGCATAGAAAGAGCAACATCACACTGATATTAGAACATCCGGTTATATACAGAGTTTCTTAAACTCCTGGACACCTTCATGCTTACTGACAACAGACACACAACTGTAAATATGTTCACCTCCACCTTTGCCCACCGCGCCTTACACTGTGATCCCACATTTTTGGGATCCTGGCTTTTCTGTCTATCAAATAGCTAGAAGAGTCCAGAAACATCCGCGGGCATGTATTACCTTTTGCTAGCAAGGGACAGATATCCTTAATGCCTTTTATTGACTTTCAGCCCGGGCTAAAATACCAGATTCTGGAGATAGGGAAAGCAACAGGAAAAAAAAACAGCCAACCTGGCCATAAAACCGGCCCACAACTGCTAAAATAAAACTGCCCATACAATGATCTGTCAGTTCAACTCATCGAGCACTGACTCTTTGTCCTGTAGGTCACATTGATCCTGTTTGTGATTAGTGACTACTATGCTGGACACACCGGCATCAACAGCAGTCAAGTCAACCACAGCAGGCTCCATCTGCTCAAAACCCCCAACCCTATGAATTGCAAGATTTCAGCGCTTCCACAGGAGTCTGCCTTCTGAGTACCTTGTGATTTCAAGATTCTCCCAAGGTAAACGCTGAGTCCTCACTCTCCATCTACTGAATTGCACCTTGAAATCCAGAATGTTGTATCCAGCGGAAGAATAATAGAAATGGATCAACGAGGCATGAATTAACACAAACACTCAAGTGGATAGAAACAAAAATGTGTCACTTCAGTGTTTTTTTAAAAGAACTTTGAGTTTTTTAGGTATCATATAGCCATTATGTTACAATACACAGGATAAAAGTAGCATTGCATCATGCAAGATATATATTCCGACGTGCATCATTTCAGGGAGTATGAACACACCTCCCAACAGCAAAATAGATCAGATATCCAGGATTAGGCCAGGGAGTTGTCGAAATACCTCCCACAGGGTGTACTGCAAAGATACAGCAGCGAAGGACATTATGGTGGTCATTAGAACCCTGGCGGACGGTGTTAAAGGGGCGGTAAGACCGCCAACAGGCAGGCGGTAAAAAAATTGCAATTATGAGCGTGGTGGAAACCACCAACAAAGACAGCCACTTTAACACTCAGACTGCCACGGCGGTACAAACAAACAGCGCGGTGGTCACTGCCAACAGACAGGCGGGAGACAATGTACCGCCCACACTATTATGACAGGCCAATCTGCCACCTTTTCCGGGGCGGATTCACTGCGGATAAAAACACGACGGAAACAGGAATTTCAAAGGGAAAACGCTCACCTCTACACACTCCACGAGGAACGAGGACACCATGGAACCGGAACTCCAAATTCTCCCTGCGATAGTCTTCCAGCTCCTCTACCAGGAGCACGAACGCCGGCGGCGAATACCACGGTGAGTACTGCACCTACGACACAGGGGAAGGGGGAGGCAAGAAACAGGGACACACACACACGCAACACCCCCACCCTCACCCACCACAACACACACACTAATGCATATCAATACATCACAGTTACACCCCCCAAACCCCCGGAAGACCAAAGAAAATGAGTGTAACCATCGGAATATATTAAAAACAAGTAGGCAGAAATATATATATACACCATGTACAAAAGAAATACCAGGCATAGTAGTCCAGGTACTGCACAAAGAAAGTCCGTGGAACACTGGGACCACACGGTATGGGCGAGGCCCACACAAGATCCCCGACCATGATGGAGAGAACACTGCAGGGGCATCAGAGAGCAAGAAAACAGGCACCTCAGGGGGAGGGAAAGGGGGGGCACCTCAGCCGCTTGAGTGCACAACGCCAAATCCACGAGGGGGCCACATGCCCACTGTTCAATCCTGGGGAGTGCAAAGCCACAGTCTCTCAAGTCTCTACAGTGGGTGGCTTGCCCACTGTTCAATCCTGGGGAGTGCAAAGCCACAGTCTCACAAGTCTCTACAGTGGGTGGGTTGCCCACTGTTCAATCCTGGGGAGTGCAAAGCCACAGTCTCTCAAGTCTCTACAGTGGGTGGGTTGCCCACTGTTCAATCCTGGGGAGTGCAAAGCCACAGTCTCTGAAGTCTCTACAGTGGGTGGGTTGCCCACTGTTCAACCCTGGGGAGTGCAAAGCCACAGTCTCTCAAGTCTCTACAGTGGGTGGGTTGCCCACTGTTCAACCCTGGGGAGTGCAAAGCCACAGTCTCACAAGTCTCTACAGTGGGTGGGTTGCCCACTGTTCAATCATGGGGAGTGCAAAGCCACAGTCTCTCAAGTGGATGACAGTCTCCACTGGTTCTGGAGGGGGACTGGTGCCCAGAGTGCTACATCCTGTGAAGGACAGAGGTAGTGGATGGATCTCTCCACTGGTTCTGGAGGGGAACTGGTGCCCAGAGTGCTTCATCCTGTTAAGGACAGAGATAGTGGATGACAGTCTCCACTGGTTCTGGAGGGGGACTGGTGCCCAGAGTGCATCACTCACCCCGTGACGGACCCAGTTGCTTCAGTGCCCCTGCCGCTCATGGGCTAGCGGTGCTTGAGATGGCGGTGCCCTGTTCAGCGGTGCTTGAGATGGCGGTGCCCTGTTCAGCGGTGCTTGAGATGGCGGTGCCCTGTTCAGCGGGGCTTGTGCTGGTGGTCCTTCATGGCCCAGCAGGGCTTGTGCTGGCGGTCCTTCATGGCCCAGCGGGGCTGGTGCTGGCTGTCCTTCATGGCCCAGCGGGGCTGGTGCTGGCAGTGGCCTCCTGGGCAGCTGGGCTGGTGCTGGCGGTGGCCTCCTGAGCAGCTGGGCTGGTGCTGGCCTCCTGGGCAGCTGGGCTGGGGCTGGCGGTGGCCTCCTGGGCAGCTGTGTTGGGGCTGGCGGTGGCCTCCTGGGTAGCTGTGCTGGGCCTGGCGGTGGCCTCCGGGGCAGCTGGGCAGCTGGGCTGGGGCTGGCGGTGGCCTCCTGGGCAGCTGGGCTGGGGCTGGCGGTGGCCTCCTGGGCAGCTGGGCTGGGGCTGGCGGTGGCCTCCTGGGCAGCGGGGATGATGGCGGTCTTCTCCGCCGTGCTGCTCTTCCCAGACTTGCTGGGTTTCTTGTGGCCCTTCCCCACCTTGGAAGGTGTCACAGCTGACTCCACACTCCCAACGGGACCCCTGGGAGCGGCTTTGGTGGCTGGAGTCTTCCCCCTCTCCCGCCGGGCACTGGCCAACTTCTGATGCTTCACAGGTGGGGGACTGTCTGTGCTGTGGCTCCGTGCCACACTGGCTGTCCTGGTGGCCGGTGCACTCCACATACCGGTGACTACAGGCACCACTGGTCCCGGAGATGTTGTGGCTGAGGTGCAACTTCAGGACCTATGAGATGGACGGGGTGGGGGAGGTGTGGGAAAAAGGTCAAGGGTGGACAGGAAAAGTTTTGTGGACACACTGGGACGGGTAGCTGGAGGGGGTTTGGGAGTGGAGGAAGAGGTGGTGGTAGTAGGAGGTGTACGTTTGGTGACTTTGGGGGAAGGTGCATGCGCTGGAGGCTGTCGTGAGGTGGATGGCTGTTGGGTGGGTGTGTGCCTGCGTTTGTGTATCTTGGGAGGGGGCAACACAGACACACTGGGAAAGGACACAGGGGACGTGTGATTTGTAGTGGGGGTGGTGACTGCACGTGAGCAGGGTGTGCTGGTGGGTGTGCTGGTGGGTGTGCTGGTGAGGGACGTAGTGGCTGTAGAGGTAGTGCATGCAGGTGTGAGTGTAGACAAGACTGGGAGGGAGGAGGGAGACGAGGAGGAGGGGGACACAGTGGAGGCAGTGGATGTTGGTGTGTCTGCATGTGTGTGTTGCTTGCGTGAGTGCCTGTGGGATGTGTGGTGCTTATGTTTGCCTGAGCTTCCCTTGTGTGTTGAGGTGTGTGCAGGCTGGTCTGATGGTGTGCTTGGGATAGGCAGAGGTACAGGGGATTGGGTCTGGGTGGAGGAAGTTGGAGGGGGGAGGCTAGAGACGGGGACAATGGCTGCCATCAGTGCTGAGGCCAGAGTCTGAAAAGCTCAGTGAAGGGCCACCTGACCAGAATGAATGCTCTCCAGGAATGCATTGGTTTGTTGCAACTGCCTTTCTACACCCTGGATGGCATTCAAAATGGTAGACTGCCCAACAGTGAGGGACCTGAGGAGGTCAATGGCCTCCTCACTGAGGGCAGCAGGGGGGACTGGGGCAGGGCCTGAGGTGCCTGGGGCGAAGGTGATGCCCACCCTCCTGGGTGAGCGGGCACGGGGCGAAGGCTGAGGGGCAGCTGGGAGGGCGGTGCTGGTAGGCGGGGTGGCGGCTGTACCTGTAGATGCGGGGGGCACAGATGTTGCCGCCACCACAAGGGAGCTCCCATCAGAGGACGAGTCCGTGTCGCTGGTGTCAGCTCCTGTCCCCGCCGTGGAGCTCCCCTCGCACTCTGTCACACTGGTGAATTCCGAGTCCGTAGTCTCGCCCACCAGGGACATGTGGGATGCAGCTCCCTCGTGCTCCGGTGCCACTGCTCCTCCGCCTGATGATGCTAATGCACACAAGAACGGGGAGACCACAAAAAGGGGGGGACGACAGAAGAAAGACATGTTGAGTGCATGGATTACCGCTACAGTTGGCGGACACGACAGACACAGAAGCCCTCTGCACTACGCCGCGCTCTTCGGCTCCACTGTTCAATTCCTGGGAAATGGCCTACAAGGCTATGGATGACATCTGCACACATAGATGACACAGGGGCATGAATAGCTGTACTTGGCCCTCGACAGAGGTGGGCTGGGGTGCCACATGGCCTGCCTTATGGAGTGGCCTTGCCTACAGAACTCGCCCTGGCCTAGGGAAACCCACAGCCCTCCTCCCCCACCCAGACAACTCCACTGCACGCAAAGTCAGCAGAATAAGAGTGTACTCACCCCCTTGTGTCTGCTGTGATGCCCTCAAGCGCCCATCCAACTCCGGGTAGGCCACCGCCTGGATCCTGAACATCAGGGGGGGTCATGGTGCGACAGCTGAGCCTCCGCCGTCTTCTTGCTCCAGCGGCAAATGTCCTCCCATCTTTTCCGGCAGTGGGTGCTCCGTCTGTGGTAGACCCCCAGGGTCCGGACGTCCTTGGCGATGGCACGCCAAATATCTTTCTTCTGGTGGGCGCTGACCTACATGAAATGTACAGGGGAAAAAGAGAAGTTATTACCAACTGCATCGTCAAAGTGATTGGCACCCATCCCTACCCTTACCATGTGGCACATGCATTCACCGTCTTTCATGCATGCAGCACTCTGCCCCCTTCCTTCTTACATCCAGCCCTCTCCACACAGGCATAGCCCATACAACATGCTCCCTGTGTACTTACCTGTTTGTCTGGAGGACCGTAGAGTAGGTTGTACTGGGGGAGGACCCCGTCCACGAGTTTCTCCAACTCCTCCGATGTTAAGGCAGGGGCCCTTTTCCCAGACGCACGACCCATTATCTCTTCCAGACCGAGGTCACAGCAGCACTTGCAGTGTAGGTCCTCTCCTGTCGAAGATCAGGTATTGAGTGATTGAACAGATAGAAAATGGCGGTCACGTCCGCGGCGGTGCGTACCGTCACCGCCAGCGTACATCGTCATTGGCTCCTGGGACCCATAGGGTCCAATGTTAACCAATGCAGCATTGCGCCGCGGTCTTCGACCGCCTACAGCAACGGTGTACAACGCCAGTGCAGTTACCTCACATCCCATTGTCCCACTTTAGAGGTCAGTCAGCCGCCATTTCAGGGGCCCAATATGGCTTCATTTTCAATTGCGTCACACATACCTAGGCCTAGACTCAACACACATACAGGCCACCTTTTGTGTATGGATGGTGTTCTGTGTAAACTGTGGGTACGTACCTCTGAGTTGGTTGACTCTGTGCTCGCTGTTGTCCTTCATAGGCATCGTCCGCTGGGACATGTGAGGAGATGGCGGCATCCTCCGGTGTACCGACCGTTGGTGGACCTGTCGACAATGGAGGAGCGACATTTGATAATCACCTACAGGCTTGACCGTGCCACAATCCAGGAACTGTGTACCCAGTTGGAGCCAGACCTGATGTCAGCAATCCGCCATCCCACAGGAATCCCCCCTCAAGTGCAGGTGCTGTCAGTGCTCCATTTCCTTGCAAGTGGCTCTTTTCAAACAACTGTGGCCATGGCATCAGGGATGTCCCAGCCTATGTTTTCCAACGTATTGTCCAGAGTGTTGTCTGCCCTTCTGAAACACATGCGGAGCTACATCGTTTTTCCTCAGGTGGAGGATTTGCCTACAGTGAAAGGTGATTTCTATGCCCAGGGACATATCCCCAACATCATAGGTGCCATTGATGGGACCCATGTGGCTTTGGTACCCCCCCCACAGAAGTGAACAGGTGTACAGAAACCGGAAGAGTTATCATTCAATGAATGTACAGATGGTATGTTTGGCAGACCAGTACATCTCCCATGTGAATGCCAAGTTCCCTGGCTCAGTGCATGACGCCTACATCCTGCGGAATAGCAGCATCCCTTATGTGATGGGCCAACTCCAGAGGCACCCTGTGTGGCTATTAGGTGAGCACCTGGAAGCAAGTCATTGGGAATAGTTGTCTGGGTCTGGGGATATCCCTCCAGGTTAGTGTGTGTCTAACAGTTGTCCCTCGCCATTTGCAGGTGACTCTGGTTACCCCAACCTGTCATGGCTACTCACCCCAGAGAGGAATCCCAGGACCAGGGCAGAGGAACGCTACAATGAGGCCCATGGGCGAACTACGAGGGTGATCGAGCGGACTTTTGGCCTCCTGAAGGCCAGGTTCAGGTGCCTCCATATGACAGGTGGATCCCTATTCTACTCACCAAAGAAGGTGTGCCAGATCATCGTGGCCTGCCGTATGCTTCACAACTTGGCTTTGCGATGCCAGGTGCCTTTTCTGCAGGAGGATGCAGCTGTGGAGCCTGTGGACAGTGATGAGGAGGAAGCAGAGGAACAAGACATGCACAACAGGGACTCAGTGATCCTGCAATATTTGCAGTGAGACACAGGTAGAAATCCAAACCTGCCTACTACATGTACATTAACACTACTACCTCTCTCCTGTCTGTCGTTTTCACCCAGTGTATGGTCACTGAGTTGTCACTTTCCCTTACGATTTCACAGATGTGGGTCCCACTGTGTGACATCTGCTTAGATTCCTCATGGACTAGAGCTGTGTGACATAGGTATGTTGACATTACTGTTTAAAAAACATTTTAGCACTGTAATTGCTAATACACTATTTCGAAATCACAGACAGACTCCAGATCATTTTGTGCTTTAGGTGTGTTTATTTAAACGCTCAATTTTGGGGGGGTAGTGAAATGGTGAGGGGTGATGGCGGAGGAGTGTCCATGGCAGAGTCCAGTCTATTAGTCTCACAGGTGCATTGCCCATATGGGCATAGGAAGTGGAGCTGGGGCAGTTTAATTATGGATAGGGTGACAAAGTGGGACAGTAGGATGACAATCAGGGTGGTCTCATTTCTTGGCGGGGTCTTGGCATCGTTCTCTGTCTTGTTCCTGGATCTCAGGGACCGTTTGCGGGGTGGTTCTCCCTCTGCAGGGGGTGGGGTGCTGGTGTGGTGGTCCTGTGGCGGGGCGTCCTGTCCACTAGCGCCGGCGGAGGTGGTGGGCAGTTCATCGTCCATGCTAGTGTCAGGGGCCCCTTGTAGTGCCACAGTGTCCCTCCTGGTGTTGAGTAATTCCTTCCGCACCCCTACGATGGTGCCCAGGGTGGAGCTGATGGTTCTGAGTTCCTCCCTGAAGCCCATATACTGTTCCTCCTGCATGCGCTGGGTCTCCTGAAATTTGGCCAGTACCGTTGCCATCATCTCCTGGGAGTGGTGGTAGGCTCCCATGATGTAGGAGAGGGCCTCGTGGGGAGTGGGTTCCCTTGGCCTGTCTGCCCCCTGTCGCACAGCAGCCCTCCCAGTTCCCCTGTGTTCCTGGGCCTCCGTCCCCTGGACTGTGTGCCCACTACCACTGCCCCAGGTCCCTGTTGTTGTTGGGGTGGTGGGTTATCCTGGGCTCCCTGTAGTGGTGGACACACAGCTGATTGACGTGTCCTGGGGACGGAGGTATGGGCCCGCTGGGTGGGTGCTGTGCTGGTGCTTCCAGAGGGGGGAAGGTCTGTGGTGGCCTGTGCCTGTGTGAGGGGAACCGACTGTCCAGAGGTCTCAGATGGTCCGGGCTGGTCATCTAGATCCAGTTGGAAAGAGGTGCTGTCATCACTGTGGGCCTCTTCTGTTGGTGGTGTGGACATGTGTGGACCCTCCTGTCCGGTGACGTTGGGTAGGGGTCCTGCAGGGGTATAAAAGGATGGTTATTAAATCTGTGTGTGTAATGGTGTGCAATGGGTGGGTGACCGTGTACCCCAGTGCTAGCATTCCTGTGTGGGAGCTTGTGTGAAGATGGTTTAGGGGGGAGTATGGGTATGTGCAGTGGCCATGCTTTGGTGATGGGTGTCCATGCTTTGTTGTTGCATGCAGGGCTTGGTGTTGGGATGTGTGGTTTGTGATGTTGGGACATATGTGAGGAGTTGGGGTGCTGGGGGTGAGGGGTATGTGATAGCATGCAGGTAGGGTGGGGGATGTAATAGTAAAGCTTTGACTTACCAGAGTCCATTCCTCCAATTACTCCTGCGAGGCCCTCAGGATGCAGAATCGCCAAGACCTGCTCCTCCCATGTTGTTAGTTGTGGGGGAGGAGTTGGGGGTCCGCCGCCAGTCCGCTGAACCGCCAGGTGGTGTCTTGAGACCACGGAACGCACCTTCCCCCGTAGGTCGTTCCACCTCTTCCTGATGTCCTCCCGATTTCTTGGGTATTGTCCCACTGCGTTGACCCTGTCCACTATTCTTCGCCATAGCTCCACCTTCCTAGCTATGGAGGTGTGCTGCACCTGTGATCCGAATAGCTGTGGCTCTACCCGGACGATTTCCTCCACCATGACCCTGAGCTCCTCCTCCGAAAACCTGGGGTGTCTTTGCCGTGCCATGGGGTGGTGTAGGTGATGTGTGGGGTGGAGTGTGTGGTGATAAGTGTAGTGATATGTAGTGGTGTGTTGTGTGAGGTGCGTGGAAGTTGTGTGGGTGATGGTGTTGGGTGGCTGTGGATGCTGTTGTTCTTGCTGGAGGTGTCTCTCTCTGGCCTTCTTTCGGAATTTTTTGTTGTGGGGGTTTGTGGGTGATGTGGGTGTGTGTTTTATCTTGTAATGGGTGTATGGGAGTGGTGTGTGTATGTGTATCAGGTGTGTGTATTTTGAATTGTCTGATGTGGCTGTGTTTTGTAAGAGTGTGTGTATTTTGAGCGTGGCGGTGTGTACCGCCAATGGAATACCGCGGTTGAAAGACCGCCGCGTGGATTCGTGTGTCGTGATAGTGTGGGCGTATTTCTGTTTGCTTGACGGTGTCGGTTTTGTTTTCGCCAGTTTATCACTGACCTTTGGTGTGGCGGACTTGTGTGGGTGTCTGACTTTTGGCGGATTCCAAGATGTGGGTCATAATAGCGGTGGTGGACTTCCGCGGCCGCGGCAGTGTGTTGGCGGTCTTCTGCACGGCGGCAAGTGCCTTTTACCGCCAATGTTGTAATGACCGCCTATATATTCACTCCGCAGCACAACATTTATAAACCTCTCCCCACCCTCCCTTGGTCTGCTTGTATATTGGTCATCACTCCTGAATCTGTCCTGGAGATTTGCTGGACATCGCATACAAATTCTACTTGGCTAACCTGGGTGTCTTAAGAGTGTGTGCTCCGTTTCCCACATCCCTCTCAAGCTCTCACCCAATCAGTCCTCTTCCATTCCAGATGCAGGAAGGTCTCATGGGTCCCACAGGTCTGAGGTCATAGCTCACCAGCCTCGCAGGTCATCTGCCAGGTGCTCGTCCCTGCGAGCTTGGCGCATTCGTACCTCCTCCGTACTTTCCCATTCCACCATGTCTTTCAGCCATGCAGCATGGGTCGGGGGTATCGGCAGTAGTTGTGTGATGGCGACCCATCTTTTTGTGGGAACCAGTCCGAGAAGGGCGAATTTCTGACTCAAGTGTTTCCTAGCGGGGGAGCAGACCCAAAAACACTGGTCGAATATCTAATCCTACCTCCCACCTGAGGCCCTGTTAATACTTAGCAACACAACATCCAAATGAGAGAACAGGGAGGGGCAGGTCAACACCATATGCAGGAAATCTGCTGCTTATGCTCCACATCTGGGACAGATGGCTGATCGGTGGGGATACATTGCATGCAATGTGTGCAGGGTGAGATATGTCTGATGAATAACGTTGTATTGGAAGAACTTGAACCGCGCATTAAAACTCACTTTCCGTACCCCCTTATGGATCTTCACCCACTCCTTGGTCTGAAGCTGTTCCCCAACAATTGTTTCCCATTTGGTCTGCCCAGGAAACACTTATCTGTGAGAGGTCAGAGTGTATTGCATGATACAAGTGGGAAACCAACCTACATTCGCTGCCATGTTTAGCATGACAGTCAAGTATTGGATATAGTTGCCTCATCAGGGAAGGAAGGCCAGACCTCGTGATCGATATCTTCATATACTGGAGGTACTGTCCTCCCCACCAAGGAGAATGAAGTCGTAGCCTGCTCCCTGGTAATGAAGAGCTGTTCAGTGTAAGGGTCCCCTATGGTTTCGCACCTGCCATATTTCCCTTGTTGTACCAACACAGAATCTGTGATTTTCGGGAAGGGTTGTGTCAGTGTAACTTCAGTGTTGTACTATTCATGTTCTATACCTTTCAAGCTGTGTAAATGAGTTTAATATCATTCTTAGTAAAAATAATATTTCTACGCTATGTACGCAAGCACAAGAGAGTACTGCTTGTTTACAGTTTGACTACTTTTTACTGATCAATCGTTCTAAAAGATAATCTTCCAAATGTAATTCAAGTGGGCATATGCTGTCATTGATGGTGCTCTGCGCCTGAAGGGGTCTTGACCGTTCTGCAAAGGAGCAGAACCCAGATGCACTTTATGTTTGCCAGTCATCTTCCGAAACATTCTGAAAGAAAGCGGGTGTATTCTCTATCGCAGCTAATTTTTAATGGACCTGTGTTGCCATTGTCCTTTCTTTGGCCCCATGCACTAGATGAGGCCAAACCAATTGAATCTTCAAAAGTTGTGCTATCACAACAGGCATCAAGGATGCTGGGCCACATGTGTGATCTAAGGATCTGAACAGTTTGAGGTGACACTAGGGTAAAGTTGATGTTATCTGTAGAATAGGAATAGAAGTTATGGACCAGAAGTCATTTGTGGTCTGGAAGATTGTGGCAGTGGTGAGATATTTGAATGATCCAATGGAAAATTATCAGTGGGTGTTAGTCCTGAGTAAGTGGGTCCTTCTACATATCATGAGAGGAAGATGTCCAGGCATAGCTAGAGGGCTTGCTCATCCTTCCATGCGGAAATCATGAACTGTGGGAAAAGAAGCATATCTCATTGCCTCACCCTGCAAGGAGGTGAAGCATTGTAGGTGCTTGAATGAACCTTAACGAGGACTGCATCACAGTCTGAAGAGAACAAGGAATAGAGAGACCCTTACTAGCATTCCCATTCATCCATACCTTTTAGAAAGAATTTGACTTTATGAAACTATGACTTTTTTAAGTGGATGTAAAATCAAGTCCAGTTTGATTTCCTCCAGTTTAAATAGAAACTGCATTGTTAAATGCTTTCCCCTTTAGTGCCTTATACATTTTGAGTTATTTTTCTATAGGACACAGTGAAGGAAGTACACTATATACAAACAAAAGAAGCAATATCTAGTCCTGTATGCAGAGAATAAGATTGTTCCCTGTGCTTTGTCATCTCTTCATTTAAATTCAGTTTTAGGTCTTTTTGACCCACTTCTGTTCTTAAATGAAAGAAATTTGTTTTGTTCAATTTAATTTATTTTATTTTTAAAAGTAGATCAAAAGTCCTTTTTTTTATTACTAGCAGATTTTCTAACATGAAGGAAGTATTCCTATGAAAACCATTAAAACAGAAAATAAACAAAAGACATACGAATTTGGAGAAGGTTGTTCAGCTTGAAGACTTGGTCAGTGTTGAAACACTCAGCTCCACGGTAATAGGCACTAGTCATCTAGACCTGTGTGACTACATTCAACATGGTGATTCTTGCTCTTGTTTTTAACTGTATGTGCCCTTCAAGGCTGTGCTGCGCTCCGCTGCTATTTGGCCAGGTTTATGCCCTACAAATACTACATTTATACCACATACTTACATATGTAGCCCAAGATGGCACTGGTCTTTTTAGGCCATGAATGGTGATGGTTACTTGGAAATGTTCAGATTTTCACCATATATTTTAGGTCTAGGCTAGACAGCGCATATACTGTCTCTCTGAGGCATGTTGTTTACACACTATGGGCTTACAGCCTGCCCATAGCTTATCAATGGTTTGCTTCAGCAGCACTTTAATTTCCTTTGTTCCTGTTTGTCAAGGTATGCCTGCGTCATGTCCTCTTCTTGTATTTGGCCCTCTCTTGGAGAATGGACAAGTACCTTTGTCCTTCCACTACTTCCATTTAAGGAGATACTTTTTTGTGTTTCAGCACTCCTTATAAGTGTGTGGGTTTTCCACTCTGCCCCGGTCTGTTTCTTCTAAACCCCCAACCACTCAGTCCCTGTTTCATAAACTCCACCCCACTTGCCCTTCTTTATGTTGTATCTGTGAACATTGCATTTTTTTCTTTTTTATATAGTACAAACTTGACCCAATAACTGAAACCATAAAAAGACTTTGCCATCTCTACACAAGCCTCTCTCCCGCCACGAGAAATCTTTCCTATCTGTCTGTTTTTAGCTTCACTCCCTCATTTTGGCACTTTTATTGCATTTTTTGTAAGCACAGAAAGAACAGCTCAGTAAAGTAAACAAAAGTCAGCGATCGTTTCAAAGGTTCCAGTTAATAAGGAAATCACGTTGCTTTGAATTGCACTGCTCCAAGTAACTTTAAAGTTCAAAACACACGAAGGCTTTAATAATTATGCATGCTCTACTTCCGGCACTTCATTGATGACACGAACTGCTGCAAGCTGCCCTGGTCGTTCTCCATGCGATACAGGACTCTCGTAATGTGTGCAAACCAACTCCTGGGCAATATATCAGAGAAACTGCACAACAACATTTACGCAGGTGTGTCAGGGGATTATCTTGTAAGCATCCCGAGTCTTGCGAAACGAGGCTTCGCACGTCTTTTTTGTACCTGTAGGATAACGTGTTGGTAGAGATCCGGTTTCAGTTGCAGAGCTAAGTTTATAAAGATAACCAAGATTAACAGGCTGCTGGGTACAGGCTATGATGCTGGATAACTCCCGAGCACATGGCCGTACTTGGTAACATAATTTTCAAACTAAATGCAAGGAATGCTGCTCTACTACTGTAGAGAAGGGAAAGAGCAAGAAGAATGATCGACATAAACCAAAAATCTGTCTGAGTACATTGTTAAACATATTACTTAACGCGTGAATAAACAATTACATAAATGCATAAAATAATAATTTGAGGGATCACATTTTTTTCTTCTCAAGAGGCTATTGCTACTGCCGCAGAATTCTGGGATACCAGATACCAAGACTGCCTACTTTTAATCTCATTTTATGCCTCTTTCATCCAATTCCACATTCCATACCTCTTTATCTTATTCTCCAGGTTCTTTTCCATCTCTGCTTCCTCCCTTTGTAACTGTATTTCTACCTTTCTTTTTTTCCTTTTCTGTCTTTCTCACTCCTGGTCTGGGTCAATGCCGGATGCCTCTACAAACACTGGAAAAGCCAACAGGTCTCGCTTATGTGAGCTACTGGCTTTGGCATGTTTTGTATCCATGCTGTACAAAGCGCAAATGCTTAGCAGTGTGGCTAAAAGTGTTTTTAAGAAGTGCAGTGTGAAGGCAATTGGCTTTGTCAATGTGTTTTAGTCATGCCGTATAGCCTCATGGTTGCTGTTCAACATGGCTGAAAGTCAGAGAAAGAAGCACTGTGACCCTGCTGTTCAACATGGCTGAAAGACATTGACATTTATAAAGCCAATAGCTCTTGCATTGCAGAGAACTATTGGCTTTTCCAATGCTTTTTTTTCTGAGCACAATTCTAGTACCTGTATATTAACGCTTGATGTTTAATTTATCTTGTACCGTTAAGACAACATGAATGAGTCTTCAATAAACAAAGCAGCATTGTACAGAGGACATTTTAGTGGAGTGGAATTAAGTTAATGGGCTGGTAGAACAGCATGGTAGGCAAACTACCCAAGGCTGAGTTTGAGTGTGGGACACATATTCTAACAGTCAGCACTCGATAATACACTTAAAGTGTATTTTCATGGTCTTTTTTTAACCTTAGATCACTGGACATTTTTACAAGGTAAGGCTCAGGAACAGGAAGTGATTTACTCATGTATCACCCTATTCGAAGCCGGAATTAGAACTCTGATTCCTGGGTTCATAGATCGGCAATTTAACCGTATCTTCCCCTTCCTAACTTACAACCTGAGGTTGAGGGACAGGCAGTTATTTGCACAGAGTTACCCAATCTGAAGACGAGATTGGAAATTTGATCTCTGGGATCAGAGGTCAGCAAATCAGTCATTCAGACCACATCTCCTTTGTAGGTATGTGTCACTACATAATAAACAGACATGATGTAATTTAACATGTATTGCAAAGGATCTGAAAATAACCTTGCATTACATCATACTCTGGGCAAAGTCCACTCTTTCCCTTAATCATATCCGTCGTGCTCAACGTAATACCGTCAGGTGTAAATCCTGCTGTTCTGGCTCTTACTAAAATGTTACACAACAGAGAACAAAGTCACAACTTGACTATTTTACAATGCCACGTTTCTTTGCACATACAAATTAATGTGTATTTTTGACCACTGTCTAAATCTTGGATCACCATACTGATAACGTTGATGAGATCATGGCCCTTTCTTGTGCACTTTCATCAAGCGCCACCGTCCCACTACCTGTGTTCAATAGACTATGCCCTGCTCTTGAGAACATCCATCTTGCACTACCACACTGTTAGTGTTGATGAGGTTGTGACCAGCTGCTGTGCACATCCGCTGTGTTCTACCACACCAGTGGTATTGCTGAGATCAACAACTGCCTCTGCACTCACCTTCACTTTCCCATTACTTTTGCTGATCAGATCCGGGACTGTTGATGAGAAAATGAAATACATCTTGCATATCCACCTCGCACTACACCCTGCTTCTGTCTTGAGCTCATCATAGTCACTCCTGTGGCCACTCACCTTCCAGTATCATGCTAATGGTTCTGAACAAATTATACCATGCTGTTGGGCTCACCCAAATTGCACTGTTACACTGCCCCATTCCATGTCCAACTTTATACATCTTCTGTCCTGTGCACGCTCACCTCACGCTATCATACTCATCATTTTCTTGCTTTTACAGCCTGCTCGTGTACATGCCCGCTCTCCCTAATGCACACTTAGGCCCTCATTATGAGGCCTCGCTTATGCGTTCTTACCACCGCGGAGCCAGCAGTAAAGACCGCCGCATTACAAGTTGGGGGATTTGGCAGAAGCCAAACCGCCACAACGCCACCTGGCCCGCTGGTGCGGTTGCACCAACGTGGCTGGCGGTGAGCACCTCCAGCCCGGTGGCAGGATCCAGCCTGCAAGCTGGATTACAAGCCTGCAGACTGCCAGACTTTCCGTTGTGGTCACCCCACCACGAAAACCCTGGGGGTAACGCACCCGGCGACAGTAATCCTCATTCCTGTTACTGGCACACACATGCACACATGCCCCTACACCTTCTTGCATCCCCACCCGTCCACACACTTACAAACACCCCCCACCTGTCCACACACTTACAAACACCCCCCTCAACCATACACATCCATCCAAACACACCCACCGGCTCCCACACTGACATACACACATCCCCACTCACACATACCCACCCTCCTCCACAAACATTCACACCCCTAACCCCCTGCACCACATACATACACTCACCCACTCTTCCCATTCGCTCACACAAAAACGCACTCCCCTCCCTGTCCACTTACACAAACACATGCACACGCACCCACAAACACCCCCACCTCCCCATCCACAAACACTCACTCACCCCACCCCATCCACAATCGCTCACACACGCACCCCCATCTACAATCATTCACACCAACAAGCCCTCTGCATCCATGAACCTCCACACCCCCTCCATGCACGCATGCATTAACACAATCCCTCCTCCGCATACACCCACTTGCACACATGCACCCCAATCACTCGCAGACTTACACACAGACACCCCCACTCACTCACTCACAAACACACACTCATACACCCCCATCCACACACACACACCACACACATGCACCCAACACTTGACTCCCCTCACTTTCGGCCGATCACCTTACCTTTTCTGGCAAGCTGGTTGTCTGGGAGGGGATGGGTCCTGGCGGTTTTGCACCTTCACGCCAGCAAGGCTCCGCCAAGCCGTATTATGGCTCGTAATACAGCAGGCGGAGTCTTGCTGGCGTGGCAGTGCTGGCGATGCACCCGCCTCTTCAATTCCGTCGGCCAGGCTGACGGAATCGGACTTCTGCCCATAAAAGGCAGAAGTCCTCCAACGATTCCTAATATGGCAGTCAGCAGACCTCCAGCACTGGCAGTCTATTGGCTGCAGCGGCTTCGGCGCTCTTTGAAAAAGACTGCCAACGCCGTAATGAGGGCCTTAATGTGTGTTACTGACATCTCAAGCTGCCCTGTTCATGCTCACCTTGCACTAGTAAGAGGTTGCTCCCATTGCTGAGAATACAACCCACTCCTTTGCACTGTTTCCAAACACATTTTAATGAGATTTCGTCCCTCTCCGTGTACACTCTCCTTTAAATATTCACAGTGATTGTGTTTGTAACCTAGTTGTGTGCATAAACTCTGAGCACCAGCATGCTGTTTATGCTGATTATACCAGGGCTGTCTTCTGTATACTTCTCTGCACTATCACACAGTGTACTGATGAGATTGGTGCCTCCTCCTACACACACACACACACATACATAGACTCACCATTGACGATCAAAGTGCTTGTGTTACTGAGATTGCAGTCTGTCTTGCGCAGACTCATATTGCACTATAGCTGTGCTTCTGTTGATGAGATTGTGGCTTTTTTTTTCCATAGAATCCTTTTTTTATTTTATTGTCTATCATTAAAGCCAATACAGATATAAAATATTTCAATGAATCTTGAGAAAAGGAAACATTACTGCTATTTCTGTGCAATTGAAATGCAGTATAATTATAACATCTCAATTCATGGACCAATAGTTGTTACCCACATATCTCCCCTTGTATAATCCCCATGCTCTCCTGTCCCGACGTGGAGGTCTCGACCCTGCCTTCCTGTGTATTAATCTCTCCTCATCCTTCGTACCCTCCTAAGTCTCTCTTTCCCTTCCCTCATATCTCATCAATAGTGTCTCCCCTACCTGCAGATCTTCTACCACCTTGTTGTCTCACCTACATCTTCTCAAATGGACTTCGTCTACCACCATCCATTTCATCACATCTCTTTTCCACCCATCCATACTTTGGCCCGTTTAGCTCATCCATGTAATTGCTACCCTCCGTTTCGCTAATAATAGAGCTAATTGACTGAATATGTATTTCATCCTCCTACTTTTGCATATTTTTATGCCTCCTAATAAGCACACTAGTGGTTCCTCTGGTATATTAATACTATAAACTCCTGTCAGATGTAGCAACACTGTATCCCAGAATGCCTCAACCAACCAACAGCGCCATGCCAAGTGCAGGAATGAAGCATCTCTCTCAGAACAGGGGTGACATCCACTACTCCTGATGAGATCGTGACTTAATGTGGGCACAATCATTTTACACTTGCACCATAATTGTAACGATCAAATTGTGGCCTGATGCTATGTACACTTTCCTTTCACCACCACACTGTTCATGTGATTTAGATCCTGCCTTGCACTGTGTACACCCATTTTGCACTATTACCCTGCTTATGCTAATGCCATCATTTTCTATCCTCCCCACAGTCTTGTGATAACACACTGTAGGTGTTGTTGAAACCGCAGCCTGACCTCATGGACACTCACTTTGTTCTATCATACCAGATAACTCACTATCAAGTAAGAGCCCTAAGTTTCTGACTGAAGTGTCCAGAGTGTGAGCTTGGCTTAATGTGGAGCGCCACCAGTCACTGGCCCAAGGGTGGTTGTGCTTCCCTAGTAGAAGACTTCCCTTTAATCATCTTAGACACCCAGAATGCGTCCATTCACCTGGCAATAGCAAGCATGCTGCGATCCTGACACTTGACTTTGGTGATTGGTCAGTTTTTGGAGATAAAGGGACCACAGTCTACCTGTCATCGGCATATGTGAGAATGGTGAACCCACCCCGCAAATATCAGACTGGCAACGTGATCTAGACTGGTGCCAGCGGATTGAGAAGGTCATATATGAGGGCAGAGGCTGCCCAAAGAAACGGGAAAAGTATGGGGGTCTGGGCAACTGCTGTGGACTCAGGCAGAGACTGAGGCATGTGGGAGGGTGGGCAGGGTGGATGATGAGGTGGGGAATCCTTCCTTCATCTAGATAGCGAGAGGTCTGGTGAAGGGCCACAAAAGACTGGATGATATGCTTTTGATAATGAGTCATGATGCTAAGTAACTCATGTATGTACCCTCTATGCATTGCTTGATGCAAAAATGTTAGCCCTGTTTATGGTTTGAAAAACAATAAAAAAAGAATTATTAAAAATAAGAGAATGTTGAACCCAACTGACCACACCAGCTCGGCCAGTGGTAACATATAAATGTTTTTAAAAAAAAGGGTACAGCTGAGGGATGACCCTTGAGGAATGAGATCAGCAGTTTAAGATCTGACGGACAGAAGTCAATGTGCGTGGAGTCTTCCAGTCAAATGCAATGAAGCACAGTGCTAAACGCGGCGGACAGGTGAAGGAGGGCCAAGTCTGCATCTACAGCCTACTTAATAATCAGAGATTGCGCGTAGTAGCTACTAGAGTGGTCCAGTGCTGCTAGTTGCTCGGAAGCCGGACTGGGAGAGGTTTAAGATAGAGTAGGATTCGACTCTATCTTGCAAAAGATTACACCTTGATTTGCAGATTAAATGATGGCTTGTCTCCTTCACACTCATTTTGCACTAGCACACACTGATTAAATTGTTCTTTATTCTTTTGCCTATGCATCTTAGACAATAAACTGCTCATGTCCTGCACACTCAGGCCCTCATTACGTCTTCGGTGGTCTTTTTTAAAGACTGCAGAAGCTGCTGCAACTAGCATACCACCAGTGCTGGCTGTATGCTGGCCGCCCTATTAGGAGTTTTCTGCTGTGCCAGTGGGTGAAAACAGCATAATCGAGCTGGCGGCAATCTTGTAGTGTGTCGGGTGCAACAGCACCAGTCACGGATATCACTGCCCATAATTCAGGCAGTGAAAAGCACGATGGGGCTGTCCATGGGGGACCCTGCACTGCCCATGCCAAGTGCATGGACAGTGCAGTGTCCCCCCATGGGGCCCCGACGCCCCACTTTCCGCCATGCAAAGGCTGGCAGATTGCGACCGCCGAGACTACCAGGCTGTCAACAGGCAGCAACCGGGTGGTACCGGCCGCCGGACCATGGCCCATCTGCAACGGTCATAATAGGGTGGTTGGACCGCCTTGTCTGCAGCGGTCCAACCGCCACTGCGAGTGTGTTGGTCTTGAGACCAACATAATGAGGGCCTCAGCTTGCGCATGCGATTGTGGCCAGCACCTATGCACACTCACTGTGCACTAACTGATGACAATGTTGTCCACTCCTGTACAGGCTCGCAGAGTTTGTACTGTCATCAGTGGTTAATTTGAGCCGGTACTTTCGGTGCGGGCACAGGCACCCATTTTTGAGGGCCGACACTTAGGTCCTCATTACGACTTCTTTTCAAAGACCACCGAAGCTGCTGCAGCCAGCAAACAGCCAGTGCTGGCGGTCTGCTGACCTCCATATTAGGTGTCGTGCGAGGACTTAAGTCTGACTTTGTCGACCTGGCCAATGGAGTTGAAGAGGCGGGTACATTGCCAGCACCGCCACAGCAGCAAGACTCCGCCCAGTGTATTGCGAGCCATAATATGGCTTGGTGGAATCTTTCTGGCATAGTGGTGCTGTCGCTGCAAAACTGCCAGGACCCATCCCCTCCCAGATGACCGGCATACCGGATAAGTCAAGGTGATCATCGGAAAGGGGGGGAGTTGGGTGCATGTGTGTGGTGTGTGCTTGTATGTGTGCTAATGGGGGTGTATGAGTGCGTGTTTGTGAGCGGGTGAGTGGGGGTGTCTGTGTGCAAGTCTGCGAATGAGTGGGGGTGCATGTGTGCAAGTGTGCGTATGCGGAGGGGGGAGTGTGTTAATGTATGCATGCGTGACGGGGTGAGGTGTGCATGAATGTGGATGGGGTGGGGGTGTGAATGAATGTAGATGGGGGTGCGGGTGTGAGTGACTGTGGATGGGGCGAGGAGGATGTTTGTTGGTATGTGTTTGCATGGGCATGTGTTTGTGTAAATGGACGGGGAGAGGGGTGCGTGTTTGTGTGAGTGAACAGGGTGAGCAGGTGAGTGTATGTATGCGGTGCAGGAGGGAGGGGGGAGTGAGTGGATGCCTGAGTGGATGGATGCGGTGCAGGGTGGGTGTGGGTGTTTGGATGGACGTGTACGAGTGGGGGGGTGTTTGGAAGTGTGTGGAGGGGTGGGGTGTTTGTAAGTGTGTGGAAGTGTGGTAGGGGTGCATGGAGGTGTGGGGATATGTGTGCATGTGTGTGCCCGCGACAAGAATGAAGATTGCTGCCTCCAGCTGCGTTACCACCAGGGTTTTCATGGCGGGGTGACCGCCACGGAAAGCCTGGCGGTATGTAGCGTTGTAATCCGGCCAGCAGGCTGGGGTCTGCTGCTGGGCTGGAGGTGCTAACCGCCGCCCACATCAGTGCGACCGCACCGGCGGGCTTGGCAGTGTTGTGGCGGTTCGGCTTCTGCCAAACCCCACAACTTGAAATGCGGCGGTCTTTACCGCCAGGTCTGTGGCATTAAGACTGCCACAGTGAGGCTGGCGGTTTGATGACCGCCAGCCTTGTAATGAGGGCTCTAGTTTTCTGCCCCAAATATTTATTGCGAGCAAAAGACACATATGGGAAAGAAGGCGGAGGACGAAAAAGCGTCACAAAGGGAGAAAGCAGAAAGCTGCAAGAGTGAGCTGAAAGGGCAGGGAGTGGTTGTGAATGGATTAAAGAGGCCAGAGATGGCTTTAGGATTATGCTACTTCAATATGAACTGCTCACACCTTTAAATGGAGCAGCCACATGTTTCAAAGGAGAGCTTTGGGCACCTGCACGTTTTTATTTACAGATTAAGCAGTGACTGTCATACCTGTTTGATGAGACTGCAGCCCGCCCTTTGGTACGCACCTCACACTATCCCAGTGCTCTTATTTCTTATGAGATAAGATGAAGCTCAGCCCCATGCACGAACCTTGGCATATTGTGCTGCTCAAGATCATAATCTGTCCTCTGCACACCCACCTAGCACTGTCACACTTCCTGTTTTACTGAGATTGCCATATTTCCTGTGTACCTTTGCCACTTACTATCATGCTGGCTGTGTTGGTTAGGTTGTGGTCTGTGCACACTCACCTTGCACTAGCATACTGCAGGTTTAGACAAGAACAAGGCCTGCTCTTTGCACACCCACCTTTCACTTTTCTGCTGCGCGTGTCAATGAGATTGCGGCCAGTCCTGAGCACACTCACCTTTCACTATCACACTATTGCTGTTGACAAAGATGGTGGCTTGGTCCAAGATGCTGCTGGAACTGTTCACCAGTGTCTGAGCCACTGTGTCGCTGCTGAGTACCGCTCCACTGGCGCTGGAGCTACAGAACCGGAGCTGAAAGTACACTGTGAAGGGACTCGGGCTGCAAAATGATATTTCTTACTCATTATTTGTTCGCTGTTACAGTTCCAAATGAGAAATACAACATTTTCTAAATTAAGTCCGCATTCTCTTTTTTGTAACATCCCCAGTTGCTTAAATACTGTCTCTCAAAACTTTTTAATGCGGAGGCAAGGTGCAATAGTATATACCAAGGAGCCAAGCCCTTGATCTATGAAATAATGTTAGCTACACTGTTCATAGGTTTCTGGCGCAAAAATCTGTGCACGAGCCTTGAATCATTCGCCCAAAAAGGCAAAAAAATCTTCATACATTTCTATGATCTTCCCACTCACTAAGCCATGGACCTTACTTAGGGCCTGATTATGAGTGTGGCTGTCCTCGGACTGCCACACTCGCCATGGCTGTTGGACCGCCGCGGTTGTGGCACTCTGACCGCCACATCACGAGGTTGGCGGGCAGCCCCACCAACCTACCACCGTCTGACAGTGGCGGAAGTCAGAATCAGTCAGGGTGGCGCTGAAGTCACCGCCACCCTGCTGATTATGACCTGGTTCTCTGCCAGCCTTTTCATGACGGTTTCACCGCCATGAATTGGTTGGCAGAGAACAAATGAAGGGGGCCACAGGGGGGGTCCCTGTGCTGCCCATGCAGTTAGCATGGGCAGTGCAGGGGACCCCGTATGCAGCACTCTCGCAATGCTCACTGCCTGCTTTGTAGACGGTTAGCACTGTGAGGGTGCTGGTGCACCCAGCGGGTGGAAGCATTGCCACCTATTCGATTACAAACTGGGGCCAATGCTGCCACAACTTTCCCGCTGGGCTGACAGGAGGAAGACTGGGTTTCCGCCTGTCAGCTCAGCGGGAAAGTCGTAATAGGCCCGGCGGGGAGGTGGCCAGTAAGGTGGCATCCTCCCCATCTGAAGTTCAGCGAATGGGTCATCCCGTCCGGTGAACTCATAATCGGGCCCTTAATGTTATGAATAAGCCAGAAACATGACCCCTGAGGAACTGGACTTCATGAGACAAAACTGAACCAAGTCTCTTTGCATTCTTGATGAACAAAGATTTGGCAATGTGTTGGTTGCGCAGCCTTTTGGCTTTGTCAATGCTTGTTTTGTTTTGTAATGTTTTCTGTAACACTTTATTGTGGGGGAGGCGGAGGGGCCCTTGTCAATTTAAAAATAGCTAAAAGTAAAATTATTTTCTGGCCCCAAAAAGCTCACATTGCTATAGTAGTCTTGGCACTGATGAGACCTACTCTGCACGCAGATGTGCTGCTTGTGAAAGGGCAGGATGTCATCACTCACAGTAAAGTTACCCATTGTCTGAAGTGAGCTGACCCACTGCCCCATGCTGTATGCTGTAGTGGATGGAAGAAAAATGTGAATTACACAACAGAACAAAGGCTGAAGAGGACTAGCTGAAATCCCCTACATAATTAAGTGCATTATATGTATAATTTTAGTTAAATCAAAAGGTCTTGGCTAATGCCCGAAGTAATAATGCATAAGTCTACTGTGTCTTCCAATTCCTTCAAGCCCATTGGTTCCGCTCTTTCAGTGCCTCCTAAATCAATCAATCAATCAATCAAATAATTTCTTAAGCGCACTACTCACCCGGTAGGGTCTCAAGGCGCTGGGGGAGGGGGGTAGGGGCCGGTTACTGCTTGAAGAGCCATGTTTTTAGGTGCTTTCTGAAGGTTTGTAGGTCATGGGTCTTGCGTAGGTTGATGGGGAGGGAGTTCCAGGTCTTGGCGGCGAGTTGGGAGAAGAATCTGCCGCCGGAGGTGGTGTGTTGGATGCGGGGGACTGTTGCGAGGGCGAGGTCGGCGCAGCGGAGCTGGCGAGTTGGTATGTGGAAGTTTATTCGTTCGTTGAGGTAGGCCGGTCCAGTGTCGTGGAGGGCTTTGTGAGCGTGGACAAGGACCTTGAAAATTATCCTTTTGTTGATGGGCAGCCAGTGTAGGGATCTGAGGTTTGTTGCGAAAACATATCCATATACATATATGGACAATTTTCCCATTGTGGTGAATAGCATGGGCAGCCAACACAGGTGCAGGATGCCGGGTCCATGCCACATTTCCTGGAAACCACTGGTGATGTAATGAATTTCCTATCCTTAGAATATAGCATGAATGCAGTACTCTGGGATCTAACAATCAACCATCCTCTCTGAGTCCGTTTTTATCTATTTTAATCCATAGCTACCTGCAAAAATGAAGAAATTTAACTGGAAGTTTTTAAAAAAGAATTGTGATTATTTTACAATATCCGAAGTCACCATTATCTGCTACAGGCTGATGCTGACAATTTGCTCCAAACGGGGGTTAATAAAGATCCTTAATCCCTGTCATTTCCGAGTCGGTAGGACCCATCACATGTCTTTTTTGAGCTGCTTTGTTTATGGGCTATGATCCTCTGACCTTCTAAGCCCTATATGAAGCTCCCAAATACTGATAGTAACTAATATTATATGCATGACCTTTGTATAATCATTATTAGGGCGTCATATAAGAAAGTCTAGTTAATGCCACTATTACCACCAAGGGAATGCTTCATGTACTTATAAGGTCTAACCTGTTCCTCCCTTGTAGGTCTTGTTCTGCCTTACATAGGATTTACTTAATTAGCATTAAACATGTTTTGTAATTATACTTAATACGTGTGCAGTCACAGGTTATAAACCGGTAAACTCAACCGATTGCACTACTACTTTGTGAAATCGAGAGCATTTGTGAAGGTACTCTACCTATAAGGGGTCAATGCATGCAATTATGAAGCGAAGTGTGTTGCTCTATGGATGTACTATTTTAACTCCTGAGGTCATTTTACAATAAGGGTGCTTTGTTTGCACAGTGGCACAGTGGCAAATCTTTAACTAGGTGTACCGAGGCAATCAGGGAAAATGCAGCCTATTACTGATAATGTGCTGCCCCCAGGAAAGCAGAAATCTTGTGCGGCCCTGTGGGCAGACCACTAGTGGAAGACTGACTGGTTGATTGAAACAGCTAATCCACCTTATACAGTGCAGGTGGTACAAGGCATGCACTTTCAAGGGGGTCGGATATCCCACTGCAGGCTGGTTTAGCGAGTGCCTGCACCATCCTGCAGGGACCTATTTGAGGGTGTGTCCATGGCACCCCCTTAATCCCTCCAGAAAGGCACCCTTAGGGCGCACTAACCGTGCGCCACTTCCTTGTGGTGTAGTCAGTGTGACTCTAAACCTTCTCTTTATCTCTGTGGCTGTCCATGATACTGTGTGATTCCCACATTTACAAGGGGAACCCTTTTACTGCATCTGGAGATATTTTGTCAAATGGATCCCTTTTGAAAAGCAATGTCTGCTAGTGAAATTAACATTGCTTTTTTTTTTAAAACAATAAGTGGAGACACCCAAAGATTTTTTAAAGAGTCTTCTGCCAGATTTGCCGATTGCAAAGGTTGGCAAACACCAAGACTGCCTAGTTTTGATTCTATTGCATGTCTCTTTCTTTTACCACCCTACAAAACCTATCTCTTTATCTCACACATGCAGATTATTTTCCATCCCTGCTTTCTCACTTTGTCATTGTTCTTTTTGTTTCTCTCTTTTCTTGCTTTGTCTCTCTTGGTTGTAGGCCACAATATTGAGGTCAATAAAATCAACCTGCACACATATCAACTAGACAGTATTTATTACAGAGTCAATATGAGCATGCATAGGGAAGTAAATATATATTTAAGCATTAATACATGTGCATTATTACATAGAATGCAGACATTTCTTTCACACTTTACCTATTGCTACTAGCTCACAGATTCAACATATTTACTGAAGTTTCTGTATACTTCCGTCGTGAATTTTGGCATCATTCACCCCCACACTTATTCCATGATCTTCTAAATGTCTTTACATGTCTCAGTTTTATGAGTAGAAAGTACCCCGTTTATGGCAAGCTACCTTGTTTACTTCTGTTTTTAAGTCGAATCTTAATGGTGGATCATTCCTCTAACAAAGTAGGGGTGTCCTTTTTAGCCCCGCTGTTTAAAAATGGCAGTTATCAATATCCTTATGACTGTAATATCCTGGCTATGCATTGCAGCCACCCAAAGATCTTCTCTAAGGTTCTCTTCGATAGCATCCATACAGTGAATAATAATAAGGGCAGCCTTCTACCAACTCAAACGGTCTTCTGTCCACAATGCAAAGAACAATGCCGATGGTGCTGCTTAAAAAAGATATCTCTTGTTCATACTACTAAGCCACAGCACTTTATATTTACGAATTTTATCTAATCTTGTTTTTGGCATCATTTAGGCCCTGATTCTAAGCTTGGCGGGCGGCGGTAGCCGCCCGCCAAGCGGGAACCGCCAGAAGACCGTACCGCGGTCAAAAGACCGCGGCGGTCATTCTGGGTTTCCCACTGGGCTGGCGGGCGACCGCCGAAAGTCCGCCCGCCAGCCCAGCGGGAAACACCCTTCCCACGAGGAAGCCGGCTCAGAATGGAGCCGGCGGAGTGGGAAGGTGCGACGGGTGCAGTTGCACCCGTCGCGAATTTCAGTGTCTGCAAAGCAGACACTAAAATTCTTTGTGGGGCCCTCTTACGGGGGCCCCTGCAGTGCCCATGCCATTGGAATGGGCACTGCAGGGGCCCCCAGGGGCCCCACGACACCCCATACCGCCATCCTGTTCCTGGCGGGCGAACCGCCAGGAACAGGATGGCGGTATGGGGTGTCAGAATCCCCATGGCGGCGCAGCAAGCTGCGCCGCCATGGCGGATTCCCATGGGCAGCGGAAAGTCGGCGGTACACCGCCGGCTTTCCGCTTCTGGCTGCGGCTGTACCGCCGCGGTCAGAATGCCCGGCGGAGCAACGCCAGCCTGTTGGCGGTGCTACCGCCAACCTCCGCCATGGCGGTATTTACCGCCAGGGTCAGAATGACCCCCTTAATAATCTCATGTGTTCTGACAAATTTGCTACAAATCCGAACAATCTTTCATCTTAACACCTGGGCCAAACATCTCCTTTATTAAAATGGGGACATCAAGGGTCCGTACTGGCTTCAACTTTTTTGGGGATGTATACATGATTTATTTAGGCTATTTCATTACATCATAGTTCCTTTCCTGCAATATTAGGCCGTAATACAAATCAAGGCTGTATTACGCAGATGATTTGTGACCAAATTGCTTGGCTTTTAGTTATGGTTGAACAGCAATTGGAATTAATTGATAATTAAATGTATGAAAATATATCTGGTGAGGAAAATGCCCTCCAGATTAACTTTGCTAAAAGCCAGACCATTAATTTTGGCACCACACCCTATCCTGATATACTGGAAAAAGACAGTTTAAATAGATAGGAGAATCTAAACATTCAGAAGTCCATTTTATTGCTGATTTTTTCAATCGCCCCATCTGGCTATTAAATCCATATCTTTGGCCACATTTCATGAAGGAATCTACAGGTTTAATTCTCAATATGAAGTTTTAAATTTTCTAGATCCCTTTTTAGCTGTGAGAAAAATGTTTGACACCAGAAAAAAACAATAGTTAACTAACTTGACACATTATTTGGTTGGAGCCTCATATTAACTGAATCCAGTAGGAATGATGGAGAGAAAAAGTGCAAGGATAGAAGGATGGACTGAAGAGATGTCAAGCAGAAAATACCATCCTACCTGATTGCAAATATAGATGCATTCTTATAGATTTCCCTCAATAGACTCCCCATGAAAACATCATGCAGCTGAAAGAGAAAGAAAGGTTGTTAGAACAAACTGAAACCATTAGGCAGTATAGGTTACTGATAGATTATAATGCAAGCAGTCCGTTGTGCTGTCTGTCAAAGCAAACATAGTTTGTTTTGGGTAATCTGCATTACTTGACACAATTTTTGTGAAAATTATTTGGAGGACAACATTTAAATGCCATAGGTACGAATGGATTTGCGTTTTCAAATTTGCGATTTCCAAATAGGAAATCACAAATTAGGAAATGCAAAACCAAGAGTGCCTATGGGCCTACAGCTCCCTTGATGCACTCCAAAGAAAGATGGTGCACATGTAAAGCGCACAAATGCCCTAGGGGCATGTGGGAGCTACATGGCAGTTAAAAAGATTAATTTTGGGTACATTTTTTAAAATTATATTTGGTTACTATCGACTTAATGTCAATGGTAATACCATTTCCTAAATGCCCATTTCACATTTAGGAAATGTTTTGTGCATGTGCTTAGGAAACCGCAAAAAGGAAATCACTATTTGTGATTTCCTATTAAGGGAATCACAAAATGTGATTTCTGCTGGTTAGAAATCACATTTTGCTATTCCCTATCTGCCTTTGTACATATGAAAAGCCAATTTAGCATTTCTTAATGGACCGAAAGTGTGATTCAGTCCGTTAAGTGATGCTGAATCCTTTTGTACATATGGCTCTTAATAATTTATCTTTACATTTAATTAGTAATTTATAGTGTAGTAGAGAGTTGTTGGTTTTGTAGGAGAATAGGGTCGGAAGTTAACTAAATTAGAAATAATTTAGATTTAATGGCAATTAGTTTTCATTCTAAATTCATTATTTAATTGGTTAATAATTATGTTATTAATTGCTTGAGTGATATATTTGTTTAGTTTAATTTGTTAATTTTTATGTATGTTTTACTTGCATTATTAGTGATAGTAAGTTGGGATTGTGAGGGAATAAGATGGGAAGTTAATTAAAATAAAATATAAATAAAATTAATATTAGCTTATTTGTTCCAGTTTATTTATTATTTAATGGGACAGTAATTATGTAACTTACTGAATCTTTTATTGTTGCTTAATGTTTGTAGTTTTGTTTACTTTAATGTGAATTTTTATTTGTATGTTTATTACACATACATTTTTGAACACTGTGATTTTTGTGTAGGAGCATAAGGTAGGAAGATATTAAAAGTATAATATTTTTTATATTTATTGTTATTTATGTTGGTTAATTGATAATTAATTTTGCATACTTTTACATTGCATTTAATATGTTAATTATTTGTTGTATATGAATTCTTAATTACTTTAATGCAAATGTTTTTGATATTTGTCTGTGGAATGATTTTTGTTTTACAATTGTATTTCTTTCATAAGTATTAATTTCAATTGAATAATTTGCTTTTTATTTTAAAATTATGTAACTGTTTGTAATGCAGTTGGGAAGTGAACATTTTGTAAGTATTTTTTTTATAATTATGTATTTTTCTCAAGTATAATATTTATTTCTTCTACATACTTTAATTTATTAATGTTTTAATTACCTAGTCAGCTTTTTCTAGTAAATTATTAAGAATTGTATTCTTATATGTTATCCTTTCAGAGTCCAACAGTTTCCCAACTGTTCCTTAGGCTGGAGTGGGAACAGTAAATCTAATGACTATGAAGTACAATATATGTCCTACTCTTGCTTAGACTGGAGTGGGAACAGTAAATCTAACACTTCCCAATTCAAAACACTTTCCCTACTGTTGCTTAGATTGGAGTGAGAATAGTAAATTTACCCCCACCCCACCGAAGTTCAACAACTTCCCTAGTAAATTGAACTGTTCCAAGTCCAAAACATTCCCTACTATTGCTTACAGTGGAGTTGGAATAGTACGTCCAACCGCTTGGAAGTCCAACACTTTCTCTACTGATGGTGGACTTATGTTATTTTTTTTTATTTATCTTTAATGTATATGTTTTTAGTTTTCATTCATTTTGTTGAATGCTTATACTGATTTTAGTAAAAAAAAATTGGGGGGTTCATATTTTATTACTAAATATAGCAGTCAAATTAATGTATACATTTTGTAGTAAAACCAAAGGGGGGGCAGAAAGCCCACCAGACACCATGGAAGATTTTTTTTCAAAAAAAGAGAGTGGGGGACAAAGTTGTTCTGCCCACCGGTGGGCAGATGGGCCGATTACCCCCAATCTACTCCCCGGGGAGGCAGAAAGCCTACTAGATTCCAGGGAATTAAAAAAAAAGAATGGGGTGGTGGCTACCAACCAGTATGGGCATGGTTATACCACCACTCCAATTGAACGGGGTAACAGTCTTTCAGCTCTCCCCCCGCACACTAAAAGAGCTTATCCCAACAGCAAGCTAGAGGACATTTGATTATTTTGGTTTTACGTTTGGGCCATGAGAGCTTGGCTAATCATCCCACTTGGAATGATAAGGGCTGCACTTTTTGGACTTTGGGACACTGCCATGTAGAAAAATCTACGAGACCTAGACACATCTGAAAACTAAACATCTGGATGAGTCCAGGGTGGTGCGCTTCACATGCACCCTGCACCATTTTCTTACCCACAATGCCCTACAAACATCCAACTGCTTGAAATCAGACATTTTTCCCACATTTTTGTGATGGAACTTTCCGGAATCTGCAGGAACCCACAAAATTCCTACCACCCAGTATTGTTGCATCTATACCGATAAACAGTCTGCCCCGCTTGTCAGCCTAAAAAAGGTTTTTTTTCAAACTGCCCTTTTGAACCCGCTTTGGCCTCCCTTCAATTTTGACATGTTTTTGGCTCTTCCCTGTCACAGACATTTGGCCCACCTACACAAGTGAGGTATCATTTTTATCGGGAGACTGAGGGGTACATTGGGTAGTAGGAAATTTGAGCCGTTGCGGTGAAAATGAAATGAAATGTGGGGAAAATTTGATTTTTTTAGATAAATTTGAGGTTTGCTGAGGATGCTGGGTAAGAAAACACTGTGAGATCCACGCAAGTCACACCTCCCTAAACTCCCTCGGGTGTCTAATTTTCAGAATTGTCTGGGTTTGCTAGGTTTCCCTAAATGGCTGCTTAGCCCAGGACCAAAAACGCAGGTACCCCCGCAAAAACAGGTAGTTTTGTATTTGATAATTTTGATGTATTCACTTACGGGCATTTCGTGTCGCGGGCACTAGGCCTACCCACACAAGTGAGGTACCATTTTTATCGGGAAACCTGGGGTTAGGGAAATGCTGGGATGCTGGGTGGAAGGAAGTTTGTGGCTCCCCTCAGATTCCAGAACTTTGCAGTACTAAAATGTGAGGATAAAGTGTTTTTGTTTGCCAAATTTTTGCTAAGGATTCTGGGTAAAAGAGCCTGGTGAGAGCGCCTCAAGTTACCATATCCTGGGTTCCCTTAGGTGTCTAGTTTTCAGAAATGTCCAGGTTTGTTAGGTTTTCCTAGGTGCCGGATGAGCTAGAAGCCAAAATCCACAGCTAGGCTCTTTGCAAAAAACAGGTCAGTTTCCTTTGGGAAAATATGTTGTTTCCACATTGTGTTTTGGGGCATTTCCTGTTGCGGGCTCTAGGCCCACCCACACAAGTGAGGTGCCATTTTTATCGGGATACTTGTGAGAATGCTAGCTGGAAGGAAATTTGTGGCTCCTCTCAGATGCCAGAACTTTCTATCACCAAAATGTAAGGAAAAGTGTTTTTTTGCCACATTTTGAGGTTTGCAAAGGGTTCTGGGTAACAGAACGTGCTGAGAGCGCCACAAGTTACCCCATCCTGGGTTCCCCTAGCTGTCTAGTTTAAAAAAATGCACAGGTGTGGTCGGTTTTCCTAGGTGCCAGCTGAACTAGAGACCAAAATCCACAGCTAGGCACTTTCCAAAAAACATGTCAGTTGTCATTGTAAAAATTAGATGTGTCCATGTTGCTTTTTGGGGCGTTTCCTGTCGCGGGCACTAGGCCTACCAACACAGTGAGGTACCATTTTTATCAGGAATGCTGGGTGGAAGGAAATTTGTGGCTCCTCTCAGATTCCAGAACTTACTGTAGGAGAACCTTGAAGGATCTACACAAATGACCCCTTGCTGAATTCAGAATTTTGCCTACTTTTCAGAAATGTTTAGCTGTCCAGGATCCAGCAATGCTTTTATACCCATTTCTGGCACTAACTCGAAGGAGGCTGAAAGCACAAAAAATAGTAAAAATGGGGTATGTCCCAGTAAAATGCCAAACTTTTGTTGAACAATTTGGTTTTCTGATTCAAGTCTGCCTGTTCCTGAAAGCTGGGAAGATGGTGATTTTAGCACCGCAAACCATTTGTTGATGCCATATTCAGAGAAAAAAACACAAGCTTTCTTCTGCAGCCCTTTTTCCCAGTTTTGTTTTAAAAAAACGAAATTTTGGCTGTATTTTGGCTAATTTCTTGTCTCCGCCAGGGGAACCCACAAACTCTGGTACCTCTAGAATCCCTAGGATCTTGGAAAAAAGAATGCACATTTGGCGTGGTCAGCTTATGTGAGCAAAACGTTATGAGGGCCTAAGCGCGAACTGCCCCAAATAGCCAAAAATCACCTGGCATCTGAGGGGAAAAAGTCTGGCAGCGAATGGGTTAATTGTTTATATATTGTGTATATTTGATATTATATATATTTATACCTTTGATTTAATTTTGTATATATCATTTTAAATTTCACATAACACTATTTTTATATGTTTCTATAAATATTTACATTAAGTAATATTTTGTGTTTGTGTACATATGTCTGCCTTTTTATTGTTTTTAACATACTTTTTTTAAATGAATTTGTTTTAAAAAAAAAGCAATTATTGTGTTATGACATATTTATGACATAATTAGCTAAAACTATTGGCATCTACTTACAGGGCAACTAGCAAGCATTAACCTGTGTGTATAAACATTTCAAGATTTAAATAGAGACAATCTTAAGCATCGAAGTAATAATTAATCTCTGAGTTAAAAGGGAACACAGACTATTCTTATAGTAACCTACTTGAGCACGAGTCGTCTAAAGTGCAAAATCTGAATAGGCCTAAGTGAGCTAAAACTGAAAGAACTGTGACTATAAGTCTAAACATAATAAGCAATCTCTGCTCCTTCTGAAGTTGCATAAGTGTAGTTAAATATATACTTACAAACTTCACCCAAGGCCCTTCAGACCCCTGCCTCATTCAACCACTCCAGTGGTAGGAAGAAAGCTTTTACAGGGGGGTGTGGTGGTAGGGGGTATGGGTTAAGTCTTGCTTTTTTATTTAAATAAGTAAGAAGTAAAGTTAGCCCTAAAACAACTTTAGCTAAAGGAGTGACTCATGCAAGCTACAAACCTTAATATAAGGCCAACATGGGGGCGATGAATAAGCAACCATTGAATGACCCTTCTGAATCCCTAGACACCACACAGCTCCTCAGTCTCGCTGGGATAAATAAGACCCATGTGGATATAGAAGTTTGTTTGCAATGGGGACCAGAAAGAGCAATGTAATTCAGGAAAGCTGCCACATTTACTCCAAAAGTGACCCCTCAATGATCAGACAACAATGCCATTAGCACCTCCAGAGCACGTCATCATCCCAGACACAAAAGCCACTCAAAGCTATCATGATCTAATGTAGAATAGTTTGAACAGTTCAGTTTGCCTCTCAAACTGCTAAACAAGATTAGCCTCTCAAGGACCCATAACTAACTTACAACCAACTGCCTTCAGCAAATAAGATTCTGAAAAAAATTGAGGTATATCGTAAACAAAACATTGACAATACAATAAAAGGATTTAATTCACTCTACCCATTTCCTCTGTTCACAAAATTAAGACAGTCTTCCAGTGGAATTGGAAAACAACCTAAATATGCTATTTCTCAAAATGCCCCCCAGGTCATCTAAAAAGAAATCCAAGACTAAGGGGGGGTGATTCAGTGAAAAACTATATGCAGATTCTCGAAGCCTAGTAAAGACAGCTATCTAACAGCAAGTCCTTGGAAAAAATATCTGCACAAAACCATCAAGCTCCTATTAAAGACAAATCGTCTCTGTGAAAATAAAGCCATCAGAGGCTTATTTTGAATATATACTACCACCATAGCAGATACAAATATGCCAGAAATACACCAATTATCAATAAGTATGGTAGGCCTGAACACAGATGTTATCCTGGCTGTCAACTTACACAAAAAGAGTTCCAATTGGCTAAATGCTCTGTACAAAATGAAAAAGAAGCTTAGTCTTTCTTAAATTCTCCTTAATCATAGTCTCTAGCCATCCAGACCTTACCATATGCCATCTGGCAGGGACTGGGGGGAATGTTTGAAATGTTAAATATTAACTTTAAGAGAGGTCAAAGATATTGAGATGGCATAGCTTCAGACCACTGCGCTACTGAATGCCAAAATAGAGCAGATCAATGGCAAGTTACCTCTGGCTATGAACAGAGTGACTGGATTAGAACAGAACATTGGAATCAAAAACAAAAACAGGGTTTCTGATTTGAAAGATTAGCAGGAAAATACCAATACAGAGGTTATTAAACCTCCCTGGGAAGTCGCAGGTATTAAGAACAAGTACAGGATATGGAGAATAGAATGAGGAGGTCAAACCTAAAATTTGTAGGGATCCTAGATAATAGTGACTCGGGGGCAAACACTGTTTATTTGGCTTCAAAGCTAGTGGAAAGTTATATTCTGCTTGATTATCCAGGGGTCTGACAATCACCAGTAATCATAACTCTGCCCTTAAAACTAACCCATATCTCCCACCCATACATTATTCTGGCCAACGTCTTCAACTTTCGCATCAAAGAAAAGATATTACATACAGCAAGCTATTTAGAAGAAATCCTTTTATAGTGGTAAATTAAAAAAAATTCAAGGTTTTTTTTCTGACAGTTGGAACAAGGAGATGGCAGCTGAAACAGATGGTCCCAACATTTCAATTTATAGGTGGGCTGATCATAAGTTGTATTTATCATCAAGGGCTGCTCACAGAAATGTAACTATAATGATTTTCAAACAACTAGATATTAATTTTTTGTCCACTGGTTCTTGTGACAAAGATAGATGAGTTTAATGAACTGTCAGATAAAAGGAAAACCATATACAATAGTTAGTTTTTATATACCCTGGAAAACTGCCCTACTGTTCGCTATATCACTCCAAAAGTTGATTTAAGTTTCATTATAGTGAGAGAATTCAATTTTATTCAATACATGACAATTGATTCCACTAACAGGACTAGAAAAACATAGCAAACCAAAAGTGTCAGCTGTGGATTTGATAGATCCTTGAAGATACAAGAATCCAGAATCAATAGAATACCTGTACATCTAAGAGATTCAACTCCACTACAGACAGAGTTTTTTCACACTTCATCAATGATAAGAGGAACATTATTGGTATGGTCAGCTACGGCAAAGTGCAATACAAATAAAATCAATCATTAATCCCAAGTTCGATAAAAAGGCATGAAAGCTAGAAGAAATACAAGTATTCCTAGAACACTATTAGTCACTTTATGCCAAGCTTCACAAAAGAGAAAAACTCTGATGCAGGTTATGTTATGTTATAGGTTACTCAGTTGAGGAAATACAAATATTTATAGCTAGACTAGCAAATGACAGCAGAAAGGATGGCAGTCCCTCCGCATTGTATAATACATTTTTAAAAACCCTTCTATAAAGCAGTTATCTAACAGGTTCATGCAGGGGTATAACCTCCACCATCATGTTACAATAGCAGGACAGTCAGCTTCTTCAGGCTAGAGAAAAAACAGAAGAAGTAAATTCTTACTTGTCAGTCACATTATTAAATGCTGTTTAAAATATATTTGCAAAAGTGCTTGCAAACAGGATTTGGAGGATTACATCATCCTTAACTCGCCCCAATCAAAGTGGCATTTGTCTCTGGTAGGCATGTGTATACCACTACCAACATGAATTTTCCATTGAAGCAATTTTCTATTAAATATATTATTCTAGTCTTTAAATATCCACTATGAAGCAATAGACACCAGTGCCCAGCAGAGTGACGAGTCACAGTCTCAATGGTCAGTCTTTTTGTTTTCTTTCTTCTCCCATTCACCCGTCCCATTCCCTTGTCTCTGGATCTCTAGCTCTCAAGGTTCCCTTGTCTGTGTTTTCAGTGACATTCCTTGAACTGAAAATAAATAATATCTATGAAATCAATGTTATGGAGATTGGGTATACTGTAAAATAATAAACATTCATCAGAATTACGAAGCTCTCACTTACATAAAAAATAATGAGAAAGTAACTGTCAGAAAGTGGGTGGTTGGTTGACTGGTAAAGCAACAGCCACAATACCTGGCAGGGTGAGCCACACAAAGTAATTAAGTTACCTGTGTGAATCCCTGGGTATATTTGCACAAAAAGTACTAAGGCTTAACTTAGAAGCAATGTGTAAAGTATTTATGCAGCACACGAACAACAATAAAGTGAAAATACAAGAAAAAATCCCACAATAACTTAGAAAAGTATGATAACATTTAATAAATTATTTGACACCAACACAATAAAAATCCAATCAATAGAACCAGAGTTATGAACTTTTAAAGTGTTAGTTAAAACTAGCGCCTAAAAGATCAAAGTGCCAACCCCAGACATCTTGATGTGCAAGACCTGGTCAAAGTTGAACAATATGACCGACCGCGATAATTCGGTTCAGATACAAGAAGTGGTTTGGGCCCCATCAGTGCTTACCTTCACATTTAGAAGAATTTTCAGGAAAAACGTTCTGAGAAGGTAAAGTTCAGCAGGACAAGGCTGCAGGCAGTGTCCGAGTAGAGAGTGTCATTGTCGGGCAGTCTTGGGTCAGAACTGCAGTGAAGAGTTCTGTGTTTGGACCTAGTGCCTGATTTAGATCTTGTCAGTATTACAGACAAATTGCTGCAGCGGTGGAACCGAGTACTCCTTCAAATAGACTGGCATAGTCACCTACAAACATAAGTTTGATCCTTAAATCAGCAGTCTTGCTTAGAGCAAGAGTCCAACTGTGACATGGTGCCACCAACAATGGTATTTAGGCACTATTTTACAGATACCCTGATTCTCACTGTCTCACATACAACAGGTACCCTAAGTACCATTATACGGAGACATCTGTGGTCTTGGGGAAGATCCTCCTCAGCTGAACAGGGAACACCTAATTAGGCTGTAGGTTGTTCGAGCTCAAATCATTAAAAGGACTTTTTCTCCCTATTTGGTGTTCCATCTCTTATACCTGTTATACAGTATGGCTAACGCCATAGGCATTGTTGAGAATGCTAGACAAGCATTAACATTGCACCTAGTAGCACATGGCTTAAGAGAAGAGGACGGGGATGTTACATTCATAGTGTAAGCTGGTGAAGCTTATCAAACAGAAACATTTTATTCCTGGGTTCACTTTCCTAAGGAAGACAACATTACATTCACATTCCAAGCATGCAGAATTTCAAATGTACCTCATCAGTTCCAAGCATGCCTGTATCATGAAACACCGCAGACTTATCAGGAGCATCATAACTGGTTTGAAGGCGCCCTACCACATGTAATACAACCAATGAGATTAGGTCCCTTTGGTAATGACGGACCAACGAGGCCTCTGTTTGCCCCATACACACCTCACCCATGTATACAAAATATGTAGGCAGCAGATCTGTGAAATCTATACATTGAGATGGTACCACTATATAGATGACTTTTTTAGTTTGTAATGCGAACTCTGAACACTGCAGCAGCACGTCCAGCACCACCAGCACCTGCTGGATACCAATTGGCTACTGGGAATAATCCACAAACAGTACATACTATCATGAGTAAGATACCCATGGAATGAGGGAAAATCCTGTTCTGGATAGCAAGGAAAACAAATCAGCTAGAAGCTGTGTTCCCCATACGGGACCACAGGAGAAACATACAATTCTCACAATGTGCTTGCCTTTTGGGATGGTTCCCTCTGTGGATGACTGCACCACATGGGGTACAGTCTTTGCTGCAATTTACACTACCACACATGGTACCCCAACACTTGACAGTTTACCGGAAGTGTTAAAACAAATTCAGAATGAGCACGGAGCTGCACCAGCCCTAGATCTGGGGATAAAATAAATGTGTAACTTCGATGCAGTCTCCTCAATCACACTCAGTAACATTAAAATGGAAGCGGTAGCACTGGATTTATATACCAGTATCTCTGAGAGATTCGACATTTGGACCAGGAGAAACAGCTACCGAAAATTATTTCTGACACCTATACTAGTATACGACGGGATAGTTTGGGAGCCAAGCCGAAGAAGCTTGAATTACAGAGTAACAATTTAAATATAGACAAAATCAGAGAGCAGATTTTCCACACCCGGAGAACTCCGACAGGAGATATACTCTCAAAAATAGAGAAAATATAAAAGCTCCTGACAGATATACTGATTTACATCCCTCTCGTTCCTTTAAGGATGCACTGGATAGACGTAGCGAGAGAGGGGGCCCTCCTGATCGACGTCCTGAATACGTGAAACAGAAGAAAGACTCACCACAGTCTTCGGGGGCCCTCCTGATCGACTTCCTGAATATGTGAAACAGAAGAAAGACTCACCAAAGTCTTCAGACTAAAAAGAAGACAAGTCCCCACAACAAAAGCCACAGTTTAAAAAGAAAAAGGTGGCAGCACTGTCAATTAAAAATGCCAGAATACTTGAGAACATTGCTGAAGAACAAGATGTGGGCAGTGACACTGTTAGACACCGCAGCAAAGGTCACGATATGTTGCCAGAGTCTGAAAGATCATATGGATGCGACAGCAACTAGCGATTTCATTGCTTTAAATATCCAAATTGAGGGAGACATAGAGCGCACCACTGGTGTATTATTCTGGGATGTACTTAGTTGTGATATCCTGCTGGCCATGAGGGACTGGCCACCCGAGCATGTCCGTAAGCTCCCACATGGGAAAGATGTAATTTTGCCTTCTTTCTCTGATCTTGTTACAGAAGTGGTAAAACCAGCTTACGCTGTAAATTGGGCTTTAGCGCAGGCATCTGCGTTGTACCGCAATCATGTAAGTTGGGCCAAGATTTCTCCTTGCCATGTAATACCGATAAGGCCTACACCCTAACCTCCGCCACAATATCCTACTGAACACATAGCAAAAGCTCCAGTGAGGGAGATCCTCACTCAGCTCGAGTACCAGGGAGTAATTGAGCCCTGTGTCTCTGCAATGAATAACCCGTTATTCCCTGTTGCAAAACCCAACCATTCCTACAGAATAGTCTTAGATTACAGACACTTAAACAGTCATACACAAACATACGGTATACAAAATTCACATAGCACAGCAATAATTAATAATATAGTGTGAAAAAATTACAAAATAACTTTGGATTTTGCCAACATTTTTTTCTGCCAGAACTTAGCACATGAAAGTTGGGATCTGACTGCATTCTCATTTGGCTCACAAAAACGCTTCTGTCGTTTGCCCCAAGGCTACAAGAACAGCCCAGGGCTGTTCTCAGCCCACGTAACATCAATATTACATGATATTGATGCTTAGGCGTTGTCTTATGTGGATGACATCTATCTCACATATGACCTCTACATTCATCTTGCCAGGGTCGATTGGATCGTATTAGAATTCGCAGCCCTTGGCTATAAGTTTAATTTTAGGAAAAGTAAATAGTCTTTCTCAGCGTATTGTTCCTGGGATATGAGCTTTCAAATGAGGGCAAGAGCCTTGCCCCACACTTTCTATAAAAGTGTGCTCAACTCCAACCATCAAATACAATCAAGAAACTACAGTCTTTACTTGGTTTCTTTAATTTTGGCAGAACATGCATTCCTGACTATGCACAACCTATCAAGCCTCTTTAGGACTTAATATGACCTGATTTTTCTAGCAGACACTGGACTATTGAACACACACGCACTAATTGTCTGTGACTCATACTACTGCATCCAGTCCTACAATGGTTATCCTAATCATTGGAGAGTGAACCGACTTAGAGACCCCAAAGGGAACACCATAAAACACAGAACTCAGTGGGGGAGTGTGGCAGATCTTAAGGATAAGCTACCTTGTGTCCATGTAGTACATACATTGGGCCACCGACGTGTAGGACTACATGCTATTGGCAACACTTTGGCTGATGAAGCAGCCAAATCTGCAGTAGCTATGGCTTCTGCGGCTGCAGTGACTTGTTCTCAGACGGGATTGGATAATAACATTTTGACTGCTGTGAAAACTTCGGCTGAAGGCAAGTCTCTTCCTAAAGCATACCCTACAAAATATCCTTACCACATTGGTGCACAAAATGTTGCTTATGCAACAATTCTTGGGGTTGGAGATCGAGCGATCCGCAACCAAGACCAGAGATTAGATCTCATTAAAGCAGCGCATGAGGGTGTAGCTTCTGCTCATGCAGGTATTTCGGCCACAGTAACACTCCTACAGAAACGCTTCTGGTGGCCAGGTCTATACAAACAGACAAAACAGTACGTCCTTTGTTGTGCCATTTGCCAGCAAATTAAGGGCTCCAACCTCAAACGCCCACCGCAGACATCCCTCTTAGTGTCCAGTAGGCCACTATAATGTGTGTACCTGGACCATTGCGGTCTCCTTCAACCTGATGGCGCATACAAATACATAGTAGTTGCTGAAGATTTTTGTTCGAGATTCCTGTGGGTATGGCCACAGCGGTCGGCTGACGAACTGTTATAAAAGACTTGCTGATCTTTATCGGTACACATTCAGTTGCAGCATTCCACTTGAACCCGGGCCCTGCCTTTGCCCCTAAGGCATTCAGGGACACCATGGGGACGATGGGTGTTGAACTCCATTACTCCTCACCATACCATCCCGAGGGAAATTCGGTCATGGAGAGGAGGAAGCGAGATCTAAAGCAGTCCTTAACAGCTAGAGTATTAGGTTCTGGACACAGTTGGCTTCATCACCTATATGGGGTCCAGAGAGCACTGAACAATCTGCCAAGATGGTCCTTGGAGGGACACACTTCCTATGAGGTTCTCTTTGGGATACCTATGTATGCCCCAGATCTTGATGACCCTGGGTTGGTGGCAGCAGACACACCTTTTGACATAAATGAACGTCTCACTGTTTTACAGGAGCTTTAGCAATTTTGTGATGATAAATCATTCATCAGTGCTGCCACCTTAGGAATAAGGGATTTACCAACAACTTCCACCGGCTGGATTCCTAAAGTCGGGATCTGGTTTGTGAGAAGATCGCTGTGAAGAAGGAATTTGGTTCATCCTACAGAGCACTGGTCCCAGTCCTGAGAGTACAAGCTACCAGAACTGTCATCTTACCACCGCTGCCTGGTTCCAAAGCAAACAGATTAATTTCCATTGATGACATCAAACTTCACCATTTGGCAGATCCTACACAGTAGACCAAGAGGTCCCTTAGGTAGTTCCCAATCCCCTCTCACTACCCAACAGGACATACCTCTTCATTGCAGAAATGACAACACTACTTCGGACTACACAACAATTTCCAACAATGCTACAAATACCTCCTCGACCGTGGGGAGGGTGGAAAATGAGCTCTTGTTGATTCCAGCTACCACTTCAATGACAAGGCCTGTCTGAGATTTGGCTGTTTTCTACACCAACACAACAAAGACTGACAATACCGTCTACTATGAGCCTCCACGCAAAGTGGATCCATCTACCGGTATTTCACCTGCTCCTGCGTTTGCAAAGACTGCTTCTGGTTATTTCATTGACATTGGTGACTTTTCTTCAGACTCATCCACTCCTGTGATTGAAAATATTTCAAAGACACATAAGCTGTATCTATGGCTTACAAATAGCTATTTAATTCACTCATGGAACTATTTATGGTTCTGCTTGACATTTTTTGCATTGTTTCTATGGATTGGTTTCGTGACTGTTTTCTTTTTACTTATAAATGGTCATTACCTTCCTGAACGCTCCTCTGTTGAGTCTGTGGATGAAGTCTTAACTCCATATCATTCCTAACATAAGGTCAGAAGAGACTTGTCCCTTGTGAACATTTCAGCTGTACCGACTCCTGATGGGACTGTGTGGGACAAAGTTCCATTTGATATTTACAGGCCTACTGGGGTCATTCAAATTCCATATGTCTTCAAAATTTCTATGACTGATGTAGCTACACCTGGTGTTGTATCTGATGATTGGGATGTCCAGACAGTTGATTCTATGTTAACTGAAATGAAGGACTATTCAGTATTTGAAAGTGATGATGTATACACAAATACAAAGAATTACTGGGAAATGTTCTGCTATAACAATAGGGGCATTACTACCTGCACCGTGCCACTAGACATAGACCATTACTTAACTACACACAGTGGGAGCACTGTTCAATACCACCTGTGGGGAGTCCAAAACGTTATCCAAAAAGGGAGCACCCTGTCTTACATTTCAGCTCGAATAGCCCCAAAGCATCATGATAAATGCAGTCATTAGAATGAATTCGAATAATATTTCAAAAAGTCTTTCACCATAAATGGGTGTAGCAAGTGCTGTAACGTTGTAGAACGTTTTTCACCATAAGTTGGTGCGGTGAATGCCGTATCTCCGGACACGTGTTTCTGGCTTTCGGCCGTCATCAGCGGAGAGCAAAGTGTGGCAGATGGGGTTGCTTGAAATGGCGCCTAAACGTATTATCAGGTTTTGTACCACTCAGTAGGCGCACAGGTGCTTCACCAGAGCTCGTCAGCTCAAAGGCTCACGGGAGCCATTAAATACACAATCCAAAAAGGGAGCACCCTGCATTTCAAGCATTTATCATGATGCTTTGGGGCTATTCGAGCTGAAATGTAAGACAGGGAGCTCCCTTTTTGGATTGCGTATTTAACGGCTCCTGTGAGCCTTTGAGCTGACGAGCTCTGGTGAAGCACCTGTGCGCCTACCGAGTGGTACAAAAACCTGAGAATACGTTTAGGTGGCATTTCAAGCAACCCCGTCTGCCACACTTTGCTCTCCGCTGATGACGGCCGAAAGCCAGAAACACGTGTCCGGAGATACAGCGTTCGCCACACCAACATATGGTGAAAAACTTTCTACAACGTTACAGCACTTGCTGCACCCATTTATGGTGAAAGACTTTTTGAAATATTATTCGAATTAATTCTAATGACTGCATTTATCATGATGCTTTGGGGCTATTCGAGCTAAAATGTAAGATAGGGTGCTCCCTTTTTGGATTGCATATTTAACGGCTCCCGTGAGCCTTTGAGCTGATGAGCTCTGGTGAAGCACCTGTGCGCCTACTGAGTGGTACAAAAACCTGAGAATACGTTTAGGCAGCATTTCAAGCAACCCCGTCTGCCACACTTTGCTCTCCGCTGATGGCGCCCGAAAGCCAGAAACACTTGTCTGGAGATACGGCATTCGCCGCACCAACTTATGGTGAAAAACTTTCTACAACGTTACAGCACTTGCTGCACCCATTTATGGTGAAAGACTTTTGGAAATATTATTCAAATTCATTCTAATGACTGCATTTATCATGATGCTTTGGGGCTATTGGAGCTGAAATGTAAGACAGGGTGCTCCCTTTTTGGATTGCGGAGTCCAAAACGTTATTCAGATAAATTTACTTATTTTTCTGGGCACGAGACAAAACATGCAGAGTCATATTCTTTCAACTTACCTTCTTCAAAAATTAGGAACATTTTGCTAACTGATACAAAACAAATTTATCCAGATTCCTTTGTTTCCCCTCTTGCAGTTGAAGGTTACGAATACTGGAGGAACACTACTGATTTAAAAAGTGTATGGGGAACACAAGATTGGCAAATACAGGGAAGGGAAGCTTTATTTAGAGTGTGTCTGATTCCTAGGCAAATGATCTTTTTAAATTATACCATTCAACAGACATCGTGTCTGGGGTTAGTGAAAATAAAGGCAATGAACATACCCCGTATCCCTACACCGGCAAAGTTTAATAATTGGCAATCCATCCTGAATGTCACCGAGGAAGAACTAGATACAAAGGTTCAGGCTGGTACCTATAACTCTTTACTTTCCAGTCCGGACGGGTGGCTGATTTGGCCAACAGACACAAATGGGTATCAGACATGTTTTGTGAATTCCTCAGGGGGTTTCAAGATTAATCGGCCAGCCCCTTGTTTTGTCTTGGGTCAACACACGGGTATAGTTACAACATACAGTGTGGGTAAACTGTGCCAACAATGGGTACAGACTAACACGTTAGCCGCAGTTAAGGAACATCTTAGCACTCTTTTTGAAGATGTAAACCTGCAGGTCTTTTTGTTAGGTCCTAGAAAGCCACACTCTAAAAGATTCATCTATGCCATATATAATGAGATCTGGAAGCTTTTTCAGATAGAAGCTTCTGCAAGTTTAAGGCAAATGGACAAGGAAAATGTAGAGAAGACTTTAGCTGTTGTCGACAACTTCATGAACCCTCTGTCCAACAGGATTTATTCCCTGACAAACATTGTATCATCTTCAATAGATATCATTCAACAGACATGTCGCAATTATATCATGGGCAAAGTCAGCTGCATTCCATCATGTAGTTAGGTTGGACATTACAGACCTTGACAAATGGCCACGTTCCATGGAATTATATTAACGGTAGTGACTTGTTTGCTGCTTTTAATTTATCCAAGGGACAACAGACAATGGCTAAAAGGGAAGCAAGCTTCACCATGCTTCACATAGAAAAGTTAGAGAAGTTGCATTTTACTGTTGCAGAAGGTCCATCAACAGTATGGCTCTTACATGGCATTGTAAATCTGCCCATTTCCACTTTTCATTTTTCGAAATGCCTGAAACATCTTGCCGTGGTCAGGTACGAGCGTCTAGGTGATAGATATATTAAAGAAGAGTGGGAGTTGCCCTTTGAATACAAGGGTCTGAAAAATGAAACAGAGGTCTTTCTCATCGAAAGCAAATGCAAGACTACTGTTAGTCATTCAATGATCTGCAAGCAGGTGTCCCTTCACGGCCTTTGCAATGCGGGGGTCGCAAACTTGGCCTTTTTTCTGAAGGGTACTCACGTCCCTTTGATTCATCCAGCATTTCATGTACCTTCCAATGGAAGTTATGTGGTGCTGAGCGGCCAAAGCGTTTGCGGTATGCAGCCAGGAATTGCAGATGCAATTATAGTGTCTAAAGTCGTTACGTGTTGCGGACATGTTTTATTCCCCCCCTACAGGAGAGATAGATGTATCAGAAATGTGGACTCACATTGATACTGCTAATGTAAATTATGACAAGCTGAGCAGACTAAAGGCGCTACTGTTCCAAAAACAAGTCACGTTGACATTGGCTAGAGAGATGTATGCTCTCCAGATAGCAAGATCATCAGCTGATATACAATCCTGATTAAATACCAACTTTTCCAAGCACTTTGGAGAGCTGGTATCCAGAATTTTCAACACTTCCAGCACTACGGGGATTGTCCATTCCTTAAAGGCTGTTGGGTCTGGATTTGTGTCCCTCTTCCAGAATGTCTTCGGAGTCATTCCATCGGCCATCCATTCACTCTTTTCCAGTGTGTTTGGCGGCTTCCCTATAATTTGGCTGTGACAGGGATACCGTAATGATGACCCATATCCAGCGAAATATGACGAAAAATGTATTTATTTTTAGATGCTTATTATGGTATAGCATAGAGTCTTTTGTGCTTAGTTCACTGTCTCTTGGAGTCACAGGTGGTTCATCTTCTTCTCTCTCCCCTTTCCTTTGTAGATGCGGTCTCAAGAGGCACATGCGGGGAAGAACAGAGAAAAAACAGGGATTAGACTACTGGTAAGTTTCCTTCTGTTTTTTCTCTTTTTATGTTGTTTATTCTCTCTTTTCCCTGTCTACACTGTTTTTCTTGTTTTCCTGTTCTCTTTCTCATATACTGCCCGTCTTTATGATCTGCTCTTCCTTTTTCTGGATCTATTCTCTTCGAGGTCTTCTGCTTGCTCAATAGGTTTTGTCTTTCTTTCTCTCTCTTTTTCTGTCTTTCTTTCCCCGTCTGCGATTCTCAGCACAAACTGTATAGATTACTGTAGACACTCTTCTCACTTCTCACTTCTCTATGGGATTGTCTTACTAGTACTCCATTTGAGTACCCGGTATTGGTAAGTATATGCCTCTCTGTTACTATCTAATTAGAACCCAAAATAAACCAATAATCAATAGTGGAAAAACAATAATAAAGAAAACAAAACTAAACTAAACCGATTGCTCGTGATTTTGTGTCTTATGCCCACACAGTAAATACGCGGTCTGGTTCCTCCCGCCTCCCACCCGTATCGTAGCAATATCAGACTCTTGGCTTCATACCTGGAATGGCCATGCTGTCCCCTGAGCGTGGCCGGATTCAGTTGTTTTCTGCCTCCTGGCCCTCTGGTTGCTGCAGCAGAGGTAATTCCGCCGTCGTAGGACGCCGTTTGACAGCTCCTGGGCTGGTTGGAATCCAGTCGGCTCGCTGGTACCAAAACGTTTCTCCTTGGTTCGCTGCTCCTGGATTTTCCACAGTTGTGACCTCAGGGCTTGCCACTGTCGTGTCTACTGGTACCGCTTCCTTCCTTGGATCCGGTGCTCCCATCTCCCCTGTTCCTCTTCGTGCGACGCCGGGAAGGGTTTTACAGACCCCTTTGTCACCCGGACATGGTTTCCAATTGGTTCCCGCCAGGACTGCTTCCGGGTCGGAGGACTCGGACTCCCTGGTGCCCCAGGGGGACCATGCGGCTGATTCCGGCACAGATAAACTGTCACATTGGCATTAATAGGCGGAATACTGCTGCTATTTCTTCTTATTCGCAGTGTTTGTGTCTTTCCAGCTACGCGAAGCAATGTAGTCAGTGCCACCAGCTCAACTGTGCTGAGAATGCATGGTTCAGGTCTTTAATGCTCTGTTGCTGGAAGAGTTGGAGCGTGATTGGTCATTGTCATTCCGACCAGTCCTATGGTGCGTGCAGCCAATCTTTCGCTGTGTGTGGTGCCTCTTCGAACATTTCCCTAAAGTGTGTCTTTCTGTTCCGCCAGCGCCTCCTGTGGACCAAGCACTGCTGATGTCCCCGATGAGGGTTCATTCACGGTCGTGCCCCTTGAGACTAAGGCTGATTCGCGAGGCCACCTATGAGCCGCTCTTGGTGAACGATCTGGTACTTTTTGGCATTGTGGAGAGTGTCAATCCTGCAGGTGGACCTGCACAAGAGACTGCTACACACTACTGCTCTTCGGATCCGTCTGCTTAACCTGTCATCGATCTAACATCTGAGGATGTGGCCTCTTTCCTGAGGTCCTTTCCATTCAATGGCTTTGAAGATGCTCTTCAAGATCATGACTACTGTGAAAAAGATTTGATGATTGGCTTATTTTACCAAATTCAAAGTTTGCATTTATTGCCCTTACTTTGGCCTGCTGTGCTTGTCATGGTCAACACTATGGTGGTCATTTTGACATTGGTGGTAAAAACCACTTACCCCCACGCTGACGGCTGCCAACATACCGCTGTGTTGGCGGATATCCGTTCAGTGTATAATGACACACAAACACCAAACCGACAGAATACAGCCACAAACACAAATCCGCCAGCCCAAAGGTCAGTGGTAAACTGTCGGTACCAACACTTATATTGTTACACCAACAAAAGAATGCCCACCCCATCATGCCCCCCGAATCACCACGGCGGACATTCAACGGCGGTAAACTATTGGTGGTACACACTGCCGTGCTCAGACTGGACACCCAAATACTAAACTACACAACATTGGCCAATTAAAAAAACACACACCTGACACCCATACACACACCACACACACCCACTCACACCACTATAAAACACACACCCACAATACCCACAACCCTTTTATGAATTCAAATCACTACCACTAGATAGACATCAATCACACTACCCAACACCCACACACTTACACATACCACACAAGACCCATGTCCCCACAAAGGCACCCCTGTTTCACAGATGAGAAGTTGTGGATCATGGTGGAGGAAATAGTCAGGGTAGAGCCACAGCTATTTGGAGTACAGGTACAGCAGATATCCATTGCAAGGAAGATGGAGCTATGGTGGAGAATCGTGGACAGGGTGAACGCCGTGGGACAGCATCCAAGAACAAGGGATGACATCAGGAAGGAATGACCTACGGGGGAAGATATGTTCCACTGCAGCAAGGCCTCAGCTCGTCATCCAGAGGACTGGCGGTGGACCTCCACCTCCTCCCCCACAGCTCACAGCATGGGAGGAGCAAGTCTTGGCATTATTGCATCCTGAGGGAGTCACTGGAGTAGCTGGAGGACTGGACACTGGTAAGTCGACATTTACCACTTATCACCCCCCATACCTGCATGCATCTCACACCCTCACTTCCATCACTCCACTCCATTCTACATACTGCACCTACACATATGACTAACCCCAATGCCAAGCCCTTCATGCCATACCCATGCATGGACAGCCCTCCCAGCCCTGCATGGACACCCATCACAAAAGCATGCACAGCATGGAGAACTAACAAGCACACAATACACCACAATACACAAACAAAGGTGGAAGGGCAACAGCAACCATAGAGGGGAAGATAGGGATGTACAATATGTCACAGGCATGAAGGATAATACATCACTTACATCCCCACAGGTGCCCCAGCCAATCTCAGCGGAGAGGAGATGCCATGACTATCCAGTCCCCCAACAGAGGATGCCTCCAGTGATGACAGTAACTCTAGACTTCAAGATCTAGATCAACAATCTGGCCCATCGGGGACCACTGGTCAGTCGGTCACCCCAGCCCACACACAGTCCACCACAGAGCCTCCCTCATCAGTTACCAACACCACAGCACCCACCCAGCGTCCCCACACCTCTGTCCCCAGAACACATCAATCAGCAGTTTGCCCACCTATACAGGGACCCCAGTCCACACCTCATACCCAAGACAATCAGAGACCTGGGGTCAGTGTCAGTGGGCACACTGTTCAGGGGCACAGAGCAACGGGGACACTGGGAGGACCGCTATGCACCAGGGGGAGGACAGACCCAGGGAACTGACTCTCCAGGAGGCACTCACTAATGTCCCGGGGGCCTACCAACAATCCCAGGATACGATGGACCAGATCCTGAACAACATGCAGGAGAACAAGTGACTGCAGGAGGAACACCATCAGGAGATCAGGGAGGACTTGCATGCCCTCAACACCACCATGATCTCCATAGCAGGGGTGCTGGCAGACATGGCCAACATCATTAGGGAATGGACTGCACAGCAGCGGGCCCCTACCACTAGCTAGTCTATTGACCAGCCCACCACATCCGCTGCAGCTAATAGACAGGAGGCCCTGCCACAGGACCCACAGCCACCAGCACCCCTCCCCCTGCAGAAGGTGAACCATCCCACAAACCTTCCCTGTGAACCAGGCAGAAGCCAGTTACACTTACCAAGACCAAGACCACCGCCAGGAAATGAGCCTGTCCTGATTGTCCCCCTTGTGTCCCACACAGTCACCTTGTCCACTTTGAACTGTCTTTGCTGCCCTTCCTATGGCCCTTTGGACACTGGACCTGTGCTATAAACAGACTGGAACAATACCCTGGACTTACCTCTACCATCACCCCATTTCATTGCACTTTACCCTCAATTTTATAGCACCACAGTAAACACCCTAGAACACAATTTGAGTGACTATGTTTTGTGTTTTGAAAATGTGTATTTGTGGCAACAGTCACATCAAGTGCAAATGATCTGAACACTGTGATAGCATACACATAATGACCTGTAACTGTCTGTAGTGATCACATCAGGTCATTGTTGTCATATCACCAACATCTGGAAATGAAAGCCATAGGTGACAATAAGTTGAGATGCAAAGAAAGTGAATGCCACCATGCTACATCCACACATACAAATAAAAAGTCAGAGTAATGGTCAGTTCCACTGTCTCACCTGTGTGTCATTGGAAGTATTGTTGTATAACTGATGTTCTGTTGTCTCATGCTGATCCTCTGCCTCCTCATCTTCACTGTCCTCAGGGTCCTCTGCTGCCACAGGGTCATCTCCAGTCCCCTCCTCCTGCAGAAATGGCACATGTCGTCTGAGGGCCAGGTTGTTCAACATGCAGCATGCCACTACTATCTGGCAGACCTTTCTGGGTGAGTAGCACAGGGAGCCACCTGTCAGATGGAGACACCTGAACCTGGCCTTCAGGAGGCTGAAGGTCCGCTCAATTATTCTTCTGGTTCACCCATGTGCCTCATTATAACGGTCCTCAGCCCCTGTCCAGGCATTTGTCACAGAGGTCAGCAGCCACGATAGGTTTGGGTAGGCAGAGTCACCTGCAAGTATTGAGGGGCAACATTTAGCCTTACACAATCCTATGGGGAGAACACCTGAAGGCATACACTGAGATACAGTGGGTGGGGGCTCTGGCTTACCTATTAGCCACACCCTGTGCCTATGTAGTTGGGCCATCACATTTGGGATGCTGCTATTCCTCAGGACGAAGGTATCATGCACTGACCCAGGATACTTAGCATTGACGTGGGAGATGTACTGGTCCGCCAGGCACACCATGTGCACATTCAGTGAGTGGAAACTCATATGATTCCTGAACACCTGTTCATTCTGGTGGGGGGGGGGACTAACGCAATATGTGTACCATCAATCACCCCAATAATATTGGGGATATGGCCCATTGCATAGAATCCTACATTCACAGTGGCCAGATCTTCCACCTGGGCGAAAGCAATGTAGCTGCACATGTGTTTCACCAGGGCAGACAAGACCCTTGCCAGCATGATAGAAAACATTGGCTGTGACATTCTAGCTGCCAAGCCCACTGTCACTTGGAAAGAACCAGTTTCCAGGAAATGCAGCACTGATAGCACTTGCACAAGAGGGGGGATCCCAGTGGGATGACGGATAGCTGATATCAGGTCAGGCTCCAATTGGGCACACAGCTCTGTGATTGTGGTCCTGTCCAGTCTATAAGTCATTATAATGTGCCTGTCCTCCAGTGTAGTAAAGTCCACAAGTGATCTGTACACGGGGGTTTGTCTTCTCCTCCCATTCATCCGCAGCGGCAGGTATCTGAGGGACACAAGAGTGAGTAGGCTGTCACAATTTGAACAATGGAAACACAACCTCAGTGTACATGTTACATATATGTGATGAGACAGTGGGAGTGGCAAGGTATGTGCAAATCTAGGCAGTGACGCAGTAAAGGTTAATCTGATCTTTGTCCATCACCATGACATGGCAACCGCCTGTCCTGTATGTAGGGACAGGTGGAAGTGAATTAACTCTGCTGATGTAGGGTGCCGTGGTGGAAGGCGATCTTGCATCGCAATGCAATTCCTCAGTGTATAATATAGGGCTCTATGGAGTACAGTGGCCAATGGAGATCTGTGCCAGCGGTGACGGTGTACAACGCAGCGGACAAGACTGCCATTTTCTATCTAATTCCTCACTTGTTTCCTGACCTTCAACAGGAGAACACCTACACTGCGGGTGCTGCTATGACCTGTGTCCGGAACCTACCATGGCCCGTCTGACTGGGGAAAGGGCTCCTACCTTCACTCCGGAGGAGTTGGAGCGATTGGTGGATGGGGTCCTACCCCAGTACGCACTGCTGTATGGACCTCCAGACCAACAGGTGAGTACACCTTGGGCAAGATGCAAGGATGCATTGGGATGTGTGTTCAAGCATCGTGTCATCGGGGGTGTCATCTGGTGGTGTACATGGTGTGCGCCGGGCGATGTGTGTGAAGGAAATGGGCTTGGTGGGCCATATGTGTGACAGGCTGGATTGTATGTGTAATGGTGTCCTCCGATCTGTATCGCCTCTGCAGGTCAGCGCCCATCAAAAGAAGGGATTATGGATGTGGGACGCTGGGGGTCTATGGCAGGCAGAGCACCCAATGTCGGAAACAGTGGGAGGACCTGAGATGCTGGGCACGGAAGACCGCCGAGGCCCAGCAGGGGATGGCCTCCCAACAAGGTGCCCGTCAGAACCTGACCTCACTGATGGCCCGCATACTGGCAGTGGCCTACCTAGAGCTCGATGGGCATTTGAGGGCATCACAGCAGCCACAAGGGGGTGAGTACAGTGGCAGTTACAACAATAATTGGTAGGTGGCATGGGATCCAGGTGGTGCGTATCAGTTAGTGGGTACCCCTTAATGCCAGGCCAGACATTGCAGCGTGATCTAGCTCCAGGGTAATGGTTGAAAGGGAAAACAAGGTAACCTAGCTAGGTTATATTCCATGTCAGAGAGGACTTAGTGGGTCTCAGGAGGTTTGCTGTTGGCCGTGTTCGGCCCTCATCTTGCAGTGGCATCTACCCAAATCAATGGCAGTGCAATGCATAGTGCTCAATCCTGATCCCTGTGTGTGACAGTGCTGTGTATGCCAACTGTGGTGTTGGTGCAGCAATTGACCCAGTGTTCCCTTTTTCTCTCTCCCCCCTTTTATCTTCTGTCATCCTGTCCAAGTGTGCATTAGCATCATCTGGAGTAGGAGCAGGGGCATCGGTGACAGAGGGAGCTGCATCCCACAGGTCCCTGGAGGCAGAGTCCACTGAAGCCGAGGAAACCAGTGGGACGGAGGGCGAGGGGAGCACTATGGCGGAGACAGGAGGTGACAACACTGACTCAGATACCTCCTCCGATGAAAGCTCCCTGGTGGAGACGGACACCTCTGTGACCACCCCAGCTGCAGGTACAGCTGCCACCCCCGTACCACACCACCCTCCCAGTATCCCCTCAGCGAGTTGCCCGTGCCCGCTCACCCCGGAGGGTGGGCATCTCCTTCGCCCAAGGCACCTCAGGCCCTGCTCACAGTGAGCCCTGATGCTCTGAATGAGGAGGCTATTGACCTCCTGAGATCCATCTCTGTAGGGCAGTCAACCATTGTGAATGCCAACCAGGGGCTGGCATCTCAGATGCAGGAGGGCATCCACAGTGGATTGGCGGCCCAACAGGGATCGATTCAGGCTCTGGCCTCCTCTCTGATGGAAGCCATTGTCCCTGTTCCTACCGTCTCCTCCTTCAACTACCACTTCCCAGTCCCAGTCTCCTCAACCCCAACCCATCCCATGCACACATACTGACGAGCATGTAGACACTACAACACACAAGAGTGGCACAGTCAAACACAAGCACTCACGCAAATACCAGACATTTGCAGACACAACCACACCCACTGCCTTCACTGTCTCCCCCTCCTCTTCCTCCTCATCCTCCACCTCCCTTACAGTCATGTCCACACTCACACCTGCATGCACTGCATCAACATCCACCACCAGCATCACCACACCAAGCAGCACACACACCTCACTAGCAGGCACCCCCTCTACATCCATCCACGCATCTCCTGTGTCCTCTCCCACCCTGTCTGCCCCCCCTCCTAAAGGACACAAACACAAGCACTCAGACACCCAACAGCCATCCAACTCACATCAGCATACTGCCCATGCACCTGCACCCAAGTCCAGCAGACATACACCTCCAACAACTACTCCCTCAATCTCCACTCCTATCCCTCCTCCCTCTTCCCGCCCCACCATCCCTAAGAAGCTTTTCTTGCCCAACTTGACCTCTTCCCTCCCCCCGTCCTGCCTGTCCCAGCGACCCAGCCCAGCACCACGGCCAAACAATGCATGCGGACAGTGGAGGCACCTTCTAGTCGTGGTGGCAAGACAGTGAAGGATCCCAGTCCACCAGCCAGAAAGGTTAAGGACCCCACACCTCCTGCCATGAAGGGGAAGAAGCCCTCAACTCCTGCCATGAAAGGGAAGGAGCCAGCATCTCCTGCCATGAAGGGGAACAAACCCTTGGCTCCTGCCATGAAGGCTAAGAAACCCGCAAATCCTGCCAAAAAGGGGAAGAAGCCCTCGACTCCAGCAGAGGCTGTCAGGGTGACACCACTACCACCAGTGGTCACCGAGCCCTCATGGCCAGCTGAGGAAGTGCAGCATACTCCTCCTGCAGAGGCTGCCCAGGAGGCACCTTCACCTGCTGACACAGTGCAGCCCTCACCTCCAGCAGAGGCTGCCCAGGAGGCACCTTTGCTTGCTGACACAGTGCAGCCTTCATCCTCAGCAGAGCCTGTCAGGGTAGCACCACCACCACCAGTGGTCACGGAGCCCTCACCGCCAGCTGAGGAAGTGCAGCCTACTCCTCCTGCAGAGGCTGCCCAGGAGGCACCTTCACCTGCTGAGACAGTGCAGCCCTCACCTCCAGCAGAGGCTGCCCACAAGGTACCTTCACCTGCTGACATGGTGCAGCCCTTACCTCCAGATGATACAGTGCAGCCCTCACCACCAGCGGAGGGCATGTAGGCCACCCTCCTGGGACTGCTGTACAAGGGGCCCCCTCCAAAAGCAGTGGGCATGTTCCCCACCTGAGAGACTGTGACCTTGCACTCCTCTGCAGAGAGAAATAGGCATGGAGCCCCCTCCAGAACCAGTGGCCTTGCCTCCCACCCTTTATACCCCTGAGGTGCCTGCCCACTTGCAAACTGATGCCCCTGCAGAGTTCTATCTGGATGGTGTCAGGATTCGAGTTGGGCCTTGGACTGTGCCCTGTGGCCATGTGGGCCCTTAGTACTTTGGACTGGGCATTGGCCCTTTGTGTACATTTGTACATATCTGCTTTTCGTACAATAGGTTCTTTTGGTAGCTGTTCACAATCAATACATTCTCATTACTGCATTCTTGTTGTTCCTTGCATTATTATGCAGTGTGCTATTGTTTTTCGTCTGCAGCTAAGGTTGTGTGTATGGTGTGTGTGTCAGGTGTGTGTTGTACGTCACTCTCCTTTTCCTCGCCCCCTCCCTTGTGTGCTAGGCGGCTGTTCTCACCGTCGTCGTCTCCAACCTGGCTGTGCAACACAGCCGGGTTGGAGAAATCTAAGTGTCCATGTCAGTTTGGACGGGCCTACGACAACCAGCCAAACTGACATGCACATTTAAGTGCACTCCACTCCTCCTTCCCCTTCCCATGGCCCAGCCCCTCCCCTCCCTGCACGTGCTGGCTCAGCCAGCAGCTGAAAAATAAAACAATGATAAAATATCATTTTATCAGCAGCTTTTGATACATATTCTAGACTTTACTTAATACACTTAAAAATCAAATGGGCATTGATGGTGTGGTCCTCAAATGTTTTGAATCATTCCTCACAGGCAGATCACAGAGGATAAAAATGGGTGATTGGTTTTCAACAAAACCGATGGCTATAGATCAAGAGGCCCATCAGGGATTTATCTTAGCTCAGACATTATTCAACCTTTTCAACCTTTATATCAAGCATCTCAGAGTCTTAATAAGAAAAGGACGTGTATTCTATAATCAATATGCAGGTGATGCCCAACTGTACTTAAGATCTTCTCTCCAAATGACATCTCACATCTGACCACTACTCTAAACAAAGTTCAAGAATGGGTGACTTCACATCATTTTAAACCAAACCCCTCCAAAAATGAATTCCTCCTCATCGAAATCACCACCTCTGGTACACTCCTAGATGGACACACTCAACATCCTTATTAACAAGCCCACCATTGTTGACAGTGCCAAATCCCAAAGCGTCATCCTGGATAAAAGGCTCAACCTGCAATCAGAAATTAACACCATTTCCAAAAATGTGCAAAGGTAAATGCTCTGGGGAATTTGCTACTACATTCCAGACCAAGATCTGAAAACTCTTGTTCTATCACTGGTACTTTCTAGCATCCACTACTGTAACTTTCTCCTGACTTGTCTCTCCAATACTCATCTCACTCTTCCTAAATCAGGAATGATCACATTTCACGGATGGTGGTTACACCCCGCTGGCTGGCTGGCTGCACATTGAAGTCAGGGCCATATGCAAGACAGTTTGTTTCACTCATAAGGCTCTACACACATCCACTCCAAGTTACGTGGCTGACAAACATAAGCTATCTGGGGCACTAGAAAATCATGAAATGCCAAAGCACTGCCGCTAGAACCACTTATTTTTAAAATGGAAGGAATCATGGCTCATTCCTTCCCTGGAAGCACAACGATAATATGTAACACCTTACCACTACTCCAAATGTTCTCTTTTAGTCAGAACTGAAAGCACTTCTCCTTCAAAGAAATTTCAGCTAACCTCACTTCCCCAATTTTGACCTGTCTGGTTTAGTCTCTGCACTGATCAGTGCATTTCATTAGACTCCTTCTGTGGCATCAGTCAACATCCTGTTATGCACATTATATAACTGTTGCAACATACGCTATGCTCCAATGTTTAAATGTACCTACCTCTTTGGTTAATGACATTTTCTGCCATGTATAAGGATTATGTAAATGTGCTCTTTCACCAAAGACCAGTGTACTGTGAAAAAGCCACTTTATTAGGACAGGTCTGCAGTCAATCACCTTCATTAAACATACTACATGAATGAAAAAACCCCAAGCCTCACTAATTCAATATAACAAGCCTGACAACATCCCCTTCCCTTGAGGTTCCCTCGCAACATAACCAATTCCTACCCAATGCTCTCACACACCCCTATTCTTTTTCACCTTTCGCATCTCAGGTCCATTCTCGCTACAGCTATCTAGCCCAAGCATGTCCCAGAACTCTTCCATCTCTCACATTTAATCAGCTACAACAATCCCCAAAGTTATCTCCCAGACCCTCTTCTGTGTTTCATGCCCCAAAGAGGTGGCTATGCCTACTCATGACTCCCCAACCTCCCAACTACGACCAACTATGACTAAGGAGATTTCCAGCCCCACTCCACACATTCTTCTCCTTGGACACAACACTCAACAAAAACCCTCAGTCTTAATTTGATAAACACCAAACTTTCTCGCCCCACACGTGAACCAGAACCTCACATAGCTCCATCAGATAAAAAAATGTATCAGTGACAAAGTAACTCCATCATTGCGAAATAAATTAGTATTGGCCAGCACTTTAATCCTGCAACCTTAACAAAAATCTTTCAAGGCCGTGTTCAGTTTGCGCCTTGCTTTGTCCACAGCAGAGTGTTTTAGGTCCCTACACCAACATCTCCTGGGAGCAAATGCAGTCCATACCACTATGTGCCTGCCACATCTGGTGAATCCATGTTAAGTCCTCCTTCATAGCTTTTAACAGTGTCAAACCCGAGAACTGAACTAATCATTCTCACCGAGTGGACAACTAAAAGGTCAGGGCATCCTCTTCCTACAAAGAGCTCCGCAAGGAAGGACAACAATTGCCTTCATTGCATGCTGCTTTTATCCTACCAAATGACTTCATGGCGTCTGTTTGGCAGGTCCAAAGAATGGCCACAAGGACAACTATCTGCAAACTTAGCAGCCCATCTCACAAGAGCTTATACCAATTTCCATGTCACCATTTTGTCCACCGTTGGACCTCTCAAGCAACCTATGAAAAATCAGAATAGTTGTTAGCAAGAAAGAAGGCACTAAACACACTAAAATCACAAAGCCATCCTCCAAACATATGTACTGCTCAGCACATCTGGAAAGCTATCTTCCTATGTGCCCAATGTGTGCACTCTGTAGGTCCAAGCCAGCTGATTCTGAGGCAGCACCTATACGGAAGGAATGAGTCCCAAAACACCTTGCATCCAGACCCAAATAGACAAAAGCTTTCGTAAGAACACCTATCAAAAGGGCCTCAGTCACTTCTGACCATTCAAATGATGAAAAACTGCTCTCTGTCTTCTAGGACAACCCATCAGAAACCTGTGCCACATTCCCACTAGACAAGCATAACATACACCACACTGCTGAAGCATTAACCTCTGCTCTCTACCTGTCTGATTAGTTTTGGACCTACACAACTAAATGTTAAAGTATCAAATTTCATCACTGCCTCATGAAATTACAAACTCTGTCCACCCTTTACCCCCAATAACTTGGAGACCTTAAAGACTCTGAACAAAATCCAAACCATGCGCAAACGGAAAAGTCTCACTTCAAAATCATAGTATCAGCAAACTAACAGTGCTTGAATCAAACTAGCCAGCAATGAAAATGAAACTGGATCCATCTGCAATCCCCCTTTCCCAGGGACTTAAACCATCCTGACAATACTTGCTGCACCAACTCCCCCTCAGCTGGGTCATTGCTCCAAAACAACTAACCATAAAAAGATGAACCAGCCAACTTACCAGAAATTGTTGCTGCTGAGAAACCTTTGTCAATTAATGTCAACACAAAGGCCCTCATTATGGGGCTGGCGGGCTCTAGGCAAGACCGCCATGCGAGACACCCAGCTGACATCCTGGGAGGAGAAGGCCTTGGACATCATGTATCCTGAGGTCCTGACTGGCATCAGCGGAGGGTTTGACACTGGTAAGTCAACAATACCCCCCAAGCACCAACCACCCATGCCCAGCATGCCTCCCCACCACTCACAAAACCACATCAACCCACCCCACTGACCCGGTGCCAAACATCCCATTCCCCTCCTCTGCATGCCACACCACCCCACTCCCACCATCCTTACTCAAACACCCCAAATCCATGGATGTCAAGCACAAATATGGAAGAACCACAGCTCCCTCAATCCAATCTAAACCACACCACCCCACTCCCACCATCCTTACTCAAACACCCCAAATCCATGGATGTCAAGCACAAATATGGAAGAACCACAGCTCCCCCAATCCAATCCAAACCAATTTCTCCAGTGCAGCCGCTGTCATTGCAATTACTGGGTAACAAGTCTAGCCACTGCATGCATCACAACAGGGACACAACAACAACAGTCACACAACTAACATCTACTGTATCCATCCACAGGTACCCCTGCCACTGACACCCTGCAGAGGATGTCAGGCTCAGACAGCCCCTCCTCCCCCCGGATGAAGGCCCCACTGGATGTCTGGATGAGGACGATTTGTCTGGGCCATCGGGGGCCACTGGCAGTCCACCAACACTAAACCTGTGCCCAACAATCAGAGGTGTGCCCTGTAGTACAGCGGCCAGGGTCAAGGGCACCCATCCCAGACATTGATGGCCCTGCTGATACTGCGAGGGGGCACACTGTGCCAGCCACACCAACTGACCGCCCAGGAGGGCCTCAACCAAATCCTGGGTGTATACCAGCACACCCAGGACACAGTGGCCCAGATCCTCTCCACTGTGCAGGAGACCCAGCGGCTGCAGGTGCAATACTATCAGGAGGCCATCAACAGTGGCAGGCCCCCAATACCACCATGGCCTCCATTGTAAGGGTGCTCAAGGACCTGACCACTCTCATGCGTGAGTCCACCACCCACCAGCAGTCCCCTAGCACTGGCCACATCCCATCACAGCCCTCCACATAAGCAGCAGCCAATGATATGGAGGCCCTCCACAGGTCTCGCAGGACACAACCACCCCTACCCCTGTATCTGAGAAACCCCCACGCAAGCAAGGACATTCAAGTAGACATTCAAGTAGACATCCAGCCGGACATGATGCCGAGATCAAGACCACCACCAGGAAGTGACCCTCTCCTGAACATTCTCCCTTGTGTGTGACACCCTGTCAACTGCGCACTCCCATATCACTGTCTATCCATGGCCAGCAAACAAGACCTGGAATACCTACAGCTGGCCTTACCATTCTGATGATCTCTGTCGCCATGACCTCACTCATCACCCCTTGCACCTGTACATCACAAATAAACAACAATTGAGCACAGTCCATGTCTATGTGTTTATTTCCCATGAGTATGTATGGAACAACCAATACATGTAAAAGTGGCAACCCACGTCCAGCACATTCATGGGAGGGTGACAACGTGGTGTGCAAAATTACGGGAGGTCAGTCGTGGAGCAGACAGTGGCAGGACATATGTGTCAATGGAGGCAACAGCCCAGGCAGGGAGCATAGAACATCACTACATTGTCCTGAAAGGAGACCATGACAGGGACAACAATCACTGTAGGAGTCACAGATGCCAACTCCACACAAATTCACTGTAGGAATAGAAATCTAGGGCAGACATGCCAGGCAGGACCAAAACTATATGGCCAGTGCCAACACACATACACAACACATACCAACCCAATGGTCCCACCCTCACATCCCCCAGTATCAGGCTTGGCCCCACACCCACTGCCACCAACAACAATGGTGCACTGCCACCCAGTGTCGACTCCCAGGGTGGATGCTGCACACATACAACAACCCTGTGTGGCAAACGCATAGCAAGATTCCACATACACAACACCTGCCTTACTATAGGCCTGACGTGTACACTGTGACTAACTCAGTCATGGCCACTTGTGACACCCCCCCAAACCCACCCTGAGTCAGAGCTGCAACCAATGCCATCTGTGGTCATGCACAACAGGTAGCAGCAGGGACATGGCAGACAGTTATAGAGGACACATATCACACAGTTTGCACATACCTACATCTCAGCCGAAGTAATGTTGAATCAGCTCCACCCTGGAGTTAGCTGCATCCTCATCATCCTCTTCTTCATCACTTCCCATGTCTCCTTCATCAGCCACTGGCACAGCTACCCCCTCCTCTGCATCCAGCAATGGGATGTGACGCCTCAGAGCCAGATTATGCAGCATACAGCAGGCCACAATGATCTGGCACACCTTCTGTGGCTTGTAGAGCAGGGCACCCCCAGAGACATGCAAACAACAGAACCTGGCCTTCAGCAGACCAAACATCTCTCATTGACTCATCTGGTACTACCGTGGTCCTCTGAAGCTGAGGATGGACACCTCACGGGTGTCAGGAGCCTGGGCAGATTGGGATAGCCAGAGTCACCTGTGTGCATAGAGGGAAGAGGCATGTCAAGATTGGGAGGGCAATGGGGCAGGGACACAAGGGTGCAGTGAGCTGTGGGGCACACATATGCAGGGGTACATAGCGATGAGCCAGGCCCGGTCCCTCTGGACTGGTGCCGTCATGTGTGTCGTGCACTAAATTTCACACACATCACACATTGTAATACTAAAATGGTTGCCGCCTGTCTGCATGCATTGGACAGGTGGAAGTGAGATCATCCCGCCGGCGTAACACGTCATGGCGGAAGGCAGTCATGACCACCGTGCAACTCACAATTGGCTCACACTGTTGCCAATAGGAAGCAGGAGCCAATGTTGATCACCGCCGTTGGTGACGGTGATGTCCCCGGCGTTCCGTGAATGCCATTTCATTTGCTCATGCTCACTTGACTCCTGAACCTCGTGCACTGAAGACCTCCACTGCGTGTGCTGCTGTGTACTGACTCTGGTAGCCAAGATGCCACGTCCTGCAGGAAACAGGGTCCCAGCCTTCACTCAGGAAGAGTTGGTGTGACTTGTGAACGGGGTCCTGCCCCTGTATGGACAGTTGTCTGGGGCACCAGAGCAGCAGGTGAGCCCATTGTCATTGTCCTTTATGTGAGTTGCGCGCATGGGGTCCTTGATAGGTGGCAGTGTGAATGGAGCATGGACATGGGTGAGGGGCCGAGGGCTAGGTTGGCTAATGATGTGGGTGCGGATGTGTGATGTGTGCTGCCCACTACTGTCCTAGGAATGCCATCCTACATGACTGTGTTCTTCTGTCTGTGTCACCCATGGAGGTTAGCGCCCATCAGAAGAAGGGGATTTGGTGTGCCATCACCAAGCAAGTGCGGACCCTAGGGGTCCATGCCCGGCGGAGCACCCACTGCAGAAAGCGGTGGGAGGACTTGAGATGCTGGGCCCGGAAGACCACAGAGGCCCAGCTGGGTATGTCCTCCCAATGAGGGAGAGGTGCCCGTCGGACCCTGACCCCCCTAATGGCCCGCATATTGGCAGTGGCTTACCCTGAGGTGTATGGGCACTTAAGGGCAGCACAGCAGCCACACCACATGGGGGTGAGTACTCACTCTCACTTGTCAAATGTGTTGACATGGTGGCTCTGGGTGGGCACCATGGGTAGCTGTAGCATGGATGCTTGGTACACTGGTCTCCACTATGAGTTGTGTCCATCTGGGCAGGATGGACATCACAGGTGTGAGTAATGCTATGCAGTCAGTGGTAGTGGGGCAGACTCCTCAATAAAGTACTGTGTGGCCACCTACTTGCTAGATCTGCCTGCCAGCACATGGCAACTGGATCATCAGCATCAGAGCTAGGGTGTCAGGGCATTGTGATTGGTCCTGGCCAACCATTGTGCCAGGGGTGTATCCTTGACCTCAGTCAGCTGTCAGGCATTGCATGTATAGTGGGGTGGGTGCACCAAGTGGTGACAGTGCTTCTTGACATTAGCCAAGGGGGCCACCCAACTAGTCATGCAGGATCCTCTTGGTTGCCAGGTACTGGACAGGTGTGGCAGGTATGACACTCCTTATGTCGAGATATGCCTTAGTTAGACCATCAGCGGTTGACATGTGCATTGTTGCTACGTCCCCCATGGTGTTACCAAGTAGTAGGAGGTACAGGGTTGGCAAAATGTATCATGGCATGCCATCAAATTGAGATGTACTACCTTGTGTGACTGTTGTGCTGACATTGACCGATTGCACCGTGTCTCTCTCTCTTTTCCTCCCTGTCGTTCTCTATCTTTGGGTGCATTAGCATAATCTGGCGAAGGAGAAAGGGCACCAGTGAGTGGGGAAGCTGCAGCCCATGGGACCCAGGAGGCTGACCCCAGCCCAGCCGAGGGGACCAGTGGGATGGAGTGCAAGGGAAGTGTCAAGGAGGAGACCAGATCAACTAATACATCTTCAGATTCCTCCTCCGATGGCGGCTCCCTGGCGGTGGCGGACCCATCTGGGACCGCCCCAGCACCATCCTTGTCCGCTACCCCTCATATCAGCACTGCCCTCCCTGTAGCTCCCCACCCAGTTGCCCATGCCCGCTCACCCAAGATGGTGGCCGTCTCCTTCGTCGCAGGCACCTCTGCCCCTGCCCCAGTCAGCCCTGCTGCCCTCAATGAGGAGGCTATTAATCCCCTGAGGTCCATCTCTGTGGGGCAGACAACTATCGTGAATGCCATCCAGGAACTGGCATCCCAGATGCAACAGACTAATGCATTCCTGGAAGGCATTCACAGTGCCTTGTCTGGCCTTTAGAGATCATTTTAGGCTCTGGCCTCCTCGTTGATGGCAGCTAGTGTCCCTTCTTCTTTCGTCCCCCCTCCAGCTACCTGTTCCCAATCCCACATCCCTCTCCCCTCACCCATCCAAGGCACACCTACTGACCTGCATGCATCCACATCAACAGACACGGTACGCAAGGACAAACATAGGCACCACAGACTACACCACCGCCATGCACACACTCAACACACCCATGCAGACATGTCAACACCCACACCTTGCACCGACTCCCCAACCACCTCTCACCTCACAGTCAACACTACACTCACACCTGCAGTCAGCATCACATCATGCAGTCAGCATCACATTATGAAACAGCATAAACCTCCTCAAATGCCTCCGAACCCTCAAATCACAGGCTTTCTGTTTGTTAACCAGTTTCACCTCGGTGTTGTACACATTAAACAGAAGCCATCTATTGGACAACTCCTTGCCTCATACCTCCAAAGCTACCAACAATGGGAAAAAAATCTAAAAAGACAATTCTCCTGCTCTTTGGCACCCAGTGCTCAGGTATCTTTTCGCACACAATTTACCATCCCAGAAAAGGCCAAAACAAGCTGCCCCTGATGCATTTGAGAAAATCTGAATATGATAAGAGGCACACCACCCTACATTCAAAATTAAGATGAACGTAAAAGCCATTGCACTTTTCTAAATGACAGTTTACTAGCCTCCCTCGCTTCTGCTAACAAAACCAGGATCTTCTGAACCTCATTAGCTCATAGTCAGACCTACATCCTTTGGGCAACAAGTTTGATTCCCAGAACAAAACCAGAACGCATTAGGACTTACCATCTTCTCTGGTGCTTGGAGCACTTCAGATTCATGTGCAACATCCTGAAAAACCTGCAGCAATCATGCACCATCATATATGCCACTTCTCCTCACAAACAAAAAAATCGACTTGGACCCTGCTGATTTCCTCACAGCCAGCTGCAAAAAACTAAATTCCTCAAACAGCAAACAACAACAAAAACACACAACTCAGAGGCAAAACCCTGTCCTCATGGATTACTCCCTCAAACTGCATTCCAAATAGCCCAAAAGCAGGATGAACAGGCATAATACGAAAAGCAGATTTCACATCACATTTTGCCAATTCCTCACCAAACCCGCGTCACCATCAACCCAGTTGATGGTCTCATCAACTGAGGCGTATTGTACAGATGCAGCATTATGTGCAAAAAAATTATGAACTGATGCACTGCTGCCCACAATAAGTGATGAATCGATCTATATTCCCCAGGTACTTTTTTAGGGACCACCCCTATGGGAGACACAATCAAGTAAGGGACCACCCCTATGGGAGACACACTCAAATCAGAGATGGGCCACTCAAAAAAACTGCCTACTATTCTTCCCTTTTCCACTTCTTTGCACAATTATTTTCTCACCACTTCAGGAGGGTCCCTAGCCTATTTCAAATTATCCATCCAATGTTGTTGCCTTGGGCCTTGATAACCCGATCTGAAACCCAACTCAAAACCCCCTCTCAAACTCTTACCTACATCTTGGTCAGGATATTGCCCCAGCCACCAAAACATTTTGTATACTTTAGCCAGTCTAAGTGCCCTTGGATACAGACTAGTTTTGCTGTCTCCTACCGCTAAAATACCTCCCTCGATCACCTGGCAGTCCAGTCTAGAAGTTTTCTTTGTGGATATTTACCTGAAACATTGGGTAAGTGGATGTTTCCCACCACAGAATGAACATTCTTGTCTATACCTGCATAACTGACAATAGCAGCCACCTTGTTAAGTCCCAAACATGCTCGCCCAGGTAGATTAGGCTGTTTGCTCCCCAAAGACAGAACCCTACCCAGACGGAGTGTCCAAAAAAGAGCTTTTAATTCAGAGGCAGACCATTAGCAGTATGGGTACCCGGAACAGGATAAGTCAGGGACATCCACTGTAACCACAGTTTAGAATCCACCTCACCCCATTTTTTGTCTGGCTTTAGGCTCACCCTGGCCTGGAGCATAACGCCAGACAAATACCAGTCCTATTCCCCAAAATCTTCTTGTGCTTTATGTACAGTGCAAATGTATTTAAACAAAGCCACTGCCTTCTTGGGGTGGCGTTCGGAGTAGATACCTGGCAGAAATTAAAAATGCTGATGTCCAATTGTCAATAATAAGGAGCACCCTAGGATGTCTACCCAGCTCCCTCTCCTCTGCTTTTGAACAATCCTTTGCCTGAGTTTCCCTGTGAAGCAATTGAAACACATTTAAAAACTCTACGATAAAAAGCCCCCCCCCCCAAGAGGCATGGATAAATCCATATAAGGTAACTTCTTGTATTTATCTTATGCCTTGGTTTCAAACAAACTCCTTTTTACCATCTTTCCCCTCAAGGTTATCCTTGTCTGTTGCAGAAAAAAACATATTACACTTTTTATTTGCCCCTGTATCCACCAGGATATCTGTACATTCTTTACTATAGTCTGTCTCTGTGACAACATGAATCGCCCTGTTTTGTCATTGAGGTTTCTATCACCCACCCATAAACATCTCATTACCTCCTTACGCCTTGCATAAGCCCCCATGTCCCAGACCAACCACCAGTCTTGCATACCTTGTAAAAATCCTGTCCTCTTGAACGTCAGGCCCCTCGGAGAAACATCTCCTCTCCAACCTCGCCAAAATAGGTGCCTCGTCTGCTTGTGATGCCTGTAAAGCAGGAAAACTCCCCCCAAGGTTAGCATCATCCACCCCATCTGATCCCAACACACCTGACAAACTTTCACATACAACAATTTCTCCTTTCTCCAATGTATTACAATTATCGTCAAAATCGAAGGACAAGAAATCACCCTCATCCATCACATCACTCCTGGCTGCTCACCATAACCCACCCACTCGTCACACACCCTTCAATCATAAACACACTCCGGTGAAGGGATCATCGGTGACAGATTATCCCTCAGTTTCAGAGAGGCCCCCGCCATTCGTCTCCTCGCTTCCGGTTGATGCAATCGGGCTGTAATGGACCCTGTTAGAGACTGTTGATCATCACCAGCCTACCGTTCTGGTGTTGCGTGGCCATAACCCTCAAGACCGCCCCCGCCTGAAGCTCCTTTGATCCAGAGACCCCATGAGATACACAAGCTCCCTCTCAACCCACACCGTCTAGCACTTTTTCAGGGAGCAATACCCACTAACCCTACACCCCTATCTCCCTTTGAACAAAATCCTCTTAACCCCTCCCCCATGTAGTGTCCTGCTGGACACACACCTATCTTTCTGCATGTAGTAGTTTGCCAGCCACTCCATGAGGGCTGGACTTTACACCCACCCCCATTCAACACAGGCATCACTTTGCAAGTGACCTTGCCAATAAAAGGGCCTGAGTGGATGTGCTCGAGGACAGTTCTCTGCTGGTGGGGGTCACACCCACTGCAGCAGTAATGCCGACTGAATTGGCAGTACCTGAAGGCACAGACACTCCTCAGCCTCTGCAGCTCCCCCACCCTGAAATAAGCATGCGAGATGGCACAGAAAACGGACTCTCACTATGAACGTGCCCCTGCATGGACCTGCCCTTCACCCACTTAGTGCTACAGGTAACAGTGGGCTTCACAGCATTGTTGGAGCGCCTGACCTTGGTAAGTAAACTTACAATGGGACGCGAATAGGTCGATCAACCTTTCGACTACGCTTAATATGTTCTCACCATAAATCAAGTACATGCAAATCAATAACAATCAATATCATTAGTAATCAATAATCAATAGCAGTCAGTAATTATCACACACCATGACCTTTCAGTCATGAATAATCACACCTGTATGTGAAAGTTAGAATATGTATTTCCTTATATTAACAATGCTAAGGTCACGTAGTGTTAGTCTCAAAATCAAATGATAGTCATACAGAAACAATACTGGCTGGCCAAATCTGTGAAATAAACACAATCTAATCAAAGCTTGGATTATTACACAAAAGTCACTGTGCAAATTAATAATAAGAACAACTGTGCAAACGATATCACATACATTTAGATTCAGCAAAAGAAGATATCAATTGTTACTCCAAGTATCAATTCTCATTAGTGAAGGATCCTATCTAACCTGAAATTAGAATTAGCATGTTGGACTTCATGCAAAAGAATTTTGACACACAAATTTAGAAAACTTCTTGCTTTGGCTCTATAAGAAATAGCGCAGTTGGTACCTAGAAAGAAAATTCAAACAGACATAGCAAATAACTTTCCTTGTTAATGCCTATCCTCAAATTGGATCAGCAAGCTGTGACAGTTTTCGTCCTCAGGACATCAGTCTTGTCAGCAAGGCATCAGGATTCAGCATCAAGGTTCAGAAAAATGGCAACGTCATTACGTATTAAAGTTAAGCACGTCTCAAGACGCTCAATAAGCTAACAACCTTTCGGTCAGGAAGAAAATGGGCAAAAGCGGTGGGCAAAAGTCAAATGCGCAATGGCAAGTGCAGCTTTGTCTCAGTGCAGTCCTGTTAAGTTAGATTCCCTAAAACTACTTCCCAATTCCTTATTGGTCGAGGGATTGCACGTTCCTACTTTGTCCAATAAAGCTAAAACTTCAAATCTGCAGATTCTAACAGTTCACGGTTCACATGTTTATGATTGGTCCACTCGTAATGTCCTCATCCATCCGGCTTGTCAGGTCACAATATTGTTGCAGCTTATACTCCAGTCAGTGTCCCTATTGTTTAAGCCTGAGAAAGTCAGTCTAGCACATGTTACATTTACAATGTTACGTTCAACAGGAACAACATCATCTAGTAAGTATTTCTCATGGAAAAAACTCTTAGTTATGAATGCATTAGATCAGGGCAATGGAAAATCACAATTCAGCTCTCTAAGCAGATATTTTATTGAATGTTTACAAATACAGTTTGACACGAGGCTGTGCAACTAGGCCAAGACCTCTGCTAAGTTAAAGCCTTCAATTAATAAAGCTAATATATAATAATGCATAACCCTAAATATGATGTATTACTACATTTTTCAGACATAAATTTGTGAACACTGACAACCACTCACGTGGGCACATTTTCAAATGCATGCATTACATTTCTCTAGATTATTACATTTTTCTATGCAAATCCATTACTCAAAATACATGAATATTCATTAGTATTTTCTATTAAAACTCTTTCTCTAATGACTGATGACTAAATATGTCATCACACCAAAACTTTTTTCACAAATGTTTCATCAACTATAATTCTAACATTTCAATCCCTTCAGTTTCTTGTTCCCTTTTTGAGTTTCTCCTAAACAGTTTTTCCTTTTTCTTTTCATCCCTCCTCTGGTAATTCTTTGATTTCTTCAATTTGATTCTTTTACACAATTTATATATTCCCCATATTCCAATTAGGCAAACCACAACAATTAATACCCCTTGTAATATGTTCAGTAAAAATCCTTTCCCAATGTTGCTGAGACAATTTCCCACTGAAGCAAATCCTTTTCCAACTTTCTCCCAAATACCTGGTTCTTTCAATTCTTTCAAAACAGCACTTTCATTAGATTAGTAAGCAAGCTTCTAATTTCTTTACTTTTATCAGGAATGGATGAGCAACAATGCATAGAGTTAATCATTTTACAAACTGGGTAAAGTACCTGCCAAACAAGAGGAAACTCTGTTTTGGTTAGCACAGAATATTAATACGCTGGAGGCAGTATTTCCCCATACGGGACCTCAGGATAAACATAGAATATTAACAATGTGCTTGCTTTTTGGGATGGTCCCTAAAGTAGAAAACTGTAATACCTGGGGCACGGTATTTGCCGCACTCTATACAACCGCACACGGTACACCGACACTTATCAATTTACACGAAGTGTTGAAACAAATTCAAGGTGAATACAGGGCTCCCTCGGCCCTAGATTTGGGGATGCAATTGATGGGCAATTTTGCCACGGTATCCTCAATCATTTTAAGCAATCTTAAAGGGGAAGCGGTGGCGCTTGCAGTGCGCATGCGGCTTCGTGAAGTTCCACAACAGGATCAGGAACGAGTGCTGCATAAAATAATAGCAGAGACCTATTCAAGTATGGGTTGAGATAGCTTAGGGGCCAGACCACAAAAAACACAATTTCAGGGTAAATCGAACAAAGATACCCCCAAGCAAGTACCTAAGAGTAATAAGAAACGCTGGGACAAAAAGCAGAAAACTCCTAAAAAAGAGAGGGGAGAATCTCCGTGTATGGAGCCCCCTCAGAGCAGGTATAATCTCAGAAATAGAGATAATATAAAAACGCCTGATAGATATCAATATACTGATACACGCCAATCTCGTTCCTTTCAGGACTCATCGGTAAAAAGAAATGAGAGAGGTGGGCGATCAGAGCGAAGAACAGAGTACGTCAAACCGAGACAGGAATCACAACGCTCTTCGGAGGTTTCTGTTAAAACGGAAGAGAAACCCGCCCAACAAAAACAACAATTTAAAAAGAAAAAGGTGGCAGCAGTCGCGGTCCGACATGCGGCTCAGGAAGAGGGTCCTCTTGAAGAACAAGAATTGGGCTCTAGCATTGCTAGACAGCGTGGCAAAGGTCACAATAGTGAGCCGGAATCTTCTAGAGCATCTGGAGGTGAAAGCAACTGATGACTTTATACAAGTAGAAACTGCGGATATGCGTGTCTCCACGCCTGATAGGGTGTACAAAGTAACGTTATAGTTAGAAGGAGACATTGAACGCACAATAGACGCAATCTTTTGGGATCGCGTAGTAAAAGTATATGATGTCTTGTTGGCCGAACAGAATTGGCCACCTGACCATATGGAGAACAAGCACCTGCATTATACAGAAATCATGTAGGATGGGACAAAGAATCCCCCTACCATGAAATTCCAATTAAAAGTAAACCTCAACCACATCCGCAGTATCCTATAAAACAGTGTTGTCCAACCTTTTTACCGTCGCGGACCGTTAAATGTTTGATAATTTTTCCGTGGCCCGCTTGTCCCATTGTGTGACAAGCGGGCCACGGAAAAATTATCAAACATTTACCGCCCGCCACAGTGGGGCGGCCCGGTGCCGATTGATCCACGGACCGGCACCGGTCCGCGGCCCGGGGGTTGGGGAACACTGCTATAAAACATGAAGCAAAAGCACCAGTGAGAGAAATACTCACGCAGTTAGAGTACCAGGGTGTGATTGAACCCTGTGTCTCGCCAGTGAATAACCCATTATTCCCCGTAGCTAAACCAGACCATTCATACAGAATAGTCTTAGACATTTTGTCCTCTACATACCTTTACACAAACCCTAGGGGATTGTACAGCACAATTGGCAGAGCTAAAAGCTCTGCTGATGGCACTGGAACACACGGATCCGGCACAGCCTACGCTCATTGTTTGTGATTCATATTGTTGTGTCCAGTCCTTTAATGAATACCTGCATTATTGGTGCCAGAATGGGTTCAGAGATTCCAAAGGCAACACCATTAAACACAGACTACTGTGGGGGAAAGTAGCTGACCTGAAAGAGACGCTACCGAATGTCCATGTTGTACACACACTTGGACACCAGCGCGTTGGAATACATGTTGCTGGAAATACACTGGCTGATGAAGCCGCAAAGTCAGCAGTGGCTGTGGCCGCTGTAGCTGCAGTGACTTGTTTGAGTTCAAAACCGGACGCAGACATTTGGGCTGCCGTGACAGCTATGGCTGATCATACGCCCTATCCTAAAGGATTTCCTAACAAGTATCACTATCGAATGGGAGGTATGCTGAAAGCTGAGGTTAAGATACCAGGCGTAGGTGTACGAGACATCCCCAACAAAGACATAAGATCACAATTGATTAAAGCAGCGGATGAAGGGGTGGCATCTGCCCATGCTGGTGTGGTGGCTACAATTTCGATCTTGCAGGCACGTTACTGGTGGCCAGGTCTCTACAAAGAGACTAAGCAGTATGTCCTTAGTTGTGACATCTGTCAACAAATCAAAGTTTCCACTGCCAAGCGCCTGCCGCAGACACCCCTCTTAATTTCAAACAAACCGTTACAATGTGTGTACTTGGACCACTGTGGTCCCCTAACACCTGATAGCGCATACAAATATATTTTAGTCGCTTTTGATTCATGCTCCAGATTTTTATGGGTGTGGCCACAACACTTGGCTGACGCTTCGACTGTTATTAAAGATTTGCGGTACATATGCAGTTGCGGCTTTCCATTCGGACCAGGGCCCTGCTTTCGCCTCAAGGGCATTCAGGGACGCCATGGCTGCGTTGGGGGTCCAACTCCAATACTCGTCTCCATTTCATCCTGAGGGAAATAGTGTTATGGAGCGATTAAACCATGATTTAAAGCAATCCTTAACAGCCAGAGTCTTAGGTACGGGCTGTAGTTGGCTTAATCACCTGTATGGAGTCAAGAGAGCACTAAATTATCTGCCTAGAAGGTCCCTGGGGGGTCGTAATTCATATGAGTGCCTGTTCGGAACTCAAATGCATGTTCCGGATCTTGATGGTCCTGGCATGGAGGCAGCAGAAACACCTTTTGACATAAATGAACGTGTCACCATCTTACAGGAATTGCAACAGTTCCGTGATGATAATTCTTCCAACAGTGCCGCCTCCACAGGAATTAAGGATGTGCCTGTAACATCTACCGGCTGGATTCCCAGAGTTGGGGATCTTGTACGTGATAAAGTCGCTGTGGAAATGGAATTTGGCCCTTCTTATCGAGCACCAGTCCCTGTACTAGGGATACACGGTATCAGAACTGCTATTCTACCACTGTTGGTGGGTGCCAAAGAAAATCGTTTTGTCTCCATTGACAATGTCAAACTACACCATGTGGCCGATCCTGCACAGCCGACCAAGAGGAACATCCAGTAGTTCCCGAATCAATCTCAGTACTGGCGAAGAAGTTCCTCTACAAGTTGTTTACACCGACACCTCTCCGAGTTTGGGGATGGTGGAAGATGACCTTGCTTCAGTTCCACTAACGTCAACTAATTGTGAAACATTTGACCAAGTTAACTCGATTCCAACACAAACGGATGGTGCTATCTATACTGTGCCACCGCAGAAAACACCAACTTCACCACTGACAACGGCTCCGCCATTTGCACGAACTGCCTCTGGTTATTTTGCCGACTTCTGCGATGATTTCTCGGACTCATTCGCCTCTTCAACAGCTGATTTGTCAAGTACACGTAAGCTAATAAACTGGCTTAAAGAAATGTATTTTATTCTTGCGAACTATCTATGGCTCTCTTTGACTGTCCTAGCCTTCCTACTTTGGATTGGTTTTGTCATTACTTTTTTCTTATTAGTACATAGTCATTATCTTCCTGAAAGATCAACAGTTGAACTGGTGGAGGAGGTTTTGAAACCACACTTTTCATCACATAAAGTCCGAAGAGACTTATCTTTTGTGAACATTTCTGCAGTGCCAGTTCCTGATGGGATTGTTTGGGACAAAGTAATGTTTGATATATATGGTCCCAGGGAAGTTATTCGAATACCGTATGTGTTCAAATTATCAATAAATGATATAGTGGTACCAGGCATTGTTTCTGATGATTGGGATGTGCAAACAGTTGATTCTATGATGACTGAATTGCAATATTTTACTGTCTTTTAAAACGAATATGTTTACCAATTTAAAGAAAATTATGGTGATATGTTTTGCTATAATTATTATGGGCACCATTTCATACATAGAGTGAGCAGTCCCAAAACTGATTTTAATTACACGCAATGGGAACATTGCCCGAGTTCTAAAACATATTTGCATATTTTTCTGGGCACAATCAAAAGAATGCTGAGTCATTTTATTTTAAAGTATCACCTATTAAGGCTATACATATTTTATTGACCAATACGAAATGTATATATTCGGAATCCTTTGTTTCCCGGTTATCGATAGAAGGCTATGAATATTGGTTTAAATCAATTGAAAAGTGTGTGGGTAACAAAAAATTGGCAAATTAAGGGAAAGGAAACATTGTTTAGAGCATGCCTTATACCTGTACAAATGATCTTTTTAAATGAAACGGTACAACAGACAAGTTGTTTAGGCTTAGCTTAAATTAGGGAATTAAACATGCCCAGTATAGCTGCCCCCGCAAAGTTTTATAAATGGCAAAAATATACAAAAGCAACTGAAAATTAGCTCGATGAGTGGGTCCAGAATGGTACATTTAATGCTTCACTGACACGTCCTGGCGGGTGGTTATTGTGGCCAATAGATACCAATGGGTGTCATCAACGTTTTATTAACTCCTCGGGGGTTTTTAGGACGAGTAGGCCAGACCCTCGCTATATATCATAAGAGCATGCGGGTATAATTACAACACATAGTGTGGGAAAATGATGCCAGCAGTGGCTAAAATCATCCTCACTAGACGCGGTTAGAGAACACCTCAGTCTCCAGTCTAACTCCACTGACTTACAAGACTTTTCAGGCCCCAGAACACCACGTAGGAAGCGTTTCTTATATGCAGTATACAATGAGATTTGGAAACTTTCCCAACAAGAGGCTGTTGCCCGGTTAAGGCAAATAGATCAATAAAATCTAAAAAATGCATTAGCTCTTGTGGATAATGGGATTAAAACCGTGTCCGACCGGATATATACCATAAATAATATTGTCTCTTCTGCTATAGACATTATACAAACAGATATGTCTTCTTTACACCATGGACAAAGTCAGATCAGGTCCATTATGCAGTTGGGTTGGACACCTCAGACATTGAAGGCAGGTCGCGTCCCATGGCAGCACGTCAGTGCAAGGGAGATATTTTCTTCTTTTATTTTAATGCGACAACAACAACTAATGGCTAAGAAGGAAGCGATTTATGTCATGCTGAACATCGATTAGATAGAAAAGTTGCCTTTTACTGTGGCTGAAATACCATCTGCTGAGTGGTTAATACATAGGGTTATTAATCTGCCTATTTCTACACTACAATTCACCTCCTGTTTAAAACACATTCCGGTAGACAGATATGAAAAACTGGGAGATAGTTACATTCATGAGGTGTGGGAGCTTCCCTTCTCGTACAAATGCTTCAGTGGCATGAAAGAGGTCTTTCTTAGTGGTAGTGAATGCGAGACTTCAGTCAGCCATTCCTTGGTTTGTAAACAGCTGTCCTTGCATGGGGCGTGTAATGCCTCAGCTGCAAACTTGGCTTGTTATCTGAAGTGAGTCCCAGTCCCTTTGATTAAACCTATGTTCCAGGTGCTTTCAAATGGCAGCTAGGTCCTCCTCAATAGTGAAGGCTGTTGTGGCATGCGGGCCGCAATAGTTTAAGTTTTTTCGGTCTCAAAGGTCTTTACATGCTGCGGGAACGCACTGTTTCCCCCCACTAAATTTAAGGAGGTAGCCGATATTTGGCCTCACATTGCTACTTCAAACGTGAATTTTGACAGGTTAAGTAGACTCAAGGCTTTATTGTTTCAAAAGCATGTGGCCCTTACATATGCGCGCGAGACTCACACACTTCAAGTGGTAAGTTCATCAGCAGAAATACAGTCCCTGTTAAATACGAACTTTCCGAGACACTTTGGTGAACTTGTGGGACGAATATTTAATTCGTCCAGTACAACTGCAATCGCACATTTTTTCAAAGCTGTTGGTTCTGGTTTCGTTCACACCTTCTCCTCCATATTCGGTTTGATACCTTCAGCTATCCACTCAATTTTCGCATTTCGTATTTTTGGGGGATTTCCGATAACTTTGGCTTTATTATCTGGCATCCTGCTGTTGCAGTTGTTTATGCGCAATGGCTGTCCCGCCGCAACGAGGAGAAATGACGATGCTCCCAGCAGCGCAGCTGTGTCGTGAGCCTTTGATGCAATATTTTGGAGCAACTCTCCTGTAGCAATTGGAGTATGACTGGTCTTTGTCATTCAGACCAGTTTTACATTGTGTGCAGCCTGTGTTTCGGTGCCTCTGGTGCCTTTTTGAACATGCACTGGAAGTCTGTCATTCACTGCAGCGCTTGCCTACAGTAGATGCTGATCTGTTGATGTTCTCGCTGAGGGTTCATTACCAGACATGCGCAATGAGGTTTGCGTTTGCTGCGTGAAGCTAATTATGAGTTACCCTTCCTGGAGGAAGTTGTCAACAACTCATCAATGGGCACTCCACGGGATGCCGCCTTGGTTGACAGTGGGGCTATGGAACACACCTCCTCCCTAATTCTTTTTGACAAGGACTTTCCGGCTTTGACATCTGCCGAAGTGGAAGATCTCCTGTTCTCCATGACTCGTACCTAGTTTGGAACTTTTCTAAATTGACATGTCCTTTGGATTCGATTATAAGTCACATGTTTATGTTTTAAATTGCCACATAGTTTACTTGTGTGTCCTTTTAACTTGTCCAAATTGACGGGGTTTTTATATATATCTTAGGTTGAGCTTTTAGCAATGAGATTTTAGTTTTGGCTTTGAACCACTTTCAACCGACAAGGGCAGGGTGTTGTGCAGCCATTTTAGTTATAACTCCATGCACATTATTTTAACACACTAGGCCGCTGTGCACTTTAACCTAGATATATTTTATTCGGCTTTGCATTGTTATTTTTACAATAACCATTTTACGGTCTTGTTTTATTTTTCATTTAACGAACTGTTTTGCTTAGCGCTGCACTGTGTTCTCAAACAAGACATTCTTGATCACCCTGTGCTTCATTCAAGGCTACAGTTTGGTACATTGCCGGTGAACGTGGTAGAAGTTTAGACTCCAGCATTCGTAGAAAATACACATCCTTACGTTGGGATATTTTCTTAGCACATCAACTGTGTTATTATAAAAACACTTCCTAGTCCCATTATACTTTAAGAGGGAGATTCCAGCCAGGGAACCACAACTGTATGCTGATTGTTGCACGCTTTGCTACAGATACTAACGCAGATCACAGGCCTTTGCTCAGGTATGGGGTTGATGTGTTTCCAGGGTAACCTGAAAGGCAGAATTAGAGTTTAACATGCAGTGCTCAGATTATGATTTAGAGAGGGAATAATCCATTGATTTTAGTGACAATATGATAGCGTTATTCTTATGCTTCACTCTTCTCGCCACCATTTTCATACTGTCATGTTGTGCCATCCTGGTTATTGCAGCTCACCCTTGGCTATCTAAGATGCAGTCATTTAATTAAACCAATTGTTAAAACATATACTGCTTCTTTTTGTCATTTATATATGAGACTGAATTGTAAATGAGATAACCGGATGCGACCTGAGTGACCACGACTTCCCTGAGAAGCCTAATATGTCATGCGCTCGGCTGCCCAATCATCCCTATCCCCTGATAGAGATGAGGCACTGCTAGTTAGCCGGAGCAAAACCCGGATTTAGAGCGACAGGTGTCACCCACAGTGGGTCGGACTCAGTCTCCCACACTGTTGACGATCTTGCTGCTCTAAATCCAGTAGTCTCATTAGGATAATGAGAGCCTACGGGACACATGCACCTCACAGCACACACCACAACACATCACCCCACACATACAACTCACACCACATCCATGGCACCCAAAAGACACCCCAGGTTTTCAGAGGAGGAGCTGAGGTTCATGGTCGAGGAAATCATCCGGGTAGAGCCACAGCTATTCGGATCACAGGTGCAGCAGACGTCCATTGCAAGGAAGATAAAGCTATGTGGGAGAGTCGTGGACAGGGTCAACGCCGTGGGACAGCACCCCAGAACACGGGATGACATCAGGAAGAGATGGAATGACCTACGGGGAAAGGGGCATTCCGTGGTTGCAAGACACCAGGTAGCAGTACAGACGACTGGCAATGGAGCCCTACCATCTCCCCCACAACTAACAACATGGGAGGAGCAAGTCTTTGGCGATCATGCATCCTGAGGGCCTCGCAGGAGTAGCAGGAGGACTAAACTCTGGTACGTCAAATCTTTACTACTATATCCCCCACCATACCTGCATGCCATCACAAACACCTACCCCTACACTCACCCCCATCACTCCACCACCTCACATGTACCCCACTATCACAACCCACGCATCCCAATACCAAGCCCTGCATGCCACACCAATACATGGACCCCCATCACAGACCTGCATGGACACCCATCACTACAGCATGCCCACTAGAGAGAATCACCTAGCCCACAAAATCACCACTCACACAAGGCAAAGCTGACAGGGCAATCACAACCATACAGGGAAACACACCAATGCACAAGATGGCACACACAGATACAATAACACTGCATTTTCATCCCCACAGGACCCCCACTCAACGTCAGTGGAGAGGAGGTGCCACCAACATCCAGTCCCCCCACAGAAGAGGCCCACAGTGATGACAGCAGCTCTGCACGCCTGGATCACGATGACCAACCTGGCCCATCAGGGACCTCTTGAAAGTCGGTTACCCTGCCACAGTCCCATACCACTACAGAGCCTCCCCACTCAGGAAACACCAGCACAGCACCCACTCAGCGGGCCCATACCACTGTCCCCAGGACACGTCAATCAGCAGTATGTCCACCACTACAGGGACCTCAGGCAACCCCACAAACCCAAGAAAATCAGGGACCTGGGGTCAGTGGCAGTGGGCACACGGTTCAGGCGAGAGAGGCACAGGACAATAGGGAAGCTGTGAGGACTGCTGTGAGACAGGGGGAGGACAGGCCCAGGGAACACACTCTCCACAAGGTACTTGCAGGGATCCTGGGAGCATACCAACATTCCCAGGAGACCTTGGGCCAGATACTGGCCAAGTTGCAGGAGACCCAGCTGCGGCTTCAGGAGGGACAGAAGCCGGGGATCAGGGAGGACCTCAAACACATCCACACCATCCTGGCCACCATTGCAGGGGTGCTGGCTGACATGGCCAACACCATGAGGGAGGCAGTGGCACAACAATGGGCCCCTGACACTAGCCACACCAATAAACAGCCCTCCACCTCCGCCGGTGTTAGTGGACAGGAGGCCCCGCCACTGGTACAACAGGCTACCAGCACCCCACCCCCTGCAGAAGGAGAACCACCCCGCAAGCGGTAACTGCAATCCAGGCAGAAGCCAGAGAACATTGCCAAGACCCCCGCCAGGAAATAAGACTCTCCTGATTGCCACCCTTCTGTCCCACTCTGTTACCCTGTCCACCTTGAACTGACATTGCTCCCCTTCCTATGCCCCATTGGACAATGCACCTGTGATACCAAGAGACTGGACTATAACTGGACATTCCTCCACCATCACCCCAGCCCATTGCACATCCCCCTCTACTTATTAACACTTAAATAAACACCCTTGGAACAAATACAATTCTGGAGTCTGTAATTTCATTGAAATATGTATTAGTACAACATTCTGAAAACATTGCAATTCATATGTACAGTAATTTATACATTGGTATGACCTGTAGTGGGCAGCAGTAAACACGCCAGAATGGGCACAGAGATCTGAACATAGAGATGCCATATACATAGGGGAATCATGCTGCCATGTACAATGTCCAACAGAAAACTGAAAAGTAAAGTGAAGTTACAGTGTCTTACCTGTGTGTCACTCAAAGTACTGCTGTATGATATTACTTCTGTTGTCCACATCTTCTTCCTCTGCCTCCTCTTCGTCACTGTCCACAGGCTTTACTGCTGCCACAAGACCATCTCCAGGCTCATCCTCTTGCAGAAAAGGCACCTGGCGTCTCAAGGCCAGGTTGTGCAACATGCAACATGCAAAGATGATCTGGCACACGTTCTTGGGTGAGTAGTACAGGGATCCACCTGTCCGATGGAGGCACCGGAACCTGGCCTTCAGGAGGCTAAATGTTCTCTCAATAACCCTCCTTGTTCACCCATGTGCCTCATTGTAACGTTCCTCTGCCCTTGTCCTGGCATTCCTCACTGGGGTCAGTAGCCATGAGAGGTTCGGGTAACCAGAGTCGCCTGCGAATATTGAGGGACAACTGTTAGACACACTCTAACCCTTGGGGACAACCCCATACCCAGACACTAACATATACTGGGTGGGGACCTTGGGTTCAACTATTAGCCACACCCGTTGCCTCTGGAGTTGAGCCATCACACATGGGATGCTGCTATTCCTCAAGATAAAGGTGTCATGCACAGAGCCAGGATACTTGACATTCACATGGGAGATGTACTGGTCAGCCAAACACACCATCTGCACATTCATAGAGTGATAGCTTTTTCTATTCCCGAACACCTGTTCATTTCTCCGGGGGGGACAAATGCTACATGTGTACCATCAATGGCACCAATGATGTTGGGGATATTTCCCAAGGCATAAAAGTCAGCTTTCACTGTGGCTAAATCCTCCACATGGGGGAATACGATATAGCCGCACATGTGTTTCAGCAAGGGAGACAAAACTCTGGTCAACCCGTTTGAGAACATTGGCTGAGACAGCCCTGATGCCATGGCCACTGTTGTTTCGAATGAACCACTTGCCAGGAAATGGAACACTGACAGGACCTGCAGTAGAGGGGGGATACCTGTGGGCTGGCGTATAGCTGACATCAGGTCTGGCTCCAATTGGGCACACAGTTCTTGGATTGTGGCCCGATCAAGTCTGTATGTTAGGATAATGTCTCTGTCCTCCATTGTCGCAAGGTCCACCAGGGGTCTGTACACTGGAGGATGTCTCCATCTCATATTCATCCTCAGCGGTTGAAACCTAGGGAGAAAAACGGTGAGCAGAGCGTCATATTCACACATCTATTGCAATAATGATAAAACCTCTTCATTTACAGAACCAGTATGTGAATTTGAGAGTCAGTTGATGTGCCAATGTCCGCTGTGACGCAGTTAGGTGCCATCGCCTGTGCCCCCTTGAAATGGCGGCTGCCTGACCTGTGAGGAGGGACGAGTGGAAATGAGGTAATTCCGCTGGCATTGTGCGCTGTTGCGGTAGGCGGTCTATGACCTCCACGCAAATTTGCATTGGTTATCATTGGGCCCTATGCGTTCCAGGAGCCAATGGAGATGTACGCCGGCGGTGACAGTACGCACCGCCGCGGACGTGACTGCCATTTCTTATCTATTCACTCACTTTCTACCTGACCTTCAACAGGAGAGGACCTACATTGCAAGTGATTCTGTGACCTGTGTCTGGAAGCGACAATGGCTCATGTGTCTGGGGAAAGGGCCCCTGCCTTCACTGCAGAGGTGTCGGAGAGACTTGTGAATGGGGTCCTACCCCAGTACACTTTACTCTATGGTCCTCCATACAAACAGGTGAGTACACTGTGAGCATGATGCATGGGCCATGAATGTATGGAGTGCTGTGTGTGTAAGCCACATGTAGGGGGTGCTGAGGTGTCCTGGGCAGAGTGCTGCATGTATGTTGGTCAATGCATGCGTGTTAGTGGATGGGAGGGATATGGTGGGCCATGAGTGTGACGGTCCGGACGGTATTACTAATCCCTTTTCTGCTGTATTTTTCCTGCAGGTCAGCGCCCATCAGAAAAAGGGTAATTGGTGTGCCATCGCCAAGGAGGTGCGGACCCTGGGGGTCTTTGACAGGCAGAGCACCCCCTGCCGCAAACAGTGGGAGGACCTGCACCGCTGGGCAAGGAAGACGGCGGAGGCCCAGCTGGGGCTGGCCTCCCAACAAGGAAGGGGTGCCCGTCATACCCTGACCCCCCTGATCTTCCGCATCCTAGCGGTGGCCTATCCGGAGGTGAATGGGCCCTTGAGGGCATCAGAGCAGCCACAAGGGGCTGAGTACAAATTCAGATTCATGAGTTGAAGCGCAGTAAGCTTTTACCTGGGTGGGGGATGTGGACTGTGGGTGCCCCTAGGCCAGGGCGAACATGGTAGGGTAGGTCCCTTGTTGGGAAGGCTCCGAAGCACTCCAACCCCAATGGTGTTAGTGGGCATCTACTACTGGGCAGGGTCCTGTGGGTTTCAGGTGTGCAGCTGATGGCGTTATGCCACGTCCCCCATGGGCTGGTGACTAGCATTGTAACTGGTAGTGCATGGTCTAGTGCATAGGGCAGCTCCCTGTGTGTTGTGTACACCAACGGTAGTGTTGTTGCTGGCATTGACCAAGTGTATCCTCTGTCTCTCCCCCCCTTTTTAGTTTTGTCACCCTGTCCATGTGTGCATTACCATCATCTGGCGGAGGAGCAGAGGCACCGGTGACAGAGGGAGCTGCATTCCACATGGGCCTGGAGGACGAATCCACCAAGGGTGAGGGCACCAGTGGGACGGAGGGCGAGGGGAGCACCACGACAGACAGGAGGGGACACTACAGACAACGACTCCTCCTCTGAAGGAAGCTCCCTGGCAGTGGCGGACAACTCTGTGCCCACCCCAACAACAGGTACAGCCACCACCCCCATACCAGCACCACCCTCCCGGCAGCCCCTCAGCATGTTTCCCGTACCCGCTCACCCAGGAGGGTGGGCATCTCCTTCGCCCCAGGCACCTTAGGCCCCGCCCCAGTCAGCCCTGCTGCCCTCTGTGAGAAGGCTATTGACCTCCTGAGATCCCTCACTGTTAGGCACTCAACCATTCTGAATGCCATCCAGGATGTCGAGAGGCATTTGCAACAAACAAATGCATACCTGGAGGGCATTCACTCTGGCGTGGTGGCCCAACAGAGAGCATTTCAGGCTCCGGCCTCCGAACTGATGGCAGCCATTGTCCCTGTCTCTAGCCTCCCTCCTCCAACGTCCTCTACCCAGTCCCAATCCCCTCAACCCCAGCCTATCCCAAGCACACCTTCAGACCAGCATTCACCCAAATCAACACACAGAAGTGGCTCAGGCAAACGCAAGCACCACACTTCATCTCACAGGCACTCACACAAGCATGATCCCCATGCAGACACACCAACATCCACTGCCTCCACTGTGTCCCTCTCCTCCTCCTCATCCACCTCCCTCCCAGTAGCATCTCCACTCACACCTGCATGCAGTACATCCTCATCCACTACCTCCATCACCAGCACGCCCATCACTACACACCACTCACTGGCAGTCACCACCCCCACATCCATGCACACGTCCCCTGTGTCCTCTCCCACTGTGTCTGTGACCCCTCCTCCTAAAGTACACAAACGCAAGTACAGACCCACCCAACAGCCATCCACCTCACAACAGCATCCAGCTCATGCACCTGCACCCAAACACAGCATACTGACACCTCATACAACCACTCCATCTTTTTCCACTCCCAAACCTTCACCCTCTTCCCGCCCCAATGTCCCTAAGAAGCTTTTCCTAGCCAACATTGACCTGTTCCCTACCCCTCCCCCCCGTCCTTCCGCTCGGGCCAGGGTGGCCAAAACCCAGCCCAGCCCAGCACCTCAGCCACCATGTACACGTCCACTGTGGTTCCTGCAGCTGTCAGAGGCTCAAAGGGGGCACCCGTCAGGCCAGCCAATGTGCCACCAACCCCTGCCAAGGCAAAGAATATTCCGCCACCTGGCAAGGTGAAGAAGGGGACAGCATCCAGCAAGGGGAAGGAGTCACAACCACCCACCAAGGCCACCTCAAAGACTCCAGCTGCCAGACCCAAGGTGACACCACCATCTGCCAAGGGCAGGAAGGTGCACAAAACACCAGCCAAGGCACTTCAGATGTCCGAACCTGCAGGTGAAGGCCTGGTAGCTACCAGCACAACCACCAGCACCACCACCTGCACCTCGGCCAGCACTGCCACCTGCACTGCACCGCCGCAAGCACCGCCGCAAGCACCTCCACCTACACCGCTGACAGTAGCACCACTGCCAGCTGCAGCAGCCCCAGTGGGCAGCCGTCTGAGGCTGCAGGAGAAGGGCTGGAGCCTCCCCACACCACTGGCAGCACCCCCACTACCACCAGCACTACCACCACTGTGCAGCCGTAGCTGTCGGTGGATGGACTGTAGCCCTGCCTCCATTGACTATCATGCATTCTGACCACTGCAAATCTTGTGGCTCTGACACCCAGGTGAGGGACTGTGACCTCCCAAGTGCTGCATCACTGGGCACAAAGGCCCCTCCAGAACCAGTGGAGAAAGGCATCCACTCACCCTATCCTTGGCAGGATCAAGCAGTCTGGGCACAAAGCCCCCTCCAGAACCAGTGGAGAAAGGCATCCACTCACCCTATCCTTGGCAGGATGAAGCACACTGGGCACAAAGCCCCCTCCAGAACTAATGGAGAAAAGCATCCACTCACCCTATCATTGGCAGGATGTAGCACACTGGGCACAAAGCCCCCTCCAGAACCAGTGGAGAAAGGCATCCACTCACCATATCCTTGGCAGGATGAAGCACACTGGGCACAAAGCCCCCTCCAGAACCAGTGGAGAAGCCATCCACTTGAGAGACTGTGGCCTTGCACTCCCCAGGACCAAGCAGTGGGCAAACCACCCACTTGAGAGACTGTGGCTTTGAACTCCCCAGGACCAAGCAGTGGGCAAACCACCCACTTGAGAGACTGTGGCTTTGCACTCCCCAGGACCAAGCAGTGGGCAAACCACCCACTTGAGAGACTGTGGCTTTTCACTTCCCAGGAGCAAGCAGTGGGCAAACTACTCACTTGAGAGACTGTGGCTTTGCACTCCCTCTAGGAGGCTGGCCTGGCTTATAGTGGGTACCTTGTGGTACTTACACCTTGTGCCAGGTCCAGTTATCCCTTATTAGTAGAATATAGGTGTTTCTAGCAGCTTAGGCTGATAGAGATAGCTATAGATGAGCAGCTTAGGCTGAACTGGGAGACATGCAAAGCTCCTACTATACCACTTATATCATATAGCACTATATCATAAGAAAACACAATACTCAGAGTTACTAAAAATAAAGTTACCATATACTGCAAAAGTGGAATGCGAATCACAAATGGACCCCAGGCCTATGGTAGGTTGTAGAGGGTCGATGGGACTGTGAGAAAACAGTAAGGGTGTCTAAGATACCCCACCCCAAGACCCTGAAAAGTAGGAGTAAAATTACCCTACTACCCCAGAAAGACAGTATAGTCAAGATAGGGGATTCTGCAAGAACCACAACTGCCAGCAAAACACTGAAGATGGATTCCTGGACCTGAGGACCTGTAAAGGAAGGGGACCAAGTCCAAGAGTCACGCAAGTGTCCAGGGGGGCAGGAGCCCACTAAACCCCGGATGAAGGTGCAAAAGGGCTGCCTCCGGGTGGAAGAAGCCAAAGATTCTGCAACAACAGAAGGTGCCAGGAACTTCACCTTTGGTCAGAAGATGTCCCACGGCGTGCTGGAGGATGCAGGAGTGTTTTCACGCAGAAATACCACAAACAAGCCTTGCTAGCTGCAAGAGTCGCGGTTGAGGATTTTGGGTGCTGCTGGGACCCAGAAAGGACCAGGATGTCACGCCTTGGAGGAGGAGACAGAGGGGGCGCTCAGCAAATCAGAGAGCCCTCACAGAAGCAGGCAGCACCCGCAGAAGTACCAGAACAGGCACTTAGAAAATCTGTGGACAGCGGTCGACTCAGAGTCACAAAGGAGGGTCCCACTACGTCGGAGCCCAACTCAGCGAGTTGGGCAATGCAGGATGGAGTGCTGGGGACCCAGGCTAGGCTGTGCACAAAGGAAGTCTTGGAAAAGTGCACAGAAGCCCGAGCAGCTGCAGATCACGCAGTACACACGATTGCTGTCTGTCGTGGGATGGCAAGGACTTACCTCCACCAAATTTGGACAGAAGGGCCACTGGACTGTGAAAGAAAGAAAACCACGGCACATCGCAGATATGTGGAAGTTTCAATTTATTCTTCTATGGTGTCTCAGGAAGAATATATCACCTGGCCCAGTAAGACACACTGGGCACGGTATCAGAAGGCCAATACAATTCTCATTTTCGGAAAAACAGCAGCCAACACGTGTTATGAAGTCTTATTGACTGGACTGGACTGTGGGAGACACTTGGACCCAGCTCCTGTGTTCCAGGGACCACGCTCTTCAGGATGAGAGGGGACCCAGAGGACCGGTGATGCAGAAGTTTGGTGCCTGCGTTAGCAGGGGGAAGATTCAGTCGACCCACAGGAGATTTCTTCTTGGCTTCCAGTGCAGGGTGAAGGCAGACAGCCATCAGAGCATGCACCACCAGGAAACAGTTGAGAAAGCCAGCAGGATGAGGTGCTACAATGTTGCTGGTAGTCGTCTTGCTACTTTGTTGCGGTTTTGCAGGCGTCCTGGAGCAGTCAGCAGTCGATCCTTGGCAGAAGTCGAAGAGGGAAGTGCAGAGGAACTCTGGTGAGCTCTTGCATTCGTTATCTGAGGAATAGCCCAGAGGAGAGATCCTAAATAGCCCAGAAAGGAGGATTAGCTACTGAGAAAGGTAAGCACCTATCAGGAGGGGTCTCTGACGTCACCTGCTGGCACTGACCACTCGGCACTGTCCATTGTGCCCCAACACCTCTGTATGCAAGATGGCAGAGGTCTGGGACACACTGGAGGTGCTCTGGGCACCTCCCCTGGGAGATGCCGGTCAGGGGAGTGGTCACTCCCCTTTCCTTTGTCCAGTTTCACGCCAGAGCAGGGCTGGGGGATCCCTGAATCGGTGTAGACTGGCTTATGTAGAGAGGGCACCATCTGTGCCCATCAAAGCATTTCCAGAGGCTGGGGGAGGCTACTCCTCCCCAGCCCTTCACACCTATTTCCAAAGGGAGAGGGTGTAACACCCTCTCTCAGAGGAAATTCTTTGTTCTGGCTTCCTGGGACCAGGCTGCCCAGGCCCCTGGGGGGCAGAAACCTGTCTGAGGGGTTGGCAGCAGCTGCAGTGGAGACCCCGGAAAGCAAGTTTGGCAGTACCTGGGTTCTGTGCTAGAGACCCGGGGATGCATGGAATTGTCACCCCAATACCAGAATGGTATTGGGGTGACAATTCCATGTTCCTAGACATGTTACATGGCCGTGTTCGGAGTTACCATGGTGATGCTAGATATAGGTATTGACCTATATGTAGTGCACGTGTGTAATGGTGTTCCCGCACTCACAAAGTCCGGGGAATTTGCCCTGAACAATGTGGGGGCACCTTGGCTAGTGCCAGGGTGCCCACCCACTAAGTAACTTGGCACCCAACCTTCACCAAGTGAGGGTTAGACATATAGGTGACTTATAAGTTACTTATGTGCAGTGAAAATGGCTGTGAAATAACGTGGACGTTATTTCACTCAGGCTGCAGTGGTAGTCCTGTGTAAGAATTGTCTGAGCTCCCTATGGGTGGCAAAAGAAATGCTGCAGCCCATAGGGATCTCCTGGAACCCCAATACCCTGGGTACCTAGGTACCATAAACAAGGGAATAATAAGGGTGTTCCAGTGTGCCAATGAGAATTGGTAAAATTAGTTACTAGCCTGCAGTGACAATTTTAAAAGCAGAGAGAGAGCATAAACACTGAGGTTCTGGTTAGCAGAGCCTCATTGATACAGTTAGGTACCATACAGGGAACACATACAGGGCATACATTATGAGAACTGGGGTCCTGCCTGGCAGGATCCCAGTGACACACAGGCAAAAACAAACATACATACAGTGAAAATGGGGGTAACATGCCAGGCAAGATGGTACTTTCCTACACTTCCCATGACCAAGCAGTGGGCAAACCACCCACTGGAGAGACTTGAGAGACTGTGGCCTTGCACTCCCCAGGACATTGCTGTGGGCATGGAGCCCCCTCCAGGAGCAGTGGTGTTAGCCCCCCCCAACCCCGTCACCCTGAGGTGCCTGTGTGTTTTCGACCTGATGCCCCTGCAGTGTTCTCTCCGTATTGAGGCAGGAGTCAAGTGTGGGCTTGGCCTATGTGTTTTGGCCCAGTGGGCCACAGACATTTTGGGTGGACATTATCCCGCTTTTTGTACATATTGTATATTTTGTAAATACAGTTTTTGAGATATTAACGTATTTCTGAGTATCTCTAATATAACACTAATTTGACTCAATTACTTTTGTCCTTGTGTTATTCCAGAGGGTTACGGGGTGTATATGTAATGTTGTTGCATGTGTTTGTGTGTATGGTGTTGGGGGTGAGGGTGGGGGTGGGGATGTTGCATGTGTGTGTCACTCTCTTCCCCCCATCCACTGTCTACTAGGTGCTGTACTCACCGTAGTCATTGTCGCCGGCATTGGTACTCCTGATATATGAGAAGATACACCAACAGGGGCAGTTCGGGCTCGATGGTGTCCTGGTTCTTCCTTGAGTTTCGAGAGGTGAGTGGTTTCCCTTCCAAGTACTGTTTCCGCCGTGCTTTTGATGGCGTTGGTACTGCCCTGGAAAAAGCTGACGGATGGGCATTTTGTAATGGGGTGGGCGGTACATTGTTTTCCGCCTGGCTGTTGGCGATAACCGCCACGGTGTTTGTTTGGAGTGTTGAAATGGCTGTGTGTTGGCGGTTTCCGCTGCAGTCGTGATTCCATTTTTTTTTTACCGCCGGCCTGTTGCCAGTATTACCGCTGCTTCAACACTGACCACCAGGGTTGTAATGAGGGCCAAAATCTTCAATCTTCTTCAGCAGTTATTTACAGCTCTCAGTCTCACTTCCAGGATCCTTTGTCAAAAATCGGTTTAGCAGCTTGTCAAAATCAGGCTGCAAAAGTCGAATCAGGTTATCAAATTCTTTTCCGGTTACTTTTAACAAACTCTTCCTCTTTGCTCTTTTCTCAAAATATTTTATCAACAGTTCAGTTCTTTGGCTTCCTTCAAGTGTCAAAGTAGTGACCTGGAACTTCTTTATCAAAACAAAAAGACAAAAATGATTTCTGTCATTCATTTGTACTTACATACACCCATTCAGGACATGCGCACCTTTGACTTGCTATTCTCTTTCTTTTCAACTTTCGATTTCTATTCAATTGTCCTTCACTTAGATCTTCTGTCCTTGCTGTATCTATTTCTTCCTTGATTGTTGAGTCAACAACTTCTTCCTTCCTTCCTTTCTTCTTGCTTGTGACTCCGGCCACTTATCTTCCCTCAGTGGACCTTTGGTCATGTTCTTTTCAGTGTTGTACTTGTGACTTCTTGCTCTGTGGTGTTTTCTCTTGATGGACCTGCAACTGGCTCAGACGAGGTTGGATCACAATGGCTTTGATCTGCCTCAACTTCTCTTCTCCCAGATTCTGGCAACTGCTCTGTTTGTCTTTCAGATTCGTCTACTTCTGGGAAAGCTCTCCTCTGACTGGGCTCTCCTGTTGCCTCAATTGACATAGGTTCACTATCACCTTCCTGGAGCTCTTCTCCTTTGTCTCTCACAGGAGTTACTGAACCATCCTCAGCGGGCTCAAATTCAGTCTCAGTTTTCCTTTGTTCTCCTTCGGGCCGTGAGACTGATCCTGTTGTTGATGGTATTCTCAACAACTCTGATTCTTCTTCTTCTGTAGGGCATACCACTTTCTTCGTGTGACTGACGTGAATCCAGTTCAGAACTCCAGCACACTTCACAGCTGTGGTGGTTGTTAGAACTACTTGGTATGGACCCTTCCAATGAGGTTCCAAACACATTTTCCTCTGGTGTTTCTGGTCCACGACCTGATCACTGGCTTTCAGATTGTGCCCTGGGTCAGGGATCAGTAGCAGTGTGACAGCTTCCACCTGCTGAGAGAAAGAGCGAACCGTATCAGCCAGACCTTTGCAGTAGTCCAACACCATATCATCTGTAATGTTGACAAGTGCATTTGCAGGCACCGCTGCCAACCTCATGGCTCGACCCATAAGGATCTCATGTGGCGACAATCCTGTTGTCCTGTCAGGTGTGTTTCTCATAAGCATCAGAACTAAAGGCAATGCGTCAGGCCATTTCAGATTCAATGACGCACACATCTTTGCAATTCTTGACTTCAAGGTACCATTCATCTGCTCCACTAGTCCTGATGTTTCTGGGCATTAGCTACAATGCAACTTCTGCTCAATGTTCAATGCTGCACACAGTAATTTAATTACTTAATTGTTAACTTCCCCTATCTAATTTTAAAGAGATCGGAAACCCAAAACGTGGTAGCAGTTCCCTAAGCAGTAATTTCGCTACTGTGAGGCTGTCATTCCTGTAGGGTATGCTTCAATCCAGTGACTAAATATACACACAATCACAAAAACATATCTCAACCCTCCACACATAGACATCTCAATAAAATCCATCTGCGTTCTGCTGAATGGACCTCCTGCTCTTCCAATGTGGCTTAAAATTAACCACTGTCCCTTTCCCCATGTTCATTTGTTGCCAAATGACGCAACAATGGCAAACTTATTCAGCAACCTGCCTAAACTTTGGGAGGAACCAATCATGTTTGAACGAACAAATCATTGCATCCCTCCCAACATGTGCTTGACCATGATAATGCCTAGCCATGTGAGACAATAGACTATTTGGCAAAACTAGTCCCCCTTCTTCTGAGACCCACACTACATCTTGTCTTTGTACACATTTAATTTTGCTACATGAAAGTTTTTCCTCCCTGTCAACATTGTTATGTAACATTTTCAATTCCTCCAATTTATCAATCACTTCTAACACATAATTTGAACATGTTTTATCTTCTTCAGGTAACCGTTCTCACTTGTCTTTGAACGATATGCAGTTCAATGCGCAAAACCTTGCGACTAGATCCGCATATCCATTTCCCTTTGATACATAGTCTTGGGATTTCAGATGTGCACTGCATTTGACCACGGCAATCATTTCAGGCATTTGAATAACATGCAATAGTTCTTTAATTCTTTCGCCATTTCTCACTGTTGAACCAGAAGAGGTCAGGAAACCTCTCTGCGACCACAACTGGCCAAAGTCATGGACTATTCCAAATCTTTACTGACTATCTGTATAGATTGTGCTTTTCATCTGAGTAGAAACAAGACATGCTATAGTAAGGGCCACCAGTTCTACTACTTGTGCAGAATACACCTCTCGGAGACAAGATGCTTCCAGGATACCAGAAATTGTGTACACAGCATATCCTGCTCGCAGTGTCCTTGTGATGTCTCTTAGACAAGCACCATCAACAAATTTGGTCATTATCTTCCAATCAGATGTCTCTAATGTCAGGTTTCGGTTTTGTGCACAAGTCAGTTACTCCGAGACAATCACGCTTGACATCCTCTAATTTCTCAATTTCAAAATTTTCACTCTGGAGTATAGTTGCCGGGCTTGGCACTGCTTCTGCAAGGGCTTGGAAATAACTTAAAAATGTAGGATCCACTGATGACAATATCCTCCCATCCCTAGGAACATCCTGACATCTCTCTGTGTGGTCAGGGGATTCATCTGCAATATTTTGATGTGACCCTCTCTCTGGGTATTTTCCTTATCCCTTTCTCAATCTGGTGTCCCAAGTATTTCACTTCTCTCTGACAATACTGCAATTTCAGTGGAGACCCTTTATGACCATTTTTTTCCCAAATGGTTCAGTAAGGCAATCGTGTCAAACTTGCATTCATCTCTTGTTCTGCACACAATCAGCAAGTCATCAATGTACTGCACCCATGTTGATTGGAAAGGTAATTACAACAACTCCAAATTCTTTTTCAAGATCTGATTGAATATGGAAGGTGACTTTGAAAACCCTTGAGGAATTCTGCACCAACAGTAAACTCGATCCAGGAATTTGAAACAAAAGAGAAATTGACTATCCTCATGAAGAGGCACAGAAAAGAAGGCTTGTGACAAATCAATAACAGTGAACCATTCAGCATCAGATGGAATCTGAAACATTATTACAGCTGGATTTGGCACCAAGAGGCAACATTTGACCACAATGTCATTTATTTTTCTTAAATGCTGAACTACTCGAACTTTCCCACAGCGAAATCCCATTATTGGTGAATTACATGGGCTGCTCAACACTTCTTTCAACACCCCTTGTTCCACAAAACCTGCGATTATTTGAGCAACCTTCGCAAGAACATGCTGTGGCATATTGTACTGGGAAATCTGAGGGAAAACTGCATTCGGCTTTACAGTAACTTTAACCGCCTCAACTCCTTTTATCAAGCCTAATTTTTTCTCTGTCAGGTACCAAACTTTCTCCTTAACTGTTCCTTGTAAATCAGGATTAAGTTTTTTTTACTGTGAACATGGGAAAGAAATCAATCAGAGGATATTCCTCATTTGTTATTTCATACTCGGGTTCTGGAACTGCGTCATCCTCATCATCACTATTTGTCTGAATCTCGATTCCACCATTTGAGCAAGTAATCGAGCACCTAGTTGTACACAGTAAGTCTCTTCTCAGTAGGGATACAGGACTTGAATCACAGACTACAAATGTATGCAGTCCCTGGAAATTACCAATCTTCACTTGTACTGGATCTGTAATTGGGTTTGTCAACTGCAGATTTGCTACTCCTACAAACTGGATTGTTTTTCCTGAAAGGGGAAAATTCTGGACTTCAGCAGATCTTACTGTAGAGCTTGTAGCTCCTGTGTCAACCAAGAATGAAACTCTGTGACCCATGACTTTTCCCTTTACATAGGGACCTCTCTGATCTACTTCTAAAAAGGCTGCAGGCACACACGCTTCTTCATCTGAACTCTCACTCATCCAGTCATCGTTTATTCCATTCTCGCTGTGTAACTGGAACTGAGGAAACTGCATTATTACTTTGACTGGACCTGTGACCTATTGAGGAAGCATCACCTGCTGCTGTTCCATTGGGGCTTGAGGTATTTGGACCTGCTGTCTGGGTACCATAGGGACCTGCTGTTGCATTGGCTGCAACTGTGTCATTTGCACATGTGGTATCTGCACCTGCTGCATGGGCTGAAAATTCTGCATTTTATTCATATTATTCTGGAGATTTGGATTAGGACCTTTCATTCTCAGTCCCCTCATGTTTTGGAATTAATTGACATTACTTTGCTGAGCGACACCTTTCGGCACCATCAACGGACACTCCTGTTTCCAATGTCCAACAGCTCCGGAAGGATGGCAAGACTAACAATTTCTTCATTCCCTGCACATCATTCTGAACCACTACAATATTTAGGTCTGGACCATGGTTCATGTTACCTCCGCGACCTCTGCCTCTCATCTGATTCTGGAATACCATGTTTCCCTATTGCAGCTGCTGCTATGGAAAAGTTCCCTGCATCCCTGTCTGTGCTGCTTTAATTTGCATCACCATCGCCTTCTCTTTCAGCTTTTTCTGCTTCAATTCAATCTTATCACTACAGTACTTTGCATACTGCAGCACCTCATCAATTGGCTTTGCTTGCCAACAAATCAAATGACTCTTAATCATCTGACTAATTTTAGGTTTCAATCCTTCCACAAATCTGAACACAAAATGGATCATGTCTTTTTGCTCAATTGTCTCTGTACCACTGTAATGTTTAAATCTCTGCAACAATCTCTCATAATATGCATGTATCGACTCTTTGGCTTCCTGAGCTGTCCTATCAATTCTCTGCCAATCAATGTGTTTGGGCGGAATTCTTGTTTTCAGGAATTCTATCACCTTGTAGTAATATTTAATTACCTCAGGAGACTGTGCACCTGTAATCTTATCTTTATCAGGTTCTCTTGGCGGCAAATCTACACTCCTCTTACACTTCAACCACAGAACAGCTGGAACGACTATCTCGAGTAAAGTGTTCATGTCCTCCCATTTTGCAAGTTTCACGAAACTGTCTGTCTGCTGGTACCATTCTACTGGCTTCTCTCTCAATCTAGGATAATCATAAGTAAATGACAGAATATCACTTCTGCTCCAAGAGACATGAACAAAATTCCCTCCTGGAATCTCTCTCATTCACGAAATTTGTACTGGATCCTTGTCCTTCTGCTCTATCATAGTCAGCTCCATAGAATCCCTTTTCCTTTTAACTCTCTTCTTCACCCATCTGCCTTCCCATTTGTCTAATGCTTCCCAAGTCTGGGCACTTTGAAGCAACTCCCTAAGGTGTGCTTTCATTCCGGCGGACCTCATGTGTTCAAAATCTTTGGCTTCAAAATCTAACCTGTAACTCCTTTTCAAATTAATAATTTTCTCAATTTCTATGCCCTATTTCTCTGTCAGGTCTGCTAATTTCTGATGCACCTTGCTCACTTCCATTGTAATCTGTGGACACAGGTATTTCAACTCTGTTTCTGTGTAGGACTCTAACCTGTTTACACCCATAGTTCCCTCAATGAGCTCTCCTGCTTCCATGCTCAACCTTGCATAATTCCTCTCCCTTCAGAGCACCCTGCAGGGTATTCAATTTATCTAACCATTCTGTCAACTACTGAGCATTCATACCTTGCAATGAAATATTGCTGGGCTGGACATGTGGCATCTGTTGTACAACTGTATTTGAAGTCTGCGGTGTCAATAATTTCAAGCTCTGACTAATGTTCGATCCTATAGTAGTTTCTGGAGGTACTCCAAATGGACTAAAGTCTAGCAATGATCTAGACCCATCAAAGGTCTGTCCCACGAGCGAGGCTATCCGGACATTCTCATTGAGTCCTCCTTTCGGTAAGTTCTGATTAAAGACTCCATGTCTCCCTGCACTGGGTTTCTCTTGTGCGAATAAAGGCACAATTGGACCTATAGTAACAGGTACAGATACAGCATCTGGGTTAGGTCTGCCACTCAAATTCTGCAGTTGCGTTGCTCCCATATTTTGACTCATTAAAACAGACATATCATGTCTGGGTCCCTGTCATAGGGAAATACCTCTCCATTACTTGCGGCTGCACTTGCAGCAACAAGAGTGGGGTTGGCTCTCTCTGAATCAATGTCGGTCTCGGGAAAACTTGTTGTGCAGGCACTACTAGATTTGTATTACTCTCCACTATAGGCACTTTGGGATAGATTCTCGGGACATCTGACAGTGGCACCTGGGTCATTATTATTGAAGTAGTAGGTGCATTAAGGCTACTGTGCATCGGGTTCTGCACCTGGTTAGGATTAACCTGCACCGGACTCACTGTCCCATTAACCGGAGCTGTAGGATCAGCACTGGTTCTTCGACCACTCTCATGTGCTGCACAAGGTGGCGGGCGATTTCTCATTACCTGTGTAAGAAACTCATCATCATCTGAACCTTCCTCATATGTCGAGGACTTTTTAGCTCTCCTGTTCTCGGAAGGGCTCTTATCAGTCTTTTTAGTAGCTTTCTTTCCTTACTTCTCATCATCATGTGTAATTGCAGGACCAACTTAATTCCCTGCAGAGTCTTGTTTCTCCAAATTCTCTGAACACTGTCCCATCTAGCCTCTGATAATGTCTTTTCTGATTTTCTCATTCTCCTCTGGAATTTCTGTTGCTGTCTGGCTACTAGCTCCCAAATCGCTAATGCCTCAAACTGTGCTGGCCTCTGAAGGGGCTTAGAACCGTACAACATGATCCTTAGATTCTCTAGAACCCTCAAATTGAAATTCCCATTTGTAGGAAACCTAAGCTTCGCTCTTTCTCTGTCACCTTGCACCAATGCTTTAACCAAAGACATGGCCTGACACCCTTCTCTTCTATTACAATATAAGCTGGTGTACCCTCTGGCGGTGTAATTTCCCCTATGCTCGCTGTGATGTACGTATCTCCCCTCAAGGCACTCTTTAAAGCTTTGAAAAATGTCCTCTTTTCGACCTTTATGTTATTCAACAATCAAATTGGGAAGTGACTTTCAATCCCAGAATTCCCTTCACCTACTTTCTCAACCAATTGCCCTACACAGATGGCTGCCAATCCGTGCGCAACCCTTTTCTCTAACCAACCTATCCCAGCACGGCTCCAATGTTGTCAAACTCACACACTGCGGCTGACAAAGTCTTGCGGTTCGTTCTCCCAAACTCAGATTCACATGAAACTAATGCAAAATATTGCACGTACTAAACAAATAAAAACCCAATTTGCTGGTTTACTACAGGAAAAGGTAACCCAATCGCTTCAGAAACTTTACGGATTATTTACTGATGGCGTTTCTCGTTCTTACAGCTACTCCTTCTTTCTCAGTTTCCCTGATTCACAAGCAAAGTTCGACCCACAAATTTTACTCTCAACTGATCAATGGATCTGTCCTGGTGCACATAGGACTTGCCACATCTCAGTCGAAAATTTCTTTCACTCACTTTGACTCACACTCTGACTTATCGACCATGCCCGATCGACCAACTAAACCAGACAAATTACAACAAAAACCAAGTGTCTCAGACACTTTTCCAATATACTCCAGAGTCTTAGACCACGCAGGGTCCGTACATCAACAACCATGTGGACAATTGTTTAGCACAAAGCGCCACACACATGTGAAGTCTGCCGATTAACCTACTCTCATACGTCGGAGTACGCACACTCCTTCTACAACTTCATTTGGAGTATGCAAACTCCCTAAACCCTCACAAACGTCACAATTCACCTGCAATTTGCATAAGCTGTGCAAGCGCAAAAACCCTAATTCATTCAATCTATCACTAGAACACTGAGAACATCTACAAACCACCATTAGTGGGCTCCAAGATACCGGGATAGTCATTTCAGGACTGAGGAGCATATTTTCTCTCCAATTTGTATCAATGGAAAAATAAATCTAAATCTCAGTAATATAGAACTCTCAAAAAACAAGACCATCAAACTACTACCATCTCCGTTGATCTCTATATGTCTTTACTACTGTCTCTGTGAACACCTTTAGTACTGGGTATCTATGATAGACTCCTCAGGAGACAAACCATCAGTCTGCTACCATCTCTGTTGGAGCGCCTGACCTTGGTGAGTAAACTTACAAGGGGACGCGAATAGGTGGATGAACCTTTTGACTACGCTTAAGATGTTCCCACCATAAATCCAGTACATGCAAATCAATAATCAATAACAATCAATATCATTAGTAATCAATAATCAATAGGAGTCAGTAATTATCACACACCATGACCTTTCAGTTATGAATAACCACACCTTTATGTGAAAGTTAGAATATGTATTTCCCTATATTAAGAATGCTAAGGTCACGTAAGTTAGTCTCAAAATCAAAAGATAGACATACAGAAACAATACTGGCTGGCCAAATCTGCGAAAGAAACTCAAACTAATCAAAGCTTGGATTATTGCACATTCTAAAGTCACTGTGCAAATTAATAATAAGAACAGCTGTGCAAATGATACCACATCCTTTAGATTCAGCAAAAGAAGATATCAATTGTTATACCAAATATACATTTTCATTAGTGAGGGATCCTATCTAACCCCAATCAGAATTAGCATGTTGGGCTTCATGCAAAAGAATTATGACAGACAAATTTAGAAAACATCTAGCTATTGCTCTTTAAAAATAGCGGAGTTGGTACCTAGAAAGAAAATTCAAACAGACAGCAAATAACATTCTTTGTTAATACCTATCCTCAGAGTGGATCAGCAAGCTGTGACAGTCTTCGTCCTCGGGACATCAGTCTTGTCAGCAAGGCATCAGGATTCAGTATCAAAGCTCAGAAAAATGGCAACGTCATTAAGCATTAAAGTTAAGGACGTCTCAAGATGCTCAATAAGGTAACAAACTCTCGATCAGGAAGAAAATGGGCAAAAGCGGTGGGCAAAAGTGAAATACGCAATGGCAAGTGGCAGCTTCTTCTCAGTGCAGTCCTGTTAAGTTAGATTACCTAAAACTACTTCCCAATTCCCTACTGGTCGAGGGTATTCCTACTTTGTCCAATAAAACTAAAACTTCAAATCTGCAGATTCTACCAGTTCACGGTTCACATGTTTATGACTGGTCCTCTTGTAATGTCCTCATTCATCCGGCTCGTCAGGTAACAATATTGTTGCAGCTTACACTCCAGTCTGTGTCCCTATTATTTAAGCCTGAGAAAGTCAGTCTCACACATGTTACATTTACAATGTTACATTCAACAGGAACAACATCAACTAATAATCAGTTCTCATGGAAAATACTTTTAGTTATGAATTCCTCACTTCAGCACAATGGAAAATCACAATTCAGCTCTCTAAGTAGATATTCTATTAAACGTTTGGAAATACAGTTTGACATGAGGCCGTGCAACTAGGCCAAGACCTCCGCTAAGTTAAGGCCTTCAATTAATAAAGCTAATACATAAAGCATAACATTAAATATGATGTATTACTACATTTTTTAAACATAAGCTCAATATTTCATATTAGTAAGGCATTAAAAAGTATACTTCGTGAACATTGACAACCACTCACGTGGGCACATTTTCAAATGCGTGCATTAGTTTTCGATAGATTATTATATTTTTCTACGCAAATCTAGTACTCAAAATACATGAATATTCAATAGTATTTTCTATTAAAACTCCTGCTCTAACAGCATCATGAGATAAACCCTTTTCCCTGACTAGCTTGTCATTCTTACTCCATTTGAAAGTGGGCCTTGAGAGCCTGCTACACAATCCTTGCAGTCACCTGTCTATTAAGGCGAGCCATTCCCACCCAGGCCTGCTCAAGAACCCCAGACACAATAAGGTCATCAGAGCCAGCATCATGTAAAGTGCACAGTGCCTCACGAACTGCCTTTCTTTGATCCATATCAAATTTTATTTTTCCACAGAAATTCTAAGGCCACCTACACTACACTGTCCACTGGATCACGGGTCAGCAAAGAGTCTGGCCTTTGACCCTAACCCTAATATAAACTCCCTAGAAATCACCTCCTCCCTGATCTCCCTAACCTATCCTGATGTGGGCTCAGTGGCCAGTTACACTTTCACTTGCCCGAATCACCCCGGATGGGCAGATGGTGGTGGTGGTATCCTGCAGGCTTATGCCCCCCTGGCTCCCTCAGTGCCACTATGCGCTCTCAATCTGACATCACTCATAAGCATATAATAACAAAGGGGATTGTAGAGTTCCCTGCCCCCACTGAACATCTTGCTGGAGGGGTAGTGGAAGCATCAAAAGGATTGGGCTCTGTGCACTCAAGCAGCACCAGTGGTAGAAGTGGACCACACCAGTGGTGGAAGTGGACAGCTGTCTCCTAAGAAAAGCTTTAGGTACCTGCACTTATGTTTTTTTTTTACAAACTAAGCACAGGGGTTGCATTGAATGTAGATCAGGTTGTTAACATATGATGGTTTTGGTTTTGGATGAGAGAAACTGGTGCCTCCATTCTAAAAAATGACATGAATGAAGGGAAGCAGGATGGAAGCGCATCTTTGAAGCGAGCATAAAGGAGGAATCAGGGTAGTACCGCGAGGAGACAGTGTGTACAGATCTATGACAGAATAAAACAGCATGCAAAATGAATCCTCGAGTGAAATAATGGAAATTCCATGAGGAAATCAGTAGCGGCCATCAAAATAATGAGAAGAAATAAAGCTATTTCTCCTCGTTGTGCCTCTATGTGATAGGTTCACCATTATAGTGCAATCCCAGGTTGACTTCCTTTACTAAATCTGGGATCGTGTCAATTTCCAGGGATGGATGCACGACAATGCCCATGTTCTACCCATGGGATGCCTACTACAACGAAATGTAATGCAGCACAAGTGTTTGAGTTGTGTTACTTCGTAAAGTTACACAAGGTGGCATAAATAGCTACATGCATGACTTTGTAAATATCATTTAAAGGCTTGCGTTGTCTTATGATGACTTGGGGCACGCAAGGACAGCGCAGTCTATGGCCATCAGGTGGAATAACTGTAACTGTAGTAAGGCAGAGATGTCATTAAGTAGTAAATCAGGAGCTGTAGTGAGTTGCTGACTACGGTTGAGGAAAAAAGTTAAGATCTGTTGTAAAGTTAGACTGCCACCCCGCACCTGAGCCTGTCAACCTTCTCAGTAAGGTGTTGTGCTGTTAGTGGGGAGAAGTAGAAAAGTTTAAGGACTGTGTTCTCTTTTCATCACTTTTCAGCAAATACCAATGTAAAATCCATCAAGGATAAAAGACAATGCATGGTAAGTGCTGATGAAAACAAATGGCATACACGCGTAAAACATGGGCATCAGCCTCATCAGCTGAAAGATCCATTGCTATACATGGAACCACACATACTTCTATGGCAGTGTGGAGGTCTGTGGTTTGCATCAGGTGTCTAGCTTCCTATTCTTTCTATGCCAGAAAACGCAGCCAAGATTTAGCACCACCAAATAAAAGACAAGGGGGTAGATTTACAAACATTTTGCACTGGGTTAACATTACATAAGTGGTGCAGACCAGCACAAAATGTTTTTTCCTAATATACCTTCCAGTGCAAAACGCAAAGCAGTGCAAGGCGTTTCTTAATACCAAGTGGACGTTACATGGGTGATACACAGGTGTTCCCATGCAACCACCCATGCCTTTTGACACAAAACCCTATCTACTAACAATAGTAGACAAAAGTAGATACCATTTGAAAGAAGCTGTTGACAGGAGAAAGGTTTTTATGTCGCCTTTGTTTTCCGACTTTGCATGCATGCTGCACTGTGCAGCATACATAGAAAGTAGGAAAAGTTTTAAATTAAGTCTAAACATAATATTTTGTACTGGAAGGTGTTAGAAATGAGGTCTCTAGTTGCCAGTGGTTTACACCCTATCCAAGTAGCGATCCTCATTCTAATCACGGTAAGGGAGCCACACAGTGAAGATAACCCCTGCTCACTCCTTTGGTAGCTTGCCATGAGCAGACAGGCTTATCTCAGAGGCAATGTGTAAAGTATTTTTATACACACACACACAGTAATGCAGTGAAAACACTTCAAAAGTTCTCCACACCAGTTTAGAAAAATAACCAATATTTATCTGAGTAAAACAAGATCAAAACAACAAAAATCCAACATGCACAAGTAACCATATCACTTTTTAAAGGTTTTAATGCAATAGTAGTTCCTTGAAATCAATGAAGCGCTTGCCTGAGGTAAAGTACCTGAGATGTGTCAAAAACAAAGATGATGCAGGCCACAGTGGAGGTGATGCATCAAAAGAGTCAGAGATGCATTGGTTCCTTACTGTCACAGGGGAGGTTATGCGTCGGTTCCTTACTGCTAGACAGCGCTGATGATGCGTCAGTTCCTTACTTCCACAGGGGAGGGGATGAGTCATTTGCAGCACAAAGCATTGATTCTTTACTGCATGCGGTGTTAATGTAGAAAATGGTGTCCAGGTACGATGTGTCAGTGATGCCATGTGTCAATCTCACAGCGATGAAGCAGGCACTGCGTCGGAGTCAGGGTGGTGTGTCATGGACTCCAGTGATGCAGTGCTCGGAACTCACACAGTGGTGGTTCTTCCGACGCGTCAAATTCTTGCACCGATGTGTCGGTTCGGAATGATGCAGTGAGTCAATGCGTGGATTTTCTCCTTGTAGCACCAAAATCCTCCCTCAAAAGCACAGACTGGGTTTGTCACCACTTTGCAGGACAGGGCTCTCACCAGAGGAGCCCAGGTATTGGCAGATGATGTCCCTGAGACTTCTTAACAGGAGGCAAGATCAACTCAAGCCCTTGGAAAATCTTGGAAAGCAGGATGTAGAAAACAAACTCCAGTCCTTTCACACCCAGGACAGAATCAGCAAGCAGCGGGCCAGCACAACAAAGCAACAGGCACAGTGGCAGTCCCTCCTACAGCATCCAGCTCTTTTTCCTGACAGAATTGTTCTAACTATGTGGGGCCAGAGGTCCAGTAGTCTTACCCATTTCTGTCTTTGAAATAGACAAACTTCAAAGAAAAGTATGTGTAGTGCACAAGACCCTGCTTTTCCCTGCCCTGGCTCCAGACACACTCCAGGGGTTTGGAGACTCCTTTGTGTAAGGACAGGCACTGCCCTATTCGGGTGCAAGTATCAACTCCTCCCACCACTCTACCTGAGGAAGACCCACCAGGATATGCAGGGCACACCTCAGCTTCCTTTGTGTCACTGTCTAGACTGAATTCACAAATAAACGCAACTGTCATCCTGACCCAAACGTGTATTCCACAGCCAGGCAGAGGCACAAAATGGTTAAGCAAGAAAATGCCCACTTTCTAAAGTGGCATTTTCAAACCCACAGTTCAAAATCACCAAAAGATGTATTTTTAAATTGTGAGTTCAGAGACTCAAACTCCATATCTCTATGTGCTCCCAATGGGAAGTTACACTTAAAAATATTTCAAGGCAATTCCCATGTTACCTTATGGGAGAGATAGTCCTTGCAATAGTGAAAAACACATTTAGCAGTTTTTCACTATCAGGACATGTAAAGCACACCAGTGCATGTCCTACCTTTTAAACACATGGGACTGCCTTGGGCCTACCTTATAGGTCTCTTACATGTAGTAAAAGGGAAGGTTTGGGCCTGGCAAGTGGGTGCACTTGCCAGGTCAAAATGGCAGTTTAAAACTGCACACACAGACACTGCAGTGGGAGGTCCGAGACATGTTTACAGGGCTACTCATGTGGGTGGCACAATCAGCGCTCCAGGCCCACTAATAGCATTTGGTTTACAGGCACACATGGTGCACTATACTAGGGACTTACTAATAAATCAAATGTGCCAATCATGGATAAACCAATCACTAATACAGTTTAGACAGAGAGCACTTGCACTTTTGCACTGGTCAGCAGTGGTAAAGTGTCCAGAGTCCAAAAGCCAGCAAAAACTAAATTCAGCACAGGATCAAAAACAGGAAGTCATAAGCAAAAAGACAGGGGAAACCACGCCAAGAGCTGACAGGTTTAGCAGAAGGGCACCTTTACAGTACAAAACCTATGCTAGACTTGCACACACACACCATTGCACTGTGTTGCAAAGGTGTGTGCATGACACAAGACAGCTAAAATCTGTGTTAGCACTAGGGAGAGGAGAGGAGAGAGACATATCTCTGTAGATATAGCACTCTCCTGCTCCCTCTCTGTCAAGAAACACAGTGCAGCATTTTTGGCTGCTGAGCTGTGTTCTGTGACTATTTTGTAAATCTGGGACAAGATTTCCTTGGACTTGGGGCCAGTCTAGCAAGTTTGGAATCACAAGGCTGAGTGTGGGGTACTCTAAAAAACCCTGAGATCATTGCAGGCATCTAACTCAGTGATTCCCCGGGAAAGTTCTACCCACTATGTGATGTGAAGCCAGTAGTCTGTTGCTTCGTAATCACTTTTGGCCCATGGTGCACAAGTGTGTCAATCCCATTCTGTGCCATAAACTACCTGTTAGTCAGAAACACACTTATTCCCGCTCAGCACCTGGGTTCCCAGGCAGCCACAATTTAAATAATAAATCCGAAGAAAATTAGAGGGATTAGCAAGGATTACTTTCTGCCACACCCTCTTTATCCAGTGCAGATTGGAACCATAGACCACATCAGCTTATAAGAAAATAGCTGGCATCGTATAGTACCTTCTTACATGGACCTGTTTACCTGAGGTAATTATTTTACTCAAATAAACACAAGCCATGACTTTTTGTAAAGAAGAATTCATGTTAAAAGACTTAACTATAAACACTGAAACTACAAAGAAAAGCCACATAAGACATCAATCTTGAGAAGCACCTGCTGTGCCTAGAACCGTAGCAATGCTGAGTGACAATGATGTAAATGTACTTGCCACAGGCCCAGTCCAGAGATTCTCCGATGAGACAGATACTTTTAGCAAACAACTTAACCATCTTTCCACTCCTTAACTGCACAGCCCTGAGGTTATAAAGTCCAAGGTGGCAGAGGTGGGAGAAGTAAGTAGACCTCAGCTTGATTTTACCCCCGGGGTCAGCTTCACTTTGGAGAATCAGTTACCACCCCAACTTAGGCATTGATAAATCATTGTGACCGCATTGCCAGTTGCAAACTATAATTCTTATCATTCCAACTTACAGACAAACGGGGCTTGCTACTGCTGGAGCGAAAATGTTAGTAACACTTTTAGTGAACAAACGTCAGCAGAAGGTGATAATTTATGTCTCATGTTTGACATCCTAATGTAGAAAGCTGCACTGACACACATTTTAATTGGGCTAAGTTTTTACTTGTTAATGGTCACAATTGTGCCTTACTTATCAAACAAATTGTTAGTGAAATAAAAATGTTAAAGTGTATTTTAAACTTTAGACTAATTGCTAGTATCAAAATGAATTTGCATTTCTAACGTTTAGTGAAAGAATAAATGTCTGAAAATATGTGCAAATGAGAAAAATGCACTTCTCTGTTATACCTAATATATCTAATACCTAATGCATTAACAATGTTTTACAATTTATAATGACATGTTTAACTTATTTTGATGGTATATTATTAATACTGAATTTATAAGTGTGAACATTATGGGGGTCATTCTGACCCCGGCCGGCGGCGGAAGCCGCTGGCCTGGCTGGAACCACCAGAATACCGCTGCGCGGTCAAAAGACCGCCGCGGGTATTCTGGGTTTCCCGCTGGGCTGGCGGGCGACCGCCAGAAGGCCGCCCGCCAGCCCAGCGGGAAACACCCTTCCATGAGGATGCTGGCTCCGAATGGAGCCGGCGGAGTGGAAGGGGTGCGACGGGTGCAGTTGCACCCGTCGCGATTTTCAGTGTCTGCGTGGCAGACACTGAAAATCTTTGTGGGGCCCTGTTACGGGGGCCCCTGCAGTGCCCATGCCATTGGCATGGGCACTGCAGGGGCCCCCAGGGGCCCCACGACACCCCTTACCGCCATCCTGTTCCTGGCGGCCAAAACCACCAGGAACAGGATGGCGGTATGGGGGTCGGAATCCCCATGGCGGCGCAGCAAGCTGCGCCGCCATGGAGGATTCCGCAGGGCAGCGGGAAACCGGCGGTACACCGCTGGTTTTCCGTTTCTGACTGCGGCTGTACCGCCGCGGTCAGAATGCCCATGGGAGCACCGCCAGCCTGTTGGCGGTGCTCCCGCGGTCGTTGGCCCTGGCGGATTTTACCGCCAGGGTCAGAATGACCCCCTATATGTTCAACAAATATTCTAATGCATTTTATATTTACTTCTGTTAACATAACTTAGGCCTGCAAAGCTCATATTTTGCAGTCATGTAAAAGTGATGAATCATTGTTCTTTCTAACATGAGTTTTTCTTTAGGTTCCATTCTCATGAGAAGCTTTGCAAGTACCAATAGGTTTGTTGTTCAATTGCACAGAGACTTTCAGTTTAGTGACCTTGGGAAGGAACATTCAGGCCTGTGGACTTAATGTGAAAATAAGTTGTTGCCACCAGTATATGGATTTACACGGAATTGAGATGATCCCATAGTAAAACCTGGGAACCAGATGGACTGTCAAGGGAATGCTTTTGTTTTCACTGTTTTGGAGTTACACCAAAAGAGATGTTCTCATGACAGACGTTAGAGAAAACCGAACTGCTGTAAAGTCAAGTTTTTTATTTATTCATATTGGATGATGATTTTTTGTGAGACACAATGCCATTAAACTGACAAATCAACATGATTTATGTGTTTTATATTAGGGTTGGACTTTAAAGCTTTAGTCAATTCTCTCTCTGCACTTTTCCTGATGACAACCCTGACTGAATTTTGTTGCCTTTGCTGATGAAGAAGCCCGGAATGCTGCTCCTTTGAGAGGTTTATCTCTCTCAGTTGATTGCCACTGTCCCTTGATATGTCCCTTTTTATAGAATAGAATCTATCATGCCGACACTCACTCTTTTTATTTTTCTAGCTAGTATTCTGTAGTCCTAGATATATTTTTCTCAAATTATTTTTGTCTCCTTTCGTGTTTTTGCCCGCTTGTGTTTGTTCCCTCACATGCATTTCTTAAATTTGGTTAGCTGTACGGACAACCTATGTCCAGCCCTAAATTTGCGTACTCTGCTTAACTGAACGTGACAAACTTGTCTCAAACCTGTGTGAAATGTTGATACAATCTTACCTGAGATATGTTCCCGTATCTCAGATAATTTCATTAATAATATGTCTGATTCTTCTTGAATGTATAACTGTGTTAATGCCAACTCGTTTAAATTAGTTTCACCACTTTGGGCAGTCAATGGTGATTTTATACCTTTATAATTTGATTTAATGCATTGTCTTTATGACACTAACTTTGTGGTTGTATAATAAAGCTGTGAACTTTATTACTGTTTGGAGTTTTCCTTCTGTGGCCACATTGGTCATGGTGACTAAATTATTTGGGTGGTGTTGATGTAGATTTGTGTATGGTTCACCGCACTGCTTTCTGGGTCTAAAGGTCCGTCGACCTTGGTGAAGAGTTTGATCCCTGCAAAGGATGAAAATGTGCACATTTCACACCACTCCCTATCTGCCATTAGTAGTGAGGCACAAAATGACTTTTCTATATTACACAACATTATTTTGTGGACACAAACCCTGTGTTTTTCTGAAGAACTGTAAAATTCCTTTGTACTTCTGGTCCAATGTTCAGAGTTACTTGGGTATGTTTAAGGTTTGCATGATGCCTTTGATGAGGAATCCGATCATGTTTCATGTTCCCTCTAGTAGGCATATGTACTTAGCCATTTCCTATGTATTTTTGTCTGATGGAAGCTTATTGTTTACTGTTTTGTATACTAGCACACACTACACAAGTTAATTCATTATAGGCACTCTTGAGCTATATTGGTCAAGGCTTAGGGAGGGGTGGGCAGAGTGCTCTTCCCCCAAGGGAGTTTTTGGTGGGTTGTAGCGTCCAGGGGCCCAAGATCGACCCTGTTGACCAGTTTGTTTTGTGGGGGGTGGGCGGTATTTATATTGGCATAGTGACCGTTATCAGGCACCAATTTTGACAGGTATGTACTGGCTGCAGGGGTCAGTGGAGCCATTACAATTGTTATTAAACTTGCCTAGTAAAATTGTGCTAGCGAGTTGTTTGCCTTAATGTAAGGGTTTTGAGTACTCATTGTATGAAGGCATTATTTGTGGGCATTGGTGAAATATGTCTTCCCAGGTCAAGCGAGTTCACCAAGCCCTGGAAATTCTGAGGGAAGCAGGGAGGGACGATTTGTTGGTGGAGGGAGCTCTTCTCACGGGGAACCTACATAGGAGGTCTGCAGGCAGGGTCGCAGTGGTAGTCTTGGCATGCGAGTCCCCGTAGCGTAAGCTGGCACGGCGGTCAAAAGATGCAGGTGGGAGAGCTCGTGGGACTGCTGCGGGCCAGCTGTCGTTGGTCATTGTCTTCTGCTGGGTGAACATTCATAGGCAAGGTAAAGGCGCGACCCCGGACGTTCCTTTAATGCCAAGGCTGCCATTGCAGTATTAGCGCAGCTGGGCGTGGGAGTCCTTGTTGCTCTCCAGCAGTGGGCGGAGGGCCACAGGGGAGCCAGAGAGAGTGAGTTTGTGTGCCCCCCTCCCCAGGTGTCTGTGGTGCCCCCCCTTACCTGAGGTTGTGAATCGGGTGCTAGCACAGGCTTGGACAGCCTCTCCGACGGCTACTCAGATGGATTTGCCTGATTTTACACTGGTGCGCCTGTGAGCGCCATGACGCCACGAGGCCGCACAGGGGATTGTACCTTAACAGGTGAGGTGGGAGGAGCCAGGGAGGCCCTTTGGACCTTTCCAGCCCCTGGCGGGTGACAGTTGAAAATCTGGTGATAGTGGGGCTGGATACAATTTTCCCTGTGGGGAGGAAGGATGAGAGGATAATTTGAGGATCTCCATGATTGGTGTGGTGCCTAAGAAGTAACCTGGGGAATTTCGATCGATTCACCTCTTGTCTTGGCCTGAGGGACTGTCTGTAAATGATTTTATCCCTGAGGTTTGCAGCTGGGTGCATTATGGGTCTGTAAACATGGCGGTGAGGCTGGTGAACTAGTTGGGACTGGGAGCGCTGATGGCATAATGTGATGTAAAATCAGCATTCCATCCTTTGCCAGTCCACCCAGCAGATTAGGAGTTGTTGGGCATCCAAATTGGAAGGTGTTTTTTTGTTGACAAGGCCCTTCCAATGGGTTGTTCTGCTTCTTGTTCTATGTTTGAGGCTTTTGGTTAATTCCTGCAGAAAACTTTTGTTCAAGTTAGGAGGAAGAGACACCACAATTCACTACTTGGATGATTTCTTTGTGGCTGGTGCAGTGGAAATCCAGGAATGTCAGATGAGTTTGGATTTATTTAAGAATTTAAACAAGCAAGAGCAAGAGCTCGGGATATCTTAGGATTCAGAGAAAATGGTGGGACCGGTGCAGGTAATCATGTTTCTGGGGGTGGAGTTGGAGATCAGGTTGCTGAGGGATAAGAAGCTGTGCTGCCTTGAATTGTTGGACGAAGCTCTACAGAAAAGTAATGTACAGGTGAAAGGCATTCAGGGCCTATTGGGACATTTGAATTTCACTTGTAGGGCTATTCGACGGGCAGGACTTTCTGCAGGAGACTTGGGTGGGCGCTCTCAGGTGTAGGCCTTCCTTATCATCATCTCCTTGCTTCTTTGGATTATTGCTCTGGAGGATTTCAATGGGGTACCCATGGCAGGTTTGGGGGAAAGGATGGAGTGGTCCATCCAGTTGTTCGACGATGCTGCAGGAGGACTTGGTTTTGGTCTCCTTTGGCATGGCAGGTGGTGTGCAGAGGAGTGGCCAGAGGAGTGGAGGGGGGGGTAGAAGCATTGCGTTTCTCTAGTTTTTCTACTGCTGGTGGCTGTCTGTTTGGGGGGGTGATGGTTTGCTAACAAGCAGGTTTTATGCAATGTGGATAATATGTCAGTGGTACACATGGTTAACCGCCAGTCTGCAAGGGACCCAATGGTTTAGAAGTTGCTGTGTGTTTGTGTAATACAATGCTTGTGAGTGAATGTTACCTATAAGGTGAGACACGTAGCGGGTGCAGTTAATGCAGCCGAAGCTCTTTCTTGTTTTCAGTGGACCAGGTTCTGTGGGCTTGCAGCATGGGCAGACAAGTCAAAAACTGAGGCTCTGGCTTATCTCTGGGCGATCGGTGAGACTGTGTGAGATAGTTGCTCTTGGGCTTTCTTTCGGGGTCTTCACGAAAGGCGTATCAGCTGGTGTAGGAGGAGTGTCTGTGGCGAAGAGGCGAGGCAAAGTCGATTGTGGGTTATTGCGGCGGAATGATGTAGTAACTTTCATACTGAATCTGATTGACAAGGGGCTACTGGTGGCCACTATTGCAGGTAAGTTGGCAGGGATTGCGTTCTTCAGGAAACTGTTTTGGGGTTACGAACCATCAGCAGAGGAGATGAGTTGACGGATGCTTGAGGGATGGGCTTGTGAACAGGGTAAAGGTATGAGAGTGCAGAGGCTTCTTACGTTGGACATATTGAAGAAGATCCTATTGGCGCTCCCAAGTGTATGCAGCGCTGAGGGGGAGGCACAGCTATTTTCTATCATTATGGTGTGGCTCTTCTTTGGTGCTTTTCAGGTCATGGAGGTGGTGGGATCCAAAGCGCAGGAAGGCATTTGTGGGGGTGTGTGGGGGTGCTTCCTTTGTTGGTGCAGGTATGGGTACAGAGTTTCAAAACAGATCAGTTGGGGGCGTTATGTGTGTCACAATGGGGGTGTAACCAGATTTAAGTATCTGCCCGCATGCGAGGTGCCTGGCATTGTGCCAAGGTGGGCTGGGGGAGGGATTTTTCACCATCGGGATGGTGTGAATTGTTCAGCAGTGCAGACTTTGGAGGTTTTGCGTAAGGCGCTTGTTTTTCTGGGTGATAAAGCGCATGAGTTTATCACCCATTCAGTTTGTATCGGTGTAGCGACGGAAGCTTGTGGATGGAGGATATTAGAAGGGTGGGGCATTGGTGCTCAGACTGCCACAAGCGCTATTCGCGAGCAGGTTGGATGTTTGACGAACATCATTAACATGAGTTTGTTTTCTCCTAGGATGCATTGCAGGTCCCAGCCAGGGCCACATTGAGGTTTGGCTATGTGGCCATTCTGAAGTCAAGTTGGTGGCGAGACATGCATACACCAGGAAGGGAGGGCACCAGCTGGGATTGCCGGACGTGTTGGCTCAGGTCAAATGGTTTGGAAAAGGGGGAATGCGCTGGCATGAACTGCTACCAAAGTTAAATGCTCTAATCAAGGGTACATCTTGTCCTGATATATTACTTCTGCACCTAGGAGAAAATGACCTTGCGAAGATGAAAGGTTTAGTACTAGTAAGAGAGGTAAAACACAATCTGCTTGAACTTAAGGCCACCTGGTCAGGCACTATTGTAGTACTGACAGAACGTATGCCAAGGAGGCATTGGAGGGGTGCTTTAAAACCAGGGGCAGTCAACAGAGCGTGCAGGGAAGGAAATAGGGAGATCCAGACGTTTTGTAGGGCGACTGGTTTCTTTTTATACGAATCCGTAGAATTTTTCAGTGTTTGGTTTGGAACTCTACCTTATGCAAATATGGGGTATCATAGCGGACTTGCTACTTCTGCTAGTTGGGATGTAAAGAGGCAGGGAAGGTTCGGGGGGGGACAGAAAAACTGCTGGGTTTTTATGGTGGCAGGTTCTTGGTAAGTTCAAGGAGTTATGACAACAGTAAAAGTTAGTCAGTTAAATACATAGTTGAGAATTTGGAGGGGTGCGGAGGGGTAGGGGTAACTGAATTGAGGATCGGAACAAAGTAAACAGCAAATCCTTTAGACAAGAAGTGGAGGGCGTAGTGATATGAGTGGTGAAAGTGGTGTTTGGAAGTTTGATTAGCAGGGAATTAGGGGAGGGGGAAGATTTTTGGATGGTTATGGTTATGTATATTGAGGCCTGGAGAACATTATAACGTAAGGCGTTAGAGCCAGATATTGTATTGATTTTAGGAATGCATCTGCCTCATTAAAGCGCCGTTTTGCACGCTAATGGGAGTCCGTGGTTATTGGATACACCGACCCGCCCGAAAGTGTGATAGAGCGTTCCGTCCTAATAAATTACCTGTATTTGGACGCTCTTGGGTCGATGAATCTTTTGACCAAGTGGGGCTCTCTTCACCCGAGATTAGTCAATTTAATCTAATCAATAATCAATAACGAACATAAGCAATGCCCTGATCAACATAACACTTCACAATTAATCCAGAAAACATTTCGGCGAACCATGACCTTTCGGCCATGAATAACCACACCAGTTCATTCAAAGTTAATGAATTTATTTCCCTATATTAACAAACCTAGCACGATATAAATGTGTCTCAACACCAAATGATATATGTAAATGAACATTAATAGCTGTCCATAACGGCGAAAAAGATGCAATCTATGCAGCATTTGAATAACAATGCATTCGATAATAGCAACGCAAACCACTAAAACTATAATCTGTAATGGGCTAATTGCATACATTAGTCAGCATAACAAGGTCTCAAATTGCATCGTGCAACAAATGAATCCTCATCTAACCTCAAATTAGCATCTGCATGTGGGACTTCATGCAAAAAAAACAATTTAGCAACATTGATTTGGAAAACTCCTAACTAGGGCTCTTATCAAAAATCAGCAGTTGGTTACCTAAAAAGAAACACAATGCAATTGTACATTTTCCTTTCATATTTACCAAATTCAATCAGCATTCAAGGAAGTCTTCGTCTCACAGGTACCGGTTTCGATCAGCACGGGACGGGGCAAAGGGGGCAGGGTGGACGGGGCAATTGCCTCACAGCGGCAAGATAAAAGGACAAAACTACTACTTTATGCAAAGGGGCAGATCAAAGTTAAAGTCTCTAGGGTGAGAATTACTTAAAGTCTCTTTCTCTCGATTAGAGAAAGCATCAAAGTCTCATTCAAAATGGCGTCGAACATCAATTGGCATCGTAGAAGATGGCAAAATGACGAGGTCGGCAAGATGGGCCATAATGGCTGCAATGTCTGCAATGTCTAATGTCCTCAATGGGTGCAATGGGTAATGGCCAATGGCTAATGGCTAATGGCTGCTTTCTTCTTGTGCACCAGGTTTAAATAAACAACAGTTCAAATCCAGTAGGGTCTTCCATTGGATGGTTCATAGGTTGGCTTCAAATTGTCCAATCAAAAACAACAATTCACAAGCTTCTACCTAGGCATACATTATCCTTGGAGTCGGGAACGTAAGTTGCAACATATTTTACCAATTAACTCACTTTCAGAGCTTCCATTGTCTGCACCTGCAGATTGACCTTGGAGCAAAGAAGAAGATGCCAGGCTGGCACGAAACCTTAAAGATAAGCATGTGAACCGATCTCACTGGAAAAGTACAGCTTCAAGCAGGAATACACGTTTTATTAGCACATTAGAAAAACACGAGCATCTAAACTGTGAGACAAGGCAACTAGGCCGAAGCCTCCACTAAAGTTATGCTAAGTTAAAACATTTCAAACAAGCAAATCATGGCACACGTTTACGGTTATGTCAGATTAGTACAATTCTAATACATCACGTTATATAAAGCACGCTTATAAATGTTGGCGAACTACTCTGAGGGCACATTTGTCCCCGTACAATCTTTATTAGTTCGGTTAAAGTCACACTTGATTATTGCGGCACTACGTTTATGCGCTAATAAATGTAAAACCTTCGTTTCTGCGTCATCAATCCCTCCTCTGATGACTATTTGTCATCACACAAAACTATTCCCACAAATTTTATTCCATTAAAATTCTGTCAGTTCTCTTTGCCTTTTAGTTCCCCTTGTTCTTGCCTTGTATTCTTCTGCCATTCTTTTCATCATTTTCTCTTCCTTCCTTCTCTTAATTCTTGCCATGATCATTAGTATTCCCCTCTTTATTCCCCAAATCCCAAAGATGCAAATTAGTACTATTAGTATTCCCTGTATTATTTTTAGTAATATCCCATTCCAAATGCCACCAAGCCAATTTCCCACTGAAGCAACTCCCTTTCCAACCTTCTCCCAAACTCCTGGTTCTTTCAATTCCTTCAAGTCTGCACTCTCTTTTGTTAGATTTGCAAGCATTGTTTTAATCTTCACACTGTTGTCTGGTATATACGTGCAACAGTGACGCGCACCAAGCATTTTGCAAACGCCGCCATCCTTTGCTAAAAGAATGTCTAGGGCAAGCCTGTTTTGAAGAGTCATAGCTCTTTCTGCTGCAAGTTCAGCATCCATCAGGATTATAGCACCTGAAAACTTTGTCAACATGTTATCCACTATAGTAGACAACTTTCTTATTTTGATGGAATTCAACACAACTCCCAATGAAGGAATCATGGCTCCAAATATATCTCCTACCACAGCAGCTGCAGTCTCTCTTTTCTGGATACGATGAGATCCAGACGTCTTTGGAATCACCGGTAGGTCATCCAGTTGATAAACCTTTGGGAACACTATACCCAAATAACATCTCCCCCACCATCCCTTTGGAAGACGATAATAGGCATTATGCCCACAAATGTAATATACACCAGGTATGACAGGGTCAAGTCCGTTCAGCATGAATGTCCATTTGGCCTTAAAGATAAACGTATGTTTACATTCACTCGCTCCCACGAAAATGTTATCATAATAAGATTCACCACGATATATACAAAATTTCCCTACATGCCAAGCGTCTAAAGCTATTTTTCCTTGTGTTTTTATTGCGGCAAAAGCATAATTATCTACTGAAGTCCTCTTACTTAGCTCTTTTTCTAATTTCGCATTCATTTGTGCCCTTCTATCATCTGTGCGATCTAAAAAGCTTATTTCTACTGCAGAGAGCGAGCAGGTAAGGTTTTCCCTATGAGCGTGAGCTGTTTCAAAAGGTTGCATTGGCTCGAAAAATTCCCTCATTATTTTAGCATCCCAATCTTTAGCAATCTGGCTTAGTTGTGTTATTATAGGAACATATGCAAAGGTAACATCATAATTTGAATAAAAATACTGTATGTTAGTTTGACCATAAAATCTAGAAGTTACTAAACTACATGTAATCCCATATGTAAGAGGCATGTGGTGATAAGTCACCCCTTCCGTTACCGATGTCGGTATCTGTGTACACACATAACAATCTTTCGCATCCATAGTCTCAACATATTCTGTTAGTAGGCGATAGAAAACATTATACGAAAGTTCCTTCTTATCATGCAAGTGTCTCTCATCTAATTCTAGTCTTTTCAATGCGGTTAGTTCAGTGACAGTAACAGGAGCAGAAGTAGAAGCATTAATTTTCTCATTCTCACCCTTACCACGCGTTGCAAGCACTATTGCCATTATTATTAGTACACATGCAGTTATCAAGCCTATACACGCATATTTACAATATTTCACTCTACTGTTTTGTGTAGCGTACTTAGTCATGATCTGTATAGAATCAGAGAGCTAGAAGCACTTATAAAGAAACGATTTAGCAATTAGTTACAAAGCTGAACGAGCGCAATGTTCACACAGTTTTCTTCAGGAGCCCAGTCACTTATCGGTTAGCAGCATTTGTCTCAATTCGGCAATAACTCAGTCTTTTATCAGTTAGCAACGTTGTCTCAAATCGGGTTTAAGAGTCAATCAGGTTATCAAAGTCTTTTATCAAAGTCTTATCAAGTTAGCAAATGTCTCATCCGGTTTAGCAATGTCTCAGCTGGTTGTATCACGTTAGATTATAGCAAGCAATGTCATTTATCACCCTTTCAATCAATAGTGTCCATAAAACTTTTCTTTTCTATTGGTATCTCTTCTTCTTCGTTCTCGAGGCTTAGAGATACAAATTCGTCGGTCCAATCGTCATTGACTACATATGCCCATTCTGGACCGGAATACCTCCTGTTTGGTATCCTTTTCCTTTTCAATTTTGCATGTCTCTTCGATTCTGCCTCACTGGTACTTTCCTCTTTGGCCAAGTCTTTTTCTTCACTTGATGTTGGTACCACGACAGACACCTCCTTTCTTTTCTCTTTCACTCTTGGCCCTTCACTGTCGTTCAACGTTTCTCTAGTTCTTAGTTTTACTGGTGATATACTTGGTCTTCTCTTTGCACTGTGTCCACTTGATGGACCTGCGATCTCTTCTGAGGAAGTTTGAACAGTTTTGTTCTGTTCTGCCTTGTCCCCTCCTTCTGGGGAGTCAATCCGGTTTTTCTTTTCTTTTTCTGTACTGTCTGCTTCTGGGAAAGCCCTCCTCTGATCAGGCTCTCCTGCTTCTTCACCTCTTTCGAGCCCTTTGTCACCATTACTTTCTTCAGGCTCTTTGTTACCTTCAGCTGCTTCAGGCTCTTTGTTACCTTCAGCTGCTTCGTCGCTGTCTGAGGTTTCTCCTTGGTCTTCCCCAAGTGAATCGTTGTTTTGTCCTCAGAGAATATTTCTCTCTCTCCTATTTCTGCCTGTTCGCTTCTAGTTCTGTTTTGCTCTGTCTCAGCGCTCGGCACTTTGTTATCAGGTACTGGCAGTTTCAGCGCTTCAACTTCCTCATCTGTGGGACACAACTCCTTCTTTGTATGACTGGCGTGAATCCAGTTGGGAACTCCCGCACACTTCACAGCGGTAGTGGTCGTCAGGATCACTTGGAAAGGGCCTTTCCAACGGGGTTCCAGACACGACTTCCTCACGTGCTTCTTTATCACGACCCAGTCACCTGCTTTCAGTGTGTGTCCTGGACCTTGGATCGGTGACAAGGTGGTTGCTTCCACCTGGTGAGAGAAAGAGCGAACCACGTCAGCCAGACCTTTGCAGTAGTCTAACACCATATCATCTGTAATATTCAAAAGCGCGTTTGCGGGAACTGCAGGAAGTCTCATGGCCCTGCCCATGAGAATTTCGTGCGGGGACAATCCAGTCTTTCTGTCAGGGGTGTTTCTCATTGACATTAACACCAAAGGCAATGCGTCAGGCCATTTCAAATTTGTCGATGCACATATTTTCGCCATTCTTGATTTCAGTGTACCATTCATCTGTTCCACCAGTCCTGAGGCTTCAGGGCGATAGCTACAATGCAGTTTTTGCTCAATGTTCAGCGCTGCGCAAAGTAACTTTATCACCTCGTTATTGAAGTGACTTCCTCTATCTGATTCTAAAGAGATCGGGAATCCGAAACGTGGTATCAACTCCCTCAACAATAGTTTTGCAACTGTAAGGCTGTCATTTCTACGTGTGGGGTATGCTTCAATCCAGTGACTAAAAATGCACACAATCACCAACACATACTTCAGACCTCCATGCACAGGCATCTCAATAAAGTCCATCTGCATTCTGCTAAACGGGCCACCCGCCCTGCCAATGTGGCTCACGTTCACAACCGTTCCCTTTCCTGGGTTCATCTGCTGACAAATGACACAACGATGGCAAACTGCTTCTGCAACTTGACGGAATCTGGGGTTAAACCAATCAGTTTTGAACAATCTTATCATGGCATCTCTCCCTAGGTGAGCCTGCCCATGATAGAACCGCGCTAGCTGCGATAAGAGACTATTTGGTAAAACAAATTTTCCCTCATTTGAAACCCATAACTCATCTGGTCTCCTTGTACATTGTGACTTAATCCAGGAAACTTTTTCATCCTCCCTGACGCTATTCTGTAATGCTTTTAGTTCATCCATTGTATCCACGACCTTCAAGGCAAATGCTTCAGCTGGTTCGAGTTCTGGTTCACTTATCAAATTCCATTCATCCCTGAGCAATATACAGTTCAAGGCACAAAATCTTGCGACTTGATCCGCATATGCATTTCCCAGGGAAACATAGTCCTGTCCTTTTGTATGAGCACTACACTTTACCACTGCAATTTCGGCTGGCATCTGAATGGCGTGTAACAATTCCCTTATTCTCTCCCCGTTTTTCACTGGGGACCCTGAAGAGGTCAGGAAACCTCTCTGTGACCATAGTTGCCCAAAGTCGTGCACAATTCCAAACCCGTACTGACTGTCAGTGTAAATGGTAACCTTCATCAATGTAGACAGTTGGCATGCTCTTGTAAGGGCTACAAGCTCTGCTACTTGTGCGGAATAGACTCCTTGAAGCCAGGATGCTTCCAAGACACCTGTTACAGTACATACAGCATATCCTGCTTTCAAAATTCCCAACCCATCTCTTAGACATGAACCATCAACAAAAATAATATGGTCATTTTCATCAAGCTTAGTATCCCTAATATCAGGTCGGGGTTTTGTGCAAAATTCAGTCACCTGAAGGCATTCGTGCTCGACGTCTTCAGCGTTCTCAATTTCAGCATTTTTACCGGGAAGCAAGGTTGCTGGATTCAACGTAGTGCACCTTTTCAGCTGCACATTCGGTGAGCCCAGAATTATTGTTTCATACCTTGTGAGTCTTGCTCCAGTCATGTGTTGCGTTCGGGAGCGGGTCAAAAGTATCTCAACTGAGTGAGGGACCATGACTGTTAATGGGTGTCCCATCACTATTCCTTCACTCTGAGTGAGGCTGATACCAACTGCTGCTACGGCGCGCAAACACCCTGTCAGTGCTGCTGCGACCGGATCCAAAGTAGCTGAAAAATACGCTACTGGTCTGTTTATGCCACCATGGGCTTGGGTCAAGACAGACAAAGAACATGCATCACGTTCATGACAAAACAATGTGAAAGGCTTTGTGTAATCAGGCATACCTAAAGCTGGAGCCCTGCACATGCATTCTTTCAATTCAATAAAAGCATCCATCTCATCTCCTTTCAGCTCAATTTCATCCAAGGCATCCTTCTGGGTCAGTTTCAGTAAAGGCTTTGCTAGAGTTGAAAAGTTGGGAATCCACTGGCGACAGTAGCTCACCATCCCCAAAAACTTCCTCACCTCCCTCCTCGTCTTTGGTGGACTCATTTGAAGTACACTTGTTATTCTTTCCTTCATTATTCTCCGTGACCCTTTCTCTATTTGATGACCCAAGTATTTTACTTTCTTCTGACAGAACTGCAACTTTGAAGGAGACACCTTGTGTCCATTCCTTCCCAAATGGTTCAGTAGAGCAATGGTGTCGGCTGTGCAGCCACTTTCTGTCTTAGATGCAATCAGTAAGTCATCGATGTACTGTACTAGGGTTGACTCGAATGGCAATTCTAACGCGTCCAAGTCTTTCTTTAGAATCTGATTGAAAATTGACGGTGACTCCGAAAACCCTTGAGGAATTCGACACCAACTGTAAACTCTGTCTAAGAATTTGAAACAAAAGAGAAATTGGCTGTCCTCATGAAGAGGCACCGAAAAGAATGCTTGTGACAAGTCAATGACTGAGAACCACTCGGCATCGCAAGGGACTTGAAACATTATCACAGCTGGATTCGGTACTACAGGGCAGCATTTAATTATGATGTAATTTATTTTCCTCAAGTCCTGCACGATTCGAACCTTTCCACTCGGCTTTATTAGTCCCATGATTGGTGAATTACATGGACTGCTTAACACTTCTTTCAGTACTCCCTGTTTTACAAACTCGTCAATGAGTTGGGC